>NC_140996.1:59746558-60946558 GCF_052327205.1 Somniosus microcephalus | reverse complement strand
TCCTTTGTTGGGATCTATGCGCCTTGATGACCCAGCATTAATAAATCAGAGCTCCAGGTTCGCACGCTGGGAGATTGTATGCAACAGGTTAGTAATTAAATACTACAGATTGCTTTTGAGTTCTGAATTAAACATTAATGCAAATCTTACATTACAACATTTCAAAAAAACTTCATTGGCTGTAAAGCACTTTGGGATGTCCTGAAGTGGTGAAAAGTGCTTTATAAATGCAAGCTATCTGTAAGTCGATTACCATTCAGAATATTTTTTGCTTGATTGCCTTTCTGATGCTATTCATTCCTTCTATCCACAATCCCATCTTGAATGGGATGCAGACTTGTTCTATGAATCCAATTGTCCACATAACTTCTCAGCCAGACCAAATTCATATGCTACAGGGTAAATTCACAGATCCTGCACTCCCATTGTGGAGCTATGCTGTAAGGGAGTGGGGGGTCGGAGATTGCATTATAACACTGTAATACTGATTCTCTGATTCATGCTCCTTTTGAGCACAGCTCCCCAGTGGGAGTGAATTTTACTGTAACTTCCTTTAAAGCATTCTTTTCAAACTACAGTATGCAGTGATTATTATTGTAATAAACAAATGGATTCAGTCACTTAGTGCAATAATGGGAGTCAATTTCCTTTTGAGTTATAGATCCAAGACCAATATTGATCAAAAATGACTAGCTCTGTAGATTAGATACTATAATCAAAGGAAAATCTAGATTTATCCTCTTCTCAGTCTGTCACCTTATTTTTACATTGATGTCCCTAAAAGGATTAACAAGCTAGAAACTGTACATTGTGCAGTACTAATCACATAGTTATTATAACCAACACTGATGTAAAGATTGTCTCATTGCCATTATAATTTCTAATATTCAATTTTATTGTGATTTTCATGTAAAATTTGTAGTTTGGATGATTATAACCACTTGGTCACCCTCTGCAATGGAACAAATGAAGGTCCAATCAGGAGAGGCTTCATGGAAAAGGGTAACGTATGGCTGCCAACCATGGAGGATGTCCGTCGTTGCATGTCTATTAAAGAATTTGATACCCCACCTTATTTCTGGAATTCTAGCTTCAGCTTCAGGTAAGTATGTTTAAACTTGCACTTGAAGAGGAAAATTAGTATTAATTTGTTTTACAATACTTAATGAAAGAACTTTATGGAAATAGAAATGTTTAAGGAAAGCTGAAGGTACTCGAGAGTTTATCATGCACCTCACTAAATGACAATCCAAAGAATACCCACAGACATTCCAGGCAAATGTGATCTCTGAACATTTCCGGGGGTTAAATTGGGCCACGTAGCGCCTGTTTTTTAGGCGCTAAATAAGACTCCGAGATGCGCATGCACACTTCCGACGGGAAGTGTCTCACCTCCTGACTCCCCAAAGCCTTTCCACCATCTACAAAGCACAAGTAAGGAGTGTGATGGAATACTCTCCATTTGCCTGGATGAGTGCAGCTCCAACAACACTCAAGAAGCTCAACACCATATGAGTGACTGTTGTATGCCATTTGGCTGCATGAGATTTAATTCTGTCACCAGGTTGCTGGGAGGTTCCCCTCGCTCCATCTCCCACCGCCAGCAGCTCTGCAACTCCAGAGATCTCTAGGGCCTCCTCCTCTGCTGGAGTCAAATTTGTGAATATTGGAGGGCCAACTCTGGTTCTCCACCTCTCCCTGGTGTTGTGGGCTCTCTTCTCCTGCAAGGAGGGAAAGAAGAGAATTTTGAGTGAGAGTGATGGAATGAGTGTAAGGAATGGATGGGCTACATGTGTAGAGGGTGCCTATGTTGGAGTGGCGTGACATTGCCAAATGGCCTCTTTCTGTGGTGTTACTTGCTATAATTGCATTAGGATGAGGGTGAGTGTCAGTGGTGGTTAGTCAGATGGGGGAAAACAAAAGTGGCAGACAGAGAAATCAAGGGTTTAAATCAAACATGGCCACAGTAAATAATAATTCTAAAAGATCTAAGAGCATTAAAAAACAAGCCTGAAGGCTTTGTGTCTTAATGCGAGGAGCATTCATAATAAGCTGGATGAATTAGCTGCGCAAATAAAGGTAAACGAATATGATATGATTGGGATTACGGAAACATGGCTCCAGGGTGGCCAAGGCTGGGAACTCAACATCCAGGGGTATTCAATATTCAGGAAAGATAGGCAAAAAGGAAAAGGAGGTGGGGTAGCATTGCTGGTTAAAGAGGGGATTAACACAATTGTAAGGAAGGATATTAGCTCTGATGATGTGGAATCTGTATGGGTAGAACTGAGAAATACCAAGGGGCAGAAAACGTTAGTGGGAGTGGTACATAGACCTTCAAACAGTAATGTGGAGGTCGGGGATGGCATTAAAAGGGAAATTAAAGAAGCATGCAATAAGGGCACAGTAGTTATCATGGGTGACTTTAATCTACAGATAGATTGGGCTAACCAAATTAGTAACAATTCTGTGGAGGAGGAATTCCTGGAGTGTATACAGGATGGTTTCCTGGACCAATATGTCGAGGAACCAACTAGAGATCAGGCCATCTTAGACTGGGTATTATGTAATGAGAAAGGATTAATTAGCGGTCTTGTTGTGCGAGGCCCCTTGGGTCGGAGCGATCATAATATGATAGAATTCTTCATTAATATGGAGAGTGAAGTAGTTGACTCAGAGACTAGGGTCCTGAATTTAAATAAAGGAAACTATGATGGTATGAGGCGCAAGTTGGGTAGGATTGATTGGGGAATGTCACTCAAAGGGTTGACGGTGGATAGGCAATGGCAAACATTCAAAGATCACATGGATGAACTACAGAATTTGTTCATCTCAGTTTGGCATTAAAATAAAACAAAAAAGGTGACTCAACAGTGGCTAACAAGGGAAATTAGGGATAACAAAAGATCCAAGGAGAGGACATATAAATTGGCCAGAAAAAGCAGTAAACCTGAGGATTGGGAGCAGTTTAGGATCCAACAAAGGAGGACAAAGGGATTAATTAAGAGGGGGAAAATAGCGTATGAGAGTAAGCTTGCAGGCAACATAAAAACTGACTGTAAAAGCTTTTATAGATATGTGAAGAGAAAAGGATTTGTGAAGTCAAGTATAGGTCCCTTGCAGTCAGAATCAGGGGAAATTATAATGGGGAATTTATAATGGGGAACAAAGAAATGGGTGACCAATTAATTCTGTCTTCACAAAGGAGGACACAAATAACCTCCCAGAGATATCGGGGAACATAGGGTCTGATGAAAGGGAGGAACTGATAGAAATCAGTATTTGTAGGGAAATGGTGTTAGAGAAATTGACGGGATTGAAGGCCAATAAATCCCCAGGGCCTGATAATCTACATCCTAGGGTACTTAAGGAAGTGGCCCTAGAAATAGTTGATGCTTTGCTAATCATCTTCCAACATTCGATAGACGCTGGAACAATACCCATGGATTGGCGGGTAGCTAATGTTACCCCACTGTTCAAAAAAGGTGGTAGAGAGAAAACGGGGAATTACAGACCAGTAAGCCTGACATCGGTTGTGGGGAAAATGCTAGAGTCCATTATAAAAGATGTAATAGCAGAGCACTTGGAAAACAGTGACCAGATTGGACAAAGTCAACATGGACTTACAAAAGGTAAATCGTGCTTGACTAATCTACTGGATTTTTTTGAGGATGTAACTGGCAAAATAGATATGGGAGAACCAGTGGATGTGGTGTATTTGGACTTTCAAAAGGCTTTCGATAAGGTCCTGCATAAGAGATTAGCGTGTAAAGTTAAGGCACATGGGATTGGGGGCAAGGTATTGACTTGGATAGAGAACTGGTTGGCAGAAAGAAAGCAAAGAATTGGAATAAACGGCTCTTTTTCCGAGTGGCAGGCAGTGACTAGTGGGGTGCTGCAGGGATCGGTCCTTGGACCCCAGCTATTCACAATATATATTAATGATCTGGATGAGGGAACTAGATGTAATATCTCCAAGTTTGCAGACGACACAAAGCTGGGTGGGTGTGTGTGCTGTGAGGAAGATGCCGAGAAACTCCAGTATGATTTGGACAGGTTGGGTGATTGGGCAGAAGCATGGCAGATGCAATATAATGTGGATAAATGCGATCTTATCCACTTTGGTATCAAAAACAAGAAAGCAGATTATTATCTGAATGGCAATAGATTGGGAGAAGGGGAAGTGCAACGAGACCTGGATGCCCTTGTGCACCAGTCGCTGAAGGTAAGCATGCAGATGCAGCAGGCGGTTAAGAAGGCAAATGGTATGTTGGCCTTTGTAGCAAGAGGGTTTGAGTACAGGAGCAAGGATATCTTGCTGCAGTTGTACAGGGCCTTGGTGAGACCACATCTTGAGTATTGTGTGCAGTTTTGGTCGCCTTATCTGAGGAAGGATGTTCTTGCCATGGAAGGAGTGCAGCAAAGATTCACCAGGCTGATACCTGGGATGGCAGGAATGATGTATGAGGAGAGATTGGGTTGATTGGGCTTGTACTCGCTGGAGTTTAGAAGAATGAGAGGGGATCTCATTGAAACTTATAAAATTCTGACAGGACTAGACGCAGGAAGGATGTTCCCGATGGTCGGGGAGTCCAGAACCAGGGGTCACAGTCTAAGGATAAGGGGTAAGCCATTTAGGACAGAGATGAGGAGGAATTTCTTCACCCAGAGAGTGGTGAACCGGTGGAATTCTCTACCACAGAAGGCAGTAGAGGCCAATTCATTAAATATATTCAAGAGGGAGTTGGATATATTTCTTAAGGCTGAAGGGATCACGGGATATGGGGACAAAGCAGACAGGGTACTGAATTTGGATGATCAGCCATGATCGCATTGAATGGCGGAGCAGGCTCGAGGGGCCAAATGGCCTACTCCTGCTCCTATCTTCTATGTTTCTATGATATGAGTAGGTGCATAGACAGAGAGGGGTGGGTGAACCTGCAAGGGAGGTTGGTGTGAGGAATCACACAGAATCACACAGAATCCCCCACAGTGCAGATAGAGGCCATTTCGGCCCATCGAGCCTGCACCGACACATATCCCACCCTATCCCCGTAACCCCACGTATTTAATCCCCTAACACTAAGGGTCAATTTATCATAGCCAAATCAACCTAACCCGCACATCTTTGGACTGTGGGAGGAAACCGGAGCACCCGGAGGAAACCCACGCAGACACAGGGAGAATGTGCAAACTCCACACAGACAGTCGCCCGAGGCCGGATTTGAACCCGGGCCCCTGGCGCTGTGAGGCAACAGTGCTAACCACTATGCCACCGTGCAGGAGTAGGCTTGGGAAGGCAGAGTGATGGGGTTGGTGTGACACGCACATCAGGATGTAGGTGAGTGTGACATTGTACTCGCCTTTCCTGACTTCATGAGATCGTTGAATCATTTGCGGCACAGTATCCACCTCTGCATCACCACATCCCCGCTGTTGACCTCCTCTGCGATCGCTAGCCATGCCCTCTTAGTGTCTCAGGCTGGTCTTTTTCGGCCATCCACACGGAAGAGGACCTCCCTGCATGCTCTTACTCCCTGGACCAGCACTTCCAGGGAAGCATCTGGGAATCGTGGCACTGCCGCCTGTCTTTGTAGCTCCATGACCCACGGAATTCTCAATCTTATTCAGCAGTGTAGCTTTTCAATGCACCTTGAACACTCCTACAGCAACCTTCAAATGAAATGTGTGCAAGGCTGCTTTACATAGCCGCACTGAAAACGAGTCATCGGTGATGTCATCAGATCCGCTCCATTTAATTGGGCCGGGAAACCCGCATGACTCTTTCAATTGGTGCAATGGAGTTAAACGCGCAGTGCAGAACACGTTGTTGAAATCTTCGGGATGGCGACCTGCTACATGGCCTGCATGCTCCCAAGGTAAAATTTCTGGCCAATGTCTCTCCTTTTCTCTACCTCTTGCATCAAGGCCGCCAGCGCATTGTCAGAAAACTTTGGATCACGTTCTCTCGTAGGTTGAGCCACCTTGACAAAATTCTTCAAAATCAATTCGCTCCTGACACCACTTCCAGCAGCCACAATGCACCTCCCCTTTAAGTCTACCTTTACCTAGCACTAGCCACTCATGATTTCGGGCCCCTTGCTAATGCGTGCAGCCAATGAACAGCAATGATAGTGCTGCAATCATGGAAATCAGCAGGCAGCGCAATGAATGGGTGCAAGTTAATCGTACACCATGATCCCCACACCATTTTTGTTATCTTAATTAACCCCCTCCACATCAAACACTGTAAATAATTGCTTTCACCAATTTATGTTAAGCTTTTCTTGGAACTGCTTTTGAGATACTTTATTGTACATCTGGTTGAATACAAGATCAGACCTAGACAAAACCCAAAAGTACATGGTAGCAGCGATTTACTGATCGTGCATAAGCCCAACCAAAAATTGCACCTGCCCAACAGATGGGAGTTGAAGTTAACTTACTGAAATCGGCATTAATGGGGCGATAATGGGCTCATAATGGTGTCGGTAGATTTACCGCCCTGTTAACGTGGCAATCAGCCCACTACCACTTTTTCAGGGGCCTACCTCTGGGTCCTTTGTGGCATCCGATATTGTGCCAACCTTAATCTGACAAGCTACATCGAGACACCCATTTGGTGCCCGCAGCTTACTGGAATGGGCAGGCTGCCAGCATGCTCTGCCGATTGGTCGCCCATAAGTTAAAATTGAGCCCATAGTGCTCTGACCTTGTGCGTATTTCCGGGGTCAAACTAACTTTAATATGCTGATTGAGATGGCTGTATGGAAAGCATTTGTGATTGATAAGCTTGCCCATTGGTGGATGGGGAAGAATGTGCCACTACAGGATTACAGCATCTTAAAGGGGCAGCCCTGTTGATTTCTTAAAATAGCAACTTGGGACTCATGGCAAAAATGAGTGTCTGGGCAGAATGTGGGAAGCCAGGGAATGGCCCATTGTTTGAATAGGGCTACAGAGATTCCTCTAGAGAAAGCGAGACAGAGGAGTGAGCACTGTAGTCTCCTAAAATGACCAGAGCAGAGAGGATGGGTGAAGGTAACTATTAGTATTAATGCCCCTCCAACATATTGCATTGGAAACAATGCTGAAAAACGTTTAATGATTTAACCAACATAGGAGAACCCACCAGAATCTTCCATTAATGCAGTGGACCAATTACATATGGCACTGTAACTACCTCCCATTCACACTGTCTTAAAGTACTTCCATAGGAACAGGAGTAGGCCATTCAGCCCCTTGAGCCTACTCTGCCATTCAATTAGATCATGGCTGATCTGTATCTTAACTCCAGTTACCAGCTTTGATTCCATATCCCTTAATATCACTTATCTAACAAAAGTCCATCAATCTCAGTTTATAAATTTTCAATTGACCTAGCCTCAACAGCTTTTTGGAGGAGAGCATTCCAGATTTATATACCAATATTTGTGTGAAGAAGTGCTTCCTAACATCAACCCTGAATGGTCTAGCTCCAATTTTAAGATTATGCCCCCCTTGTTCTGGATTCGCCCACCAAAGGAAATCATTTCTCTCTATCTACCCTATCATATCCTTTAATCATCTTAAACACCTCAATTAAACACATATTCAAGGGAATACAAGCCTAGTCTACATAACCTGTCCTCATAATTTAACCCTCTAAGCTCTGGCAGCATTCTGATGAATGTGCTGCAAGGCCAATATATCCTTCCTGAGTTACAAAGCCCAGAACTGATTGAAGTACTCTAGATGCTGTCTAACCAGAGCACTCTTCTCCTCCATAATTCCTAGTATTTAGACAGTACTTTGAAATATCTCAGGTCCAAACCTCACACTTCCCCACATTGAACTCCATCTGCCACAGTTTTGCCCACTCACTTAATCTATCAATGTCCCTTTGCAACGTCCTGCTCCCAGCTACATGACTTACTGTGCCAACTAACTTAGTGTCATCAGCAAATTTGGATGTATGGCTCTCTATTCCTTCATTTAAGTTATTCATAAATATAGTGAAAAGCTGAGGCACCAGTATAGATCCTGAGGGGCACACTAGTCACATCTGAGTACATACCCATTGGGCTGGATTTTGCCGGGTCCCACTGGCACGGTGCGGGGGGGGGGGGGGGCGACCCAGGAGATGGTGGGAAACCCGGAAGGCCGGGTTTCCTGCCACGCTGTGGAGTTTTAACTCCACAGCGTGCATGCGACTTCAGGGGTGGGTTACCTGCCTGGAACTCAGCCTGATTAACAGGCTGGCTTCTTGTCACGCGGGGAACTCGGAGGATGAGGCCACAGCAACAGGTAAGTGCTGGGCCCAGGATGGTGGGGCGGGGGTGGGGGTTGTCCAAGCCCAGAGGGGATCCGATCCTGGGTGGGGGGGGGGGTCCGAACCCCGATCCCGGCCGGGGGGGGGTGGTGGGGGATGGGTGCCAGGCTGATAATGGGGGAGCTTGGGGGGGCCAGGAGGAAGCATTCCTGCTCTTCCCGGCCCACAAGGATTGCTCCCCGAGGCTGAGGCCGCCTCGTTGCAGCCACTGGGAATCCCGAGCCCCCGGGATCCCCACCCGTCGGCAGTAAAACCTGCAAAGCAGGTTAAAGTAGAGACTTCAGGCCTCATTATAATATGTAAATTGCCAACCCTCCTCTTGGCAGCGGGTTGGCAGCCCGCACACCCCCCCCCCACCCCCCCGAGTGAAAGGTGAAAGTAGGTGGGTTGGAGGCGAGTTGGGGTCGGGGTTCACATTTTTTCAGCTTTCACTCCCCCCCCACGCCTCCAACCCACCTGTTCTTACCTCTCAAAATTCCGGCCATTATCTCTACTTTCTGTTTACTACCCATGTCAAAAGGTTGTCTCCAATTTTATGTGCTTTCATTTTTGCCAAGAGTCTCTTGTGTGGAACCTTATTGAATGCCTTCTGGAAGTCCATATAAATAACATCGACTAACAGGTCTATGATTTCATGGTTTACCACTTCCACCCTTCTTACATAATGGAGTGACTTTGGCAATTTTCCAATCCAAGGGGAAAATTCCTCAATTAACGCAAGAGAGTTTTCAATCTAACCATGAGTATCTATGATGCAGCTGGGTAACCCTTATCACCCCTAACCTTTACCTGGAAGTGTTCTTTCACTCACATCCTTGCATGCAATCAGCGCAAAAGAAGCCTGTTTTGTAGTTTGTAATTGTAGTTAAATACTAATATGTATCTCATCACACCCACTATAGGTGCATGAGGACAGTTGGATTTTGCTGCATGTCATCTTGACAGTTGGAATTGATCATTTCTTCTGCTCTGCTTACAGAAGACTGCGCACAATAACAGAGAAAGAAAGAGGGAAAGACTTGCATTTATATAGCGCCTTTCACGACCACCGGTTGTCCCAAAGCGCTTTACAGCCAATGAAGTACTTTTTTTTTTAAGTGTAGTCACTGTTGTAATGTAGAGAGAGAGAACATTTGCAAGGGCAGGAACCCTTGCCTTGCAATATCTAACCCTGTATGCCTTCAAAAGCTTGGGAAGGAAGTCATGGGGGTATGGAAATGTAGGAAGGAAATGAAGAATTAGAAACTGTGAAAGTAGCAGAAATTTGTCACGCATCCTGCCTCCAGCTCAGAGTTTGTGGCAGGTTTCTGGTGTTCTTCCTTCTCACCCTTATTTTTTTATTCACTTACTGTCAGCAGGTTATTGGTGAGTAAGTGCTGCTTGATAGCACTGTCGACGACACCTTTCATCACTTTGCTGATGATTGAGAGTAGGCTGATTTCCTTCCCTAAAGGACATTAGTAAACCAGATGGATTTTTACAACAATCCAATAGTTTCATGGTCACCATTACTGATACTAGCTTTTTATTCCAGATTTATTTAATTAACTGAATTTAAATTCCCCAACTCCCATGGTGGGATTTGTACTTGCTTCTCTGAAATGAATGCAAACTATAACACTCAGTACTTTGGGAATTCTGCCACTATTAAATTACACAGCCCTTTCATGCTGCAGTCGATTGTCCACAGGGAAGGAGATAAAGTTTCTCACTTGCATTGGTCACTTGATGTACACATCTGCGGCTAACTTATGTTGCTGATTCCACATTGGCAGCCTATAATAACGCTGAAGCATGAAATGTGATGGTTGTGTGATGTTAACAACAATTGACAATACCATGGCTGTGGACGAATTTGGCTGAAGGCCTGTTTGGATAATATGACATAAATCTCACAGCATCCCTTGTAAATCACAGCCTTTTCAGGCACTGTTCCTCTAACAAATGGAGGTACATGCACCTCTGCTATAGATTGTGTTGTGGGAGTACCAACAGGTGCTTGGCATTCCTCTCTTGGTTTTCTTCTTCTTCCAAAGAGTACAGGCTCCTAGAAACCTAAGTAACAACAGAAAAAAAGAAGAAAATGGTGCAGAAATGACTTGAAAATTGTTCAAGGTATCTTCTTACTGGACCCTTTAGATAGCTCTTTATGTACATGTCAGTCCCTAGCAACCCTGGATACCCATTTTACTCACATGGCTAGATCTCTCACTGTTATTCACGCAGGGACATTCAGAAATATCATGAATGTCAAAATAACATCATTGGAACTTAATTTAAATATTGAAATATTCAATATATTTCTGGCAGCAACTTCTTGCAGCTCAAATATCCCACCAGAAATGCATGCGAAGTGTAAAATGGGAAGAGATTTGGCATGATGGATCTCCACTCCCATTTTCCCATTTTCCAATCAGTAACTACTACCACTTGGTGTTGAACATGTGTATTAGCCATTGGAAAATCTATCCTCGTGTGTGTGTGTTGGGGAATGGCGGGGTGGTACAGTTGATGAATGGTGTCTATAAATAATGACCCCTAAAACCACAGCTTCAACAAAGAGCTTCATCAATGCATAGTGAAAAGTAAAATCTTCCCTGAAGATCTTTATAGAAAGAGGTATTGAGGCATTGTAATATGTACAGAACTGAGAACCAGGTGTACCTGAATTGATTTCTGAATGATCAGTGGAATTTGATGTGGTTTTACGTGCTTGGTATCATTTGCAAAAACCAGAAACAGTATATTAATATTGAATCCTTTGATGCTAGTTCAGTGCTCAAAGGGGTAAAGTATCATTAATGTGGTTCTGAAATGCTTGTTTTAAGTCTGCTTCCGATTGTGCTCCACGAAGATAAGATTTTTCTGAATATACAGGAATAAATATCATATAGTAAAACAGTTATGTTGTAATGAATCTTGAATATTAAATCATTTCAGTTTGATGACCAGCTGAGGGAAAGGATTAAAGTTGAAGTGATGAAAGTAAAAGGAATTATTAGTGAGTGAGGGCTAGGTTACTTAGATTAGAATTCCGGCAACTCCAGCTAAATTGCTAGCCCCTAGACTTCTGCACAATGCTTTATTCAGAAAGACTAAGGCCTAGAAATTCACTGGCGCCCCGCCAGCCTCGCCAGGGCGCCGGAAGTAGCGCCCCGGAAGAAGTCGCGGCCACCCGCCGCAAATTCAGTTTGCGCACCCCAGAGGGAAGTGCAGCGCTACTCGAGGCGCCCCGCATCCCTCTTGGGGCTGCAACTGAAGTTCGCAGCGCAACGTGCCGCAGCGCCACACGCTGCAGCACGGCGTGCTGTGGTACTGTAGGCCTTCCTCCCCTTCTTAAAGGGGAGGGGCCTGCTGCAGCGCGCTCGAAGAGCGCGAGTGCCGGCAAAGGAGCCCGGCACCGAGGAGAAGTGCCGGGCTCTTGGGACACAGCTGGCACTCTGCGGGGGGGGGGGGCTCAGGAGGCCGGGGATGGCGGCACGGAGAGGTGCTGGCAGACGGCCAGCAAAAAAAATGGCCGCCCCGCACCTCAGCGCCTCTACCGCCGCAGGTAGGCCCCCCTGAACCGGTCGCAAATTGCGACCGGCGTTAAAGGGGGGGCGCTACCAAATTTCGCGATCGGGGCAGTAGCGGGGCGCTGCACACACCGATGATGTCATCGGTAGCGGCACAGCGCTAATGGCTAGTGCCGCCATTAGCATCCCGCTAAATTTAGCAGGAGGCGTGGCCAGTGGCATAAAACCCATTAAGTGCCCTCTTTGGGTGCTAACGGGTGGCGCAGCCCACTGAATTTCTAGGCCTAAGTCTCAAATTCTTTCAATAAAATTTGCACAGGAATGCTTTTAGAGACTGGCAAAATATTAATATCTTCTTACTCAGAGCTCACTTTAAACCCCATGTACTATATTATTGGTTAGGCGCATTGTAGGAATTCAATTAATGCCATGATGTAAATTTCTTATGATAGGAATGAAAAGCTGCATGCTGCTTGAAACCAATTTTCAAGGTTTGATTTGCAAAACTAAGACCTACTGTGCCACTGCAATTTTGTAATGTGGGACCCATTGTCTTACGCAGACCTTTTTCCTCTTCTCCCCCTTCATTAATGAGATGAAAACGAATTCCTGAGGAAACTCGCCCATTTTAAATCGCTCATTTAAGCACTCCTCGAGTTAGTGGAAATTCCTGCTGCGTATAGATTTGTCAGACTTTGCATAGATGCGTGATACTGTGACTAATAACCTGGTTTTTCTTTCAGAAATGCCCTTGAGGGATTTGATACACCAGAAAGTGAAACTGGCACTGGTGGAATGCAGAGCCTTCATAACCTTGTCCATTCTTTTTTGAATGGAACAAGTGCTCTTGCACACTCGGCAGCAAACGATCCACTTTTTGTGGTATGTATTTACCTCACCTAAAATGATTGAACTGCTCTGACCACCCTACCATAACTCCGTCAGTTACCATATGATTCCTGCTTTGCCAATGACAACAAATGTCCTGCTGTAACAACAGAAAATGCTGGAAAAACTCAGCAGGCCAGGCAACATCCATGGAGAGAAATTAGAGTCGACGCTTCGGGTCTAACCTTTTTTCAAAACTGGAAAGGAAATGAAATAGATCGAAAGGCAGGGGTGGGACTGTGTCCTGCTGTGTTCAGTTATTTGATGCAGGGATTAAATGGATCACTTCACAGTGCATGATTTTTCTCCCTTAAGGGTGTATCCTCAGTGCACTTGTATTATGCTGTTACTTGTTTAATGGTTGTAATATTGTTTGTCACTTTTACCACATTACTATAGGAGTGCTGTAAACTTGCCGCTGTGTCCTTAAGTTACAAAACTTTAAGGTATGCATGTGAGAATTGAAATGGTAGGAGATTAATTTGACTGAAGAGAATTGCAGTTTTTCAAAATAGAATCAAGTACACCTGTATGAAGGATAGAAAAAAGAGATGGGTTAACTAAGAATGTTTATGATCCATGAGTTACAAACAAATCGTAATTTGTTCTCATCTGTGCACACATCTGCATTTGTGAACTTTTTTATGATCCATAACATTTAAGTGGAAAAAAAGAATACAGTTAAATGATCTCTGCATGATTTGCCTAGCATAGAATATTCACACTGTTCACTGTGGCCAGTCTAAAGCATGTGTAAGCTTCATTTAAATATTAAAATGTGTTGAGATACATTTAAATGAAGCCTTCTCTTTTCCCATCTGGAGTGGGCATTCTGGAAGCTCCATGTGTGAATGAACTCTTTTTTTTATTTCCAGTTTTCCGGTACCTATGTAGTGCTGGTTTTTAAAAAAATGTATATTTAGACTCATGTAGAGAATATTTATGTTGAAACAAAAAAACAAAAATCTAAAAGTAATTGAAATATTTACAAGACCAACTACACAGGAAGAGCTTTAAAGGTGGTCATAGAAAGGGGCCCTTGCAATACAAACAGGACATCCAAGTGTAATCTACAGAGCCCTGCGACAGTAGCCAAGTCACGTTGATAGGGATTGATTTCAAAGATCCCAAATATAATATTTCATTCTGGAAGTGGTATAAGACAAAAGGCACCAGAACCAGACCAGCCATATCTGTCATTATGTCACCAACATATCTGAAGGCCTGGCACACCCACCTGGCACTGACTGAGGACAACTGCCTTTGCAGATTCTGGGTTAGTAGGGAGCCAATGGAAGAGTTGTCCCATCTGCTGCAAGGAGGCAGTCAAGGTCATGAGCATCACTTCCTTCCAGGTGAACCTAGGGATCACCTGCAGTACTATCTAATGTGTTGCTCACACATGTCAAACAGGTGAATTATGCAATGGTAAGCATTTTCATCTATTTTTCCATTGAATAGTATCAAAGCTGCCCGAATTCATCACATATAACAGCCATATGGCTGTCCAGGAAGTAGTTTCCTGTTCCTCCTCTGCCCCTACCACTTGCTCCTCTACAGCTATCTCCTCCAACTCACTAACTATTCTTTAAGATGTGTACAGTGGTGCTGGTGCTTAAAAATGCTGGTGAAAGTATCATGGGATGCTGTGAGTTGCTGTTTATTTCTGGGCTACTGACAGGTCCTTCTGCCAGGGCTACAATGGCAAAATTCCACCTTCAGGATATACCTTCAATCAAAGCTGATATTACAAGATAATGGAGGAGATTTCGAGGCCTCCCATCCTATAGAAATGAGGTGGTAGCGTCTCAAAAAAGCTGGGGAATGACTGACAGTCCTGTTCCTGCTGATGGTGTTGCTGTACCTATCTTAACCAGGGCCTACTGCTGGGCAGCGGGACCGCCTGCCTGAGTCAGGCAGTAGGCCCTTTGAATATGCAAATCAGGGTCCTGTGATGTACGTAGGACCCCGATTGCCATTTTAGGTCAGTACTCCCAGTATCATCTGGTGGGACAGTTGAAGAGGAGCCCAGCAGGTAAGATTTTATTTACTTTTGTGGGGCTGTAGGGAGCAGGAGTGCTCATGGGCTCTCCCCCTGTACTTCCCTTTCTCTGAGCTGAGTCAGCCTCCGGGCCTCCCGATATTGCACTGCCCCAGAGCCATCGGGATGCCCCAGGGTACCTGTTTTCCAAGCACAGCCAACCAGCTGTATGGTAATGATGCCCAGCCCACAAAATAGACCATGCCTCCTGTTGGGACTATTAGGTGGCCGGCTGCCTGAATACCACTTGGGGGCAAAATCCACCTCATTGTGTATGATGGTTGTGTTTAACCTGTTTGTAGTTTGCAGTTGAAGTTTAATTTTACCTCAAGTGTAAGATTGGGATTGTGGCCTCTGGTGTAAGAACATTTGTATCCAAACAGGCAGATAATATTCTGTTGCATTGTTAAATTTGCAGTTGCTTCCATTTTCAGGTGTTACAGACATAAAAAAAAGTATTGGAGCAGTCCTAAGTCATTGTTCAAATGTTATACATGTCCTGCCTCTGGGGTAGGGGTCATTTTCTGAGATTACATTGGGAACCTCGCACACTGGCAGTGTATATTGGAAAATCGAGGATGCCCATGATTCTCTGTCCACAATGATAGCTTGAACTTGGAAAATCTATGCCCCACTCTAACCTGATTCAGTTTTATTCCTTCTGTCATTGGGAGAAGTTACATTGCATTGTGACTTATGAAATGTGCTTTTAATCATTCATGATTGCTGCCTCATCTTTGTCAAGAACATCCAGTGTTAGGGCATGACGAATAAAGGATTCAAGATTGGCAATGGCTAATTATTGAGGACAAGCAGGATCTGAATATTTTATAACCACTTCCAGCGTAAATCTGCAAAATTAGATCTAATGTTCCTCTCCCCTCCCACAAACACACACCTCTCCAAAAAGGATTAGATGGACAGTAGAATTCTACTTCTTGCATTCTCAGCCTTTTCATCTGCTGTAGTGAAAGCTAGCATGGGTCACAACCACAACCCAAAACTGTGATTTTGAATCAGCTCATTTTCTACTGTTGGAGGCAGTTGAACTAGCATGTGGCAGTTTAGAATCAATCGGCTTCAGCTTGTTGGTTTTAGCACAGAATGATTTGTTAGCAGAGCTACCCCAAGACTTGTTCGTTGACACTGAACACTTCAGGGCTGGATTTTCTCGGCAGTTCAGTAGGACTCCTGCTGTAACTCAAGTGGGAGTCCGGCAAAACTGCTCAAAAAACAGCTGGTACCCAGATACTTAATTGGGAAATCCCAGTTGGCCTTCACAGAATCACAGAAACCCCACAGTGCAGATAGAGGCCATTTCGGCCCATCGAGCCTGCACCGACGCATATCCCACCCGATCCCCGTAACCCCTACACCAACACATATCCCACCCTATCCCCGTAACCCCACGTATTTAATCCCCCTAACACTAAGGGTCAATTTATCATAGCCAATCAACCTAACCCACACATCTTTGGACTGTGGGAGGAAACCGGAGCACCCGGAGGAAATCCACGCAAACACGGGGAGAATGTGCAAACTCCACACAGACAGTCGCCCGAGGCCGGATTCGAACCCGGGTCCCTGGTGCTGTGAGGCAACAGTGCTAACCACTATGCCACCGTGCTGCCACCGTAAGGGGCAGAGCCTCTGCCTGTCCCTGACAATGCCAGTCAAGTCAGAAGGAGCAGGGCCAAGGCCTCTCTACACTGGGCAATGTTCCCTGGCTCATAAGAAACTCAATATAAGACTGGAGGCCAGTACACCGGGTCAGATGGCTTGATGCTAAATTGCATTTTGATAATGTTCAAAAGTGTAGTGCAAGTCACAGCTGGGCAGCCTACAGCTTAACTTGGAACTTATCAACTGCTGTTTACAGTCTACAGCGACTGGTTTCAGACTGGTAGTACAGCATAGCTGCAGCCTAAAATGTATGATGCAACTACCTAGCACTATTCCAAACTGCATTCTAATTTATATGCTAAATAAAATGTCTATGGTTTTTGCTATTTGTCCTTGATTTTTTTGCCTAGGCACCTGATTTTCAAGCTTGTTTGTTGACAGGTATAGTGAAGGCAACCTTATAATTGGAAGAATTATTCACTCTTATCTACCTTTTCATTGTAACAGGTGCTGCATGCCTTTACTGATGCTGTTTTTGATGAGTGGATGAAACAAAATAGTCCTTCAATCAGCGCATGGCCTGAGGAGATGGCACCTATTGGGCACAACAGGCAGTTTAACATGGTGCCATTTTTCCCACCTGTGACCAATGAGCAGTTATTTGTATCTTCAAGTGAGCTTGGCTACTCATATGCAATTGAACTACCAGGTAGGTTTAAAAAGTAATTTTTCCCCATGATTTCATTATACTTCCAGCCAAGAGAAAATTACTCTTTTTTTATTTATTTGTTCACGGAATGTGGGCGTCGTTGGCAAGGCCAGCATTTATTGCCCATCCCTAATTGCAATTGAGAAGGTGGTGGTGAGCCACCTTCTTGAACCGTTGCAGTCCGTGTGGTGATACTTCTTTGTAGTGGTTTGGTACAACTCAGGGGGCAGTTACTGTGGCTACATATAGGCCAGACCGGGTAAGGAGAGCAGATTTCCTTCCCTAAAGGACATAAGTGAACCAGATGGGTTTTTACAACAATCCAGTAGTTTCATGGTCACCATACTAGCTTTTTATTCCAGATTTATTTAATTAACTGAACTTAAATACGCAGCTGCCGTGGTGAGAATTTGAACTCATGTCTCCAGATCATTAGTCAAGGCCTCTGGATTATGAGTCCAGTATTATGTTACTGTTCCCTATAACGACGTATAACCATTATGCTACCGTTCCCTGCTCTGTGACATTCTCCATACTAAGTCATTATTGACCAGCAGGGGACATAATTCAAATAGAAGACAAATTATTAGGCCCCGATATTTACAGGGAGACGGGGAGGGAGCGGGGGCGACTGTCAGTCGCCGGGAAACCCGGAAATACGGGAAAGGCGGAGGTCCTGCCGAATTTAATGGCAGGACCTCATTTAGAACATAAGAACATAAGAAATAGGAGCAGGAGTAGGCCAATCGGCCCCTCGAGCCTGCTCCACCATTCAATAAGATCATGGCTGATCTGATCCTAACCGCCAATCCACTATCACAGAACCATCTCCTGAATCTAACAGAATTAGACACACGAAATAGGAGCAGGATCAGGCTACACGGCCCCTGGGTCCGCTCCGCTACCCACAGGGCCATGTCCGATCCGAACCTAGACTCATGTCCAAATTCCTGCCCGCTCCCCGTAACCCTTAATTCCCTTTACTTCTAGGAAACTGTCTATTTCTGTTTTAAATTTATGTAATGATGTAGCTTCTACAGCTTTTTGGGGCAGCATATTCCATGGACCTACCACCCTCTGAGTGAAGTAGTTCCTCCTCATCTCAGTTTTGAAAGAGCAGCCCCTTATTCTAAGACTATGCCCCCTAGTTCTAGTTTCACCCATCATCGGGAACATCCTCCCCACATCCACCCGATCCAACCCCTTCACAATCTTATATGTTTCAATAAGATCGCCTCTCATTCTTCTGAACTCCAATGAGTAGAGTCCCAATCTACTCAACCTCTCCTCATATGTCCATCCCCTCATCCCCGGGATTAACCGAGTGAACCTTCTTTGTACTGACTCGAGAGCAAGTATGTCTTTTCTTAAGTATGGACACCAAAACTGTATGCAGTATTCCAGGTGCGGTCTCACCAATACCTTGTACAGCTGAAGCAATACCTCCCTATTTTTATATTCTATCCCCCTAGCAATGAAAGCCAACATTCCATTGGCCTTCTTAATCACTTGCTGCACCTGCATACTAACCTTTTGAGTTTCGTGCACCAGGACCCCCAGATCCTTTTGTACTTCAGTACTTTCCAGTTTCTTGCCATTAAGATAATAGCTTGCTCTATGATTTTTCCTGCCAAAGTGCATAACCTCACACTTTCCAGTATTGTATTCCATCTGCCAAATCTCTGCCCACTTACTTAGCCTGTCTATGTCCCCTTGCAGGTTTTTTATGTCCTCCTCACTCACTACTTTCCCTCCCATCTTAGTATCATCTGCAAACTTTGATATGTTACACTCGGTCCCCTCCTCCAAATCGTTAATATAGATTGTAAAGAGTTGGGGACCCAGCACTGACCACTGCGGAACACCACTAGTTACTGATTGCCAGTCTGAGAATGAACCATTTATCCCAACTCTCTGCCTTCTGTTAGATAGCCAATCCTCTATCCATGCCAGAATATTACCCCCAATCCTGTGATTTTTTATCTTAAGCAATAATCTTTTGTGTGGCACCTTGTCAAATGCCTTTTGGAAGTCTAAATACACTACGTCCACTGGTTTCCCTTTATCCACCCTATATGTTACTTCCTCAAAGAACTCCAGCAAATTTGTCAAACATGACTTCCCCTTCATAAAACCATGCTGACTTTGTCCTATTAAATGATGATTATCCAAATGTCCTGTTACTGTCTCCTTAATAATGGACTCCAAAATTTTACCTACCACAGATGTTAGGCTAACCGGTCTATAGTTTCCAGCCTTCTGTCTACTGCCCTTTTTAAATAAGGGTGTTACATTAGCAGTTTTCCAGTCTGCCGGGACCTTTGCTGAGACCAGGGAGTTTTGGAAAATTATTACCAATGCATCCACAACCCCTACCGCCACTTCCCTCAAGACCCTAGGATGTAAGCCATCAGGTCCAGGTGATTTATCCGCCTTGAGTCCCATTATTTTATCGAGTACCACTTCCTTAGTGATTTTGATCGTGTTTAGCTCCTCCCCCCCTATAGCCCCCTGTTTGTCCAGTGTTGGGATATTCTTAGTGTCTTCTACTGTAAAGACTGATACAAAATATTCATTCAGTGTTTTTGCCATCTCCATATTCCCCACCATTAATTTCCCAGTCTCATCCTCTAAGGGACCAACATTTACTTTAGCCATCCTTTTTCTTTTTATATAACTATAAAAACTCTTACTATCTGTTTTTATATTTTTTGCTAATTTACTTTCATAATCTATCTTCCCTTTCTTAATCAATCTTTTTGTTATTTTTTGCTGTCTTTTAAAGTTTTCCCAATCCTCTATCCTCCCACTAGATTTGGCTACCTTATATGCCCTTGTTTTTAGTCGAATACTATCCTTAATTTCTTTACTTAGCCACGGATGGCTGTCTTTTCTTTTACACCCTTTTCTTCTCAGTGGAATATATATTTTTGGGAAGTTGTAAAATAACTCCTTAAATGTACACCACTGATCATGTATCGTCTTACCCTTTAATCTATTTTCCCAATCCACTCTACTCAATTCCGCTCTCATACCTTCATAGTCTCCTTTATTCAAGCTTAGCACGCTTGTTTGAGATCCAACCTTCTCACCCTCTAATTGAATATGGAATTCAACCATGTTATGGTCACTCATTCCAAGGGGATCCTTTACTAGGACATTTTTAATTAATCCTGTCTCGTTACACAGGACCAGATCTAAGGTTGCTTGCCCCCTGGTCAGTTCAGTTACATACTGCTCAAGAAACCCATCCCTAATACACTCAATGAACTCATCATCAAGGCAGCCCTGCCCAATTTGATTTGTCCAATTAATATGATAGTTCAAGCCTCAACTATTTCCTGATTGATACTCCGTCCAACATAGTTGCAACTGTTCAGAGGCCTATAGACTACGCCCACTAGTGTTTTTTTCCCCTTATTATTCCTTACCTCCACCCAAACTGTTTCATTTTCCTGATCTTTTGACCCAATATCATTTCTCTGTATAACATAGCCACCCCACCTCCCCTTCCTGCCTGTCCTTCCTGATCATTAAATAACCTGGTATGTTTAATTCCCAGGCATTGTCACCCTGCAGCCATGTTTCTGTAATGGCCACAAGATCATACCCATATGTAGTTATTTGTGCCATTAACTCGTCTATTTTGTTACGAATGCTACGTGCATTCAGATAGAGAACTTTCAAATATGTTTTGTGACACTTAGTTCCTGCTTTCGCCCTTTTTATTACTTTACCTTTTACTCCATACCTTCTGCCCCTTCCTGACACGCTCTGGTTTTTAATTTCCCCACTGCTACCTAAGTCTATGACCTTCTCTGTTGTCATTTTTATTATTTGCTCTCTAGGAACCTCCCCCCGGCTAGTTAGTTTAAAGCCCTCTCTGCAGCCCTAGTTATATGATCCACCAGGACTCTAGTCCCAGCACTGGCCAAGTGAAGCCTGTCCCAATGGAACAGCTCCCTCCTGCCCCAGTACTGGTGCCAGTGTCCCAGGAAGCAAAACCCATTTCTCCCACACCAGTCTTTGAGCCACGCATTTAACTCTCTAATTTTATTTGTCCTAGCCAAATTCGCTCGTGGCTCAGGTAATAATCCAGAGATTATTACCCTTGAGGTTCTGTTTTTTTATTTGACCCCTAGCTGCTCATACTCCTTTAACAGAACCGGCTTCCTAGTCCTATCTACGTCGTTTGTACCAACATGGACCACGACAACTGGATCCACCCCCTCCCATTGCAAGTTTCTTTCCAGCCCAGAGGAGATGTCCTTAACCCTGGCACCGGGTAGGCAACACAACCTTCGGGACTCTTGCTCTCGGCTGCAGAGAACTCTATCTATCCCCCTAATAATACTATCCCCTACCACTACAACATTTCTAGTTACTCCCCCCTCTTGAATGGCCCCCCGTTCCACAGTGCTGTGGCCAGGTTGCTCATCCTCCCTGCAGTCCCTGCTCCCATCCCCACAGGGAGTAAGAACCTCGAACCTGCTGGACAAGAGCAAGGGCTGCGGTTCCTCCAGCTCTACCTCCTGGATCCCCGTACCTGCCTCACTTGTAGTCACACCGTCCTGTCCCTGACCATGGGCTACATCTGAATTAATTAACTTCATAGGTGTGATCACCTCCTGATACACAGAGTCCAGGTACCTCTCCCCCCCCCTGATGTGTCGCAGTGTCTGAAGCTCAGACTCCAG
Source organism: Somniosus microcephalus (assembly GCF_052327205.1). Classification (NCBI taxonomy): domain Eukaryota; kingdom Metazoa; phylum Chordata; class Chondrichthyes; order Squaliformes; family Somniosidae; genus Somniosus; species Somniosus microcephalus. The sequence goes on along the minus strand of NC_140996.1, from coordinate 60,924,774 downwards.
CTCATCAACATGGAGCTGGAGTTCCTGTAGCAGCAGACACTTGTCACAGACGTAATCACCGTGAACCTCAGTGGGGTTCACCGGCTCCCACATCTCGCAACAGTAACACATCACCTGCTCCATTCTATGTAATTAATTAAATTTTTTATTGTTAGTTATGGACACCCTCTGCCCGACTATAGATGCTAGTATCCCCTTTAATTAATTGGATTTAATTTAAATCAATCCCTCTAATTACACCAGTTAAATGGTTTACCAACAGTCACTCTGCACCAGAAAGGCCTTATTAGCTACAACCCACAGAGTTAAAGTTTGAAAGGCGCACCCAACACCCCACTTACCCTAACTCACACACTTACCCAAACTCACAGCACTCTCTGCAGACTCGCACTCAGTGCTTGCTCGCACTAGCCTGGTCTTTCTATACTGTTTGTTTGTTTATAGCCAAATGAGTCACCCCTGCTGATTGGTTAGAAAACTGGTTTCCACTGCCTGCTGTGCCAATTTACTCCTACTGCAGTGTAACCTTGTTTTACTCTTCTTAAACCAACAGAATCCCAAATATTTAACTTTTCCCCTTTACTTAAACTGCTTAAGTAATCTTATCAAGAATGATTTAAAGAGAAATAACAATTAAAGAACTCACACACTTACCCAAACTCACAGCACTCGCTGCAGACTCGCACTGTACTTGAATTTTGTCACTCAGTTTAAGAACATAAGAACAACAACAACAAATTATATTTATACAGTGCCTTTAACGTAATAAAATATCCCAAGGTGCTTCACAGGAGTGTGATCAAAAAAGAAAATTGACACTGAGCCATATAAGGAGTATAACCATGTTAGGGCAGATGACCAAAAGTTTGGTCAAAGAGGTAGGTTTTAAGGAGAGTCTTAAAGGAGGAAAGAGAAGTAGAGAGGCAGAGAGATTTAGGGATGGAATTCCAAAGATTAGGACCCAGGCAGCTGAAGGCACGGCCGCTGATGGTGGAGCATTTAAAATTGGAGATGTTCAAAAGTCCAGAATAGGCGGAGTGCAGAGATCTAGGGGGATTATAGGACAGGAGGATATTACAGAAATAAGGAGGGGCGAGGCCATGGAGGGATTTGAAAACAAGGATGAGAATTTTCAAATCGAGGTGTTGCTTAACTGAGAGCCAATGTAGGTCAGCAAGCACAGGGGCGATGGGTGAATGGGACTTAGTGTGAGTTAGCACATGGGCAGCAGAGTTTTGGATGACCTCAAGTTTATGGAGCGTAGAACTAGGGTGGCTGGCCAGGTGTGCATTGGAATAGTCAAGTCTAGAGGTGATAAAGACACTGATGAGAGTTTCAGCAGCAGATAAGTTGAGGTAAGGGTGGAGATGGGCAATATTATGAAGGTGGAAATAGGCAGCCTTAGTGTTAGAATGGATATGAGGTAGGAATCTCAATTTGTGATCAAATATGACACCAAGGTTGCAAACAGACTTGGTCAGCCTTAGATAGTTGCCGGGGAGAGAGATCAAATCAGTGGAAAGGGAATGGAGTTTGCGGTGTGCACCAAAGACAATGGTTTCGGTCTTCCTGATATTTAATTGGAGGAAATTTCTACTCAACCAAGCAGTCTGATAATATAGAGATGGTGGAGGGTTCGAGAGAAGTGGAGGAGAGGTAGAGCTGGGTATCATCAGCATACATGTGAAAACTCACGTTGTGTTGCCGGATGATGTCACCGAGGGGCAGCAGGTAGATGAGAAATAGGAGGGGGCCAAGGATAGATCCTTGGGGGACACCAGAGGTGACAGTGCGGGATCGGGAAGAGAAGCCATTGCGGGTGATTCTATGGTTACGGCTGGAAAGATAGGAATGAAACCAGGCGAGTGCAGTCCCATCTAGCTGGACCACGGTGGAGATGCGTTGGAGCAGAATTTTGTGGTCAACCATGTCAAAGGCTGTAGACAGGTCCAGAAGGATGAGAAGGGATAGTTTACCTTTGTCGCAGTCAATTAGGATGTCATTTGTGACTTTGGTAGGAGCAGTTTCAGTACTGCGGTGGGGTGGAAGCCACATTGGAGGGATTCAAACAAGAAGTTCTGGGAAAGATGGGCATGGATTTGGGAGGTGACAACGCGTTCAAGAACTTTGGAGAGGAAAGGGAGGTTGGCGATGGGGCGATAGTTGCAAGGATGGATGGGTTGAAGGTTGGTTTTTTGACGGGAGGGGTGATGACGGCAGATTTGAAGGAGGAGAGAGAACCGTTAACAATATCCACTAACATGGGAGCCAGGAAGGAAAGTTGGGTTGTCAGCAATTTAGTGGGAATAGAGTCGCGAGAGCAGGAGGTTGGTCTCATTGACAAGATGAGCTTTGAAAGGGCAAGGTGGGAGATAGGAGAGAAATATGCAAATTTAGAGTTATGGCAGGGGAAAATGGAGAGGAAGTAGGGTCCAATGGGCTAAGGGAAGGGAGGGAATTGAAAGCAGAAGCAGTTGAATGGATGTTGTCGATCTTTTTAACAAAGTAGTCCATGAGCCCCTCACATTTATTGTTGGAGGTAAGGGAGGAGGAGGCAGGGGAGGGTGCTTTGAGAAGATGGTTAGTGTTGGAAAAGAGAAGCCTGCTGTTATTTTTGTCATCCTGGATGATCTTAGAATAGTGCTTTTATATGATCTAGCCAAATCTGGTGATGGATGATTAGGCCAGTTGTCCACCAAAACTGTTCAAGTCTGCGTCCCTTGGACTAAGGGAACAGAGATGAGGGGTATACCAGGAGGAACGACTAGGGTGAGAGAGTGTAATGATTTTAGTGGGGACAAGGACATCAAAGGTGGTGGAGAGCATGTGATTTAGTAATTCAGTAGCAGCAGAGATGTCAAGGAGAATAGTAGGTGAAAGGCTAGGTAGTTGGGACTTGCTGGAGAGTTTTTTCTGGGGTGGATATGAAAAGAAGTGGGTTTAGGAGGGGGAAGGGAAATTGCATAGAGAGTGATATAAGGACATGGTCGGAGATTGCAGTAATGGTTACGGAGGGGGTAGCGAGGCCACGTGAGATGATAAGTTCGAGGGGGTTGGCCGTGTATATGGGTGGGGGAGTTGACATGAAGGGAGAGATTAAGGGAGGAAAGGAGGGCAGTGAACTCAGGATAGGGAGTAAGAGAAGTTGAGATGGAGGTTGAAATTACCAAGGATGAGAAGTCACTCAGTACAGAGGCAGAGGGAGGAAAGCAGAGAAGATATCTCATTGAGCAAATTGGTGTGGTATTTGGGTGGACAGTACAGAATAAGGATTTTAAAAGAGATGTGGTAAACCACTGTTATCGTTCACTATCGTTACACTATGGTTATCACTGTTTATATCGTTACACTATGGTTATCACTGTTTACACTGTTGTATCACTACACATGGTTACCTCTTGCCACGCTGTTATACCTGGGCTGACCTCAGGTGACTCCGCCCATGGCTCCGCCTGCTTGCCCAGGTATAAAGGTGATCGACTGGCTGGTATTCCTCCTTGTTGGAACCGATCACCCACGAGGGTGGGCTCTGTTATTTAGCCAATAAAAACCTATAGTTACAATCTTAACTCGTCGCTTTTCATGGAATGAATTGATAGGTATATCAATTTTATTGGCTAAATTTTGAAATGAGTGGATCGGAGCAGCCAAACGACCAGCCAAACGGCCAGCTACAACAGCCACAGCAGCCGGCCTGGCTGCGAGCCCTCCGACCGCCGTACCTGGATCTAAACCCACAGGCAGCGGTCTCAGCCCTCGACTTCGAACACTGGCTGAGCTGTTTCGAATCCTACCTGGGAGAATCCGGCGTGCCTCCGGGATCCAAACTAAGAGTTCTGACCGCCCAGGTGAGCCCTAAAGTATTTGCATTCATCCGGGACCTTGCTACATACGAGGACGCCCTCAACCTGCTGAAAGAGCAGTACCGGAGCCCTGTAAATTCTATGTATGCCAGACATCTCCTAAGATCCCGCTCGCAACAGCCAGGAGAGTCGGTTGATGATTTCTTACGGGCGCTACAAATACTCGGCAGGGACTGTGACTTTAAAGCCGTAACAGCTGCAGAACATACCGATGGAAATATCCGCGATGCCTTCGTGAAAGGCCTTCGGTCAGACTACTCACGGCAAAGACTGCTGGAATCAAAGGACCTCGACCTGAAAACAGCTGCTATCCTCGCTCGCTCCTTGGAAGTGGCCCATCGGGACCTCGAGGCGTACTCCAGGTACAGTGCTGCGCGACCCTGGGACTCGGGCCCAACTCCGGCCGCAATACCCCTCGCACCGCCGCCCCTGGGACCTACCACAGCGTCGGTGTCCCAGAATCAATCGGGACCACCACCCCTGGGACCGGCTGCGGCAGCGGAGCCCCGCGATCGGGCCGCCTGCTGCTTCTTCTGTGGCCAGGCGAAACACCCGAGGGCGCGCTGCCCTGCAAGGAACGCGACCTGCTCCGACTGCCAAAAGAAAGGCCACTTCACGAAGGCCTGCAGGGGGAAAGCCACTGACGCCAGCAGTGCCTCATGCGAGTTGTGGGGGCGGCCATCTTTAATCAAGGCAACAGATGCCAGCATCGCCTCATGTGAGTTGTGGGGGCGGCCATCTTCTCCGCCATTTTGTTCAACTTCGTGGGCGCCGCCATTTTGTTCACCGCACTCGACCGCCACCTTGTCTCCAGACCCGGCCACCGCCCCGCCCGCAGACTACAGCAGCTCGCTCAGCCATACACTGGCCTCCGTCACGCTTGACCAAGCCCTCCCGCATCATCTGTCCAAGTCTATGATGGACATCGGAGTAAACGGCCACGCCACGACCTGCCTGTTCGACAGCGGAAGCACGGAGAGTTTTATTCACCCAGACACGGTGAGCTACTACTCCCTCACTGTCCGGCCAACGCGCCAGCGGATCTCGATGGCGTCGAAGTCACATTCAACTGACGCCAGCGGCTACTGTGTGGTGACCCTGCCGGTTAGGGGCACGGAATATAAAAACTTGAAACTTCTCATCCTGCCCCAGCTCTGCACTGCCGTCCTACTAGGGCTGGATTTCCAATGCCACCTCCAAAGTGTCACCCTGGCATACGGTGGACCCCTCCCCCCACTCACAGTCTACAACCAGCAGGTTTTAAACCGCCCGCCGCATACCACCTGCGGCCTCTCCACTCTCAAAGTCCCGCCCCCCTCCTTGTTCGCTAACCTCACCCGCGACTGTAAACCCGTCGCTACCAAGAGCAGGCGGTACAGCGCCGGGGACAGAGCTTTTATTAGCTCCGAGGTGCAGCGACTCCTGAAGGAGGGCATCATCGAGAGGAGCAACAGCCCCTGGCGTGCCCAGGTCGTAGTCGTTAAGACCGGCGATAAACACCGCCTAGTCATCGACTACAGCCAAACCATAAACCGGTACACCCAACTGGACGCATACCCCCTTCCCCGCATATCTGATATGGTCAATCAGATTGCACAGTACCGGGTATTCTCTACCATCGACCTTAAGTCTGCCTATCACCAACTCCCTATCCGCCCTGAGGACCGCCAGTATACCGCCTTCGAGGCGAATGGCCGCCTCTACCACTTCCTTAGGGTTCCCTTCGGCGTCACCAACGGGGTTTCGGTCTTCCAAAGGGAGATGGACCAGATGGTTGACCAGAACGCGCTGCACGCCACGTTCCCTTATCTAGATAACGTCACCATCTGCGGCCACGACCAGCAGGACCATGATGTTAATCTGGAGAAATTCCTCCGTACGGCCCAATGGCTGAACCTCACCTACAATAAGGAGAAATGTGTGTTTAACACCCCGCGCCTTGCCATCCTCGGCTGCGTAGTAGAGAACGGAGTCATCGGCCCCGACCCCGAAAGAATGCGCCCCCTCATGGAGCTTCCCCTTCCCCTCTGTCAAAAGGCACTGAAGAGAACCCTGGGGCTCTTCGCTTACTATGCCCAATGGGTGCCCAATTCTGCGGACAAAGCCAGACCCCTCATGAAGTCCACCTCCTTCCCCCTGACAGCAGAAGCATGCGCAGCCTTCTCCCTCATAAAAGGAGACATTGCTAAGGCCACAATGCACGTGGTGGATGAGTCTATCCCTTTCCAAGTGGAGAGCGATGCATCCGACTTCACCCTAGCTGCAACCCTTAACCAGGTGGGGAGACCTGTGGCCTTCTTCTCAAGGACCCTCCAGGGCCCTGAGATCCGACACTCTTCTGTCGAGAAGGAGGCCCAGGCGATCGTGGAGGCAGTACGACGCTGGAGGCATTACCTGGCAGGCAAACGATTTACCCTCCTCACCGACCAGCGTTCGGTCGCTTTTATGTTTAATAACAAGCTGAGGGGCAAAATCAAGAACGACAAGATCTTGAGGTGGAGAATTGAGCTCTCCACCTACGATTACGATATCTTGTACCGGCCTGGTAAACTGAACGAACCCCCAGATGCTCTATCATGAAGTACATGCGCCAACGCGCAAGTTGATAGACTGCAGACCCTCCACAACGACCTCTGCCACCCCGGGGTCACCAGACTTTACCACTTCATTAAGGCCCGCAACCTGCCCTACTCCATCGAGGAGGTCAGGACCATGACCAGGAACTGCCAAACCTGTGCCGAATGCAAACCGCATTTCTATAGGCCGAACAGAGCAAGCCTGATCAAGGCCACCCGCCCCTTCGAGCGCTTGAGCGTCGATTTTAAGGGGCCCCTCCCGTCCTCTGACCGTAATGTGTACTTCCTCAACATTATTGACGAGTACTCCCGTTTCCCCTTTGCCTTCCCCTGCCCAGACATGACCAGTACCACGGTCATCAAATGCCTGAACGACCTCTTCGCCTTGTTCGGGTTCCCGAACTATATACATAGCGACCGGGGCTCATCCTTCATGAGCGAGGAACTTCGCCAGTTCCTACTAGCGAGAGGTATTGCTGCAAGCAGGACCACCAGCTACAACCCCCGAGGGAATGGCCAGGTAGAAAGAGAGAACGCGACAGTCTGGAAGGCCGTTCTCTTAGCCTTAAAGTCTAAGGGCCTCCCAACCTCTCGCTGGCAGGAAGTCCTCCCGGCAGCGCTGCATTCCATCCGGTCACTGCTTTGCACTGCCATTAATGCCACCCCCCATGAGCAAATGTTTGTTTTCCCCAGGAAGTCGACTACGGGAACTTCGCTACCAACATGGCTGACTTCTCCGGGGCCCGTCCTGCTGCGGAAGCACGTGAGGACCCATAAAACAGACCCCCTGGTCGAGAGGGTGGACCTCCTGCACGCCAACCCCCAGTACGCCTATGTGGCATACCCAGACGGGCGGGAGGATACAGTCTCCTTGCGAGACCTCGCACCCTCGGGCACCCCTGAGACACCACCGTTACCCCCCACCACACCCCCAAATCCAGCCCCGGTAGACGGCATGCCGGAACCCCATGAGCCTTCGCCGACCACGCAGACACCAGCCTTAACTTCGAATACTGCACCTCCGCCGCCGCTGCTGCGCCGATCAGAAAGGCTTACGAGGCCTCCGGATAGACTGACATACCAGAACTGGTAGTACACTTCACCCCGCCGGACTCAAATTTAAACAAGGGGTGAATGTGGTAAACCACTGTTATCGTTCACTATCGTTACACTATGGTTATCACTGTTTATATCGTTACACTATGGTTATCACTGTTTACACTGTTGTATCACTACACAAGGTTACCTCTTGCCACGCTGTTATACCTGGGCTGACCTCAGCTGATTCCGCCCATGGCTCCGCCTGCTTGCCCAGGTATAAAGGTGATCGACTGGCTGGTATTCCTCCTTGTTGGAACCGATCACCCACGAGGGTGGGCTCTGTTATTTAGCCAATAAAAACCTATAGTTACAATCTTAACTCGTCGCTTTTCATGGAATGAATTGATAGGTATATCAGGAGGGCAGTGAACTCAGGATAGGGAGTAAGAGAATTTGAGATGGAGGTTGAAATTACCAAGGATGAGAAGTCACTCGGTACAGAGGCAGAGGGAGGAAAGCAGAGAAGATATCTCATTGAGCAAATTGGTGTGGTATTTGGGTGGACAGTACAGAATAAGGATTTTAAAAGAGAGACGTGAGGAGTGGCACAAGGTGAAATACTCAAAGGAGGAGAAGTTGGCGGAAGAGTAGGGAGACAGACAAAGTGTGATTTAGATATAAGGGCTACACCACCACCACAGTGGTTTGGGCATGGAATATGTTGGAAAGTATAGACAGGTTGGGTAGCTTCATTAAGGGGAAAGGTGTCATCACCCCTCAACCATGTCTTCGTCAATGCCATGATGTCAATCTGATCATCCACAAGGTCATGGATGACAAGGCCCTTATTTACAAGTGAACATACATTTTGAAGGAAGTCACACAACACCAGGTTATAGTCCAACAGTTTTATTTGAAATCACAAGCTTTCGGAGCGCTGCTCCTTCGTCAGGTGAAGTCAAATAAAACTGTTGGACTATAACCTGGTGTTGTGTGACTTCTTACATTTGTCCACCCTTGTCCAACACCGGCATCTCCACACCATGGATACATTTTGAAGGGAGATGCAGATGGGGCGGTGATACCTAATTTACTGGCATAGCCCAGCGGGGCAGAGTAGGGAGGGACAGGGAGGAGGTTGGCGAGATTAGCTCGCAGCAGGCGCTTAGGGTGGGGAGGGCAAGGAGAGAGTAAGATAGGGCAAGTTGGGTTGCTGCTAGCTAGGAGGCAGCAACGAATGCTTCGGTGGGCCTTTCGAAGGATGCCAAGAGAGGCACAGGGGGAAGCTATGGATTTATTTAGGAGGGTGTCAAGTCTTGAGCGGTAGGAGAGTAGGAAGGATGATGAGCAGTGGAGAATAGGGGTTAGTGAGGGTAGAGTACATGACGGTGGGGAAAGAAAAGGAGGCATGAAGGCTGGGGCAGGGTAATGAAGAAAGAAGAAAAAGTGAGAGATAGAAGTGATGGAACTCAGGTCTGGAGCGGCAGCCAAAATGCACACACGTATGGACACGGGGAATTAAGTCACAAAGTCATGATTAAATGATAAATTATAAAGCAGTTTGAACTGGCGCTCTCCTGTCCTGTGACTGTTTGAACTGACACTCTAACTAACATAAGAATTAGGAGTAGGAGTAGGCCATACGGCCCCTCAAGCCTGCTCTGCCATTCAATAAGATCATGGCTGATCTTTGACTTCAACTCCACTTCCCTGCCCAATCTCCATATTCCTTGATTCCCCTTGAGTCCAAAAACCTTTCTCTCTCAACCTTGAATATACTCAAAGACTCAACATCCACAGCCCTTTAGGATAGATAATTCCAAAGATCCACAGCCCTTTAGGGTAGAGAATTCCAAAGATTCACAACCCTCTGAGTGAAGAAATTCCTCCACATCTCAGTCTTAAATGTCCGACCCCTTATGCTGAGACTATGCCCCCTAGTTCTAGACACTCCAGCCAGGGGAAACAACCTCTCGGCATCTACCCTGTCAATCCCCTTCAGAATCTTGTATGTTTCAATGAGATCATCTCTCATTCTTCTAAACTCCAGAGTGTATAGGCCCATTCTACACAATCTCTACTCATAGGACAACCCGCTCATCCCAGGAATCAATCTTTTCCCACACGGTAGCCAGCCAGATTGAGATGAGGTAGTCTTCTGACTTTTAATTGGTTTATTTACATAAATAGTTAATGATTAAGTAGCATACTGTTTCCACAATGAGAACATATATTTCTTATAGACTGGAGGTTATGAAAATAATAATGTTTTATCTCTAAATATGGGTTTACCCTCTCTAGCTTAACTCTTTGAAACTAAGCTTGTTCAGATTTTAAAATACACACAGGCCTAGAAATTCAGTTGGTTGCGCCAGCCGGTAACGCCATAAGAGGGGTATATTTCCAGCGCTAGGCACTTAGCGCCCGGGCGCAGACCGATCTGCGCCAACGCCCAAATTCAGTTGACATTTAGCGCCGGCGCAAAGTGTTTGCGCCCACTCAGCTGCGCGCGCAGCTTATGACGTCATTTCGTCATGCAACGCTGTTTGTGCGCCCCAAACCGGAAATTCAGTGGCGCCCGCCCAATGTGGGCGTGGCGCTGCTAAGAACTGTGAAGTGGAACGCAACAGAGGCCCTGTGGGCCTCGGGGAGCGCTAATTAAAGGGCACTTACACTGACCTATAAAGCCCAGCCATTTTGCTGCAATGACTTTACTGCTTTGGATTTCTGGACAGAGACCAAGGGACAGAGCTTACTGATTTGGGACAACATAGGAGAGGTATTTTTGGCTTCTGGCCAGTGCTTTGACATTTGATTCATTTGATTTCACTGTTTTCAACTTTATTATGGGGGCTGTATGGGGGTCCAACGCTCAGTTGCAGCATTATGTGCGAAGGGCTCGCAGACGCTGTGAGAGAGGGCCAGCCATGCCTAGACGCAGAGGGGCCATCAGGCGTCGGCAACGTAGGCCTTACCCACTCAGGCAATACCGGCAGCAGGTGTCCTATCTCACCATGACTGCGGCGCATTGTGCTAAGAGGCTGCGCTTCAGAAGGGAGGTGGTTGCAGAGATCTGCCAGCTGCTTCACAGAGATCTGCGTCCACAGCTGATGTGCAGGACGTCTCTCTCGGTGGAGGTGAAGGTCACGGTGGCTCTGAACTTTTATGCAAGCGCTCCTTCCAAGCCGCTGCTGGGGAAATAGCGAACATCTCCCAGTTCGCCGCGCATCGCTGCATCCGGCAGGTCACCGATGCACTTTTCGCGAGGAGACACCAATTCATCTCCTTCCCCATGACCCAACAGAGGCAGGAGCAGCGTGCAGTCGGATTTGCCAGGATCGTGCGCTTCCCCATGGTGCAGGGCGCCATTGATTGCATGCATGTGGCTATGCGGGCACCTATCCACAATGCCGAGGATTACCGCAACCGGAAGGGCTACCATTCCCTAAATGTACAGCTGGTGTGTGACCACAGGCAGCGCATCCTAGCTGTCAATGCCCGCTTCCCAGGAAGCAGCCACGATGCATTTATCCTGCGCCAGACTACTGTGGCTGACATGTTCGAGGCACAGCCTCCACCAAGGGGATGGCTTATCGGGGACAAGGGCTACCCTTTGTGTACATGGCTCATGACCCCGCTCCGCGCGCCCAGGACCCCAGCGGAGGAGGCATAAACGAAAGCCATCAAGCCACAAGGAACATCATAGAGCAAACGATAGTCGTCCTCAAGCAACGGTTCCGCTGCCTGGATCGTTCCGGCGGATCTCTACAGTATTCGCCGGATAGAGTCTCCCAGTTCGTCGTCGTGTGCTGCATGCTGCACAACCTGGCTATCCGCAGGACTCAGGCACTGCCACCTGACATTGCACCACCACCTCAGGAGGACGAGCAGGAGGACCATGAGGAGGAGGAGGAGGAGTACCAGCCCAGGAGGGAGCCACAAGGTCCAAGGGCTGTCCGCCGGGGGCTTATTGATCGACACTTCTAGGCCCCCCCGTCAGGGAATGGGCTGTGGCAATGAACGCACCTGAAGGCAGCCGCACCACAAGCCCTCAGCCGGTTAACGCAACAACCACTTGAAACCTGAGACGTGGACATGCTGAATAAATAAAAAGCTTTATTTCACAAACTCAGGGCCCTTCCCACATGAAACAGAAAAACAGACAAGACCCCCAAAAAACAGTCAAAAACATCTGTCACTCCCAAAACCTGGGGAGGACTAACAAAACTTGGCCATCCAAATGGCCTTCATCATCGGCCTTACAAAAATAAGTCCCCCCCTCCACAACACAAACACCCCCATAAAAACAAAAAATGCCTTGATCCTCGGACTTACCAAAATAATGCCCCCCCAGAACACAAGCCCCCCAATATAAAAAAAACCGCTATCACCACACTCTAATGGGTGTGCCGAGAGGGCGAGTCCTTAGACAGGCTTCTCTGGCCCCTGCCCGACCTGCTGCTCCGCCTCAACCTGGGCCCTGCGCGTGTGGCAAGGCTGGGGGAAGGCTCATGAGGGCCACAATGCGTGTCGCCGGATGCCCTTGGGGGTCGGCCTAGACGAGGCCCGGCCCGGGAGGGGCCGGCTGCTGACTGCTGCAGCTGTGGCTGGCCAGCATCAGTCTCAGCAGCAGCTCGTCGCACCTTGGCTGGGGGAGTGGCAGTGTCGGCTGCACCAATGGGGGCAAGCTGGCTGATGGCAGGCGCGCGCTGCTCGCCAGAGACACTGGCACTCGGCCGGGCTGGCAGTGCAGCAAGCGCAGCAATCTGGTGGAGGCCAGACCGCTGTGCTGCAGCAGGGCGGCGGGTGCCCTGGCGATGCTTCCGCGCCACAGCGAGTGTGGCAGAAGTGAGTGCCCGAACTGCCCTGGTATGTGCCCGCATCAGCTCTGCCAGTGTCTGGACGGCACCACTCATCTCGCGAGTCGCATCCTGGGCTGCCGTGAGTTGCTGGACACCCCTGTCGTGCGCTGCCGCGAGTTCGACCCCCCTGGCCTGTGATTCCCCGAAAGCGACCACACTATGAGCCAGGGACTCAATGGCCTGAGGCATCTGTTGCACAACCCCCATGAACTCCTGGTGGCGCCGCTCAGACGCCGCCGACATCTCATCGAGGAGGCGCACCTCCTGGGCGAGGACCGTCTCCGGACTGGAGGGCGGACTCTCCCTCTGGGGAGAAGGCCGCCGAGCTGGCCGACCCTTCCCGCGTGCCTCGAGCCCACTGGACCCAGGATCTGCCCTCCCCTGCAACACCTCCCCCCTCTGGGGAGAAGGCCGGCGTGCTGCCGGACCCTTCCCGCGTGCCTCGAGCCCACTGGGCCCAGGATCTGCCCTCCCCTGCAACACTTCTCCCTGGCTCTCCTGCAGGCCAGATGTCTCCCCTCCATTGCCATCCCCTGGCGCGGAAGAGGGTTCCCCCGATGTGCCGCCTTCCTCCTCCTCCAAGGGCCTGGCACTCTGAGCTTCAGGGACCACCTCCTCCTCACCAGCTGAAAGCAGGAAGGCACAAGAGTAGCTTTAGAGTGAGGACAGGGCGTCAGCGAGGGAGGCCTGAGTGGTGGCATTATGCGCATTTGACGGTCAGTGCGAAAGGATGTAGATCTGAAGCGCAAGGGCAACGACAGAGGTCCAACCGGTCATGTCCTTACCAGTGGGTCCCAGTACAGGGTCCGCATCTCCGATCGCAACAGGGCCAGTCACCCGGGCATGCATGAGTCGAGCCACGCTCTCCTCCAGCTCACTGAGCGCCTGGTACTCGGGACGGCCTCCACCGGTGTCAGACTGGCTCCTCAAATTCCGCGCCAGCTTTGCCTGCAAGAGAAAGGACGGCCTCTAATTACAGTATGGTGCCCTGTTGTTGTGTGCACTGCCTCCCATGGTCGAATAGCTTGGCCAGTGTGGTGCCCTGTTGCTGTGTGCACTGCCTCCCATGGTCGAATAGCTTGGCCAGTGTGTTAAGTGCAGAAAGTGCTATTGATGATCATGCCAGTGCCATTGCTGCGGGAGGAGGGCTGCCCATTAGTCCTTTGAGGTCCCTTTGCCCATAATGTGAGGTGCACATGCAAGGATGAGGAGGACACTGGAAAGGGTACTCACCTTCACCATCCGAGTGAGGTCGTTGTACTTCTTGCGGCATTGGTCCGCACTCCTGGGGACATCGCAGGTGGATGACACCCTGCGGGCGATTTTCCTCCAGGCTTTCCTGTACTGGCTCCTGGGAGCCTTCTTGCCACTGTCCGGGCACAAGATCTCTCTTTTGTTTTCGACACCATTAATCAGCACCCTCAGAGCATGCTCTGAGAAGCGCTGCGCTCGTTCACGGGCCCTCTCCATGGCTCCAGGCGCTATTTTGGCCCACCAGCAGTGTTGAGGCCTAGCTGCAGGGCTCCAGTATGCAGGGCGTGGCAGCAGTCAAAGTCGACCCTTCCCCCTTTGAGAGCTGGCCGGCGTCAGGGTGTCTGCTGTCAATCAAAACATGACCGCACCTGCGCTGCGCCCGGCCTCGGCGTTATCAGGCCGCATCGCCGGCTTAGCGCCTGAAGAGAGCATTGCAACGCCAGTTTCAGCGCTCGGCCAAACTCTTGGCCAACTCTACTGAATTTCGGCGATGTGGCCTACACTTTCCGGCGGGCGCTAACTTTAGCGAACGCCCGACTTTAGCGCCCCAAAAGTGTCCAGACTGAATTTCTAGGCCACAGCCTTCTGCCTGCCTTTCAAATTGTGTACAGGCAATCTGATTTAATTACCCCAGAAAGGCAAATTCACCAATATCGAATGAAAGCAATCTTTACTGATGGCCTAAGATGCTTATCAGTGAATGTACTCATATCAGCTAACTGAACCCTGGGGTTTCCCATTGTTCACAGCTACAGTAAAACCACACAAGTGACAGTGATGTTGGTGCTGCGTTTAGCATTGACCTGCTGTGATCACCCCATCCCATGAGAAACCTTGGGTGACATACATGCTGATTCTAGCAGTACAGAAATACTCTTCCAACTCAGGCAAAAAAACAATTTGCAACACCGTTTAAAAGACAGACTTTTCTTTAGCCCTAATTCCAGAAGTGGGTGAGGTGGTGGGGGTAAGGGGTGGGTGGGTGGGGATCGTGATCCTTGAGGAAGCAATTGGCGGTCAGAGCCTGAGGGGAACGCTCAGAGGCCGGATATCCTGGAGGTTGGGGTAGGAGCTGGCGGAAGAGAGATCGGGGACCGGAGCCTGCAGGGAGGGAGGGGGCTGGAGCCTGAAGATTGGGACCGGGGAGGGTGGGGGAGATCGGAGGTCAGGCCAGGGCCTAGAGATCAGGGACCTCAGGGGGCCGGGATCTCGGGCCGTCGGGGTGGTGCTTTACAGGTAAATAACACTTTTTTTTTGCAAGCGATCTTTAGGATTAGTTTCCTTGAGTGCAACCAGGGCAAACCAATGTTGCAGTGAGGACCTGAAGCAGGTGGTAGGCCCCTTATTTGCCTATGCAAAAGGCCTAACGCCTGCTTCAGGTGTGGGCAAAGGACACTTCTTGTTTGCCCTTACCCAATATGGCGGCCAGCTGTGCACGCTTCCTGCCCACCATTTTGGGCACTTTGGAGGCTGTCCAGCACCTGAAAAACAGGTGCTATGTAACCCAATTTCTAGGCCATACTCGCCAATGAATGACTGCATCAAATGATGAATAATCCAGCAGTTTTAATGACTTCATTTTTATGATCACGATCATGAATATTAACATGTTTCATGGAATCCACAGAACGTCAAATTCCCTTGGGTACCATACTTGGTGCAACCTTCAGTGGAGTCTTTGTGGGCCTTGTCTTGTTGACTATACTAATGATGATGATTCTGCACCAAAGAAGACATCGAGGCTTTGAACTCTTGCTAAGTTCAGAGTTTTCCAACAAAATGTACACTGAAGAAGCTTAGTTGATGCAATTGTTCACTACTATGATAAAACTATTATTGATATTAATCTGTTATCCCTAATGCAATAGAAAAGCATTGCATATAAGCATGGCCAAGAACATTAAAAAAATTCTAGCTAGCCTTGTGCCAGCAGTGCCATTATGCATTACTCACAGCTTACTATCTGTTTAATGTGTGTATAATCTGATCTTCTTAATATTGTATTTAATTCTTAGCATGATCTTCTGCTTGTAATTGCCTTATAAATGAAAAAAGAACAGTTTCATAAATTGTGATGGCAAATTGTCTCTATCTCACGTCTTCTATATAAATTCTGTTTATATAATCTTCCATCAATGGCGATGCATTCTTAGAAGTTGTTAGGATATCACAGGCGGGGGGTAATGTATGACTTTTTCTGGGTAGCTTTGTTAAGGAACTTCTAGGTTGGTTGGATCTTTCATTTTCAAAGTACTTACAAAGTCAAAATGTAGCTCCAGTATGGAGGAAATCTTAACTCCATACTGCTCTCTCATTTACAATTCATGACATGTGCTTTAAAAATAAAATATATACAGGAGACATAACCCCTCAACTACAGAGTTTAAGTACAAGATCCTTTGTCTCATGTACTGTTGTGGAATAATATTAATTTGCATCTCTGAACTTTATCTGTTTTATGATCCACAATGTAACTCGACAGACTTCTATTAAAATGAAATTCTACTTTTTCTTTTATGCCTCGTCCCTTTAATTTAGTATCTGCAGTTGGAGTTTGAAATAACTCTTACTGTAAATCCACAGTTTCAACATGACTTCATTTGTTTACTCTCCTACAGGAGAGGAACTGGTTGATTAATTAAATGCACCACCATTCAAAAGCTGAACTACTTCTACTTTCACCTACCCTTTTTAGCAGACCTTTTTAGATGTACACAGGCTGATGTTTGCATATCTCTCAACAAATGTGTGATACTGGCTTCAGTTGATTCATTTCTCTCTGGTGGATACGGCTCTCAAAATTCCTCAGAACAAAACATTTCTTAATGAGAAATCATTGGAATATGTGACTTTGAAAGGTGCTATTTCTGGGAATGTGATTATCTTTAGAGAGTTGATATTAGAGGCAAAAAGGATAGTCTCCTATTTTTTTCAGTAAAATAGGAATTTAACTCCCACTTCTGTAACTCTGGTTAAACAGGTAAGGTGTATTTCATAGTATGGTTGTGGGAAAAAGGTTGACAGTTTATTTCCAAGAATTTTTTTTGACATTTGGTACTTTTTTAAATCCTGAGGCATACATTAAGCTACAGGCATATATATCTATCTCTGTGTTTTTGACTACCTTCTGTCATACCAATAACAAGACTACAGATCTCCCCACATCTCAGCACTATAGAAAGCTTCATAACCAATCAATGAATGCTCTTTTAATATTGCCCACTCCACAGACTTCAATCTCAACAATAAATGCTTACAGCAGTGACAGAATTCAGAAATGAAAACCAGCAGAGCTGAACTTCTGCGGTAGTGATGAGCTTGATCTTTTAATCTCTAACTTGGCAGTCTGCTCAACATCTTCCAGAAGGAAACTCCTTATATTCTTCAAAATCAAGAACAAATTGGTTTCACAGGGCAAGAAGCTTCCAACAATAACAGCAGAACAAGTTATGATTCACAGTCCTCAGTCATACTGAATATAGCTCAAGACACAACACCATACATCAAAATCAACGAAAATGGTTGGGGATGAAATTCAACTTCGGCAAGGACAGGAAACAGGTGGTAGTGAATCAGCCCTATTATACACCTCGCCCGATTTTTCGTTCTGTTGAAGTCATTGGAAATGAAAATTGTGCGGGTATATAACAGGCTGATCCACTACAGTCTGTTTGGGCACTTGCTGAAGTTGAAATTCACTTTCAGTGTATGAAATTTAATACAAATGAAATAGCTACAAGGCAGTTTACCAGATCCTTCAGACATGTAACATTGTCATCTCACAGGCATTGCTCAAAAAATATTGCAACACTTGGCAATTGAACATTGAGGTAATTCTACAGGTAGAAAGACATGTCACCTCAACAACCAAACTATATAGAATAACCTATCATACTTCCAATTACAAAATTGCCGGGGGCACAACAGAGGTGATAGCGGATTGTCTGCCCATTATACACCCCGCCCGATTTTCCTTTCCAGTGATTTTAATAAAAGGAAAATCGAACGGGGTGTATAATGGGCAACTGATCCATTACCACCCATTTTGCCCCCACTGAAGTTGAATTTTGCCTCCAAGAACAGACAGAACATTAAAAATACAAGAAAAATAGAACTAAAGACAACTCATTGAAAATGAGACATCACATGCTTGAATCAGACAGGTGAGTCGACCTTAAATTAAACAGAAACAATTCTAACCTATGTTAAATATAGTAAAGTTTAACCCACGGGAAGGAACAAAGCATCGCATATCCGTTCTCAAAATCATGCTGAATTCTGTACCAAAAGACTAACAGATAGAAATTGGGCTGCTTAGCACCTCCCATAGCGCCTGGGGGGGGGCGTTAACAGGGCACTAAGGGATTACTGACCGACGCACGCAAACTTCCATGGTGGTTTTGCGCTGGCGCTAACACTTACCACCTCGCTCTGTTGCCCCCTGTAGATTGTGACATCATCAGGTGCGCAGCGCCCCATTACCGCCCCGGATCTGATATTCGCTCCCGTCCCCTGCTGAATCACCAGGCGTCAACAACGCCAGCAGCAGGAGACGTTGTCACCTCGGCTGGCCACTTGGGGAGTGATATTTAAAGGCAGTGGTGATCAGTTAGGCCAAACTTTATTCTTCGCACCAGTCTGGTGCCTGCTAAATGTTTTACACGTCTGATTGATGCTCAATTACTCAGCCCTCCACTCTCTTAGAGTGATTGGGGCTGTAATGCAAGTCGCACAGGTCCCGTGGCCCCACAGAAATATGAGGAAGAATCTTGCATCCCATCATTGGCCATTCCCTTTAAGTGAGGGAAGGAGCCTCTGATGCCAGCAGCACTGCACTGAACATTCGTCAGCGCTCTGTCGCTACCGCCCCTCTTACACACTTTAGCGCCTCAAGAGAAGTGGTAGAATTTGATTTAGTGCTCCACTTCTCTCTTGGAGCGCTAAAGCCAAAGTTCCCGGCAGGAGAGAAGGAATAGCAGCTGGCGCTACTTCTTCAATTTGATAATCAAACAAAATCACATAATGCAGCAGGCCCAGGACATGAACAGCAACACTTATTATCACATGAGCTTGTCAGCACATCTGTCTAATCCTTCCAGTGGAGAACTAAAACACATTCAAATGTCAAAAGCAAAGTAACTAACTGATTGATTTCAAATAGTTGCTCCAGATGTTTAAATGAGTGAATGAAAAATGATAAGGAAACAGTTTCATTTATTCTCTGTCATACATCGTAGTGCGCACACCAGCCACCCTGCCTTGAAATTAAACTCATCAAATGCTATGGGGGATAAATTCAGTTGTTAACGCCACCCATTAGCGCCTTAAGAGGGCGATAAGTGGGGCGCTAACCAACTAGCGCTCGGGCGCGGCGATACCTGCGCCTCTCGCGAAATTAAGCGGACATTTAGCGGCGGCGCTAAACCAAAACGCCCGCTCTGCTGCCCACGCAGATCTTGATGTCATTCCAGAGTGCAACGCCCTGGGGGCGCCCCGGACCGGAAATTCAGTGGCGCCCCCCCTCCTTTCCACCTGTCGTTACCAACGACAGGTTGACTGGAACGCTTCCCAGTCGCTGGGGGGCTGGGGGGGCGCTATTTAAAGGGGGCTCTTCCTGTCTTCTGTGTGGTAGCCATTTTTGGACCACTCATTCTGAGAGAGATTTGCAGAGAGACAAAGGGCGAAAAAGAGACTTCCGCATTGAGTCAACGCTGTCTGAGGTAGTTTTGGCTTCTGACCATAACTTTGTAGTTGCTTTGCTTTTTCACCGGCATAACTTTGATTGCTCACATACTACGGGGGCTGCAATGGATGGGAACGTCGTGCTTCTCCATCACATTGAGAGGGCACAGAGATGCAGAGAGAGAGTGGCAATCATGGCCAGACGGAGGAGGGCCAATAGGCGTCGGTACAGGAGACCTTACCCTCCCAGGGTTTTTCGCCAACAGTTCTCATACATCAATATGTCTGCGGAGCAGTGTTTGCGAAGGCTGCGATTTAGCAAGGAGGTGGTCACTGAGCTCTGCCACCTGCTTCAGCCAGATCTGCAGCCTCAACTGAGGAGCAGGACGTCTCTGTCGGTGGCAGTGAAGATAACAGTGGCTCTCAACTTTTATGCCACCGGCTCCTTTCAATCTGCTACTGGAGACATTGCCAATATCTCCCAGTTTGCGGTGCATTGCTGCATCCGTCAAGCCACAAATGCCCTCTTTAAAAGGAGACGAGAGTACATCTCTTTCCCCATGACCCCAGACAAGCAGCAAGAGCGCGCAGCGGGCTTTGCAAGAATAGCGGGCTTCCCCATGCTGCAGGGCGCCATTGACTGCACCCATGTGGCTTTGCGGGCGCCGCAAGAGAATGCCGAGGATTTCCACAACCAAAAGGGCTTCCATTCCTCAAAACGTTCAGTTGGTCTGTGACCACAGACAGCTGATACTCACTGTCAATGCCCAATTTCCAGGCAGCAGCCACGATGCCTTCATCCTGCGCCAGACTTCTGTGGCAGACCTTTTCGAGGCCCCGCTTCACCCAGGAGGCTGCCTTCTCAGGGACAAGGGCGATCCTCTGTGCACCTGGCTGATGACCCCGCTCCGTTCGCCCAGTGCCCCTGCAGAAGAACGATACAATGAGAGCCATCAAGCTACCAGGAATATCATTGAGCACACAATCGGCATGCTCAAGCAACGGTTCCGCTGTCTGGACCACTCTGGAGGAGCCCTGCAGTACTCACCTGAGCGAGTCTCCCACTTCGTTGTTGTGTGCTGCATGCTGCATAACCTGGCAATCCTCAGGGCCCAGCCAATGCCAGCGGGCCTTGGAGCACCAGCAGAGGAGGAGGAGGAGGAGGAGGAGCAGCAGCACCAAGACGGGAGGGAGGCACAAAGTGCAAGGGCCGTCTGTCAAAGGCTCATAGCAAGTCGCTTCTAGGCCCCCTCTGAGGGAATGGCTTCTGCCATTCAAAGAATCTGAATGGAACCATGCCGCAACCCCTAAGCCAGTCAAGGCAACAATGAGTGCAAAGAGCAATCATGCACATTTTGAATAAAGACACTTCTTTATTTACCAAACTGTGTAACCTTCCCGCATGACAAAGTAATAGAAAGAAACACACAAAAAAACAGTCAATCACATAACTGGCTCTCACAACCTGGAGACAATGTCCAAAACAGTAACAAAAATATGACCACAATCCTCGGCCTTCCATAAAACAATGAACCACATTTTGCCACACCTTCTACTTTTTGCCCTTCGAGGGTGATCTGCTTCCCTTGCGAAATTGCCCCCTTCCCACCCTGCAGCTCCTCCGCACTGGGACTCCAGTGGCTGCAGCAAGGCTGGGGGAAGGCTGCTGAGTGTCAGAAACTGAGACTGCAGATGCCCTTGAGGGACGGCCTGGACCAGCTCTGGGCCTGGAGGGCCCGGCTGCTGACTGCTCCAACTCTGCATGGGCGGCAGCAGTCTGTCCTACAGGTGGTGGCAACTGCAGTGGAGAAGTGACAGTGCTGGCAGCAGTAATGCTGTCATCCTGAGACAGGACAGCAACTCCCCGCTCGACCGACACACTGGCACTCCCACGGGGCAGCACTTCAGCATGCGGAGCAATCTGCTGGAGCACAGATTGCTGGCCTGCTGTGGCACGGGGAGGGCCCCGGGGAAAGCTGCCCAATCCAGCAAGGGTGACATTAGTTAGTGCTCGCATGGCCTCAATCTGCGTCTGCATGAGACCAGCCACTGACTGCATTGCAGCACTTAGCATTTACGTGGCAGACGCCTGTGCTGCACCGAAGTCCTGGACACTCCTTGCCAGTGACTCAATGGATTCGGGCATCCTTGCTACTACAGCCATGAGCTCAGTGTGCCTTTGCTCTGCCTGGGCACTCATTTCAGTGAGGAGCCGCACCTTGTCTGCGCTCACTGTAGCAGGACTCAAGGCCATACTCTCCCTCCGGGGAGCAGCCCCGAGCTTCCCTACCCCCCTCGCGTTGCTGCAGCCCGCTGGGTCCTGGAGCTTCACCCTCATCAGACCATTCCCCCCCGCTCCCCTCTAGGGAAGGCATGTCCCCAGTATGGCCATGGGCTGCCTCGGCAGAGGGTTGCACTGATGGTCCGGCTTCCTCTTCCTCCTCGCCTTCAGATTCACTCCCAGTGGCAGCTTGAGAGGCCGCCTCCTCACCTGGTGAATCAGCATCTGAAAGCAGGGAGGTACAAGAGTGGCTTTAGCGTGAGGACAGGGTGGCAGCAAGGGAGGCATGAGTGCAACGATGTACTGATTTGGATCGAGAGTGTCAAAGGATGCTGTTGTGAGGAACAAGTAGAAGGAGAGAGGTCAAAAAGGTGATGACCTTACCATTGCTGTCCAGAATGGGGTCAGCGTCTCCAGTGGCGATGGGGACAAGCATCCGGCTTGCCACAATCCGGTGGACTCGCTGCTCCAGATCGGTCAGGGCTTGAAGGTGAGGCCGGCCTCACCCGGTCCATTGCTGCTGTCTCCTATTATGCACCAGCTTACCCTGCAAGAAAAAGGACGGGGTCTGAGTAAAGATGCAACCATGATCTTGGCTGAAATGCCTCCCATGGTCGAATAGCCCTTACTGTGTGCAGCCATGCTCTTGGCTGAAATGCCTCCCATGGTCAAATAACCCTTACTGTATGCAAAGTGTTGAATGTGCGTGTGAGTTTCCTGAAAGGGCCATAGGTGTTGGAGAGGTGCTGGGCATTGGGGCTTTCAAGACCCTTTGGCGAGGTCGAGATGGAGGGATGAAGAGGTTTCTGAAAAAGGCACTCACCCTGATGACCCGAGTGAGGTTGTTGAACTTCTTCCTGCATTGCACAGGGGTCCTAGGCACCATGCTGCTGGAGGTCACTCTGTGAGCCACCTCCCTCCAAGCTTTTCGGTGCTCGCTGGGCAGAGGCCTCCTGCCACTCTCCGGGTACAGGAGAGATCGCCTGCGCTCCACCGCGCCAACCAAAGCCTCCAAGGCCCCCTCGCTGAAACGCTGCGCTTGCTCCCTGGCCCTCTCCATGGTCCTTGGCTGCAGGATTTGGTAACAGATCTGTCCAGGACGCGATTCAGGGCTCTGATGCACAGGGTGCAGCTGCAAATCAAGATCAACCCTCCCCTTTAAGAGCTGACCGGCGCCAGCGTGTCTGTGTGCAATCGCTAACTGACAGTGTAGTGTATGTACCTTTAAGAGGGAACTACTTTTACAGCTGCTGTATACTGTAGTACCGGCAGTGACCACACCTGTATATAAGACTTGAGCATGCATCTGTACCCCCAGTCTTGAGACTACCCTACTCCAGTAAATACCTGTTGATTGTTAAGTTACAGCATCCGTGTGGTTATTAAAAAAACATCATACTCTCCGAATCATGGATCTAACAGTGGCGATGAGTGTCGATTCGAATCTACCTGCAACTCTGCATTTCCCTTCGAGGATTCGCTCCGGGAGGGCGGTGGAAGTAAGTTGAGGCCAGAAGCACGGGCGTCAACCACGAGCAACCGCCCAGTCGTCCGACAGAGAGTGAACATCGCAGGGGAGGCTGTGGAGAGCCGGGCTTGGTTCCCCAGCCACGACGATCAGCAACAGACTGACGACAGGTACAGCGCAGACCCTTCCCGGACAGCGGCGGCTGGAGCCGACTGACGGCAGAGAAAAAGCCGAGCAGCGTGAACGGGGTAAGACAGAGGGTGAAGCACAGAGGGCGCAGCCGGGGGTTGAAAACCGAGCGGCGTTGAGGAAAAACAAAACGGAGAGAGAGAGGGTAAAGCAGCAGCCGGGTTCAGGACCGAGCGGCGGAAACGGGAAAGGCGCACAGAAAAAAAAAAATGCGCAGAGCACAGCCAGGGCTCAAGGGCTGAACAGTGTCCATGGGGAGAAGAAGGGAGAGCGCGGGAGACGCCATTGAGCCACGGAGAAGAAGGAAGAGCGTGGGAGGCGCGATTTTTAGAAGCCGCAGCGGAGAAGAAGGGCGAGCGCGGGAAGAAAGGAAAGTGCGGGAGACGCCATTTTTTGCCAGCGGAGAAGAAGGGGAAGCGCGGGAGACGCCATTTTTGACAGTTAAATCACACCCAGGGATGCCGAAGAGTGGCAGTATCTCTATGTTCGATGATGAAGTGGAAGATTGGGCGACATATGTGGAACGTATTGAGGTGTACTGCAGGGCGGATGAAGTGCCAGATGCTAGGAAAGCACTGGTTTTGTTAAATTCCATGGGTGCAAAAACTTATGGGTTACTGCGAAACCTAATAACCCCAGAGTAGCCTGTGAACAAGAATTTCGAAAGCATAGTAGAAATCCTACAGGGCCACTTAAACCCCACACCGCTGCTGATAGCAGAACGATTTAAGTTCCATAAAAGGAACCAACACAAAGATGAAAGCAATGCTGAGTACTTAACGGAACTGCGCAAGCTATCGAAACACTGCCAGTTTGAAGTGGGACTAGCAGATACGTTAAGGGACAAGTTTGTGTGTGGGCTGCAAAGTGAAGGAACCCAGAAACGGCTTCTATCAGAAAAGGATCTTACGCTGGACAAGGCTTTCAGTATGGCAGTATCACACGAAGCAGCCGCAAGGGGCGCTGCAGAGATACAACGGAGACCGCAAGAATATGGCACCAATGAAATGTCCTATGGAACAGGGAAGTGTTATCGCTGCGGCAGAACAACACACGACCAGAAGGATTGTTGGTTCAAGGACCAAGTGTGCAGACAGTGTGGAAAAGCAGGACACATAGCAAGAGTCTGCAGGTCTGGGAAGAAAACCAACAGCAAGAAATCTCCACAGGAGAAGTACATAAAGGTACACAAGGTGATGGACAGTAGTTCAGACGAACAGAAAAGTGACACAGACTCCAGAAGCAAGGAGCTGGGTTGTCTGAAACTACATAAGGTAACCAAAATGGAGGATCACCAGACTATCTGGGTTACACTCAAGATAGACGGAGTCCAAGTGAAAATGGAATTGGACACAGGATCAGCCCTAACAGTCATAAGCCAAAGGTACTACAAGCGGCTATTTTCACATATACCCTTGAAAGCTACAGAGATTGTCTTGAAGACGTACACGGGGCAAAAAGTCTACCCCAAAGGAAAAATAAGGGTGAAAGTGATATACAAAGGCCAGGAAATACCTAAAATGGACATATATGTATTGCCAGATGGAGGACCACCACTGCTAGGACGTGAATGGATCCGGAAGATACAATTAGACTGGCATTCCATACAGGCACTGAAGGTTGAGGCCAAAAAGGATGACGACGTCACACCTGGACGACTGTCAAAAATGCTAACTGACGCAATAGAAGTGTTCCAGGAGGGACTCGGAACACTAAAAGGCATAACAGCAATGATTAAAATAGAGGAAAATGCAAGCCCAAAGTTTCTTAAGGCCAGACCAGTGCCTTATGCGATCAGACCAGCTGTCGAAGCAGAGCTGGAAGGGTTGGAACGTTCAGGAGTACTGTCCAAAGTAGACTGGAGCGAGTGGGCTACACCCATCGTTCCTGTAATGAAGAGGTCATTGATTAATACGCCTGGGGAACCAAAGAAGGCCCGCATCTGTGGGGATTTTAAGGTGACAGTGAACCCAGTCCTTCACACGGTACAATATCCGCTTCCACGAATTGAGGATATTTTTGCCTCGCTATCTGGAGGTAAACGCTTCACCAAAATTGATCTAGCCCAGGCATACTTGCAAATGGAGGTAGAAGAAGCCTCGAAACAATACCTTACGATTAACACTCATAACGGTCTCTATCAATACAACCGGCTGGTGTTCGGGGTAGCATCAGCTCCGGCTATTTGGCAAAGGGCGATGGATCAAGTCCTGCAAGGGATTCCAGGGACCCAGTATTATTTGGACGGCATCCTGGTCACGGGCGAAAATGACAGTGATCACCTCGCCAACTTGGAGAAGGTGTTCACCAGATTAAAGGAATATGGGCTACGAGCTAATCGCCACAAGTGCGAATTTTTCCAGAAGCAGATCTCGTATTGTGGCCACGTCATCGATGAAGAGGGGTTACATAAGTCCCCTGAAAAGATTGAGGCAGTGGTCAAGGCTCCAGCACCGGAAAATGTGTCACAACTGAGGTCGTTCCTTGGGCTGGTAAACTACTACCATAAGTTATTAACAAATTTGTCCACGGTATTACACCCACTGAACACCCTACTGCAAACAGGGGTACCATGGAAGTGGAATGATGAACGTAGACGAGCTTTCCGGAAGTGTAAAGAATTGATCACATCAAAAGAGGTGTTGGCCCATTTCAACCCAGCACTACCAATTTGTTTGGCATGTGACGCATCACCCTATGGTGTTGGAGCGGTGCTGTCGCACAAATTCCCAGACGGGTTGGAGAGGCCAGTAGCCTTTGCGTCTCGGTCACTAACCTCAGCCGAGCGCAACTACGCCCAGATTGACAGGGAGGCCCTCAGCCTAGTATGGGAGTAAAAAAATTCAACCACTATCTGCATGGGCAGAAGTTCACCTTGCTGACTGACCACCAACCACTTGTCTCCATCTTTAATCCTAAGAAGGGCGTTCCAGTGATGATTGCACAACGGTTACAAAGATGGTCCCTGTTTCTAGGGGCGAATCAATATGAAATAGAATATAAAGACATGAAACAGCATGGAAACGCTGATGGGCTATCGCGCCTGCCACTGCCTACTGTGGAGGAAGCACCAGCAGTGGACCCTATCGAGATATTTTATTAGTCAATAATTGAACGATTGCCAGTAACGAACGCGGATATAGAGAAGGAGACCCGCAATGATCCGACGCTGTCTCGGGTATATGATTTGACGGTGAGTGGATGGCCAACACATGGCGACTCACTGTTGCCAGCATTCTCATCCAGAAGAGAACATAGAAACATAGAAACATAGAAGATATGAGCAGGAGTAGGCCATTCGGCCCTTCGAGCCTGCTCCGCCATTCAATGAGATCATGGCTGATCATCCAAATTCAGCACCCTGTCCCTGCCTTCTCCCCATATCCCTTGATCCCTTTAGCCTCAAGAAATATATCCAACTCTTCCTTGAATATATTTAATGAACTGGCCTCCACCGCCCTCTGTGGCAGAGAATTCCAGAGGTTCACCACTCTCTGGGTGAAGAAATTCCTCCTCATTTCAGTCCTAAATGGCTTACCCCTTATCCTTAGACTATGACCCCTGTTTCTGGACTCCCCGGCCATCAGAAACATCCTTTCTGCATCTAGTCTGTCCACACCTGACAGAATTTTATAGGTTTCGATGAGATCCCCTCTCAATCTTCTAAACTCCAGTGAGTATAAGCCCAATTGACACAATCTCTCCTCGTACGTCATTCCTGCCATCCCAGGTATCAGCCTGGTGAATCTTCGCTGCACTCCCTCCATGGCAAGAACGTCCTTCCTCAGGTAAGGTGACCAAAACTGCACATAATACTCAAGGTGCGGTCTCACCAAGGCCCTGTACAACTGCAGCAAGACATCCTTGTTCTTGTACTCGAACCCTCTTGCTATGAAGGCCAACATACCATTTGCCTTCTTAACCGCCTGCTGCACCTGCATGCTTACCTTCAGCGACTGGTGCACAAGAACACCCAGGTCTCTTTGCACTTCCCCTTCTCCCAATCTATTGCCATTCAAATAATAATCTGCCTTCCTGTTTTTGCCACCAAAGTGGATAACCTCACATTCATCCACATTATAGTGCATTTGCCATGTTTCTGCCCAATCACCCAACCTGTCCAAATCGTACTGGAGTTTCATGACATCCTCCTCACAGCATACCCTCCCACCCAGCTTTGTGTCATCTGCAAATTTGGAGATATTACATCCACTTCCCTCGTCCAGATCATTAATATATATTGTGAACAGCTGGGGTCCTAGGACCGATCCTTGCGGTACCCCACTAGTCACTGCCTGCCACTCGGAAAACGACCCGTTTATTCCAACTCTTTGCTTTCTGTCCACCAACCAGTTCTCTATCCAAGTCAATACCTTGCCCCCAATCCCATGTGCCTTAATTTTGCACGCTAACCTCTTATGCGGGACCTTATCGAAAGCCTTCTGAAAGTCCAAATACACCACATCCACTGGTTCTCCCTTATCTATTTTACCAGTTACATCCTCAAAAAATTCCAGTAGATTAGTCAAGCATGATTTACCTTTTGTAAATCCATGTTGACTTTGTCCGATCCTGTCACTGCTTTCCAAGTGCTCTGCTATTACATCTTTTATAATGGACTCTAGCATTTTCCCCACTACCGATATCAGGCTTACCGGTCTATAATTCGCCGCTTTTTCTCTGCCACCTTTTTTGAATAGTGGGGTAACATTAGCTACCCTCCAATCCATGGGTACTGTTCCAGAGTCTATCGAGTTCTGGAAGATGACCAGCAATGCATCTACTATTTCCAGGGCCACTTCCTTAAGTACCCTGGGATGTAGATTATCAGGCCCTGGGGATTTATCGGCCTTCAGTCCCATCAACTTTCCTAACACCATTTCCCTACGAATACTGATTTCTTTCAGTTCCACCCTTTCATCAGACCCTATGTTCCGTGGTATTTCTGGGAGGTTATTTGTGTCCTCCTTTGTGAAGACAGAACCAAAATATGTATTTAGTTGGTCTGCCATTTCTTTGCTCCCCATTATAAATTCCCCCGATTCTGACTGCAAGGGACCTACGCTTGACTTCACCAATCTTTTTCTCTTTACATATCTATAAAAGCTTTTACAGTCAGTTTTTATGTTCCCTGAAAGCTTACTCTCATATTCTATTTTCCCTTTCTTAATTAATCCCTTTGTCCTCCTTTGTTGAATCCTAAACTGCTCCCAATCCTCAGGATTATTGCTTTTCTGGCCAATTTGTATGTGCTCTCCTTGGATCTTATGCTATCCCTAATTTCCCTTGTTAGCTACGGTTGAGTCACCTTTTTTGTTTTATTTATATGCCAAACTGGGATGAACAACTTCTGTAGTTCATCCATTCGATCTTTGAATATTTGCCATTGCCTATCCACCGTCAACCCTTTGAGTGCCATTCCCCAATCAATCCTACCCAACTCGCTCCTGAGACCATCGTAGTTTCCTTTATTTAAATTGAGGACCCTAGTTTCTGAGTCAACTACTTCATTCTCCAGCTTAATGAAGAATTCAATTATATTATGATCGCTCCGACCCAAGGGGCCTCGTACGACAAGATTACTAATTAATCCTTTCTCATTCCATAATACCCAATCTAAGATGGCCTGATCTCTGGTTGGTTCCTCGACATATTGGTCCAGGAAAACATCCCGTAAACACTCCAGGAATTCCTCCTCCACAGTATTGTTACTAATTTGGTTAGCCCAATCTATATGTAGATTAAACTCACCCATGATGACTGCTGTGCCCTTATTGCACGCTTCTTTAATTTCCCTTTTAATGCTATCCCCAACCTCTGCCTTACTGTTTGGAGGTCTATATACCAGTCCCACTAATGTTTTTTTCCCCTTAGTATTTCTCAATTCTACCCATACAGATTCCATCTCATCAGAGCTAATAACCTTCATTACAATTGTGTTAATCCCTTCTTTAACCAGTAATGCTACCCCTCCTCCCTTTCCTTTTTGCCTATCTTTCCTGAATATCGAATACCCCTGGATGTTGAGTTCCCAGTCTTGGCCGTCCTTGAGCCATGTTTCCGTAATCCCAACCAAATCATATTCGTTTACCTCTATTTGCGCAGCCAATTCATCCACCTTATTACAAATGCTC
The DNA here is from genome assembly GCF_052327205.1 of Somniosus microcephalus. Classification (NCBI taxonomy): domain Eukaryota; kingdom Metazoa; phylum Chordata; class Chondrichthyes; order Squaliformes; family Somniosidae; genus Somniosus; species Somniosus microcephalus. Next base: position 60,895,424 of record NC_140996.1, on the reverse strand, counting down.
CTCGCATTAAGACACAAAGCCTTTAGGCTTGTTTTTTTAACGCTCTTAGACCTATTAGAATTATTATTTACTGTGGCCACGCTTGATTTAAACCGTTGATTTCTCTGACTGCCACTTTTGTTGTTCTCCTTCCTATCTTTTGCTTTTATCCTTGTTTCCCTTTCCTCTGTCTCCCTGCTCAGGTTCCCAACCCCCTTCCATTTTAGTTTAAACCCTCCCCCAGAGCACTAGCAAACACTCCTCCTCGGACATCGGTTCCAGCCCTGCCCAGGTGCAGACTGCCCGGTTCGAACTGGTCCCACCTCCCCCAGAACTGGTTCCAATGTCCCAGGAACTTGAATCCCTCCCCCTGGCACCATTCCTCTAGCCACGTATTCAGCTGAAGTATCCTTCCATTTCTACTCTGACTAGCACGTGGCACTGGTAGCAATCCTGAGATTACTACCTTTGAGGTCCTGTTTTTAAATTTACCTCCTAACTCCCTGTATTCCGCTTTTAGGACCTCATCCCGCTTTTTACCTATATTGTTGGTGCCTATATTCACCACGACAACTGGCTGTTCACCCTCCCCTTCCAAGATGTTCTGCAGCCGCTCGGAGACATCCTTGACCCTTGCACCAGGGAGGCAACACACCATCCTGGAGTCTCGTTTGCGGCCGCAGAAACGCCTATCTATTCCCCTTACAATTGAATCCCCTATTACTATAGCTCTACCATTCTTTTTCCTCCCATTCTGTGCAGCAGAGCCACCCCTGGTGCCAGGAAGTTGGCTGCAGCTGCCTTCCTCTGATAAGCCATCCCCCCCAACAGTACTCAAAGTGGTATACCTGTTGGAGAGGGGGATGGCCACAGGGGACCCCTGCACTACCTGCCTGCGCCTAGTACTCTGCCTGTTGGTCACCCGTTCCCTTTCTTCCTGTCCAACCTCTACCTGCGGTGTGTCCAACTCCGTAAACGTGCTATTCACGATGTCCCGAGCATCGTGAGCGCTCCAGTATGCATCCAATCGCAGCTCCAGTGCCGCAATACAGTCTGTCAGTAGCTGCAGCTGGGTGCACTTCCTGCACATATAGTTGTCAGGGACACAGGAAGTGTCCCTGAGTTCTCACATCTCGCAGGAGGAGCAGATCACGGGGCCGGGCTGTCCTGCCATGACTTACCCTTTAATTAATTGAGTTTAAATTAAATCAATCAATCCCACTAATTACACTACAGTTAAATAGTTTACCAACAGTCCCCGCTACACCAGAGAGACCTTAGAAACTATAAAACAGAGTTAAAGTTTAAAAAAGAGAGAAATACTCACCAACCAATCACTTACCTGCTTCCTGCTGACGTCACACTTGGATTACTTTTTACCTCTCTCCCGGAACCTGGATTGGTCGGGCCTCTGGTGATCCCTCACAGGTCCGCTGCCTCTCTGGTCTCGGGGCTCTAGGCCTCGCTGCCTCGGGCTGCTCCTTTTATCCTCCGCCGCCTCTGGTGCTCCCTCGCAGGTCCGCTGCCTCTCCGGTCTCGGGGCTCTGGGTCTCGCTGCCTCCGGCTGCTGTTTAAGTACCTCCGCCGCCTCCGGTGATCCCTCGCAGGTCCGCTGCCTCTCCGGTCTCGGGGCTCTGGGCCTCGCTGCCTCAGGCTGCTGTTTAAGTGCCTCCGCTGCCTCTGGTGATCCCTCGCAGGTCTGCTGCCTCTCCGGTCTCGGGGCTCTGGACCTCGCTGCCTCAGGCTGCTGTTTAAGTAGCTCCGCCACCTCTGGTGCTCCCTCGCAGATCCGCTGCCTCTCTGGTCTCGGGGCTCTGGGCCTCGCTGCCTCAGGCTGCTGTTTAAGTAGCTCCGCCACCTCTGGTGATCCCTCGCAGGTCCGCTGCCTCTCCGGTCTCGGGGCTCTGGGCCTCGCTGCCTCGGGCTGCTGTTTAAGTAGCTCCGCTGCCTCTGGTGATCCCTCGCAGGTCCGCTGCCTCTCTGGTCTCGGAACAGCTGTCAGTATGCCAGGGGACAGTGATGTGTGGATCCAGAGTGGTGATTCCACGCAAGTTAAGGGAGAGAGTGCTAAATGAGCTTCATGAAGGTCATCTGGGGGGAGTGAAAATGAAAGCCTTGCTAGGGCTTATGTGTGGTGGCCAGGAATCGATGAACAAATCGAAGACTTAACCAAGAGCTGCTCAGGATGCCAGAAGGTCCAAAATGCACCACCACATGCCCCTCTACACCCATGGGAGTGGCCCTCCTCTCCATGGCAATGGGTGCATATTGATTTCGCTGGTCCATTCATGGACTCAATGTTCTTAATAGCAGTGGATGCTCATTCGAAATGGCCTGAGGTGATAAAAATGTCCTCAACCACTACAGAGAAAACGATTGCAGTCCTACGGACCATATTTGCCAGGAACGGCTTGCCAGAGCAGATTTGCTCTGATAATGGACCACAGTTTGTGTCCGAAGAGTTTCGAAAATTTATGAGAAGGAATGGGGTAAGGCATTACACATCCGCACCGTATCATCCAGCCACAAATGGATTGGCTGAGAGGTTCGTACAAACCTTTACGGAACTAACAGACAGCACCTGCGCTGCGCCCGCCCTCTGAGTTAGCACCTCGCTCCTCTGGCTTAGCGCCTTAAGAGAGTCGTGCAGCACCTGATTTAGCGCTGCAATCAGCTCCAGGGGCGAAACAGACCAATTTAGCAGTAGCCGGCAATAATTTGCGCCGGGCGCTAAACTTTGCGCCCGGCCGATAATTGCGCCCCAAATGGGGCGATACCAAATTTCTCCCCTTTACTCTCTCTCACCCGGGCCATTACCCCTGGTACACCTCTCATCTTCGGTCCCTTAACTTCAGGGGACACAGACCTGAAAGGATGTTGGGGACAACTGGTTTAGCCATTCACCTCCAGATCTGGCTGGACCACATAAAGTTTTATCGGGTCCTGCTCTCGTCTGCCAAAACAACACAGATCTGGAATGCAAAGATAAACCCGGCTTCTATTCTCTACTGCTAGCCGTCTTCTTAAACCCCTCTTCCCTGTCTCCTCCACCCTCACCTCCGACAACAAGTGCGAGGAGCTCAAAATCTTCTTTGTCTCTAAGGTTGAGACCATCTGTTCAGCTGCCTCTGCCACTTCCCTTCCTTCCCCTAGCCCACTGGATCAAACTTACTCTAAGATTCCCCCCTGCCCTAGCCCTGAACTCACAACTTTCTCCAGTTTCTCTCCAATCTCCCCTCATAATCTCTCCACGCTCATCTTGTCCATGAGACCCACTTCCTGCTCCCTCAACTCTATTCCCATCAAACTGCTGACCTTGTTAACAGTTCTCTCTCCTCAGGTACTGTCCCCCACTCCCTCAAATCTGCTGTCATCACACCTCTCCTCAAAAAAACAACCCTTGACTCCTCCATCCTTGCAAACTACTGCCCCAGCTCCAGCCCCCCTTTCCTCTCCAAAGTCCTTGAACGTGTTGTCACCTCCCAAATCCATGCCCATCTTTCCCGTAATTCCATGTTTGAATCCCTCCAACCAGGTTTTCGCCCTTGCCACAGTACCGAAACGACTCTCATCAAAGTCACAAATGACATCTTTTGTGACTGTGACAAAGGTAAACTATCTCTCCTCCTCCTTCTTGACTTGTCTGCAGCCTTTGACACGGTTGACCACTCCCTCCTCCTCCAATGCCTCTCCACCATCGTCCAGCTGGGTGGGACTGCACTTGCCCGGTTCCATTCTTATCTATCTAATAGTAGCCAGAGAATTACCTGCAATGTCTTCTCTTCCTGCTCCCGCATCACTACATCTGGTATCCCCCAAGGATCTATCCTTGGCCCCTCCTATTTCTCATCTACATGCTGCCCCTTGGTGACATCATCTGAAAACACAGTGTCAGTTTCCACATATATGCTGATGACACCCAGCTCTACCTCACTACTTCTTCTCTCGACCCCTCCACGGTCTCTAAATTGTCAGACAGCTTGTCCAACATTCAGTTCTGGATGAGCAAAAATGTTCTCCAATTAAATATTGGGAAAACCGAAGCCATTGTTTTTGGTCCCCGCCACTGACTCCATCCCACTCCCTAACATCTGTCTGAGGCTGAACCACACTGTTCGCAACCTTGGTGTCATATTTGACCCTGAAATGAGCTTCCGACCACATATCCGCCTATTTCCACCTCCGTAACATCGTCCGTCTCCGTCCCACCTCAGCTCATCCGCTGCTGAAAACCTCATCCATGCCTTTGTTACCTCTAGACTTGACTATTGCAATGCGCTCCTGGCTGGCCTCCCACGTTCTACATTACATAAATTTGAGGTCATTCAAAACTCAGCTGCCCATATTCTAATTTGCACCAAGTCCCGTTCACCCATCACCCCTGTGCTCGCTGACCTACATTGGCTCCCAGTTAAGCAACGGCTCAATTTCAAAATTCCCATAATTGCTTTCAATTCATGGCCTCGCCCCTCCCTATCTCTGTAATCACCTCCAGCCTCACAACCCCCCGAGATATCTGCGCTCCTCTAATTCTGCTCTCTTGAGCACCCCTGATTATAATCGCTCAATCTTTGGTGGCCGTGCCTTCTGTTGCCAAGGCCCTAAGCTCTGGAATTCCCTCCCTAAACCTCTCCGCCTCGCTACCTCTCTTTCCTCCTTTAAGATGCTCCTTAAAACCTACCTCTTTGACCAAGCTTTTGGTCATCAGCCCTCACTTCTCCTTATGTGGTTTGGTGTCAAATTTTTGTCTTATAATACTCCTGTGAAGTGCTTTGGTACATTTTACTTTGTTAAGGGTGCTATATAAATACAAGTTGTTGTTGTTGTAAACGAGTCATTTTTCTGGTTGGCAGGCTGTAACTACTGGGATGCTGCAAGAATCATGTTTGGGCCTCAGCTATTTGCAATCTAGATTAATGACTTAGATGAATGGACGGAGTGCAATGTATCCAAGTTTGCTGCCGATACAAAGCTAGATGGGAGAGGAAGCTGTGAGGAGGACACAAAGAGCTTGCAAAGGGTTATAGACAGGTTAAGTGAGTGAGCAATAAGCTGGCAGATGGAGTATAATGTGAGGAAATCTGAGGTTATTCACTTTGGTAAGAAGAATAGAAAACAGAATTTTTTTAAATGGTGAGAAACTATTAAATGTTAGTGTTCAGAGAGATTTAGGTGTCCTCGTGCAGGAAACACAGAGTTAGCACGCAGGCACACCAAGCAAGTAGGAAGGCAAATGACATGTTGGCCTTTATTGCAAGGGGGTTGGATTACAAGAGTAAGGAAGTCTTGCTACAATTGCACAGGGCTTTGGTGAGACCACACCTGGAGTACTGTGCACAGTTTTGGTCTCCTTATCTGAGGAAGGTGGAGGCGGTGCAACAAAGGTTAACTAGATTGATCCCTGGGATGAGAGGGTTACCCTAGAAGGAGAGATTGAATAGATTGTGCCTATACTCTCTGGAGTTTAGAAGAGAGGTTATCTCATTGAAACATATAGGGAGAGAAATTCGGTTGGTTAGTGTTGTGTATGTGCCTTTAAGAGAAGAACTGATTCTATACTGCAGTACCGGCAGTGACCACCCCTGTATATAAAGCCATAGCAGGCTTCTGTATTTCAGTCTTGAATTACTCTCTGTTCAGTAAATACCTGTTTTATTGTTCTCCTGCAGTCTGAGTATTATTGATCCTCGGACACTACACTGGCGACGGGCAGGTTCGAACTCACCTGCAGTACTGCATCACCTCACGGGGATCTTTTCCCTGAAGAGAAGCTTCTTGGAGGTCGAAGTCAGAACGGCGGGCGTCGACCACGGGCAACCACCCAGGGATCCATCGGAGAGTTGCAGGGGAGGCTGTGGAGAGCTGGGCCTGGCTCCCCAGTCGAGGTGTTCCAACAAGGACTTGGGACTCTAAAAGGAGTAACGGCAACTATAAAAATCGAAGATAACGCAAACCCAAAATTTTTTAAGGCCAGACCGGTACCTTACGCGATCCGCCCAGCCGTTGAAGCAGAGCTGGAGAGTCTGGAGCATTCGGGTGTGCTGTCCAAGGTGGACTGGAGCGAGTGGGCCACACCCATCATTCCTGTAATGAAGAAATCATTGAGCAGCACGCCTGGGGAACCGAAGAAGGTTCGCATCTGTGGGGGCTTCAAGGTAACTGTGAACCCAGTCCTGCACACAGTACAATATCCACTTCCACGGATAGAAGATATTTTCGCCTCACTATCTGGAGGGAAACGCTTTACAAAGATTGATCTGGCCCAAGCGTATCTACAAATGGAGGTGGAAGAAGCGTCTAGGAAATACCTCACGATAAACACTCACAAAGGCCTTTACCAGTACAATCGACTGGTATTTGGGGTAGCATCAGCCCCGGCTATTTGGCAGAGGGTGATGGAACAAGTCCTGCAAGGGATCCCGGGGACCCAGTGTTATTTGGACGACAGCCTGGTTACGGGCGAAAATGACAGTGAACACCTTGCCAACCTGGAGCAGGTGCTCACGAGATTACAGGAATATGGGCTACGAGCCAACCGTCCCAAATGCGAGTTCTTCAGGAGACAAATCTTGTATTGTGGCCACATGATTGATGAGGAAGGGTTGCATAAGTCGCCGGACAAGATTGAGGCTGTAGTCAAGGCTCCAGCACCGGAAAATGTGTCGCAACTGAGGTCGTTCCTCGGGTTGGTGAACTACTACCATAAGTTCTTGCCGAATTTATCTACAATTCTGCACCCACTGAACGCCCTACTGCAAACTGGAGTAACATGGAAATGGAGTGATGAGTGTAAGCGTGCCTTTCAGAAATGTAAATGCCTAATCACTTCAAAAGAAGTATTGGCACACTACAATCCAACACTACCGATTCGGTTAGCATGTGATGCGTCTCCCTATGGCATCGGAGCAGTGCTGTCATACAAATTCCTTGACGGTTCAGAGAGGGCAATAGCCTTTGCGTCGCGCTCGTTAACCTCAGCCGAGCGTAACTATGCCAAGATTGACAGGGAGGCCCTCAGCCTGGTGTGGGGGGTGAAGAAGTTCAATCACTATCTGCACGGGCAGAAATTCACCCTACTGACTGATCATCAGCCCCTGGTCTCCATTTTTAACCCAAAGAAGGGCATTCCGGTGATGACGGCGCAACGGCTGCAAAGATGATCACTTTTTCTAGGGGCACATCAGTACGACATAGAGTACAAGGGTACGAAACAGCATGGAAACGCTGATGGGCTGTCGCGCCTACCGTTGCCTACGGTAGAGGAAGCACCTGCAGTGGACCCTGTTGAGATATTCCATGCGACCATAGTCGAATGTCTACCTGTTACAAACTCAAGTATAGAGAAGGAAACCCGAAATGACCCGACACTCTCTCAGGTCTATGATTTGACGGTGAAGGGATGGCCAGCACATGGCGACTCACTGTTGCCAGCATTCTCGCCAAGGAGAGAACAGCTGTCAGTGTGCCGGGGGACCTTGATGTGTGGATCCCGAGTGGTAATTCCACCCAAGTTGAGAGATAGAGTGCTCAATGAGCTTCATGAGGGTCATCTGGGAGGGGTAAAAATGAAGAGCCTAGCCAGGGCGTTTGCGTGGTGGCCGGGAATCGATAAAGAAATCGAGGATATGACCAAGAGATGCACAGGATGCCAGAAGGTCCAAAACGCTCCACCACAGGCCCCGCTACATCCATGGGAGTGGCCCTCATCTCCATGGCAACGGGTACACATTGATTTTGCTGGTCCATTTATGGACTCAATGTTCCTAATCGCTGTGGACGCCCATTCGAAATGGCCAGAGGTCATCAAAATGTCCTCCACCACCACGGAGAAAACTATTGCAGTCCTACGGACCATCTTCGCCAGGAATGGCTTGCCAGAACAGATTTGCTCCGACAATGGGCCACTGTTTGTGTCAGAGGATTTCCGGAGGTTTCTGAGGAATAATGGGGTGAAGCATTACACATCTGCCCCATATCATCCAGCCACAAATGGATTGGCTGAGAGGTTTGTTCAGACCTTTAAAAAGGCCATAAAGGCAATGCATAATGATGACATACCACTACAACACAAGGTGGATAATTTCTTGTTTGCTTACCGGAATGCGACACATGCAGTCACCAACCAAGCTCCAGCCATAATGTTCTTCAACCGAAGGCTAAGATGTCGCCTGGATTTGTTCAAACCAAACATAAGACGAGATGTTGAGGATAAGCAATTCCAGCACATAAATGAGAAGCCAACCAGGAGCTTCAAGATAGGGCAACCAGTCTTGGCCTGCGACTACCGAACAGAAAAATGGCAGCCAGGAATGATATGCACACAGCAGGGACCACTAATGTACACAGTGGACGTTGGAGAGAGTATCGTGAGATGCCATGCTGACCAGATTCTAGAGTCACAGGAACAAGCCAAACCCATACCACGAGCAGGTGCACCTGGTAATCAACCCGAAGTACAGATTGCGTCTACCTCAGAAGCAGAGGTATTGGAAGCTGACGAACCAACCAATGACAATGAGCCAGAATCAACTCCGCCGCAAGAACAGGATACTCGAGAAAGACGCTATCCAGTCAGGATCAGGAAGCCTCCTCAAAGACTGAACTTATAAATGATTATTTCAGATGATGTAAACAGTACAGAGAAAATTGTAATTGTAATTAGTTATTATTTAGTTGTTAAATGAATGTTATGTACTGTTTATCTAAAAGGGGAGGAATTGTTGTGTATGTGCCTTTAAGAGAAGAACTGATTCTATACTGCAGTACTGGCAGTGACCACCCCTGTATATAAAGCCATAGCAGGGTTCTGTATTTCAGTCTTGAATTACTCTCTGTTCAGTAAATACCTGTTTTATTGTTCTCCTGCAGTCTGAGTATTATTGATCCTCGGACACTACAGTTAGCGCCTCCCGTTGGGGCACTAACGACTTACCGCCCGGGCGCAGCGATGTTAGCGCCACTGGCAAAATTCACCTGGCGATTTGCGGTGGCACTAACCACTACCACCATGATCTCCTGCACCCGGAGATTGTGACGTCATCCAGCCACGCATCGCCCCGGTAGCGCCCCAGACCAGAAATTCACTTTTGTCCCCTGCCTTAGCGCCTGACGTTAGCAACGACAGGTAGAGGAGGTGGTTTGCTGTCGGCTGGGAGCTGCAGGAACATTATTTAAAGGCGTGCACTTCCTGGTTTCTTTCGTCGACAAACAATACTGCCATGTCACTTTGACAGATGCAATAGCTGCTGCCACCTCACCCATGACACGCGGCATGAGGTCTGGGTCCCCACAGTCTCTCTGCGAGTCAACCATCCTCTGCAAAATGCCAAGGATGGGCTCGAAGGTTTGTGCAGAGATGAGTGCAATGTTGCAGGTGGACTCCTCTACGCTCCTTGCCAGCGCATCCATGCTCTCAGGCACCCTTGCCATTGCACCCATGAGCTCAGAGTGCATGCTCAAGGCCTGGGTATTCATGGCCGCGACATCAAGGTCCTCATCTGAGTCCAGTGCAGCAGAACTCGTGCGCAAACTCACCCTCCGGGGAGAATGCTCCCGAGTTTCCCTTCCCCCATGGCATTGCTGCAGCCCGCTGGGCCCCGGAGCTTCACCCACATCAGAGCCATTTCCTCTGCTCCCCTCCAACGACCGCATGGTCCCATTATCGGATGTCTCACCCTCGGGAGACACAGGCAGTGAGGCTCCAGCTTGGTGTTCCTCCTCCTCTCCTGCGTCACGGCCCAGGGAGGCTGAGGAACAGGCTGGTCAGCTGGTGGCTGATTATCTGAAAGTTTTAAGGCACAAGAGTGGGTTTAATGTCAGGGAGGGGGGCAGGAAGGGAACAAGGAATGAATTAGATGGAAAGTGGGAAGGGCTTGTGTGGTGAGGGGGAAGTGATATGAGAGAAGAGGGAGAGGTGATGAACATACCATTGTTGTCCCCAAGGGGGTCGACCTCTCTGACTGCCACAACGGCCACGACCTGGGCCGCGATGATGCTGCACACTCACTCCTCAAGCTGTGTGAGAGGGTGCAGCTCTGCCTGACCTCCTCCTATGTGTTGCTGCTCCCTCCTGTTATGAGCAAGCTTGGCCTGCAAGAAAAAGGACAGCGTGTGAGTGAGTGTGCAGCCATGTGTTTGGCAGATGTGCCTACCATAGTTGAATAGCTGTTAATGTATGCAAGGCGTGAGATGTGGATGTGATTTTTAGTAGATGGGCATAGTTGGTGGGTGAGTGTTGGGGATGTGGCGGTTTATACTGTTTGTGCACAGAGTGAGGTTGAGATGGTGGGATGTCGAGGTTTTTGAACCATGCACTCACCCTGACCACCCGAGTGAGGTCGTTGAAATTCTTGCGGCACTGGGTGTGAATCCTGTGGACCACACTTCTGGACGAGATGTGCTGGGCAACCTTCCTCCACATCCTTCTGAACTCCCGTGACAATGGCCTCCTGCCAGAGTCTGGGAACAGCACTGCCCGTCGGCGTTCCACGGCCGCAACCAGAGCCTCCAATGCCTAATTGCTGAACCGGCTCTCTCTCTCTCTGGGCCTCTGAGCAGCCATGAGATTTGTGATTGATGGATTGCAGCTCCTTGCAGGCCCAGGTCACAAGCAGCAATGATCAGAGTGAGGCTGTGCAGCATGATTGAACCTCCCCTTTAAGAACTGGAAGGCGCCAGTCTGTCTGAGTACTTGTAATTGACAGTGCCTGAGCTTGATTAGCGTTCTGAGGTAGCACCCCGTTCCCTGACATCAGCGCCCTAAGAGAAGTGTGTAGCACTTGATTTAGTGCTCTAATCACCTCCAAGGGCATTTAAACTAAATTTCATGGTCGTCGACACTAATTAGTGCGGGGCGCTAAATTTGCGCCCGGGCGATGTTAGCGTTCCAAAGTGGTCGAAAATGAATTTTTCCCCCATAAGATTCTGAAGGGGATTGACAGGGTAGATGCTGAGAGGTTGTTTCCCCTGGCTGGAGTGTCTAGAACTAGGGGGCGTAGGCTCAGGATAAGGGGTCGCCCATTTAAGACTGAGATGAGGAGGAATTTCTTTACTCAGAGGATTGTGAATCTTTGGAATTCTCTACCCCAAGGGGTTGTGGATACTGAGTCATTGTGTATATTCAAGGCTGAGATAGATAGGTTTTTGGACTCTAAGGAATCAAGAAAGCAAGGGATATAGGGATTGGGCAGGAAAGTGGAGTTGAAGTCAAAGATCAGCCATGATCGTATTGAATGGCAGAGCAGGCTCGAGGGGCCGTATGGCCTACTCCTGCTCCTGATTCTTACGTTCTTATGTTCTTATTTCTGGCATTCTAAGGGTTAATTGCAACCCCAGATAGTTAACACCACCAAGAATTCAGGCCACAATTTGGAGGTCTAGCGCCGGCCGTTAAGGCTGGTTTTGCTGAAAAAATGGCTGCCGCCTCACTTCCACCTGCTTCCGGCGGGTCCTGCGGCGGCTGCCATTTTGGGGAGGTTGGTAGCGCTACTGTTGCCTGCGCTCGCTGCAGATATTTTGATGAGGCAGTTTGTGACGTCAATAAGAACAATGCTAATTTGAAGCACAATCTGTCATTTTCGAAGTTGTCGCTCCATTTAACACCCTCTCCTAATTACAATCAGCTGACCATGCGTTCAGCAGCAGGAAGGGCCCCCCAGCAGTGCTTAGTTAAAGGGATCAGCAACAACTTGCAGCTGACTTGCTTTTTGATCTCCAGTGGCTCTAAGTTTGACAAACTGTTTGGAGCTTTCTAAAGTTATGTAAAGTTGCTGAGGTGACATGGAGTGTTTCTACAATTGGAGAATGCCCTGCTTCTCATTTAAAGGCCTCTGCTCACAGTCAATTGGGGCTCTACTTGCAGCCCCCCTTGCGTTCGAGTATGACAGGGAGATGGAGAGGAGACAGCGAAGAAGAGAACAAGATGCTCACAGAGGGAGAAGGAGGAGAGGCAGGACGGCTCTCAGCAGGAAGCCTCACCCACCTAGGGTCTTCCAAGACTTCTCCTACCTACACTTAAGCGAGGAGCAGTCCTACCTACACTTAAGCGAGGAGCAGTGTATTAGGAGGCTCCCTGTCACCAAGGAGGTGGTCACAGAACTCTGCCGCCTCCTGCAACCAGACCTGCAGCCTCAGAGCAGGGTGACAATGGCTCTCCCAGTGGCCCTCAAGGTCACTGTGGCCCTCAATTTTTTCACCATGGATCCTTCCGGTCTGGAGCTGGAGATATAGCTAACATCTCACAGTTCTCTGTCCATCATTGCATCCGGGAGGTCACAGAAGCTCTTTACTCCAGAAGAAGGGACTTCATTGTCTTCTCTTTTAACAGAGAGAAGCAGAACGAGCACGCTTGTTGCTTTGCCAGGATAGCGGGCTTCCCCATGGTGCCGGGCACCATCGACTGCAAACACATGGCTTTGCGGGCACCGCATATCAATCCTGAGATGCTTCATAACCGCAAAGGCTACCACTTAATGTGCAGTTGTTGTGCGATCACACCCAGCGCATCATGATGGTGAATGCCCGCTATCCTGTGTAAGGGGTGGTGTGTGGGTTGTTTGTCAGCTTCACCTCTGACTCCTTTGAGCAGTTCGAATCACTCTCACTCCCTTTTGTTCTAGACTTTGGACTTATTTGGGGGTTGTAATCGCATTGAGTTTAAGCAGACTTTGGTAAGTGGCAGAAAAAGACTTTTAAGTGCATTTGCTGAATTTTAGTGAGTAAAAAAGTGAATTATTTGAAGTAAGTTTAATTTTTTAGAGTAAATTAAGCTGTTGGGGAGTTTAAACCGGAAGTAGAATCCGGGTATAAAAAGGGGCGGGCTTAGTGCTGCAGGCTGAGTGCAATCGCATTGAGTGTAAGTAGAGTTTGGTAAGTGGGAGAGTTCGGGCAAGTGGGAGGTGAGGGGGTGCTTGTTGCTCTGTTTTGCTTCCCTCTCTCAGGCTAATCCAACACTGCGGACGCAGAGCAGTGAGACAATTCAACCGGACAGGTCCCCCAGACAGCATTCACGAGGGAGGTTGGTGATCAGCTGGTTGGTAGGTTCTCTTCCTTCTCTTCTATACCTTTAAGTTGGTAAGTCCTATTAAATAGTGGTGTAATATTATCATCTATATCGGGGCAGAGGGTCTTCTTAACTAATAATAAGAAATTTAATTAATTACACAGATATGGGTGAACAGGTGATGTGTCACTGTTGCAAAATGTGGGAGCTGGTGGACCCCATTGAGGCTCACGGTGATTATATTTGTGATAAGTGTTTGCTGCTAGAGGAACTCAAGCTCCATGTTAAAGAGCTTGAGACCAAGCTTCAGACACTGTGGCACATCAGGGAGGGGGAGAAGTTCCTGGACTCTATGTTTCAGGAGGTGGTCACACCTATGAAATTAATTACTGCAGATGTAATCCGTGGTCAGGGACAGGACGGTGTGACTATGAGTGAGGAAGGTACAGGGATACAGGATGTAGTGTTGAAGGAGCTGCAGCCCTTGCTCTTGTCAAGCAGGATCGAGGTTCTTACTCCCTATGAGGGCGGGAGCAGGGACTGCAGGGAGGATGAGCAACCTGGCCACAGCACCGTGGTCAAGGGGGCCATTCAAGTGGAGGGAGTAAAAAGAAATGTTGTAGTGGTAGGGGATAGTATCATTAGGGGGATAGATAGGGTTCTCTGCAGTCAAGAGCGGGAGTCCCGAAGGCTGTGTTGCCTGCCCGGTGCCAGGGTTAAGGACATCTCTTCTGGGCTGGAAAGAAACTTGGAGTGGGAGGGGGAGGATCCATTTGTCGTGGTCCATGTTGGTACAAACAACGTAGATAGGACAAGGAAGAAGGTTCTGTTAAAGGAGTATGAGTAGCTAGGGGTCAAATTAAAAAACAGAACCTCAAGGGTAATAATCTCTGGATTATTACCTGAGCCACGAGCGAATTTGGCTAGGATAAATAAAATTAAAGAGTTAAATGCGTGGCTCAAAGACTGGTGTGAGAGAAATGGGTTTTGCTTCCTGGGACACTGGCACCAGTACTGGGACAGGAGGGAGCTGTTCCATTGGGACGGACTCCACTTGGCCAGTGCTGGGACTAGAGTCCTGGTGAATCATATAACTAGGGCTGTAGAGAGGGCTTTAAACTAATTAGTGGGTGGAGGTTTCTAGAGAGCAAATAACAGAAATGACAACGGAGAAGGTCATAGACTTAGGTAACAGTGGGGAAATTAAAAAACAGAACATGTCAGGAAGGGACAGAAGGTATGGAGTAAAAGGTAAAGTAGTAAAAGGGGAAAAAACAGGAACTAAGTGTCACAAAACATATTTGAAAGTTCTTTATCTGAATGCACGTAGCATTCATAACAAAATGAATGAGTTAACGGCACAAATAACTACATATGGGTATGATCTTGTGGCCATTACAGAAACATGGCTGCAGGGTGACCATGACAGGGAATTAAACATACCAGGTTATTTAACAATCAGGAAGGACAGGCAGGAAGGGAGGGGAGGTGGGGTGGCTATGTTAATAAAGGATGGAATCACAATAATACAGAGAAATGATATTGGGTCAAAGGAGCAGGATAGTGAAACAGTTTGGGTGGTGATAAGGAATAATAAGGGGGAAAAAACACTCATGGGCATAGTCTATAGGCCTCCGAACAGTTGCAACTCTGTTGGACAGTGTATTAATCAGGAAATAGTTGAGGCTTGTAATAAGGGAACAGCTATAATTATGGGGGATTTTAACAATCATATTAACTGGACAAATCAAATTGGGCAGAGCAGCCTTGAGGATGAGTTCATTGAGTGTGTTAGGGATGGGTTTCTTGAGCAGTATGTAACTGAATGGACCAGGGGCAAGCAACCTTAGATTTGGTCCTGTGTAATGAGACAGGATTAATTAAAAATGTCCTAGTAAAGGATCCCCTTGGAATGAGTGACCATAACATGGTTGAATTCCATATTCAAGTAGAGGGTGAGAAGGTTGGATCTCAAAAAGCGTGCTGAGCTTGAATAAAGGAGACTATGAAGGTATGAGAGCGGAATTGATTAGAGTAGACTGGGAAAATAGATTAAAGGGTAAGGCGGTACATGATCAGTGGTGTACATTTAAGGAGTTATTTTACAACTTCCAAAAAGTATATATTCCACTGAGGAAAAAAGGGTGTAAAAGAAAAGATAGCCATCCGTGGCTAAGTAAAGTAATTAAGGATAGTACCCGACTAAAAACAAGGGCATATAAGGTAGCCAAATCTAGTGGGAGGATAGAAGATTGGGAAGTCTTTAAAAGCCAGCAAAAAATAACCAAAAGATTGATTAAGAAAGGGAAGATAGATTATGAAAGTAAATTAGCAAAAAATATAAAAACAGATAGCAAAAGTTTCTATAGTTATATAAAAAGAAAAAGGGTGGCTAAAGTAAATGTTGGTCCCTTAGAGGATGAGACTGGGAAATTAATGGTGGGAAACATGGAGATGGCAAAAACGCTGAACAAATATTTTGTATCAGTCTTTACGGTAGAGGACACTAAGAATACCCCAACACTGGACAAACAGGGGGCTCTAGGGGGAGAGGAGCTAAATACGATTAAAATCACTAAGGAAGTGGTACTTGGTAAAATAATGGGACTCAAGCCGGATAAATCCCCTGGACCTGATGGCTTACATCCTAGGGTCTTGAGGGAAGTGGTGGTAGGGATTGTGGATGCATTGGTAATAATTTTCCAAAACTCCCTGGACTCAGCAAAGGTCCCGGCAGATTGGAAAACTGCTAATGTAACACCCTTATTTAAAAAGGGTAGTAAGCAGAAGGCTGGAAACTATAGACCTGTTAGCCTAACATCTGTGGTTGGTAAAATGTTAGAGTCCATTATTAAGGAGACAGTAACGGGACATTTGGATAAAGATAATTTAATAGGACAAACTCAGCATGGTTTCATGAAGGGGAAGTCATGTTTGACAAATTTGCTTGAGTTCTTTGAGGAAGTAACATACAGGGTGGATAAAGGAGAACCAGTGGACGTAGTGTATTTAGACTTCCAAAAGGCATTTGACAAGGTGCCACACAAAAGATTATTGCTCAAGATAAAAAATCATGGGATTGGGGGTAATATTCTGGCGTGGGTGGAGGATTGGCTCTCTAACAGAAAGCAGAGAGTTGGGATAAATGGTTCATTCTCAGACTGGCAATCAGTAACTAGTGGTGTTCCGCAGGGGTCAGTGCTGGGTCCCCAACTCTTTACAATCTATATTAACGATTTGGAGGAGGGGACCGAGTGTAACATATCAAAGTTTGCAGATGATACAAAGATGGGAGGGAAAGTAGTGAGTGAGGAGGACATAAAAAACCTGCAAAGTGACATAGACAGGCTAAGTAAGTGGGCAGAGATTTGGCAGATGGAATACAATACTGGAAAGTGTGAGGTTATGCACTTTGGCTGGATAAATCATAGAGCAAGTTATTATCTTAATGGCAAGAAACTGGAAAGTACTGTAGTACAAAGGGATCTGGGGGTCCTGGTGCACGAAACTCAAAAAGTTAGTATGCAGGTGCAGCAAGTGATCAAGAGGGCCAATGGAATGTTGGCTTTTATTGCTAGGGGGATAGAATATAAAAACAGGGAGGTATTGCTGCAGTTATACAAGGTATTGGTGAGACCGCACCTGGAATACTGCATACAGTTTTGGTGTCCATACTTAAGAAAAGACATACTTGCTCTCGAGTCAGTACAAAGAAGGTTCACTCGGTTAATCCCGGGGATGAGGGGGTGGTCATATGAGGAGAGGTTGAGTAGATTGGGACTCTACTCATTGGAGTTCAGAAGAATGAGAGGCGAGCTTATTGAAACATATAAGATTGTGAAAGGGCTTGTTTGGGTGGATGCGGTGAGGATGTTCCCAATAATGGGTGAAACTAGGACTAGGGGGCATAATCTTAAAATAAGGGGCTGCTCTTTCAAAACTGAGATGAGGAGAAACTTCTTCACTCAGAGGGTGGTAGGTTTGTGGATTTTGCTGCCCCAGAAAGCTGTGGAAGCTACATCATTAAATAAATTTAAAACAGAAATAGATAGTTTCCTAGAAGTAAAGGGAATTAAGGGTTACGGGGAGCGGGCAGGAAATTGGACATGATTCTAGGTTCGGAATGGTTATGGCCCTGTGGGTAGTGGAGCGGGCCCAGGGGCCGTGTAGCCTGGTTCTGCTCCTACTTCTTGTGTTCTAATTCTGTGTTAGATTTCAGGAGATGGTTTTATTCCTGTTCCTGGCTGGGGTGGAGATCGCCTTTACAGAAGGTAAGTACTGTAGAAAATATAGGGACAGAGTGATCTCCTGGAAGAGTTTCGATCGCCTAGATGGGTCGGAGAGGAATTTCCCAGATTTTTCTCCCAAATTGGCCATTGAGTTTTTTATCTGGTTTTTCGCCTCTCCCGGGAGATCACATGGGTTCGGGTGGGATGGAGTGTGATAGAAGATTTGAGGTTAGGATCAGATCAGCCATGATCTTATTGAATGGTGGAGCAGGCTCGAGGGGCCGATTGGCCTACTCCTGCTCCTATTTCTTATGTTCTTATGTAATGAACTTGCAACAGACACCTGGTCAAAAGAACTGAGATCTTTATTTTGAGACAGGAAAATATACAATACAATAAAACTTATACTCTAAAAGGGTGAGGAACACTCAGAATATGCGAGGGAGAATTACAATAGACAAAAATCCCTTACCCTCCCAACCCCACTATCCTAACTAGGTTGAAATCCAGAGGACCAGGAAATGCTCACCAAACGACTTTCTTGACAGGTTGTAGAGGTTCGCGATTTTGGGGTTCTCCTTAGTTGTGGCGGTTGGGGCCTGCCATACCCCGGATGTGGTAGAAGACTGCACCTGCATTGGGCCTTCAGTTTGGGTTTGTCCGCTGATGCAGTTAGCTGCGTAGTTTGGATGTATCGGGTAAGTACCCAATTTTCTTTGGTTAGGCTAAGTTTTAGGGTCTTTTGTGTCAAAATCTTACCCAGGGGTAAGTCAGACTAGCCTGTAGAGTGGAAACAAGTCTTTGATTTTGAATTTTTGGTGGTTGGTTTCTTGTTGGTCGCGGTGGCCCACTATTACCTGGTTGGTGGTAATATTGGTAGTTGTTGGTTTCTTGAAGCCTTTGGTTGCCGCGATCTCCGTTTCTTCTTCTCTGGTGATGAACTGTACTGTGAGCGTGAATGTGCTGGCTTCTGATGAACTGTGCTCTGCTCTCACTCCTTCTCCGATCTTACTGCACGTCTGAACTTGAACTGACTGTGTTGAACTTGAGCTGCTTCTGATGATGAACTGATTGTTTTTCTGGACAAAGCAGGCCTCAAGTAAACTGGTTTGAGGCCTGGCTTATCTGACTGCCAAATCTCTGGTTTCTTTGTTAGGTTTTGGCGGGCTCGTTATTTTTAATATGTTTTAAAACTTTAACGAGCTTCGGGGATGGCCCATCTAGTCTTAACGAGCTTTTAACTGGTTTCGGGATTGCCTTGAAACTAGTTTAAAATGTAAAACATTTGTAAATCTCTTCGATTGGTTTGGGACTTCTGTTTGATTGTTGTTTCTTGTTGGGCCATGTTCTTTCCTTTGTGTTGCTGTGGGCATGTACTGTTTTATTCATGTACTTTGTGGCTCTGCGATTTTTGACGGGAACAGGTTTTATTGTCTTTATGTAAAGGCTGAGGTGGCCCAGGACATTCCCAGATGGCTCAATATCCAAACTTGGGGGCCCACCCCACCTCCCCCGTGTCACAGCCTTTCGCAAGTCTGAACATGCCTTTAAACCAGCCAAATCTTCCTGGGGTTTTGATTTTTAAATCCCTTTGGCCCAATATTAATCCAAACAGTCCAATATCTCTCCTTTCTTCCTTTGGAGGAAAAAATGTGTAATTTTGCGAGCCTTACACCTGGCAGCAGTCGTGATCCCTTCATTCTGTGCCAGTCCGGTGTGCCCGCAATATTCCAGCCACAATGTCAAACTCGAGGGTGGCTGCTCGGAGACGAGGGCTATCCATTCTGCTCCTGGTTGAGGACTCCCCTCTGCAACCCCACCATTTGTGGCTAGCATTCATATAATGACAGCCATGCTGCCACAAGAAATGCTATTGGGGTGCTCATGCAACAGTTCTGCTGCCTTGACCACTCGGGAGGAGCCCTACAGTACATGCCGGAATGGGTGTCCCATTTCATGGTGGTCTGCTGCATGCTCCACAACTTGGCCATCATGAACGTGCAGCCCTTGCCACTACGTGTTCTGGGACCACCTCAGGAGGAGGAGGAGGAAGAGGAAGAGGAAGAAGAGGAAGCGGAATAGGAGAAGGAGGAAGAGGAAGAGGAGGAGGAAGGGAGGAGGCAGGCAGCACCTCCCTGTTCCAGACAGGCTGTCTTTGAGCACCTCATCAGACTTCGGTTACAATGGATGAAACCCCAGATCACCGTTGCTCACCACTTCCAAATCTTACCATCCCTCTGTCACGAAATATCGCAGCATCCTCCTGGGCACAAAGTTGAAATGAGAGCCACCACATAATACACATTCCAAACATAATTTATAAATTTATCAAATTCAAATCAAAAGGTCAAAGTCAACTAATCACCCTTGTGCATTCCCTTAGTGTCTGTCTTTCATGTGCCTTTTCCTACTCTAGTGCTCCTACAAAGTGCTCCCCCAGTGGCTGCAGCATGGCTGGTGGAAGGCTGCTGAGTTTCAGTGGGGGAGACTACAGATGGCCTTGCAGGACGACCTCGACTAGCTGTGGACCGAGAAGGTCCGGCTGTAGACTGCACCACCTTGGCATGGGCGGCAGCAGTCTGGGTTGGCTGGATGACAGGCGTGCTCCTTGACACTGACAGTAGGCTCTCTGCCCCAAGCATTCTTCTGAAGGCCACCCCGATATCGAGGTCATCATCTGAGTCCTGTGCAGCAGAACTCATGCGCGAACTTGCCCTCCGGAGAGCTGGCACCCGAGTTACCCTTTCCCCCTGGCCAGGCTGCAGTCGACTCATGACAGTTGACTCACTACGGGCAGATCCCGCCTCTATACTATCCTCTAAAATACAAGCTGTGGCACTTTCTGAGCCGATCTCTGCGAGTGTCAGATGCAGTGCCGAAGTGTCTTCTTCTCCTCCATCACTCTCCTCCTCCAGAACTTCAGGGATAGGCTCAGCTGCTGGCAGTTCTTGGGTAACTGAAAGGAGAAATGCACAAGGGTCATTTTGTGGTGAGGTGAGGGGGTGTGGTGGGGGGGTGGGGGGGGTTGCTGGTGGCGGAAGCAAGATATGCATGCATACACCATCAGCAGCTTGTAACTGAGAAGAGATTGTGGGATGAGGGGCATGTGGGATGTGAGAAAAAGGATTAGGTATGAGCATACTGTCGTCATCAGCAATGCTTTCAACATTCCTGCTTGCCATGGGCTCTTCATTGCCCCTCTAATTATTGTGAGCAATGCTTCCTCTAAGTCCATGAGGTTCTCAATTGTGGCTTGCCCTCCACCCATCTGCTGCTTCTCCCGGCGCTTGTGCACTACCTTGGTCTGCAAGAGAAGGTGTAAATGAGTGTGGTGCAATGTGTTTGTGTGATGAGGCTGCCATGGTTGAATAGCTCTCAGTGTGTGCAAGGTGTGAGATGTGGGTGAGTGTTGCAGCAGTGGTAAGTGTGTGAGCATGAAGTGAGGTATGAGTGGTGATGACTAGAGATTGTTGGTAGGTGACTGATGGGGGTATGTTGCATTGAGCATTGTGTGAGGTGAGTGGTGCAGATGGTAGGATATGGCATTTGAAGATAAATTCACTCATCTTGACCACCCGTGTGAGGTCATTAAAGTTTTTCTGGCACTGTATCCAGGTCCTGGGGAAAACACCCGTCAAAGTGACGGCTTGAGCAATCTCCTCCCACAGCCTTGAATACTTCCTGTCCCCCTACAGGTAGAGGACCTCACAGAGTCCTCCAGTGCCGCATCAGAAATCTTCTCATCCTTTCCTTGGCTGTTGGGCCATGGCTTCGTTTGGTCAAACAGTGAGGTGCTTCTGCAAAAAAGCACCGCTCCTTTAAGTAGAGCAGAGAGCCTAGGCCAAACTATACTAGACAGTAGACTGCACCCAATATTGGCCCCCACCCCCCCATTGAGGGATAAGCCAATCAGCAGGGCATTTAGTGCAGAGATCAGTGCTGCAATCATGTAAGTAAGCAGGCAACACAAATTTTGCACGCTGCCAGCATCACTTTGAACAGGCACAGGCAAATAGCACTGGGCCATGCCCCGCCAGTTTTTGGGACTTATCCAATTTCTAGGGCTCTATATTTAAAGCTCCAATTAAAGTTAGCTTGCACTACTTAAAGGCAGTCTGCACCTATTAAAGAGTAGGTGCTTTCTGACTGCAACAGGTGATTGAAGTGGCTCGGAAGACTGGGAAGAAAGTGATAATGATGGGACAACAGGGGAGAAAGCGTGTGCCTCGGTTCTCCGATGCAACACTGGAGGACTTAGTCCAACAGTCAACTCCAGGAGAGTGGTCCTCTTTCCACAGGGGGCCAGGAGGCCCTCCAGGCAACAGACCAGATGGCATTGGAAGCAGATAGCCACTGTGGCAAATGCTAGCAGTGTAGCCCCGAGGATTTGGACTCAGTGCAGAAAGTAGTTTAATAACCTCACACGAGAGGTCAAACTCAGTGAATTTATCTTCAAATGCCATATCCCACCATTTGCACCACTCACCTCACACAATGCTCAATGCACCACACCCCCATCACTCACCTACCAACAAACTCTACCAAACATGACACACACCTCACATTCATAGCTTCACCTTACCCACACACACTTTTTTTAGTTGTTCATGGAATGTGGGCAAAACTGGCAAGGCCAGCATTTATTGCCATCCATAATTGCCCTTGAGAAGTTGGTGGTGAGCCATCTTCTTGAACTGCTGCAGTCAGTGTGGTGAAGGTACTCCCACAGTGCTGTTAGTAAGAGAGTTCCAGGATTTTGACCCAGCAACGATGAAGGCATGGCAATATATTTCCGAGTCAGCATGGTGTGTGACTTGGATGGGAACTTGGAGGTGATGGTGTTCCCATGCTTCTGTTGCCCTTGTCCTTCTAGGCAGTAGCGGTTGCGGGTTTGGGAGGTGTTGCAGAAGAAGCCTTGGCGAGTTGCTGCAATGCATCTTGTAGATGGTATACACTGCAGCCATGGTATGCCAGAATTGGAGAGAGTGAATGTTTAAGGTGGTGGATGGGGTGCCAATCAAGCGGGCTGCTTTGTCCTGGATGGTGTCGAGCTTCTTGAGAGTTGTTGGAGCTGCACTCATCCAGGCAAGCGGAGATTATACCATCACACTCCTTACTTGTGCCTTGTAGATGGTGGCAAGGCTTTGGGGAGTCAGGAGGTGAGACACTCGCCACAGAATACCCAGTCTCTGACCTGCTCTTGTTGCCACAGTATTTATGTGGCTGGTCCAGTTAAGTTTCTGGTCAATGGTGACCCCCAGGATATCGATAGTGGGGGATTCGGTGATGGTTATGTTGTTGTATGTCAAGGGGCGATGGTTAGACTCTCGCTTGTTGGAGATGGTCATTGCCTGGTGTGGCACGAATGTTACTTGCCACTTACCATACTGTTGGCATATGGAACTCAGTTAATTCAGCTTCTGAAAGGTGTTCATGTTTAGTTCATTCGATATTGGGAAAAAATGTGGTTGGTATCATTGAAGAGAGAGAGACACACACACAGATTTCACTTAGCAACAGCTGGTGTTTGCAACCAACCGGCCTTGGATATTTTCAGAAAAGAATGTTTAGGTTAGAAATATTATGTTCGAATAAGAAAGTCTAGAGACTAGAAGGGTTATGCTTAGGCCACAATGTTTTAATGTGCTTCTAACATTGTTGAAGTATGTTGAAGAAAATGCAGACTTGTGTCTCTGGATTATGCAGTAGCCAGAGACAGCCATATTAGGTTTGCTTCAGTTTGATAAAAAGAGTGTATAAATGTAAGCTTTTTCCTTTGTTCAGGCAGCACGAAAAGACCCATGCCTAGGTTCACGTACTGTGACTATCCTCTGCTTGTAAATTGCTTTTTATGCTGAAGTTAAGGAATAAAGTGATTATAACCAGAAGACTAAATTCATTACTACTCAAGTGAACAAACAGAAGTTTGTTTAAGACAACATTGGCGAGCCGAGTGAAGGACCTAATCCTGTTGCTGTTTGAAAATCGGGGGCGTCGAGACAGGACCGAAGTCGAACCTCAACCATCAAGAACTCAGTCGTGAACAAGCTCTGGGGCAGGGGGTAGACTACTTTCACCAACAACAAACCAAGGTGACACAGCAGGACTTAGGATAAAAGAATCTAGACCTGTGAGCAGTATTCAATTTGATAATGCAGCATAGCAGATACAAAGTTATATGGTGTTTTAACGCAACATGTGCTGTAGGACCACTGTACTAATCATATGGTCCTCAATCTCTTATAGGCTTCACAGAAAGGGGGAAGTTGTTGAAAGGAAATTGGAGATTGTTCACCTCCAATAAAGGCAGAGTCCAAGAAGGAGAGGGCCGAACAGGGAACAGCTGTAAAAATAAACGATAATAAAAAATATTATCGTGGATGTTGTGGGCAGAAGGTTATGTCCAAAAGCACACTCGGGAAGGACCTTTTAAGGAGAGCAACAGTGACCCTTACAGAGATTTTACGATGAACTGTGATAATAAAGGCCGAGCCCAAGAAGGAGCGGGCCAAACAGAGCACAACTGTAAAAAGAAAATGTTAAATGATAATAACGAAGTATCCTCATAGAGGGTGTGGGCAGAAGATTATAAAGGCAGGCAGTTGTTACACTACGCAGCTCATGTTAGCACACTACGTGCCGACATAAGGATTAACAATTATCAGAGAGAGGGAAAAAGGACGCCAGCAGCTTGAAACCAGGAATGGTAATCTAAGCTGTATACTAACCAAACTCCAGGCTCAGACTCTACAGGCAGAAGTAGAGAGATTGAAAAATGCATTTGGTGCTGTGCAAGCAGAACAGAGATTGGCCGCCAGCCAACAGTCGGAGATGCACCATTTATGCGCCCAGCTGCAGAGTTCTTCAGAAACAATAGCTACGATGCAGGGACAATTGAAGGATACTGTAGGATTCTCAGGCTGAGACCGGTGGTCTACTCCTTACGGCACAGCAGCCCTCTCTGTGAAGGAAGGCATGCTGTTTAGGGGAGAACAATGTGTAGTACCACAGCAGCACAGGAGGGAATTCCTTCAACTGGCCCATGAGGGTCCAGGAGCGGGGCATCCCAGGCCTGAGATCACCTGGCAGAGGGTGGAACAGGTGGGATAGTGGCCAGGACTCAGGGAAGATGTCTGCGAGTTCTGTGCCAGCTGCCTGGTGTGTGCTGCTAACAACCCTGACCACCACAAAAGGAAGGTACCTATGGGACACATCAGGAGGGTAGAGGGACCATGGCAGTCAATCCAGTTCGACTACATCGGGCCCCTACCCACCACCCAGGGAGGCTATAAGTACTGCCTAGTCCTGGTAGATGTGTTCACAAAGTGGGTAGAAGCCTTCCCCTGCCGAACAACCACAGCTCTGGGTACAGCCAGGATCCTGGTCAGGGAGGTGTTCTCACGATGGGGGCTACCACAGTATGTGGAGTCCGACCAAGGGAGTCATTTTACCGGGCAGGTCATGCATTATGGTACTTATGGTACTCGGCATTGAGGGGAAATGGCACGTTGCACACAACCCATAGTCCTCAGGGATTGTGGAGAGGATGAACAGGACTGTTAAGTCTGTGTGTCCCAGTTAAGCTTATTATAAATCACTGGACACAGACCACAAGAATAACTTTAACAGGTCTTTACTATTCGGACGTCAGGGCTGAACTGCCCAGCAAATCCCTACACAACACTTATATACAGTATTACAGTATACAGCAGCCAAGAGAAAGTAGTACATCTCTTAAG
Organism: Somniosus microcephalus; assembly: GCF_052327205.1. Lineage (NCBI taxonomy): Eukaryota > Metazoa > Chordata > Chondrichthyes > Squaliformes > Somniosidae > Somniosus > Somniosus microcephalus. Next base: position 60,870,477 of record NC_140996.1, on the reverse strand, counting down.
GTAGTTCTCTTAAGGTGGAACAGGTTACATACACCACAATCCTCCCTTTTTAGCTTAACAGTTATATCCCCATTTAACATATCATAATAACATATATATATACAACTTCATGCAAAACAGTTCAAAGATTCAGTCTCTGAGGAGGCTTCCTGATTCGAGTTGGATAACGCCTTTCAGGGGTCTCTGATTCTCGTTGCTGGGTTGACTCATCTAGTTGGTCTCTTATGGATTGGACATCATCATCAGGTACATTCACTTCTGAGGTAGATGCTTCAGGTTCACTAACTTCTTCCACGGTTGTCTCTGCCGTAACCATAGGTTCGACCCTTGTTCTCGATTCTACCAGTTGGTCAGCATGACGCCGTATTACATTTTCACCAATATCTACCGTGTACATCAGGGGTCCTTGTCTGGCCCGAATTGTTCCAGATTGCCATTTCTCGTTTTTATAGTCCCGGGCTAACACTGGTTGTCCTATTTCGAAACTCCGAGTGGTCTTGTTATTTATATGCTGGAAATGTTTGTTTTCAACTTCCCTCCGCACATTTGGTTTTAACAAGTCCAACCTGGACCGCAACCTTCTGTTATAGAACATCATGGCAGGACTTTGGTTTGTCACTGCATGAGTGGCGTTTCGATATGCCAGTAGGAATTTGTCCACCTTGTGTTGTAGTGGGATCTGATCTTCGCTCATGGCCTTTATTGCTTTTTTGAACGTTTGTACAAATCTCTCGGCCAACCCGTTTGTAGCCGGATGATATGGGGCAGAGGTATGATGTTTCACCCCATTCTTCTTCATGAATTTCTGGAATTCTTCTGACACGAACTGCGGTCCGTTGTCTGAACATATTTGTTCTGGCAATCCATTTCTTGCAAATATCGTTCTTAGCACCGCGATCGTCTTTTCCGAGGTAGTGGTAGTCATCTTAATCACATCTGGCCATTTAGAATGTGCGTCCACCGCAATTAAAAACATGGAGTCCATGAATGGACCAGCAAAGTCAATATGTACACGTTGCCATGGGGTTGAAGGCCATTCCCATGGATGCAGCGGTGCAATCGGAGGTGCATTTTGCACTTTTTGGCACCCTGAGCAGCTTTTCGTCAGATCCTCTATCTGTTGGTCGATACCCGGCCACCACACATAAGCCCTAGCAAGGCTTTTCATCTTGACTCACCCCAGATGACCTTCATGCAGTTCCTTTAGAACTCTCTCTCTTAACTTAGGAGGAATAATCACCCTTGTTCCATACATCAATGTTCCTTGACAGACGGACAGCTGTTCTCGTCTTGCTGAGAATGCCGGTAACAGTGGATCACCATGTGCTGGCCATCCCTTCACTGTCACTTCGTAGACCCGGGACAGTGTCGGGTCGTTCCTGGTTTCTCTTTCAATACTTGCATTGGTGACTGGTAAACATTCGATGATGGTCGAGTGAAATAACTCAACAGGGTCAACCGTCGGTGCCTCCTCCTCTGTAGGTAGTGGCAGGCACGACAGCCCATCAGCATTACCATGCTGCTTTGTACCTTTGAATTCAATCTGATATTGATGTGCCCCTAGGAAAAGGGACCATCTCTGGAGTCTCTGTGCTGTCATCACCGAAACACCCTTCTTAGGGTTAAAAATGGATACCAACAGCTGGTGGTCTGTCAGAAGCGTAAACTTTTGGCCCTGCAGGTAATGATTAAACTTCTTTACTTCCCACACAAGGCTGAGAGCCTCCCTATCCATCTGAGCATAGTTGCGCTCAGCGGAGGTCAATGATCTGGATGCGAACGCGACTGGCCTCTCCAGGCCATTTGGCAACTTGTGTGAGAGTACTGCCCCAATACCATATGGAGAAGCATCACAAGCCAAACGAATAGGCAGCGTTGGGTTGAAGTGAGCCAACACTTCCTCTGAGGTGATCAATGCCTTGCTTTTGCGAAAGGCCCTCTTACAGTCCTCACTCCACTTCCATGGTACTCCCTTCTGCAAAAGAGCGTTCAGCGGGTGCAGCACCATGGATAAATTTGGCAGAAACTCATGGTAATAGTTAATCAACCCAAGGAACGACCTCAACTGGGATACATTATCCGGAGCGGGAGCCTTCACAACAGCTTCGATCTTGTCAGGAGACTTATGAAGCCCCTCCTGGTCAATGACATGACCACAGTACGAGATCCGCTTCTGAAAGAACTCACATTTCTGGCGATTAACTCGAAGTCCATTTCTTTCAATCTGGTGAGCACCAGTTCCAAATTTGCAAGGTGTTCCTCGTCATCATCTCCTGCAACCAAAATATCGTCCAGGTAACATTGTGTGCCTGGAATTCCCTGTAATACCTGCTCCATGGCCCTCTGCCAAATTGCTGGAGCCGATGTCACTCCAAAAACCAGTCTATTATACCGGTACAAGCCTCTATGCATGTTGATCGTGAGATACTGGCGTGACTCTTCCTCAACTTCCATTTGTAAGTACGCCTGCGCCAGGTCTATCTTGGTGAAGTGTTTCCCGCCAGACGACGAAGCGAAGATATCCTCAATCCGCGGAAGCGGATACTGCACCGTGTGAAGCACCGGATTAACAGTGATCTTGAAATCTCCACAGATGCGAACCTTCCCCGGTTCCCCCGGCTTGTTGCTCGATGAACGCTTCATGACGGGAACAACGGGCGTGGCCCACTCACTCCAGTCTACCTTAGACAGTACTCCTGAATGTTCTAGCCCTTCCAGCTCCGCTTCCACAGCAGCTCGTATCGCATAAGGTACCGGTCTGGCTTTGAAAAATTTCGGGTTTGCATGTTCTTCAACCTTGATGTTTGCCGTAATTCCTCTCAGTGTTCCCAGTCCCTGTTGGAACACCTCTTTAGCATCGTCCAATATTCTGGACAATCGTTTAGGTTTGACATCTTTTTTACCGGCATCTACCATTAGTGCTTTTAAGGAATGCCAGTCCATATTTATTTTTCTAATCCACTCCCGTCCCAGTAGTGGTGGACCTCCCTCAGGTAGCACATATAAGTCCATTCCTCGGCTTTCTTTGCCCTTGTGGACCACCTTTACCTCTATCTTCCCGATGGGGTATACTCTTTGCCCCGTGTATGTTTTCAATACAATCTCCGTATCCCGTAGGGGAATATGTGGGAATAACCTTTTGTAATCTTGCTTATTCATGACCGTCAATGCCGATCCAGTGTCCAATTCCATCTTCACTTGGACTCCTGCTATCTGAAGTGTGACCCAAATTGTTTGGAGGTCTGCTTCCTTACCAACATTGTGTACTCTTAGACTACCCAGTTCATTACTGCTGGAGTCTGAATCTGACTTCTGTTCGTTCGATCTGTTCTCTGTCACCTTGTGTACCTTTCTGTACTTTTCCTGCGGTGACTTTTTGTTGCTGGTCTTCTTTCCTGACCGGCATACTTTAGCTATGTGACCAAGCCTGCCACATTTTCTGCATTCCTGATTTTTGAACCAGCACTGGTTCTGATCGTGCGTTGTCTTTCCACAACGATAACATTTTACTGTACCCAAGACCATTTGATTGGTGCTGAGTTCCGGTGACCGTAGCTGCATTTCCACCGTGCCTCTCGCTGCGGCTTCGTGCGATGCTGCAATAGTGACAGCTTTATCAAGCGTAAGATCATTCTCCTCAAGCAGTCGCTTTTGTGTTCCTTCTTTTAACAATCCACACACAAATTTATCTCTCAGCGCATCTGCTAGTCCTGTTCCAAACTGACAGTGCTTTGATAGCTTACGAGGTTCAATTAAAAATTCAGCGTTGCTTTCGTCTTTCAGCTGCGTTCTTCTGTAAAATTTAAATCGTTCCGCTATCATCAGCGGCGTGGGGTTTAAATGATTTTTCAGGACAGTAAAAATATTCGCGAAAGTCTGATCCGCCGGTTTATTTGGTAATAGAAGGTGCTTCAATAGCCCGTATGTCTTCGCACCCATTGAGCTTAATAAGGTTAGTGCTTTCTCATCATCTGGTACCTTATTTGCTTTACAATAAACTTCCATGCATTCTACATACGTGGTCCAATCTTCAATATCGCTATCAAAGGTATTAATGTTCCCATGTTTAGGCATCCTTGCAAGTTTTTTAAATTTTTCTTTTTCTCAAAATGGCGGCTTCCCGCGCCTGTCTTCTTCCCCCGCCTACTAAAATGGCGGTTTCCCGCGCTTGGCAGTCTTCCCCGTGCTCGTCTTCTTCCCCCGCCGACTACAATGGCGGATTCCCGCGTTTGCCTTCTTCCCCCGCTGGCTGCAATGGCGATTGCCGTGCTGCTGCCGTTCTCGACTCCCCAGCGGTTCTCAATTCCCCGACGCTGCTTTGCCTCGCAGCCCCGCTTGCAGCCCGGTCCTTTACACCGGCTGCATTTGAGTTCTCCGCGGCTCTCGTGCCTTAAGCTGCCCCAGTCGCTGCGCCTCTCGGCCTCGATTGCAGCCCGGCCCTTTTTACCGGCCGTGGTCGAGTTCTCTGCCCTTTTTCCTCCGTTTTCCCACCCCCACTCCACAGTCAACGCGGCCGACTTTCTGCTCGTGTCGCTGATCGGCTTACCCACCACCGTGGTAGAAGGGATGATCACTGCCTGTCGCTGATGGAGGGCTTCGTGGTCAGAATTTTTCTTTTTAACCCGGGTTCTCGATGCCTCCCGTGCGATGGTGCTCAGCAGGATGATGAGGGCGGATGCCTCTTCTCGATGCCCGTTCTGAGGACGAAGCTGCCTTGGATGTAAAACTGCCGCAGGGTAAGATCGGACTCGTCGCCACTGTTAAGTCTGTGTGTCCCAGTTAAACTTATTATAAATCAGTGGACACAGACCACAAGAATAACTTTAACAGGTCTTTACTATTCGGAGGTCAGGGCTGAACTGCCCAGCAAATCCCTACACAACACTTATATACCGGTGTGGTCACCACCGGTATTAGAGTATACAGCAGCCAAGAGAAAGTAGTACATCTCTTAAGGTAGTTCTCTTAAGGTGGAACAGGTTACATACACCACAAGGACCTTGAAAGAAAGGCTGAGGAAAGAGACGGTAGACTCAGCTAGAAACTGGGTCGAGGTCCTACCGCTGGTCCTGATGGGGATCCAAGCCAGCCAGTCAAAAAGCACGAGGTATTCCCCACACGAGCTGATGACTGTACTAGCCCCAGTGCTCACAGAAGGTCAGCTCAGGAAGGTGAACCGGGACTGTTTCGCCAGGAACCTATTTGAGCACCTTAAGCAGGTCCACGGGCAGGCGGCTGGGAACATGGGAAAGCAGCTTCGGAGTAACCGATTGCTGTTAGAACCTCGAGCACACCACGAGTGGGAGATAGGGGATCAGGTTATGGTTAGGAATTTTGCTCAGGTAGGAAGTCTAGAACCATTATACATAGGGCCCTACAGCATTGTAGACAAGGCAAGCCCCATGGTATACGCCATAAAGATGCCTCGGCGCATCAAATGGTTCCACATTAATCAATGTAAATTGTTTAAGCCTGAGAGAAGGGAACAGCCAGTTAGGGCAAGGTCTGAGGATAGAAATCCTCAGTCTGCAGCAGGAGCAAACTCACAGACTGCACAGGTAGGTGCAGTGGCTTGTTTTAAGGGAAGGGCCATCCCACCCACCATTTGGGACACTCCCCTACTCATTTGGGACTTAGACGAGGTGGGACCTGGGGGTGGAGACCCTCAGCCTGCAGCATTAGGCTGCAGAGAGTTACCTGCCCCTAACCCAGGTTTAGGAGAGGTGGGATGTGAGGGCAAGGACCCGCAGCCTGCAGCATCAGGCTGCGTAGAGTTGACTGCCCCTAGCACAAGTTTAGGAGAGGTAAAGCCTGAGGATAAAAATCCCCAGCCAGCGGTAGTGGAAAGTTCACAGACCACACAGGAGGGGGCAGTGGCTCGTGTTGAAGACCCACCAGTCAGAAAACCCCGACCAGCCAAAGTCCCTAGAAGGTCCCCACGAACGCCACGGCCAAAGAAACCGTGGTCACCAGTGTAGTGTATGTACCTTGAAGAAGGAACTATATTCTGCATCCCCTGTATACTGCAGTACCAGTAGTGACCACCCCTGTATCTAAGCCTGTGTAGTAACTTTGTATAGTAGTTCCAGTTTTGTCTCCATTCAGTAAACACCCGTTATAACCAACTTCTGCAGTCCGTGTCTCAATTACACACGGACATTACATTGGCGACGAACAGATCCGAACTTACCTACAGTTCTGCATCACCTCACGGGGATCCATCCCTGAAGCGAAGTTATTAGAGGTCGAAGCCAGAAGGAAGAAATCCAAAAAGAAAAAAAAACAAACAGAAGAAACGGGCGTCGACCGTGGGCAACCGCCCTCTGATTCATCGAATTTGAAGATTTGCAGGAAAGGCTGTCAAGAGCTGGGCTTGGTTCTCCAGTCTATGGTGTTCCAGCTAATCGGGCTGGTGGCAGGTAGTACACTGATCCTTCCTGGGCTGCGGCGGGCTAGAGCTCGATCGGGTGGCTTTTCAACGGGGCCGAGCAGCGTTGTCGGGAAGAGGAGAGAGAGAGAGAGGGTGGAGCACACAGGGCGCGGCCGGTGCTACGAAGCCGGGCAGCGTACAGACCCGAGAAGAGGGAGGGAAGTGTCCCATAGGGTCTGCTCTGACAACGGGAACAGTAATTAAAATAAAAGAAAAAGAAATTAGAAGCGCAGAAAGCCGCGAGGAGCTGCAGTATGCCACAGGGACTGCGGAGAGTGGCGTTGGCAGCAGCGCGGGGGGAAGCGCACGAAGACCATAGGGCGTCACCATCAAGGCATAAAAACGCCAGCAACAGCGCTGGCAGCAGCGGAAAAGGCAGAAAGCGCGGGAGGCGCCATTTTGTTCAATCGGGGAAGAAGGCAAAGCGCGGGAGGCGCCATCTTAGATCTCCAAGATGCCGAAGACTGGCAATATCACTGCCTTCGATAATGCAATAGAAGACTGGACCACATATGTGGAAAGAGTCGAAGTATATTGCAAGGCAAATGAAGTAGCCGATGAGAAAAAGGCATCGGTACTACTAAACTTAATGGGCGCAAGAACGTACGGCCTATTGCGGAACCTGATCACTCCAGTCAAACCGATGGCGAAGAGTTTTAACAAAATTGTTGATATCCTACAGGAACACCTAGGCCTAGAAATTCATTACAGCCACTTTTGGGGCGGTAAAGTCGGGCGGCCGCTAAAGTTTGCGCCCGGCGCAAATTCGAGGCCACTTCCCCGATATTCATTAGCTTCGCCCTAAGAGTTTGCTCGAGCGCTAAAACTGGCGATGCACGCCTCTCTTTAGGCACTAAGCCGGAGGTGCTGAGCGAGAGCGCCGAGGCCGGGCGCAGCGCAGGTGCGGCCATTTCTTGATTGACAGCAGACACCCTGGCGCCGGCCAGCTCTTAAGGGGGAAGGGTCGACTTGGTCTGCTGCCACGCCCTGGATAGTGGAGCCCTGCAGCTAGGCCTGAACACTGCTGCTGGACCCAAATAGCGCCTGAAACCATGGAGAAGGCCCGTGAACGAGCGCAGCGCTTCTCAGAGCTTGATCTGAGGGTGCTGGTTGGTGCTGTGGAGAAGAGACGCCATATTTTGTTTCCGGACAATGGCAGGAAGCCGCCGGTCCGCGTCTACCGGAGAGCTTGGAGGCATGTCGCCACCAAGGTGTCATCCAACAGCGAGGTCCCCAGGAGCGGTGTCCAATGCCGCAAAAAGCTGAGTGACCTCGCCAGGATTGTCAGGGTGAGTACCCTTTCCAGTGTCCTCCTCATCCTTGCATGTGCACCTCACATTATGGGCAAAGGGACCGGAAAGCCCTAATGGCCAGCCCTCATGCAGCAGGTATGGGACACTCATGAACATCAATTGCACATTGTGCACTTAACACACTGGCCAGGCTATTCGACCATGGGAGGCAGTGCACACAAGATCAGGGCTACACACTGGCCAGGCTATTCGACCATGGGAGGCAGTGCACACAAGATCAGGGCTACACACTGGCCAGGCTATTCGACCATGGGAGGCAGTGCACACAAGATCAGGGCTACACACTGTACTTAGAGGCCGTCCTTTCTCTTGCAGGCCAAGCTGGCCAATAATAAGAGGAGCCGGACTGCGACCGGGGGAGGCGGACCCCAGATCCAGCCGCTCACCGAGCTGCAACATCGCGTGGAGCGCATCATGGGTGCCCGGGTGATTGGCCCCGTTGCATCTGGAGATGCCGACCCTGTTCTGGGCACCAATGGTAAGGACATCACCTTTTGGACCTCTCTCGTCCCACTTGCGCATCAGATCTACATCCTTTGCCACTGTCCGACCAATGCGCTGAATGCCACCACTCATACATCCCTCGCTGATGCCCTCTCCTCACTCTAAAGCTACTCTTGTGCCTTCCTGCTTTCAGATGGTGAGGAGGAGGTCCCTGAAGTTGCCAGTGACAGTCCCTCAGAAGAGGAGGAGGAGGAGGAGCAAGAGGAAGGCGGCCCATCAGGGGAACCCTCAGCCGCGGCAACCCATGCCAATGTAGGGGACACGTCTTCCCTGGAGGGGAGCGTGGGGGAAGTGTCGGAGGGGAGGGTAGCTCCTGGGACCAGCGGCCTGCAGAAACGCGGGAGGGGGGTGGAAGCTCAGCGGCCTTCTCCCCAGAGGGGGGAAGGGTCGGAGGGGAGTCCAATTGCTGGGCCCAGCGGCGTCCAGCAACGCAGGAAGGGTCGGACAGCTCGGCGGCCTTCTCCCCAGAGGGAGAGTCCGGCCTCCAGTCCGGAGACGGCCAACGCCGAGGAGATGCGCCGCCTCGAGGACTTGTCCGCGGACTCGGAGCGCCGGCACACGGAGCTCATGGGGGTAGTGGCACGGTTGCCTGAGGCCATCGAGTCCCTGTCTCGGAGTGTGACCGAGTTCGGGGCCTCACAGGCCACCAGTCGGGCGGAATTCGGGGCAGCTCAGGCAGCGAGTGGCCAGGTGATCAGTGGTGCCGTGCAGTCACTGGGTGCTCTGATGCGGTCACTGAACAGGTCAACACGGGCACTCACTGCTGCCACACTCGCTGTGTCAGCCAGGCATCGCCAGGGCACCCGGCGCGCTGCAGCAGCACAGCGGTCTGTCCCTTGGCAGATTGGTGCGCATGCTGCAGTGCTGGCCCGGCCGAGTGCCAGTGTCTCAGGTGACCAGCGAGCGCCTGCCATCCGCCAGCTTGCCCCCATTCCTCCAGCCGCCACTGCCACTCCCCCAGTGGAGCTGCCAGGAGCTGCTGCAGCGACTGATGCTGGCCAGCCACAGCTGCAGCATTCACCAGCCGGCCCCTCGACGGCCAGACCTCGTCTAGGCCGACCCCCAAGGGCATCTGCCGTCACGACATGTGCCCCTCAGGAGCCTGCCCCCAGCCTTGCAGCAGCCAATGGCCTCACTTTGAGGAGGAGCAGCAGGGCGTGCAGGGGCCGCCAAAGTTTGCAGAAGGCATCGCCCTCGCGGGCCACTAAGTAGAGGGTGTGTCCAAATGTTGTGTTTTCTGGAATGTGTGTTTTGTGAAGGCCGAGGATGAAGGCCATTTTTGTTTACATCTTTTGTTAATGCTCCCCAGGTTGTGGGAGTGAGTCATGTGTGTGAGTGTTTTTTGGGGGTTTCGTCTGTTTTTGGTTTTCATGTGGGAAGGGCCCTGAGTTTGTACAATAAACCATTTTATTTATTCACATTGTCCATGTTTGATCTTTGAAGTGTTTGCTGCCTTAACTGGCTGACGGCTTGTGGAGCGGCTGCAATCATGTTCTTTCATTGACACAAGCCATTCCCTGACAGGGGGCCTAGAAGTGACGGTCAATAAGCCCCCGACGGGCGGCCCTTGGACCTTCTGCCTCCCTCCTGGGCTGGTGCTCCTCGTCCTCCTCCTCCTCCTGCTCCTCCTCCTGAGGTGGTGGTCCAACGTGAGGTGGCAGTGCCTGAGTCCTGCGGATAGCCGGGTTGTGCAGCATGCAGCAAACGACAACGAATTGGGAGACTTGCTCCTGCGAATACTGGAGGGCTCCCCCGGAGCGATCCAGACAGTGGAACCGTTGCTTGAGGATGCCGATTGTTTGTTCTATGATGTTCCTAGTCACTTGATGGCTCTCGTTGTATGCCTCTTCAGCAGGGGTCGTGGGCGCGCGGAGCGGGGTCATGAGCCAGGTACACAAAGGATAGCCTTTGTCCCCGATAAGCCATCCTCTTGGGTGAGGCTGTGCCTGGAACATGTCAGCCACAGTTGTCTGTCGCAGGATAAAGGCATCGTGGCTGCTGCCTGGAAAGCGGGCATTGACAGCTAGGATGCGCTGCCTGTGGTCACACACCAGCTGTACGTTGAGGGAATGGTAGCCCTTCCGGTTGCGGTAATCCTCGGCATGCTCCAGAGGTGCCCGCAAAACCACATGCGTGCAGTCAATGGCGCCCTGCACCATGGGGAAGCCCGCTATTCTTGCAAATCCCACTGCACGCTGCTGCTGCTTCTCCAGGGTCATGGGGAAGGAGATGAATTGACGTCTCCTTCGGAAAAGGGCATTGGTCACCTGGCGGATGCAGCAATGCACGGCGAACTGGGAGATGTTAGCGATGTCCCCAGCAGCGGATTGGAAGGAGCCGGTGGCATAGAAGTTGAGAGCCACCATCACCTTCACTGCCACCGACAGAGACGTCCTGCGCATCAGCTGTGGACGCAGATCTCTGTGCAGCAGCTGGCAGATGTCTGCAACCACCTCCCTTCTGAATCGCAGCCTCCTAACACACTGCGCGGCAGACATGGTCAGATAGGAGGACTGCTGTCGGTATACCCTGGGTGGGTAAGGCCTCACTTGACGACGCCTGTTGCCCCCTCTGCGTCTAGCCAGGGCTGCCACTCTCTCACGGCATCTGTAAGCCCTTCCGGCATAAGGCTGAAACTCAGCGTTGGCACACAATGCAGCCCCCATTATATGCTGGCAAACACTGAGATCGCAATGAAGGCAAAGATAATTGCTAAGCTCTGGCCTGAGCCAAAAATACCTGTCCTAGTGTTGGGCCAAAGCAGTAAGCTCTCCTCCTTGGTCTCTCTCCAAAAAACCGTTGCACAAGAGTGAATGCTGCAAAATGGCTGGCTTTTATAGTGCAGGGTAAGTGCCCTTTAATTTGCGCTCCCCGCGGCCCGCCTCGGCTGTGTACTGTTCCACTTCACAGTCGTTAGGGCCGCCCGGCGCACAATGGGGCGGCGCGAGTGAAGTTCCGGTTCCGGGCGCACAAAGGGCGTTGCACGACGAAATGACGTCATGATCTGCGCGCGCAGCAGGGCGCGCGCTAAGACTTTGCGCCGGCGCTAAATGTCTACTGAAGTTGGGGCGAGGCGCAGATCGTGCTCCGCCCTGGCGCTAAGCGCCTAGCGCTCGAGATCTACTCCTCCTAAGGCGCTAACGGCTGGCGCGCCCAACTGAATTTCTAGGCCCTAAATCCTACACCGCTGCTGATAGCAGAAAGATTTAAATTCCACAAGAGAAATCAGCATAAAGATAAGAGCAATGCTGATTACCTTACAGAACTACGCAAGCTATCAAAGCACTGCCAGTTCGGAACAGGACTGGCAGATACCCTACGGGACAAATTTGTCTGTGGACTCCTGAGTGAAGGAACCCAGAAGAGGTTACTCTCAGAGAAAGAGCTGACGCTAGATAAGGCTTTCAGCGTGGCAGTATCGTACGAAGCAGCAGCAAGGGGAGCTGCAGAAATACAGCAAAAGCCACAGGAATACGGCACCCATGAAATGACACGGGGATTTGAAAAATGTTATCGCTGCGGCAGAACAACCCATGACCAGAAGGACTGCTGGTCCAAGGACAAAACATGCAGGCAATGCGGAAAGATGGGACACATTGCACGAGTTTGCAGGTCCGGGAAGAAGACTAACGACAACAAAAAGACTACTAAGGAACAGTACAGGAAAGTACAAAAGATGACGGACAGTAGTTCCAAAGACCAGAAGAGCGATAGTGAATCCGGGAACAAGAGACTAAGCTGTCTCAAACTACACAATGTAATCGCAAAAGAGGATCACCGAACCATTTGGGTCACCCTCACGATAGCAGGGTCCCAAGTCAAAATGGAATTGGATACAGGATCAGCCCTGACCGTCATGAATCGACGAGACTATGAGCGGCTATTCTCACACATACCCTTGAAAGACACATCCATTGTCTTGAAGACATATACGGGGCAGAAAGTATACCCCAGAGGGAAAATAAGGGTGCCTGTCGAATACAACGGCAAGGAAATACAGAAATTGTACATACTGCAAGATGGTGGACCACCGTTATTGGGACGTGAATGGATCAGAAAGATAAGTTTAGACGGGCACTCCATTCAGGCACTGACTGTGGCTGGTAAAAAGGATGACGACGTCACACCTGGATGATTGTCAAAAATCTTAGCTGACGCTAAAGAGGTATTTCAACAAGGACTGGGAACTCTTAAAGGCGTAACCGCCTCAATAAAAATAGAAGAGAATGCAATTCCCAAGTTTTTCAAAGCAAGACTGGTACTGTATGCAATTCACCCAGCCGTCGAGGCAGAGCTGGAGAATCTGGAGAATGCAGGCGTGTTATCTAAGGTAGACTGGAGTGAGTGGGCGACACCCATCATTCCTGTCATGAAGAAAACGTTAAACAATAAGTCTGAGGAGCCAAGGAAGGTTCGCATCTGTGGGGACTTCAAGCTAACAGTGAGCCCAGTCCTTCACACAGTACAGTATCCTCTTCCGAGGATAGAAGATATTTTCGCCTCACTATCTGGAGGGAAACGTTTTACAAAAATTGACCTAGCGCAAGCATATTTGCAGATGGAGGTTGAAGAATCCTCGAGGAAATATCTCACGATAAACACTCACAAAGGTCTTTACCAGTATAATTGACTGGTATTCGGAGTAGCATCAGCTCCGGCTATATGGCAAAGAGCGATGGAACAAGTTCTGCAAGGGATTCCGGGGACTCAGTGTTACTTGGACGACATCCTAGTGACAGGTGAAAATGACAGTGAACACCTTGCCAACCTAGAGCAGGTGCTCACTAGACTAAGAGAACATGGGCTACGAGCCAATCGCCCCAAGTGCGAGCTTTTTAAGAAACAAATATCGTACTGTGGCCACGTGATTGATGAAGAGGGGTTACAAAAGTCCCCTGACAAAATTGAAGCGGTAGTTAAGGCTCCAGTGCCTGAAAATGTGTCGCAACTGAGGTCATTCCTTGGATTGGTGAATAACTACCATAAGTTTTTGCCGAATTTGTCCACAATTCTGCACCCACTAAACACCCTGCTACAAACTGGAGTAGCATGGAAATGGAGCGATGAATGTAAGCGGGCCTTTCAGGAGTGTAAAGGCCTGATCACTTCAAGAGAAGTATTGGCTCACTACAACCCATCACTACCGATAAGACTCGCGTGTGATGCGTCTCCCTACGGCGTTAGAGCCGTACTGTCACATAAATCCCTTGATGGTGCAGAGAGGCCGATAGCTTTTGCGTCACGCTCGTTAACTGCAGCCGAGCGTAACTACGCCCAGATTGACAGAGAGGCCCTCAGCCTGGTGTGGGGGGTGAAGAAGTTCAATCACTACCTGCACGGACAGAAATTTACTCTACTAACTGATCATCAACCTCTTGTCTTCATTTTCAACCCTAAGAAGGGCGTCCCGATAATGACAGCACAACGGCTACAGAGGTGGTCCCTTTTCCTAGGGGCACACCAATATGACATCGAGTACAAAGGAACTAAACAGCATGGGAATGCTGATGGATTGTCGTGCCTACCGTTGCCGACGGTGGAAGAAGCACCTGCAGTGGATCCTGTGGAGATATTCCACTCGACCATAGTTGAATGTCTACCTGTGACGAATGCAAACATAGAAAAGGAAACACGAAATGACCCGACACTCTCCAGGGTCTATGATTTAACGGTGAAGGGATGGCCAGCACATGGCGAGCCACTGTTGCCAGCATTCTCGCCGAGAAGAGAACAGCTGTCAGTGTGCCGAGGAACCTTGATGTGTGGATCCAGAGTAGTAATTCCACCCAAATTGAAGGATAGAGTGCTCAATGAGCTTCATGAGGGTCATCTGGGAGGGGTAAAAATGAAGAACTTAGCCAGAGCGTTTGTGTGGTGGCCGGGAATCGATAGAGAAATCGAAGAGATGACCAAGAGCTGTACAGGATGCCAGAAGGTCCAAAACGCCCCACCACAAGCTCCTCTACATCCATGGGAGTGGCCCTCATCTCCATGGCAAAGGGTACACATTGATTTTGCTGGTCCATTTATGGACTCGATGTTTTTAATTGCGGTGGATGCACATTCAAAGTGGCCAGAGGTAATAAAAATGTCCTCAACCACCACAGAAAAAACTATCACAGTCTTACGAACCATATTCGCCAGAAATGGGCTGCCTGAACAGATTTGCTCCGACAATGGACTACAGTTTGTGTCTGAAGAGTTCCGGAGGTTCTTAAAGAACAATGCTGTTAAGCATTACACATCCACCCCATATCATCCAGCCACCAATGGATTGGCTGAGAGGTTCGTTCAAACATTCAAGAAGGCTATCAAGGCAATGTGTAATGAAGACATACCCCTACAACACAAGATGGATAACTTCTTGTTTGCCTACCGGAATGCGACACATGTGGTTACCAACCAAACTCCAGCCATGATGTTCTTCAATCGAAGACTAAGATGCCGCTTGGATTTGGTTAAGCCAAACATCAGAAGAGATGTGGAGAACAGGCAGTTTCAGAATATGAATGAAAGGCCAACCAGGAGTTTCAAAATAGGTCAACCAGTTTTGGCCCGGGACTACCGCACAGGGAAATGGCAGCCAGGAACGATCTGCACATGGCAAGGACCTCTAATGTATACCGTGGACGTTGGAGAGAGCATTGTAAGACGCCATGCTGACCAGATTCTAGAGTCACTGGAAAACGTCAAATCTACACCACGATCTTATACACCTGGTGATGAAACTGAAGTACCAATTGCATCTACCTCAGAATCGGTGATATTGGAAGCAGACGAACCAAACAACGACGTTGATCTCGAATCAACTTTGCCAGAAGAACCTGATACCCCAAAGAGGCGTTATCCGGACAGAATCAGGAAGCCTCCTCAAAGACTGAATTTATAATTGATTAACTTCAGCTAATGTATATAGCAACTGTAATTGTAAATATGTTATTTAATTATTAATCGAATGTTATGTACTGTTTAGCTAAAAGGGGAGGAATTGTAGTGTATGTACCTTGAAGAAGGAACTATATTCTGCAGCCCCTGTATACTGCAGTACCAGTAGGGACCACCCCTGTATATAAGCCTGTGCAGTAACTTTGTATAGTAGTTCCAGTTTTGTCTCCATTCAGTAAACACCCGTTGTAACCAACTTCTGCAGTCCGTGTCTCAATTACACACGGACATTACAACCGGCTCCCCAGTTTAAACAGGCAGCCTCTCAAGTCAGGGATTGATCTGAGGACAGAGGTTCCCAACCAGCAGCCGCAGGCTGCGAGGGACCAAAAGTACAGGACAGGGCAGCCACACCGAAGGGAGTAGTGTGCTGCAGCCCGAACAGGGATTAGTCTGGCCACCCGGAGACGGGTGGCAGATGTACATAGCTTCTGTTATTTAATTTTGGGATTGTTAAGTTTGGGTGTTTTAGTTTAATTTTAAATAAGGTGATTGGTAGTTTCAATATTATTGTTTTAAGAGTGTTTCACAGAAATCACAGAAACCCCACAGTGCAGATAGAGGCCATTTCGGCCCATCGAGCCTGCACCGACATATATCCCACCCGATCCCCGTAACCCCTACACCAACACATTACCCACCCTATCCCCGTATTTAATCCCCCTAACACTAAGGGTCAATTTATCATAGTCAATCATCCTAACCCGCACATCTTTGGACAAACATAGGGCTAGATTTTCAGTATAGACAGTTTTGGGGCGCTAACCTTAGCGCCCGCCCGAAGTTAGCGCCCGCCCCAAAGTAGCGCCCCGTTGCCGGAAATTCAGTGGCTTCGCCCTAAGAGATTGGTGGAGCGCTAAAAGAGGCGTTCCACTCCTATCTTTAGGCGCTAAGCCGGCGGTCCAGCGGGATAGCGCCCAGGCGGGGCGCAGCGCGGGTGCGGTCATTTTTGGACTGACAGCAGACCCCGTGGCGCCGACCAGCTCTTAAAGGGGGAAGGGACGAATTGGTCTGCTGCCACACCCTGCACACTGCAGCCTTGCAAAGAGGCCTCAACACTGCTGCTCAGCCCCAGGGAGTCATGGCAACGCCAGAGAAGGCCCGTCAGCGTGCCCTGCGCTTCTCAGAGGGTGATCTGGACATAATGGTCACAGCTCTGGAGGTGAGGCGCAAGATCTTGTTCCCAGAGAGTGGGAGGACGCCAACCCACCACGACTACACCAAAGCCTGGAAGCAGATCGCCCAGAGGGTGACGTTCACCGGCGATGCCCCCAGGACCCACAAACAATGTCGTAAAAAATACAACGATCTGACCAGGATTGTGAAGGTGAGTAGCCTTTCCAGTCTCCTCCTCATTCTTGCATGTACACCTGACATGATGGGCAAAGGGAGCTGAAAGTCCTATTGGCCAGCCCTCAGCCAGCAGCATTGGGACAGTCATGAGCATCACATGGCCATTCGGCACTCTACACTTTGTCCAAGCTATTCCACCATGGGAGGCAGTGCACACTACATCAGGGCTTCACTCTGACCACGCTATTCCACCATGGGAGGCAGTGCACACTACATCAGGGCTTCACTCTGTCCACGCTATTCCACCATGGGAGGCAGTGCACACTACATCAGGGCTTCACTCTGCCCACGCTATTCCACCATGGGAGGCAGTGCACACTACATCAGGGCTTCACTCTGTCCACGCTATTCCACCATGGGAGGCAGTGCACACTACATCAGGGCTTCACTCTGTCCACGCTATTCCACCATGGGAGGCAGTGCACACTACATCAGGGCTTCACTCTGTCCATGCTATTCCACCATGGGAGGCAGTGCACACTACATCAGGGCTTCACTCTGTCCACGCTATTCCACCATGGGAGGCAGTGCACACTACATCAGGGCTTCACTCTGTCCACGCTATTCCACCATGGGAGGCAGTGCACACTACATCAGGGCTTCACTCTGTCCACGCTATTCCACCATGGGAGGCAGTGCACACTACATCAGGGCTTCACTCTGTCCACGCTATTCCACCATGGGAGGCAGTGCACACTACATCAGGGCTTCACTGCGCACTTACAGCCCGTCCTTTCTCTTGCAGGCTAAAGTAGCGTTTAATCGCCAGGCGCATGCCAGGGGTGGCCGCGCCAAGCTGCAGAAGCTCACTCGGCTGGAGGAGCGCGTGTGTGTGCTCATGGGAGCCCGTGTGATTGTCCCCACAGCGTGCGGAGTATTCGACCCTCCACTGCCCGGCAATGGTAAGGACCTCGCCTTTTGGCCCTCTCGCGTCGCACTGGCCCATCCGAGCTACCTCCTTTGCCACTGTCCCACCAATGCGCTGAATGCCACCAGTCCTAACTCCCTCGCTGACGCCGTCTCCTCACTCTGAAGCTACTCTTGTGCATTCCTGCTTTCAGCTGGTGACGACCAGGACCCTGAAGCTGCCAGTGACAGCACCTCCGACGAGGAGGAGGAGGAGGAGCAAGCCGGACCTTCGGGGGAACAGTCACGTCCCACAGGAGAGGAGGAAATGCTTGACACCTCCTCACTGGACGAGTGCCTGGAGGAACTGTCGCAGGGCAATGTAGCTTCTGGGACCAGTGGCGTCCAGCCACCCAGGAGCCGTGCGCGTGGCCCGCGGCCTTCCCCCCAAAGGGGGGAAGGATCAGAGGGGAGTGCTGCTGTTCGGCACACTCGCCGCCACCAACGCGGCAAGGGTCCCCTAGTTCGGCCCCCTCCTCCCCAGCGGGAGAGTCGCAACTCCAGTCCGGACACCTTCGCCTCGGAGGAGGTGCGGAAGCTGGATAAGATGGCCGAGGATTCGGACCGGCGCCACACGGAGCTCATGAGCGTGGTGGGGCGCATGCCTGAGGCCATCGAGTCGCTGGCGACCAGTGTGCGCGAGTTTGGGGCAGCAACTGCCGCGAGTGGCTGCATGCTGACTGATGCCATCAAGACCCTGGCGGCTGTGATGCGCACGCACACCAGGACCACAGGGGCACTCACTGCTGCCACACGCGCTGTCTCAGGCAGGCATCGCCAGGGCAGCCGCCACGCTGGACCATCCCAGCAAGCCGCCCCTCGGCTGATTGTTGCGGATCCTGCAGTGCGGGCCCGGCCGAGTGCCACCGCGCCACAGCACCAGCCAGCGCATCCCAGACGCCAGCTGGCCCACATTGCGCCATCCGTCGCCGCCATTCCCCCACTGGGGCGTCAAGGGCAAGCGGCTGCAGCTGATGGTGGCCAGGCTCAGGTGCGCCACTCAGCAGACGGCCCCTCGAGGCCCAAACGCCGTGTAGGCCGCCCCCCAGCGGCATCTGGCGGAAGGGCATCTGAGCCTCAGGCGCCTTCCCCCAGCCTCGCAGCAGCCACTGGGCAGAGCTTGCGAAGGAGCAGCAGGCCGGGCAGGGGAGGCAAAAGGCTGGGCAAGGTCTCGCCCTCGCGGGCCACTCAGTAGAGGGTGTGGGCAGCTTTCCTTTTATATGGCGGTGGCCATCTTTATTTTGCCCATGGTTGTGTTGTTGGAGGGCTTATTTTTTGCGTTAGGCCAACGTTGAGGCCCGGTTTGAAGAAAGGTGGAGTGACTCCTCCCCAGTTTGTGGGAGTGAGTCGTTTGTTGGGCTTTTTGTGGGGCCCGTTTATTGTTTTTGGGGATTCATGTGGGAAGGGCTTTTCATTTTTGTGTAATAAAAAATTATCTTTATTCATGCAGTCTCCATGGTTGTACTTCTTAGTGTTTGTTGGCTTCGCCGGCTGAGGGCTTGCGGAGCGGCTGCATTCATCTTCCCTCATGGCCCCTGGCCATTCCCTGACAGGGGGCTTAGAAGTACCGTGTAATAAGGTGGCGTCGTGCGGCCCTTGGCCCTGGTCGCTCCCTCCTGGGAACGTACTCCTGCTCCTCCTCCTCCTCCTCCTCATGCTCCTCCTGCTCCTCCTCCTGAGGTGCTGGTCCAACGTCAGGTGGCAGTGCCTGAGTCCTGCGGATAGCCAGGTTGTGTAGCATGCAGCAAACCACCACAAATTGGGAGACCCGGTCCGGCGAATACTGGAGAGCTCCTCCGGAGCGATCAAGGCAGCGGAACCGCTGCTTGAGGACCCCAATAGTTAGCTCGATGATGTTGCGGGTGGTTTGATGGCTCTCGTTGTAGGCCTCTTCAGCAGCGGTCCTGGGCGCGCGGAGCGGGGTCATGAGCCAGGTGCACAAAGGATAGCCTTTGTCCCCGAGTAGCCATCCTCTTGGGGGAGGCTGTGCCTGGAACATGTCATGCACAGTACTCTGCCGCAGGATAAAGGCATCGTGGCTGCTGCCTGGGAAGCTAGCATTGACTGCCATGATGCGCTGCTTGTGGTCACAGACCAGCTGCACATTCAGAGAATGGTAGCCCTTCCTGTTGTGATACTGCTCGCCATGCTCCAGAGGGGCCCGCAAAGCCACATGCGTACAGTCAATGGCGCCCTGCACCAAGGGGAATTCCCCGAGTCTGGAAAATTCCAATGCGCGCTGATGCTGGCTCTCCAGGGCCATGGGGAAGGAGATGAATTGGCTTCTCCTTCTGAACAGTGCTTCGGTCACCTGGCGGATGCAGCGATGCGCGCCGTACTGGGAGATGTTTGCTATGTCCCCAGCAGCGTATTGGAAGGAGCCGGTGGCATAGAAGTTCAATGCCACCGTCACCTTCACTTCCACCGACAGAGACGTCCTGCACCTGAGCTTTGGCCGCAGATCTCGGCGAAGCAGGTGGCAGATCTCTGCAATCACCTCCTTTCGGAATCGGAGCCTTTTAACACATCGCGCGGCACTCATGTTTAGGTAGGAGCGCTGCTGGCGGTATAGCCTGACTGGGTAAGGCCTACGTGGCCGACGCCTGTAGCCCCCTCTGCCTCTAGCCAGGGCTGCCCCTCTCACAATGCGTCTGCAAGCCCTACGGACATGGAGCTGCAGCTCCGCGTTGGCACCCCATGCAACCCCCATCAAATCCTGGCAAACACTCTAATTTCCAAAAGGCCACTTGCAGCGCCCTGGCCTGAGTCCAAAAATACCTGGCTCTTGCTGCTTGAAACCAGTTAGCTATCCTCCTTGTTGTGTCTCCAGAAATGCGTTGCACAAGAGTGTTTTCTGAAAAAAGGCTGGCCTTTATACTGGAGAGTACGTCCCCTTTAATTTGCACCCCCCGGGGCCCGCGCTGGTTGTGTTGTGTTCCTTTTTCCAAACGCTCCGGCCGCCAGCCACACAATGGGGCGGTCCGACTGAAGTTTGGAATCGGGGCGCACAAAGGGCGTTGCACGAGGATGTGACGTCATTTTCTGTGCGCGCATCCGGGCGGGCGCTAAACTTTGCGCCGGCGCTAACGGGCAACTTAATTTGGGGCGGGGCGCAAACTGCGCTGCGCCCGGGCGCTACACGCATAGCGCCCGAAAATCACTTCTCTTAAGGCGCTAACTGCTGGCGCAAGCGACTGAAAATCTAGCCCATAGTGTTTGTATTGAGTCGAGGTCACAAGACTCGACTATGTTTTACCCAAGCCAAAGAATCTTCTCGGGACCTGGCTGTATGCTCTTGTGTCTCTTTACAGAAGGGATTTTTGAAATGAAGGGGAGCATACTCCTACTCGCCCTGATAGGAATGAGCACTGGGAGGCGAGGTGACGTGGAGGACTCCCACATTTTTGGATGCTCAGGAGAGAGAGCACCGGTTGTGACTGCTGGGGGCGGCGAACGAGGCGTGGAGGAGCTCGCTATCTATTCCCATGAGGGAAGATGGCCAGGGTGGCTGGGATCAAACTTTACCCGGTACTCCACCCAGACCAGGTTCACCTACGGGGAGGCCTCCCTCCCCTGCCCCAGCATACAGGTTGTGGCCACACGGGTCGGGGTCACTGAGGGGAAACGCGTGTGTCTGACCTGCAGAGGACAAATTCCCCTGGGAAGGTGGTGGTGGCTCAGGAAGCTGAGCACAGACCTGGGGGACCGTACAGCTGACTGGGAACGACTGGGGAATGACACCTACCGGACAATCACAGGGACCCAAGGGGGAGCTAGTGTGTGCTGGGATAAGTGGTGGGAGTCGGAACAGGGAATTTATGTCTGCATGTGGGGGTCGCAAAGGGCCTGCCCCACGGGCATATCCATCATCTTTTCCGCAGCGTGGCAGGATAAGGGGAAGGGGGTGGAATGGGATTCCCACCTACACACTTGCATAGTCCCAAACTCCCCAGCCCCAGTTAAAGCCACTGAACTTGTTGCACGCACCCGAAAGCCCCTGCCCACAACCCAGACAGCAAGGACATAAATAGAGAGGTGTCCTGCCACCACCAAGGGACCAGGGAATGGGCTGGTACTAGTGCCGACCAAAAAGGTGCTATACCAGGGGGTACACTACGCGGTAGCCTCCGTGATTCTAACCCTCACAGAGGTACACTTACCTGAGTGGTGCCCCATGGAGACGGAACAGCTATACCAGGACCTGTAAAGAGAAATGTTTAGGAAATTCTACGAGTTTGATTTTGCCAAAGTAGACAAAACCAAACTGTACACGACTCACACTGAGTACTTTAGCAATGCGGGGAAACAAAGAAGGGGAACCTCGAATGATGTTTTCACTGCATATAACACAGGATCCTCTGTTATAAACAGTCTGGATGACGTAGAGTTGCAGACACAGATAAACGGTTTAAAAACACAATTATGGAAAACCTTAATGGATGAAAATACAGTAGTAGGATCAGGGTTACACGAGAACCAAGCTATGATGGTCCATTTAAAAGAGATCATTGCTGAGCTGGAGAGGCATGCAAAAATTTTAAATGCCCTTATACGAGAGGACAGGAATGCTTCAGATCAGGCTGCACAGAACGAGGTGTGCGTACTGTATGGGGCATGGTTGCTAGGCAAGGGCCGCAGAAACCTGGAGGATTTAAAACAGGGTTTAGTCCTCTCCTGGATCAGCAACAATCACCTCGCAGCCCTCCACCCATTTGAGAATTCATTGAGCCCGTGTCAACTCTGGCTAGCTTTTGAGGCCTACCCTGTCCCAGTGGATTGTGGACGTTCCAATCACACTATCATGGGGATAGTAGTGAGGATGCTGGTCATGGGTGGGACAGCCCGACCCACACTGGTATACAGGGTGGAGAACATTGGGATCATTCAAGGGGTGCACACATCCGTTTCACAGTGGGCCCACCTTATGTCATAAAGTGGGAGCACGCTATGACAGGTACTGACCTCTCGGGGTGCCGGAGCCGAGGAGCACACATAATACTGTGTCCCCAGCACTTGAACGCCTATTCTAAACCACAGTGCGGGTTTAAAGCTGCTGGTGCAAGACCTATAAACTGTACCATGTTCCCCCACAGGTAGCATATATAGGAGGTGGGACATATTGTGTCACCACAAGTGCATCCCACTATCAGCTTGGACAGCATAACATAAGTGACAGCAGTTTCTGCTTTAAACCCGAGGCAGAAGTTCAAGTGGCCCAGGAACGGATTGTCCCCATTCCTGAACCCTCCACTGTTCACCTCACTGTAAACAGAAAATTTTACCAACCTGCAAAAATATGTAGCACATTTCAGCTGTGAAATTCCCCCTCTACCAGAACATCTTACCAAGTTACTAAAAGCTGTAGAGATATCACAAAAGCATTTCTACACTTTAGAACAGAAAACAAACGAGATAAAGGGAGAGATTCAAGGTATCACAGTCCCACCCTGGTGTGACATTTTTGAAAACATAGAGGTCCCTTCATGGGTTAGAATGGCTTCCCACATCCTCATGGTTTGCCAGCTGGGAATAGTGTTGTACCTGATGTGTACTCAGTGCAAGGGAAAAGGCAAAACACTATTCTGAAACAAAAGGACATGGAAGAAGCATTATGTTAAGGTGGAGAGAGATACATCTGTTTGAACCTTTTATTTTTGTGTTTCTGAATAAAGATTGTTGTTTTTTTGTATTTTGTTATTTTTAATAAAGACTTTGACGTGTTATTTGTAATAAAGATGTATGTGTACCAAGTGGTACGGGGTGTTGGACCCCCTCCATGCTTGGATGTGTGTAGATATCTGTAGTTTGCCTATGTATACTTATATACACTGCATTTCAAAGAATGGGAAATGTATGTGTCATGGGATTTTAGATAGGTAATTACAGGGGATGATTGGCTATGGAGGGTCAGGAATTTTGCTCACCTTTGTAAGTATGATACTTGAAGCGAGTTTCAGTATCACAGGGGGGAGTGTAGGATTCTCAAAATTCCCACATTTCCCAAGTTATTAATTAGGGACCCTGAAGGACAAGTTATTAATAAGGGAAACCCTGAAGAAAATGGCTTTTGGACTTTATGCCAAAAACTGCAAGTTTAAAGTGGGACCCAGCAGGCAGGATGTCAAGTTCAAAAGCTTAAAACTTGACATGCCTGGGCCTGTGGGAGACAGCTTTGATTTGTTATTTCAAACCCAGACAACTGGAGGAGACAGAACATGCATTCTTCCCTTAAAACAAATCAACTCGGGAAAAGACTTAATCTTGCACAAACGTAAAGCCCATCAAAACTCTGCATAAATAATCGCTTACAGTTCAAAATAGCTACCAAGCCAGGAAGATGCCGATTAACCTTATGCATGACAAATACCCAAGACATTAAAGGCCATTTAGCAATGAGACAACCGCCCCAAAACCAGTTAAGGTGAATGGCTATAATCACCTTAACAAGCCCGCCAAAAATCAGACAAAGAACGAACCCTGATTTGGCGCGCAGATAACAAACTCAAAAATAGTATAACTGTAGGCCCACCGGTAACCAAAGACGTGCATGCATCATCCCGGACACCACCCTGCATCTTCATTCGGAAGCCAACAGGAAGGCTCATGGAACATCACAGCGAGGGGACACGGTGAGGCAGGCTCGACCGAAGACAACAAGGCCGCAACCGCAGCCCTACACGAGGACCGACCACGAGCGCCGCGGTAACAAAAAGGGCCGGGTAAACCATACCTTCAGATCATTACCACTACACAGGTAATAATCTAGGCCACCACGACCGAGCCGACACCGAAGACCGCCAACTGAACCCCAACCGCAACAAAACTCGACGACCAGACCACCACCAGAAGAACAAAACCCGAAGTTTTCCACTCTACGAGCTAAGGTACCCAACAAAGACTTCACTCTCCCTATTTCTAACTAAGAAAAGTGGGTACTTACCAGACAAATCCACAACCGCGCCCAAGCCGCATCAACGGACTTCACCCAACTGAAGAACCTTCGCAGATTCTAAGACTAGTACCACGTGGAGACGGCAGGCCCCAAAGGACACAAAGAGCAAACCCCAAAAACACAACTGGCTTAACTGACAGGATTCAAACTGTCAAGAAACCCCTATTGGTGAGCATGATCCCTGGCTCTTTTTAGTACAATTTAGTTAGATATTGGGGGTGGGACAAGGGTAGGGGGATCATTAATGTGATTTTCCCTCGTTGTGCCATGTGTTCCCCATTCTTAATTAAGTGTACTCTTGAATGTCTGTAACTACTCCAGTAATCTAAGTGTATAATTTTATTGTGACTCTAATAAAACACAGTTTTCTTGTACCAAACCAGTTGTCTACTCCAATTTTGTATCGCAGCCTGTACCTAAGTCCAGAGTCTAGAACCAAAGGTGTGTGGGAGCGATTTGAACCATTCAAAACAGTCAGAGGCAAAGCTGACTCAATACACCACCCCCTACAATACCAGAATAGCTTATTGAGAACTATGGGATTTGTCGCAGGAAAACAAGGATAGAGAGGTGGTAAGCAATGTTCCCTCTAATTTGTTTTTGTACTGAGAGGGCCACGAACTCCTTTGAATGCGACCTTTTTGCCCCTGGGCAAATTTTTACAACAACAACAACAACAACGTTTACACAACGACAGCAACAGCAACCGCTTGATTGGCTATGATAAATTGACCCTTAGTGTTAGGGGGATTAAAATGTGTGGGGTTACGGAGATAGGGTGGGATATGCGTTGGTGTAGGGGTTACGGGGATCGGGTGGGATATGTGTCGGTGCAGGCTCGATGGGCCGAAATGGCCTCTATCTGCACTGTGGGGTTTCTGTGATTCTGTGATATATACAGTAATGCCATATTGCCACCCCACTATCTCAAACCATGAGACAATCAGATAAGGTTCTATACAAGTTTGACATAACTTCTCTGCTTTTGAATTATATTCCTATAGAAATGAGCCCCAGTGCTTTATTTGACTTTAATGGCTTTTTTTTACCCTGCGTTGCTACTTTTAATGATTTGTGAATCTATACCCCTACAGTGTCGGCGGGAATCCTGAGCGGCAGAGCGGGGCTATAAAGTCCCCAGAGACCAGGTAAGGCCTCACAGCGTCGGCGGGAATCCTGAGCGGCAGAGCGGGGCTATAAAGTCCCCAGAGACCAGGTAAGGCCTCACAGCGTCAGCGGGAATCCTGAGCGGCAGAGTGGGGCTATAAAGTCCCCAGAGACCAGATAAGGCCTCACAGCGTCGGCGGGAATCCTGAGCGGCAGAGCGGGGCTATAAAGTCCCCAGAGACCAGGTAAGGCCTCACAGCGTCGGCGGGAATCCTGAGCGGCAGAGCGGGACTATAAAGTCCCCAGAGACCAGGTAAGGCCTCACAGCATCGGCGGGAATCCTGAGCGGCAGAGCGGGGCTATAAAGTCCCCAGAGACCAGGTAAGGCCTCACAGCGTCGGCGGGAATCCTGAGCGGCAGAGCGGGGCTATAAAGTCCCCAGAGACCAGGTAAGGCCTCACAGCGTCGGCGGGAATCCTGAGAGGCAGAGCGGGGCTATAAAGTCCCCAGAGACCAGGTAAGGCCTCACAGCGTCGGCGGGAATCCTGAGAGGCAGAGCGGGGCTATAAAGTCCCCAGAGACCAGGTAAGGTCTCACAGCGTCGGCGGGAATCCTGAGAGGCAGAGCGGGGCTATAAAGTCCCCAGAGACCAGGTAAGGTCTCACAGCGTCGGCGGGAATCCTGAGCGGCAGAGCGGGGCTATAAAGTCCCCAGAGACCAGGTAAGGCCTCACAGCATCGGCGGGAATCCTGAGCGGCAGAGCGGGGCTATAAAGTCCCCAGAGACCAGGTAAGGCCTCACAGCGTCGGCGGGAATCCTGAGCGGCAGAGCGGGGCTATAAAGTCCCCAGAGACCAGGTAAGGCCTCACAGCGTCGGCGGGAATCCTGAGAGGCAGAGCGGGGCTATAAAGTCCCCAGAGACCAGGTAAGGCCTCACAGCGTCGGCGGGAATCCTGAGAGGCAGAGCGGGGCTATAAAGTCCCCAGAGACCAGGTAAGGTCTCACAGCGTCGGCGGGAATCCTGAGAGGCAGAGCGGGGCTATAAAGTCCCCAGAGACCAGGTAAGGTGTGCCAGTCTCCAGTCTGGGGGGAGAGAGGTAAAAAGTAATCCAAGTGTGACGTCACCAGAAAGCGGGTAAGTGATTGGTTGGTGAGTATTTCTCCCTTTTAAGCTTAAATCTCTTTGGTTTATAGTTTCTAAGGTGTGATGTTCACCATCTAGAATCGGGGCAGAGGATATTTAAGAATAATATTAATACATTTAATTAATTACATAGAATGGGAGATCAGGTGATGTGTTGCTGCTGCAATATGTGGGAGCTGGTGAACACCATTGATGCTCACGGTGATCACATTTGCAGTAAGTGTTGGCTGCTCGAGGAACTCCGGCTCCGTGTTGAAGAGCTGGAGTCCGAGCTTCAAACACTGAGACACATCAGGGAGGGGGAGAGTTACCTGGACTCTGTGTATCACGAGGTAGTCACACCAATTAGATTAATTAATTCAGATGTAGTCCGTGGCCAGGGTCAGGATGGTGTGACTAGAAGTGAGGTAGGTACGGGGATCCAGGAGGTAGTGTTGGAGGAGCCGCAGCCCTTGCACTTGTCCAACAGGTTCGAGGCTCTTACTCCCTGTGGGGACAGGAGCAGGGACTGCAGGGAGGATGAGCAACCTGGCCACAGCACCGTGGAGCAGGGGGCCATTCAAGTGGGGGGAGTTGAAAGAAATGTTGTAGTGGTAGGGGATAGTATCATTAGGGGGATAGATAGAGTTCTTTGCAGCCGAGAGCGAGAGTCCCGAAGGCTGTGTTGCCTGCCCGGTGCCAGGGCTAAGGACATCTCCTCTGGACTGGAGAGAAACTTGGAGTGGGAGGGGGAGGATCCAGTTGTCGTGGTCCATGTTGGTACCAACGACATAGATAGGACAAGGAAGGAGGTTCTGCTGAGGGAGTTTGAGCAGCTAGGGGACAAATTAAAAAGCAGAACCACAAGGGTAATAATCTCTGGATTATTACCTGAGCCACGAGCGAATTTCACTAGGACAAATAAAATTAGAGAGTTAAATGCATGGCTCAAAGACTGGTGTGGGAGAAATGGGTTTTGCTTCCTGGGACACTGGCACCAGTACTGGGGCAGGAGGGAGCTGTTCCGTTGGGACGGGCTTCACTTGGCCAGTGCTGGGACTAGAGTCCTGGCGGATCATATAACTAGGGCTGTAGCGAGGGCTTTAAACTAACTAGTCGGGGGAGGTTCCTAGAGAGCAAATAATAAAAATGACAACAGAGAAGGTCATAGACTTAGGTAGCAGTGGGGAAATTAAAAACCAGAGCATGTCAGGAAGGGGCAGAAGGTATGGAGTAAAAGGTAATGTAATAAAAAGGGCAAAAGCAGGAACTAAGTGTCACAAAACATCTTTGAAAGTTCTCTATCTGAATGCACGTAGCATTCGTAACAAAATAGACGAGTTAATGGCACAAATAACTACATATGGGTATGATCTTGTGGCCATTACAGAAACATGGCTGCAGGGTGACAATGCCTGGGAATTAAACATACCAGGTTATTTAACGATCAGGAAGGACAGGCAGAAAGGAAGGGGAGGTGGGGTGGCTATGTTAATAAAGGAAGGAATCACTGTAATACAGAGAAATGATATTGGGTCAAAAGATCAGGATAATGAAATAGTTTGGGTGGAGGTAAGGAATAATAAGGGGAAAAAAACACTAGTGGGCGTAGTCTATAGGCCTCCGAACAGTGGCAACTCTGTTGGACGGAGTATCAATCAGGAAATAGTTGAGGCTTGTAATAAGGGAACATCTATAATTATGGGGGATTTTAACTATCATATTAATTGGACAAATCAAATTGGGCAGGGCAGCCTTGAGGATGAGTTCATTGAGTGTATTAGGGAGGGGTTTCTTGAGCAGTATGTAACTGAACTGACCAGGGGGCAAGCAACCTTAGATCTGGTCCTGTGTAACGAGACGGGATTAATTAAAAATGTCCTAGTAAAGGATCCCCTTGGAATGAGTGACCATAACATGGTTGAATTCCATATTCAATTAGAGGGTGAGAAGGTTGGATCTCAAACAAGCGTGCTAAGCTTGAATAAAGGAGACTATGAAGGTATGAGAGCGGAATTGAGTAGAGTGGGTTGGGAAAATAGATTAAAGGGTAAGACGATACATGATCAGTGGTGTACATTTAAGGAGCTATTTGACAACTTCCAAAAAAAATATTCCACTGAGAAGAAAAGGGTGTAAAAGAAACGACAGCCATCTGTGGCTAAGTAAAGAAATTAAGGATAGTATTCGACTAAAAACAAGGGCATATAAGGTAGCCAAATCTAGTGGGAGGATAAACGATTGGGAAAACTTTAAAAGACAGCAAAAAATAACAAAAAGATTGATTAAGAAAGGGAAGATAGATTATGAAAGTAAATTAGCAAAAAATATAAAAACAGATAGTAAGAGTTTTTACAGTTATATAAAAAGAAAAAGGGTGGCTAAAGTAAATGTTGGTCCCTTAGAGGATGAGACCGGGAAATTAATGGTGGGAAATATGGAGATGGCAAAAACACTGAATGAATATTTTACATCAGTCTTTACAGTAGAAGACACTAAGAATATCCCAACACTGGACAAACAGGGGGCTAAAGTGGGGGTGGAGCTAAACACGATCAAAATCACTAAGGAAGTGGTACTCGGTGAAATAATGGGACTCAAGGCGGATAAATCACCTGGACCTGATGGCTTACATCCTAGGGTCTTGAGGGAAGTGGCGGTAGGGATTGTGGATGCATTGGTAATAATTTTCCAAAACTCCCTGGACTCGGCAAAGGTCCCGGCAGACTGGAAAACTGCTAATGTAACACCCTTATTTAAAAAGGGCAGTAGACAGAAGGCTGGAAACTATAGACCGGTTAGCCTAACATCTGTGGTAGGTAAAATTTTGGAGTCCATTATTAAGGAGACAGTAACAGGACATTTGGATAATCATAATTTAATAGGGCAAAGTCAGCATGGTTTTATGAAGGGGAAGTCATGTTTGACAAATTTGCTGGAGTTCTTTGAGGAAGTAACGTATAGGTTGGATAAAGGGGAACCAGTGGACGTAGTGTATTTAGACTTCCAAAAGGCAATTGACAAGGTGCCACACAAAAGATTATTGCTTAAGATAAAAAATCACGGGATTGGGGGTAATATTCCGGCATGGATAGAGGATTGGCTATCTAACAGAAGGCAGAGAGTTGGGATAAATGGTTCATTCTCAGACTGGCAATCAGTAACTAGTGGTGTTCCGCAGGGGTCAGTGCTGGGTCCCCAACTCTTTACAATCTATATTAACGATTTGGAGGCGGGGACCGAGAGTAACATATCAAAGTTTGCAGATGATACTAAGATGGGAGGGAAAGTCGCGAGTGAGGAGGACATAAAAAACCTGCAAGGGGACATCGACAGGCTAAGTAAGCGGGCAGAGATTTGGCAGATGGAATACAATACTGGAAAGTGTGAGGTTATGCACTTTGGCAGGAAAAATCGTAGAGCAAGTTATTATCTTAATGGCAAGAAACTGGAAAGTACTGAAGTACAAAGGGATCTGGGGGTCCTGGTGCACGAAACTCAAAAGGTTAGTATGCAGGTGCAGCAAGTGATTAAAAAGGCAAATGGAATGTTGGCTTTCATTGCTAGGGGGATAGAATATAAATATAGGGAGGTATTGCTTCAGTTGTACAAGGTATTGCTGAGCCCGCACCTGGAATACTGCGTACAGTTTTGGTGTCCATACTTAAGAAAGGACATACTTGCTCTCGAGTCAGTACAAAGAAGGTTCACTCGGTTAATCCCGGGGATGAGGGGATGGACATATGAGGAGAGGTTGAGTAGATTGGGACTCTACTCATTGGAGTTCAGAAGAATGAGAGGCGATCTTATTGAAACATATAAGATTGTGAAGGGGTTGGATCGGGTGGATGCGGGGAAGATGTTCCCGATGATGGGTGAAACTAGAACTAGGGGGCATAGTCTTAGAATAAGGGGCTGCTCTTTCAAAACTGAGATGAGGAGGAACTACTTCACTCAGAGGGTGGTAGGTCCATGGAATATGCTGCCCCAAAAAGCTGTAGAAGCTACATCATTACATAAATTTAAAACAGAAATAGACAGTTTCCTAGAAGTAAAGGGAATTAAGGGTTACGGGGAGCGGGCAGGAATTTGGACATGAGTCTAGGTTCGGATCGGTCATGGCCCTGTGGGTAGCGGAGTGGGCCCAGGGGCCGTGTAGCCTGATCCTGCTCCTATTTCGTGTGTCTAATTCTGTTAGATTCAGGAGATGGTTCTGTGATAGGGGATTGGCGGTTAGGATCAGATCAGCCATGATCTTATTGAATGGCGGAGCAGGCTCGAGGGGCCGATTGGCCTACTCCTGCTCCTATTTCTTATGTTCTTATGTTCTTTTTATCCCTTTGCACCTCTACACCATTTAGACTCTTATTTCCCAAGGAGTAGGTAGTCTGCTTATTTCTCCTACCAAAATGCACCACCTCACACTGATCTATATTGAAATTCATTTGACATTTACATGCCCATTCTGCAAGTTTGTTTGCAGTAGAATTAATCAAAAGCTTTTAGTTTGTCATGTACAAACTCTATTTAAAAAATAATACTTGTCAGAAATGACTGGGATATAAAAGAACTGCATAATAATATATTATCACTTCAGAAACGTCACTCAGTTACATGGTTATGCATTGACAAGCAATCCAAAAGCCCAAGGTGAGTAGAAAGAGGCATATCTATTTGTGCTATTTGTATTAATTTTAAAGTTTTCTACATATTAGCCCATCCCTCATGTCACTATAGCAGTGGCTGCACAAGCAGCAGGAGCAGTGGCTTTCCTATGGCGCTGATGTGCTGTGCGTCCAGATACGTAATTAGAATATTAATCACAATTCAATATAAAGTACTGTAGCTCTTTAGATCACTGTATTAAAAAGAATTGAACAAAAACGGGTATCCGTATTTCCAACTTCAATCACTTCCATTAATAAACGTGGTCTTCTTGAACCAGTACACCCACCATGTAACATATCAGAAATGCAGCACTTATTCACAAGTGCAGAAAAACACATACACAATTTGCGTCACCAAATTAAAAACAAAAAGCAGGAAAAGCTATGACTTAACAGAAATAAACATTCATCTTTCTTCCTGGACAGGAGAACCAACCAGACTGACTTGGAAATATTTACTAATGTGTTGACATAAAGATGTTTAATTTACGAATTTCACTTCAAATGTTTTTCTCTCATTCTCCACAATAATAATCCCTGCTCTTATCATGAAAAGTGTTGAATTATTTTAGGTACTTCCCAATTAAGTAGCAGGAAACAAACTTCATTGTACTCTCAACTTTTAATCTCCTATTTCAAACATTTATACCAAATCGAAATTGTACATTATCAGTTTAATCGAAGTATTTTCTGTGTCTTTCTCAATAAACAAATAGTGGTTTCTTCTAGTGTTCCAGTGCAGCCTTCGGTCGCCTGAGGAAGAGAGTGTTTGAAGACCAGGACCTCAAACCCAGCACCAAGCTCATGGTCTACAGAGCAGTAGTGATACCAACCCTCCTGTACGCTGCAGAGCATGTACAGCAGGCACCTCAAAGCACTGGAGAGGTACCACCAACGCTGCCTCCGCAAGACCCTGCAAATCCATTGGCAGGATAGATGCACCAATGTCAGTGTTCTCGCTCAGGCCAACATCCCCAGCACCGAAGCTTTGACCACGCTCGATCAGCTCCGATGGACGGGCCACATCGTCCGCATGTCCAATACGAGATTCCCAAAACAAGCGCTCTACTCGGAGCTCCAACATGGCAAGAGAGCCCCAGGTGGGCAGAGGAAGCGCTTCAAGGACACCCTCAAAGCCTCCTTGAAAAAATGCAATATCCCCACCGACACCTGGGAATCCCTGGCCCAAGACCGCGCAAAGTGGAGGAGAAGCATCCGGGAAGGCGCCGAACACCTTGAGTCTCTTCGCCGGGAGCAAGCGGAAGCCAAGCGCAAACAGCGGAAGGAGTGCACGTCAACCCAAGCAACCTGCCCCTTCATCCACCATCTGCCCCATCTGTGACAGAGACTGTAGGTCCCACATTAGACTCATCAGTCACCTGAGAACTCATTTTTAGTGTGGAAGCAAGTCATCCTCGGTTCCGAGGGACTGCCTAAGAAGAAGAAGAAGCTTCCTGTGATTTTTATACATCATCCCTCCCTCTGACCCTGTCTGTCTCTCTCTCTGTCTGCCTGTCTCTCTTTGCCTCTCTCTCTGTCTCTGTGTCTCTCTCTCCAACATAAACATCTTCAACAGTCAATACATTTTCAATGTAGTTTTCTTTGTACTCAAAGATTAAGTCTATCAGGCTTTTTTACTTCGCGTGTGGATCTTCTCAGCCCAGGTAAGTCTGATGTGTTTTCATGAGCGCCTGTACGTATATTTGTGTTAGATTGTTCTGGTGGTGAGTGACAAGATTCAGCTGCGGCATTGTCATCGATTTGCTCTTCGATAGTCTCTTGTGTTTTTAGGAGGGAACGGCGGTTCCTCCTGAGAACCTGTCCTTCCTCAGTTTTAACAGTGTATGACCTTGGTCCTACTTCCTCAAGAACTGTAGCTTTCCTGTTCCATGCATCTGGATCCTCAATCCTGACAACATCATCCCTTGTCAATGGTTTCAGAGTTTTGGATGACTTGTCATTGTATGATTTCTGTTTCAGCTTTAACAGTTGAAGTCTCTGTCTCAGTTCCTTACTCTGCTTTTCTTATGCACAGCAGGGTAGCGTGGTACGCAACTTGCGACCCATTAGGAGTTCAGCAGGTGAAGAGCCAGAGTCTAAAGGTGAGGCTCGGTAGCTCAGCAGGGCGAGATAAGGATCAGACTTGCTTTCTGTCGCTTTCTTCAGTAGCTGCTTGAGAACTTGAACACCTTTCTCTGCCTTACCATTTGACTGAGCATACAAAGGACTGGATGTGATGTGTTGAAAGTCATAATGTGCTGCAAACTGTTGCCACTCCTTAAAGTTGAAGCACGGACCATTGTCGCTAACCGCAATCCTGGGAATTCCATGTCTGGCGAAGATGGATTTCACATGCATTATGACACTGCTTGCTGTGGTGCTTGAGAGCAGCACCATCTCAGGATAGTTAGAATAGTAGTCAATCACTATTAGATAGTCTTTACCATTTAAATGAAAAAGGTCCATACCAACCTTTTGCCATGGTGCTGTTGGTATGTCAGCTACTATCATTGGTTCCTTTGCTTGTTTGTTTTGGTGTTTCTGACATGTCTCACATTTGCCTATCATGTTCTCAATGTCCTTACTTATGCCAGGCCAATAAACAGTGTCTCTTGCTCTCCTTTTGCATTTTTCAATTCCGAGGTGTCCCTCATGAATCCTTTTGAGCATGTCTTGACGTAGAGCCTGTGGAATGACTATTCTGTTCTGTTTTAGTAATAGTCCACTCGCGACACTCAATTCTGACCTTACGGGAAAATATTTTGGACAGGAACCTTCGGGCCAACCATAATGAATGTTCTCTATTACTGTTTGTAATACTGTATCTTTTACTGTTTCTTCTGCTATTTGCTTTGATTTTGTGTCTGACACGGGCAGCGCAGCAGTGACCATACTCACATGAACATCCATGTCTTCTTCAGTAGAGCTCACATGACACATTGTGGGTGCTCGGGATAGTGCATCTGCTAACACTATGTATTTGCCTGGTGTGTAGATCAGTTCAAAGTCATATCTTTGCAGCTTCATCATGAGTCGTTGAATCCTTGGAGACATCTCATTCAGGTTCTTTTTTATGATGGAAACCAATGGGCTGTGGTCTGTCTCAACTGTGAAGGTGGGAAGTCCATATATGTAGCCATGAAACTTTTCTAGTCCAACTACCAAGTCTAGACATTCCTTTTCAATCTGGGCGTATCGACACTCAGTATCAGTCATAGACCTGGAGGCATAGGCAATAGGCTTCCAATCTTCACCCTCTGCTTGTAGCAAGACCGCACCTAGGCCATCTTTTGATGCATCCGTTGACTCTTTGATTATTTTTGTTGGGTCAATGAAGGTGAGTACAGGTGTGGTTGTCAGCACTGTTTTGAGGTTTATCCACTCTTGTTCATGTCTTTCTGTCCATGCGAACTCATTTGTTTTACGTAGCAGGTCTCGCAGACAGGCTGTCTTGGCTGACAAGTTAGGAATGAACTTTCCAATGAAGTTTATCATCCCCATGATGCGTAGCACTCCTTTTTTGTCAGTGGGTCGGGGCATTTTGAGTATGGCGTTTACTTTTTCCATATCTGGCTCTATTCCTTTACCAGATAGATTATCTCCTAGGAAAGTGACTTCCTGGATGCCAAACTGACACTTGGCTTTGTTGAGCTTCAGTCCATTCCGGCGTATGCTCTGTAGCACTTTAGTCAGTCTCTCATTGTGTTCTTTCAGTGTGGAGCCCCAGATGATGATGTCATCAACATAGACCTGAACTCCTTCCAGACCTTCAATTATGTGTTCCATCGCTCTATGAAAGATTTCAGATGCAGATATTATCCCGAAAGGCATTCTGAGGAAACAATACCTGCCAAATGGTGTTTTGAAGGTACAGTATTTGATGCTCTCTTCATCCAGTTTTAGTTGCCAAAATCCTTGTGAGGCATCGAGCTTTGTAAAGTATCTGGCATCTGACATTTCACTGGTGATTTCTTCTCACTTGGGAATCTGGTAGTGTTCACGTTTTATGTTTGCATTTAAGCCCTTTAGGTCCATGCATATTCTTAGATCATTGTTCATTTTCTTTACACATACCATGGAGTTAACCCAGTCTGTTGGCTCTTCGACTTTCCTGATGACTCCTAGTGTGGTCATTCTGTCCAGTTCATTCTTGAGCCGATCATGCAGGGGTGCTGGAACTCTCCGTGGAGCATGTACCACTGGCTGAGCATCCTCCTTTAGCTGGATCTTGTAAGTGAATGGTAGAACTCCAAATCCTTTGAACACATCCTGGAAATTATTCACTACAGAATCCACCGAGTCATCTGATCTGCTTATGGCACAATTGATATGGTAGACTCTCTTGACCAGTTTTAAGTCCTCACAAGCTTTGTCACCCAGTAGAGAATCAAGTCCTTCAGCCACAACAGAAAACATGAGATGATGCACTTTGACTTTGACTGTCACTTTAAGTCTGCATACACCTAAGCTATCTATTTTCTGTCCATTATAGTCCTTCAGTAGTACTGACTTTTTCTGTATTTTGGGCTTTTCTTTCATATTGTTAATGTCACTCATACTGATTAAGTTTGCTTTTGCCCCAGTGTCTAGTTTCAATGTAACTAATGCTCCATTTACCTGCAGTGGGATCATCCATTTGTCCTCTTTTACTGCATTAACTTAATGTTCAGCATTGTTAATTCATGAGGGCTGCACATTTTCTGTATCCTTTTTGATATTGTCACATGACACCATTCCTACAAAACATGTCTCACTTAAATCAATTACATTAACTCGTTGCCCTTTCTTAGTTTTTACTTTTGAAAAGCATTGTTTGGCAAAGTGATTCTTTCCATAACATTTTGTGCACATTTTTCCAAACGCTGGACATTGTTTTAACTGGTGTTTGTAACCATAGCATTTACAATTAAAATTTCCTTCCTCCGATTGCTTTTCACTTCTGTTCTGCTCATGTTTCTTCCCCTTGTAGGACACAGCACCGACAGCAGCACTGACTGCAATCGCATCATCATTGATTTCACTGAAAGTCTTGGCATACTTTTGAGCTAGCTCGCTAGCTTGGCATATTTTCACAGCAATTTCCAATGTTAGTTCGGTTTCTCTCAACAGACGTTCCCTGACTTTTTTATCATGAATACCAAACACAATCTGGTCACGAATCATGGATGCTTTCAGCTCAGAGAAATTACATGTCTGTGCTTTCAGTTTCAGATCAGTCAAAAAGCTATCATAAGTCTCATTTTGCTGCTGTGTCCGAGAGCAGAAGATGTACCTCTCATAGGTTTCATTCTTTTTGGGAGAACAATGTGTATCAAACTTCTTTAGCACATCGTCTAATTTTTCTCTGTTCTCCTCTGGATTAAATACAAATGTATTAAATACCTCTATCACCTGTGGGCCTGCAACCGTGAGCAGCAATGCTATTTTCCTTGCGTCTGGCTTCGTACTGTACCCGATGGCAGCAATGTAGAGTTTGAATTGTTGTTTAAAAGTCTGCCAATTGTAGTCGACATTTCCTGTGAGTTTCAAACGCTCTGGTGGCTTCAAATTCTCCATGTCGCATTGCACAATATTCAGCAGATCTTACCAATCCTGGTACCATGTTATGTTCATTAATAACTAGTTGTTTTTATTAAGAACAGCTAGCTTTTGCTAGACACTTTATTGAGCACATGTGGACGAGGTACAGTATCTATAGAGGCCTCCATCTTGACTGCTGCCTTGTGGGTAGCCTAGTGCATCGTGGGTAGCCCACTCTTATATACATACAGCACCACCTAGTGTACCATTCCAGAATGACAGGTTACTAATCATTACATCTCTCTCTGTCTCTCTGTCTCTGTCTCTCTCTCTCTCTTGCTCTCCATGTCCCTCTCTCTCCCTCTCTATTTCTCTCTGTCGCTGTGCCTCTCTATCTCTATCCCTCCCTCTCTTTCTCTCTCTCCCTCCCTGTCTCTCTCTCTCTCTCTCCATGTCCCTCTCTCTCTCTTTATGTCCCTCTGTCTCTTTGTTTTGCTGTCTCTCTCTGCAAAGAACATCGGAGCAAAAGGAGAAGCAGGGAATCAGTTTCGATTCAGGAGAGAGCTTTCCTCCCATTTTTTTAAACATTTGAAATCCAATCAATGTTGAAAAATGAGAATTATTTTCCTCTTAGAGGAAATGCTTCTTGACAATGCTTTCCTATTTGTGCTCTTGTGATAATGAAGGTGCTCATATCAGACACCAGTTCCACTAATCTGTTCGCAATAAATGGAATGCCCTTAATGTCCCAGCTCAGTGTAATCCTGAGTGATAACTGCCTGCAGGTTTTAGAAGAGACAATTAAATGAGGCCCTGTCGGTGGATGATAAAGTTTTTTTACCGCTATTGTAAGAAACGCAGGGAATCTCTCTCCCCCAGTCTCTCTCTCTCTCTCTCACCCAGTCTCTCTCTCTCCCCAGTCTCTCTCTCTCTCTCTCCCAGTCTCTCTCTCTCTCTCCCCCAGTCTCTCTCTCTCTCTCCCCCAGTCTCTCTCTCTCTCCTCAGTCTCTCTCTTTCTCTCCCCAGTCTCTCTCTCTCTCTCTCTCCCCCAGTCTCTTTCTCTCTCCCCCAGTCTCTCTCTCAATCTCCCCCAGTCTCTCTCTCTCCCCAGTCTCTCTCTCTCTCGCTCCCAGTCTCTCTCTCTCTCTCCCCCAGTCTCTCTCTCTCTCCTCAGTCTCTCTCTTTCTCTCCCCAGTCTCTCTCTCTCTCTCTCTCCCCCAGTCTCTCTCTCTCTCCCCCAGTCTCTCTCTCAATCTCCCCCAGTCTCTCTCTCTCCCCAGTCTCTCTCTCTCTCTCTCCCAGTCTCTCTCTCTCTCTCCCCAGTCTCTCTCTCCCTCTCCCCCAGTCTCTCTCTTTCTCCTCAGTCTCTCTCTTTCTCTCCCTAGTCTCTCTCTCTCTCTCTCTCTCCCCCAGTCTCTCTCTCTCCCCCAGTCTCTCTCTCTCTCCCCCCCAGTCTCTCTCTCTCTCTCCCCCAGTCTCTCTCTTTCTCTCCCCAGTCTCTCTCTCTCTCCCCCACTCCCTCCCCCAGTCTCTCTCTCTCCCCCAGTCTCTCTCTCTCTCCCCAGTCTCTCACTCTCCCTACTCTTTCTCTCTCTCCCCAGTCTCTCTCTCTCTCCCCCAGTCTCTCTCTCTCCCCCGTCTCTCTTTGTCCCCCACTCTCTCTCTCCCCAGTCTCTCACTCTCCCTACTCTCTCTCTCTCTCCCCAGTCTCTCTCTCTCCCCCAGTCTCTCTCTCTCCCCAGTCTCTCTTTGTCCCCCACTCTCTCTCTCCCCAGTCTCTCTCTCTCTGTCTCTCTCCCCCCAGTCTCTCTCTCCCCAGCCTCTCTCTCTCTCCCCAGTCTCTCACTCTCCCTACTCTCTCTCTCTCTCCTCTGTCTCTCTCTCTCTCCCCCAGTCTTTCTCTCTCCCCAGTCTCTCTTTGTCCCCCACTCTCTCTCTCCCCGTCTCTCACTCTCCCTACTCTCTCTCTCTCCCCAGTCTCTCTCTCTCCCCCAGTCTCTCTCTCCCCAGTCTCTCTTTGTCCCCCACTCTCTCTCTCTCCGTCTCTCACTCTCCCTACTCTCTCTCTCTCCCCAGTCTCTCTCTCTCCCCCAGTCTCTCTCTCCCCAGTCTCTCTCTCTCCCCCACTCTCTCTCTCCCCAGTCTCTCACTCTCCCTACTCTCTCTCTCCCCAGTCTCTCTCTCTCTCCCCCAGTCTCTCTCTCTCCCCTAGTCTCTCTTTGTCTCCCACTCTCTCTCTCCCCATTCTCTCTCTCCCCCCAATCTCTCACTCTCTCCCCCAGTCTCTCTCTCTCCCCAATCTCTCCCCAGATTCTCTCTCTCCCCAGTCTCTCTCTCTCTGTCTCCCCCCAGTCTCTCTCCCCAGTCTCTCTATCTCCCCCGTCTCTCTCTCTCACCCAGTCTCTCTCTCTCTGTCTCTCTCCCCCCAGTCTCTCTCTCCCCCCAGTCTCTCTCTCCTCAGTCTCTCTCTCTCCCCCAGTCTCTCTCTCCTCAGTCTCTCTCTCTCCCCCAGTCTCTCTCTCCCCCACTCTCTCTCTCTCCCCCCCCCAGTCTCTCCCTTTCTCTCCCCCCAGAATCTCTCTCTCACCCCTCTCTCTCTCTCTCTCCACCCCCACCCCCTGGCTCTCTCTCCCCCACCCAGCTCTCTCCATCCCCCCCGTCTCTCTCTCTCTCCACCCCACCCCCCCAGCTCTCTCTCTCCCCCACCAGCTCTCTCCCTCCCCCCCCGTCTCTCTCTCTCCCCCCACCCCCCACGCCCCCCGGCTCTCTCTCCCCCACCCAGCTCTCTCCCTCCCCCCCATCTCTCTCTCTCTCCACCCCACCCCCCCAGCTCTCTCTCTCCCCCACCAGCTCTCTCCCCCCCCCATCTCTCTCTCTCCCCCCACCCCCCACGCCCCCCGGCTCTCAATCCCCCACCCAGCTCTCTCCCTACCCCCCGTCTCTCTCTCCCTCCCCCCCCCCCCGGCTCTCTCTCTCCCCCACCCAGCTCTCTCCCTACCCCCCGTCTCTCTCTCCCTCCCCCCCCCCCCGGCTCTCTCTCCCCCACCCAGCTCTCTCCCTACCCCCTGTCTCTCTCTCCCTCCCCCCCCCCCCCTGGCTCTCTCTCCCCCACCCAGCTCTCTCCCTACCCCCCGTCTCTCTCTCCCTCCCCCCCCACCGGCTCTCTCTCCCCCACCCAGCTCTTTCCCCACCCCCCATCTCTCTCTCCCTCCCCCCCCCCCGGCTCTCTCTCTCCCCCACCCAGCTCTCTACCTACCCCCCGGCTCTCTCTCCCTCCCCCCCCCGTCTCTCTCTCCCTCCCCCCCCCCGTCTCTCTCTCCCTCCCCCCCCCCGGCTCTCTCTCTCCCCCACCCAGCTCTCTCCCTACCCCCCGTCTCTCCCTCCCTCCCCCCCCCCCACCGGCTCTCTCTCTCCCCCACCCAGCTCTTTCCCCACCCCCCACGCCCCGGCACTCTCACTCCCCCACTAATTCTCCAACTTTTCTGCTGACACCCACCCATTCCTTGGCTTTAACAAAATGAATTTCTAGCCCTTCAATTCTGAACATTGCTGGAGCTCCCCATGCACTTTTCCTGCAAAGTTCAAGTTCTGTAAAACATTGAAGTCATTTTATATCAAAGAACACCTCTTGGTAATCTTGCACCAGCAACACTCCTCTGGTCCTCTGCTGAAAAGAAAAACAGAAAATCTCCTGCCAGCCCAATAGTTAATCTATCATTTGTCAATTTCTGATTCGCCTTTGTCAGTGTGGGGAAACATCCACTTAAATTAAAAAACTTAAAATGAAAAATGTCCAAAATGTTTACAGCCAGTAATGCAAAAGTTATTGCTTAGTGAACTAAAACAAGAGTTACTCTGGTACCAGAAAGTAACACAAAACACAGAGCTGCTTGTGAAAAGTGTTAACTTTTATTCATTTCAAAAGAAGGCAAACCCAGGCACCATCAATCAATGTCAGCCTGTGTCACACAGCGTCTCAGCTTTAAAAACCTGTAGATCAGTAGAAAAGAGACATGGACTGGAATTTTTCGGGGGGTTAGTGGGCACAATCGGTGGCGGGTCGGGTGGGAAAGTGTTTTTTTTCACAGTGGGTCGGGACCCCGCTGTCCATCCACCACCACTCGCCTTTCCCAATGTCAGGTCTGTCAGCGCTGAGCAGACCCGGCAGGCAGCGGTGGGGGACCCAATTAATCTCATTGACATCTAGTTGACATATCATTAACAGGCTTTTTAAACTTACCTTTTCACTTTACCTTCATGGCCACAGGAACCACACTGTTTGGGGACCACGGCTATCAACCTTTGGCAGGAGTTCAGTGGTCATTGCTCCAGCTGATTACTTGACAGCTTCAAATGCACAGTAAAAGCTCCCACCTGACAGGTGATCACTTTATCAGCCACAAGCTGTTTCTCAGTCCATTTCCAGCACAGATTCTGCAGGCTTTCCACTCTCCATCCAGTATCACCTCATTGGAAGAACTCTCTCACCATTGGCAGAATGCTTCTGTCATCTACTTCACCTGCCATCTATTCCATCAGCATGGGTGCCCTTTATACTGTCTCACCTTGGTCCTCAGAATCCAACCACGATCAATCCCAACACCAACATCACCAGGTACACCAGCATCACCAACAACAACACCAACCTTCTCCGCAATCACCTGATGCAGCACAGTACAGAGGGCATCAGCACCCGAGCACATTTCTGCCTGGGAGGCCAGGGATGGCCTTACCATGGCCAGATTTACTTCACTTGACGCTGCACACACTGGCTGCCACATGAAGCGCCAGGTTCACACCACCCCACGCCAACACCATAAAGCATCCCTACAATGTCCAAGCCATTCCTTTCGCACTCGACCATTGCGGGGGGTATCGTTATCTCTCACCATTCACTGCAACTCACTAAGCCACTTCCAAAGGTGCACACAAATCTGTCCAAGAACGGAAAGTGTTGAAAATAAAGATTTCAATGTTTGACACCACATTAACAGAAACTTCACATGAACATTGGCTAAACCATCCAAGTGCCTACCCTTGTGTGTTGTTAGTTGGTATGCTAGTAGCGGTGAGAGAAGCGGACCTGGGGTAAAACGGCAAGAGCAGCGGCGACGGCGCTATAAAGAGAGAGGCAGCGCGAGGAACCTTCAAAACAGGAAAAAAATCAAGGAGTGACATCACAGGGCAGCAGCTAGGTGATTGGTTGGTGATTATTACACTTTCTTTTAGCCTCTAAGCTAGGGAAGTGGGTTAAACTCAGAGCGAGGAAACTGTAACTTGCTATTACTTTACTTTATTGAATTAGTAACTTAAACTAGATAAACAAATTAATTAATAAAAGTAAAATAATTGATTGAAAAATTAATAACAGTAATAATTAATTAACTAATCACAGAATCACAGAAATCACAGAAACGCCACAGTGCAGATAGAGGCCATTTCGGCCCATCGAGCCTGCATCGACACATATCCCACCCAATCCCCGTAACCCCTACACCAACACATATCCCACCCTATCCCTGTAACCCCACGTAGTTAATCCCCCTAACACTAAGGGTCAATTTATCATAGCCAATCAACCTAACCCGCACATCTTTGGACTGTGGGAGGAAACCGGAGCACCCGGAGAAAACCCACGCAAACACGGGGAGAATGTGCAAACTCCACACAGACAGTCGCCCGAGGCCGGATTCGAACCCGGGTCTCTGGCGCTGTGAGACAACAGTGCTAACCACTATGCCACCGTGCTGCCCCATAATCAAATAAATAAAGAAGGTTAAGTAGACATGGCAAGGCATGTGGTGTGCAGTAACTGCAGCATGTGGGAGTTTGTGGAGACCAGCAAGATCCTGAGCAATCACATCTGCAGTAAGTTTCTGCAGCTCAAGGAACTTTGGCTCAGAGTTGTTGAGCTGGAGCCTGAGGTGCAGACTTTACGGGGCATCAGGGAGGGGGAGAGTTACCTGGACACTTTGTTCCAGGAGGCAGTCACGCCCCTTAGATTCAGTAGTACTTTAGAGTTCATCAATAGTCAGGGACAGGAGGGTGTGACTGCAAGTCAGGAAGGCATGGGGACCCAGGATATAGTTATGGAGGAGCCTCAGCCCTTGATTTTGACCAACAGGTATGAGATACTTGCTACCTGTGGGGATGAGAACAAGGACTGCAGGGGAGATGATGAAACTGACCACGGCGCCATGGTGCAGGAGGCCATTCAAGTGGGGGGGTGAAAAGGAATGTAGTTGTGATAGGGGATAGTATAGTCAGAGGGATAGATACTGTTCTCTGCAGCCATGACCGGGAGTATCGAAGGCTGTGTTGCCTGCCAGGTGGCAGGGTAAAGGATGTCTCCTCGTGGCTGGAGAAGATCATGGAGTGGGATGGGGAGGATCCAGTTGTCGTGGTCCATGTAGGAACCAACGACATAGGTAGAACTAGGAATGAGGTTTTGCTGAGAGGGTTTGAGGAGCTAAGGTCGAAATTAAAATGCAGAGCCTCACAGGTAAAAATATCTGGCAAATTGGCATAGGGACAAACAGATTAGAAGGTTAAATGCATGGTTCAAAGAGTGGTGTGGGAGGCAGGGGTTTCAATTCATGGGTCACTGGTGTGGTGTATGTAACCTGTTCCACCTTAAGAGAACTACCTTAAGAGATGTACTACTTTCTCTTGGCTGCTGTATACTGTAATACTGGTGGTGACCACACCGGTATATAAGTGTTGTGTAGGGATTTGCTGGGCAGTTCAGCCCTGACCTCCGAATAGTAAAGACCTGTTAAAGTTATTCTTGTGGTCTGTGTCCAGTGATTTATAATAAGCATAACTGGGACACACAGACTTAACAGTGGCGACGAGTCCGATCTTACCCTGCGGCAGTTTTACATCCAAGGCAGCTTCGTCCTCAGAACAGGCGTCGAGAAGAGGCATCCGCCCTCATCATCCTGCTGAGCACCATCGCACGGGAGGCATCGAGAACCCGGGTTAAAAAGAAAAATTCTGACCACGAAGCCCTCCATCAGCGACAGGCAGTGATCATCCCTTCTACCACGGTGGTGGGTAAGCCGATCAGCGACACGAGCAGAAAGTCGGCCGCGTTGACTGTGGAGTGGGGGAGGGAAAACGGAGGAAAAAGGGCGGAGAACTCGACCACGGCCGGTGAAAAGGGCCGGGCTGCAATCGAGGCGGAGAGGCGCAGCGACTGGGGCAGCTTAAGGCACGAGAGCCGCGGAGAACTCAAACGCAGCCGGTGTAAAGGACCGGGCTGCATGAGAACCGCTGGGGAGGCGAGAACGGCAGCAGCACGGCAATCGCCATTGCAGCCAGCGGGGGAAGAAGGCAAATGCGGGAATCCGCCATTGTAGTCGGCGGGGGAAGAAGACGAGCGCGGGAAAGACCGCCAAGTGCGGGAAGCCGCCATTTTAGTAGGCGGGGGAAGAAGACAAGCGCGGGAAGCCGCCATTTTGAGAAAAAGAAAAATTTAAAAACTTGCAAGGATGCCTAAACATGGGAACATTAATACCTTTGATAGTGATATCGAAGAATGGACCACGTATGTAGAACGCATGGAAGTTTATTGTAAAGCAAATAAGGTACCAGATGATGAGAAAGCACTAACCTTATTAAGCTCAATGGGTGCGAAGACATACGGGCTATTGAAGCACCTTCTGTCACCAGATAAACCGGCGGATCAGACTTTCGCGAATATTGTTACTGTCCTGAAAAATCATTTAAACCCCACGCCGCTGATGATAGCGGAACGATTTAAATTTTACAGAAGAACGCAGCTGAAAGACGAAAGCAACGCTGAATTTTTAATTGAACTGCGTAAGCTATCAAAGTACTGTCAGTTTGGAACAGGACTAGCAGATGCGCTGAGAGATAAATTTGTGTGTGGATTGTTAAAAGAAGGAACACAAAAGCGACTGCTTGAGGAGAATGATCGTACGCTTGATAAAGCTGTCACTATTGCAGCATCGCACGAAGCCGCAGCGAGAGGCACGGCGGAAATGCAGCTACAGTCACCGGAACTCAGCACCAATCAAATGGTCTTGGGTACAGTAAAATGTTATCGTTGTGGAAAGACAACGCACGATCAGAACCAGTGCTGGTTCAAAAATCAGGAATGCAGAAAATGTGGCAGGCTTGGTCACATAGCTAAA
Organism: Somniosus microcephalus; assembly: GCF_052327205.1. Lineage (NCBI taxonomy): Eukaryota > Metazoa > Chordata > Chondrichthyes > Squaliformes > Somniosidae > Somniosus > Somniosus microcephalus. Next base: position 60,825,498 of record NC_140996.1, on the reverse strand, counting down.
GTATGCCGGTCAGGAAAGAAGACCAGCAACAAAAAGTCACCGCAGGAAAAGTACAGAAAGGTACACAAGGTGACAGAGAACAGTTCGAACGAACAGAAGTCAAATTCAGACTCCAGCAGTAATGAACTGGGTAGTCTAAGAGTACACAATGTTGGTAAGGAAGCAGACCTCCAAACAATCTGGGTCACACTTCAGATAGCAGGAGTCCAAGTGAAGATGGAATTGGACACTGGATCGGCATTGACGGTCATGAATAAGCAAGATTACAAAAGGTTATTCCCACATATTCCCCTACGGGATACGGAGATTGTACTGAAAACATACACGGGGCAAAGAGTATACCCCATCGGGAAGATAGAGGTAAAGGTGGTCCACAAGGGCAAAGAAAGCCGAGGAATGGACTTATATGTGCTACCTGAGGGAGGTCCACCACTACTGGGACGGGAGTGGATTAGGAAAATAAATATGGACTGGCATTCCTTAAAAGCACTAACGGTAGATGCCGGTAAAAAAGATGTCAAACCTAAACGATTGTCCAGAATATTGGACGATGCTAAAGAGGTGTTCCAACAGGGACTGGGAACACTGAGAGGAATTACGGCAAACATCAAGGTTGAAGAACATGCAAACCCGAAATTTTTCAAAGCCAGACCGGTACCTTATGCGATACGACCTGCTGTGGAAGCTGAGCTGGAAGGGCTAGAACGTTCAGGAGTACTGTCTAAGGTAGACTGGAGTGAGTGGGCCACGCCCATTCTCCCCGTCATGAAGCGTTCATCGAGCAACAAGCCGGGGGAACCGGGGAAGGTTCGCATCTGTGGAGATTTCAAGATCACTGTTAATCCGGTGCTTCACACGGTGCAGTATCCGCTTCCGCGGATTGAGGATATCTTCGCTTCGTCGTCTGGCGGGAAACACTTCACCAAGATAGACCTGGCGCAGGCGTACTTACAGATGGAAGTTGAGGAAGAGTCACGCCAGTATCTCACAATCAACACGCATAGAGGCTTGTACCGGTATAATAGACTGTTTTTTGGAGTGTCATCGGCTCCAGCAATTTGGCAGAGGGCCATGGAGCAGGTATTACAGGGAATTCCAGGCACACAATGTTACCTGGACGATATTCTGATTACAGGAGATGATGACGAGGAACACCTTGCAAATTTGGAACTGGTGCTCACCAGATTGAAAGAATATGGACTTCGAGTTAATCGCCAGAAATGTGAGTTCTTTCAGAAGCGTATCTCGTACTGTGGTCATGTCATTGACCAGGAGGGGCTTCATAAGTCTCCTGACAAGATCAAAGCTGTTGTGAAGGCTCCCGCTCCGGATAATGTATCCCAGTTGAGGTTGTTCCTAGGGTTGATTAACTATTACCATAAGTTTCTGCCAAATTTATCCACGGTGCTGCACCCGCTGAACGCTCTTTTGCAGAAGGGAGTACCATGGAAGTGGAGCGAGGACTGTAAGAGGGCCTTTCGCAAAAGCAAGGCATTGATCACCTCAGAGGAAGTGTTGGCTCACTTCAACCCAACGCTGCCTATTCGTTTGGCTTGTGGTGCTTCTCCATATGGTATTGGGGCAGTACTCTCACACAAGCTGCCAAATGGCCTGGAGAGGCCAGTCACGTTCGCATCCAGATCATTGACCTCCGCTGAGCGCAACTATGCTCAGATAGATAGGGAGGCTCTCAGCCTTGTGTGGGGAGTAAAGAAGTTTAATCATTACCTGCAGGGCCAAAAGTTTACGTTTCTGACAGACCACCAGCCGTTGGTATCCATTTTTAACCCTAAGAAGGGTGTTTCGGTGATGACAGCACAGAGACTCCAGAGATGGTCCCTTTTCCTAGGGGCACATCAATATCAGATTGAATTCAAAGGTACAAAGCAGCATGGTAATGCTGATGGGCTGTCGCGCCTGCCACTACCTACAGAGGAGGAGGCACCGACGGTTGACCCTGTTGAGTTATTTCACTCGACCATCATCGAGTGTTTACCAGTCACCAATGCAAGTATTGAAAGAGAAACCAGGAACGACCCGACACTGTCCCGGGTCTACGAAGTGACAGTGAAGGGATGGCCAGCACATGGTGATCCACTGTTACCGGCATTCTCAGCAAGACGAGAACAGCTGTCCGTCTGTCAAGGAACATTGATGTATGGAACAAGGGTGATTATTCCTCCTAAGTTAAGAGAGAGAGTTCTAAAGGAACTGCATGAAGGTCATCTGGGGGGAGTCAAGATGAAAAGCCTTGCTAGGGCTTATGTGTGGTGGCCGGGTATCGACCAACAGATAGAGGATCTGACGAAAAGCTGCTCAGGGTGCCAAAAAGTGCAAAATGCACCTCCGATTGCACCGCTGCATCCATGGGAATGGCCTTCAACCCCATGGCAACGTGTACATATTGACTTTGCTGGTCCATTCATGGACTCCATGGCCTAGAAATTCAGTCGCGTTTGCGCCCACTTATTGGCTATAAAGTGGTTTGCGCCGGAAGTTTTTTAGCGCCCGAAATTCAGTTGGTCCCTAACACCGGCGTTAGCCGGTAGCGCTGCGCTGGCACCGATGACTTCATCGGTGTGCGCAGCGCCCCGGTTCCAATGGTAATCCGTCCCGATGGCCAAATTCAGTTGCGGCCGCCTTGCCCGTCGCGGCCGCAAACAGCGTTTGCAAAACGGTGCCTTGCAGCTCGGAGAGGCCGGCGCATAAAGGTGGAGGGGTGGCCGGCCGCTTTCCCGGCGGCCGCCTGGCTGCACCTCCCTCCCCGGACTCCTGCACCACCCCCCCGCGGCATTGGTGTGTGACTCCCGCGAGCCCGGCACTTCTCCGTGGTGCCGGGCTCATTTGCCGGGGGAATCCAGCGGCGATCTCACGGCTGCAGGCAGCTCCTCCTTAAGAGAAGGAGGAGGCCTGCAGTACCCCAGCCTGCCGCACCGCATCGGTTGCCGCAGCGGCAGCTGGACGCCTGAAACTGACATTCTTCGCCCCAAACGAGGCGGCCAAACCCTGCAATAGCGCCCGCCTCCGTCTTGGGGCGGCGCAACTGAATTTCAGGCGGGCGCTACGGGAATCCGGGCGAGCACTAAAGATACCGAATTTCTAGGCCCATGTTTTTAATTGCGGTGGACGCACATTCTAAATGGCCAGAAGTGATTAAGATGACTACCACTACCTCGGAAAAGACGATCGCGGTGCTAAGAACGATATTTGCAAGAAATGGATTGGCAGAACAAATATGTTCAGACAACGGACCGCAGTTCGTGTCAGAAGAATTCCAGAAATTCATGAAGAAGAATGGGGTGAAACATTATACCTCTGCCCCATATCATCCGGCTACAAATGGGTTGGCCGAGAGATTTGTACAAACGTTCAAAAAAGCAATAAAGGCCATGAGCGAAGATCAGATTCCACTACAACACAAGGTGGACAAATTCCCACTGGCATATCGAAACGCCACTCATGCAGTGACAAACCAAAGTCCTGCCATGATGTTCTATAACAGGAGGTTGCGGTCCAGGTTGGACTTGTTAAAACCAAATGTGCGGAGGGAAGTTGAAAACAAACAGTTCCAGCACATAAATAACAAGACCACTCGGAGTTTCGAAATAGGACAACCAGTGTTAGCCCGGGACTATAAAAACGAGAAATGGCAATCTGGAACAATTCGGGCCAGACAAGGACCCTTGATGTACACGGTAGATATTGGTGAAAATGTAATACGGCGTCATGCTGACCAACTGGTAGAATCGAGAACAAGGGTCGAACCTATGGTTACGGCAGAGACAACCGTGGAAGAAGTTAGTGAACCTGAAGCATCTACCTCAGAAGTGAATGTACCTGATGATGATGCCCAATCCATAAGAGACCAACTAGATGAGTCACCCCAGCAACGAGAATCAGAGACCCCTGAAAGGCGTTATCCAACTCGAATCAGGAGGCCTCCTCAGAGACTGAATCTTTGAACTGTTTTGCATGAAGTTGTATATATATATATGTTATTATGTTATGTTAAATGGGGATATAACTGTTAAGCTAAAAAAGGAGGATTGTGGTGTATGTAACCTGTTCCACCTTAAGAGAACTACCTTAAGAGATGTACTACTTTCTCTTGGCTGCTGTATACTGTAATACCGGTGGTGACCACACCGGTATATAAGTGTTGTGTAGGGATTTGCTGGGCAGTTCAGCCCTGACGTCCGAATAGTAAAGACCTGTTAAAGTTATTCTTGTGGTCTGTGTCCAGTGATTTATAATAAGCATAACTGGGACACACAGACTTAACAACTGGCACCAGTACTGGGGAAAGAGGGAGCTGTTGCATAGGGATGGGCTCCACTTAAACTGGGTTGGAACCAGTGTCCTGGCGAATCGAATAACGAGGGTGGTAAATAGGGCTTTAAGCTAATGAAGCAGTAGGGGAGGGGGAGGGGTGGTGGGAGGATTCAGGAAAGAGTAAATTCAAAAGCAGTAAGAGAAATGTCAAGGCTGTAGAGCAGAGTAGTGGTCTGGGTAAAGATAAGCAGAGTGGGTCAGGGAGGGAGAGAAAGATTAATAAAGGTAATAGGACATTAGTGACTAAAGTGACATCAGGGAAAAATAGTAAAAAGTTAAAGCTAAAGGCATTATATCTGAATGCACGAAGCATTCGCAACAAAATAGATGAATTAATAGCACAGATAGAAATAAATGGGTTTGATTTAAAGCTATTACAGAGACGTGGTTGCAGAGTGAAAAAGGTTGGGAACTAAATATTCCAGGATATTTGGCTTTTAGAAGAGACAGGCAGAATGGAAAAGGAGGAGGGGTAGCCCTGATAATAAAGGAGGGAATAAAGACAGTAGAGAGAAAGGGCTTGATTTTAATAGCCCCGATGAGGCGGGTTTGGAGGCGGGTCTGTAGCGAAAATCGGAAAAAATGGCTTCAGACACCCAACCCACCTCCATCCCGCCCCACGTGATTTTCGTGAGTTTCTTTTCAGCCGCTCCCAAACTGACCCGACTGGAACCGGTGAGATAGGTAGTTAAGGCAGTTAAGAGCCTGTTAACTGCCTTGCTAATCCTATTTTGATAGTGGTTTCCCATTTTTGTGTCTCTGGCTCCTGTTTCCCGTCTTGTCAGAAACAGGCCAGCTGCAAGGAGATGAGTTGCTGGAGGACATGATTTGTAGCAATTGGTGCTGCACTTTAAAAGCGCCCCTGAAACATGGCTGACATTCAAATGCAACAATCTTCTTGTTGGATGTTTGGGATAAGATTTTGCAAATCTACTGACCTTGATTGTTCAAGCTGACAGCCATCTGCAGTGTGACCTGGTAGGAATAATTTCAGGCCACTTCTAGTGTGCGCTTGCAAGCTTCTTGCCTCAAGTGAAATCTATAGCTACAGGATGGGAAGCATTTATATCCTCTCATCCTGGTCGTCAGATTCGGAGGAAGAGCAGCCGCGGCAGCACCACAACCAGCCACAATAGCAGCACCAGCACCAGGAGCACTAACCCCCTCCTCACCCACCTGATGCTGCACAGGGCAGAGGGCCTCAGCACAGGGCTGCACCTCGCCGCAGGAGATACCCCCAACACAGGCTTTACAGGCAGAGGATCAGCTTCCTCAGCATGACTGAGCAGCAGTGTCAAAGGAGGCTGAGACTTTCGAGAGACGTAGTCACTGACATCTGCGCAATGCTGCACCAACACCTGGAGTCCCGAGGAGCAGGTGGACATTCCTTAGACAGTGGCTGTCAGAGTCACCACTGCACTCAACTTCTTTTCTTTGGGCTCTTTCCAGGGATCAGCTGCAGACATAAGTGGCATTTCCCAGTCGGCCGCACACGCCTGCATCACGCAGGTCACCGATGCCCTCTTTGCAAAGGCCCACAATTATATTCACTTCTCCATGGATGGTCCAAGTGTGACGGCGTGTGCGGTTGGCTTTGCCAATATGGTAGGCTTGCCAATGGTGCAGGGAGTCATTGACTGCACACATGTAGCCATTAGGGTCCCCTATCACAACCCAGCTGTATTTGTCAACTGCAACTCCTTCATCCTGCGCCAGTCTACTGTGCCTTAGCTCTTCCATCTGCCAAACCAACTTTCCGGATGGCTTCTTGGCGACAAGGGCTATCCCCTGAAAAAGTGATTTAAGAGGAGGTCATCAAACGATGCTGAGGAGCAGTACAATTTGAGCCAGCAGAAGTATCATTGAGCAAACCATTGGCTTGCTCAAAATGCGCTTCCGATGCCTAGCCAGATCTAGAGGAGCCTTGCAGCATGCACCAGCCAGGGTGTCCAGAATCGTCGTGGTCTGCTGTGCCCTGCACAACATCACATAGCAGCGTGGCTTAGTATAGTGCTGCCGTATGAACAAGTGGCTCAGCACACAGCCTCCTCTGAGGAAGAGGAAGAGGACGAGGATGAGGAAGAGGATGAGCGGGAGCAACGCTTTGCGGGGCCGGATGTGGCTAATCCAGCAGCAGGTGAACACTTTGCTGGCCATTAGGCAAGGGATGTACTCATCCATGCCAGATTCGCGTAAGCTTACGCTTCAACCACAGGTGGCTGGCACATGGAGATGAATATAAGTCCGACATCCTCAAAACCCCAGGCAACATCTGTCTACTAAAGTGCTCAGAGTCACCACCAACATTCTACATGGCATGCGCCCTGAGCCCTCACTCTTGAACTTCCTTTTCCCAGAACACAGAGAACACACTTTAGGTGATCTCAGCAGATCATTAAACCTTTTTCGACACTGAACCCATATGCGTCTGCACACAGACCTCGAACTCACCTCCTCAGCAATTTTCAGGAAAACTGCCTTGGTTTGCTGAGGAGGCCTCCTCCTTCCGTTTCCAGGGAAGAGAACCTCCTGACGTCCTCTAACTCCCTCCATAAGAGCATGGAGGGAGCACTCATTGAAACTAGCTGCAGCCTTAGTTATTGGGGCTGCTGTTCCTGCAGCAGCCAGCAACTTTAAGAGAAAAAGCATTAATTTTACTAAGCCAATGACTGGAACACATCTGGCATATTTTTCATTTCTTAGTTTCATACTACATTGATAGATAAAAAATTCATGAATGTCTTTCTGGAATAATATGACCAGCAATTTCATTCAATTATTTGTGTTCACACCAGCCGCTGTCAACTCCCCTTTCTGGATAATACAGCACCAAGCCATTCCAGTTACATTTTTTGCAAAGGGTACATGGCCCCTTTAAATTTTTACTCTAATAACGCGTCATCAGACGCGAGAAACAGACCCGCTTCCTCGGGCTTACCAAGGTCAAACAAGGGAAAATCATTTCTGTGGAGCAGAGGCAGCTGGGGGGGGGCGGGACCGGAACCCAGAAACCAAGGGTCTAGCGAGAATGAGGAACTGAAAGAAATTAATGGCCTAGAAATTCGGGTTGGGGGCTTCCCGCAGGTGTAAGCCCCCGACCTGCACTTATCTTGCGCGCCGGCCATTGAGCTGTGGGCCCTCGTGGAATTCCGATCCTGGGCCTGCTCCAACTGCCGGCACGCAGTGCTTGTGTATCCCAGGGGCTTGTGTTCGATGCGGCCCCTGGGATCACGTGGGCCACGGGGAGCCAATCAGAGCAGTGAAATGCCCATTCATAAGTTTGACACGAAGAGCTGTCAAACTTAGAAATACTACGGGCCCCAAAACATCACTAAATCTTCAAATAAATTTTTTAAAAACATCACATTTTTTAAATGAACTATAAATTACATGAAATACCTATTTTAAACAATAATTTACATTTTTGAAAAAAATAATTTTATTTTCTAACGGGGTTAAAAATAAACGTACCTTTCTTTAAAGTATTTAAAAATAATAAACCTGTGGAAAAAATGTTTTAATTTTAATTAATTCACCACTTATGTAAAAAGCAGGCCTTATGCCTGCTTTTTAAATGTGTAACTTCTGTAGACTTACCCTCCCGGGAAAGCCTGTAAAAAAAACATAAGTTTGATGCGCACGCGCAGCCTTCTCTGCGCACGCGTTCGAACTCTGAACCCCTTCTTTCAGGGGAACGGCAGTGCCAGTTTCCCGCGCATGCGCAGTGCATGCAGGAAACCGACACTTCCATTGGGCCTACGGGTGAGTACCCCGTGCGTACTCACCCGTAGAGACCCGAAATTCTGGGCCATCAATATTAGTAAAAAAAAAGTACTGGAGAAATTAATGGGACTGAAAGCTAATAAATACCCTGGACCTGATGGCCTGCACCCTAGGATTTTAAAAGAGGTGACTATAGAGATAGTGGATGCATTGGTTGTCATCTTCCAAAATTCCATAGATTTTAGAATGGTTTCCGCGGATTGGAAGGTAACAAATGTAACCCCACTATTTAAGAAAGGAGGGAGAGAAAAAATGGGGAACTAGAGACCAGTTAGCCTGACATCAACAGTAGTGAAAATGCTAGAATCTATTATTAGGGATGTGGTAACAGGGCACTTAGAAAATAATAATAGGATTGGGCAGAGGCAACATGGATTTATGAAAGGGAAATCGTGTTTGACAAATCTGTTAGAGTTTTTTGAGGTTGTAGCTAGCAGAATAGATAAGGGGGAACCAGTGAATGTGGTGTATTTGGATTTTCAGAAGGCATTCGATAAGGTGTCACACAAAAGGTTATTAAGCAAAATTAGGGCTCATGGGATTAGGGACTGGTTAACGGACAGAAAACAGAGAGTAGGAATAAACGGGTCATTTTCGGGTTGGCAGGCTGTAACTAGTGGGGTACCGCAAGGATCAGTGCTGGGGCCTCAGCTATTCACAATCTACATCAATGATTTGGATGAGGGGACCAAATGTAATATATCCAAGTTTGCTGATGATACGAAGCTAGGTGGGAATGTAAGTTGTGAGGAGGATGCAAAGAGGCTTCAAAGGGATATAGAGAGGCTAGGTGAGTGGGCAAGAACATGGCAAATGGAATATAATGTGGAGAAATGTGAAGTTATCCACTTTGGTAGGAAAAACAGAAAAGCTGAGTATTTTTTAAATGGTGAGAGATTGGGGAATGTTAGTGTTCAAAAGGACCTGGGTGTCCTTGTACACGAATCACTGAAAGTTAACATGCAGGCACAGCAAACAATTAGGAAAGCAAATGGTATGTTGTCCTTTATTACAAGAGGATTTGAGTATAAGAGTCTTACTGTAATTATATAGGGCCCTGGTGAGACCACACCTGGAGTATTGTGTACAGTTTTGGTCTCCTTACCTAAGGAAGGATATACTTGCCATAGAGGGAGTGCAACAAAGGTTCACCAGACTGATTCCTGGGATGGGGGTGGATTGTCCTATGAGGAGAGATTGAGTAGACTAGGCCTATATTCTCTAGAGTTTAGAAGAATGAGAGGTAATCTCATTGAAACATACAAAATTCTTACAGGGCTTGACAGGGTAGATGCAGGGAGGATGTTTCCCCTGGCTGGGGAGTCTAGAACCAGGGGTCACAGTCTCAGAATAAGGAGTCGGCCATTTACAACTGAGAATTGGAGACATTTCTTCACTCAGAGGGTGGTGAATCTTTGGAATTCTCTACCCCAGAGGGCTGTGGAGGCTCAGTCATTGATTATATTCAAGACAGAGATCGATAGATTTTTGGATATTAAGGGAACCAAGGGATATGGGGATAGTGCAGGAAAGTGGAGTTGAGGTAGATGATCAGCCATGATCTTATTGAATGGCGGAGCAGGCTCGAAGGGTCAAATGGCCTACTCCTGCTCCTATTTCTTATGTTCTTATGTTCTACTAGGATGAGGGTGAGTGTGAGGGGTGGCTGGTGAAATAGGGATGTGATAATGTAGATAGACAGAGAGGGATGGGTGGATGTGCAAGGTAAGTTGGTGTAAGGACATGCAGGAGTAGGGTAGGGAAGGCAGAGTGATGGGAGGCACAGCAGGATGAAGGTGAATGTGGCTTTGTATTAACATTTCATGATCTACTGAGATCATTGAAAGGCTTGCACCACTGCACCCAGGTCCTCATGACCACATCCCTGTTTGTGCCCTCTGCAATGTGCAACCAGGCTGCTTAGGTCTCCTGAGGAGGTGTCTTCCACCTATCGGAAGGGAAGAGGACCTCCCTACATGCTGTGACTCCCTCCATAAGCATATGATAAGGATAAAACAGGTTATGATGGAATAAAGAAGAAAAGGGAAGAACAGCACATTAGTTCACAGCGGCCAACCTTAGCTTGCAGAGTTAAGCCACAAAATTAAATGTAAAAATGAAGCTAGACAAAAATTAAAACAGACAAAGGGGCTTAAAATAGTCTTTTGATTAAAAAAATTGGAGCTTTCTTTTTTCCAGTATTTCCACACTGCTAACAGAAAGACCGCATGATTGGAACATTGTGAAACCTGTGAGGAAGCTGTCACTAATTTATCAGAAAAATAGCAGCAGGTACAGATGTTCTTGGCACTTCTTAAGCAGCTAATGAGCCATTTAACCAGTATAAATGTCAAACAGCCCATTGATACAGCTGTGGAATATGTCATAGAATCATAGAATGGTTACTGCACAGAAGAAGGCCATTCGGCCCATTGAGCCCGTGCCAGCTCTCTGCAAGAGCATTTCAGCTAGTCCCACTCCCCTGCCCTTTCCCCGTAGCCCTGCAAATTTCTTTCGTTCAGGTACTTATCCAACTCCCTTTTGAAAGCCATGATTGAATCTGCCTCCACCACCCTTTCAGGCAGTGCATTCCAGATCTTAACCAATCGCTGCGTAAAAAAGTTTTTTTTTACGTCGCCTTTGGTTCTTTTGCCAATCACCTTAAATCTGTGTCGACTGGTTCTTAACCCTTCTACCAATGGGAACAGTTTCCCTCTATCTACTCTGTCCAGACCCCTCATGATTTTGAACACCTCTATCAAATCTCCTCTCAACCTTCTCTGCTCCAAGGAGAACAACCCCAGCTTCTTCAGTCTATCCACGGAACTGAAGTCCCTCATTCCTGGAATCATTCTCGTAATTCTTTTCTGTACCTTCTCTAAGGCCTTCACATCCTTCCTAAAGTGTGGTGCCCAGAATTGGACACAATACTCCAGTTGGGACCGAACCAGTGTTTTATATGTCATGGTGGACTTAATGAAACAGCACCTGTATTAAGCTCAATTTACAGAGCTGGCCCTGGAGGCACTGGTGAGCTCTGTAATGTACAGAAACATTGGTAAAGAAGGATGACCTTCATATACCCTAAAAAGAAAGCCATCATGAGAGTAGGTAATCATCATGGTGAACTCTGTTTCAACCAAAAACTGGTTTGAAGTTATGAAAATCTTGTACAACTTAAGAGCATGAAGGGAAAAAAGAAATTTTCTCATACAAGGAATGTTAAGATGAATTGTATTCAAAGTGAAAACAGCAGGGCTAAACAAATTATATTACACACAGCATGATAGAATAGAGAATATATCACACTAATGAATTTCTCTGGGTCAAATCACCCTAGTCCTGAAACTCCAGAGGAATTCTGCCGATCTCCCGCTATAACTCCGAGGGGAGATAGTCGACAGCAGAGTCCCTGAAATACCAGGGGCAGGATTTTCATTGAGACGTGGAGGCGGGATTGGAGGCGTGTGGGGGGGTTAAAATTGCAAAAACTGGTGTGCGGGACCCCCGCCCCCGGTCTGGTTCCCGACTCCGAGCAATTTTAACTCAGGCGTGTCTAAAGGTCCCGACTCCGTCCCGCCTCCAACAGGCGGGACAGGTCATTAAGGCCCTTAACAAGCACTAAATGGCCTCTATAATCCTATTTTAAAAGGCCCTTGCGATTTTAACCCTTTTCCCACGTGAAACACGCCTGTTGGGAAACACGATGGTGAAACCTAGCGGGAGTACTATTGGATTGCTGACTATCAACTGCAGGTCAACCATTAAAGAGGAGATTTGATCAGCCATCATTTGCAGGTGGCAGGACTTAGTGGTCTCAGGTCTGGGGCAACATTTAGAAGGCTTAACCACACCTGTGGAAGGTTGGAGCCTGACACCCATCTCCAGTGTGACCTCCTGGGAAACCCCTCTCGCCACCTTCACTCAGCGCTTCCTCAACTGAGGCATATACCAGAAGCATGGGAGCCATTTATTTCCTTCCCATCTGGGCATTAGAGGAGCTTGAGCACCAGCCGCAGCACCAGCAGAACCAGGACTAACAGCAGCACCAGCAATAGCAGCAGCAGCAGGAGCGACAGGCTGCTGCTCACCCACCTGAGGCTGCACAGGCCAGAAGGGGCCAGTGCCTGGAAGCCCGTCGGCGCAGGAGATACCCCCCAAACAGGGTCTACAGATGCAAGGTAAGCTACCTCAACATGCCTGAGCAGCAGTGCCAAAGGTGGCTCCGACTTTCGCGAGAGGTAGTGACTGACATCTGCGCAATGCTACAGCAAGACCTGCTGCCCAGAGGACCAGGTGGACAAGCATTACCAGTGGCCGTCAAAGTCACCAACGCACTCAATTTTTTTGCCTCAGGCTCATTCCAGGGATCAGCAGCAGACACCAGCGGCATCTCCCAGGCAGCTGCACACACTTGTATCGCACAGGTAACCAATGCCCTCTTTGCCCTCACGCACAACCACATCCATTTCACCAAGGATTGAGCAAGTGTCATGGCATCTGGCAGGCTTTCCACGTGTGCGTCGTTGACTGCACACATGTGGCCCTTAAGGCACCCCATCGCAATCCAGGTATTTTTGTCAACTGTAAGGGCTTCCAATTTTGCATGTTTGTGCCAAGTACCCTGTCAGTTGCCATGACTCCTTCATACTGCGCCAGTCTAGTATGCCTCCGCTATTCAGTCCGCCAGACCAACTTAACGGATGGCTACTTGGAGACAAGGGCTATCCCCTGAGGATGTGGCTAATGATGCCGTTGAGGAGACCATCCAACGAAGCTGAGGAGAGCTACAACTCCAGCCACATGTCCACCAGAGCCATAATCGAGCAAACCATCGGTTTGCTGAAGATGCGCTTCAGATTCCTGGCTAGATCAGGTGGAGCCCTGCAGTACTCAGCAGCCAGGGTCTCCAGAATCGTCGTGGTTTGCTGTGCACTTCACAACATGGCACAGCGTCGTGGCTTGCAGATTCCTGAGGACCAAGTGGCTCCTCACATATCCTCCTCAGATGAGGAAGAGGAGGAGAAGGAGGTGGAGGAGTGCGAAAACGCACATCCTGCAGAGGCCCATCAACCAGCGGCAGCATTACACAAGAACATTGCTGCCCGGGATGCAAGGAACACACTCATCCTGGACAGATTTATTTAGCCTAGTCAATCAAACACTTTTGCCTCGCAGTTTCTTACCAGAGCATTGACAATGGCCAAGAACCAGAGGATTCCTATCATTCTGACCACCATACTGACAGTTGCAAGTATTCCTAAGGCCTCAATGTGGAAGTCCCAATAGCGAAATGACAGACGCCTCAACTGCAACATTTGCTATCAGAATTTTTATGTACAATAACGAAGTGATGGCATTTTTACAGCAAACACAAAATTGCACCCAAATGACTACCCTTGTGACTATTTGTGCAGAATTTTCCTCTTACGTGTGCTCCTATGTGGTGCCTTCCCTGTGGCTTCAGCAGATGTGGAGGCCCCTTGCTCACTTTGCTGCTGCTCCTGTCTCGACACCTTTGGCGGGCGTCCTCTGGGGTTGCGAGCCTGTGAGGGCTCATCAGCAGTCTGCTGCGCCTACGGCTGTGCAGGGGTTGAGACGCCTCTCTCATTTGGGTGTGGACTCCAGTGGGGCTCTGACGGAGGGCTCTGCAGTGGCATGGAAGTGTGAGCGCTTGGAGAGGAGCCCGCACTTCCTTGAGGTCTGCGACCAACCTCCCTCTCATGGGTCAGGTCCCCCTCATCGCCTGCAAGTGGCTGGAGGGCACCTTGCTGCACATCAGGGGGTCCATGGGGACCCGTATCTGCAATGGCAGTCCTACTCAGAAGGACTTCTATGAAGGTCTGGTTTCTCTGCTCAATAGATGCCCATCGCTCCTCAAGAGATGTCATTCTATTCTGAACAATGACCATGTTTTCCATACCCTGGCGACTAAGCTCCTCCATGGCCGTAGCCATCCTCTCATCTACTGTAGCCATCCTCTCCTCTACGGTAGCCATCCTTTCCATGGAGGTAGCCATCCTTTCCGTGGTGATGCGTTCATGCGCCAATGACTCCGCAAAGGCTCTGGTCATGTTCGCTATGGACTCCTCCATTCGCTCCACACTCGCAGTGACCCTAGAGTCAAAACCTGCCAGAGACTCCTGCATCTGTGCCTGAAGTTCCATCACCGCTGATCTCATGGATGGACCCAGAGGCAGAGGGTCGACATGCTGCTGAGCCGAGCTGGCAGAGTCCTGCGCCCTCCGACTAGGACGCTCCACTGCTGTCCCTGTCTTCACAATCTGCTGATGCTCACTTGTGAGCTGTGATACACCAGGTGACAACACTACTCTATGTCCCGAAGGTCCCACCGAGGTGTGAGTGTCTGCGCTGGTGCTGGGTGCACAGATTTCTGGTGATGCTGCGCCCTCAGATGTTGCAGCTTCCTCTGAGGAGTCTGGCTGCTCAGCCTCTTCTTCCTAGCTAGGGGGGACGGATGCTTGTGATGGTCCTGTGGGGGAGTAAAGGAAAGAGTCAGAGATGTGATGCCAAGGCTACATGCACATTGCTTTTTGCAGATGCTCATCATAAGTCCATCTGTTAGAGCTTCACAATCTTTATCAACAACTCATGCAATGTCAAAGAGAGATGGGAAACTTTTCTGTCACCAGCTTGCTGTGTTGCGCCCGTCTGTCTGTCCCCACATGCACATCATCCTCCAGTCCCACTATTTCGAGTACCGCCTCCTCCCAGGGGGTCAGGTGGACTATTGAGGCTGTCGCTCCTCCTGTCCTCGCTCGCTCTCTTTTGTTGTGAGCTCTCTTTTCCTGCAATGAGGGAGACAAGTGGAGGTTGAGTGAGAATGAAGGAGTGAGTGTAGAGATTGCATCGCATAGATACTTAGAAGAGACAAAGATGGAGTGAGGTGGCAAGACCAAGGGCCCTCCCTGTGTGTTGTCAGTTGTTTTCATAGCATCACAGTGATAATCATAATCATCATAATCAACTTTATTGTCATTGTTAGTGCACAAGTGCAGTACAACGAAATGTAGGCTTGCAGCTCCCGAGAGTGTACATTTAGATTAAGACATTTAAACATTCAACATACATTTGGCTTGTAATACATCAACATAAACATAACCATAATAAAGTGCATTGGCAGATGTGCAGGCTTTAGAGTTTATTTGTGGAGTTCAGTAGGATGACAGCCCTGGGAAAGAAGCTGTTCCTAAATCTGGTCGTGCGGGTGTGTGAGGGCTGCACAGTCGAATAGTTATGTGAATGTGAGCATAGAGAGAGAGGGAATGGGCAAGGGTGCATGGATGTCAGTGTCAAATGGAATGTGGAGGAAGAGATTGCTAAAGCTGAGTGCTGGTGAGGAAAGACAATGGGGATCAGACTGAGGGTGATGGGAAATTCATACTCACTTTTCCAGTGCGCTGAAGGTCATGAAATCTTTTCCGGCACTGAATCCAGGTTCGTCGTGTAACTCCCAAGGAGTTGACCTCCTCAGCCACCTGCAACCACACTGCCTTAGTCTGCTTGGGAGGCCTCTTCCTCCCTGAGCCCCATCCACCAATGCCTGCAGGGCCACCTCGTCGAAGCGAGGAGCTGATCTGGGCCTCCCGCTTGTCATGTTTCCTGGAGGTCCCTCTCACACCAAATGGAGAAAGCTTGGCAGCCTGCAGAAGAAGCAAGGCTTGCTGGAGACCTTAAATGCAGCAGCAATGATAACATAATCGGAGGCGACTTTCAGTCAGGAAAAACCCATTTGCCAAAGGTTCCCACATGTTGGAAATCAATTGGACAATTAAGTTAAAATTGCATCAATCTCCCACATCCATTTAGATTCGGGTGGATAACATGAAATGCGGATAACACGACACCATCCCGCACCTGAGTTAAAATCCTGCCCCAGGTCTCTGCCATTTCTGTGAATTTCTTCATTCAACTGTAAGGGGTGGAACTTCTGGCCGCCTTTTATAGGCAAATCACAGTCTGGGGGCAATGACTCCCTAAGCCATAGTCCCTCCTTCTGATCCACAGTCGGGACCCAGTGTTATTATAGCGGTCGGTATGCTGAGTGAGTGGGGATGTACTGACCTCCACAAGGGCACATACGGGTCCCAACAGTGGGGTCCAGGCCTGGCAAAGTCTGGACACCAAAAGACTTAAATTTAAGAAACAAAATTTCACCAGATTGACTGTTGATAGAATGATCGCTGGGTTTGGGGGCAATCATGCCCCAGGGAAGAACAACTCCAGAGCTTCCAAGTGTATGGGACAGGCAGGTGCCAGAGATATACCTGAAGTGGTACTTGTCTCATGCTAATGGAGCGCCCTCCTACTGATCCTACAAACTCCAGCAGGGTCAACATTGGTGGGCACCGCTGGGCACGATCCCTGCATAACCAATGGGATTGCGACCCTAAGAATTTTGGGGCCCCTTTCCATAACGTTAATGCTCTTATTTTCAAAGGAAAATTTGGCGTATAGTCAGAGGATGCAAATTGGAACAGGTGATGTATTCCTAACACAAAAAATGCTAAAGCCCCTTGAGGAGACTTTACGAATCATACAACTCGTGGGATGTACATTATTATTCAGCTATTCTGGGACCTACACTATGGCGCTGAAAATCCACAGGCTGCGATCTTGCAGTTATGCTGCGATTGTAGCACTGATCCCCCTGGAATTTGCAGGATTAGGTGGAAGGCACCTAATTTGTATGGGGCTGCCTGGTACCCATACTGCTACAGGCACATCTCCAGTGCCCGACTGCCCAATGCATCTGGAAAATCTGTCACCTGCCTGCTACTGGGGGGGAATGGCCCAGGCTCACACTCGACATGTTATTGTGCCCTTCAGTGCAAGGGTACCTATCTAAATAATTTTTTTTAACTACCCTCTCTTCTACCTCCACTGCCTGGCCTGACCCCTTCCCTTCCCCCAACTCCAGTAGGACCACATGCTCAGCTGGAGGCCGGTACACCTTCTCTCTCTCAGTGTACCGGCCTCCAGTCCAAAGCTAGATTCTTATTGAGCCAGATACTGAGCCTCGGGCCTTGGGCCTCATTTACATGAGGCCGGCAAGCTACAGAGAATTGCTGGGCACCCCTGGGCAGCTCTCTGGTGAAGAGGATTTCAATATCAGGCCACTGCATCACTGTTAGCGGCCCTCAGGTAGGTCCTGGGAGAGAGAGGGGGAAGATTGGGAGAGGGAGGGAAGCGCTCGGGATGGCAATCAGAAGAGGGGAGGAGGAGGGGCCGAGGGGGTCTTCAGCATTGCACTGGAGCCAGGAGGAGCATGCCTGCTCTTTCCGGCTCCACATTCAGGTAAGTATTTTTAAAAACATAACTTATTGGTGATGGCCTCCAGTGGTCCCTTTAAGAACCGCTGGTTATGCTGCATGTTCACAGAATCACAGAATCACAGAAACCTCACAGTGCAGATAGAGGCCATTTCGGCCCATCGAGCCTGCACCGACACATATCCCACCCAATCCCCGTAACCCCTACACCAACACATATCCCACCCTATCCCCGTAACCCCACGTTTTTAATCCCCCTAACACTAAGGGTCAATTTATCATAGCCAATCAACCTAACCCGCACATCTTTGGACTGTGGGAGGAAACCGGAGCACCCGGAGAAAACCCACGCAAACACGGGGAGAATGTGCAAACTCCACACAGACAGTCACAGACTGTTTTCCTGAATGCAGTCCAATTTTGCAATGGGCATTGGCCCCCTAGTTGTGTATTCTTTTTCTGCCTTTACTAATATGGTGTGCAGCGCACTTACCGTGTGTAATGAGCGCAAATGCCCTACCTGTCATATCGGATGCTTAGGCGCCTGTTTTGCGCCTGAATAACAGGTGCGGCATCATCGAATTTCTAGGCTACACTGTGCAATTGCAGTGTGCAGTGGATAGACTGGGCAATGACATGCTTCTGCAACTGGCTTCTTGTCTCCAATGACTGATCTGCTGCTGGTGTTTGCATCACACCATGGTCCCTTGCTCTTCCATGTTCATGGTGAGACCTCTGTCCCTGGCAATATTGTAAAGCTTATGACTATAATTCAACCAACCTTCTTTGGGACATAAAGCCCTTCTTGACTGGTCAAAGCATCTGAAGTGTTGCTTTAGCACTCCCACATCTGCTCAATGTGGCCTTAGCTTGAACATTGCATCACTGTATCTGCTCCCTGCTGGGGTATTAGGATTGTGCAAAGGTATTATCAGCCATGGTTACACTGCACAACACATACCTTATATGTCCTCCATCCTCTCTTCAAAAAATTTCAGCTGTCTCCGCTCTTACTGTTCACTGCACGTAGATAGTAGTAGATATGGTCCAAATGGCACACAGAAAATTGGTTGACTTCTGTAATATCTCGGTGGATAACTAAGATGCAGTTGACTGCCCCTGCAGGTTTTCTTGGATCAGATAGCACACCTTAGTTACAGCCACCCTGCTGAGCTGGAGCCCCCTCAGGCATAACTCTTTTGTAACGGTCAGGTCTAAGTCTGTTCTAATACATCCACTAACCTACAGTTGTTCCTGGTCAAGTGCCTCCTATGCTCCTGTACCGGCCCCTTTTTCTTGATAATGAGAAAGCCTGTATTATTGCCATTGTACTTATGCTGTGGGGCAGAAAACTTCTCTGTACCATATTTCTGGTGTCTGACTTAATTGAACTAATGCAGCATCCATCAGCGATTAAATGTGGAAACCTTCCGGACCACACCAGACAGTCGATTTATCCGTTAGCTGTGAGGGAAGTGTTACGTCCGTGTAATAATAAGAAAAGGACTGCAGAGAACGGTACAACAGATGTTTACTCAACGTGGTTCAAACTGCAACTGAAACAACAGATTACTACTCAGCGTTATATACAGGTGCGGTCACTGCCGGTACTACAGTCTACATGAGCTGTAGAAAGTAGTTCCCCCCTTAAAGGTACATACATTACAATTCCTCCCCTTTAAGATTAACAGTACCATAACACTCATTTAACAATTAAATATCAAACTAATTACAATTAACACTTTTAACATGCAACATTAGCTGAAAATAGTCTATTTATAAATTCAGTCTTTGGGGAGGCTTCCTGATCCTTTCTGGACAGCGCCTTTCCCGAGTGTCTTGCTCTTGGTGCGGAGGTGATTCTGGTCCCCTGTCGTCGGTTGGTTCATCAGCTTCCGATGCTACTGTTTCTGGGGTAGATGCTACCTGTACGTCGGGTTCATCACCAGGTACGTATGGGCGAGGCATGGGGTTGACTTGTTCCTGTGACTCTAGGATCTGGTCAGCATGGCATCTCACGATGCTCTCCCCAACGTCCACTGTGTACATTAGTGGGCCCTGCCGTGTGCATATCGTTCCGGGCTGCCATTTTTCTGTTCGGTAGTCGCGGGCCAAGACTGGTTGCCCTACATTGAAGCTCCTTGTTGGCTTCTCATGGATGTGCTGGAATTGCTTACTCTCAACATCTCTTCGTACGTTTGGTCTGAGCAAATCCAGGCGCGATCTTAACCTTCGGTTAAAGAACATCATGGCTGAGGCCTGGTTGGTGACTGCATGTGTCGCATTCCGGTAGGCGAACAGGAAATTGTCCACCTTGTACTGCAGCAGAATGTTGTCATTGTACATAGCCTTTATTGCCTTCTTAAAGGTTTGTACGAACCTCTCAGCCAATCCATTTGTGGCTGGATAATACGGGGCGGATGTATAATGCCTTACCCCATTCTTTTTCAAGAACCTCCGGAACTCTTCGGACACAAACTGTGGTCCGTTGTCGGAGCAAATCTGTTCTGGCAAGCCGTTCCTGGCAAAAATGGTCCGTAGGACTGCAATAGTTTTCTCCATGGTGGTGGAGGACATTTTGATGACCTCAGGCCATTTCGAGTGCGCATCCACGGCTATTAAGAACATTGAGTCCATGAATGGACCAGCAAAATCAATATGCACCCGTTGCCATGGAGATGAGGTCCACTCCCATGGGTGTAGAGCGGCCTGTGGTGGTGCATTTTGGACTTTCTGGCATCCTGAGCAGCTCTTGGTCAGGTCCTCAATTTGTTTATCGATTCCCGGCCACCACACATAAGCCCTGGCTAGGCTTTTCATTTTTACCCCTCCCAGATGACCCTCATGAAGCTCATTGAGCACTCTCTCCCTTAACTTGGGTGGAATTACCACTCGGGATCCACACATCAAGGTCCCCTGGCACACTGACAGCTGTTCTCTCCTTGTCGAGAATGCTGGCAACAGTGAGTCGCCATATGCTGGCCATCCCTTCACCATCAAATCATATACCCGAGACAGTGTCGGGTCATTTCGGGTTTCCTTTTCGATACAAGCATTAGTTACCGGTAGGTATTCAACTATAGTCGAATGGAATATTTCGACAGAATCCACTGCTGGTGCTTCCTCTGCAGTAGGCAATGGCAGGCATGATAGCCCATCAGCATTTCCATGCTGTTTCGTGCCCTTATATTCAATCTCATAGTGGTGCGCCCCTAGAAAAAGTGACCATCTTTGTAGTCGTTGCGCAGTCATCACCGGAACGCCCTTCTTCGGATTAAAAATGGAGACAAGAGGCTGGTGATCAGTCAGCAAGGTGAATTTCTGCCCGTGCAGATAGTGATTGAACTTTTTCACTCCCCACACTAGGCTGAGTGCCTCCCTGTCAATCTCGGCGTAGTTAAGCTCCGCTGAGGTTAGTGATCGTGACGCAAAGGCTATTGGCCTCTCTGAGCCGTCCGAGAATTTGTGCGACAGCACCGCTCCAATGCCGTAGGGTGACGCATCACGAGCCAACCGAATTGATAACACTGGGCTGTAATGGGCCAATACCTCTTTCGATGTGATTAGTGTTTTGCTCTTCTGGACAGCTCGTCTACATTCGTCACTCCACTTCCATGGCACCCCAGTTTGCAGTAGGGTGTTCAGTGGGTGTCGTATTGTAGACAAATTTGGCAAGAACTTATGGTAGTAGTTTACCAGCCCGAGGAACGACCTCAGTTGTGACACATTTTCCGGTGCTGGAGCCTTGACTACTGCCTCAATCTTCTCTGGGGACTTATGTAACCCCTCTTTATCGATAACGTGGCCACAATACGAGATCTGTTTTCTAAAAAACTCGCATTTGGGGCGGTTAGCTCGGAGCCCATATTCCTGCAATCTAGTGAGCACCTGCTCCAGGTTGACAAGGTGATCATTGTCATTTTCGCCCGTGACCAGGATGTCGTCCAAATAACATTGGGTCCCTGGGATCCCTTGCAGGACTTGTTCCATTGCCCTCTGCCAAATAGCCGGAGCTGATGCTACCCCGAATACCAGCCGGTTGTATTGGTAGAGACCTTTATGGGTGTTGATTGTGAGGTATTTTTTTGATGCTTCTTCTACCTCCATTTGCAGATATGCCTGGGCCAGATCAATCTTAGTGAAGCGTTTCCTTCCAGATAGCGAGGCGAAAATATCTTCAATCCGCGGAAGTGGATATTGTACGGTGTGAAGGACCGGGTTCACTGTTACCTTAAAGTCCCCACAGATGCGAACCTTCCTTGGTTCCCCAGGCGTGCTGCTCAACGACTTTTTCATCACAGGGACGATGGGTGTAGCCCACTCGTTCCAGTCTACCTTGGACAGTACACCTGAACGTTCCAGACTCTCCAGCTCTGCTTCGATGGCTGGGCGGATCGCTTAAGGTACCGGTCTGGCCTTAAAACATTTTGGGCTTGCGTTTTCTTCAATTTTAATCGTCGCTGTCATGCCTTTTAGTGTTCCGAGTCCTTGCTGGAACACTTCTTTCGCGTCAGTTAGGATCTTTGACAGTCGCCCAGGTGTGACGTCGTCATCCTTTTTGTCAGCCACAGTCAGTGCCTGAATGGAATGCCAATCCAGTTGTATTTTCCGGATCCATTCACGTCCCAGTAATGGTGGTCCTCCATCTTGCAATACATACAGGTCTAGTTTTGGTGTTTCCTTACCGTTATGTATAACGGTCACCCTTATTTTTCCTTTGGGGTAGACTTTTTGCCCCGTGTACGTCTTCAAAATAATTTTTGTGTCTCTCAAGGGTATGTGTGAGAATAGCCGCTCGTAGTCCCGTCAGTTTATGACTGTTAGGGCTGATCCTGTGTCCAATTCCATCTTTACCTGGACTCCTGCTATCTTGAGAGTGACCCAAATGGTTCGGTGATCCTCCGTTGTGATCACATTATGTAGTTTCAGACAACTCAGTTCCCTGCTTTCGGAGTCATTATCACTCTTTTGTTCGTCTGAACTATTCTCCGTCATCTTATGTACCTTCTTGTACTTTTCTTTGGTAGGTTTCTTATTGCTGGTTTTCTTTTCCGACCTGCAGACTCGTGCTATGTGTCCTACTTTTCCACACTGTCTGCACACTTTTTCTTTGAACCAGCAATCATTCTGGTCGTATGTTTTTCTGCCGCAGCGATAGCACTTCTCTGTTCTATATGACATTTCGTTTGTGCCATATTCTTGCGGTCTCTGTTGTATCTCTGCAGCGCCCCGTGCTGCTGCTTCATATGATACTGCAATGCTGAAAGCCTTTTCCAGCGTAAGGTCCTTTTCAGATAAAAGCCGTTTATGGGTTCCTTCACTTTGAAGCCCACACACAAACTTGTCCCTTAAGGTATCTGCCAGTCCCGCTCCAAACTGGCAGTGTTTCGATAGTTTGCGCAGTTCTGTTAAATAATCAGCATTGCTTTCATCCTTATGCTGGTTCCGTTTGTGAAACTTGAATCTTTCTGCTATCAGCAGCGGTGTGGGGTTTAAATGTTCCTGTAGTATCGTTACTATGTCTTCAAAACTCTTTTCCATTGGCTTCATTAGTTGCCACATTTCCCACATTACAACAGTGACTCCACTTCAAAAATACTTCATTGTGTAAAGCACTTTGGGACGTCCGGTGATCATGAAAGGTGCTATATAAATGCAAGTCTTTCTTTCTAAAAGGAAGCAATGCCATTCTTTGCTGTCATTGATCACTTTTCTAATGTTACTTTAGGATTCTTTTGCACTGACAGTCAACTGTGCAGTGGCTTATTGAGCTCAATATATCGAACCTAGGAAAGACATATGTCTGATAAAGAATATACAACATGAAGTACAGATCCAAACTTGTCTGAATTTGAGCAAAATTCGAAGAAGAAAAGCAAAAATCTGCATACTTAGCCTTAACTTTGATAAACTCTGGCCTAGAAATTCATTACAGCCACTTTTGGGGCGGTAAAGTCGGGCGGCCGCTAAAGTTTGCGCCCGGCGCAAATTCGAGGCCACTTCGCCAATATTCGTTAGCTTCGCCTTAAGAGTTTGCTCGAGCGCTAAAACTGGCGATGCACGGCTCTCTTTAGGCGCTAAGCCGGAGGTGCTGAGCGATACCGCCGAGGCCGGGCGCAGCGCAGGTGCGGCCATTTCTTCATTGACGGCAGACACCCTGGCGCCGGCCAGCTCTTAAGGGGGAAGGGTCGACTTGGTCTGCTGCCACGCCCTGCACACTGGAGCCCTCCAGCTAGGCCTGAACACTGCTGCTGGACCCATATAGCGCCTCAAAGTATGGAGAAGGCCCGTGAATGAGCGCAGCGCTTCTCAGAGCTTGATCTGAGGGTGCTGGTTCGCGCTGTGGAGAAGAGATGCCATATTTTGTTCCCAGACAATGGGAGGAAGCCGCCGGCACGCGTCTACCGGAGAGCCTGGAGGCATGTCGCCACCAGGGTGACATCGAACAGTGAGGTCCCCAGGAGCGCGGTACAATGCCGCAAGAAACTAAATGACCTCGCCAGGATTGTCAGGGTGAGTACCCTTTCCAGTGTCCTCCTCATCCTTGCATGTGCACCTCACATTATGGGCAAAGGGACCTGAAAGCCCTAATGGCCAGCTCTCGTGCAGCAGCTATGGGTCACTCATGAACATCAATTGCACATTGTACACTTAACACACTGGCCAGGCTATTTGACCATGGGAGGCAGTGCACACAAGATCAGGGCTACACACTGGCCAGGCTATTCGACCATGGGAGGCAGTGCACACAAGATCAGGGCTACACACTGTACTTAGAGGCCGTCCTTTCTCTTGCAGGCCAAGCTGGCCAATAATAAGAGGAGCCGGACTGTGACCGGGGGAGGCGGACCCCAGATCCAGCCGCTCACCGAGCTGCAACAGCGCGTGGAGCGCATCTTGGGTGCCCGGGTGATTGGCCCCGTTGTATCTGGAGATGCCGACCCTGTTCTGGGCACCAATGGTAAGGACATCATTTTTTGGACCTCTCTCGTCCCACTTGCGCATCAGATCTACATCCTTTGCCACTGTCCGACCAATGCGCTGAATGCCACCACTCATGAATCCCTCGCTGACGCCCTCTCCTCACTCTAAAGCTACTCTTGTGCCTTCCTGCTTTCAGATGGTGAGGAGGAGGTCCCTGAAGTTGCCAGTGAGAGCCCCTCAGAAGAGGAGGAGGAGGAGGAGCAAGAGGAAGGCGGCCCATCAGGGGAACCCTCAGCCGCGGCAAGCCATGCCACTGTAGGGGAGACGTCTTCCCTGGAGGGGAGCGTGGCGGAAGTGTTGGAGGGGAATGTAGCTCCTGGGACCAGCGGCCTGCAGAAACGCGGGAGGGGGGTGGAAGCTCAGCGGCCTTCTCCCCAGAGGGGGGAAGGGTCGGAGGGGAGTCCAATTGCTGGGCCCAGCGGCGTCCAGCAACGCAGGAAGGGTCGGCCAGTTCGGCGGCCTTCTCCCCAGAGGGAGAGTCCGGCCTCCAGTCCGGAGACGGTCAACGCCGAGGAGATGCGCCGCCTCGAGGACATGTCTGCAGACTCGGAGCGCCGGCACACGGAGCTCATGGGGGTAGTGGGACGGATGCCTGAGGCCATCCAGTCCCTGTCTCGGAGTGTCACCGAATTCGGGGCCTCTCTGGCAGCGACTGGCCAGGTGATCAGTGGTGCCGTGCAGTCACTGGCTGCTCTGATGCGGTCTCAGAACAGGGCAACACGGGCACTCACTGCTGCCACACTCGCTGTGTCAGCCCGGCATCGCCAGGGCACCGGGCGCGCTGCAGCAGCACAGTGGTCTGTCCCTCGGCAGATTGCTGCGCATGCTGCAGTGCTGGCCCGGGCGAGTGCCAGTGTCTCAGGCGACCAGCGAGCGCCTGCCATCCGCCAGCTTGCCCCCATTCCTCCAGCCGCCACTGCCTCTCCCCCAGTGGAGCTGCCACGAGCTGCTGCAGCGACTGATGCTGGCCAGCGACAGCTGCAGCATTCACCAGCCGGCCCCTCGAGGGCCAGACCTCGTCTAGGCCAACCCGTAAGGGCATCTGCCGTCACGACATGTGCCCCTCAGGAGCCTTCCCCCAGCCTTGCAGCAGCCACTGGCCTCACTTTGAGGAGGAGCAGCAGGGCATCCAGGGGCCGGCAAAGTTTGCAGAGGGCATCGCCCTCGCGGGACACAAAGTAGAGGGTGTGTCCAAATGTTGTGTTTTGTGGAATGGTTGTTTTTTGAAGGCCGAGGATGAGGCCATTTTTATTTACATCTTTGGTTAATCCTCCCCAGGTTGTGGGAGTGACTCATGTGTGTGAGTGTTTTTTGGGGGTTTCGTCTGTTTTTGGTTTTCATGTGGGAAGGGCCCTGAGTTTGTACAATAAACCATTTTATTTATTCACATTGTCCATGTTTGATCTTTGAAGTGTTTGTTGCCTTAACCGGCTGAGGGCTTGCGGAGCGGCTGCAATCATGTTCTTTCATTGGCACAAGCCATTCCCTGACAGGGGGCCTAGAAGTGACGTTCAATAAGCCGCCGACGGGCGGCCCTTGGACCTTCTGCCTCCCTCCTGGGCTGGTACTCCTCGTCCTCCTCCTCCTCATGCTCCTCCTGCTCCTCCTCCTGAGGTGGTGGTCCAACGTGAGGTGGCAGTGCCTGTGTCCTGCGGATAGCCGGGTTGTGCAGCATGCAGCAAACGACGACAAATTGGGAGACTCGCTCCTGCGAATACTGGAGGGCTCCCCCGGAACGATCCAGACAGCGGAACCGTTGCTTCAGGACGCCGATTGTTTGTTCGATGAGGTTCCTGGTCGCTTGATGGCTCTCGTTGTATGCCTCTTCAGCAGGGGTCGTGGGCGCGCGGAGCGGGGTCATGAGCCAGGTACACAAAGGATAGCCTTTGTCTCCGATAAGCCATCCTCTTGGGTGAGGCTGTGCCTGGAACATGTCAGCCACAGTTGTCTGTCGCAGGATAAAGGCATCGTGGCTGCTGCCTGGAAAGCGGGCATTGACAGCTAGGATGCGCTGCCTGTGGTCACACACCAGCTGTATGTTGAGGGAATGGTAGCCCTTCCGGTTGCGGTAATCCTCGGCATGCTCCAGAGGTGCCCGCAAAACCACATGCGTGCAGTCAATGGCGCCCTGCACCATGGGGAAGCCCGCTATTCTTGCAAATCCCACTGCACGCTGCTGCTGCTTGTCCAGGGTCATGGGGAAGGAGATGAATTGACGTCTCCTTCTGAAAAGGGCATTGGTCACCTGGCGGATGCAGCAATGCACGGCGAACTGGGAGATGTTAGCGATGTCCCCAGCAGCGGATTGGAAGGAGCCGGTGGCATAGAAGTTGAGAGCCACCGTCACCTTCACTGCCACCGACAGAGACGTCCTGCGCATCAGCTGTGGACGCAGATCTCTGTGAAGCAGCTGGCAGATGTCTGCAACCACCTCGCTTCTGAATCGCAGCCTCCTAACACACTGCGCGGCAGACATGTTGAGATAGGAGAACTGCTGGCGGTATACCCTGGGTGTGTAAGGCCTCACTTGGCGACGCCTGTTGGCCCCTCTGCGTCTAGCCAGGGCTGCCACTCTCTCACGGCGTCTGTAAGCCCTTCCGACATAAGGCTGAAACTCAGCGTTGGCACCCAATGCAGCCCCCATAATATGCTGGCAAACACTGAGATCTCAATGAAGGCAAAGAGAATTGCACAGCTCTGGCCTGAAGCCAAAAAGACCTGTCCTAGTGTTGGGCCAAAGCAGTAAGCTCTCTTCCTTGGTCTCTCTCCAAAAATCCGTTGCACAAGAGTGAATGCTGCAAAATGGCTGCCCTTTATAGTGCAGGGTAAGTGCCCTTTAATTTGCGCTCCCCGCGGCCCGCCTCGGCTGTGTACCGTTCCACTTCACAGTCGTTAGGGCCGCCCGGCGCACAATGGGGCGGCGCGAGTGAAGTTCCGGTTCCGGGCGCACAAAGGGCGTTGCACGACGAAATGACGTCATGATCTGCGCGCGCAGCTGAGCGCGCGCAAAGACTTTGCGCCAGCGCTAAATGTCTACTGAAGTTGGGGCGAGGCGCAGATCGCACTGCGCCCGGGCGCTAAGCGCCTAGCGCTCGAGATCTGCTCCTCCTAAGGCGCTAACGCCTGGCGCAGCCAACTGAATTTCTAGGCCTCTAATTTTTATTATTTTTTTAATGGAAATTTGGTGGCTGGATAGAGGTGGGAAAAGCCAGTTTAGCACTTCCAATACATGCACAAATCTCTTCATGGACCTGGAATTAGTGTTGGACTGCCCCCACATTAGTGATTATAACCTAGAAATTGGATTGCACCTGAAATGGAGGCGATCACAGGCTGGTGTCGGGAGCAGTGAGACCGGAGACCCAGTGAGCATTTAAACTCACTTTCGCGGGCTTTCTTTCACAGGCTGGTGTAGGGAGCAGTGAGACCGGAGACCCAGTGAGTATTTAAACTCATTTTCGCGGGCTTTCTTTCACAGGCTGGTGTAGGGAGCAGTGAGACCGGAGACCCAGTGAGTATTTAAACTCACTTTCGCGGGCTTTCTTTCACAGGCTTACCAATCTCAGACCGGTGGCGGCATTCCAGAGCCACGTCACGATTCAAAACGTGACGCGGGCAGGAGGGAGCAGCTGATTGGGTGAGTACGGCCAGGGAGTATTTATACTAATCTATAGTTGACAGTTAAGGTTCATAGGGGGAGAAATTCGGTTGTTAGCGCCACCGATTAACGCCTAAAGAGGCCAAGAAGTGGGGTGCTAGCCAATTTCCGAGCGGGCGCAAGGCGCCTAGCGCCTCGCCCCATATTGAGCATGCATTTAATGCCAGCGCTAAATCTTAGCGCCTGCTCATGGGCGCTGGCTGATTATGACGTCATTTGAGTGTGCAATGCCTTTTGGGCGCCCCGGACCAGAAATTCAGTGGCGCCCCCCTCCGTAGCGCCTGGCGCTAATAGTGACAGCTTACCTGGACCTTACCAAGTCGCTCTCGGGCTGGAGGAGCGTTATTTAGAGGGGACTTGTGTGGTGTAAAAGTGGCAGCCATTTTTGGAGCACAACTTCCTCGAGAGCTACAAAGAGTTGTTGAGCAGCACACTGAGAGCCATTTGACCACTGAGCCAGTGCAGGCAGACGATCTTCAGCCTTCTGACCATCACCTTGCTGTTGGTGAGCCTTGACAATGGGGAACCTTCCTGTGGGCACTTATTATGGGGGCTGCATTGGAGGGGAACATCCTGCTGCTGAATCATCTGGAAAGGGCACTGAGATGCTGGGAGAGGGGGGCGGGCATGGCCAGACGGAGGAGGGCCAACAGACGTCGCCACAGCAGACCTTATGCTGGCAGGGTTTTCCGACAGCAGTTTTCCTACATGAACATGCCGGAGGAGCAGTGTGTCAGAAGGCTGCGATTTAGAAAGGAGGTGGTGACTGAGCTGTGCCAGCTGCTTCAGCCAGATCTGCAGCCTCGGATAAGGTGCAGGACATCTCTGTCGGTGGCTGAGAAGATGTCTGCTGGCCTGAACTTCTACGCGAGTGGCTCTTCTCAGGCTGCGCGTCAGAGGCTGATCAGAAGTAGCTTCTAGGCCCCTCTCGCGGAATGCTTGCTGCCATTCCAAGAACAGGAATGGAACCGGTCTGATACCCCCAAGCTTGTGAAGGGCAAGATGCATGTAAATAGAAGGCATGGCCATTGTAAATGAAGAAAGTGTTTCATTACACAAAATGTGGTTCCTTCAAACATGAGAAAGCTATGGCAACAAAAAGCAAAACTAATACAGTGACACATAACTGGCTCTCACACCCGGGAGACTGTCCAAAACATAAATCACATTCCGACCATCTTCCTTGGCCTTGATTCCACTGCGCCAACCAAAGCATCCAATGCCCCATCAGTGAGGCATTCCGCCCTCTGCCTCACCCTTTCCATGTCTTGCTAGGCTGGTGCGCCACAGGTAGGCTCCCACCGCTTTGAAGGCCTACAAGGCAGTGAGTGTGTCTGGTGATACCAATTGACCTGCCCCGTTAAGAGCTGGACAGCGCCAGTGTGTCTCAGGGAAAGTGATTATTGACAGCACCCTCGCTGCACCCTGCCGCCGCGATATTGGGTTGCGCCGCTGGGTTATCACCTTAAGAGTAGTGTGCAGCACCTGATTTAACGCCACAATCACCTTTAGGGGCGCTGCAACCCAATATCACGCTAGGTGGCGCTAAATTGTGCCTGGCGCTAAACATTACGCATCGCCAGGACTAGCGCCCCAAACGTGGCTATACCGAATTTCTAGGCCATAGTTTATAAAGTTTAGAAGGTCTTAATTTTTTTTATGGTTATAGTTTCTAGTGCTAGTAACCAAGGGTCCTTGAGTATATCATTTAATTATAGTGTAATTGGTGGTATTGATTTGATTTAAGTTAATTTAAATTAATTGAAGGGTAACTCATGGCAGGACAGCTCGGTGCCGTGGTATGCTCCTCCTGCACTATGTGGGAAATCAGGGAAACTTCCTGTGTCCCTGACGACCATGTGTGTGGGAAGTATATCCAGCTGCAGCTACTGGCAGACCGTATTGCGGCGCTGGAGCTGCAAATGGATACATACTGGAGCATTTGCGATGTGAGGACGTCGTGGATAGCAAATTTAGAGAGTTGGTCACACCGCAGGTAAAGGCTGCAGGGGCAGGAAGGGAATGGGTGACCGCCAGGCAGAGTAGTAGGCGCAGCCAGGTAGCGCAGGCACCGTGGGTGGTTCTTCTGCACAGTACAGGAGGAAAAAGAATGGGAGGGCTATAGTAATAGGGGATTCTATTGTAAGGGGAATAGATAGGCGTTTCTGCAGCCACAAATGAGACTCCAGGATGGTATGTTGCCTCCCTGGTGCAAGGGTCAAGGATGTCTCGGAGTGGCTGCAGAGCATTCTGGAGGAGGAGGGTGAGCAGCCAGTTGTCGTGGTGCATATAGGTACCAATGATATAGGTACAAAACAGGACGAGGTCCTAAAAGCTGAATATAGGGAGTTAGGAGGTAAATTAAAATATAGGGCCTCAAAGGTAGTAATCTCAGGATTGCTACCAGTGCCACGTGCTAGTCGGAGTAGAAATAGAAGGATATTTCAGCTGAATACATGGCTAGAGGAATGGTGCAAGGAGGAGGGATTCAAACTCCTGGGACATTGGAACCGGTTCTGGGGGAGGTGGAACCAGTACAAACTGGATGGTTTGCACCTGGACAGGACCAGGACCAATGTCCTAGGGGGAGTGTTTGCCAGTGCTGCTGGGGAGGGTTTAAACTAAAATGGCAGGGGGTTGGGAACCTGTGCAGGGAGACAGAGAAATGGGAAACAAGGATAGAAGCAAAAGACAGAAGGAGAAAAGCAAAAGTGGTAGACAGAGAAGTCAAGGGTTTAAATCAAACATGGCCACAGTAAATAATAGTTCTAAAAGGTCTAAGAGTGTTAAAAAAACAAGCCTGAAGGCTTTGTGTCTTAATGCGAGGAGCATTCGTAATAAGGTGTGTAAGAATTCGCAATAATTTACAGTTCTGAAGATTCATGTTTTTGATTAAAGTATCCCTGGGCAATGTGCTTTTTAAATTTTCAAGGATAAAATGGCTGTCACACCACATGGCTGAAGGACAAAAGAGGTTTGGAATACAGCTTTCTGTGTGGAAGTAAGGTTCAATGAAGACAAAGGACAATGCTTTGTTTACAAAGCAACTGAATGCTATTAGCATTTGTTTAGATACACCTGAAACTGCAGAAGAGATGTTTGCACCTTGAATGGGAAGCGTTAACTTTAAATGGGTTTCCAATCACCCAGTACTGGACTATAGAGCAGATGTATCTCCCTTTTGTTTCAGCAAAGGGAGCTCTGAAAATCACATTAACTCAATCTAACCACTTTGAGTTAGCCTATCACAGGGAAATTTTGCACACAGCCTGCAAGGCAGGATATGAGGGGCTCACCAGGTACAAAGATAGATGCTGAAGCCAGCTCTTTCTCTTGACTTCCTGGGACGATAAGGTGAGCTCTCTCTCTCTCTCGCTCTCTCTCTCTCTCTTCGCTGGACCATGTGAGCAGAGATTTTCTGACTCTCAACAAGGCAACCTAGCAGGAGTTAAGGGGGGGGGGATGGTGATTTAAGGGAATTGCTAAGATTGTTTAAATACATTGTAGCCATTGTACCCCTCGTTTTTGCCGTGTGTACCCCCTTGATATATAGTTTTACAATTTTACTGTGTTCGTGTGGGATAGTTCGATATTGTGATTGTGGTTTCTTTTAGTTAATAAAGCTTGATAATTTTCTCTCATCCAAACCACGTGTTCCATTTTAATATCATTAATTATAAGTTCCTCCACTCAGAACTAAAGGAGGGGTAGCGAAATTGGTTTAGAGTGCAGCAGCAAAAAGACTGCTGGCCAGGTAGATTACCTTAAACCAGTTTAAAGATACCCCTGAAATCCTTACAGGTGGATGAATTAGCTGCGCAAATAGATGTAAATGGATATGATATGATTGGAATTACGGAAACATGGCTCCAGGGTGACCAAGGCTGGGAACTCAACATCCAGGGGTATTCAATATTCAGGAAAGACAGGCAAAAAGGAAAAGGAGGTGGGGTAGCATTGCTGGTTAAAGAGGAGATTAACACAATAGTAAGGGAGGATATTAGGTCTGATGGTGTGGAATCTGTATGGGTAGAGCTCAGAAATACCAAGGGGCAGAAAACATTAGTGGGAGTTGTATACAGACCCCCAAACAGTAATGCCGAGGTTGGGGATGGCATGAAATGGGAAATTAGAGACGTGTGCAATAAGGGCACAGCAGTTATCATGGGTGACTTTAATCTACATAAAGATTAGGCTAACCAAATTAGTAACAATACCATGGAGGAGGAATTCCTGGAGTGTATACACGATGGTTTCCTGGACCAATATGTCGAGGAACCAACTAGAGATCAGGCCATCTTAGACTGGGTATTATGTAATGAGAAAGGATTAATTAGCAATCTTGTTGTGCGAGGCCCCTTGGGGCGGAGCAATTATAATATGATAGAATCTTTCATTAAGATGGAGAGTGAAGTATTTGACTCAGACTAGGGCCCTGAATTTAAATAAAGGAAACTACGATGGTATGAGATGCGAGTTGGGTAGGATGGATTGGGGAATGTTACTTAAAGGGTTGACGGTGGATAGGCAATGGCAAACATTTAAAGAAATTGTTCATCCCTGTTTGGCATAAAAATAAAACAAAAAAGGTGACTCAACCGTGGCTAACAAGGGAAATTAGGGATAGCATAAGAACCAAGGAGACGACATATAAATTGGCCAAAAAAAGCAGCAAACCTGAGGATTGGAAGCAGTTTAGGATTCAGCAAAGGAGGACAAAGGGATTAATTAAGAGGGGCAAAATAGAGTATGAAAGTAAGCTTGCAGGGAACATAAAAACTGACTGTAAAAGCTTCTATAGATATGTGAAGAGAAAAAGATTGGTGAAGTCAAACGTAGGTCCCTTGCAGTCAGAATCAGGGGAAATTATAATGGGGAACAAAGAAATGGCTGACCAATTAAATACATACTTTGGTTCTGTCCTCACAAAGGAGGACACAAATAACCTCCCAGAGGTGTCGGGGAACATAGGGTCTAATGAGAGGGAGGAACTGAATGAAATCAGTATTTGTAGGAAAATGGTGTTAAGGAAATTGATGGGAATGAACGCCGATAAATCCCCAGGGCCTGATAATCTACATCCTAGGGTACTTAAGGAAGTGGCTCTAGAAATAGTAGATGCATTGCTGGTCATCTTCCAAAATTCTATAGATTCTGGAACAGTTCCCATGTATTGGAGGGTAGCTAATGTTACCCCACTATTCAAAAAAGGTGGTAGAGAGAAAATGGGGAATTATAGACCGGTAAGCCTGACATCGGTAGTGGGGAAAATACTGGAGTCCATTATAAGAACATAAGAACATAAGAAATAGTAGCAGGAGTAGGCCAATCGGCCCCTCGAGCCTGCTCCGCCATTCAATAAGATCATGGCTGATCTGATCCTAACCGCCAATCCACTATCACAGAACCATCTCCTGAATCTAACAGAATTAGACACACGAAATAGCAGCAGGATCAGGCTACACGGCCCCTGGGCCCGCTCCGCTACGCACAGGGCCATGACCGATCTGTACCTAGATTCATGTCCAAATTCCTGCCCGCTCCCCGTAACCCTTAATTCCCTTTACTTCTAGGCAACTGTCTATTTCTGTTTTAAATTTATGTAATGATGTAGCTTCTACAGCTTTTTGGGGCAGCATATTCCATGGACCTACCACCCTCTGAGTGAAGTAGTTCCTCCTCATCTCAGCTTTGAAAGAGCAGCCCCTTATTCTAAGACTATGCCCCCTAGTTCTAGTTTCACCCATCATCGGGAACATCTTCCCCGCATCCACCCGATCCAACCCCTTCACAATCTTATATGTTTCAATAAGATCGCCTCTCATTCTTCTGAACTCCAATGAGTAGAGTCCCAATCTACTCAACCTCTCCTCATATGTCCATCCCCTCATCCCCAGGATTAACCGAGTGAACCTTCTTTGTACTGACTCAAGAGCAAGTATGTCCTTTCTTAAGTATGGACACCAAAACTGTACGCAGTATTCCAGGTGCGGTCTCACCAATACCTTATACAACTGAAGAGATGTAATAGCAGAGCACTTGGAAAACAGTGACAGGATCGGACAAAGCTAACATGGATTTACAAAAGGTAAATCATGCTTGACTAACCTACTGGGATTTTTTGAGGATGTAACTGCTAGAATAGATAAGGGAGAACCAGTGGATGTGGTGTATTTGGAGTTTCAGAAGGCTTTTGATAAGGTCCCGCATAAGAGATTAGCGTGTAAAATTGAAGCACATGGGATTGGGGGCAAGGTACTGACTTGGATAGAGAACTGGTTGGCAGACAGGAAGCAAATAGTTGGAACAAACAGGTTTTTGCCGACTGGCAGGCAGTGACTAGTGGGGTACCGCAGGGATCGGTGCTAGGACCCCAGCTATTCACAATATATATTAATGATCTAGACGAGGGAACTAGATGTAATATCTCCAAGTTTGCAGACGACATACAGCTGGGTGGGAGGAGGATGCCGAGAAACTCCAGTATGATTTGGACAGGTTGGGTGGTTGGGCAGATGTATGGCAGATGCAGTATAATGTGGATAAATGTGAGGTTATCCACTTCGGTGGCAAAAACAGGAAGGCAGATTATTATCTGAATGGCAATAGATTGGGAGAAGAGGAAATGCAATGACACCTGGGTGTCCTTGTGCACCAGTCGCTGAAGGTAAGCATGCAGGTGCAGCAGGCGGTTAAGAAGGCAAATGGTATGTTGGCCTTCGTAGCAAGAGGATTCGAGTACAGGAACAAGGATGTCTTGCAGCAGTTGTACAGGGCCTTGGTGAGACCACACCTTGAGTAGTGTGTGCAGTTTTGGTCGCCTTATCTGTGGAAGGATGTTCTTGCCATGGAAGGAGTGCAGCGAAGATTCACCAGACTGATACCTGGGATGGCAGGAATGACGTATGAGGAGAGATTGGGTCGATTGGGCTTATACTCGCTGGAGTTTAGAAGAATGAGAGGGGATCTCATTGAAACATATAAAATTCTAACAGTACTAGACAGACTAGATGCAGGAAGGATGTTCCCGATGGTGCGGGAGTCCAGAACCAGGGGACACAGTCTAAAGATAAGGGGTAAGCCATTTAGGACTGAGATGAGGAGGAATTTCTTCACCTAGAGAGTGGTGAACCTGTGGAATTCTCTACCACAGAAGGCAGTTGAGGCCAATTCATTAAATATATTCAAGAATGAGTTAGATATATTTCTTAAGGCTTAAGGGATCAACGGATATGGGGAGAAGGCAGGGACAGGGTACTGAGTTTGGATGATCAGCCATGATCTCATTGAATGGCGGAGCAGGCTCGACGGGCCGAATGGCCTACTCCTGCTCCTATCTTCTATGCTTCTATGTTTCTATGAACCCAGTGCAGTATACTGCGCACGCGCTTAGAAAGAAGGAATTTGTATCTATGTAGTGTCTCTCATCACCTCCCAAAGCACTTTACAGCCAATGAGGTATTTTTGAGGTGTAGTCAACAACAACTTGCATTTATATCAAAAACAATTAGAATATTTAGTATGTTCTCACCCAAACTCGGTATTCATCATTTTCAAAGCTTCCTATTGATATAGTAAAACATCCTAAGGCACTGTTGTAATGTAGGAAACACAGCAGCCAATTAGCACACAGCAAGGTCCCACAAACAGGAATGAGATAATTGATCAGATCATTTTTTTTTAAGTGATGTTGGTAGAGAAGATTATTGCTTTTCTTCAAATTGTGCCATCGGAACTTTTACGTGACTCAGCCGAAAGACAGGACGTCTGACAGTGCAGCACTCCCTCAGTAGAGCACGCCTAGATTTTTGTGCTCAAGTTTCTGGAGGTTGGACTTGAACCCATAGGGGGGGGAAATTCAGTTGTTTGCACCTCCCGTTAGCGCCTTAAGAGGGCGCTAATGGGGCGCAAAGCAACTAGCGCCTGGGCGCAGTGATGTTTGTGCCACTCGCGAAATTAACTAGACATTTTGCGGCGGCACTAAATACTACTGCCACGATCTCCTGCGCTGGCAGATTGTGACGTCAGTCGAGTGCGCAACGTCCCGTTAGTGCCCCAGATCGGATATTGAATGCCGCCCCCTGCCTTACCGCCTGCCTCTAGCAACGACAGGTTGAAGGGAGCGTTATGCTGTCAGAAAGGGACTAGGGGAGCGCTATTTAAAGGCGACCGCTTCCTGCCTTTTTTTTGTCGGTGACATTTTTGCACCACACATTCTGAGAGAGAGAGAGAGAGAGAGAGACTGAGACTTCTGGAGAGATTCAATGCTGTGTGAAGGAGTTTTGAGTACTGAGCAGCACTTTGCAGGTTTATTTTGATTTGCCCTTCCTTGCTTCGCCAGCGCTCTGAGGTAGCGCCTTGCTCCTCGTCCTTTGCGCCTTAAGACAGGTGTGAAGCGCCTGATTTAGCGCTCCAATCACCTCTAGGGGCGATAAAAGCCAAGTTTGCTGTCGGAGGCGATAAGTAGCGCCCAGGCGCTAAACTTTGCGCACGGCCGATAATGGCGTCCCAAACAGGGCGATACTGTATTTTTCCCCCATAATCTTCTGACTCAGAGGCAAGGGTGCTGCCACTAAGCCACAGCTGGCACTTGCTTAATAAAGCTGGCGACCAGACCACAGCATGTTGGTTCACCGGCCTCATTAGTATTGAACTGACAAGCTGCAGGTGTCCGTCTCGGACCCAGAGTCAGCTCGCCAGTCATGGAGGAGAAGTGAATGCGGGCCTCAGGTGAACCCGGGAGAGGAGGAGTCAATCAGGATGGGGGCATACGGTTGCTCACAGTGGCCCACGGTTGCAATGCACTCCTCCCGGTTCCAAATTCAAGTAAGTAAAAAATTATAAACTTACCTTTTTGATGGCAGCCTCCAGTGGCCCCTTTAAGATCTGTTGGTTAGGCTGCATATAGACCATGTAATCCTGAACACAATACACCTGATGCGTGGGTAAACCAATTTCCCCTTTGCCGATTTTAGGCCCTTTATTAGCATATTCAAGAGGACTGTTTTCAGTGACTGCCAGGGATACCGCGACAGTGCCAAAACCATTAGGAAATTGGACCTTTTTCCAACGCTGTTCGGGCATGCAAGATTGGCCTCCAAAGTTTGCCCCTGTTGTGCCCATTTTACACCCGTAAAATGGGAGCAACAAGGTCCAATTTCTAGGCCTGTTTATAAAAGGTTCTATAATGACGATTTTATGAAATTGGACTTTGACATGGAGCTTCACTTGCCAGGAGTGCATACTCGGAATTCAGTCATTTTAATGGATAACAAATCATGGGGTGCACACACCTGAATCGTGATATGTAGCTGGCAAGACATGATTACCCTTTGTAATCATTTAAGAGTCTGTAAGTTAGTCACACAAGATTTTACTGTGTAAACTCTGAGAACACACAAAACAGTACACAGCCCTGTAAATAATATACAGTTCTACCTGAGCCTACAATCACACTGATTTTTAGCAGTCGACTTAATTTACTATGATCACGATACCGAATAGCAATAAAGTGCAAATTAAAGTCACAGCTAAATATTTCACAGCCTTAGATAACTCCCTTGTATGAGGACCTTTAATTAAGAACATAAGAACATAAGAAATAGGAGCTGGAGTAGACCTTATGGCCCCTCGAGCCTGCTCCGCCATTCAATAAAATCATGGCTGAAATTTTACATCAACTCCACTTTTTCACCCTATCCTCATATCTCTTGATTCCCTTAGCACCCAAAAATCTATCGATCTCTGCCTTGAATACAGTCAATGACTGCGCATCCACAGCCCTCTGGAGTAGAGAATTCCAAAGATTCACAACCCTCTGAGAAATTTCTCATCTCAGTCCTAAATGGCTGACCCCTTATTCTGAGACTATGAACTTTCCCATTGCCGCGCATGCAGGTTTGGGGGCGTGTCGGCAGTAAAAATCCCGAAATAGCGAGCGTGTCGGGAACCCGCCGTCATCCCGCCACCTCGCTCATTTAACTTGGACGGCTTTGAAGGCGTGACACGGACCTGATCGGCATATGCGGCTGACCTCATTGAAATCATATCAGAGCCAGTGAGTGTCATGAGTTTTTTTATTCGTATATGGGATCTGGGCATCGCTGGCAAGGCCAGCATTTATTGCCCATCCCTAATTGCCCTTGAGAAGGTGTTGGTGAGCCGCCTTCTTGAACCGCTGCAGTCCATGTGGTGAAGGTACTCCCACAATGCTGTTTGGGAGGGAGTTCCAGGATTTTGACCCAGTGACGATGAAGGATTGGCGATATACTTCCAAGTCAGATGATGTGTGACTTGGAGGGGAACTGGGAGGTGGTGGTGTTCCCATGTGCCTGCTGCCCTTGTCCTTCTAGGTGGTAGACATCGCAGATTTGGGAGGTGCTGCCGAAGGAGCCTTGGCGAATTATTGCAGTGCATCTTGTAGATGGTAAACACTGCCGCCATGGTACGCCTGTTTAAGGTGATGGATGGGGTGTCAATCAAGCAGGCTGATTTGTCTCGGATGGTGTCGAGCTTCTTGAGAGATGTTGGAGCTGCACTCATCCAGGCAAGTGGAGAGTATTCCATCACACTCCTTACTTGTGTCTTGTAGATGATGGAAAGGCTTTGGGGAGTCAGGAGGTAGGTCACTCTCCACAGAATACCTAGCCTCTGACCAGCTCTTGTTGCCACAGCATTTATGTGGCTGGTCCAGTTAAGTTTCTGGTCAATGGTGACCCCCAGGATGTTGATGGTGGGGGATTCGGCGACAGTAATGCCATTGAATGTCAAGGGGTGGTGGTTAGACTCTCGCTTGTTGGAGATAGTGTTATGTATTGGGTGTTCTCCCACCTGCGGTGGCGCTGTCACAGCAGATAAATGGTTGGGTTGTTCTCTTGGTTAAGTTTAGTTCTCTTTGTTCGGTTCTCTCCAGAACCTTCGTTTTGAATAAAGCACTTCATGTTTGAATCTCTGAGTTCTGAGTCCTAAATTGTGTCTAGGTAGAAAGGTACAGACACAACAAAGTGGCGACGAGGATCGGATGAATCTGCGTTGTGGGAACTTTCTTGTCTTTGACTACAAAACACTCGGAACAGAGATTGCAGCATCACATTAACGTTACGGGGGCAGTGAGTAAACAGAAAATAAAATTTGAAATGTGAGATGGCTACTATATTAGGAAACATCGGTGATTTTGATGAAAATGTGGAGCAATGGAGCGCTTATATGGAACGTTTTGACTATTTTGTTTTGGCAAATGCAGTGGCAAACGAAAAGGTCGTGCCTACCTTTTTGAGTATAATGGGGGCAAAGACATTCAATTTACTTCGCAGCCTTGTACAGCCAGATAAGCCAGGAACTAAAACATGTTAACAACTAGTGGAAATTCTTGCAGCACATTTTTCACCAAAACCTCTGGTTATTGCTGAGAGATTTAGATTTCACAAACGGAATCAAGAGGAGGGGGAATCAGTGATGATGTTTATTGCTGCTTTAAAAAGGTTGTCAGAACACTGCGAGTTCAAGGAGGTGCTGAATGACACCATTAGAGACAGACTTGTGTGTGGTCTGCTAAGTGCAGCCACACAGAAGCACCTTCTTACTGAGGACAACCTTACTCTTGAAAAGGCCATTGAAGTTAGTGTCTCCATGGAGATGGCGGAAAAGGAAACTCACCAGTTGAGTTCAACAAGGAGAGTTCACAAGGTGTCGTCTGAGCCTAAAGGTGCGTGGAACGGCACATGTTACCGTTGTGGGAAAATGGGCCATCACGCTAATGACTGCTGGTGTATGGAGCTGGAATGCTGAAATTGTGGCAAAAAAGGTCACATTGAACGTGCCTGTAGAAGTAAAAAAAGAACAGACAGAGCTGGGAAGCATGAAAGCAAAATGTCTGTATTTGGACAAGAGAAGAAAAAGAGTGCAGTATGATGGAACAAGCAAAACAGAGGGGAGCGACACCTCTGAGGAGGAAGAGGTGCACATACTAACGGTTGCAGGTGGTCCAAATGGCTACTGGGTGTCGCCACTAGTGGAGGGACAATCAGTGCGGATGGAGGTGGACACAGGCGCGGCTGTGTCACTTGTTTCAGACACTGTCTACAACAAAATGCTAAAGCATCTTACCCTTCAGCCAACAAACATTGTGCTAAAGACGTGTACCGGCGAACCTGTGGCCATGAGAGGCGCCATTGAGGTGACAGTTAAATTGAACGGACAGACTGCGAAACTGCCACTATATGTGGTAAAGGGAAATTACCCATCTCTACTGGGACGTGCATGGCTAGAGAAAATCACGCTGGACTGACCTGCAATCCGCATGATGTCAAAAGGGGAGTCAGGTCTGACTGCAGTTTTAAACAAACATGCAGAACTCTTCAATGGTGAACTTGGGAGCATGAAAAAGGTCAGCGTGAGACTGGACATTAAACCTGACAGCAAGCCGAAGTTTCACAAAGCCCGACCTGTACCCTATACAATTAGGCCAAAAGCTGAGGCTAACTTGGAGGCCTTAGTCGAGAATGGAGTCCTGGAGCCTGTGAGCATGAGCAAATGGGCCACACCCATTGCTCCTGTCCTGAAAAAGGATGGATCTGTTCGAATCTGCGGGGATTTTAAAGTGACTATTAACTCGGTGCTGTCTGCGGAACAGTACCCTCTTCCCCTCATTGGTGATCTTTTTACGGGCCTGGCCGGAGGGCAAAAGTTCAGCAAAATAGACTTATGCCAGACTTATCTACAAATGCATGTCGATGACAAATCAAAGGAGCTGCTGACAATTGTGACACACAAGGGGCTATACAGGTACTGCCGCCTTTCGTTTGGAATTATGTTGGCCCCTGCTCTATTTCAAAGGGCAATGGATCAGATTTTGAGTGGACTGCCAGGAGTCCAGTGCTACCTAGATGACATCCTTGTCACTGGGACAAATGAGGAGGATCATCTTCTGAACTTGGATGCGACACCACAGCGACTGAAAGAGTACGGACTCAGAGTTCGTAAAGACAAATGTGAATTCTTTCAGTCTTCAGTCGAGTACCTGGGGCATGTGATTGATGCTACTGGCCTGCAAAAGGTGCTGTCAAAGGTCAAGGCGATCATGGAGGCCCCAGCACCCCAGAATGTGAGCCAGTTACGTTCATTTCTGGGGCTACTTAACTACTATGGGAAGTTTATTCCAGACTTAGCAACATTGCTGAAGCCGTTACATCAGCTGCTATGTCAAGGCAAAACATGGAAATGGACTGAACTGTGCAACGAAGCTTTCGCCCAAGCAAAGAAAGCATTGCTGAAGTCGGAGGTCCTGACACACTTCGACCCAAAGCTACCCGTGCAGCTAGCATGTGATGCATCACCATATGGTGTGGGAGCAGTCATATCCCACATCATGCCTTCTGGGGAAGAGAAACCTATCACCTTCGCATCACGCACCTTGAACAAGGCCGAGAGTAACTATGCGGAGATCGAGCGCGAGGCCTTGGGAATCGTTTTTGGAATTCGAAAATTTCATCAGTACCTGTTTGGGAGAAGGTTCACACTCCTGACAGACCACCATCCATTGACTTCAATCTTCGGGTCCCACACCGGAATTCTGTCTCTTGCTGCAAGCAGGGTGCAAAGGTGGGCTTTACTGTTGTCAGGACACACATACGACATCAAATATCGCAAATCAGACTTGCACGGCAACGCAGACAGTCTCTCGAGGCTGCCCTTGCCTGTTACTCCCCCAGAGCCTCGTCAGATAGACATCTTCTACTTTAGACACGTGGAGGGAGCACCTGTCACTGCAGTTCAGGTACGAAGGTACACCCGCAATGATCCAGTACTGTCTGAGGTAATGGACGATGTCATTCGAGGGAGAGCTATAGGAGATTCTCCTAGTTTGAAACCTTACGTTTCAAAAATAAATGAGCTCTCCCTCCAGGCAGGTTGTCTTCTTTGGGGACGCCGTGTCATAATTCCGCCACCTCTTAAATGAAAGGTCCATCGTCAACAACAAGCTCAAGTTGAAAAGAGAGAGAAAAGTGCCAAGGAGAGACGGTTTCATCCTGGAGAGCACGTCCTAGCTCGAAACTACAACACTGGACCAAAATGGGTTCCTGCTACTGTGATCGCGCAGACGGGCCCTGTGTCTTACACGGTTGAGACTGCTGAGGACGTCGTCTGGAGAAGACACACAGATCAACTGTTGCTAGGAGCAGAGACAGCCACAGAGGCTCCAACGGCTGGTTGGCCTGAACTGTTTCCGGATGATACCGCAAACCAGCATCCTTTGCCACAGTGCACTTCTCCAACACAGGTATTCAAAGAGACTGTTCCACCTGTGCAAACTCCTGACTTTCGACTGACACAGGCACCTTCTCTATCTAGGCCTGTGTCAATGCCTACTGCTGTGGAAGCCAGCGATGACCGCCGGTATCCTGTCAGAGAGCGGCGACCTCCAAGACTCTTGGATCTGTAGGCTTAGTGACTTACCCACAAGACTGGGGCAGAATAAACCCCAGGGTAAAGTCAGGGTTTGAGGCAGTCTACCTCTACCCTTGGTTAGTTGAGTGCATTGAAAGTAACTTACCTGCTGAGGAATAATTTGGACCTTTCATTTAAGAGGGGAGGAATATGTTATGTATTGGGTGTTCTCCTCCCACCTGCGGTGGCGCTGTCACAGCAGATAAATGGTTGTGGTTGTTCTCTTGGTTAAGTTTAGTTCTCTTTGTTCGGTTCTCTCCAGAACCTTCTTTTTGAATAAAGCACTTCGGCCTAGAAATTCAGTAGGCTTAGCGCCCCATTTGGGGCGCTGGAGGGCCTAGCGCCGGAGTTATGGCCAGTTGGCAAATTCAGTGGGGCCCTTCCGTCGGCGTTACACCGGTTGCACTGCGCCGGCACCGATGACGTCATCGGTGTGCGCAGCGTCCCGGTTGCCATGGTGACGGGCCCCAGCGCCGAAATTGAGTTGCGGCCGCCTCGCCCGTGGCAGCCGCAACTAAGACTTTGGCAACCGAGTCTTGCAGGAGTTAGCGCCGGCGCATTAATGTCGCGCGGCGGCCGGCCGCTTTCCCGCCGGCCGCTTGCCCGCGCCTCCCTCCCCGGACTCCTCCACCCCCCCCCCCACGGAACAGATGCGCCTGGCCTGCAAGCCCGGCACTTGTCCGAGGTGCCGGGCTCATTTTTCTGAACATTTGAACAGCCAGCGGGCGGGTGCAGGCAGCTCCTCCTTAACTGAAGGAGGAGGCCTGCACTTCCCCAGCCTGCCGCACCGCATCGGGTGCCGCAGCGCCGGAATTGCGCCGCAATGCGGCACTCAGCGCCCATTTCGAGGCGCTGACACCCTCTAGTAGCGCCGGCAGCCGTTTGGGTGCGGCGCTACTGAATTTTTGGCGCGCGCAGGGGGACTTAGCGCCGGCGCTAAATTTCCGGCGCTAAAGCCCTGGCGAACCCACAACCGAATTTCTAGGCCTTCATGTTTGAATCTCTGAGTTCTGAGTCCTAAATTGTGTCTAGGTAGAAAGGTACAGACACAACAGATAGTTATTGCCTGGCACTTGTGTGGCGCGAATATTACCTGCCACTTATCAGCCCAAGCCTGAATGTTGTTCAGGTCTTGTTGCATGTGGGCACAGAATGCTTCATTATCTGAGGAGTTGCGAATGGCACTGAACACTATGATTGTTTAGAGATCTTTAGGAGTGATTTTAACGCCAGCTTCTGAGTTTTACTGCAAGAGCATGGGATTCATGGAGGTCGGGTACCTCGCCAATGAAGGGGAGGTGGAAGCTCAGTGGAAGCTTGGTGAGTTCATTTATTGACAGCTGGGAAAAGCACATAAATACTGTAACATTGCACCTCATTACTTGCCTCATGGAAAGGCTCTTGCTCACTTCATTTTGCCCACAGATTTCGGTGTCTACAGCTTGCAGGTCACGTTTGAAACCTCGGAAGCAACTCTCACAACATTGCTACTCACTATCATAACATTGAGGGGTTGGCCCTCTGATCTCCACTTTACTTGCCATCTACTACATCCGTATGGGTGCCACTCATACTGTTTCACCTTCGTCCTCAGAATCAGACCAAGATGAGCCCCACCACCAACAACACCAGCCACACCAGCAGCAGCAGCAATCACAACAGCAGCCTTCTCCTCACCGACCTGATGCTCCACAGGAGAGAAGGGGTCAACACAGGGCTGCACCACGCCGAGAGCGATACCCCGAACACAGGGTATACAGGCAGAGGATGAGCCTCCTCAACATGAAGGAGCAGGAGACTCAGGCTATCATGCCAGGTCGTCGCAGACATTTGTAGCTTGCTGGAACAAGACCTGCTGCCCAGAGGACCAGTGGCTGTCAAAGTCACCACCGCCCTCAACTTCTTTGCATCAGGCTCCTTCCAGGGATCTGCAGCAGACAGTTCTGGGATCTCGCAGTCGGCCGCACATAGATGCACCACCCAGGTGACCGATGCCATGTTTCACAAGTCAGCCAATTATATCAACTTTGCCACTGAT
The DNA here is from genome assembly GCF_052327205.1 of Somniosus microcephalus. Classification (NCBI taxonomy): domain Eukaryota; kingdom Metazoa; phylum Chordata; class Chondrichthyes; order Squaliformes; family Somniosidae; genus Somniosus; species Somniosus microcephalus. Next base: position 60,780,965 of record NC_140996.1, on the reverse strand, counting down.
GAAGCCAGTGTTACTGAGTGGGCGCTCAGCTTTGCCCCTCCGGCTGGCTTCCCCCACATCGCCCTGGAGTGTTTGTGAACCACAAGGGCTTCCACTCCCTCAATGTGCAGCTCGGCTGCAATCATAAAAAGATCATCATGCATGTGTGCGCCAGATCCCCTGGCAGCTGTCATGACTCTTCTGTGCTGCGCCAGTCCAGCCTCCCTCAGCTCTCCATACCTCCAGATAGACTTACCGGCTGGCTGCTTGGAGACAAGGGCTATCCACCGAAGACATGGCTCATGACACCCCTAAGGAGGCCAAGTACTGAGGCTGAGGAGTGTTATAATGAGAGCCAGATCTCCACCACTTGTGCATCTACTTGTGCATCATCTTTTTCTTCGGCGTGCTTCTACAAGATGCAACCTTTGTGGCTTCAGCAGAGGTAGTTGCAGGCTGGTCACTTTCCTGCTGCGACTCGTCAAGACACTTTTGGAAGACATCCTCTGGGTTTTGGAGCCTGTGGTGGCGCCGCCAAAGTCTGCTCCTTCTGCGACTGTGCAGGGGCAGACTCGGCCATCAGGATCCGAGGAAGCATGTGGGGCTCTGCCTGAGGGGGAGGCAATGGGGGAGATGGGTGAGCACTTTGAGAAGAGCCTCCACTTCCATGTCCCCTCTCACCATCATCCTTCTCATGGGCCACCCGCACTTCCCTGCTAGGAAGGAGCTGGCGAGCACCTTGCTGCACAGCAGTGAAGTGATGAAGGCCCAAGTCTATGTTTACATCCCTCCTTGAGAGGAGGTCTATGAGCGCCTGCCATCTGTTGTCCACAGCTAGCATGTGCTCATGTGAGTGGCGCATTTGCTGCTCCATGCAGGTGGCCATTCTTTCCGTGGAAGAGCACATCATCGCCATCGCCTGCGACATGATGGTGCTCATGTTGGAGATGGGCTCCTCCATTCTCTGAACATTCAGACATCGAGGCTGCAAAAGCTGCCAGAGCCTCATGTAATTGTTGCTGCCCCTCCAAGATCACCCTCTGTCTCGATGGTCCCCGAGGCTCTGCGTATGCAGCTCAGCAGAGCCTGGAGCATCTTGCACCCTCCGGCGAGGAGTCTCCACTGCTGTCCCTGTCAACACCACCTGCTGTTGCTCGCTTGTGAATTTGGAGACACCAGGTGACAACACTACTCTATGGCGCAAAGGACCCATCAAGGTGTGTGTATCTGCGCTGGTGCTGGCTGTGCTTGGGGATGCTGACGCTGCACCCTCAGTGGGGGAGGGGGCAGCTGATGGACCTGTGGGAGAGTAAAGAGATGAATTAGAAGTGTTATAATAAGAATGGGTAACATTACCATTATGCACATGATGACATTTCACTGGCTGCTGACATCAGTCCCCATATGAGTGACTGTTGTCTGCCATGTGGCTTTATGAGATGTGATTCTGTCACCAGGTTACTGGGATGTCCCCCTCTCTCCGTCTCCCACCGCCAGCATCTCTCGAGCTCCTGAGATCTCTAGAGCCCCCTCCTCTACTGCTGTTAGGTGTGTGAAGACTGGAGGGCCACCTCCGGTGCTCTCTCCCTCTCTGTTGTTTTGGGCTCTTTTTTTCTGCAAGGAGGGAAAGAAGAGTTTTAGTGAGAGTGATGGAATGAGTGTAAGGAATGGATGGGTTACGTCTGTAGAGGGTGACTATGAGGGAGTGGGGTGCCAATGCCAAATGGTCTCCTTCTGTGGTGTTACTTGTTATGATTGCATTAGGATGAGGGTGAGTGTGAGGGGTCGTTAGTCAGAGGGTGATGTGAGTATGTACATAGAGAGAGAGGGATGGGTGAACCTGGAAGGTGTGCAGGAATAGGCTTGGGAAGGCAGAGTGATGGGAATGTGTTGACAGGCACTTCAGGATGAAGGTGAGTGTGGCATTGCACTCACCTTTCCTGACCTCATGAGATCGTGGAAGCGTTTCCTGCACTGCATCCAGGTCTTCCTGACCGCATCCCTGCTGCTGACCTCCTCAGCTATATCCAGCCAGGCTCTTTTTGTTTCTTGTGGAGGTCAGCAGAGAAGAGAACCTTTCTGCGTGCCCTGACAGCCTCCACCAGAGCATGCAGCGATGAATCAGAGCCCTCTGCCTTTGGCTATCCATCCTTCCAAATTTATAACAGTACTGTGGCCTTCCTTTGTCAGGTTTCACCCTCCTTCAGCAAACTTCAAGTGAGTTCAATGCAAGGCTGTTATAAATATCGGCGCTGGAAAGGAGTCATTGATGAGGTCACCAGACCTGCACCATTTAATAGGGCTGGGAAACGCGCATGACTCTTTCAATTGGGGTCAGTAAATAAAAGTTGCTCTGAGCAGCACACTGCTCACAACATCGTATCCCCGACCTGCTATGCGGCTCACATGCACCCAACCCGACGCAAAGATAAAAGTGACAGCCTATGACTCCTAGTTCTAGACTCTCCAGCCAGAGGAGACAATCTCTCAGCATCCACCCTGTCAAGCCCTTTAAGAATTTTATATACGTTAAAATGAGATCACCTCTCATTCTTCTAAACTCCAGAAAATATAGGCCCATTCTACTCAATCCCTATCATCCCAGGAATAACTCACGTTTATCAGGAGTATATGAGGCAATAAAAGCATTCCATACTGATTAAATCCTGAAACATTTAATGAAAGTGCAAGAACCCTTTATTAGTAGAGGTCCTCCTGGTTAAAAAGTAGACTTTAACTGTTACTATATGCTGCATGCTAAAAAGCGGAAGCAGCAAGCTATAGACAGGGCTAATCGATCCCACAATCAACGGATCAGAGTAAAGCTCTGCAGTACTGCCACATCTAGTCGTGAATGGTGGTGGACCATTGAACAACTAATGGGAGGAGGAGGCTCCATGAATATCCCCATCCTCAATGATGGTGGAGCCCAGCATGTGAGTGCAAAGGACAAGGTTGAAGTGTTTGCAACCATTTTCAGCTAGAAGTGCCAAGTGGATGATTCATATAGGCCTACTCCTGAGGTCCCCACCATCACAGAAGCCAATCTTCAGCCAATTCGATTCACTCCACGTGAAATCAAGAAATGGCTAAGCGTACTGGATACAGCAATGGCAATGGGCCCCGACAACATCTCAGCTGTTGTGCTGAAGACTTGTGCTCCAGAACTAGCTGCACCTCTAGCCAAGCTGTTCCAGTACAGCTACAACACTGGCATCTATCCGACAATGTAGAAAACGGCCCAGGTATGTCCTGTCCACAAAAAGCAGGACAAATCCAATCCGGCCAATTACCACCCCATCAGTCTACTCTCAATCATCAGCACAGTGATGGATGGTGTCATCGACAGTGCTATCAAGCGGCATTTACCAATAACCTGCTCACTGATGCTCAGTTTGGGTTCTGCCAAGAACACTCGGCTCCCGACCTCATTACAACCTTGGTCCAAACATGGACAAAGGAGCTGAATTCAAGAGGTGAGATGAGAGTGGCAGTATTTGACCGAGTCTAGCATCAAGGAGCCCTCGTAAAACTGATGCCAATGGAAATCAGGGGGAAAAGGCTCCACTGGCTGGAGTCATACCTAGCACAAAGGAAGATGGTTGTGGTGGTTGAAGGTCAATCATCACAGCCCCAGGACATCACTGCAGGAGTTCCTCAGGGCAGTGTACTAGGCCCAACCATCTTTAGCTGCTTCATCAATGACCTTCCCTCCAACATAAGGCCAGAAATGGGGATGTTCGCTGATGACTGCACAGTGTTCAGTGCCATTCACAACTCCTCAGATAATGAAGCAGTCCATGCCCGCATGCAATAAGACCTGGACGACGTTCAGGCTTGGGCTGATAAGTGGCAGGTAACATTCGCGCCACACAAGTACCAGGCAATGACTATCTCCAACAAGTGAGAGTCTACCACCGCCCCTTGACATTCAACAGCATTACCATCGCTGCATCCCCCACCATCAACATCCTGAGGGTCACCATTGACCAGAAACTTAACTGGACCAGCCACATAAATACTGTGGCAACAAGAGCAAGTCAGAGGCTAGGTATTCTGTGGCGAGTGTCTCACCTCCTGACTCCCCAAAGCCTTTCCACCATCTACAAGGCACAAGTAAGGAGTGTGATGGAATACTCTCCAATTGTCTGGATGAGTGCAGCTCCAACAACTCTCAAGAAGCTCGACACCATCCAGGACAAAGCAGCCCGCTTGACTGGCACCCCATCCACCACCGTAAACATTCACTCCCTCCACCACCAGCGTACCATGACTGCAGTGTGTACCATCTACAAGACGCACTGCAGCAACTCGCCAAGGCTTCTTCGGCAGCACCTCCCAAACCCGCGACCTCTTCCACCTAGAAGGACAAGGGCAGCAGGTGCATGGTAACGCCACCACCTCCAAGTTCCCCTCCAAGTCACACACCAACCTGACTTAGAAGTATATTGCCAATCCTTCATTGTCGCTGGGTCAAAATCCTGGAACTCCCTACCTAACAGCAGTGTGGGAGTACCTTCACCACATGGACTGCAGCGATTCAAGAAGGCGGCTCACCGCCACCTTCTCAAGGGCAATTAGTGATGGGCAATAAATGCTGGCCTTGCCAGTGACGCCCACATCCCATAAACGAATTATAAAAAAAAAATCCCATGGCGCTATTTCGAAGAAGAGCAGGGGAGTTATCCCCGGTGCCCTGGCCAATATTTATCCCTCAATCAACATTATTAAAACAGATTATCTGGTCATTATCACATTGCTGTTTGTGGAAGCTTGCTGTGAGCAAATTGGTTGCAGCGTTTCCTACATTACAACAGTGGCTAAACTTCAAAAAGTTATTCATTGGCTGTGATGCACTTTGGGATGTTCGGTGGTTGTGAAAGGCGCTATATAAATGCAAGTCTTTCTTTTACAAGGCAGCTTACATCAAGGCCTTTAAAGGATATAATCCGAATGAAGAGTGACGAGTGATCCCTGTATCAATGTAGCTTGAACACTTGGATGTATCACTGCCTTGTAATAGACATGTTACTCAACAACAAAATGCATTTATATAGTGCCTTTAACATAGGAAAACATCCCAAGGCACTTCACAGGAGTGTAAACAAAAATTGGCACAGAGCAAAGGAAAAAGATATTAGGATGGGTGACTAAAAGCTTGGTAGGTTTTAGGGAGGGTCTTAAAGGAGAGAGAGGTGGAAGGGTTTAGGGAGGGAATTCCATAGTTTAGGGCATAAACAGTTGAAGGCATGGCTGCCAATGGTGGGGTGAAGGAAGTGGGGGATGCTCAAGTGGCCAGAATTGGAGGAACACAGAGTTCTTGAAGGGTTGTAGGGCTGAAGGAGGTTACACAGATAGAGAAGGGCGAGGCAATGGAGGGATTTGAACATGAGAGTGAGAACTTTAAATTTAAGGCGTTGGTGGACTGGGAGCCAATATTGGTCAGTGAGCATCGGGGTGATAGGTGAGCAGTACTTGGTGCGAGTTAGCATACAAGTAGCAGAGTTTAGGGTGAGTTCACATTTATAGAGGATGGGAGGCTGTCCAGGAGAGTATAGGAATAGTTGAGTCTGGAGTTAAAGCACGGATAAGGGTTCCAGTTGCAGATTAGCTGAGGCAAGGGCGTAGACAGGCGATGATACAGATGATATGAGCTCAGCTCAGGGTCAAATAGGACACTGAGGTTGCGAAAAGTCTGGTTCTGCCTGAGACACTGGCCAGGAAGGGGGATGGAATTGGTGGCGAGGGAACGGAGTTCATGGCAGAGGCAGAAGACAATGGCTTCGGTCTTCCCAATGTTTAATTGGAAGAAATTGCAGCTTAGCTATGACTAAATGTCAGACAAACAATTTAACCACATAGAGGTAATGGAGGGGTCGAGAGAGGTGGTGGTGAGGTAGAGCGGATTGTCCTCAGCGTACATGTCATTTCTTCGGATGATGTCGGCGAGAGGCCGCATGTAGATGAGAAACAGGGGGGCCAAAGATAGGTCCTTGAGGGACTCCAGAGATAATGGTGAGGGCAGGAAGAGAAGCCTTTACAGGAGATTCTCTGGTTAAGACTGGATAGGTAAGAGTGGAATCAGGCGAGGGCAGTCCCACTAAGCTGGACAACAGAGGAGAGGCATTAGATGAGGATGGTGTGGTCAACTGTGTCAAAGGCTCCAGAGAGGTTGAGTCAGTTGAGGAGGGATAGTGATGAGGAGGGTTAGTACACCATGGTAACAGTCACAGAGGATGTCATTTGTGACTTTTCAGTGCTGTGACAGGGGCAGAAACCTGATTGGAGAGAGTCAGACATGGGGTTTCAGGAAAGATGAGCACGGATTTGCGAGGCGACACCACATTCAAGGATGGTTGGGGATGGGGCAGTAATATTGTACGGTCAGAGTAGTTGAGGATGAGTTTTATGAGATGGGGGTTATGACAGTAACTTTGAAAGGCAAGGAGGCAGTATCTGAGCAGCCGGAAGCATTTACAATATTAGCTAGCAGGTAGGGCAGAAAGGGAACATAGGAACAGCAGTAGGCCATTCAGCCCCTCAAGCCTGTTCCACCATTCAATGAGATCATGGTTGATCTGACGAGATCATGGTTGATCTGTAGTTAGGTGGTCAGTGGTTTAATGGGAATAGGGTCGAGAGAGCATGAGGTGGGTCTCAAAGAAAAGATGAGCTTGGAGGGCATGAGGAGAGATAGGAGAGAAACTAGAAAAAGATGAGGGAAGCGAAGGATGTGGCTGTAACAGCTGAATGGATGGCCTCAAACGTAATGAAATAGAAGGCCATGAGCTCCTCGCTCTTGTTGCTCATTCTGCATTCTTTATAATACATACAAAACACATGAACAATGCAACTGGATTGAGTGGTAAAACAAAATTGCAAGTCTACCACATGATTCAACCTGAAATGATAGGAAGCTTTATTTGACTATTTGATACCAGAAAATAACATATATCACATAATGTTATATGGTCATATGACAGTTTGTGCACTGTAATCGAATAAAAGATCATCAACCTAAGGCTGTTCACTTACCATCATCATAGAATAACTTTAGATCACATGACCTAGATTCTGCTTTATGATTGGTTGATGATGACGTCATACAATGCATACTAAACTTTCATTTAAGAAATATTACAGATCTTGATAAATACTATTCTTCCTGAGTGTTCAAGGAAGTATTTAGAAAATTAAGGCTAATACGTGACCAAATGGAGATTACAAGCAAGTTTATGTCAAACATTTGTGTTTAGTATTATGGCAGAACTTTATTAGTTAAAAAAAACTAGTGAAAAAGTTGGCTTGAGTGTGATACAGGGAACACAGCTTTCTACTCATGTCAACTTTTTTGATGAAATTAGTGAAGAGTGTAATTTCATCCCTAATGATAGTGAAATAATTAAAAATGGCACTATTTTCTCAAACTGTATCACTGCCTGCAAAGTGTAAAGACATACACATTCCACACCATATCCAGAGCCTGACACATGTAGCATAAAGCTTCAAAGGCTTTGGTGCCTCAAAATTGATTTTTGTTCTTGCAGAAAGCTTTGCAAATTCAGCAGAATAGTACAGCCTTCATTAGTTCAATCAACCTGTGTCACTGTTGGAACAATCATACCCCATTATTTTGTTGCAGGGTGAAGAAAATCAAACATTTGCCATTGCTGTCTTGATTTGAAGCATTGCACCATATTCTTCACAACATAATCATGTCTTAGTATACTTAGAAGAACTTAAGTGATGAACAACGTATAGTGTCGGTACTTGAATCTTGAAACGGCTGTTACCTAAGTAATAACTTGTACAGTAATAATGCTACAGTTCCACCTTTCATCTCTATTCCCTTCAGGACTCTTTACTTCATCTGTCTCCCCCATTAAGTTTTAAATGTTGTAAACATTTAGATAAAAAAGCAGAATAATTTATTAGTAGCTACTTTAGTCTCATTTTAACTTACTTTGATTACCTTAAACATGGACTTATTCCACATGCCTGATTAAAAGAGCCCCAATATTCCCTTATGTGTGTGCAAGTCTATCAATGAGCTTTAAGGTGGGCATTGAATGGGACAATTAGCCACTTTGGGGAAGGATTTAGTCTGACTGCTTTTTGTTGCAAAATCAAAAACACACTCCTTTGACTTGTGTTTCTGATTTTGCTACAAAGAGAGGAACTTTTCCTCTTTTGTGTTCATACACACACATGCATGCACACAATTCCTTGTCCATAAAATAAATAGGAAAATATATGTAAATAAGATATAGTAATGTGTGTGTGCCTCAGCAGTTATCATGTTTAGTCACAGGAGCAGTGGAGGCATCAGACCTTTCTTGCATGCAAGTGACCACTTGACCCATTTAGTATGTATTTTTAAAACATTTTTGCGTATTTTGTGCTAAAGGAAATGAAAAAGTAATATTTTTTAACAAGACCCACTGTGGATAAATGTTCCCGTTGGTCTCAGAATACAAGAAAACATGAAATGAAAGGTCAGTGTCTCATTAATTCCATTTCTTCCACAGAAAAAGTACAATCCACTCCCTCAGAGATTCTATCCAACTCATTCAATCTCTCTAGGAAAGGTTTTGCAAAGTATCTCCCACTTTCAAAACTCCAGGAATTTGTCTAACCTTACAGCCTACATAATACACCCTAGACTCGTTGCCTTTCTGATGATACTTCCACAGTTCCAACAGCACAGGAATAAACATGGTTCATCGAACATTCTGTCCATATTTATTTCTTAATTTGTTCTTAATTTTGTATTCATTCACCTTATCACAGGTGTTAATTAACAGAGCATTAACTTTAGTCTAATTTTAACTTACTTCGATTACCTTAAACATGGACTTATTCCACGTCTGATTAAAAGAGCCCCAATATACCCTTATGTGAATGCAAGTCTATCAATGAGCTTTAAGGTGGGCATTGAATGGGACAATTAGCCACTTTGGGGAAGAATTTAGTCTGACTGCTTTTTGTTGCAAAATCGAAAACACGCTCCTTTGACGCTCCAAAAGTCTACTCTATATATCAATAGCTCTATGAGTGGGAAATAATCTTTCTAAAATCCAGTTGTGGTTGAAGCTTGTCAATTTTCTTACAGAATGCCAATTAGAATTCCAGTTTTCTCCCACCATTTGGTAAAAAAATTATAATGCAGGTTCCAAACCCATCTATTGGCCAAATAGCTGTCAATAGTGGAGTGCAATTTCCTTCAGTAAATTCTGTTATACCCCTGAATCCAATGCACAAGAGAAAATCTGAGCCCCAAAATATTTGTTTTACTGGATTAGATAAATATTTTCTAAGACGAATTACCACTCTTATCTGTTCCATTTTCACAGCTGTATTATAATGATACAATTTGGTAACTTAAAGTAAAATGACTTGTAATTGATTATTGCACCAGTCATGTTCTTGGCCTTATCCACCTTTGGTTGAACCGTTTCCAACTGTTATGTTAGTCATATTCAGACTGCAATTGTGATTTACAGTATCTGTGGATTTTAGCTAATAGGATCATTTAATACTTGTTGAACGAAAGTAGCATTTGCAGCCCAGAGATTAAATCTATTAGCCCTACAGCCAGTAAAAAAAAACTTGTAAAAAAAAAGGTGTTCAAAATTATCAAGGGTTTTGATAGACAGGGAGAAAATGTTTCCACTGGCAGGAGAGTCGGTAACCAGAGGACACAGATTTAAGATAACTGGCAAAAATTCCAACAGGGAGATGAGGAGAATTTATTTTATACAGCGGGTTGTTATGATCTGGCGTGCACTGCCTGAATGGGTGGTGGAAGCGGATTCAACAGTAACTTTCAAAAGGGAATTGGATATATACTTAAAAAGGAAAACATTTGCAGGGTTACGGGGAAAGGGCAGGGGAGTGGGGCTAATTGGCTAGCTATGTCAAGGTGTCAGCACAGTCACAATAGGCCGAATGGCCTCTTTCTGTGCTGTATGATTCTATAACACAATGATGGAGCTCTAATGAAGATGCTCAAAATTGTCCGAGGAGAATGACTCGCAGGTGTATCCAGCGTAAAAAAAAAAGAAATTAATTATTATAGTTTATCCACAAAAATAACGTTCATTTGTATTAAACATACCATATCATCTTAGTTTGAAATGAGAATTTTTTTTGGTGTAAGTAAAATATGGTTACGCTCAGAATACTGTGACGTTAGAAATGTTCTTTGGTTGAGCACAGTTTCCCATGGTTCAAAGCTATGTTAGTCAGCTTTATATCAGGAGCATGCACACATTTTGAAAGCTGCATAATGTGTTCATAGGGCTGAAAGGCATGGATTTTAATTTTCCCTTCAATAGTACATGCCGTGACTGCAAAAACCATCCAGACTGTATCAGATAGATAGCATGTAAGGAAGCAAATCTATCCACTCATTATTACAGATTTACCTCTGTGTCACAGAATGCAGAGAAAAGGTAAAACACATACAAATGTCAGACACTCTTCTCTGATGTGAACGATGTTGACAAGAACCACTCACCAATGACATTGCCAACTGGTGTTTCTACAACTGTAAATGTTGTCTTTTTCAGTATAAATGTTCCCGGGTCACCATTGTGCTCAACATTAGAGATATGGTCAAATGCAGGTAACACAATGATATTTAAACCCTGAGCTAACACTTAGAATTACTTAACATTTTTAATATAAAAATAGATGACTACCACTAGAACTAAAAGTTGAAAATAAAACTAGAATTTTGCTTTCTTTTTCAAGTTCCTTGAATGTCTGGCAGCAGCACTCTGCAGGACTCTAACTCTGTAGGGTACTTATTGAGAAAACATGGAACAACAGGCAAACGGAAGAGCATCAGGAATTATCAGACACACATACAAGACCATTTTCATTGGATCAGGATCAGCAGCAAAAATTAGGGGAACAAAAAATAATAATACACCTAAACAGCAAGGTCAGAGGCCATAACCTCCCTAGGTCTTTCTTCTGTTGTGATTTGGCAACATGCCACATATCACGTGTTTTTTTAAAAGTACATCATTAAATCCCTTTGGGCTAGATTTTCAGTATAGACAGTTTTGGGGCGCTAACCTTAGCGCCCGCCCGAAGTTAGCGCCCGTCCCAAAGTAGCGCCCCGTTGCCGGAAATTCAGTGGCTTCGCCCTAAGAGGTTGGTGGAGCGCTAAAAGAGGCGTTCCACTACTATCTTTAGGCACTAAGCCGGCGGTGCAGAGCGCAACACCCGAGCTCGGGCGCAGCGCACGGCAGACATTCTGGTGCCAGTGAGCTCTTAAAGGGGAAGGGTGCATGTGTTTTTTTCAAAGGCAGAGTCTGGGAGGAGGATGAGGATGAGGATGAGGAGGAGGAGGAGGAGGAGGAGGTGGTGGTGGTGGAGGAGGTGGTGGTGGTGGTGGTGGCCGGAAACATAAATACACCGTTCACAACAACACACTGGATCCTTCCACACAACACATGCAGACTGCCTTTTATACAGCAGGAGGAGTGCCCTTTAATTTGCGCTCCCCAGGGTGTGTTGCGTTCCATTTTACAAACGCTCTGGACGCCAGCCGCACAATGGGGTGGTCCAACTGAAGTTTGTATTCGGGGCGGCCAAAGGGCGTTGCACGAGGATGTGACGTCATTTTCTGCGCGCGCATCCGGGCGGCCGCTAAACTTTGCGCCGGCGCTAACGGGCAACTTAATTTGGGGCGGGGCGCAAACTGCGCTGCGCCCGGGCGCTACACGCATAGCGCCCGAAAATCACTTCTCTTAAGGCGCTAACTGCTGGCGCAAGCAACTGAAAATCTAGCCCATAATTCTTTACCAGAAATCTTGAATGTTTTTCACCTCCTCTCAGCTGTTCATTAATAATGTTTGTGTAGTCACTTGTTCTGTAAGCTCTATAACACTCCAAATTTTTCAATGTTTACAACAAAAGCCAATTATAAATACATCTGTTCAAAAACCTGCTTAGTTCATATTTTCCAATTGACAATCCAACACAGTGGTTGGTTGAGGTTGAACTGTGCCACTAAACCAACAACATTCACGCATCATTCAACCACTGCCATCACTGAACTTCACTGTTAGTTGATAAGTCTCCGTAAAGAGATACAACAGATACACTTCTCATTATCCAGAACATTTTGCAGCCATTCCTTTTGCTTTGTGGAAACTGTAAAAGTAGAACTTAGATATTAAAATCAGAATTAATGTATAAATCATATCAAGTCCAGGCCAAGTCTTTACTGAATCCCATTTTTATAGCTGCATAACATAAGCAGAGAGGATGGTGTCTTGTTTCCGGAAACAAAACCAACTGCAGGCGAGCAATCTTCAGAGAGTTTTTTTTTTCATCTGAGGTCTGGGTGAATATAAAGCAACCTGGCACTAGTAGACCTGAATGGCAGCTGGTGGTCTTTGGGTAAAGGGGCAGCAGGCTACAGTACCTCTTTCTGCTTTAAAACTGTTACCGTTCCAAGATGGAGTTGTGTGTTTGATGATGTATCCAAAAGGAAAAGAGTGTTTGTCCTTTATTTAAAGGCAGTGTCTCTACTGCATGTCACTGATTATCTCCACTGTCTTTGTAGTACCAGGAGTAGAGAGATGACAAATATGGTCAGCCAGTGCGGGCAGGGTCTGACTGCTGTGGAACCTGTTGGCTCACTCTTGTTGGGCCCCGGTGGAGCCTCAGTGGTTGAAAAGTCAAACTCCGGAGGACACATTTCATCGGTGCAGCCGCTACCACTCCCTGAGCCGCTTGCTTCATCAACTGAAAAGAAAAATGGTTCCAGTGAAAATTGACCATTAGATCAGAGGAATTTCCTAAAGAACATGGCCTTGAAATTCCACTGGGCTTCCCCTGATCTCCTCATAGCACTGTCAGCAATGCCTGCTACTAGGTAAAGCACCAGAACATGTTGCCAAATCAGGAGTGGCTGTGGCTGGGATCGAGACCAGGGTCTGGACCCCTGAAGTTGAGGGGCACATTAAAAAAACTAGAAGCCATCCATTACAGAGGGAGGCTCATGGTCTCACCATTCCCTATCTCTATAACTTCCCCTAGCATTACAACACCGCCCCAGAACTCTGCATTTCTATGACTCTAGCCCCTTGTACATCTTCCCCTCCCTTTGTCCACCACTGCAGCCATGCCTTCAGCTGCCCCCTTCTCTGGAATTCCCCCTGTAAACCCCTCGGTCTCTCCGCTTCCTTGTCCTCTTTAAATTTCCTCCTTCAAACCCACTTTTCGACCAAGCTTTTGGTCATCCCTCCTAATCTTCATCAAATGGCTCAGCATCCATTTTCCTTACATCTCTGTAAAGCGCCTTGAGACTTTTCTTATGTTAAAGATTCTATAGGAATGCAAGCAGTCAAAGCCCGGGGAACTAAGGTGTGCCCCATGTGGTTATATTATGGATATAAGCAATGATCCCACATGTCTTTAGATAAAACAGGCAAGTAGAGCCTATGAAAGTAAGAGGGCTGCCAAGTGTTTTAATTGGCTCAAGGTCCCCCATTTCATTACAAAATGCACCAGAATGCTCAGTTTTGATGATCAGTAGATCAGCAGACAGACACATAACTATTGAGTGGTGGCAAACTTTTATCAAACGACCGTTCGCTCTGCCAGCAGAATGGTTGATTCAATATTCTATGTAGCAATCTGGAATACTGGCCTTCAATCTGATTTTAACACAGCTAATGCCTCGTGATTTAACCATTTCCAGGCAACTTACTCCCTGTGGAATCTACTGAATTACTTAGAATCATAGAATGATTACAGCACGGAAGAAGGCCATTTGGCTCATCAAGCCCATGCTGACCCTCAGCTAGTCCCAATCCCTTGCCCTTTCCCCGTAGCCCTGCAATTTTTTTTCCTTCAGATACTTATCCAGCTCCCTTTTGAAAGATAAAATTGAGTCTGCCTCCACCACCCTTTCAGGCAGTGCATTCCAGATCTTAACTACTCGCTGAGTAAAAAAGTGTTTTCTTACGTCGCCTTTGGTTCTTTTACCAATCACCTTAAATCTGTGTCCTCTGGTTCTCGACCCTTCTGCAAATGGGAACAGTTTCTCTCTATCTATCCTGTCCAGACCCCTCATGATGTTGAACACCTCTATCAAATCTCCTCTCAATCTTCTCTGCTTCAAGGAGAACAACCCCAGCTTCTCCAGTCTATCAACGTAACTGAAGTCCCTCATTCCTGGAATCATTCACGTAACTCTTTTCTGTACCCGCTCTAAGGCCTTCATATCCTTCCTAAAGTGTGGTGCCCAGAATTGAACACTGTACTCCAGTTGGGGCCGAACCAGTGTTTAGTCACGTTCAAACACAGGATTCGGGTAAGAGCTGTGGCAGGATGGAGATTAGTTGCACTGATTTGACAAATACAGGACATAGTCATTCGATCCCTCCATTATACTCCTGTCTCTGAATGAAGATTATTAGAACAGCTGCTTACTTGAATCTTGGAAGTTTACATCATTTCCATTATAGGCATTCTTCAGTTTGTTGGTCATCACTCTAAGTGCCATGATTTTCTGACGAATCATTGTATCTGGTCTAGTGATGTCCACATCTACTTCCGGGTTGTTGATCTGATTGGTCAGACCGTCATTCATAATTTCAGGTAGGTACCTGCAGATTCAAATTATTATAACATATAATTCAGGGCTGCGCAGCACCAAAAAAGACTGACCATGCATGTCTATTCAAAGCTGATTTCTTTATTTTATAAAAAAGTGTAATTGAAATTCTATTTTTGTGTTATTCCAGAAAATAAATCGACAGGTATATTTTCTTTGCTTGAGGAATGAACCAATTTGATACACTGTAGCACAGTGTTGTTATTTTATTCGGTTAAAAAAACTACTTTCAAGAAAAGTTAAAACATAAAAATTACTAGATATTAAGACACATGTCAAGTACATTTCTACATTGACACTGTTGCCTGATAATTTAGGCTGAACATGGCAATTTGGGATGGTACAGGAATTATCTTGTGCAGCATTGATTTAAACCAATTGTGTTCAGCTGCTGGATGATATTACATGCATCTACAACATCTTTTCAATTGGGACCCATTATATTAAATAAAGAAAGTAGTTAATGGTGGTAACGTTTGCAGAAAGTTGATCTTCTCAATTTATTACTAATATAATATATTTAAACAAATTTAATTAAGCAATCATTTAAATAAAGTGTAAAACAGGAATCTTGTTACAGTGTTAAAACCACAAAAGCTAATGCTCATTCACCGCTTTGTCAGCGCACATAGGGCATTAAGCAGGCTATAATGAAATAGCTTTTAAATATAGATTAAGGACAGAATAGGCTATAACAACCAAGTGATATAAATGAATTCCACTTATTTTTTATTCCAATTACATCTCCAGATCAATACTTTTTATATTCTTTAACTAGTTATTTTTTTACAAAACCTGTGGTGCTGCAGAAGAAGAGGGTATTCATGGACAAACCAACTATAAAGGAATCAAAGCAAAAATAAAACTCAGATCCCCATACAGAGCCATTAAGCACCTAGAAAGGGAATACTGCAGCTTGACATCCTCCCTCAGTGTATCACAAAATTGCCCTGTTCTGGTCACAGATTTTTGAAAATCAGAACTTGAATTGAAGCTGAATGAAACCTATTTTGAAATTGGAATTAAAAGTGTACAATCAAAGAGTGGGATTCAGAGAGTAACATAAACATGACAAACCTCTCTACTACATTGGCCCTGAATTTGCAGTCGGAGGCTTCCCGTGGGGAAATGCCTCCAATCTGCAAATAAAATGCCGGCGTACCTGATGATTCGGGAAGTACGGAGAATTGTGCTCCTGGGCCTTCCCAAGTACCCACGGGTAGAGGCCCATGTAGCTCAGGGGTGCAGGCGGTTCGCAAGCGCCCCTGGGATCATGTGGGCCGGCCCAACCAATAAAAGAGAGGGATCCCTATTCATACTTATGGGGATTCCGTATATACAGGAACCCCATAAGCATGAATGGGAATACCCCCAAAAATACATCTACACAACAAATAAATAAAAATCACATAAAAAAATGTAATATTTAAAAAAATAAATTTACATGTTTTAAAAGGGCTAAAAGTAAACTTACCTTATTTCACAGGATTTTAAATGTCTAAATTATTGATAAAATTTTAGTTTTCTGTTTTTTAAAACTCTTACACTGGTAAAAGCAGGCCTTACGCCTGCTTTTACCAGACGTAAGACTTTCACGGGCATTTGCTGGGCAGAAGTTGGGCAAATAGCCCTTCTCCCGGGGATTTGTACGATCTGTCAAGAAGATTCTTGACAGATCGCAAGTTCCGGGTTTTAGCACAGGCACAGCACATGCCTAAACCCGAAACTTGCGCGGCCCTTACGGGTGCGTACACACCTTGTACGCACTCGTAGGGGCTGCAAATTATGCCCCATTATCTCTTTAAGAAGCAGAAGGGCATCAATATTGATCACCATGCATGTTTGCTTATTTTTTCTCCAATGTTGTCCTCTTTCCTTTCTCCTCTCCTGAAGGTATTGCCTCAGCTGGAGATTTTGGTTTCACGGGTGCTGCCAGCCCTCTGGGCTTTCCCTATGTGGCCATTCTTTATGTGTGGGTCTACTGTCCATGGGTTTTCAAAGCCAGGCCCAAAATCTGCCCCCACTGTGACCTGCACGCACAACCACTTTTCAGCAAAGAGCCAACAGATTGTGACCTGGCCCCCTAGCTAACATTCCCCACCACCGTATCCCAAAAAGCTGACATCAAGTGACACAACTGCCACAGCTGAGTTCAGCTACATCAGCACAGACCAGATATAAAACCTGGTTCAGTAACACACCATATAGCGCATTTACTTAATGAGTCAACATGGAAGGTCTTGTTCATTCTTTCATTAGTTAGAGTTTGTTTAAATTATAGGATTAAGCTACATTAAATTTTAGTTCAAAAGGTACTTGCAAAGATCGTAAATTGAGAGGCTGAGGCCCTACACATACATAATATTGGCCCAGAAATTCGGGTCGGGGGCTTCCCGCGGGTGCAAGCCCCCAACCTGCACTTACCTTGCGCACCGGCTGTTGAGCTGTGGGCCCCCGTGGAATTCCGATCCGGGGTTTGCTCCAGCTGCCGGCGCACAGTGCTTGTGTATCCCAGGGGTGCAGTTAGTTTGATGCGGCCCCTGGGATCACATGGGCCATGGGGAGCCAATCGGAGCAGGGAATGCTCCATTCATAAATTTGACAAGAAGAGCTGTCAAAACTTATAAATACTACGGGCCCCAAAACATCACTAAATCTTCAAATAATTTTTTTTTTAAAATCACATTTTTAAATAAACTATAAATTACATGAAATAACTATTTTAAACAATAATTTACATTTTTGAAAAAATAATTTTATTTTCTAACGGGGCTAAAAATAAACTTACCTTGCTTTAAAGTATTTAAAAATAATAAACCTGTGGAAAAAATGTTTTAATTTTAATTAATTCACCACTTACCTTGTAAAATGCAGGCCTTAAGCCTGCTTTTTATATGTGTAAATTCTGCAGACTTACCCTCCCGGGAAAACTTGTAAAAAAAAACTAAGTTCGATGCGCACGCGCAGCCTCTCCCGCGCACACGTTCGAACTCTGAACCCCTTCATTCAGGGGAACGGAAGTGCCGGTTTCCCGCGCATGCGCAGTGCATGCAGGAAACCGGCACTTCCATTGGGCTTACGGGTGAGTAACCCGTGCGTACTCACCTGTGGAGACCCGAATTTCTGGGCCATTGTTGTAGTTACTTCTGGGCAAAAGGCTAAAATCAAGGGGAAGGCTAGGTAGGCAGAGGATTCATCACTCACTGAAGGTGAGCAGTACTAGCACCGGTTATTGCCTTTAATGGGGTCTAGGTGTGCTGAAGGACATTGGTGCCACTGCAACATTGGAATAACTTTTCATGGAAAACTGTACATCAGTGGCTTGCTGGAGTCTATTTTATACCAAAACTCTTCTTTATCACCCAGCATAATATGGGGAATAGCGCTATATGGTGTGTTACTGAACCAGGTTTGATATCTGGTCTGTGCTGATGTAGCTAATCTCAGCTGGGGCAGTTGTGGGAACACTCACTTGATGTCAGCTTTTTGGGATACGGTGGTGGGGTATGTTAGCTAGGGGGCCAGGTCGCAATCTGTTGGCTCTTTGCTGAAAAGTGGTTGGCCAAACAATGTAAACTGCCCTGCTTCATTTAGTTCAGCAATTAATTGCAAGTTGAATCTGACTCATTGCTTTCCATCATACACTATTACTCTTCCTGAAATAACATTGTCATCACCAAGCATTTTCAAACTGGAACTAATTGGCTGGTTGAAGATTTATTGTAATGACACTGCACACTTGAGAACTCGCAGCACTGTCCTTACACCAGCGATATGCAGCAGCTGCCACCACCCAATCTGACCACCTGTTTGCGAATGAGCAGGAACAGTGTGCCAGCTGCAGGTTCCTGATGCTAATAAGATGGGAATGTCTCCTCCATAGTGTACCTCACCTGCCCTTGGTGTGTCCATTCCAGCATTCTTCTTCATCGGGCACACCAGCTGTCACTTTGTCATCATTACAGATGGTGTAAGGCAACGTGGACCAGAACTTCTTAGCCAGCTTCAGTTTCCCTTTAACGTCGGTAACCTGAAGATGTCATGAGAGAAAAACGCATCTTAATCATCAATGTCAGCCAAACAGGGTAGTAAAAAGAAAACAGGAATGACTGGTAATTTTACAATGGACATCAATAAAGGTGAATGGGGTTTATATATGTTTGGATTAAAAAACTCACTTTACATGTATAGGCGTCTAGCAATCTTTGCTTTGCTTTATCTTAAAACTAATCTCCTTTGACAAAACATCAACTGAATCAAGTTGTTGTTTGAAAGTAATACATAAAAAGACAGTAACACTATTGTTACACAAGTGCTTAGAATATTCTGCATATATAACTTTATTTCTGCAATTTTCTGGAGTCCAAAATTTCTATTAAAAGGAGAATATTTACTGACAATATGTACTGACAAGGGAATATTTGACAGATATAACTTGGAAAGTTCAAGGAAACAATCAATCATCTCAAGCACATTCTATCCAATGCTGGTTGGAAATTGTAACTAAACATTTACTATAATGGTCTTGATTGTATTCTTTGTAGAAGAATCTGAAGTAACGCGCATAACCCATCGACAGGCATCAATACCTTATTCCCATTACATCACAACTTGTACTTGTTCTAGGGTAGAAGGACAGGTGGTTCTGTCAGTCTAATTAATAAGCTGTGGAATCTGGAGGTCTGTGGAAACTTTACTTCAATACGTCACTAAAAAGAGTCTGGGGTGTTGTTCTTCAGCTCTGCACCTCTGATCGTCTGGCCATTTTGACTCATCAAAGAATAAAGCTGTCACTAACAGATTTTGGAAGTGGAAAAATGCACCCCTGTGTCAAACTGTACAGATGTGAACTTCATTAGACTAGTCAGCAGTCACGAACATGTTCCTGTCATTTGTGCCAACCTAAGTGAACCAGAAAAAACACTGCCACGGCTAATTGTTTCAAGTTATCCACAACCATTTCACATTTATGCTTTCACTGAGCACCAGGGAACGTTTAAAAATTGAAATTCCGTTCACAGGGGCCATTCCCCGTTAAAAGGGTGACTGACATAAACTCTGCAATGCTTCACAATCATCAGGAGATGTTACTAAAGCGATCGTGCTTTTCAGTAAATGTCTCAGTGCAATAGTATTTAGGTATGACTCAAAGCATCTCGCTGGTTATTCATAGTTATTCTGGTTTGATGGCCAAGCTGTTCATAGCTTCTGTCAATTGTACAAGACACTTTCTTGTAATTGTGGAAAAAAGTGGAATAGACTTCGGGGTAGGTGTTTGGCGGGTTCTGGACCCGCTCCCGGTTCCATCCACTCTGCGCTAACGATTTTGAGTAGATTGGGCTTATTAAGCCCGCTATGCACGTTACCCGGCCCAATCAGTGGGTGCGGGTCTGCTGCTCGCCTGTGATGATGCATTTGAAGCCGCTGTATTTAAGGGGGTCATGTCCCCTTTGGCTTTCATTTACATTTTGATGCTCCTGAGTGCTGGTGGTTGCCGAGATGACTGCACCTAGAACAAAGGCTGCTCCCCGTTTCGACTATGACTCCATGTTCTTGTGGAGGGAGTAAGAGGGTGCAAGGAGGTACTGTTCCCTTCTGATGGAAGGAGGAAGCCTCCTCAGCACATCAAGGCAGCCTGGCTGCAAATAGCTGAGGAGGTGAGTGTGAGGTCTATCTGTACACGCACCTGGGTCCAGTGTAGAAAGAGGTTCAATGATCTCCTGCATTCAGCAAAAATGAGTATAACAGCAAACTTACCTTCATTCTGCTGTGCCTGTCTTCACATCCCCATTACTCAGCATTTCCAACCCTACTCCTGCATATCCTAACTCACCCCAACATCCCTTGCACTGTCACCCATCCCTCTCTCCCTATGTACAGAATCATATCCCCATCTTTCTATGCACCCCTCCCACTAACTCTCAATGTTATGCAATGACAACAACTAACAACTCACAAGGAGGGAAATTGGTATTGGCACCTCACTCCATCACAGTCTTCCTCCAGCATCTATCCTATCCATTCTTTACACTTATTCCATCAGGCTCACTAAAACTGCACTTCTGTCCCACCATCCAGGAAAAGAGATCCCACAATAAGAGGGAGAGGGAGCGAACAGGAGGAGGCACCATTGGTGGCACAGCTCACCCATGCTGAGGAGTCAGCTCTGGACATTGTTGGAGGTGCTGAGGAGCTTGAAGTGGGGGATGGAGAGATGGGCTCAGTCGAACAACCTGGTGACAGAATTATTTTCCAAACATCTGATTTGGCATTCAGGAGTGACTCATATGAGATCTGATGTTCCTAGAAAATGAGTGCTAATTATGTGCACAATGGGATGTGTCTGCAACCTACCCATTACATGTCTAACTCATGTCTTTATTCTCCCACAGGACCATCAAGAGACCCCCTCCCTACTGTCCAGGAGGAAAGCAGTTGGACTCCTCAGAGGAGCCTCCAGCCTCTGAGGGAGCAGCATCAGCAGAAATTAGTGCACCCTGCACCAGCGCAGAGATGCACACCTCGGTGGGTCCAACGCGAGATAGAGTAGTGTTGTCACCTGGTGTCTGTCTCACAACTCATTAGTGGGCAAAAGCAGATGGTGGAGACAGGGACAGCAGTGGAGCACCCTCATCAGAAGCTGCAGGACACTCCCAGCTCTGCTCAACTGCATGCAGACGCTTAGCCTCTGGGGCCATCCGTAGAGAGAGTGATGCTGGTGCTTCAGGAACAAGTGCAGGAGGCTCTGACTGGGTTAGCAACCACAGTGACTGTGAGTGTGCAAAGAATGGAGGAGTCCATCTCAAATATGAACAGCGTCATGGTGCAGGCACTGGCAAATGTAGGTCCTGCCATGGAAAGGATGGCAACCTCCATGGAGGACATAAATCGCCAGACTCAGGAGAACATGGTAACACTTCTAAATCAATGGTCAGCTATGGAGGATCGCTGGGCATCTATCAAGGAGAGAAACCAGAGGTTCATGGATGTCCTTGTTATGAGGAATGTCAGCACAGACACGGGTCCTCATGGCCCCAATGATGTGCAGCAAGGTGCTCTCCAGCAATTTGCTAGCAGAGAAGTGCCGGTGGCCCATGAGAGGGATGGTGGTGGAAGGGGAAATGGAAGTGGGGGCTCCTCTCCAAGCGCTCATACTGCCATCCCATTGCCAACCCCTTGGTCAGAGCCCCAGATGCCTCCCCCAACAGAGATGGCCAAGTCTGCTGCTGCACAGCCGCAGAAGGAGCAGACTTTGGTGGGGCCCTCACAAGCTCCAAGACCCAGAGAACGACCGCCAAAGGTGTCTAAGCAGACGCAGCAGGGAAGTGAGCAGGCTGCCTCTGCATCTGCTGAAGCCACAGGGGGAGCACCACGTAGAAGCACGCGTAAGAGAAAGCTAACACATAAATAGTCACAAGGGTAGTCACTTGGGTGCTTTCATATAAATCAGTGTAATGTTTGTGTTCTTTTATTTTATTGTATTAAAGTAATGTCTTGTGAATGTTTCAATGCGTTGCCCTATGTGTGCTCACAATTGGAAGTGGCACAGCAAGGGGTGAGGGCACCTTTCATCTGAAGCAATGGTGGTGAAAGAGCTAGGAATACACAGTTCATTGTAGGGCTGCTCTATGATGTGGAAGTGGGGTCATGCGAACCTTCATGTGCATGTGGCAGCCACATGTCTGTGATGCCTAAAGTTAGTTAAATCTGGCATGGATTAGGCCATCCCTTGCCTGACGGGCAGCAATGTGCTCACGTGCTGGTTGCACTGGGTCGGCCGCCTCCTCCAGGAGTTCCTCATCTGCAGCCTCATTC
Source organism: Somniosus microcephalus (assembly GCF_052327205.1). NCBI lineage: Eukaryota > Metazoa > Chordata > Chondrichthyes > Squaliformes > Somniosidae > Somniosus > Somniosus microcephalus. The sequence continues at coordinate 60,758,530 of NC_140996.1, read as the reverse complement.
GGCTCTTCCTCCTCCTCCTCCTCTGAAGAGGCTGTGCGCTCTGCCACCTGTTCCTCAGGCAGCACTAATCCCTGTTGCAGTGCGATGTTGTATAGGGCACAGCAGATCACGATGATTCGCGAGACACTGGCTGGTGCATACTGTAGGGCTCCACCAGATCTGTCCAGGAATCTGAAGTGCATTTTGAGCAACCCTATTGTTTGCTCTATGACACTTCTGGTGGAAATGTGGCTCTGATTGTAGCGCTCCTCAGACTCGTTTGATTGCCTTCTCATCGGCGTCATTAGCCACGCCTTCAGGGGATAGCCCGTGTCTCCAAGGAGCCATCCGGAAAGGTCATTGGCGGTGCGAAGAGCTGAGGCACAGTGGACTGGCACAGGATGTAAGATTCTTTGCAGTTCTACTTTGCACACACGTGCATGATGCTCTTCCTTTGGTTGCAGACCAGCTGCACATTAAGGGAGTGGAAGGAAGTTCACAAATACTGCTGGGTTGTGATGGGGTGCCCTGATGGCCGCATGGGTGCAATCGATGGCGCCCTGCACCCGTGGAAAGCCAGCCAGATTGACAAAGTCTAGTGCCCGCGCGGTAACACTTGCTTCATCAGTTGAAAAGTGGATGTAATTGGCGGACTTTGCAAAGAGGGCATCGGTAACCTGCGTGATGCATCTGTGGTCAACCAACTGGGAGATGCCGCTAATGTCTACTGCTGATCCCTGATGCAAAGAAGTTGAGTGCAGTGGTGACTTTGACAGCCATTGGTAAGGTGTGTCCACCCGCTCCTCTGGGCTGCACGTCTTGGTCCAGCATTGTGCAAATGTCTGCGACTACCTCTCGCGAAAGTCTCAGCCTCCTTTGGCACTGCTGCTCAGTCATGTTGAGGAAGCTCATCCTCTGCCTGTAAACCCTGTGTTGGGGGTATCTCCTGTGGTGCGGGCCAGCCCAGCGCTGATGGCCTCTGCTCTGTGCAGCATCCGACGGCTGAGGAGAAGGTTGGAGCTCTTGTTATTGATGCTGCTGCTGTGCCTGGTTCTGCTGCTGCCATGGATGATCCTCTTCTGAATATGAGGACCAGGATGAGAGAGTGGTTCCCATTCTGCTGTTATATATGGCAATTGAGGATGAGATGTTATCAGGAGTAAGTCAGTGGGGAGAGAGCTTATACTGAGGAGATGACAGTGCGTATAGAGTTCACAGCACACACTTACAACCTCAATACAGCTCAAAGGTGTCCTCCAAATCATGAATTCAGCAGCTTCGGCCATTTGAAAATGAACTGGTGCGAGTGGTTAGGTTTTATGCAGCACTTGCAGCTGTGAACTATTCAGTTCGTTGGAAGACCCGACACACTCAGCTGGCGTGTTTGCCGAACGACATGAAACATGTTGAAAATGTGTGAAAATGGAATAAGCCTGGCCAAATAGCAATTAACAAGGAGTTAACAAACTGTTAACTATCTTAAATGCCTCTCCAGCCACTTGGTGTCAGTTCTGGTCTGAAGGTGCAGACCTGACACTTTGGAAATTGGAATGGAGGCGGGTTCGCAGTGGGTTCCCAATCTGCCGTCAATCATTTTGAATTTAACACCTGACCCGAAAAAGTGCTGTTGATGATGACAAACGCAACTTTGAAGTTAATTTTATCTCTTCAACTGATTATATTGAAATAAGATATTAAAAATTGGATATAATAGGGCAAGACAAACCAGGATTCACTTGCAACATCAATATACAAGGTGGAGGGAATGGGTTACTTCATGCACTTGAGTTGAACAATAGAGGCCTGTAAAATTGCATGAACCCAGCTAAGTTTTAAACATGATTAAGGGGCTTCAAGTGCTGAGAGATTAAAACTGCCAGAACAACTCGTGGAAAGGTTGAGAGATGTGTGGGTTTGGCCAAGCGAGTCAACACCTATGTGATATACCTATCAATTCATTCCATGAAAAGCGACGAGTTAAGATAGTAACTATAGGTTTTTATTGGCTAAATAACAGAGCCCACCTTCGTGGGTGATCGGTTCCAACAAGGAAGAATACTAGCCAAGCGGTCACCTTTATACCTGGGCAAGCAGGCGGAGCCATGGGCGGAGTCAGCTGAGGTATGCCTAGGTATAACAGCGTGCGTGGCAAGAGGTAACCTTGTGTAGTGATAACAACAGTGTAAACAGTGATAACAACAGTGTAACAATAGTGAACGGTTGTGAACGATAACAGTGGTTTACCACATTCACCCCTTGTTTAAAATTGAGTCCGGCGGGGTTAAGTGTACTACCAGTTCGTGTATGTCAGTCTATCAGGAGGCCTCATAAGCCTTTATGATCGGCGCAGCAGCGGCGGCGGTGGTGCAGTATCCGATGTTAATGCTGGTGTCTGCGTGGTCGATGAAGGCTCCTGGGGTTCCGGCATGCCGCCTACAGGAGCTGGATTTGGGGGAGTGGTGGGGGATAATGGTAGTATCTCGGGGTGCCCGAGGGTGCGAGGTCTCGCAAGGAGACTGTGTCCTCCCGCCCGTCTTGGTATGCCACATAGGCATACTGGGGGTTGGCATGCAGGAGGGTCAACCTCTCGACCAGGGGGTCCGTTTTATGGGTCCTCGCGTGCTTCCGCAGCAGGACGGGCCCCGGAGAAGTCAGCCATGTTGGTAGCGAGGTTCCCGTAGTCGACTTCCTGGGGAAAACAAACATTTGCTCATGAGGGGTGGCGTTAATGGCGGTACAAAGCAGTGACCGGATGGAATGGAGCGCTGCCGGGAGGACTTCCTGCCAGCGAGAGGTTGGGAGGCCCTTAGACTTTAGGGCTAAGAGGACGGCCTTCCAAACTGTCGCGTTCTCTCTTTCCACCTGGCCGTTCCCCCGGGGGTTGTAGCTGGTGGTCCTGCTCGCAGCAATACCTCTCGCGAGCAGGAACTGACGAAGTTCCTCGCTCATGAAGGATGAGCCCCGGTCGCTATGTATATAGTTCGGGAACCCGAACAAGGTGAAGAGGTCGTTCAGGCATTTGATGACCGTGGTACTGGTCATGTCTGGGCAGGGGATGGCAAAGGGGAAACGGGAGTACTCGTCAATAATGTTGAGGAAGTACACATTACGGTCAGAGGACGGGAGGGGCCCCTTAAAATCGATGCTCAAGCACTCAAAGGGGCGGGTGGCCTTGATCAGGCTTGCTCTATCCGGCCTATAGAAATGCGGTTTGCATTCGGCACAGGCTTGGCAGTTCCTGGTCATGGTCCTGACCTCCTCGATGGAGTAGGGCAGGTTGCGGGCCTTAATGAAGTGGTAAAGTCTAGTGACCCCGGGGTGGCAGAGGTCGTTGTGGAGGGTCCGCAGTCTATCAACTTGCGCGTTGGCGCATGTACCTCGTGATAGAGCATCTGGGGGCTCGTGTTTACCAGGCCGGTACAAGATATCGTAATCGTAGGTGGAGAGCTCAATTCTCCACCTCAAGATCTTGTCGTTCTTGATTTTGCCCCTCAGCTTGTTATTAAACATAAAAGCAACCGAACGCTGGTCGGTGAGGAGGGTAAATCGTTTGCCTGCCAGGTAATGCCTCCAGCGTCGTACCGCTTCCACAATCGCCTGGGCCTCCTTCTCGACAGAAGAGTGTCGGATCTCAGGGCCCTGAAGGGTCCTTGAGAAGAAGGCCACAGGTCTCCCCGCCTGGTTAAGGGTTGCAGCTGGGGCGAAGTCGGATGCATCGCTCTCCACTTGGAAAGGGATGGACTCATCCACTGCATGCATTGTGGCCTTCGCAATGTCTCCTTTTATGAGGGAGAAGGCTGCGCATGCTTCTGCTGTCAGGGGGAAGGAGGTGGACTTCATGAGGGGTCTGGCTTTGTCCGCATAATTGGGAACCCATTGGGCATAGTAAGCGAAGAGCCCCAGGGTTCTCTTCAGTGCCTTTTGACAGTGGGGAAGGGGAAGCTCCATGAGGGGGCGCATTCTTTCGGGGTCGGGGCCGATGACTCCGTTCTCTACTACGCAGCCGAGGATGGCAAGGCGCGCGGTGTTAAACATACATTTCTCCTTATTGTAAGTGAGATTCAGCCGTTGGGCCGTACGGAGGAATTTCTCCAGATTAACATCATGGTCCTGCTGGTCGTGGCCGCAGATGGTGACGTTATCTAGATAAGGAAACGTGGACTGCAGCGCGTTCTGGTCAACCATCCGGTCCATCTCCCTTTGGAAGACCGAAACCCCGTTGGTGACGCCGAAGGGAACCCTAAGGAAGTGGTAGAGGCGGCCATTCGCCTCGAAGGCGGTATATTGGCGGTCCTCAGGGCGGATAGTGAGTTGGTGATAGGCCGACTTAAGGTCGATGGTGGAGAATACCCGGTACTGTGCAATCTGGTTGACCATATCAGATATGCGGGGAAGGGGGTATGCGTCCAGCTGGGTGTACCGGTTTATGGTTTGGCTGTAGTCGATGACCAGGCGGTGTTTATTGCCGGTCTTAACGACTACGACCTGGGCATGCCAGGGGCTGGTGCTCCCCTCGATGATGCCCTCCTTCAGGAGTCGCTGCACCTCAGAGCTAATAAAAGCTCTGTCCCCGGCGCTGTACCACCTGCTCTTGGTAGCGACGGGTTTACAGTCGCGGGTGAGGTTAGCGAACAAGGAGGGGGGCGGGACTTTGAGAGTGGAGAGGCCGCAGGTGGTACGCGGCGGGCGGTTTAAAAACTGCTGGTTGTAGACTGTGAGTGGGGGGAGGGGTCCACCGTATGCCAAAGTGACACTTCGAAGGTGGCATTGGAAATCCAGCCCTAGTAGGACGGCAACGCAGAGCTGGGGCAGGACGAGAAGTTTAAAGTTTTTATATTCCGTGCCCCTAACCGACAGGGTCACTACACAGTAGCCGCTGACGTCTGTTGAATGGGACTTCGACGCCATCGAGATCCGATGGCGCGTTGGCCGGACAGTGAGGGAGTAGCAGCGCACCGTGTCTGGGTGAATAAAACTCTCCGTGCTCCCGCTGTCGAACAGGCAGGTCGTGGCGTGGCCGTTTACTTCGATGTCCATCATGGACCTGGACAGATGATGCGGGAGAGCTTGGTCAAGCGTGACGGAGGCCAGTGTATGGCTGAGTGAGCTGCTGTAGTCGGCAGGTGAGGCGGTGGTCGGGTCTGGAGACAAAATGGCAGCCGAGTGCGGCGAACAAAATGGCGGCGCCGATGACGCGGATCCCCACGAGGTCGAAGTTGGACAAAATGGCAGAGAAGATGGCCGCCCCCACGACTCACATGAGGCACTGCTGGCGTCTGTGGCCTTGATCAAAGATGGCCGCCCCCACGACTCACATGAGGCACTGCTGGCGCCTGTGGCCTTGATCAAAGATGGCTGCCCCCACGACTCAAATGAGGCACTGCTGGCGTCTGTGGCCTTGATCAAAGATGGCCGCCCCCACGACTCACATGAGGCACTGCTGGCATCTGTGGCTTTCCCCCTGCAGGCGTTTGCGAAGTGGCCTTTTTTTTTGCATCCGGAGCAGGTCGCGTTCCTTGCAGGGCAGCGCGCCCTTTGATGTCTCGCCTGGCCACAGAAATAGCAGCTGGCGGCCCGATCGCGGGGCTCCGCTGCCGCAGCAGGTCCCGATCGATTCCGGGACACCGACGCTGTAGTAGGTCCCAGGGGCGGCGGTGCGAGGGGTATTGCGGCCGGAGTCGGGCCCGAGTCCCAGGGTCGCGCAGCACTGTACCCGGAGTACGTCTCGAGGTCCCGATGGGCCACTTCCAGGGAGCGAGCGAGGGCTGCAGCTGCTTTCAAGCCGAGGTCCTTTGATTCGAACAGTCTTTGCCGTGAGTAGTCGGACTGAAGGCCTTTCACGAAGGCATCACGGATATTTCCTTCAGCATGTTGTGCAGCCGATACAGCTTTAAAGTCACAGTCCCTGCCGAGTGTTTGTAGCGCCCGTAAAAATTCATCTACAGACTCTCCTGGCTGTTGCGAGTGGGATCTTAGGAGATGTCTGGCATACATTGAATTTACTGGGCTCCGGTACTGCTCTTTTAGCAGGTCGAGGGCCTCCTCGTATGTAGCAAGGTCCCGGATGAGTGCAAATACTTTAGGGCCCACCTGGGCGGTCAGAACTCTTAGTTTGTTGGCTTCCGATGGCACGCCGGAGGCTACCAGGTAGGATTCAAAGCAGCTCAGCCAGTGATCGAAGTCGAGGGCTGAATTCGCTGCCTGTGGATTTAGATCCAGGTACGGCGGTCGGAGGGCTCGCAGCCAAGTCGGCTGCTGGGGCTGTTGTAGCTGGCCGTTTGGCTGGTTGTTTGGCTGCTCCAGTCCAGTCATTTCAAAATTTAGCCAATAAAATTGATATACCTATCAATTCATTCCATGAAAAGCGACGAGTTAAGATAGTAACTATAGGTTTTTATTGGCTAAATAACAGAGCCCACCTTCATGGGTGATCAGTTCCAACAAGGAAGAATACTAGCCAAGCGGTCACCTTTATACCTGGGCAAGCAGGCGGAGCCATGGGCGGAGTCAGCTGAGGTATGCCTAGGTATAACAGCGTGCGTGGCAAGAGGTAACCTTGTGTAGTGATAACAACAGTGTAAACAGTGATAACAACAGTGTAACAATAGTGAACGGTTGTGAACGATAACAGTGGTTTACCACACTATGCACTTAAGAATCTGTTTAGTGTAAAGCACAACAGGGTTCTATTCTTCAAAGTATGCTGAGGATTAACTAAAGTGTTTTTGCTTTGCAGAAATGACCCCAAAAGTGAGACAGAAAGTCTGCGGGTTGCCCACTTTGAAAAGAACTGCTGTCTTAAGAAAACACTTAAACAGACCGAACCATCTGACCACAGGCAAATGGATGGTTGTAAAGTAATTAAGATGAGGCCCATGGTCACAAGAGGTGACGGGACCAACTGATAACGAAATATAGGATTTGTAAGCGGCTGGAAGGATGGAATGTCACGGTTTTATAATTACAATTTAGCTATAACTCTGTATATGCTAATAAGCTTATCCCCGCCTCTAGGGCAGGGCCTTAATTTTTGTATAACTGTGTAGACTTTGAGAGGCTTGTTGGAGTTGGATCCAGACGTGATCTGGAAGGCTCTCCTCAGGCCTGAGTAAACCATTTTGACTTCAATTAGTTGGTCTGTCTTTCTTTCAACAAGCCAGTGATGTCGACCTTGTATATCACTTGGTCCGCACTTTGGGGGCTTACATCAATTGGCGACGTGGATGGGATGCGTGATCTGAACAAGACTCTCGGACAACGATAACCTAAGATGGGTGAGTATGTTTTAATTACCACCTGTAAAATTAGAGGTTAATCGCTGGTGAGACGTTAAGTCAGAATCGACATATAAAAGAACATAAAAAGAAAGACACCTTTAATTGAAGGCAGTTAAAAAGTAAACTGCAGTTAGGGGCAGGGTGTTCCCCAAAGCCGTGAGGTGGCGAAACCTCAGATAGGGGCAGGGCGTTCCCTAAAGCCGTGAGGTGGCGAAACCTCAGTTAGGGGCAGGGCGTTCCCTAAAGCCGTGAGGTGGCGAAACCTCAGATAGGGGCAGGGCGTTCCCTAAGCCGAGTGGCGGCAAATCGAGAGGGGCGGAAAGACCCCTACCCCAGGAGGCGGGAAATCCTTTTAGCCGAGAGGCGGCGAAACCTCAACAAACGAATGAATGGGTGCACCGTAGTGAGTGAATGAAATAAAACCCCTACAGTACAGAGAGGTTAAAACTCAAAACCTCGGGACTAAAGGGTTGGGGTGTGTTTAACGAAACGGAGTGATTGACAGGAAGTGAGCAATTAATCAGAGTAACGCTATAGGGGCGAGCAACGTAGGGTATAAACCTAATTCACCAACACCGTGAATTAAGCATTAAGCGTAGCAGTTAGTTATGACTAAGAGGGTGGAAGAAGAATCCTTGGGGGACCTGGATTCTATAACCCGACTCCTGGCAGATAAAAAAAACTTTAAAAAAACAGTGCAGAGAGCCAAAAGGCTTAGTGGGGGGGAGGAGCTAAAGATAAAGAGGCACTGGTAATCTGAGCTTGTTACAGACAATGTAAGGAATCGAAACAGAAGGGAGAGATAAAGAAGGAAAAAGATCTAATTTGCAGGTGAACCAATTTGAAAACCCAGCAAGGGAAAAAAAAGAAACAAACAGGGATTTGGAAACTAGGGAAAGCTGTTGCGTCACCGATTTAAAAAGGAAGAAAAAGATAAACTTAAAGTTTTACCAACATGGAAGTTAATAGCATCTGTACCAAGACAAGTAAAACACGAGATTTGCTGAGTGAAAGGAACCTTAGACGTATGCTGGATTTTAGGCTGTATAAAATTGTGTGTTAATGTGTGAATGTTTTCCTGACTAGGAATGATTAAGAGGTTACAATATTCCTTTGTCTGAAAATCTGTCCTTTAGAAAAAAGAAATGTCTGCTGTGTGTGTTTTAGCTCCACCCACTTCTTTGTGTTAAAGAAAAAGCATTTAACCCTTTTGTCTTGTCTCAGATTTTGGGAAGTTAAGAATGTGCGAATAAGATTGTGCCCTCAGAATGAAAAAACCTATTACAATTTAAGTTAAGCTGGAGTGTAAAAACTGAGAAGAGCAACAAAAAGTTTGTTTAACAAAAGATTAAGTTTCAGTCTAAGATCTAACCTTGGAGTCATGAGGTAAATTAACCTATTAAAACCAGACTTTCATTGTGGCCACAGTGAAATTCTGGTTGGTGTAAATTGGTGTAGTTCAAATTGAATAAGATAACTCCACTCCGCAAGAATACCCGATAGTGGTAGGTTCCTCTACAATATTTAATTGACTATGGTACTGGGAGCCCTATAGAATGTGGGACTAGAGTTAAACCTTAGAAAGGTACAGGTAGGGAAGGATGAAGTAATCTACCTAGGATACATAGTAACACAAGGGAAGAGACAAATGCCCAAAGACAGAAAGGTGGGTCAATAAAGAACAGTACCTTGAGAGCCAGGTGATAACTAATCAGAATCAGTGTGACGTGTGGCCATTAAAGGAAGCAGATTAAAGACTTAGGGCTGCTCGATCGGGGGGGGGGTTGTGATTCTGCATAATACAGAGGATTTAAGGGAAATTGTCCAGTAATATGAATAAGTTGGGGCTAGGAAGGGATCCTTTTAAAGGCTATAGCAGACGTAGAGCAAATGAGACTCCGGCAGCATGTGCCGACAGACTGTGGCCCACATGGGAGGAGCACTAGGACTAGCTGAGCTGCACACAATCACTAGCTGCGTGCTTTGATTTATCAGTCCAGTAGTTGCAAGCAGCTATGGTCAGATTTTGATCCAGATGGTGGGGTAAATACAAAGGCTAAAGTTGTGAGGAAAATGACCCCGCGCTTTGAGGTGCGCCATACAGATAAAAGGAATATCGGGGTAATGAATAAGCCAAAGGGCAAGGTTTGTGAAATTAAAGGAGGAAGCCCTCAGAGATGGCAGCAGGAAAGGACCGCGCCAGAGAGGGAAGGGGGTCAGGCAGGTCCTAGGGCTATTTAATTATTGCCGGAACTTAATCCCAGAATATGCAGAAATGGCCCAGCTTATACAGGATTTGATCAAAGGGGGGGGGAAACCATCCCAGGAGCTGGTGAACCATGAAACAGCTTTTGTAAAGTGAAACAAACCCTGAGGTTAGCCAAAGGAAAAAGTGTAAACATATATAGATAGCCAGAATGCCTTTGGGGTGGTGTCTGATTACATATGACACCAGGAGGAGGAGGAGGACCCATAAGACACAAGAATATAATCAAGGAATTAGTAGAAACCTTTCTCCTACCCAAAGAGTGCGTAATAATAAATTAAAACACACAAGAGGATTAATGACCAACACCAACAGGGCAATGCATGGACAGATGAGGCAGCTAAGCGGGCAGCTGAGAAAGGGAATCTGACCAAGGAAGCCCAAGTGTTCATGTTTAGTTAAAATGTGAAGCCACAACTGTCTTTTGGCCAGGGATGTTTTTTGGGTTGCGTGAAGTGACGCAATAATGTTTAGCTCCACCTTCAAAAGCCTGCGAAGGAGTTAACCCTTTCCACTGACAGCTGTTTGAGGTCACCAAGCAACAACTTCAGTATTACTGAATAGAGTTTAAAGATATTGGACATTATTAAATTTAAGTTTCTTAATGTTGAGTTAATATTTCCCCCACAGTAATGGAAGGAGAATTATAATTTGATAAATGGAAGTTATCTTATAAACTAATTGCAGCACCGTCTCAAACGTCCGGAAGACTGCTTGGGAGGCTGTCCTGTTACCCAAAGATAAATTTAGACAGATAGTTAGAGATATGAGGCCAAAGACCAACAGATTATATGGGATCGAGAACAGGATACACGGGACGACCAGAAGGAGGTCCCAGCAGTAGGTAGCAAAGTGATGGCAGAAATAATACTAGCCAAACCAGGGCTAGCACCCAGATGGTCAGGACCTTATGAAGTATTAATGAATAGTGACACATGCGCTTGTGTAGATGGGTCCGGAACGGGTAAAGGAAGGTGGAAACACTGGACTCAGTTAAAAATATATAACAAAGACAATGAGGAAGCCAGAGATGGTGCCCTTTTCGAGCAGAGTGAGGAGTATGCTAGAAGATATAAAGAATAGGAAGGGGAGTTACTACATATATCAATGATAGGGCTGTGTATGATGATAATGTTATATGCCATAGTTTGCATCTTCAGGTATGTCTGGGGACAGAGCCATAGAACAAGAAATGAACCAGATGTACAGCATTTTGAACTGATAAAATGGATAAGAGCAGAATAATTCTAACTGGCTGGTGATGGCCAGCCCCTTTTTTGTAATTACAGGAACATTGGATGTCCGGAATGAGATGGAGCGTCCTCACCTTGATTCTAGGGATGAACATAAGTATTGTCATTGTCGAGGGGGATTAGTAATAAGGAGAACACAGGGTGAGGTGTAATTTAGTGTGGCACATAGAGTTACTAAGCATGCCATTAATATGAGTACTTTTGAGATACAAAACAAATATGGACCTCCCTGTGGGTAAAACAATTAGAGGGTCCATAGGGAAAATTTATCTTACAAAGATGTAAAAAAAAACGGGAAGTATTGGAAATGGCCAGAGCAGGGTATGCGGCCGGGTTAGCAACAGTTAATAGCTTGGACATAGAAGGAGTAAACAAAGGAGTAGAAGAACTACGAGCAAAAATAGAGAAGTTACTAAAACAAGCTACTGGAAATAGCCAGCAATTGACACTGGCAGGGAAAACAAACAATAATGCAATTGTTGGGGGTGGAAGAGATAGGAGCCCCCCGTGCAGAAACAATCACTACAATTATTGATCGACTTAATAATTGTCGAATGCTCAGCATAACATGAGGCAAATAAATAATGGACAGATCCCTGATTGGATTACTAATGAGGATCTGGAACCTTGGATTGACACAAATAAAAGCCTATGCAAGGGGTGTAAAATGGGACAAGTATACCGGGCAGGCAATTGTCTGACCCCATGGACTAAGATGACTGGCTTTGTACTGGCCATCCCACAATTCCCAGAAGAGGGACAGCCCCTATACAATGTGATTAATATAGGACAGGTACAAAGGGAAAGTGGGTTAAATATCATGATGTCCCTACCAAGGCACTTTGGGAAAGGGATGAAGATAATAACCAGAAGATTGGAACCTTAAGGGGGGTGGTAATGGACGGGTGCCACCACAAGGGAAGGACACCAAGGGAGACACATCCGAGTGCAGATTTATGAAAATTACCAATTGCACCCTCGAGGTACACCCAAGGGGGATACACCGGACAAGGGTAGCACCAAGGAACAACGGGACATGTTGTGTCACCACAATTGAACAGAAGTATGAATATCAAGATATGGCTTGTCCCATTCCCCAACCAAACCGTTGTTTTGGTCTAAAGATACCTACACAGATAGGAAATCCTGGTCATTTGATAATATGGGACTTACTAAAAAGGGTTAAAACTTATATCATACCAGAGCCCAAGGCAATTCCTAAGTTAGAGGAAGCTTGGCAGAAGTTACGGCAGGAAACGAAGGAAATTTTCAAGTATTATCATAAAATAGAAGAAGGCTTAAAGAAACAACAAAAAGACATTAGTACAACATTAGAGGAAACTCACCCACTTCCTCTTATTTTGATAATTGGAGATCAGGATGGTCGGGGACATTGGGCACCTCCGTGGTACAAGGCATAATGATATTCCTCATGATTGTTATTACGATATATTGTGTATTTTTACTGCTCCAGTACCTCTGCACCAGAATGAGTAAAGCCGAAATTGGTACAGTGAAAGAAGTCAAGCCTGAGGAGAGGCAGGTAGCGAAGTTAAGAATGGAAAACTCGCCCGCTTCTCCAAGGCAAATGGTGTAAGATGTGATAGAAAGCCCTGAAATTATGAGGGATTAATTGGGCATGGTAATTAAGGACCGGGCCAGCCAACCATAAGACGGAGGTAGCAGAAGGAAGGTGGCAGAAGGAGGGTGGCAGAGAGAGTGGCAGAAGGAAGGTGATGAATGAGGATTGGTGAGTGATGACAGTCTCGAATTGGCACGTCACGCACCCAACGTGGGAATGAGGGACATGCCTGAGCGGAGAGCCTAAACCATTAATGCAGGGTCTAAGGGGCCCTGGGAATGGCTACCCCAGAAGGAACGACCACCCTAAAGGAAAGCCCACCGTAAAGGAACGACCACCATACCACGTGGAGGGGGGAGTCGGCCTCCAAATTGAAAGGATTTATGCGCATGTACAACCTAGACTGGTAGAAGGCCAGGGAGTGCATGCTCTGGCAGACACCAGGAAGTGGAAATACATGTTGGCCTGTTTTGGAGCAATTGTCCAAAAGGTCAAAAGGGGGGACTGAAGTAAGATATTAAAAATTGGATATAATAGGGTAAGACAAACCAGGATTCACTTGCAACATCAATATACAAGGTGGAGGGAATGGGTTAATTCATGCTCTTGAGTTGAACAAAAGAGGTCTGTAAAATTGCATGAACCCAGCTAAGTTTTAAACATGATTAAGGGGCTTCAAGTGCTGAGAGATTAAAACTGCCAGAACAACTCGTGGAAAGATTGAGAGATGTGTGGGTTCGGCCAAGTGAGTCGACACCTATGCACTTAAGAATCTGTTTAGTATAAAGCACAACAGGGTTCTATTCTTCAAAGTATACTGAGGATTAACTAAAGTGTTTTTGCTTTGCAGAAATGACCCCAAAAGTGAGAGAGAAAGTCTGCGGGTTGCCCGCTTTGAAAAGAACTGCTGTCTTAAGAAAACACTTAAACAGACCGAACCATCTGACCACGGGCAAATGGATGGTTGTAAAGTAATTAAGATGAGGCCCATGGTCACAAGAGGTGACGGGACCAACTGATAACGAAATGTAGGATTTGTAAGCGGCTGGAAGGGTGGAATGTCACGGTTTTATAATTACAATTTAGCTATAACTCTGTATATGCTAATAAGCTTATCCCCGCCTCTAGGGCAGGGCCTTAATTTTTGTATAACTGTGTGGACTTTGAGAGGCTTGTTGGAGTTGGATCCAGACGTGATCTGGAAGGCTCTCCTCAGGCCTGAGTAAACCATTTTGACTTCAATTAGTTGGTCTGTCTTTCTTTCAACAAGCCAGTGACGTCGACCTTGTATATCACTTGGTCTGCACTTTGGGGGCTTACATCAATATAATTGCACAAAAACTTAAAACCTGAAATCCTTGGGGTGCAGGATTACATATAACAAACATAATTCAATTTAAAGATATTCCATATTTTGGAAAGAACAGTAACATAGTCTGCTTGAATGTAACATAGATAACGGCCCAGAATTTGCGGTCGGTGGCATAATTAAGGATTACGCCACCGGCATCCAAACCGAATGTGCACTTACCTGTTACAAGGCCCCAAACGAAAAGTTACTTTCAGACGCTGCAGATTTGAGCGCAGCGTAGTGGCCCACGGATCCCAGGGGCGCACCGTGTGCGGAAACGTACCTGGGATCATGTGGGCTGGTGCTTCAATCAGATTGTACACCTTCCAGTGACTCAAATGGAGTGGCTTTGGAGAAGGGCCAGGGAGTCACTTTTCTACCATCTTGGCTGTAGATGGTTCACGGCCAGTGGGTTCCAGTTTGGAAAAAGGGAGAAAGTAAGATTGTTGTAAAGCCCTCAAAATAAAACAATATTATCATATAATGCAATGCTATTCATTGCTGAACTGATTTTTTTTCTAAATCCTGTTTAAGTGTCAAAGTCTGCAGACAGCTAATAACCATTAAATCACCAAAATGAAGATTTTTTTATTAACAGGTATCCCCTTACACTGTGCAAACAAGCTGCTGCGCCTGTTTGCATCAGCCGTAAAATTTTCAGACATAATTGCTGGGCAGTTGGTAGACAATTAGCCCAACTCTGCACCAGCAATTAACAATTAGAATCATCCAACTACTTTCCACCAATGATAGTGGTGACAGGTCACAAGTTCGGGATTTAGCGCATGGGTGGAAATCCTGAACTTGCTGTCCATTTCAATGGTTGTATGATGGCATACTCTGAGGGTATGCAAAATCCAGGCCATTAAGTCCACGCAGTAGTGTTCTAACGAGGCACTGAGTGCAAGCTAAGTACCTGCCCAAGAGTCCCTTTACTGTTCTGCTTCTTTACACACACACTGTACTGTCTACTCTTGGCTACATGCTATCTGGGCTTGGAATAAACACGTTGGCATCACACAAGCAATTACTCTCAGGAACTTTTGATATGATCGCCCTCTGTTACAACCAATTATACTCATGAAGGTCTCCAAGGAATAACAGTGAGTATAAAGCCAAACCTCTTGTCTTACAAATAGGAAGTCACAGTAGCCTGATATATAACAAGTACATTTTTCTTACATTCTTATGCTCTGCTAAGTTAAAGGTGGAAAATTATCAGTCTCAATTACAGACACATACAGATAGACATTCATTATCAATCTAATCCTTTCAAGTCTTACTAAAAGGTATCTCAGCCGCTCATCTATAAGCTTTCTCCCTCTAATCCTTTAGTCTTCTCCATTTTCTTTTAACATCCCTATAGTAATCTGGGATGTAATGTTTAAGTTATCCACCAGATGGAGCCAAATATTAAGGGTTCACATTCACCAGTTTTTAAGGTAATGGGTCATGTATTCAATGTCCTGGTACACCAGTTTATACGGTAATGTGGCATTGCATTATGGGTATGACTCAGTGGTGAATCCTTCATCTTGCCATCATGCAGTAAGAATTGTGTGCTTTGCTTGCAGCCTGTAAGAGATGTTTCTCTGCTACACCGGGTAAATAAACAGTTGGGTTTTGTTCCTTATATCTCGCTTCTCTCAGTTCTGACCTTACTATTCGGATATCACAACCCTTTGCATTTTTCATTTTACAAAGGGTCGGCTTCTCTATGGGGAATTAATTATTTGTTTTGAATAAATTGTTATTAAGTCCCAGGAACGAGAAAGTTGTAAATTTATTCTTCTAAACAATATCTAAGCTCCACAAAGCAACCTCTCTCTCTTTAGGTGCATTTAAATGAAAAGTTTAGTGTTGGTGTGAAGCAGTTTGCACTTTACACTGACACTAAACCTACGTAGTGTATATCCAGAGTTTGGCCCTGACCTAACGTTGGAAAGAAGTGGAGTGAGACGTCCTCTTCCCAAGAAGTCTCACTCTGGTCCACACTGGAATCCGGACAGGCCCTGACCCTGTAAGCTGCATTTATACTGTAGTGGCTATGCAAAGGAACCCATAGTGTACATGTGTCTACCCTTTTGCCTGTTGATATCTGTTGATGTGTTGTCGTTCTATCTCTCTCTTTCCCACTCTTTTAAAGAGCTGCATCAAGCCTGAATGGAGAACCTGAGATCCAGGAGGAGTGCAAACATTTCTAACAGTAATGGAAATAACTTGTTCGCCCAGAAATTCGGGTCTCCACGGGAGAGTACACATGGGGTACTCACCCGTAAGCCCAATGAAAGTGCCAGTTTCCTGCATGCACTGCGCATGCGCGGGAAACCGGCACTTCCGTTCCCCTGAAAGAAGGGGTTCAGAGTTCAAACGCGTGCGCGGGAGAGGCTGCGCGTGCGCATCGAACTTACGTTTTTTTTGCAGGTTTTCCCGGGAGGGTAAGTCTGCAGAATTTACACATAAAAAGCAGGCGTAAGGCATGCTTTTTACAAGGTAAGTGGTGAATTAATTAAAATTAAAACATTTTTTCCACAGGTTTATTATTTTTAAATACTTTAAAGCCAGGTAAGTTTATTTTTAGCCCCATTAGAAAATAAAATTATTTTTTTCAAAAATTTAAATAATTTTTTTAAATAGTTATTTCATGTATTTTATAGATTATTTTTAAAATTTGATTAAAAAAAAAATTATTTGAAGATTTAGTGATGTTTTGGGGCCCGTAGTATTTATAAGTTTTGACAGCTCTTCCTGTCAATCTTATGAATGGAGCATTCCCTGCTCCGATTGGCTCCCCATGACCCACGTGATCCCAGGGGCCGCATCGAACTAACTGCGCCCCTGGGATACGCAAGCACTGCATGCCGGCAGCTGGAGCAGGCCCAGGATCGGAATCCCACGCGGGCCCACAGCTCAACAGCCGGCGCACAAGGTAAGTGCAGGTCGGGGGCTTACACCCGCAGGAAGCCCCCGACCCAAATTTCTGGGCCATTATGTAACTGCATGTTATGTCCAAATTTCAGAGTAAAATTTCACAGTAAAATCACTGTTAAACTGCACAATGTCTCTAAGCTTTGATTTTACATAGAAATCATTAGTTCACTTCTACCTAAAAAAACAAACAACATTGCCGGGCTTCTCTGCCGCTGTCTCTGCAATTTTCCTGTTTATTAAAATGAATATGAAAGAAAATAAATACTTGCATTTATATAGCACCTTTCACAACCTCCGGACATCCCAAAGCACTTTACAGCCAATGAAATACTTTTGAATTGTAGTCATTGTTGTAATGTAGGCATTACGGCAGGCAATTTGCGCACAGCAAGCTCCCACAAACAACAATGTGATAATGACCAGATAATCTGTTTTTGTGATGTTGATCGAGGGATAACTATTGGCCAGGACACCATGGATAACTCCCCTGCTCTTCTTCAAAATAGTGCCATGGAATCTTTTATGTCCACCTTAGAGAGCAGACAGGGCCTTGGTTTAATCTTTCATCCAAAAGATAGCACCTCCAACAATGCAGCACTCCCTCAGTACTGCACTGAAGTGTCGGCCCAGATTTTTGTGTTCAAGTCTCTGGAGCGGGCCTGTGAACCCACAATCTTCTGACTCAGAAGTGAGAGTGCTACCAACTGAGCCACAGCTGACATTGTAGGCTCGCGAGTGCACAAGCAGGATCTCTGGTCCACATCCCTGCCATGAAGCTCATCCAACTACTTTCCACCAATGATAGTGCAGCCAAAACTATTTTTGGTGATAGGAAGAAAGACTGGTAACTGTTGCAACTGTGTTTCTAATATAGGAAAAGGCTAGCTCTCTCTCAAAAGCCAAACACCAGCTCCACATTCTCTTCAATGTCTCTGAATTGATAGCATAAAATGAACTAACATTTTCATAAGACCAATGCTTTATTCCCTCCCCACCGATCCATCTCATTCTGCTGTGCCTCAGTGAATGTTGCACACAAACCGGGTGCTATGCTTTTGCAGATGGAAGTTTCAAAATTGTCTTTGCACAGTTCAAAACTTTAAATTTTAAGAGTTATGCACTACACCTCTCAGCTATATTCCTCTTCTAAACACAAGATCTGATAAGATTCAACAGTGATCAACATTACCGAGCACTCCAAGGGTATTCCCAATAACCTTTATAAATGAATCATTAGTACATCCACTACATCATTTACTTATAGGAAAATAAAATCCAGAGGTCATACATTTCATTGGGGCATGCTGAATCAATCATGGGTAAGTCCACAGATCATTCTTTGACCTCCCGTACCAATTTTATATGTATCTGTAAACTATTAAGACCTTACAGAGTAGAATATTAACAGTGGCATACATTTAACAATCGTAAAACCAATGGTAGCCCATCAACACTACAATCGGAAAACTTAGGCCATTATGTTCAATTAAATGGCATTCCTAAAAATAATTATTTATAATAAATTATTCCAAAATGCAACAATTTATAAGAAATACATTATTCTGTCAATTCATTGTCAATGGGTGGAAAATCTAGCCCAGTATAATTCTATATGTCAGACTGAGTACAAATCCAGCTCCAAAGGTTGAGTAAATTTAAATGTATTTGGTTTGACAGGACCGGCCTATTACCAAGTGTTGCTTGCTTGAGGCTTGGATTTTTTTAAATGACAACAATTCCCCAGCACTGCAGCAAAGACTTAAGAGCTCAGACAACTTTTCACTTTGTCTTCCAATAACAAAACAGTACATTTTGGCAGTTTAGTTCCAACCCTGTTCATTGGGTTCAGCTCAGTTTAATACAAAGCATTTTTCTATTCCACAGGCTGCCTCACTTTTCCCTGCTTCCACGTTTTAATCTCATCAGTGGGATTACCTTCAGGGAAAAATGAGATAAACTCCATTTAATAACTGGATTCAAATTAGTAACGTTTTAAAGCTGCCCCTAACACTGAATTAAATAGCAGACCTACCTGGCTTCAAACTGGTAAACTAGAGGTAGTACAGTGGTGCTGTGTATTTGTACTTTAACAGTGCATGCTGTGGAATGACAGGCAGACTGTGCCCTTTGCTTCCCCAAGAAGTGGCTTATGTAACTCGGCTACAGTGTCATGAAAGGTGCAAAGTGGGGACCAACTGCTGTCCCACAGGGAGCCCTTGGAGGCCAAAAGGGCAGAAAATCCATGGGTCGGGGGGCACATACCAGCATATGTGTCAGATTCCCCTGCTGGTACCTCTGCTGGTCACGGTCCATCATCAAAGACCCTACCCACCCCAGCCACAGTCTGTTCGCCCTCCTGCCATCTGGGAGACGCTACAGATGCATTCGCACCCGTACGACCAGATTTAGGAACATATATTTCTGAAGGCTAAGGGGATTAAGGGTTACGGAGAAAAGGCGGGGACGGGGTACTGAACTGGTAAGATCAGCTATGATCTCAGACGAAGATCAGCCATGATCTCATTGAATGGCGGAGCAGGCTCGAAGGGCCGAATGGCCTACTCCTGTTCCTATCTCTATGTATCTATGTAGCTTCTTTCCCAGGGCTGTCATCCTAATGAACTCCACAAACAAACACATCTGCCAATGCACTTTATTATGGTTATGTTATGTTAATATACTACAAGCCAAATGTATGTTGAATGTTTAAATGTCTTAATCCAAATGTACACTCTCGGGAGCCGCAAGCCTACATTTCGTTGTACTGCACTTGTGCACTAACAATGACAATAAAAGTTGATTTGATTTGCTGCTAACCATGACAAAATGCGTGGGGTCAATGGGAGGTCCTTTCATTAACAACGGCAATGGCGAGCACCTACATGAATAGGGGTGCATCTCGAATACCCACCTTTTGCAGAAGAACGAGAATTTCAGTCCACATTAGCCCTGAAATATATGCTGCTCTTTGAAAGAGTGCTGAAATAACACTGAAAATGTTTTGAGATCTTCGGAGATCTAGGCTGCGCCCTGGGCCTGGACCCCAGGTGGGGCCTACATATGCCATTTGACGGACCAGTATGCCTAATCTCACCACTAATGAAGTGCTGAGTCTATATACACTGTGTAATTTCATTTCTAAATCAGAATGGACTGGGTGGATGGCTAATCCTTTTGCCCATAATAATGAACCCACTGTTTCCTTGTTCAATGGGCTAACTGAAGCAGAAAAACAATGCTGAAGCATGTGAGTGTATTTCATACACACAACGTAATCATTCAACTGTCTAGCAGACCCAAGAGCTCTACATGATGATGTAAATGTCTTAATCCAAACCACTAGATAGTGATAATTGTTTAGTTAAGACCTTGTCACAGCAAGTTAATATGAATAAATTAACATTTCCTTTATTAAAAAATAATTTTAGCAATGAATTATTTTCACATCAACTCCAACTACACCTTTCCAACTCTCTCTTCTTCTTTAAAAACCTTCTCAAAACCCATCTCTCTTCATCTAAGCTTTTGGTCACCACTCCTGACCTCTACTTTCCTGGCTTGGTGTCCATTTTAAATGTGCCTTCTGTGAAGTGCATTAGGTTTTTTTTATGTTAAAGGCACAATATAAATGGATGTTGTTGTTGTAATTGATTTTTTCAAAACTTAAAGAAACACTGTTGTCGTGCTAAAGGGTCTTTCGCAACGCTGAAATATATGTGAACAGGGACAATAGCACGAGAGATATTAAATATTAGTTTATTTCTTGATGTCAAGGGCCAGAGGGGAGCCAAGCAGCCTGCTTCCAGGCCGGTGCTGTTCTGGAATTGAGCTCTAGTGAGTGCACATGAGCTTTCTGCTGTGACCTGTTGTATCATTTTTCTTCCTTACGAAGAAAGGTTGGCATCCGTTTAGTACATCCAATGTTCCCACTAAGCTGCGCGGCCGCCCAGTAATGGGAAAAGTCCCGTGCAGGCCGCTCACTGGCTTTTACATTGTAAATACTGCGCACGCGCAGGAATTTAAAGGGACTGCGCATTAAAAGTAACAGGCCACGCAGAACAAAGCGCAGTTTCCAGGGAACATTGCGTACCTCCCCACAGGATAACAACCCAGAGTGCATTCAGCGTGTTCAGGATTGCAGGCACTAGACCATATCCTGCTACTCCGTGGCTATGCCACCATGCTATACTTCAAATTTTGTTTTAGAGTTATACAGCACAGAAAGAGGCCCTTCGGCCCATCGCGTCCGCGCCGGCCATCAAGCCCTGTCTAATCTAATCCCATTTTCCAGCATTTGGTCCGTAGCCTTGTATGCTATGGCATTTCAAGTGCTTATCCAAATGCTTCTTGAATGTTGTGAGGGTTCCTGCTTCTACCACCCTTTCAGGCAGTGAGTTCCAGATTCCAACCACCCTTTGGGTGAAAAAGTTTTTCCTCAAATCCCCTCTAAACCTCCTGCCCCTTACCTTGAATCTATGCCCCCTTGTTATTGACCCCTCTACTAAGGGGAAAAGTTCCTTTCTATCTACCCTATCTATGCCCCTCATAATTTTGTATACCTCAATCAGGTCCCCCCTCAGCCTTCTCTGCTCCAAGGAAAACAACCCCAGCCTGTCCAGTCTTTCTTCATAGCTGAAGCGCTCCAGCCCAGGTAACATCCTGGTAAATCTCCTCTGCACCCTCTCCAAAGCAATCACATCCTTCCTATAGTGTGGCGACCAGAACTGCACACAGTACTCCAGCTGTGGCCTTACCAGCGTTTTGTATAGCTCCATCATAACCTCCCTGCTCTTATATTCTATGCCTCGGCTAATGAAGGCAAGTATCCCATATGCCTTTTTAACCACCTTATCCACCTGTTCTGCTGCCTTCAGGGATCTATGTACATGCACACTAAGGTCCCTCTGATCCTCTGTCTTTCCTAGGGTCTTACCATTCATTGTGTATTCCCTTGCCTCGTTAGTCCATCCAAAATGCATCACCTCACACTTTTCAGGGTTAAATTCCATTTGCCACTGTTCCGCCCATCTGACCAACACATCTATATCGTCCTGTAGCCTGAGGCTTCCCTCCTTGCTATTTACCACCCCACCAATTTTCGTGTCATCTGCGAACTTACTGATCATACCTTTTACATTCACATCCAAATCATTAATGTAGACCACAAACAGCAAGGGACCCAGCACCGATCCCTGCGGTACCCCACTGGACACAGGCTTCCAGTCACAAAAACAACCTTCCACCATCACCCTCTGCCTTCTGCCACTAAGCCAGTTTTGGATCCAATGTGCCAAGGCACCCTGGATCCCATGGGCTCTTACCTTCCTGACCAGTCTCCTATGCGGGACTTTATCAAAAGCCTTACTGAAATCCATGTAAACCACATCCACTGCACTACCCTCATCCACACACCTAGTCACCCCCTCGAAAAATTCAATCAAATTGGTCAGACATGATCTTCCCTTGACAAAGCCATGCTGGCTATCCCTAATTAATCCTTGCCTCTCCAAGTGGAGACTAATTCTGTCCCTCAGAATGTTTTCCAATAATTTCCCTACCACTGATGTTAGGCTCACTGGCCTGTAATTCCCTGGTTTATCCCTACTACCCTTCTTGAATAATGGTACTATGTTCGCTGTTCTCCAGTCCTCTGGCACATCCCCTGTGGCCAGAGAGGTTCTGAAAATTTGTGTCAGGGCCCCTGCAATCTCCTCCTTTGCCTCACATAGTAGCCTGGGATACATCTCGTCTGGGCCTGGGGATTTATCCACTTTTAAGCCTGCTAAAACCGCTAGTACCTCCTCCCTCTCGATGCTAATATGTTCAAGTATATCACAGTCCCCCTGCCCGATTTCTATGTCCACATCGTCCTTCTCCATAGTGAACACAGATGCAAAAAATTCATTTAAAACCCCACCTACATCTTCTGGCTCTACACACAGCTTGCCACTTTGGTCCCTAATGGGCCCTACTCTTTCCCTAGTTATCCTCTTGCCCTTAATATACTTATAAAACACCTTGCCTAATTCTAGGGAATGTGGCCGGGCAAGTGGTGGAAGTGTTAGTAAGTGAGCACTTTGGCAGGATCTGGCCAATGTGGACTGGGATCAGCTACTTGAAGGAAAATCCACATCGGAGCAATGGGAGTCTTTCAGAAAGGAAATTGAGAGAGTACAATGGCAACATGTTCCCGTAAAGGTCAAGGGTGGGACCAACAAGCCCAGGGAACCTTGGATGTCAAGGGATATACGAGAATGGATTAGGAAAAAAAACACCCTAGAATTAGGTCCAGTACCGCCCCCTCTCTTGTAGGACTTTATCTCAGTTTATTTAAAACCCTTGGAGTGCCATGGCCAAGCTATGTCAAATGGGTCTGAATAAACCACTGGCACCGTGAATGAGATAACCTATCCAGTGGCAATACTCCTCTGTTTGATGTGTAGAAATTATGTTCAAACTTGACCTGATGCTATTCTACAGATTCCTTTGGAGCCAGTTTTTAGACAAGCAAAGGCCATTTTTTTTCTTCCAAAATAAAGGAAACCAGGTTAGTTTTTTTAAATGTTAAAAATAGTATAAAGTAGTTGGAATTAGTTACAAATAAAACAAATTCCAAATTATAGTAATCATAATAGCATGAAAGGGAAAGGAGAGAACAGGTAAAAAATGGTAGGAGGCACATAGGAAAATATCCTTCCGAATGTTTTAGTCAGGTTACCATTACAGTAATAAAGCTATTATTGACAATTGGAGTAACTTTATTACTGTAATATTACGATTTGTGTCAGTGTGTGAGCTGAAAACAATGGCTTGCGTATTGAGACTGGAATTCCTCAGATGTGCCAGCAGCTTAACAGTTAAATTGCTGTTGGCTAAATCTTTAACATATTTTTAGTGCTCATCGTGCAGGATTTCCAGTGCTGGCAGCACTTGGCAGGAATTTGGCCATTGCCCAACTTGCAGACCCTCCCAGCCCCCCACAGTTTTCCATTCTTTAAAAGGATGGATTTCTGCAGGGAGTGCTACAGATGAAAATATATCTCCTCCTTAAAATGATATAGTGATGAGGCTTAGATTTGCATTCAAGTTTTGCCAAAATCCATATAGTCTGCTACCAAGTTCTCTCAGAAGGTCAATTTATTCAGCTCTCTGAAGATAAAGTCATCAGGAACCTCAAGGATTGAATCACCCTATGTCAAGAGCTTGACCCTTCCAGAAATGCTTTCACCCATGAACTGTTGTTACCTTGTGTGTCATGGGACTCATTGGGTAACATGCGAGAACAATATGACAGCTGCCATGGAAACTAAACTTTAGATACAGCTGAATGTGACACACATGAACTGCATGTAGGAAATGGACTGCTTGCTATTCAGAAGAAAACATTGAAATGGACGTTATACAAGTTAATCAAAACAAACAATACATAATTTAAAAATCTATTTTACATTAAAATACTTTGATAATTGTGTAAATTGTGCTGCTGAACCATTGGAGTCTCCATCTAAAACATCAATTCTGTGCAATACTAATGTAGAAATCTGCTTAATTCTATTCACAGTGGCACAAAACAGAAAATAAAGATTTCCCTTGATGCAATCTGGCCTGACATCTCGTATACAGCAGATGCTACAGCTTGTCTACAGTGTAAATGAATGATACCTTCACATTTTTCCTTCTGGTGTAATTCTTTTTCTAGTTTGCTTCAATAGCTACAGTAATTTATCTCTCTAAGGAGACACTTCAATAAATCTTTATAAAACCCTGCTCCTCTATAAAATAAAATCTATATAACTTAGTGCCTAAGGAGACCTCTGTGACTTTAACTGTACAAGTCACTGCTCTGTACATTGATATTCACACTTCCTTTTCAGCTGCATTGACAAAATAGTTTAACCATAAAGTCACGAGGGGGCAGCACCACTCAATCCTGACCAGCTGTTCCTCTACACTCAAGCTACAAAGACTGCACACAGCAAGAACTAGCAGTGTTAGCCTTAGCTGTATTCATTTCTTCTCTCTTACTATAATAGGAGTAAATATCCAGCAAATACAACAAATAAATTCCACTGTAGATATTATTCATTTATCTTTCTATATGAGATATTTTCAAATGCTGACATTACAAGGCTAATTTTACCCAAATGCTCTCACATAAATATCCTCCAAACCTACCCGGAGATCTGTAGTACAAAAAAACAACAGTTTGAAGACAAATGTATGGATAGAAATGTCAAAATCAGACTATGCTAATCCATTTGACACAGAGACGTGCCACTATGAACAGTTTTGTCATGCTCTGCAATGCGGAAACCATACTACCACTCCATTACAGCATCTGTCCACCTAGGCCAATTAGTACGTTTCCACATCAACAAACAAATGACTACAGCAGCACACGAACAAAGAGCTAAGAATTTGTCAAATTATTTGGTATTTCAGCAAATGAATGATTCAGCAAGACAATATTTCATTACACGTTCTAACTCTGCGGCGTAAAAAGAATTAATTTTTTTAATCCAACAGAAGTTACCCAAACCATTATTACAGTGTAAGGATATAATAAAAGAATGGACGATATATAAACAATATATAAATAATCCACAGAGACTTTTTCTATTTTCCATTTAGTAATTTCAATGATTTAATCATATTGACATTATGTACTACTGTGAGAATGAAAAAATGCTAGCACTAAAATATATTTACTTAGTATTCTTAGTATTACTTGGTATACAATTTTTTAATTCCAAACTTTATTTTTCAATATTAACTAGCACTTCCCAGTGATGATACGCGCAGCAGTGATAACTCTAAGCTATCAGCAGTCCTCCTTGGTTGTCTGGTCTTAAAGCTACATTATGTTCTTGGTACACTTTCACTGAACAGCGATAGTCCTGTGATTACCAATGGTATCACTATTTTGCAGCATGCTAAATTTGTTTTGATCATTAACAGTGGTACAGGTTTTCCATGCCATCATGTTATAGAGTGACTGGGAAAAGGCAAATTTCTGAATGTGCCAGGATTAAAATTAATAATATTAATAAGGGACATCAGATCAGCCCCTATGAGAACAGTACCTTGTTACTGGTATAAGTATAGGAGTGACGTTATACCACCATTTGCATCATTAGAAAATGCTGTTTTCAAAATATTGACAAATACTGAACCCCTTCCATAATGGTTGGAGATCCTTTAAAATATTGTTTGATTGAGTCATACACCTTCATTACAGCAGCCTGCTAATGGGAGGAGCTACTAACTGTTCCCAAAAACACATTTTTACAATGGGCTACTTATTTCTTCAAATAGCAAAGAATAATTAAATTCTGCTGTTTAACTGATATTCTCCAGCCAATTAGGTGAGAAACCTGACAGTGGCACAGTATCTTATCCCCAGCAGGGTGACTTTACATCGTGCTTCATGCCCTGCAATGTGTTGGCGTCTGGCGGCAGACTATCATTGCTAGCAGAGATAGTGAAACAGCTGGGTCCTGCATTCCCCTTGGTGAAAGAAGCTATTTGAAGGCGAGTGCTTGAGGAGATGGGAAAGGAGGATATCTAGAAATCAAAATAGACAAAAGAATCAAGGGGATTGGGTGTCCCAGCTGCGTATTTGTCAGTAACTCTGACAGCAATGTTAAAGCACTTTTATGTTGATAGAGTCCCATTGATGATAGATGTGTGATCTTCCATGAACTTAAAAGCATTAGAAACCCACATTTGCTTGGGTCCAATTAACTGCTTATGTGTAGGCCTTGATTAGGAACAGCAGCAGGAACAAAAGTAGGAGTGGTGTAAGATAATCTTAGCTGTCGCTGCTCTCTCACGACCCTATAAAATGCCTATAGTTTTTGGTGAACTTCAGATCCATTCTATTTTCAATAGCTTTCTTATAAGAATAAATAGTCCTCAAATAAATTCAAGCCTTATTTGGACTCATTGTGAATCATTCTGCCGCTTGACTGTTGAAAATGCCAAATTTGTCCCATTCCAAATGTCTAACTGCAAACACTAGCCTTCTGCATTTTAGCTTCTAGCTCTAGGCCTGGGCCTATAACTCACAGACCCCAATTTTAACTCCCTCTGTCTGGCGGAAACCAGGCAAGGAGGCAGTTAAAATGAGGGGAACAACTTAATCCCGCCAATCCTGCGGCCTTTCCATCGGGTCCAAATACTAATCTGCTCTTTTGAGCAGGTGAGCAGGACACTCGCAGGAAGGCAGCGGGTCCTGTTTTAACTCTGCAGATTGGCTCCCAATTATGTCATCGGGACTTGAACTGCAATTTTAGTCCAAGGCCTGAGTGGGGGAAGCGGTGACAGCTTCCCCGTCAGGCCAAGCCTCTCAAGTGGTGGATTGTGGGCCATAAGCAGCCCAGGAGGTAAGTTTTAAAATTTATTTTTAGGTTGCCTTGTGGGCCAGCAGGAGCATTGCTCCTCCAGGCCTCACCAGGAAGCCTGGGGCCTTCCTTACCCTGGGTTTCACCCCTCCAATTGCCTTTTCCCCCTTGCCTCCCCAACCACTTACCTGACTGCCGGGGACTGATCCTGTGGGTCCCAGGCTGCGGCCTCCTGCCTGTAATCTTATGCTCTTGCCCATAGGCCAGGTATTACACCTGGCTGGGTTCGGGCAGGATTTCGATGAACCTGAGTGACCTCCTATGAGTCTTTTTGCTTACATTCTCTGAGTATTTACAGGAAGTGGAAGGGTGGGGCCTCTAACTCCTTCCCTGTTCAGGAATTTGCCAAATGCCGGAAACAACATGATATAAGTTTAGGGTTCGCACAGTTTGCAGGTTTCCTCCAAGTTTTAAGCATACTGTGGCGGAGCCACTAAAGGACTCAGATCGTTTGTATATAATTCCCTTTAACAACATGTTAGCTACAGCCTGAGTCTGTATCTTTATTTATACTGTTTACTTGTACAGAGCGTGATTACTTTAACAGCGCGGGTAAACGCGATGACATCACGCTGTACATCACGTGATCCCCCATTGGCGGGAAGAACGTGATGACGTCATGACGTCAACCACGGGACCGCCCGAGCAGTCCTCGTGGAGCCTCCGAACTGAACAGACCTACACTCGATGTTCTCCTGCAGTTACTTGTTTAAACCTGTTAGTTTCCATTAAACTTCGTTTTGTTTGAGCGCCTGAGTGGACCTCAGTCTTTGGATAGGAACTAGACATTCCTACAATACACCAGTTTATAACTTTCTGTACTCATGACTTCCAAATTGGAAAAAGCAAAATTCACTTAGCTATTCCATGAGATAATCTCAAGTTAACAGTTCGGCTGTTAACAGTGTTGTGCAATTTGATGTCTGATCCATCTAAGCTTTTCACATTCACAGGCCTTAATACATAGTTAGAATGAAACAGAGGTGTAATGACTGTGCCATCCTTTATGCTTGTGTACTTGACAAGCAATTGCCCACATAAGGCAATGATAGTTCTCTTCGCCAGCAAGCATTCCTCCAAGTCCAGGGTATCATTGTCTGCTCCCAAGGGCCTCCACTCTATTAATGGGCAACTGGTGTGTGATCACCAGCAACGTATCATGTAGGTCTGTGCCCACTTTCCTGACAGTTGCCATGGGCAATCCTCCATTCCCCCCACCACCACACTCTTTGCCCCAGCAGAGCAAGTGAGAGGCTGGCAGCTTGGCAATAAGTGCTACGCCTTGCACACTTGGCTCATGACTCCTCTCAGGAACCCATCGGATTGCACTATAATCACATCCATGTTAATTAGATCCTTTGTCAAGTGATTGGAGTCCTCAAGCAACAATTCCGATGTTTGGGCAGGACTGGTGGTAAACTGCAATACAGCCCACAAAGAGTGTCCCGCATGGTAGTGATTTGCTTTATGCTGCATAACTTTGTTCTGCAATGAGTACAACACATGGAGCCACCATTGGGCAAGGATCTTCAGTTTGATGAGGGAGACAACACTGATGATATAGAGGATGGTAAGAAAGTGGGAGGGGTCCAACAATTGCCTGCACTCAGAGTTCTTCAGCAGCAGCTCACTGAAGAGTGCTGCAGCTAAACAATCCCTGCTCCCCATGTCATGTCCAAAGTCTATTTGAGTCCTTCTGTCCTTGAAAGCTACATATGCCTAAAGACCAACACTGATATTCACATCAACTAACATTGCAGGGTCATCAGCTATTGCAGGAACAACTCTCTCCATACAAAGATTTCAGAAAGTATTAGAATTTTACAGCCTTATACAAATGCCTACACAGTAATTATTACCCTTGTGTGAGCCTCTGGTACTTCCCTTAAGTACTACCTTACCTACTGTAGTGCTCCTATGAGGTGCTCTCCCAATGGCTGCAGCATGAGAGGTGGCAGGCTACTGTGACTCAGTCAACTTTTCATGGGATGCGTGTGGCCGCTGACCTGAGCAGGCCTAGCTCCAGACTACAGCAGCTTGATATCTGCTGACATTCTGGCACCAGGGCAGGCATTGGTTCAGGGATGGCAAGGGTGCAGACGTGCTATCATCCTAAGAAATGGCTTTATGTTACATCCCCATTGCACGACTGCCCCTGGTACACAGGAGAGTGATCTAATTGAAGGATCTGTACAATTGGTCTCCCAGCCTCACAGGACTCACAGGAGGAGATAGTTGAGCACCAGAGCCTGCATGGCCCCAGTATTAGCATCTACTACTGGTGCCACACGCTTCTGCCAGGAGGGCCCAGCTGCAGCGCCCATTGAGATGACCACACACTCCATGGTTGACTGCAGTGTTGATGGTATGCACCTGAAGTTCACTCAACTTGGTAGTTGTTGTGTCTGTGTATAATAAGACACAGACTGCAGGAGAACGGTACAACAGGTGCTTATTCAACGTGGCTCACGCTGGAACTGATCTGTACAGATTACTACTCAGTGCTATATACAGGTGTGGTCACTGCCAGTACTACAGTATACATGAGCTGTAAAAAGTAGCCCCCCCCTTAAAGGTATATACATTACAATTCCTCTCCTTTTAGATTAACACTACCATAACACTCATTTAACAATTAAATATCAAACTAATTACAATTAACACTTTTAACATGCAACATTAGCTGAAAATAGTCTATTTATATATTCAGTCTTTGGGGAGGCTTCCTGATCCTTTCTGGACAGCGCCTTTCCCGAGTGTCTTGCTCTTGGTGCGGAGGCGATTCTGGCCCCCTGTCGTCGGTTGGTTCATCAGCTTCCGATGCTACTGTTTCTGGGGTAGATGCGACCTGTACGTCGGGTTCATCACCAGGTACATATGGGCGAGGCATGGGGTTGACTTGTTCTTGTGACTCTAGGATCTGGTCAGCATGGCGTCTCACGATGCTCTCCCCAACGTCCACTGTGTACATTAGTGGGCCCTGCTGTGTGCATATCGTTCCTGGCTGCCATTTTTCTGTTCGATAGTCGCGGGCCAAGACTGGTTGCCCTACATTGAAGCTCCTTGTTGGCTTCTCATGGATGTGCTGGAATTGCTTACTCTCAACATCTCTTCGTACGTTTGGTCTGAACAAATCCAGGCGAGATCTTAACCTTCGGTTAAAGAACATCATGGCTGGGGCCTGGTTGGTGACTGCATGTGTCGCATTCCGGTAGGTGAACAGGAAATTGTCCACCTTGTGCTGCAGCGGAATGTTGTCATTGTACATAGCCTTTATTGCCTTCTTAAAGGTTTGTACGAACCTCTCAGCCAATCCATTTGTGGCTGGATGATACGGGGTGGATGTGTAATGCCTTACCCCATTCTTTTTCAAGAACCTCCGGAACTCTTCGGACACAAACTGTGGTCCGAAGTCGGAGCAAATCTGTTCTTGTAATGTATGTACCTTTAAGGGGGAGAACTACTTTTTACAGCTCCTGTATCCTGTAGTACCGGCAGTGACCACACCTGTATATAAACCCTGAGTAGTGATCTGTACAGTCAGTTGCAGTTTGAACCCTCATTCAGTAAACACCTGTTGATCGTTCCCTGCAGTCTGTTGTCTGATTATTGAAGGACACAACATTAAGATACACGGATATAACATTGGCGACGACGCAGATTCGAACCTACCTGCAACTCTGCATCACCTCCCAGGGATTCGCTCCTGGAGAACAGTGGAAGGAGGCCGAGTCCAGAAGCACGGGCGTCGACCACGGGCAACCGCCCAGTCATCCAGCGGAAATTTGAGCATCGCAGGGGAGGCTGTCGAGAGCCAGGCTTAGCTTTCCAGTCACGGTGGTCCAGCGAAACGGGCTGGCAACAGGTACTGCACAGACCCTTCCTGGACAGCGGTGGCTAGAGCCGACCGAGCGGCACAGAAAAAGGCCGAGCAGCGTCGACGGGGGAGAGAGAGAGGGCAGAGTGCACAGGGCGCAGCCGGTGTTCAGGACCGAGCGGCGTCAACGGGGAGAGAGATGAGAGCAGAGCGCAGCCGGTGTTCAAGGGCCGAGCAGCATCAACAGGGGAGAGAGGCGCGCAGGAAAACGCGAGGCGCTGCCATTGCCACGAGGACAGCAGAGAGCGGCATTGGCGGCAGCGCAGGAGCAGCGCACGAAACCCACGGGGCATCGCCATTTGCCACGAGGACCGCTGAGAGCGGTGTTGGCAGCAGCGTGGGAGACGCCATTTTAAGCCACAGCGGGGAAGAAAGGAAAGCGCGGGAGACGCCATTTTAAGCCGCAGCGGGGAAGAAAGGAAAGCGCGGGAGACGCCATTTTAAGCCATCTAACCACACCCAAAAATGCCGAAGAGTGGCAGTATCACAGCGTTCGACAATGAAGTCGAAGATTGGACGACATATGTCGAACGCATAGAAGTATACTGCAAGGCGAATGAAGTTCCAGATACAAGAAAGCACTGGTATTGTTGAATTCAATGGGTGCAAAAATGTATGGCTTACTACGAAGCCTAGTAACCCCAGAGAAGCCAGTAGAAAAGGATTTTGAAAACATAGTGCCAATCCTACAGGAGCACTTAAACCCCACACCGCTGCTGATAGCAGCAAGATTTAAGTTTCACAAAAGGAACCAGCATAAAGATGAAAGTAATGCTGAGTATTTAACGGAACTGCGCAAGCTATCGAAACACTGCCAGTTTGGAACGGGACTAGCAGATACTTTAAGGGACAAGTTTGTGTGTGGGCTTCAAAGTGAAGGAACCCAGAAACGGCTTCTATCAGAAAAGGATCTTACGCTGGACAAGGCTTTCAGCATTGCAGTATCACACGAAGCAGCAGCACGGGGCGCTGCAGAGGTACAACGGAGCCCGCAAGAATATGGCACAAATGAAATATCATACGGAACAGTGAAGTGCTATCGCTGCGGTAGAACAACACACGGCCATAATGGTTGCTGGTTCAAGGACAAAGTGTGCAGACAGTGTGGAAAAGTAGGACACATAGCAAGAGTCTGCAGGTCGGGAAAGAAAACCAGCAGCAAGAAATCTCCACAGGAGAAGTACAAGAAGGTACATAAGGTGACGGAGAGTAGTTCAGACGAACAGAAGAGTGATACAGACTCCGGAAGCAAGGAGCTGGGTTGTCTGAAACTACATAATGTGATCAAAACAGAGGATCACCAAACTATCTGGGTCACGCTCAAGATAGCAGGAGTCCAAGTGAAAATGGAATTGGACACAGGATCAGACCTAACAGTCAAAAACCGAAGGGACTACAAGCGGCTATTCTCACATATACCCTTGAGAGATACAAAGATTGTCTTGAAGACGTACACGGGGCAAAAAGTCTACCCCAAAGGAAAAATAATGGTGAACGTTATATATAACGGCAAGGAAACACCAAAAATGAACCTATATGTATTGCCAGATGGAGGACCACCACTACTAGGACGTGAATGGATCCGGAAGATACAGCTAGATTGGCATTCCATACAAGCACTGACTGTAGATGCCAAAAAGGATGACGACGTCACACCTGGACGACTGTCAAAAATGCTAACTGACGCACAAGAAGTGTTCCAGCAGGGACTCGGAACACTAAAAGGCATAACAGCGACGATCAAAATAGAGGAAAATGCAAGCCCAAAGTTTTTTAAGGCCAGACCGGTACCTTATGCAATCCGCCCAGCCGTCGAAGCAGAGCTGGAAGGTTTGGAACGTTCAGGAGTACTGTCCAAAGTGGACTGGAGCGAGTGGGCTACACCCATCGTTCCTGTAATGAAGAGGTCGTTGAGTAATACGCCTGGGGAACCAAAGAAGGTTCGCATCTGTGGGGACTTTAAGGTGACAGTGAACCCAGTCCTTCACACTGTACAATATCTGCTTCTGCGGATTGAAGAAATTTTCACCTCGCTATCTGGAGGGAAATGCTTCACTAAGATTGATCTGGCCCAGGCGTACCTGCAAATGGAGGTAGAAGAAGCCTCGAAACAGTACCTCACGATCAACACTCATAAAGGTCTCTACCAATACAACCGGCTGGTGTTCGGGGTAGCATCAGTTCCGGCTATTTGGCAAAGGGCAATGGAACAAGTCCTGCAAGGGATTCCAGGGACCCAGTGTTATTTGGACGACATCCTGGTCACGGGCGAAAATGACAGTGATCACCTCGCCAACCTGGAGCAGGTACTCACTAGATTGAAGGAATATGGGCTCCGAGCTAATCGCCACAAATGCTAGTTTTTCCAGAAGCAGATCTCGTATTGTGGTTATTGATAAAGAGGGGTTACATAAGTCCCGTGAAAAGATTGAGGCAGCAGTCAAGGCTCCAGCACCGGAAAATGTGTCACAACTGAGGTCGTTCCTCGGGTTGGTGAACTACTACCATAAGTTCTTGCCGAATTTGTCTACCGTACTACACCCACTGAACACCCTACTGCAAACAGGGGTACCATGGAAGTGGAGTGACGAATGTAAACGAGCTTTCCAGAAGAGCAAAGCATTGATCACATCAAAAGAGGTGTTGGCTCATTTCAACCCAGCACTACCAATTCGGTTGGCGTGTGATGCATCACCCTATGGCATTGGAGCGGTGCTGTCGCACAAATTCCCGGACGGCTCGGAAAGGCCAGTAGCCTTTGCGTCTCGGTCACTAACCTCAGCCGAGCGTAACTACGCCCAGATTGACAGGGAGGCCCTCAGCCTAGTGTGGGGAGTGAAAAAGTTCAATCACTATCTGCACGGGCAGAAGTTCACCTTGCTGACTGACCACCAACCACTTGTCTCCATCTTTAATCCAAAGAAGGGCGTTCCGGTGATGACTGCGCAACGGCTACAAAGATGGTCCCTTTTTCTAGGGGCGCACCAATATGAAATTGAGTATAAGGGCACGAAACAGCATGGAAACGTTGATGGGCTATCACGCCTGCCACTGCCTACTGCGGAGGAAGCACCAGCAGTGGATCCTGTCGAAATATTTCATTCGACTATAATTGAATGCATGCCAGTAACTAACGCTGGTATAGAGAAGGAGACCCAAAATGACCCGACACTGTCTCGGGTATATGATTTGACGGTGAAGGGATGGCCAGCACATGGCGACTCACTGTTGCCAGCATTCTCACCAGAAGAGAACAACTGTCAATATGCCAGGGGACCTTGATGTGTGGATCCCGAGTGGTAATTCCACCCAAGTTAAGGGAGTGAGTGCTCAATGAGCTTCACGAAGGTCATCTGGGAGGGGTGAAAATGAAAAGCCTTGCTAGGGCTTATGTGTGGTGGCCGGGGATCGATCAGCAAATCGAGGACCTGACAAAGAGCTGCTCAGGATGCCAGAAGGTCCAAAATGCACCACCACATGCCCCTCTACACCCATGGGAGTGGCCCTCATCTCCATGGCAACGGGTGCATATTGATTTTGCTGGTCCATTCATGGACTCAATGTTTTTAATAGCCGTGGATGCGCACTCGAAATGGCCTGAGGTGATCAAAATGTCCTCCACCACCACGGAGAAAACTATTGCAGTCCTACGGACCATTTTTGCCAGGAACGGCTTGCCAGAGCAGATTTGCTCTGATAACGGACCACAGTTTGTGTCCGAAGAGTTTCGAAGATTTATGAAAAGGAATGGGGTAAGGCATTACACATCCGCCCCGTATCATCCAGCCACAAATGGATTGGCTGAGAGGTTCGTACAAACCTTTAAAAAAGCAGTAAAGGCCATGTGCAATGACGACATTCCGCTGCAGCATAAGGTGGACAATTTCCTGTTAGCCTACAGAAATGCGACACATGCAGTCACCAACCAGGCCCCGGCCATGATGTTCTTTAACCGAAGGTTGAGATCTCGTCTGGATTTGCTCAGACCAAATGTACGAAGAGATGTTGAGAGTAAGCAATTCCAGCACATCAATGAGAAACCGACAAGGAGCTTCAATGTAAAGCAACCAGTCTTGGCCCGCGACTACCGAACAGAGAAATGGCAACCAGGAACGATATGCACACGGCAGGGGCCACTAATGTACACAGTGGATGTTGGGGAGAACATTGTGAGACGCCATGCTGACCAGATCCTAGAGTCACAGGAACGAGTCAACCCCATGTCTCAGCCATACGTACCTGGTGAGGAACCCGACGTACAGGTTGCATCTACCTCAGAAACAATAGCATTGGAAGCTGATGAATCAATTGACGACAGGGTGTTAGAATTGCCTCCGCACCAAGAGCGAGACACTCGGGAAAGGCGTTATCCAGAAAGAATCAGGAAGCCTCCCCAAAGACTGAATTTATAAATAGACTATTTTCAGTTATTGTCGCATGTTAAAAGTGTTAATTGTAATTAGTTTGATATTTAATTGTTAAATGAGTGTTATGGTACTGTTAATCTATAAGGGGAGGAATTGTAATGTATGTACCTTTTAAGGGGGAGAACTACTTTTTACAGCTCCTGTACCCTGTAGTACCGGCAGTGACCTCACCTGTATATAAACCCTGAGTAGTAATCTGTACAGTCAGTTGCAGTTTGAACCCTCATTCAGTAAACACCTGTTGATCGTTCCCTGCAGTCTGCTGTCTGATTATTGAAGGACACAACATTAAGATACACGGATATAACAGTTCTGGCAAGCCATTCCTGGCAAAAATGGTCCGTAGGACTGCAATAGTTTTCTCCGTGGTGGTGGAGGACATTTTGATGACCTCAGGCCATTTCGAGTGCGCATCCATGGCTATTAAAACCATTGGCCCCGATATTCGGCTTGTGTGGGGAATGGTCGGATTTCCCCGAATGTGGGGTTTCTGACACACATAAAAAAGTGTCAGCCAGCCCCACACAATTTTCCCTCAATTGGCCAATTAATTCCCAGCATGTGGGAAGCCTTGCTAATTGTCTAAATCGAGTCAGAAATCCCCACAGTATGATGCCACCATTCGTGGTGCTTTCAAAGTGTCCAGCAAGCTTCTCCACCTCTGCAGGCTTCTCAACCACTCTTGCACAATGGCAGAGGAGCCTGCACCAGCTG
Organism: Somniosus microcephalus; assembly: GCF_052327205.1. Taxonomy (NCBI): domain Eukaryota; kingdom Metazoa; phylum Chordata; class Chondrichthyes; order Squaliformes; family Somniosidae; genus Somniosus; species Somniosus microcephalus. Next base: position 60,722,470 of record NC_140996.1, on the reverse strand, counting down.
CTGCCAGCGGCAGAGGGCGAGTTGCGGACAAATTCAACGAGACGTCATTGCAGACCTTGGTGGATGGGGTAAGGGCCCACAGGGAGGTCCTCTACCCTCGCTCAGGGAGGAAGAGGGCTCCCAAAGAGTCCACGGCTGCCTGGATGGAGGTGGCAGCAGAGGTAAACTCTCTGGGTGTCACCCGTCGCGCCTGGCTGCAGTGCAGGAAGCGCTTCCATGACCTTCACCGCACAGGGAAAGCAAGTATGAAGTTTCCATCACCCTCAACCTCATCCCCATTGCCTTTCCCCAACAGCACTCAGCTTCAGCAATCTCTTCTTCCACATCCCACTTCACAGTCACATCCATGCACCCTTACCCATTCCGTCTCTATGCTCACATTCACATAACTATTCCACCATCCAGTCTTGTAAGTAGTTTTAATGGCATCATTTTCCTGTACATAAAAAATCTGGTGCCAGCTGCTGCAGTTATGGCGTCTGTCACTTGGCGAATGGGGATGTCACATAGAGGCCTTAGGATAACTTGTAGATGACTGCAAGCTGGTCAAAGTTGTTGGTAAGTGCAGGCATGGGCCAATGTCCATGGTCAGTTCAGAAGCAGTGAGGCTGCAGTGTTTGATGTATCAGACTACGCAAATCTGCCCAAGATGAGTGCATTCCTTGCATTCCGCCCAGCAATGTTCTCACGCACTGGTGCCGCTGGTTGGCGGGCCTCTGCAGGATGCTCGTTTCTGACCTCCTCCTCCTCCTCCTCAGGATCATCCTCAGCATCATCCTCATCCGAGGTGGCTCTGTGAGGAGCCTCTTGGTCCTGCAGAATCTGCAACCCACGACGCTGTGCCATGTTGTGAAGCACACAGCATACCACAATGATTTTGGAGACCCTGGCTGATGAGTACTGTAGGGCTCCACCTGATCTATCGAGGCATCTGAAGCGCATCTTCAGCAATTCGATGGTTTGCTCGATTATGCATCTGGTGCTAATGTGGCTGGAGTTGTAGCGCTCCTCAGCTTCGCTGGCTGGTCTCCTCAACGGCGTCATTACCCAAGTGCGCAGGGCATATCCCTTGTCTCCAAGTAGCCATCCTTGAAGGTCATTTGGCGGACTGAATAGCGGAGGCACAGTAGATTCGCGCAGTATGAAGGAGTCATGGCAGCTGCCAGGGAACCTGGCACAAACATGCAAAATCACCTTCTTGTGGTCACACACCAGCTGAACGTTAAGGGAGTGGAAGCCCCTGTGGTTGACAAAAACTCCTGGATTGCAGTGGGGTGCCCTAAGGGCCACATGTGTGCAGTCAATGATGCCCTGCACCCTTGGAAAGTCTGCCAGCTGTGCGAATCCACACGCTCGCACCCTCACACTTGCGTGATCCCGGGTGAAATGGATGTGATTGTGCGCGAGGGCAAAGAAGGCATCAGTGACCTGCGTGATGCATGTGTGTGCGGCCGCCTGTGAGATGCCGCTGATGTCTGCTGCTGATCCCTGGAAGGAGCCTGAGGCATAAAAGTTGAGTGCGGTGGTGACTTTGATGGCCACTGGCAAGTAGTGTGGACCTGTTGCTCTGGGCTCCAGGTCTTGCTGCAGCATTGCGCAGATGTCAGTCACAACCTCTCGCGAAAGTCGGAGCCGCCTCTGGCACTGCTGCTCAGTCATGATGAGGTAGCTGACCCTGCGTCTGTAGACCCTGTTTGGGGGGTATCTCCTGCACCGACGACCTTCCATGTGCTGGCCCCTTCTGGCCTGTGCTGCCCCAGGTGGCTGAGCCGCAACCTGCCGCTCCTGCTGGTGTGGCTGGTGTTGCTGGTGATGCTGTTGCTGGAGTTGCTCCAGTCTCCTCTGCTGTTGGAGATCCTCTAATGCCAGGAAGGGAAGGTACCAAAGGCCTCCCATGCTTCTGGCAGATGCCTCGGTTGAGGAGGTCCTGAGTTACAGTGGTGAAAGGGGCTTCCCAGGAGCTCACACTGGAGAAGTGTGTGAGGCTGCAACTTTCTGCAGCTGCTCCTAAGGCTTCAAAAAGTTCCCCCAAGCCTTGATCAACAAGGTCCTGTATCCTGCAAAAGCTGCATATTTAAATCTCTTCAGCCCTCAGCAAGCCAGCTGGTTTCACGCCAGCTCTCATCGGCGGGGTTCCCCGCAGGCGTGTTTCACGTGGGGAAAGCCCCAAAGTCGCAATGGCCCCGGAAAATCGTCCTTAACAAGGTGATCATTGGTGATTAGTGCTCCGACGAGCAGTCCCACCAGCGGCGGCCGGGACTGAAGCGGGGCGTGGGGAAACGGCAGTCCGAAAGTCGGACGGGGCGGGGAATCAGGCTGGGGGGGTCCCGACCCGCTTTTCGCCGATTTTCGGCCCCCGGCTGCATGAAAAGCCGCCCGACGGCGGCCACAAAATCGGGGCCATGAATGGACCAGCAAAATCAATATGCACCCGTTGCCATGCAGATGAGGGCCACTCCCATGGGTGTAGAGGGGCCTGTGGTGCTGCATTTTGGACTTTCTGGCATCCTGAGCAGCTCTTGGTCAGGCCCTTGATTTGTTTATCGATTCCCGGCCACCACACATAAGCCCTGGCTAGGCTTTTCATTTTTACCCCTCCCAGATGACCCTCATGAAGCTCATTGAGCACTCTATCCCTTAACTTGGGTGGGATTACCACTCGGGATCCACACATCAAGGTCCCCCAGCACACTGACAGCTGTTCTCTCCTTGTCGAGAATGCTGGCAACAGTGAGTCGCCATGTGCTGGCCATCCCTTCACCGTCAAATCATATACCCGAGACAGTGTCGGGTCATTTCGCGTTTCCTTTTCGATACAAGCGTTAGTTACCGGTAGGTATTCAACTATAGTCGAACGGAATATTTCGACAGGGTCCACTGCTGGTGCTTCCTCCACAGTAGGCAGTGGCAGGCGTGATAGCCCATCAGCATTTCCATGCTGTTTCGTGCCCTTATATTCAATCTCATAGTGGTGCGCCCCTAGAAAAAGTGACCATCTTTGTAGTCGTTGCGCAGTCATCATCGGAACGCCCTTCTTCGGATTAAAAATGGAGACAAGAGGCAGGTGATCAGTCAGCAAGGTGAATTTCTGCCCGTGGAGATAGTGATTGAACTTTTTCACTCCCCACACTAGGCTGAGGGCCTCCCTGTCAATCTGGGCGTAGTTACGCTCACCTGAGGTTAGTGATCGTGACGCAAAGGCTATTGGCCTCTCTGAGCCGTCCGAGAATTTGTGCGACAGCACCGCTCCAATGCCGTAGGGTGACGCATCACATGCCAACCGAATTGGTAATGCCAGGTTGTAATGGGCCAATACCTCTTTCGATGTGATTAGTGTTTTGCTCTTCTGGAAAGCTCGTCTACATTTGTCACTCCACTTCCATGGCACCCCAGTTTGCAGTAGGGTGTTCAGTGGGTGTAGTATTGGAGACAAATTTGGCAAGAATTTATGGTAGTAGTTTACCAGCCCGAGGAACGACCTCAGTTGTGACACATTTTCCAGTGCTGGAGCCTTGACTACTGCCTCAATCTTCTCTGGGGACTTATGTAACCCCTCTTTATCGATAACGTGGCCACAATACGAGATCTGTTTTCTAAAAAACTCGCATTTGGGGCGGTTAGCTCGGAGCCCATATTCCTGCAATCTAGTGAGCACCTGCTCCAGGTTGGCAAGGTGATCACTGTCATTTTCGTCCGTGACCAGGATGTCGTCCAAATAACACTGGGTCCCTGGGATCCCTTGCAGGACTTGTTCCATTGCCCTCTGCCAAATAGCCGGAGCTGATGCTACCTCGAATACCAGCCAGTTGTATTGGTAGAGACCTTTATGGGTGTTGATTGTGAGGTATTTTTTTGATGCTTCTTCTACCTCCATTTGCAGATACGCCTGGGCCAGATCAATCTTAGTGAAGCGTTTCCCTCCAGATAGCGAGGCGAAAATATCTTCAATCCGCGGAAGTGGATATTGTACGGTGTGAAGGACCGGGTTCACTGTTACCTTAAAGTCCCCACAGATGCGAACCTTCCTTGGTTCCCCAGGCGTGCTGCTCAACGACTTTTTCATCACAGGGACGATGGGTGTAGCCCACTCGCTCCAGTCTACCTTGGACAGTACACCTGAACGTTCCAGACTCTCCAGCTCTGCTTCGACGGCTGGGCGGACTGCATAAGGTTTTGGGCTTGCGTTTTCTTCAATTTTAACCGTCGCTGTCATGCCTTTTAGTGTTCCGAGTCCTTGCTGGAACACTTCTTTCGCATCAGTTAGGATCTTTGACAGTCGCCCAGGTGTGACGTCGTCATCCTTTTTGTCAGCCACAGTCAGTGCCTGTATGGAATGCCAATCCAGTTGTATTTTCCGGATCCATTCACGTCCCAGTAATGGTGGTCCTCCATCTTGCAATACATACAGGTCTAGTTTTGGTGTTTCCTTACCGTTATATATAACGGTCACCCTTATTTTTCCTTTGGGGTAGACTTTTTGCCCCGTGTACGTCTTCAAAATAATTTTTGTGTCTCTCAGGGGTATTTGTGAGAATAGCCGCTCGTAGTCCCGTTGGTTTATGACTGTTAGGGCTGATCCTGTGTCCAATTCCACCTTTACCTGGACTCCTGCTATCTTGAGAATGACCCAAATGGTTCGGTGATCCTCCGTTGTGATCACATTATGTAGTTTCAGACAACTCAGTTCCCTGCTTTCGGAGTCGTTATCACTCTTTTGTTCGTCTGAACTATTCTCCGTCATCTTATGTACCTTCTTGTACTTTTGTTTGGTCGGTTTCTTATTGCTGGTTTTCTTTTCTGACCTGCAGACTCGTGCTATGTGTCCTACTTTTCCACACTGTCTGCACACTTTGTCTTTGAACCAGCAATCATTCTGGTCATGTGTTGTGCTGCCGCAGCGATAGCACTTCTCTGTTCTATATGACATTTCGTTTGTGCCATATTCTTGCGGTCTCTGTTGTATCTCTGCAGCGCCCTGTGCTGCTGCTTCATATGATACCGCAATGCTGAAAGCTTTTTCCAGCGTAAGGTCCTTTTCAGATAAAAGCCGTTTCTGGGTTCCTTCACTTTGAAGCCCACACACAAACTTATCCCTTAAGGTATCTGCCAGTCCCGCTCCAAACTGGCAGTGTTTCGATAGTTTGCGCAGTTCTGTTAAATAATCAACATTGCTTTCATCCTTATGCTGGTTCCGTTTGTGAAACTTGAATCTTTCTGCTATCAGCAGCGGTGTGGGCTTTAAATGTTCCTGTAGTATCGTTACTATGTCTTCAAAACTCTTTTCCATTGGCTTCGTTGGGGTTACTAGATTTCGTAATAAACCATACGTCTTTGCACCCATTAAATTTAACAATACCGACGCTTTCTTGTCATCTGACACCTCATTTGCCTTGCAGTATACCTCTATTCATTCGACATATGTAGTCCAATCTTCGACTTCATTGTCAAAAGCGGTGATACTGCCACTCTTCGGCATTTTGGGTGTGGTTTAAAAGGCGTCTCCCAATGGCTTAAAATGGCGTCTCCCGCGCTTTCCTTCCTCCCCCGCTGCTGCCAACGCCGCTCCCGGCGGTTCTCGTGGCAATGGCAGCGCCCTGTAGGTTTCGCACGCTTCTCCTGCGCTGCTGCCAACGCCGCTCTCGGCGGCCCTCATGGCAATGGCGGCACCTCACGGGTTTCTGCACGTCTCTCTCTCCCTCTCTTCGACGCTGCTCGGCCCCTGAACACCGGCTGCGCCCTGTGCGCTCTGCCCTCTCTCTCTCTCCCCCATCGATGCTGCTGAGCCCTTTTGCTGTGCCGCTCGGTCGGGCTCTAGCCCGCCGCTGTCCGGGAAGGGTCTGCGCACTACCTGTTGCCAGCCCGTTTCGCTGGACCACCTCGACTGGAAAGCCAAGCCTGGCTCTCGACAGCCTCCCCCGCAATTCTCGAGTCTCTGCTGGATGACTGGGCGGTTGCCCGTGGTCGACGCCCGAGTCTCTGGCCTTGACCTCCAATCCACTGATCTCCAGGAACGAATCCCCGGGAGGTGATGCAGAGTTGCAGGTAGGTTCGAACTTGCCTTGTCGCCAATGTTGTATCTGTGTATAATAAGACACAGACTGCAGGAGAACGGTACAACAGGTGTTTACTCAACGTGGCTCACGCTGGAACTGATCTGTACAGATTACTACTCAGTGCTATATACAGGTGTGGTCACTGCCGGTACTGCAGTATACATGAGCTGTAAAAGATAGTTCCCCCCTTAAAGGTATATACATTACAGTAGTGGACACCTCCACAATCTCCAGCATGTTCTGGAAGGTCCCTTGCAGGTAATGCAACTCATCAGCAATTACTGGTGCACAGAAATCGTCTTTCTTTTAATGACTGTGTCTCTGAAGTCAGTAGGAACCATGGCCACATTGCATTTGAAGGTTCATCTAGGATAATGCAGACACTGAACCATTGAAGTGTTGCAAAGAGTGGCAAAAAAGACTGCACAGAGACAGAGGGCTGCATCCAGGTTCTCAGATGGCTCCCTCCATATGCTTGTAGAGGGAGTGAGAGCACGCAGGGAGGTCCTCTTCCCTTCCGATGGGCAGAAGAGACCTCCCCAGCAGACCAAAGGAGCCTGGCTCCAAATAGCAGAGGAGTTCAACAGCAGGGATGTGGTCAGGAGGACCTGGGTGCAGTTCTGGAAATGCTTCAATTATCTCATTAGATCTGGAAAGGTGAGTGCAAAGCCACACTCAACTTCATCCTGCTGTGCCTCTCATCACATCCCCATCACACTGCCTTCCCAACCCTACTCCTGCACATCATTACTCACACCAACATACCGTGCACGCCCACCCATCCCTCCCGCCCATCTATGTTATCACATCCCCATCTGACTAACCACCCTTCACATTCACCCAAAACTTAATGCAATCATACTAACTATCAACACACTAGGAGGCCACTTGGCATTGCCACCCCATTCCATCATAGTCACCCTCTAAAGATGTAACCCATCTATTCCTTGCACTCATTCCATCACTCTCACTCAGCCTTTTCTTCTTTCCCTCCTTGCAGGAAAAGAGAGCCAACAATAAGAGGGAGAGGGTGAGAACCGGAGGTGGCACTCCATCATTGGCCACCTTAACAGCAGCAGAGGAGGTTGCCTTGGAAGTCTCTGGAGTCGCCGAGCACCTGGAGGTGTGAGACAGAGAGAGGGGAACATCTCAGAATTACATATCATACAGCTACATGGCATACAGCAGTCACTCATGTGGGGACTGATGTCAGTGAATGTTCATCATGTGCATAATGGTATCTGTACCCATTATTCATATGACATATCTAACTCATCTCTTTACTCTCCCACAGGTCCATCAAGAGCACCCCTTCTCCTGCCTATTGTCCAGGAGGAAGAGGAAGATGACTCCTCAGAGGAGCCTCCAGCCTCTGAGTGCACACCATCACCAGACATAAGCGCACCCAGCACCAGCGTAGATACGCACACCTTGGTGGGTGCCATGCAAGATAGAGTAGTGTTGGCACCTGGTGTCCCACAAGTCACAAGTGAGCAAGAGGAGGTGGTGGAGACAGGGACAGCAGTAGAGACTCCTCGCCGGAGGTTGCAGAACCCTCCAAGTTCTGCTCAACTGCATGTAGACGCTGAGCCTCGGGGGCCATCCAGAAAGAGGGTGTTCCTAGATGTGCAGAAGTGCAGGAGGTTTGACAGATTTTGCGAGCGCGATATCTGCAAATGTGCAGAGAATGGAGAAGTCCATCTCCAACATGAGCTCCACCATGTCGTGGGCAATGGCGACTGCAGGCTCTTCCATGGAAAGGATGGCCACCTGCATGGAGCAGCTAATGCGCCACCCCTGGCCTCCCGTGCTCTCCAGCTCCTTGCTAACAGGGAAGTGCGGGTGGCCCATGAGAGGGATGATGGTGAGAGAGGACATGGAAGTGGGGCCTCATCTCAAAATGCTCACACTTCTCCGAGTCTGCCCCTGCACATCGCAGGAGGAGCAGACTCTGGTGGGGCCATCACAGGCTCCAAAACTCAGAGGACGTCTGCCAAAAGTGTCTATGCAGTCACAGCAGGGAAGTGAGCAGGCTGCCTCTACCTCTGCTGAAGCCACAGGGGTAGCACCTGGTAGAAGCATGCATAAGAAGAAAGATGAAACACAAGCAGATGCACAAGGGTAGCCACTTGGGTGTTTTAATAAATGTTTCTGTAAAGTTTCCATTACTGTGATGTCTCAGATAAAAAAATATTTATTTTCACCACTGGACAAATTTGTGTGCATCTTTGGAAGTGGCTTAGTGAGTTGGAGTGAATGGTGCGACATAACGTTACCTTCAGCAATGGTGGTCAGTGTGAAAGGAATGGTTTGGTCATTGTAGGGGTCCTTTATGGTGTTGCTGTGGGGTGGTGCCAACCTGGCACAGCTTGTGGCAGCCATATCGGTGTAATGCATAAAATCTGGCTATGATGAGGTCACCCCTGGCCTCCCGGGCAACAATGTGGGATCTGGACCACAGGTTCCTCCTGCTCCTCATCTTCTAGCTGATGCTCCTCCTGCTCCTCCTCCTACTCCTCATCTGATGAGCCTTGCTCCTCATGTAGCACTGATCCTTGCTGCTGCGCTATGTTGTGCAGGGCGCAGCAGACCATGACGATTCTGGAGACCCTGGCTGATTCGCACTGGAGGGCTCCTCCAGATCTGTCAAGGCATCTGAAGCACATTTTCAGCATGCCTATTGTCTGCTCTATGACACATCTGGTGGAAGTGTGACTTTCATTATATCTCTCCTCAGCCTCAATACTTGGCCCCCTCAAGAGTGTCATGAGCCACGTCTTCAGTGGGTAGCCCTTGTTTCCAAGCAGCCAGCTGGAATGTCTGTTTGGAGGAACGAAGAGCTGAGGGAGGGTGGACTGGCGCAGGATGAAAGAGTCATGACAGCTGCCAGATAATTTGGCGCGCACGTGCATGATGATACTATGGTTGCAGACGAGCTGCACATTGAGGGATTCACAAAGACTCCAGAGTGCTGAGGGGGTGCCCTGATGGCCACATGTGTGCAGTCGATGATGCCCTGCACCCGTGGGAAGCCAGCCAGAGTGGCAAAGCCGAGCAACCACTTAGTAACACTGGCCTCATCAGTGGCAAAGTTGATATAATTGACTGACTTGTCAAACAGGGCATCGGTGACCTGTGCAATACATCTGTGGGTGGCCAACTGCGAGATGCCGCAAATGTCTGCTGCAGATCCCTGGAAGGAGCCTGAGCTGAAGAAGTTGAGAGTGCTGGTGACTTTGACAGCCACTGGTAAGGGCTGTCCACCCGTTCCTCTGGGTTGCATGTTTTGTTCCAGCAATGTGCAAATGTCTGCGATGACCTGGCGCGATAGCCTGAGCCTCCTTTGGCAATGCTGCTCCGTCATGTTGTTGAAGCTCATCCTCTGCCTGTATACCCTGTGTTGGGGATATCGTCTCCGGCGTGGTGCAGCCCTGCGCTGATGCCCTCTGTCCTGTGGAGTATCAGGTGGTTGAGGAGAATGTTGGTGGTGTTGCTGATGCTGCTGGTGTGCCTGGTGCTGCTGGTATTGGGGCTCATCGTGGTCCGATTCTGAGGCCCAAGGTGAGACAGTATAAATGGCACCCATGCTGATGGAATAGATGGCAGGTCAAGTAGAGGTGACAGAAGCAAGCTGTCAATGGTGTGATAGGTTCTACCAATGAGGTGACAGTGGATCCCAGCTTTGCTGGAAACACTTGCAACCTCTAGAAAGCTAAATCAGTCAGCAACAGCATCTGCCTTAGGAAAGTGATCAGCTGTCAGGTGGGAGTTTTTATTGCACTTTTCAGGCTGTACATTATTGAGGTGGGTCAATGGCCACTCAACTTCCCCCTCAGGTTCACAGACATGGTTCCTGAGCTGCGTGATTCCCGTGCTCATCCAGGGAAATTTGAAAGGTAGGGTTAAAAAGAGGATTAAGGGTCTGACAAGTACTTCATGATGATCTCAATTACCTTGGCTGCCTCTGCCGTTTGGGTCGCTGCTGCGCTAGCAAATGAACCCGAGGGAAAGGCATGTGGGATGATGGTGGGATGACGGCGGGTTCCCGACCCACTCTAAGGTTTTTCAAACTTCCCTTCCAACCAGCCTTCAATCGCGCCCGCACGGACGGCAGAAAATTCTGATCTGTATCTTTGTCCTCTTCAGCAGAGCTAGGATGCGAGCTGGTGGTCTGGTGAGCTGTTTCCTGGGCCATTCTTTCCACATGCTCCTGCTCACTGGTGCTCAGACCCCCCTCTCTCTGCCATATGGTACTGATTTCTGTGCTGGTGCTTGGAAGAGTCAGGCTGAGTGCATCTTCTGGAGGGATCTCCCCCTCAGTTTAAGTGACTGCAATGCCCAGGTCATCTGATGGACCTAGAAAAAGGGGAGTGGGACAAGAGTTAGCATGTAGTGACAATGGTAAACAGTAACAGATGAATGGTAGCACAATTCAGCATCAGGTTCTCATGCTGACTATGTGATTGTGTGAGTGGGAGAGTTAAATAGAAAGAGTAAAGGAAGGGAAGATGCCCAAACATCTTACTATGCACGGCCTCCAGTCTGGCCATCTCTGTTCTGCATGCCCTCTCTGCCAATGACAGCCTCTTCCACTGATGTCCGTGTCTAGAGTGGCAGGAGCTCCCCTTGTTCTCATACTCTCCCTTCTGTTTAAGTGTTTTCAAGATATATGAGGCTGCTTAGCATAATGTTAACGATGTGAGGAAGAAACAGCAAGTGTGGCCAAGAGGGGAAATTAGTTGTGAGGGCCGTAGGAGGCTTTGAGGGTGTGAGTGCAAGCAGAAAGGAGGTGGAGTGAAGTGTTCCCTGCTGGATTGAGTAGAGGCAGGGGAAGGAAGGATTGATAGTACTGGGGCTAAAGTAGGGGTTGTGCACGGCTGCAGAGAGAGTAGGAGAGATGTGAAGGGGAGTATTACCTTGTGCTCCTGGTCAAATGATGAAACTTCGTTCATGTACTGCAGCCTGGGGATATGCTTGTGACAGTTAGAGATTCTGCAACCTTCTCCTTGTCTGCTGCTTAATCTGTCTCAGCACCCATTGCCCATCAAAGGGAAGAGGACCTCCTCCCTGCTTCTCACTTCCTCACTGAGCCTCTTCACCACTGTATCCGAGAATCTGGGTACTCTGGTTGAAGTCGTCCTGCCTGCTGCCCTACAATATTGCTGTCCGCTATCCACCATCAAAAAAAGCACCTCCCCTTTAAGGTGCTGCAGGCTGCCTTTAAGTAGTGGCTGCCCCACCGGATTTATTGCCCTCCCAATTGGCAAGTTGCCTACAGGTAATGCATTTTGCACTGGGAGCTCGCTGATTTAATTCAAATGAGACCCGACCATGAAAATGGCATGGCCCCGTCCTGATTGCTTCGGGTAGGCGCAGCGCATGATTCGCCCGATTAACACTGTTCAAAAATTGTCTAACTCGTGTTTTATTAGGCGATCGGAGACCATTGGAGAAAAACCCTTAAACATAACTCATTCTTAAATCCTCCCAAATAAGAGATAACAATAATTAGAAATTCTGAAAAATAACACTAATTATAAATTTATCTTTCTTCAGAACAAAACAGGTTAGCAAAATCCACATTTACTTAGCTGTCTAATGAGAAAAGGACACTGGTAAAGGATGCAATCTGGTTACAATCTATGCAATGTCCTAATCCTGTGGAACCCCAGGGACACATGCTAGTTTATTGAGCGAGAGAACAACTGCTTAAATCTTCATGCAGGCAAGAGAAAAGAATAGGATTAACATTCAAGATAAAAGTACATTTCCAAACACATGAAGAAGCTTATGCTAGAAAATTGGAAGCATTAACTCCCTAAAGCCCCTGTTTTATCAGCTTTGTTGCTGGAAGAATTGATGTCATCACTTTGTTTTCTGCACGTGCCCAGATTAGCACAATTCAGAACAAATGGATCCAGACTCTGGGAGAAGGCATGTGTGGGATGTAGAACTGCAGTAAAATTTTGTACTATTACCAATACTATTACTGTTACTGAACTTACTTTCTTTTTAGAATATAAATACAAATAAAATACGTGGAGGTGGTGCATTTCTAATTCCTGATAAAAATCCATTTAGAAAGTTTTCTCCCACTCCACTCACGTACAATGTTTCACACAAGCCAATCCCTCCTCCCCATACTGCTGCAATCAAAACGGTAGCTTCTGAGATAAAGTAAGGAGTTTTGCAGTTGTATTTTCTCCACACATAGGCTTATGAGAATGTGGGATGCACTGTCCCAGAAGGACACAGATGCAGAATCAACTGATGCATTCAAAAGGGAGACAGGTACTTACTTGGGAAGTAAGGTTATCAATGGATGTGGAGAAAGGGAGGCTATTTGGGATTAAAAAGATAAAGGACTCTCATAGCTAACAAAATAGTGGATCAGACCTGATGGGCTGAATGGCCTAATCTTATGTTGATATGATCACGTAGGACCTCTGAAGGACATGGCTGCCACTTAATCAAAATTGCTGTCAAAGCTGTTAAGAGCACATTGTGATAATCCATACCTCAAACTATCTGTCAGCTTTTTAGACTGATTTATCTTTATTTACTCCTATTTCCAGCATGTTTTCCAGTACATATCTTCCTCTTGGCGGTGGGGGATGGGGGTTAAACGACAGACAGTCTAGGCTGTGACCTTTTCCATGACAGCTCTCAAGGTTGCCCCCTGATTATGATTCAACTGGGACAAGCTAAATGAAGTCAGCTTTTCCTTCTCCAGAGCTGAACAGCCACACACATGTGGTTCTCTATCAAGTGGCTTGTCTGACAATTGATAGAACTGGTCCTGTGACCTCCTGGTAAATAAATTCAGTGTGTTCTATACTGATTGTCACTTTATCGTTATTTCCTCTTAATTATATCCTCAGAAGTGGCTGACCGGGAACTTCTCCATGGCCTACAAAAGTCAGCTCTGTAACTGGCCAGTAGGAAGAAATAAAGTGGAGTCTCAAGTGGAGCCTGTGTTGACCTGTCCTTCTACAGTTATCAAGATGTTTTCTATCAAATACTGTATCTTATATAACTTAGTTACATTTGACAGCCTATTGTCTGTGGAAAAACCGGAGTAAAAATGTCAGCTAGTGCTAGAATCTGAAATGCAATCTGTCAGTCACTGGTGCAATCTACTAACATTGGACTGTCTTGCAAACTACACCTTCGTTACTTGATGTCGCCATTAAACAAATATAACCAACAGGTAAAAAAAGTCCTTCATTCCTTGAAATGTTAACTCACAACAGTATAGATATAGGCCCGTAATTTCCGATAGGAGGCTTCCTGCGTGCAGATGCCTCCTATCGGAAAAAAATCTACGAACTTACCTGAGGGCTCCCGAGGTCTGGACACTTCCGTTCCTGGGCCTTTCCACAGTAAAAATGCGCAGGACACATGTATCCCAGGGGCGCAGGCGGTTCGCAAGCGATCCTGGGATCACGTGGGCCAGGCCAGCCAATAGGAGAAGGGAATCTCCCTTCATACTTTTGACAGATAGACCTGTCAAATATATGAATGGAGGTCACCCCAAAAAGACACTAAAACATTAAATACATTTTTAAAAACCATCACGTTTTTAAAATGAGTTAAAATGACATTAAATTAAATATTTTAAACAAAAATTTAATTTTTTGAAAAAAATAATTAAAGTTCTTTACAGGGCTAAAAAATAAACTTAAATGACAACAGAAAATGCTGGAAAAACTCAGCAGGTCAGGCAACATCCGTGGAGAGAAATTTGAGTTGACGTTTCGGGTCGAAGCCTTCTTCAAAACTGGAAAGAAAAGAAAACAGATCGAAGGCAGGGCTGCAATCGGACAAAAGAAGTGAAAGAAACAAAAGCAGTAAAAGAGACAATGAAAGGTATACGAAGCTGGACGAGATGGTAATAGGCTGAGATTAGGTGAGAAGTGTACTGGCAGGGCAAGAGATAGCTGCCAGGTGTGAGAGAGAAACAAAAGGAAAGGGGGGGGCGGGAAAGGAGTGGAAAAATACAAGAAAAAAATTGAGTCCGGAAGGCTGCAGAGTGCCTAATCGGAAGATGAAGTGCTGTTCCTCGAGTTTACGTTGAGCTTCCGTGGAACAATACAAGAGGCCAAGCACGGTGAGGTCCTGGTGGTGAATTAAAATGACAGGCGACCGGAAGCTCGGGGTCACCTTTACGGACTGAACGGAGGTGTTCCGCAAAGCGGTCACCCAATCTGCGTTTGGTCTCCCCAATGTAGAGGAAACCACATCGTGAGCAGCGAATACAGTATACTAGATTGCGAGAAGTACAAGTAAATCGCTGTTTCACCTGGAAGGGGTGTTTGGGGCCCTGGACAGTGGGAAGGGGGGAGGTATAGGGGCAGTTGTTACATCTCCTCCGCTTGCACGGGAAGGTGCCAGGCGAATGGGAAGGGCTGTTTGGGGTGATAGAGGAATGGACTAGGGTGTCTCGGAGGGAGCAGTCCCTACGGAATGCTGAAAGGGGAGGGGAGGGGAAGATGCATTTGGTGGTGGGATCACTTTGGAGGTAGCGGAAATGCCGGAGAATGATCCGTTGAATGTGGAGGCTGGTGGGGTGAAAGGTGAGGACAAGGGGAACCCTATCGTGGTTCCGGGAAGGAGGGGCAGGGGTGAGGGCAGAAGTGCGGGAGATAGAACTGACACGGTCGAGGGCAGTGTCAACCACGGCAGACGGGAATCCTCGGTTGCGGAAAAAGGAAGACATGTCTGAAGCACTGGTGTGGAAGCTGGCATCGTCGGAGCAGATACGGCGGAGACGGAGAAACTGGGAGAATGGAATAGAGTCCTTACAGGAGGCGGGGTGGGAGGAAGTGTAGTCCAGGTAGCTGTGGGAGTCAGTGGGCTTGTAGTGAGTATTTTTAAATTATAAATTATAAATTAGTGAAAAAAAATGTTAAACTTTTTTTCAACTCTTATGCTGGTGAAAGCAGGTCTTACGCCTGCTTTTACCAGGCATAAGATTTCTAAGGGTTTTCTGTGGGCGGAGGGTCTCCAGAAAGCGGAACTATCCCCCCGCAGAGGCCCTTCTCCAGGGCAGGCGTCCGATCTGTCAAGAGCATTCTTGACAGATCGGAAATGCCGGTTTTCAGCGCATGCGCTTCGCATACCTGAAACCGGCATTTCCAATGTCGCTACGGGTGTGTACACAGCCCGTACACACCCGTAGGCATCAGAAAATACGGGCCATAGTTACTGGATTTCACAAAATTACCCTCACCCATGTTAAACCATGCGGACCTTCCTCAGAGCTGCTCCTGATCCGCCGCGGTAACTTCACGCGTAAACGGAGTTTCCACTGTACTTCCGACAGCGGAGTGGGAACAGCTCCGGCGAAATTCCAAACGTGCCCTTACATCTCAATAACTTGCAACCTTGGCAGGGGCAGAAAACTGGTGGTTATTGGACTGGCCTCTAGTTAAACATCCCAACTCCACACGCACGCTTCCGCGCCCCCCGCCCCATCCCCCATTTTCCTTTCCATTGAATGGATATAACCAGTTTTCCACCCCATCAAAGTTGAAAGTTACCCCAATATCACTTAACCAGGCTATAGTAAACTCAACAACACTGCCTGATACTTTAAACATACACTCGAAAATTTAAAAAAACATAATTATTCACACATACAGAGACTCATACACCATAACTTCAATTGAAACTGGCAGCTACGCTAAGACCAGTAGACTTGGAAACAGGCCAGTGGCAGCGGTGAGTCTGTCGTATTGCAGGTATTCCCTGCACTGCATAACTATGCGTAGAATTTTAATTACTCATTTCTAGCAGAGATGTGTGCACATTGTATACAGTATGCATCACAACTTATGTATACAGGCTTTTCTTCACCCTGAACTTTTCATTTTTATTAAAAGTATACTCTGTGGGAAGCAACCCACTGTTTAAACTATCCAAACCAGGCTTATTCTGAAGATGGTGGCGGTCTGTTACCAAGCCAATGCCATCACAATCGAAAACTACTGGCATAATCAGGAGTTTCTGAGTGAGAATGGGCAGTTAACTAAGATGTACCTTATGATGTGCCTCAATAAATCCGAGACTCGATGTTAGCGAAACAAAACAAGGCTTTTATTGACTTAGAAGGTAACACACAGAGGAGAATGTATCTTCCATCCAGAGGTCTGCCGTACTGGATGTGCTGCAGGCTGGGCCAGCTTACATAGGAGCCAGGTATGGGCGGAGCCCTACACACAGTACGATACAATGGAAATGAAACTGAAACCAACCACAGTCACAGGCAGAGAAATACTGATGAGTGATGAATGGAATATTTCATCACATTCACCCCTTCTATAGATTTAGTCTGTTCGGGGGTTTGATAGTCCTCTGCGACCGACATGGCTGTTGTGGTGCCGCGGGTGTCGGCTGGGTGTCCCCGGTGGCCTCCTGGGTCTCTGCCGGGGGTGCCGCCAGGGTTGTTGAAGGGGTAGTTGGTGGGGGTACCGTTGGTCGATGTTCTTCCGGGGGTGATGAAAGAGTAGTGGGTGGGTAAGAGTTGCTGTGGTCGTTGTTGCTGCTGTTGTCGTGGTTGTTGTCGTTACCGGCTGGGGCGACGTCTTTTCTGGACACGGTGTCCTCCCTTCCGTCGGCGTGCCGGACATACGCGTATTGGGGGTTGGCGTGGAGTAGGTGCACTGACTCCACGAGAGGGTCCGTCTTGTGGCCCCTCACATGCCTTCGCACGAATACCGGACCTGGGGTGGAGAGCCATGACGGCATGGATACGCCTGAGGTGGATTTCCGGGGAAAGACAAACATTCGCTCGGGAGGCGTGGCATTAGTGGCAGTACACAATAGCGACCGTATCGAATGGAGCACATCTGGGAGGACTTCCTGCCAGCGGGAGATAGGGAGGCTTTTGGTCCTTAGAGCTAGAGTGACTGCTTTCCATACTGTCCCGTTCTCTCGCTCCACTTGACCGTTACCCCGGGGGTTGTAGCTGGTGGTATGGCTCGTGGCAATCCCCCTGGACAGCATGTACTGGCGTAGCTCTTCACTCATGAAGGACGCCCCCCTATCCGTATGGATGTAGCTCGGCATACCGAACAGGCAGAACAAGCTGTTGAGGCATTTAATGACCGTGGCGCTGGTCATGTCTGGGCAGGGGAAGGCGAATGGGAAACGAGAGTATTCGTCCACAATGTTCAGGAAGTAAACATTGCGGTCGACGGACGGGAGGGGGCCCTTGAAATCTAAGCTGAGCCGCTCAAAGGGCCGTGTAGCTTTGATTAAGTGGGCTCTATCTGGGCGGTAGAACTGAGGTTTGCACTCAGTGCAAGTGCGACAGTTCCTGGTCAGGGACCGAACTTCCTCAATCGAGTAGGGTAAGTAGCGGGACTTTATGAAGTGGAACAGCCGCGTGACCCCTGGGTGGCAGAGGTCATTGTGGAGGGTCTGTAGCCGATCCCCGGTGGCGCTGGCACACATCCCTCGTGAGAGGGCGTCAGGGGATTCGTTAAGGGCCCCTGGCCGGTAAATGATGTCATAATCGAAGGTGGAGAGCTCGATCCGCCACCTAAGAATCTTATCATTTTTAATCTTCCCCCTCTGTTTATTATTGAACATAAACGCTACCGACTGCTGGTCGGTAAGTAGGGTGAAGCGTTTGCCGGCTAGGTAGTGGCGCCAGTGGCGCACTGCTTTCATGATGACTTGGGCCTCCTTTTCTACGGAGGAGTGTCTGATCTCGGGCCCTTGGAGGGTCCTCGAGAAGAAAGCTACGGGCCGCCCCGCCTGGTTGAGGGTGGCCGCCAAGGCAAAGTCAGACGCATCACTTTCCACTTGAAAGGGAGTGTTCTCGTCCACTGCCTGTAGCGTGGCCCGTTCAATATCCTGCTTAATGCTTTTGAAGGCGGCATGGGCCTCAGCAGAGAGCGGAAAAGAGGATGCTTTCAAGAGGGGGCGGGCTTTGTCGGAGTAGTTGGGGACCCATTGGGAATAATAAGAAAATAACCAGTCCAAAGATGTGCGGGTTAGGTTGATTGGCTATGATAAATTGACCCTTAGTGTTAGGGGGATTAAATACGTGGGGTTACAGGGATAGGGTGGGATATGTGTCGGTGCAGGCTCGATGGGCCGAAATGGCCTCTATCTGCACTGTGGGGTTTCTGTGATTTCTGTGAACCCCAGGCACCTTTTCAGGGCTTTGGGAGTGTTGGGCAGGGGCAGCTCCCGTAGGGGGCGCAATCGGTCGGGGTCTGGTCCGATTTCCCCATTCTCCACCACGCTGCCTAGTATGCAGAGGCGCGTGGTGTTGTAAACGCACTTGTCCTCGTTGTAGGTGAGGTTGAGTTTTTGTGCGGTTTTCAGGAACCTCTCGAGGTTCGAGTCGTGATCCTGCTGGTTGTGACCGCAGATGGTGACGTTGTCGAGGTAGGGGAAGGTTGCCTGCAAGTGGTGGTCATCGACCATGCGGTCCATCTCCCTCTGGAAGACCGAGACCCCATTCGGCACCCCAAAGGGGACTCTGAGGAATTGGTAGAGGCGTCCGTTCGCCTCGAAGGCGGTGTACGGGCGGTCCTCTGGTCTGATAGGGAGCTGGTGGTACGCTGACTTGAGGTCGATGGTGGGGAACACCCGGTATTGGGCGATTTGGTTCACCATTTCTGATATGCGGGGTAGCGGGTAGGCGTCTAGTTGGGTGTACCTGTTGATCGTTTGGCTATAGTCGATCACCATCCGTTTCTTCTCGCTACCCCTTACCACCACCACTTGGGCGCGCCACGGGCTATTGCTGCGTTCAATAATGCGCTCTTTCAGGAGCCTGTCTACCTCGGTCGCGATAAACCGCCTGTCCTCCCAGCTGTACCTCCTGCTTTTGGTCGCTATTGGCCGGCAGTTAGGGGTAAGGTTCGCGAATAGCGAAGGCGGCTTTACCTTCAGGGTAGCCAGACCGCACACTGTGAGGGGCGGCTGGGACCCACCGTAATTGAGCGTGATGCTTTGGTGGTAGCACTGGAAATCCAGGCCCAAGATCACGCTCGCACATAGATTCTTCATGATTAATACTTTAAAATTATCGTATACAGTTCCGTTAACGGACAATTGTACCGTGCAGTAACCCATAATGGTCGATGTCTGGGTTTTATCAGCCATAGAGATGGTACCCCGAGTAGGGACCACCTTTAGGGAGAGTTGTTGTACCAGTTCAGGGTCCGTGCTTCCACTGTCAATTAAACATTTAACCCTGCACCCGTTTACCTCGATGTCCACCATTGATTTGGATAGCGGGTGCGGCCTGGTCTGGTCCACTGTGACTGATGCCACTGTAGGGCCCTGATCGAGACAAGATGGCGTCCACGCTGTCTGCTCACAAGATGGCGGACCCCACGAGGTCGGGCAAGATGGCGTCCAAGATGGCCGCTCCCACGGCGCACACGCGGCGGTGGCGGGTTTTCCGGCGGGGTTCCCTCTGCACACCTTCCCGAAGTGCCCCTTCTTACCGCACTTAAAGCAGGTGGTGCCTTTCGCCGGGCACAGGTTTCTGGTGTGCTTCGGCTGCCCGCAGAAGTAGCAGTTGGGTCCCCGACGCGTCGCGGCTGTCGTAGGGCTTCTGGGGGGAGAGCGGGGCCCCGACGGTGTCGGGCTGCCGGGCGGGGAAGATGCCTTCCAAGATGGCGGCGCCCTTGGTGCACACGTGGCGGCGTGGACGGCGCGGGCTGAAGAGTAGGCGTCCGAGTTTCTCTGGGCCACATCCAGGGATCGTGCTGTGTCCGCAGCCTGTTTCAGGTCCAATCCCGTTTTTTCCAGCAGTCTCTGCGGCTTTTACATCTTGGCACTTGCAGTCTTTGCCAAGCGTTTTCAGGGTGCCTAGGAACTCCTCCACCGATTCCCCAGGTCGCTGTGCGCGAGTAGCGAGCAGATGCCTAGCATACACCTCATTCGTAGGCTGCTGGTAATGCGCCTTTAAGATGTCGCAGGCGGCCGGGTACGTGTCGGCGTCTTGGATGAGGGGGTAAACCCGGTGTCTTACCCAATTCCGCAGAATTCCGAGTTTCATACTCGCAGCGTCCGTAGCGTCTTTGACGGCTGCGGAATTGTCCAGGAAGAATTCCATACACATAAACCAGTGTCCGAAGCGTGCCGATGCGTCCGAAGCATGCTGGTCCAAATCCAAACGTTCAGGTTTCAAGAGTTGATCCATTGTGTTGAAAATTAAGTCAATAAAATTGATGTGCCTCAATAAATCCGAGACTCGATGTTAGCGAAACAAAACAAGGCTTTTATTGACTTAGAAGGTAACACACAGAGGAGAATGTATCTTCCATCCAGAGGTCTGCCGTACTGGATGTGCTGCAGGCTGGGCCAGCTTACATAGGAGCCAGGTGTGGGCGGAGCCCTACACACAGTACAATACAATGGAAATGAAACTGAAACCAACCACAGTCACAGGCAGAGAAATACTGATGAGTGATGAATGGAATATTTCATCACACCTTATATCTGAGATTCCTGCACAGAGGGTAATACAGGCCACAGGGACGGACATCCTGCTCTGCTTCCTCTTGCATTAACTCTACTGATGTTCAGAGTAAAAAAGAAATTCTTACTCAAGCTTGTACTGTCCAAAAATATTTTTTCCAACCAAATATATAAAAGCAGTATTTTTATGGACCTTATCTCTTTCAGGTATGGTGTTTAAATTACATTTTTTTTCACTTGAAATATTTGTAAGTGTTACCAATGATGTTGCAAATTATTTTATTTTATACTGTAGCTTCAGATGAAGTTTCTTAAAGGAGCATGCCTGTAGGTTTGATTTTTTGACAGTGGATAAAATTCAAATCAAGAAAAGGCTCACTGTTCACTTGAACAAAACAGTCTCTATCTCCTGCTGCAATGACTGCTTATCTGATGTTGATCTGCACAAAAGATTCTTGTCGGTTTTGATATGGAACCGCAAACAGCCAGGGAGTAACTTCTAACCCTACAATAAGTAGAGTGACTGTGATAGAGTGGTTACTAAGTAACTGACTTACATTTATGTGGAATGTATTGCATTTGCTGCAACTGTACACTGTGTGAAGCACGTGACCAATCAGAAAGCCGGGCCAGATTCCCCCTTGCAAGGATTGCTGACAGCTACTGCCAGCCCTCCATAGCAACTGCCTGCACTATTTATTTATCATAATGAAAACAAAGAGGACTCCATTATAAATCAAAAACTCTGCATTGTTCAGACACAATCGGGGCAATTTTAACCGGAAAAAAAAGGTGGGTTGGCAGCGTGTGGGTAGTTAAAGTGTTAAAAATCTGAATTCCGATCTGAACCCACCTCCAACCCGCTCACTTGAGGTTTAATGGAGAGTTGATGGGGTGCGGGCAGCCAATCCACTGCTAGGAGGCAGGTCGTCTATTTAAATATTATAATGAGGCTGGAAGCCTCTGCTTTAACCTTCATTCTGTATTTAACTTTAGCTGGTTGGATTTTGCACGCCTCGTGAAACCCACCAGCTTGTGCAAGTTGAGGACTGTAAGTGTAAAGGTACTTACCTCCTAGATCCAGAGCCCCTACCTAACACCCTCCCCACCACCCCCCCCCCCCCACCGCGATCAGAGATGCCCACCCCAGGCCTAAGAACCCCCCACGAGGCCTCCCCGCTCCTCCAGCCCCACCACTCCTCATACTGGTCTTGGCCCCCGATCCTTCAGCGACTGCCGCCCCCCCCCCCCGCCAACCCCCTGTGCTCCTCCTGGCCCCCACCCCGGGCTGCTCCCGGCCCCCAATCCTCTTCGCAACCCCCCCCCGATCTTTTGCCAGCCGTCACCTGGCCCCCAATCCTCCTCGCACCCCCCCCACCTCCCCGATCCTTCGCCAACCCCTGATCCTCCTCGCATCCCGTGATCCTTAGTGACTCTCCCACCCCAACCCATGCTGTTGCAGCCCCCCACCCCTCCATGCTCCTCTGGTCGTCCCCCCCAGCCCCCAATGCGATCCCTCCCTCCCTCCTCTCTGCGGCCTAGTGCCACAGGTCTACCCACCTGGAACCGGCCAGCCTCTCAATCTGGCTGGCTGCGGGTGGGAAACAGACACTTCCCATGCAAATCAGGCCCCACTGTTAAATTCGGCAGGGCCTGCGGGAAACACGTTCTCCCGGGTTTCCCAACTGCCTTGGAGCCTTCCCCATTAAAATTCAGCCCAATAATGCAAACCATAATATCAGCTGTCTTTTCAACAAAAAAGTAATCCTATTAATGGAGTAGCAGCAATTTGCCAATATATTTGCCATAGTCTAGTTAGAAACATTGAAACCTATTTTAAGCGTATGAGTTTACTGCCCCCTTAATGCCAGTTTGAAAAGGAACATACTGTGGGTTCCATTCTGTGCACACAGAATTTAACATTTCTGCGAGAGTTTTATGTAAATCAGAGAGGGTTTGTGCTATTAGTCAACCACTCCTAATTGTTTACATTTATTTTCAAAGTAACCTTATGGCCAATTAGAACAGGCCTTAACTGCCACTCTGAGGCCTAGAAATTGGGTTTTGGCGCAGCAACGGCTTTAGCGCCGGAAGTTAGTGCCGGAGCTAAGTCGCGCTGGGCGGGCCAAAAATTCAATTGTTCTGCGCCCAAACGGCTGCCGGCGCTGCTGAGAGCTGTTTGCGCCTGAAAACTGGCGCTACGCGCTGAATTTCGGCGCTATTCCGGCGCTGCGGCGCCCGCTGCGGTGCGGCAGGTTCGGGAAGTGCAGGCCTCCTCCTTCCCTTAAGGAGGAGCTGCCTGCACCCGGCCGCGGCCCGCGAAAATCTTTTTAAAAATGAGCCCGGCACCTCGGACAAGTGCCGGGCTTGCTTCTGTTCCGGGGGGGGCGGGGGGGGAAGTCCGGGGAGTGAGCTGCGGCCAGGCGGGCGGCGGGAAAGCGGCCGGCCGCCGCGGGGCCTTTAATGCGCCGGCGCAAACTTGTGCAAGGCACCTCTGCCAGAACGTTGCTTGCGGCTGCCACGGGCGAGGCGGCCGCAAGTCAATTTCCCAGTTCGGGCGGGTTACTATGGCAACCGGGACGCTGCGCACACCGATGACGTCATCGGTGCCGGCGCAGCGCTACCGGTCTACCGCGGCGGAAGGGCCCCAGGCAATTTAGGCGCCGGCGCCAATTGCAGCGCTAGGCCCTCTAGCGCCGCAAAATCGGCGCTAAGGGCACTCAATTTCTAGGCCTGAGCATTTTAAATTAGCATTTTCTTTTCACAAAATTTTCCTGGAAAAAAATTGGATCAAACCTATCACCCTGGAGTGGGTGTTTGCACTTACCATCACCACTGGCTCTAAGCATGATTTCAGGCAATGAACAGACTGTAAGGACTGCCATATGTAAGAAGCTCTCCTTTGTACCGTGACAGCTGGTCAAAGCAGTCCTCTTGCTACAGCTTACAGTGTGGTCAGATAAAATGGCTCATGGTCCAGAACCTAACTATATCCATTTGACACAATCTGGTTCAGGGAACTTGTTGCTTTTTAGTCAAGTACTTCTGGTACACTGACTCAAAGTCCTCTAGATCACTGAGTGTACTACAGAAATTGGACAGCGAGTCTCTAGTGACTGAAAAAAATTAATGTAATAATTTCAACTCTTACCATCTGCTTTAATTTCACTGCCACTTTTAATCTATTAGAGTCTAACATCCTCCCTAACTACACTTTTTCTATTATGGCGGTGGAAGAATTTTGTGTTAGCCATACGCATCTCCAGAATCCTCTTTGTACTTTTAATTTGTTTTAGAAAATTCCTACACTCATCCCAAAGTTCTCTATCTCCTTTTTCACTGATTGAATAAGTTAATTAAAATAAACAGTGACCTCACAGAATAAGATGGCAAAAAAACGAATCCTGCTGTGCTCTAGTTCTGTCATTACTCCAAGTCCTCAATCATACCTGTGAATGAATAGACTTACACGAAAAGGAAGCATGAGTATAGTATAATTACTGACCATTTTTGAAGAAATCTGCTATCCAAAGCATAAAATAGTTAACTGGATAAAAACATATCAGCATCAAATATTTGCTAAATAATATATATGAATAACATTGTTTAAAAACAGATTGATGCATGATACTGGAACAGGGAGGAGTTACTCTGATGGAATGTCTATTGTGGACAGATTGGCACCATTAGTATTCAAAGACAAATGGAGATGACTATGAAGAATTGGAATGTTGAAGCTTACGCCATGTTGCATTGCCTTCCAGACAGTCCTCTGAGGAGCGAGAGGAAAGGAGATGCATGGAACAGAAAGAGAAAGAGATTTTTATTGGAACACGTACTTATGAAACAGGAAAGCTCCTTCAGTGTTTCCCTCTGGCATCCTTATGATATAGAGAGACAGCTGAACCAAAAATGTAATGGTTTTCAACCCCTTCAGTTACTTACTGCATCAGAAAAGTTGATGTGATGGTTCATTTGTAGTGCAGGAAGCATAATAGAAAATCCTGGCATCGAACTGTAATTTAAATAGCTGGCACAGTGAAATATCTTTACAGAACATCCTCGCTGAGACAGTCAGAAATGTTCTCACTCCTACTCCAAATGTCTAGATGTTATTCGCATTCTGCTAAGTTGTATTTCTGCCACATTTTAATTCCCATTAGTGCCATTACAAGACTTTCACAACGCATTATTAAACATTAGTTTGGGTTTGTGCCACCAAACTCACTGCCATTATGAATTTTAAAATACATTATTGTATATTATGGTGCAGCAACTAAGCAGAAAATGCACATTTCAATCTCATTACTTGTGTAGTGTGAGACTATTTCCTGCTAGAGTTCAGGCATAATTGTGATGTGCCAAAACAAAAGCACACTGGAATTATAAACCAAATTTAGTTATGAATATTAATTCACCATTACAACCCCACATGGCATGCAGCTGGAGAAAGCCCATTTGCTTTCGCATCCTGCTGATGGATTTGAGTTTAGATTACGATGATCTGTGCTTTAAAATGTCTCATTTTTATGTACAACACCCAAATGAAACTATGTTAAAACTACCCACCACTTAAATGAAAAGCTAAAGGCGAAAACTTTAGTCATCAGCTTTCATTTTATAGAGATATAAATTTCTTTATTGCTGGTGCTGCAGACCTGATTATTCAGGCAAACATTCACCATTATCTTAAGAAGTGGAATGCTTTTAAAATTGAACTTTTAAACCTTAATGGGAAATAAGAGGACTCCACCCTCAATAAATAAATAATCGAGCATTGTAAGAAGTATGTGAAGATAAACACACACAATGTGGAAAAACACTTCAGAGGCCACATCTAAAATGAGATTTTGGAACTGACTATGAATGAATTTGCATAACTAAAAGACTTCAAATAATGCATTATTGTTTTACAATCCCCAGCCAATATTACAGGAAAGGTTTTCAGTCCTTTACAGAATATGGCCCTAAATTTCCTAAGGGTTCTGCTGGACTCGATCAGTGTGATTGAACCAGGAGCTCCCGATCGGCCTTAGAAAGGGCAAACCATCTTACAGCTCACCTCTTACAAAGCCAATAATGTCAAGGAGGCAAAGCCAGGGGCAAGAATTCCCTGCACTGGAGTTCTTACATCCCTCCAGATGAGTGCAATCTGACCTTAATGGGAGTATCTAGGTCAGCTAAGTGTCCTGGGCCCCTGAAGAAAGATCAGTGTTTAAAAAAAAACAATTGGGGGAAGATGGATGCAGTCTCATGGGAGGGGCTTGGGCAATCCCCCCACCCACTCCACCACCCCCAATAGAGGGCAGGCATAGATTTTCCATTCATATCGGGCTCTCGGCCGCTGGAGATGTGCCCATAGTAGCATATATGCCCACTTGCCCCATGTAAACAGGTGCCCTTCCACTGACACCACAAATCCTGGCAGGGTCAACACTGGATGACACTGGCATACAAAAACGCAGCAGAACTGCCAAGATCGCAACCCGCAGATCTTCGAGGCTTACATTTGTATATTGTACCCTGTGGGCCCTGTGGTATCACAGATGCTTCTCTGTAACATCATGCAGCAGCCTAATGACCTTGGTATTTCAACAAAGACGCTTTTAAAATTAACTTAAAACTGGTCTTAGCCCCAAAATTGCATGATTGTGCTCTTAAAGTAGAGTCTCACTCAATGAGAATGCAGTTTAGCGATTAAAATGGATATGTGGAATTGTGAATTAGGCACTCTGACCTTCACAACCAAATCTGTGATGTTGTTGATCAAGATTTGCAACTTCAAGCTTGCATTTTAAAGAGTGGCTTGAGATATAAAAGGAAATGCACAATATGGAGCAGTAGAACGAATACTACAATCACTCATACACGAATTATGAGCCCGTTCTCATCCATGGAACAAATTTGATAATCTATAGTTCCCAATTGTGCATCTGTAATCTTGCATGAAAAGATAGTACCTGATTTGAGTTATATCAAATAAATAATCCCACTTAATGCTGCAGATATCACATTTAAAAACTATGAACATGTAAAGTTCTGCAAATCAACCTCCAGGTAATAATGAATGTTATTAATCTTGGCTAAAAGATAACAGAAACAAGAACTAAATTAAATATTAATAATGTCTGGAGCGATATCAATCATGTGAGACTTGTTAGTTTCTTGCTACCCACTGAAAAATAGAGAGGATGCAACAATGATCGAATTTTTCATTAAAACTCTTTTTCAAATGGTTTACACACTACTCAGCTTCAAAACTAAACACCCCATAATAACAGCGAACAACATAATCAATACAGTTCTATGAACCATAATCACAATTACACATGTTATGATTGGGATATCTTTTGTACTGAACATCATGCATACACTTCTGAACCCAATCATGGTCTCTTGCTGATGTTCACCATTTTATTATGAAGACATATTTGAAGCTTCCTCTGTATCATAGCAACTAGATTATGAGTTTATTAAGAGCTATCACCTGTGTGCTATACTTTGTATAAATTAGCTTGGTTTAGGAGGTTTTTTCCCAAGAGAATGATGTACTTATAAAAGTGAGGGGTGTTAATATTGGGAGAAGGAACACTTTGAATGGGCAATAAATGCCAGCCTTGCCAGTGATGCCCACATCCCAAGAATGAATAATAATGTCAACATCAAGCACTATCACATTAGGTTACTGTTAAATGAAGAGTAAAGCTTTCTCCGCTCTCTCCCAATAATGTGTCACAATTTTAAGCTCAAACATCTTAAACTTTGTCATATTAAATAGTTACATAACAGTGAAAATAGATTCCATAAATAGGTGTAAAATTGCTAAATGCATTACATTTACTTCAGTGTCAGAGCTGGTGGTGGGTAATTCGGCAATGATCGGAGTAGGAGGCTTCATAATTATCCCCTTTCTCAACCATGGTGGAATCCAGGATGTGTGCAAGGCAAGGCTACTTGCTTGCAAGTGTCTTCAGCCAAAAGTGCCAAGTGAATGATCCTAACTCAGTCTCTTTCTGAGGTCCCCACTATTATAGTTGTTACTGTAAAACAAATTTGGTTCACTCCATGTGATATTAAGAAGTGGGTGAGTACACTGGACATGCAAAAGCAATGGGCCCTGACAATATCTCGGTTGTAGTACTGAAGACCTGTGCACCAGAACGAGCCGTTCACCTGGCCAAGCTGTTGATATAGATATCATACATCTATGATACTGGTATCTACGTGAAGGTGGGGAAAATTTCCCAGATATATGCTATCTACAAAAAACAGGATGTTCTAACCTGGCCTTAATAAGATAAGAACATAAGAAATAGGAGCAGGAGTAGGCCATTCTGCCATTCTGCCCCTCAAGCCTGCACCACCATTCAATAAGATCATGGCTGATCTTCAACCTCAACTCCACTTTCCTGCACTATCCCCATATCCCTTGATTCCCTTAATATCCAAAAATCTATCGATCTCTGGCTTGAATATACTCAACAACTGAGCCTCCACAGCCCTTTGGGGTAGAGAATTCCAAAGATTCACCACCCTCTGAGTGAAGAAATTTTTCCTCATCTCAGTCCTAAATGGTCGACCCCTTATTCTGGGACTGTGACCCCTGGTTCTAGACACCCCAGCCAGGGGAAACATCTTCCCTGCATCTACCCTGTAAGAATTTTGAATGTTTCTAAGCTCTAAAGAATATAGGCCTTGTCTACTCAATCTCTCCTCATAGGACAATCCCCCCATCCCAGGAATCAGTCTGGTGAACCTTCGTTGCACTCCCTGTATGGCAAGTATATCCTTCCTTAGATAAGGAGACCAAAACTGTACACAGTACTCCAGGTGTGATCTCACCAGGGCCCTATATAATTGCGCTAAGACGTCTTTACTGTTATACTCAAATCCTCTTGTAATAAAGGCCAACATACCATTTGCTTTCCTAATTACTTGCTGTACCTGCATGTTAACTTTCAGCGATTCGTGTACAAGGACACCCAGGTCCCTCTGAACACCAACATTTCCCAATCTCTCACCATTTAAAAAATACTCTGCTTTTCTATTTTTCCTACCAAAGTGGATAACTTCACATTTCTCCACATTATATTCCATTTGCCATGTTCTTGCCCACTGACTTAGCTTGCCCTTGAAGCCTCCTTGCATTCTCCTCACAACTTACATTCCCACCTAGCTTTGTATCATCAGCAAACTTGGATATATTGCATTTGGTCCCCTCATCTAAGTCATTGATATAGATTGTGAATAGCTGAGGCCCCAGCACTGATCCTTGCGGTACCCCACAAGTTACAGCCTGCTGGCCTGGGAAATTTCAATGACCTCCAAATAAACTGGCAAGAGCGAATTGAGTTTTTGCAATGTGTTCAGGACTCCTTTATTACCCAATATGTAAGAAGCCCAACAAGGGAGGAATCACTGCTGGATCTAGCAATGGGAAATGAACGAAAGCAGATAAGAGAAGTAAGCGCAGGGGAACATCGAGGCACTAGTGATCATAACATAATATGGTTTAAACTAATGGTTGAGAAAGACATAGGTAAGACAAGGAACAAGTAATAGATTGGAAAGAAGCTAATTTTGAAGGGATGAGAATGGAACTAGGAAATGTAAACTGGAAAAAAAAGTTTTGATAGACAAATAGATAGAACAGCAGTGGGAAATAGTTAAAACGGTGATCAATAGAGTTCAGGAGAAATATATTCCACTAAAAAACAAGAGCAAACTAGCCAATAATGAAACACTATGGATGAATAAAGAAGTTAGGGTAAAATTGAAACTAAAGAACAAGGCATACACTAAGTACTTATACAATAAAGGAGGATGATAAAAGGGAATACGAAGAGGTAAGGAAAGAAGTAATTAAAAAGCAATTAGGAAAGCAAAGAGGAACTATGAAATTAAATTATCAAAGAATATAAAAACAAATAGTAAAGTATTGCACAGACACATAAATAACTAAAGAAAACTCAAGATAGGGATAGGACCATTAAGGGATGCACAAAATAAACTCACAGGTAATGACAGTGAAATGGCAGAGATAGTGAAAAGTTAATTTGCATCAGTATTTACCAGGGAGACTAACAAGGTGGGCATCACATTGGAAGAAGAGATCAAAAAAGATTTATAGGCATTTAAGACAGAAAGGGGGAGATAATTCATAACCTAGTCAAACATAGAGAGGTTAAAACCCCTGATCCAGATGGATTGCATCTGAGCAAATTAAAAGAGGTTAGGGAAGAGATAGCAGAGGAACTATTACATATATATATATAATAAATCATTAGAAAAGGGAATAGTGCCAGAGGACTGGCGGACAACTAATATTATTCCTATATTTAAAAAGGGAGATAGAATAAGTTCCAAGAACTATAGACCAGTTATATAACATCGGTGGTAGGAAAGATAATGGAATTTTTACTCAAAGATGTAACAGAAAAACATCTGAAAACAGAAAATACAATATAATAGAGTAGACAGCATGGATTTCAAAAGCGAAGGTCATGCTTGACCTACCTTATTTAATTATTTGAAGAAATAACAGAAAGAGTAGACAAGGGTAATGCAGTAGGTGAAATATATTTGGATTTTCAAAAGGCCTTCGATAAGTAGTAGATTCATGACTACGGTCAGAGCATGTGGAGTCAGGGGACAAGTAGCAGAATGGATAGCAAGTTGGCTACAGAACAGAAAACAGAGAGTGGGAGTTAAGGGTAGCTACTCAGACTGGTAAAAGGTGGGAAGTGATATTACACAAGGATCAGTGCTGGGACCACCATTGTTCACAATTTACATAAATGATTTGGACTTGGGAATCAGAAGTACAATTTCAAAATTTGCAGACGATACCAAATTGGGGGTATTGTAAATACTGAGGAAGACTGCAACAAAATACAAGAAGTCATTAATAAACTTATAGAATGGGTAAGTAATTGGCAAATTAATTTCAATATAGCTAAGTTTTACATTTTGGTAAGAAGAATAAAGAGACCACATACTGCTTGGATAAGAAGAGTCTAAATGGGATAGAGGAGCAAAGGGATCTGGGGTTACAAATACACAAATCACTAAAAGTAGCGACACAGATTAATAAGGCCATTAAAAAAGCAAATCAAGCACAGGGGTTCATTTCGTGAGGCAGAGGGATTATGTTAAACATTTATAGAACCTTGGTTAGTCCACACTTGGGGGTACTGTTTTGATTTGAGGTGTATAAAATTATGAGGGGCATAGATAAAGTGGAAAGAAAGGACCTATTTCCCAGAGTGGTAAAAAACCAGGGAGGCACAGATTTAAAGTAATTGGTGGAAGGTTTAGGGGGGATTTGAGGGGAAATTTCTTCACCCAGAGGGTTGTGGGGGTCTGGAACTCACTGACTGAAAGGGTGGTAGAGGCGGGAACCCTAACCACATTTAAAAAGTACTTGGATGTGCACTTGGGATGCTCTAACCTGCAGTGCTACGGACCAAGAGCTGGGAAGTGGGATTAGGCTGGATAGCTCCTTGTTGGCTGGCATGGACACGATGGGCCGAAATGGCCTCCTTCCGTGCTGTAAATTTCTATGATTCTATGATTCATAAGAATATAAGAACATAAGAAATAGGAGCAGGATTAAGCCATTTGGCCTTTCGAGCCTGCTCCACCATTCAATGAGATCATGGCTAATCTTCTGCCTCAACGCCATTCACCGGCCCTATCGCCATATCCCTTGATGACCTTACTAGTCAGAAATCTATCAACTTCTGTTTTGAATATACTCAATGACTGAGCCTCCACAGCCCTCTGGGGTAGAGAATTCCAAAGATTCACCACCCTCTGTGTGAAGAAATTTCTTCTCATCGCAGTCCTGAATGGCCTACCCTTTATCTTGAGGCTGTGGCCCCTGGTTCCAGACTCCCCAGCTAAGGGAAACATT
The DNA here is from genome assembly GCF_052327205.1 of Somniosus microcephalus. NCBI lineage: Eukaryota > Metazoa > Chordata > Chondrichthyes > Squaliformes > Somniosidae > Somniosus > Somniosus microcephalus. The sequence continues at coordinate 60,691,051 of NC_140996.1, read as the reverse complement.
CTCCCAGCATCCATCCTATCAAGCCCTGTAATAATTTTGTATGCTTCAATAAGATCCCCTCTCATTCTTCTGAATTCAAGCGAATACAGGCCTAGTTTACTCAATCTCTTCTCATACGACCGTCCCGCCCTCCCAGGAATCAATCTCGTGAACCTTCATTGCACTCCCTCTATGGCAAGTATATCCTTCCAAAATTGTACACAGTACTCCAGGTGTGGTCTCAACAAGGCCCTATATAATTGGAGTAAGACTTCTTTACTCCTGTACTCAAATCCTCTTGTAATGAAGGCCAGCATACCATTTGCCTTCCTAATTGCTTACTGCACCTGCACATTCACTTTCAATGGCTCATGTACAAGGACACCCAGGTCCCTTTGAGCATCTGCATTCCCCAATCTTTCACCATTTAGGAAATACTCTGCTTTTCTGTTTTTTCTACCAAAGTGGATAACTTCACATTTATCCACATTATATTCCATCTGCCATGTTCTCGCTCACTCACTAAGACTGTCGAGATCCCCCTGAAGCCTCTTCACATCCTCTTCACAACTGACACTGCCACCTTGCTTTGTATCATCAGCAAATTTGGAAATGTTACATTTAGTCCCCTCATCCAAATCATTGATATAGATTGTGAATAGTTGGGGCTCAAGCACCGATCTTCGCGTTACCCCACTAGTCACAGCCTGCCATCCTGAAAAAGACCCATTTATCCCTACTCTTTGTTTTCTATCTGTTAACCAATTCTCAATCCATGCTAGTATATTACCCCCAATTCCATGTGCCCTAATTTTGTTCACCAACCTCTTGTGTGGGACCTTATCGAAGGCCTTCTGAAAATCCAGATGCACCACACCTACCGGTTCCCCTTTGTCTACTCCACTAGTTACATCCTCAAAGAACTCCAATAGGTTTGTCAAACAGGATTTCCCTTTCATAAATCCATGTTGACTTTGCCCAATCTTACTATTAGTTTCTAAGTGCCCAGTTATTGCATCATTTATAATAGATTCCAGCATTTTCCCAACTACTGATGTGAGGCTAACAGGTCTGTAGTTCCCCGTTTTCTCTCTCCCTGCTTTCTTAAATAACGGGGTTACATTTGCTATCCTCCAATCTGCAGGAACCGTTCCAGAATTTATAGAATTTTGGAAGATGACAACCAATATGTCCACTATTCCAATGGCCGCCTCTTTGAAAACCCTAGGATGTCGGTCATCCGGGCCTTGGGATTTATTGACTTTTAGTCCCATTAATTTTGCTAGTACTGTTTTTTTACTAATAATAATTTCTTTAAGTTCCTCATTCTCGTCACACCCTTGGTTTTCTCGTATTTCTGGGAGTTTTTTTCTGTCTTCCTCTGTGAAGACAGAAACAAAGTATTTATTTAATTTCTCTGCCATTTCCTCATTCCCCATTATAAATTCTCCCGTCTCTGAATGTAAAGGACCTACATTTACCTTTGCCAGTCTTTTCCTTTTCACATACCTATAGAAGCTTTTACAATCCGTTTTTATAAGGTGTAAAAAAGATTCGGATGGATGATACCAGAAATTATAGGATATACTTATCAGGAAAGGCTGACTAGGCTGGGGTTCTTTTCTCTAGAAAAGATAAGGCTGAAGGGTGACCTGATAGAGGTCTTGTAATGATATTTGATAGAGGTGTTCACAGAAATCACAGAAACCCCACAGTGCAGATAGAGGCCATTTCGGCCCATCGAGCCTGTACCGACACATATCTCACCCTATCCCCGTAACCCCTACACCAACACATATCCCACCCTATCCCCGTAACCCCACGTATTTAATCCCCCTAACACTAAGGGTCAATTTATCATAGCCAATCAACCTAACCCGCACATCTTTGGACTGTGGGAGGAAACCGGAGCACCCGGAGGAAACCCACGCAAACACGGGGAGAATGTGCAAACTCCACACAGACAGTCGCCCGAGGCCGGATTTGAACCCGGGTCCCTGGCGCTGTTCATAATCATTAAACGGTTTGGTAGGGTAGATGTAGAGAAGCTGTTTCCACTTGTGGGGGAGATCAAAACTAGGGGGCCATAAATATAAGATAGTCACCAATAAATCCAATAGGGAATTCAGGAGAATCTTCTTTATCCAAAGAGTGGTTAGAATGTGGAACTCGCTACCACAGGGAGTAGTTGAGGCGAATTGCATGGATGCATTTAATGTGAAGCTAGATAAGCACATGAGGGAAAAAGGAATAGAAGGATATGATGATAGGGTTAGATGAAGAAGGGTGGAGGAAGCTCATGTGGATCATAAATGTTGGCATAGACCAGTTGTGCCGAATTGCCCGTTTTTGTGCTGTAGGCATTCTATATCGTTATCATCTTTCATTTACAACTTTAACAGAAATAATAGTGAAGAAGGAAGGGATTTGAAACTCTCTAAACTGTTGTCTAAAATGACCTGAGACCTGCTTGGTTATGTCTGTTGGCAACTGGCAGCTGTTTCTGTACATGCATTGAAAATGAACACTTCATTATACCACATCAGCATTCCCAGGGTTCAGGCTAACCTGTCATCTTTCTCTTGCCAGTAAGAGGTAATGTGCTGCATGTTCTTTGGGGCCACAATGTGTGTGTTTTCAGAGCAAAGACAAAATTATTCAGTTGGAGGATGTGTTCATTGCTGGATATAGTTCTCCATCACAGAGTGCTGCACCGATGTCCTTGTCTGCACACCAGCTCTCTTCATATCAGCCACCTCTTCTTCCTCATCTTCTTCCTCTGTTTCTACACCTGCTTGGGCCCCCACTTCGTCCTGCATGGTAATCTGAATGGTAAGATTGTGTAGCATGCAGCAATGATGATTTTTGTAACCTTTGCTGGACTGTAGATTAACACCTTGCCTGAGCAGTCCAAAGAATGGAATTGCTATGTCAGTATTCCTATGGTGTGCTCCACAATAACTTGGATTGTCTCATGGGGCTCACTGCACTTACGTTCTGCTGCTATGTTGGGGGTGGGGTGTTCTAGTTGGGATCATCAGCCATGGATGCAAACGGTAGCCCTAGTCTCACAAGAGTCATCTGTTCATTCTCTTGGGATCTTCAAATAATATGGGCATCATGGACTGCTGCATAATAAAAGCAACTTGGGTGCTGTCTGGATAACGGGCATGAATGCGTACTATCAGGATTCTGTGATTAGATATCACTTGAACATTTATGGAATAGTATAGTTTGCAGTTAATACAAAACTCAGAAATGTAGTAAACAGCGAAGGGGATAGTAACAGACTTCAGGAGGACACAGACAGACTGGTGAAATTGCCAGACACATGGCAGATGAAATTTATCGCAGAGAAATGTGAAATGATTCATTTTGATAGGAAGAATGAGGAGAGACAATATAAACTAAATGGTACAATTTTCAAGGGGGTGCATGAACAGGGACACCTGGGGGTGTATGTACACAAATCTTTGAAGATGGCAGAACAGGTTGAGAAAGCTGTTTAAAAAGCGTACTGGATCCTTGTCTTTATTAATTAAGGAATAGAGTACAAAAGCAAGGAAGTTATGCTAAACCTTTATAAATCACTGGTTAGGCCCCAGCTGGATTATTGTGGCCAATTCTGGGCACCACACTTTAGGAGGGATGTCAAGGCCTTAGAGAGGGTGCAGAGGAGATTTACTAGAACGGTACCAGGGACGAAGGACTTCAGTTATGTGGAGAGACTGCAGAAACTGGGGCTGTTCTCTTTACAGCAGAGAAGGTTAAGGGGAGATTTGATAGAGGTGTTCATAATCATGAAGGGTTTTGATAGAGTAAATAAGAAGAAACTGTTTCCAGTAGCAGAAGGGTCAGTAACCAGAGGACACCGATTTAAGGTAATTGGCAAAAGAACCTGAAGTGACATGAGTACAAAAAATGTTACACAGCAAGTTATCATGATCTGGAATGCACTGCCTGAAAGGGTGGTTGAAGTAGATTCAATAGTAACTTTCAAAAGGGAATTGGATAAATTCTTGAAGGGGAAACATTTGCAGGGCGATGGGGACAGAGCAGGGGAGTGGGACTGATTGGATAGATCTTTCAAAGAGCCATCACAGGCACGATGGACCGAATGGCCTCCTTCTGTGCTGTATCATTCAATGATTCTAGCATCTCTTCTTGTTCATGTACATATTAAGGTTGTTTGATCTTTTAATTTTGTCCCTCTGCATCCCACATCATACCAATCTGAGAGGACAAGATAAAGGCTAGCACCCTGGCATCTCCTCTTTAATCGGCCAGTAGGAGCTGTGTGAGACTGGCCTGCAAAGATTAGCTGTCTGAAATTTCCTGTCTTGCTGTGGGGAAGAGCCTGGCTTCTATTCAATGCTTGCCCATAGCTTAGAATTTATGAGGTGGGGATCTGTAGATGCAAACCCATACCTAACTATTCTGTAACACAGGACTTTGGAGCTCTATTGCTCTGCTCCAAAGTGCCACTCTCCAAATATAGACATATACTGGCCCAGAAATTTGGGTCGGGGGCTTCCCGCGGGTGTAAGCCCCTGACCTGCACTTACCTTGCGAGCTGTAGGGCCCCGTGGAATTCCGCTCCGGGGCTTGGCCCAGCTGCCGGCGCGCTGTGCTTGCGTGTCCCAGGGGCATAGTTAGTGCGATGCGTCCCCTGGGATCACGTGAGCCATGGGCAGCCAATCGGAGGAGGGAAAAGCCCATTCATAAGATTGAGAGGTAGACCTGTCAAAACTTATAAATACTACGGGCCCAAAATAGCAGTAAACCTTCAAATACATTTTAAAAAAACATCACACTTTTTAAATAAACTATAAATTACATTAAATAACTATTTTAAACAAAAATTTAAATTTTTGAATTTTTTTTTAAAATATTATAACGGGGCTAAAAATAAACTTACCTTGCTTTAAAGTATTTAAAAATAATAAACCTGTGGAAAAAATGTTTTAATTTTAATTAATTGACCACTTACCTTGCAAAAAGCAGGCCTTACGCCTGCTTTTTAAATGTGTAAATCCTGCAGGCTTACCCTCCCGGGAAAACCTGCAAAAAAAACCTAAGTTCAAAGCGCACGCGTTCGACCTCTGAACCTCTTCGTTCAGAGGATCGGAAGTGCCGGTTTTCCGCGCATGCGCAGTGCATGCAGGAAACCGGCAATTCAATTTGGCCTACCGGTGAGTACCCCGTGCGTACTCACCTGGGGAGAGCCGAATTTCTGGGCCACTGAGTTTGAGAACTTGATATATTCCATTTTTCATGCCAGTTTATTTTAGACTGCTCAGACAAACTTAAATTTATTCCTTTAAAAAATGTCAGGAAACAGTTACCTCCTTATTTTCATGAATGCCCTTTAAAAAGTAAACTTCAGTGATGCTTTTTCAGAGCATGCTAGATATTTATAAATACTGTTTAAATGTGATCTGTATCATCAAGGGTAGGGATGTAGATCCCTTTAGCTGCTATGATGGGCTTTAAAATTGCCCTTCTACCGCTCAAACATGGGCTTGAACCCAGTCTAGACAGAGGAGGTGGAAGTCTCTCTCCTCCAACAGTTAAACACTAAGCTCGGATGATTTAAGGCCAGTTTCCAATGAATGTGAATCCAGGAAGGCTTTCACAGGACAGCCTTTTATTGCAGTACCTGTAGTATGAGCATTTCTTGCACTATCTATCCTGAGATTAGGGTTTATGTTTTTTACAGGCATTATCCAATACATTTTTAACTTACATTTTTAGACTAATTTTTGCACACATCAAATTGAGGAGTGTTAGCACTGGTGAAACAGTTCTACTTTGGCTACCCATTGTGCACATCAGACATTGGGTGAAACTGCCTGAACTCATTTGAAATGACCCCTATAGCCATCTGAAGAGACTTATGCTTTTGAGGTTCAACTTCAGATATTTTTCTGGGGTTTAGAGTCTCAGACCATTCCCGTAGCCGACTCCGTGTCGCTAAGATCCAGAGAATTCCTTTACCTGCCCAATAGCTAGGTAGTTTGGGGCAAGCTCAGAGATTGAACAGAAAACACTCATCACTATATTTTAACCGACTGACCGTATCACATCACCTCATTTGATGCAGAGGATGTTTCCCCTCGTGGGGAAATCTAGAACTCGGAGGCATAGTTTCAGAATAAAGGGTCGCCCTTTTAATACTGAGATGAGGAGGAATTTCTTCTCTCAGAGGGTCGTAAATCTGTGGCAGAGCTGTGGAGGCTGGGTCATTAAATACATTTAAGGTGGCTTTGAGCCCAAGATCAGCCATGATCTTATTGAATGGCGGAGCAGGCTCGAGGGGCCAAGTGGCCTATTCCTGCTCCTATTTCTTATGTTCTTATGATCTTCCTCAACTTCGGAAGGCAGCAGAATAAACATCCTAATATCCTTGGCCTAGACTATAAACGATTGAACAGATTTATAAACAATAAATGGATGTGAGCAGCAACAATGTCGTGCTATGGATTTACAGCAGTTACAGGCTTAAATATCTCTCTATTTGGAATAGCAACATTTACAGTGACTGTGATAATCTTCATTGTCAACTGGACTTGGCAAATGGTCCCTGAATATTAATCTTAAGTGCAATTTGTTGCTGACTATCCATGGCATGTCTCTAGCCTATCTATATCCCTCTACTGGCTTCAGGTAGACTACTTAATTAGAACAAGACAAGCTGAAATATGAGATTCAAGTTCTGAATTGCAATGCTGCCATGGAGCCTTGCCAGCTGACAGCACATATTGGGAAATCAGGGGCATGTGGCCTACAATTCTCCATCCAAAATCATCTTTACAAATTGAAATATGAATGACTTAATTGCAAGCAGAGCTGCCAATCAAGTGTATATTCAAAGAAATCCATAGAATGCTTGTATTTGAATTGGGTGCCTTGCCCCTCCTTTGGAATTTTGTTGTAGATCTATCTGTTTTGCAGTTATGATGTATTAAAACAAACTGGGCCATTTCGTTTGAGTGAACCTGGTTTTTACCCATATGTGCCCTCACAAAAAGAAAGAAGCTGTAGAGAAACGTGCTCTATTTCGGTCACAAAGGCTGGGATTTTCTGTACCTGGGCGGTTCGGATGCGGGCGGTCACCGTGGCGGGTTGCGACCCCGCTTCTCATTCCATCTCGCTCCCGAGATCGACTTTCCATTAATGGGGCCTATTAAGGCGCCCTGCACGTTACCCGGTCCAATTAAATGGTGCGGGTCTGATGACGTCATCAATGATGCAGGATATTTAAAGGAGTCATGGCCACATTGCATTTGAAGGTTCATCTAGGAATGGGCAGGTACCACACTGCACAATTGGACTGCTGCAAAGAGTGCCAGACATGACTGCACAGAGACAGAGGGCTGCACCCAGTTTCTCCAATGACTCCCTCCATATGTTTGTGGAGGGAGTCAGACCACGCAGGGATGTCCTCATCCCTTCCAATGGGCGGAAGAGACCTTCCCAGCAGACCAAAGACGCCTGGCTCCAAATAGCAGAGGAGCTCAACAGAAGGGATGTAGTCAGGAGGACCTGGGTGCAGTGCCACAAACATTTCAATGATCTCAGTAGATCAGGAAAGGTGAGTATAAAGCCATACTCAACATCATCCTGCTGAGCCTCTCATCACATCCCCATCACTCTGCCATTCCTACCCTACTCCTGCACATCCTTACTCATTGCCAACATACCTTGCGCGTCCACCCATCCCTCTCTCTCTATCTATATTATCACATCCCCATCTAACACCCCTCACACTCAGCCTTATCCTAATGCAATCATACCAATTAACAGCACACAAGGAGGCCACTTGGCATCAACACCCCACTCCATCATAGTCACCCTCTAAAGATGTAACCCATCCATTCCTTACACTCATTCCATCACTCTCACTCAACCTTCTCTTCTTTCCCTCCTTGCAGGAAAAGAGAGCCCATAATAAGAGGGAGAGAACCGGAGATGGGCCTCCATCATTAGTCACCTTACCAGCAGCAGAGGAGGTTGCCTTGGAAGTGTCAGGAGTCACAGAGCAGCTGGAGGTGGGAGATGGAGAGAGAGGAACATCTCAGCAACCTGGTGACAGAATTACATCTCATACAGCTACATGACATACAGCAGTCACTCATATGGGGACTGATGTCAGCAGCCAGTGAATGTTCATTATGTGCATAATGGTATCTGTACCCATTCTTCAAATGACATATCTAACTCATCTCTTTACTCTCCCACAGGTCCATCAAGAGCCCCCGTCCCCACTGTCCAAGAGGAAGAGGAAACTGACTCCTCAGAGCAGCCACCAGCCTCTGAGTGCGCAGCGTTACCAGACATGAGCGCACCCAGCACCAGCGCAGATACGCACACCTCGGTGGATCCCACACGAGATAGAGTAGTGTTGTCACCTGGTGTCTCACAAGTCACAAGTGAGCAAGAGCAGATGGTGGAGACAGGGACAGCAGTGGAGACTCCTCGCTGGAAGGCACAGGACGCTCCTAGCTCTGCTCAGCTGCATGCAGACGCTGAGCCTCGGGGCCATCCTGAAAGAGGGCGTTCCTGGAGGTGCAGCAAGAAGTGCAGGAGGCTTTGACAAGTTTTTCGACCGCGATGTCTGCAAATGTCCAGAGAATGGAGGAGTCCATTTCCAACATGAGCACCACCATGTCGCAGACGACTGCAGGCTCTTCTATGGAAAGGATGGCCACCTGCATGGAGCAGCTAATGCAACACTCACAGGGGCACATGATATCTATGGAGAATAGATGTCAGGCGCTCATAGACCTCCTCTAGGAGGGGTGCCAATGTAGACATGGGTCCTCATGGCCCCACTGCTGTGCAGCAAGGTGCTCTTCAGCTCCTTGCTAGCAGGGAAGTGCAGATGGCCCATGAGAGGGATGATGGTGAGAGGGGACATGGAAGTGTGGTCTCCTCTCAAAGCACTCACATTTCCCCCCCATTGCCCCCCACCCCTCAGTCAGAGCCCCAACTGGCTCCCCAGATCGCGATGGCTGAGTCTGCCCCTGCACAGTTGCAGGAGGAGCAGACATTGGCAGGGCCCTCACAGGCTCCAAAACCCAGAGGACATCTGCCAAAAGTGTCTATGCAGTCGCAGCAGGGAAGTGAGCAGGCTGCCGCTACCTCTGCTGAAGCACCTCGTAGAAGCATGTGGAAAGGAAAGATGAAACACAAGTAGATGCACAAGGGTAGTCATTTGTGTGTTTTATTAAATGTTTCTGTAAAAATTCCGTTACTGTGCTGTCACAGATAAAAACCTTTATTTTCACTACTGTCCGTTCATGGACAAATTTGTGTGCAGCTTTGGAAGTGGCTTAGTGAGTTGGAGTGAATGGTGGGACATAATGTTACCTCCAGCAATGGTGGTCAGTGTGAAAGGAATGGCTTGGTCATTGTAGGGATGCTTTATGGTGTTGCTGTGGGGTGGTGCGAACCTGGAGCAGCATGTTGCAGCATATAGAGGTACTGCATAAAGTTAAGTAAATCTGGACATGATGAGTTCACCCCTGGCCTCCCGGGTAGCAATATGCTCGGGTGCTGGTGGTATCTGGATGGCGGGTTCCTCCTCCTCCTCTGAAGGAGAAGAAGAAGAAGCTGTGTGCTCAGTATCTTGCTCCTCATGCAGCGCTAATCCTCACTGCTGCGCTATGTTGTGCAGGGCGCGGCAGACCACGACGATTCTGGAGACCCTGGCTGGTGCGTACTGAAGGGCTTCTCCAGATCTGTCAAGGCATCTGAAGCGCATTTTGAGCATGTCTATTGTCTATTCTATTACACATCTGGTGGAAATGTGGCTATCTTTACATCTCTCCTCGGCTTCAGTACCTGGCCTCCTCAAGGGTGTCATTAGCCACGTCTTCAGTGGATAGCCCTTGTCTCCAAGCAGCAAGCCGAAAAGTCTGTTTGGAGGAGCAAATTGCTGAGGGAGGGTGGACTGGCACAGGACGAAGGAGTCATGACGGCTGCCAGGAAATTTGGTGCACACATGCATGATGCTCTTTCTATGATTGCAGACGAGCTGCACATTGAGGGAGTGGAAGCCCTTGCAGTTGACAAACACTCCTGGTTGATGATGGGATGCCCTGATGGCCACATGTGTGTAGTCGATGACGCCCTGCACCCATGGGAAGCCAGCCAGAGCAGCAAAGCTGAGCACCCGCTCAGTAACACTGGCTTCATCAGTGGCAAAGATGATATAATCGGCTGACTTGTCAATGTGGGCATCAGTGACCTGTGTGATGCATCTATGGGCAGCTGGCTGCGAAATGCTGCTAATGTCCGCTGCAAATCACTGGAACCTGAGGCTAAGATGTTGAGGGTGCTGGTGACTTTGACAGCCACTGGTAATGCGTGTCCACCTGCTCCTCTGGGCTGCAGGTCTTGCTATAGCAATGTGCAAATGTCAGCGACAACCTGGCGCGATAGCCTGAGCCTGCTTTGGCACTGCTGCTCTGTTAGTTGAGGAAACTCATCCTCTGTCTGTATACCTTGCATTGGGGGGTATCGCTTCCGGCGCGACGCAGCCCTGTGCTGCAGCCCTCTGTTCTGTGCAGCATCAGGTGGTTGAGGAGAAGGTTGGTGGCATTGTTGTTGGTGCTGCTGGTGTGCCTGGTGATGCTGGTGTTGGGGCTCATCGTGGTCCGATTCTGAGGACCATGGTGAGACAGTATAAACAGCACCCATGCTGATGGAATAGATGGCAGGTCAAGTAGAGATGACACAAGCAATCTGTCAATGGTGTGATAGGTTCTACCAATGAGGTGAGAGTGGATGCTGACTTTGCTGGAAACATTTGCAACCTCTAGAAAGCTAAATCTGTGCTGACAGTACAGTCAGCAACAGCATCTGCCATAGGAAAGTGATCAGCTGTCAGGTGAGAGTTTTTATTGTACTTTTTATGCTGTGCACTAATGAGGGGGATCAATGGCCACTCAACTTCCACCTTAGGTTCACAGATGTGGTTCCGGAGCTGCATGATTCCTGTGCTCAGACAGGGAAATTTGAAAGGTAGGGTTAATAAGGCGCTTAAGGGTCTGACAAGTACCTAATAATGATTTAAATTAGCTCGCCTGCCTCTGCCATTCGGGTCGCTGCTGCACCGGCAAACGCACTCAAGGGAAAGGCCCGTGGGGGTGAGATGATGGCGGCTTCCCGACCTGCTGCTAGATATTTCAAATTTCCCACCTGACCCACCTGCAATCGCACCCACACGGAACCCAGAAAATTCCGGCCAAAGGCTTTCATCATACTCAGATCCTAGAAATGAAAGAGCAATGTTCCCCAACTATATTTATGTGTAAACAAACTGCACTGCAGGTGACAATGACCTATATTTCTGTTTATCTTATTTTTAAAATCTGAATTATTTAGAATGACATGGTATTTTGTGAATAAATATATTACATTCAGTTAAAAAATATATTTTAAAAAATTATAATAACTTCACAGTATTCAGAATTTGGCACTAGTAGGGGCACATCACTGGTGCATTCAGAATGTCTGTAATTAGTATTAAGGCATACTGTTGAGTCAGTGCATAGGGAGTTCTGAACTGCATGTAACCTCTGCTGTTCCTGAGCAGGTATTGTATGATGCTGCGAGATGTACTGAGGGATAAATCTTTCCTTGTCCTCTTTGCCACTACCATCCTTCAGCTTAAGCATACAATTCACCCTCAAAAAAGTAAATCCTGTCACTAATTAGATTTAGTAATGTATATGAATTTATTGTATGTGAAAGTCCTTAAAATATTTCTGATATGATAATTTTTTACAGTAATGTCAGTCTTTATATTTATTTTTAAGGATTTGTTTTAACCAATTCATGTAAAATAACAGATTTTTTCCCCTCAGGTTTTGTTTTCAGGGTTTGAAATTCTTCCCTGTGGGCACTATTTGGGGCCTTTTCAGAGCAGCCTGACTGAAATCAGGAATTCAGTGAACTAAAGGATCAAACCGATCCCCCACACATCTCAGCTCTGAAGTGCTGTTCTACAGCATCACAATTCCCCGAATTTTGCTTGAGAAACATTTCTGTTTTCTGAGGGTCGAAGACATAATGCTGAAAGTATGTTGGTTTCACTTGTGATTTCATTGTGTTAATGAGACCACTGTGGTTCCCTAATCATTTGCAGCCATGAGGAATGCTTAAACTGACTTGCAAAATCAAGCCTGGGTCAGAATAAGGTTATATTTCATTTCTGTAAAACTAATAGCATTAATTCCACTATTCTAAGTGAAACCAGCAAGCTTTTTTTTACTGTGCTAATGATAGTGGTGACCTATCATATTTTCCTGATTTTTAAATATTTATCCTTTTCTGTTTGCAGTGACTAAACATGGGGAAATAAAAACACAGGAGCTAATTAAGACCGAGGCAGTTTAATGACATCCTAATGGATACATTTTAATTCTAATGAGCTTTCAAATGAATCCTAATGGCATTATTTCTACATGGCAAAGCTTAAAACCAAAATTTTTTTTTGAGCAGTTTACAACGCATTAACTAAAATACTTTCACTTCTTCTGCAATAATTGAGGGAGTGCTATTCATTTAACTTTTTTTAATAACATGACCTAACATGCCTATTTTGATTGTTAGATTGTAATAAGCTGAACTACAGTGAACATGCTGAAAGGCACATTGTGCAGCATCCCAAAGTTGTTGCGTAATTTAAACATTTCCCAAAATACAGGTAAGTGTTCCCATATCTACAGGAAATTGCTGCAGTTTGGAAAAAAGACAAAGGTACAGCAGTAAAATAATGACACTTCATAATCCACTGGGAAATGAAAGAGAAAACGAGGCCGATTTCCTGAGCACATTGGATTACCTGGGTACTGCACATAGAGGAAAATAGGGCGGGGCAGCTTACACGCCTGTAGGAAGCCCACCTGATCTTCCATTCAATGGGAATTGCTGACATAGGGCATGGAGCGCTCCCAGCTCTATCCCCTTGGGGTCACTACCTTGTAATGGCCGGGCGGAGGTACTTCTCTGGCACATCTAGGTCCCAGTCAAATTCTATGCTTTTCTGCTACACTCTGCTAGAGTTGCAGTTATCTTGGGAGCAGTAGGATGTTCATCATATTTAATGAAAGGATGCAAGCTTTTGAAATTATGTCTTCTGTTCACCTATCATTCTAAGGCAATTTAAACTGCATTATCTGTTCAAAAGGCTGCTTCAACGTCCTTCACAGCTAATGCACTATAATAACATGACAGTTAAATTGCAGATTTTTAACATGTTTTTTCCTGTTTTCTCCAGCTAGCACCCTTGCTGAGGTACAAGGGTGGTTGGTGTAGGATAAAGCTTCATCTAATTCTGCCTCAACAATGAGCCGAAACAGCATTTTCAAATGGACATTCATACAACACCAGTGTGACATTTCCAATTACCGCACCAGCCATCCTATGGGCTGATCAAGTGATATTGCCAATTTAGTGCCAATTAGTGCAGAATTATGGGAAATTTTCTTTCTGTAGACCAGTAATTGGATTGAGGCTGCATAACAACAGAAGAAAAATCAGAAGTGCAAAAGAGCTATTTGGCTCATCAAAGCTCATCCCTGTAGTACAGTAAGTTTCCCATCATGGTATCTGATCGTATTTGGCATAACCCCAATATTTTTGCCTCTTGCGAGTTTGCCCAAACATAACTTCACCAAAAACTTACATTTGTACACCACTTCTCCTGACCAGAAAGGGATCTCATCAGTGGCGGCTGGTGACCATTTTGACAAGTGAGGCACACGCTATAGATGTCAAGCCACGCCAACTTGTTACCATGGCAACATGCCTTCACACATGCGCAATCAAATACATCATTACAAAGTGATTCCTTTAATCTGTTGTAGTCAAACCTTTTGGAAATATTTTCTTGCTTTTTTGAACCCTATTATATCACATTGAAGAAACAGCATTTCAGAATCCCAAATAATTCACCCAAAGCACCGAGGGATTTGGTGCTTGGCCTTCGTTCTCGAGTGATTTCAAACTGAATCTCTCTGTTCTTAAAGGGGAACGAATAAACAAAAGGCGGTGGTGAGTGTGAACTCAGTATAAACCCACGCACCCTAACTGGATACAGGCTCTGGAAAAAAAAGGAAGGAGAACCTTGAGCCACAGGATTTGCCAGGAAATCTGATGACCACCTCACAGCATGGCATTGCACACAACCCAAATGTGGCAGTGCCTCACTTGCCTCACATGATGAACCATCTTTGGGTTTCACAGCACTTTACAGACCAGAAGACAAGAAGTGTGATTAATGAGCAGAACAGAGAGAGGGGTTCAGAGCAATGTTCCCTGTAATTTTTTTTGTTGGTGCGCAGCCCCTTTAACTGGCTGCGCGGCCTATTTAAATTCTCGCACATGTGCGGTTTCTCCCATGTAAAAGCCATTGAGCAGCCTGTGCGGGACCTCCAGACCACTGCACGGCCATGCAGCTTAATGCGAACGTTGGTTGACAGTAGTTGGGGGAGGGGGAAACAGACAGGGATATGGATCAAAGGCGAGTAAATGGAGTTGAGGTACAGATCAGCCATGGACTGGCAGAACAGGCTGAAGAGGCTATCTGGCTTACTTCTGTTCCTATATTTTATGAAACATGGTTGAAGATAAGCATCTTTAAGAGGCTCTTGCAAGCAGAGAGGGAGTTGACAAGGTAATGTGTTCAAAAAGGAGTTCCGGGGGGAGGAGAATAGTGGTTGAAGGAGCGGGTGTTTGAAGCAGGGAACATGGCGTTAAGTCAATGTTAGATGAGCAGAAGTTGTGTGTAAGGATGCATGGCTGGAAGAGATTGCTGATGCAGGGAGAAGTGAGGCAATGGAGAAATTTGAACATTAGGATGGGGATCTTGAAGTCAATTTGCTGGAGTACAGAGATCCATGGATCTTAGCAAGAATGAAGGGTTAGGTCGTGGAACATAAAAGTGGGGATTCTGGCACAGATAGCACTGGAGAAATTGAATGTCAAGCTATTAAACCATTGGTAAGGGTTTCGGCAGTGGAGAGGGGAAGGCAGGGGTGGTGATAAGCAATGTCTTGGAGGTGGAAAGGGGTGGCCTTGGGAACTGATTGGATGTAATGGAGGATGCTGGGGTCAAGCAGAATGCTAAGGTTCCATACCTCTGGGTTTAGCCTGAAGTGGCAGCTGGGACTGGAGACACGTGTTTGTGGGAGCCAAGAGAATGGCTGTGATTTGCTGACATTTAGGTGGAGGAAGTTAAGGCTCATCCTGATCTCAAGAAAACAAGAAGAGCCAGGGGTTCTTTGCGTAAAGAATTTTTTCCTGCTATCTGTGCTCAATTTACTTTTCACTATTTCCATTTATGTCCTTTGGTCTTACTCCTTGGAATATAATTGTCTTCTTTCTAGCCTGTAAAGCTTAAGCTTCTCTAACCTTCCCGTACAACTTTTTTCTGTACTCTATCAGTGCAAGAATATCTTTTTGTGGCATGTTGACCAAAAGTGAATAAATTATTCTAAAGACACTTTTAGATGGTGCTCATTTAGTTTGTATACCAGGAACCTGGGTCCATGAGCCCGTTCCTGGTATTTACACTGTTAAATCTAGCTCCCATATCCAAACCCAGGTTTCTTAGAGCCATAGAAATGATAAAAAGGAAGCCATTCTGCCCATCGAGCTGTGTCAGTACTCACTCTTCAAATGGAGATATCTATTCTTAATGTGTTGGAAGAATGGGCCATGTTTGGCAAATGATGGTTAACCTAGAAAGGAGTAGTGTTGTGCATGTGGACAGGTCAAGTGCTGAATATACTTACACCCTACAAAGAAGAAAACTAAAGCCACTGGTGAAAGAAAGAAATCTGGGTCTTTTCAGTGCATCACCCTCTAAAGGTTCATGACCAATGCCATGGATCTATAGCTAAGGAAAACAGAGTTCTAGGTTGCACTCACAGGACAATTCACTACAAAACAAAGCATACCATTTTGTCTTTGTGCAAGACCTTGGTTAGGTCTCAGTTAGAATACTGTCCCGTTTTGGTATTCTCACATGGTGTGGTATATAGCTCAGAAATGGTGCAGTGGAGGGTCACAAGATTAATTCCCAGTTTAAAACACCTTAGTAACTCAGATGGGCTCAATGTGCTGGGTCTGTATACTTTAGAAATGCGTAGACTCAGGGGCAATTTGATCGAGGTTTATAAAATAATGAAGGGACTAGATTGTATCTATGTGGACCAATTATTTCAACATGGAGGACCAAGGGTCATGTTTACAAGTTATTTGAGGGCACAACTAGGTTGGATGTTGGGCGGTTCTTCTTTTCCCAGAGAATAGTGGACCTGTGAAACAGGTTGCCAGTTCATGCGGTGAATGCTGATTCTCTGTATTCATTCAATAGAGAGCTGGACCTGTTTCTGTCCAGGGCAGAGATCACATTGTACAAGAGGTAGTTATCCTGAAATTTAAATTAGGGTCTTGTGATCTCCTGAACTAGTTTTGATAGCCTAAAGTGGTTGGAGGGGAATTTCCAGATGTTATCCCTAATTGGCTCAGGTTTTTGTCTCTCTGGGTGGGTGGGGAGTGTTTGTATTATGATGCACTTGACATCACAATTATATGGGATAGGCTAGATGGGCCAGTGTCCGTCATTTTTGTATGATAAGTTCTAATCCCATTTTCCTGCCATTTTTCTGCATCCATTTATATTCTTTCTTTTCAAATACTTATCCAATTCCATGTTAAATGGTGTTACAATATTTGCCTCAATAGCCATTTGTGGTACAGAGTTCCATGATATCTGTTGTGAAAAATGTAATTTAATTCCTTCCTAGTGATAATCCTGAGTCTATATCCCTTTGTTACTGACTTGCCAACCAATTGGAACAATATTTCATTATTTACCCTCTCATAACTTTCAGAAGTTTGAGTACCTTTATTAGATTCCCTGTAACCCTTTCTGTTCCAGAGCAAACAGTGCCAATTTTTTGAGCCTTTCTTCATAACTATAACCTTTGGTATTATTCTTGTGGATATTCACTGTAGCTTTTACGTGATTTTATTATCCTTCCTATTCTGGGTGTCTGGTACTGCATGCAATATATTAACTGTGACCTGACCAATGCCCTGTACAAATTTGATATCACTTCTTTGCTCTTATGTTCAAAGTCCCCATACATAAAATTCTGAATACTATTTGCATTTTATGGCCAAGAGCAACTCAATAATCAGAGCAGGTATCTGAGCAGCCTGACTCTACCTCTGCTGAAGCCACAGGGGTTGCACTATGGAGAAGCGCTGGGAAAAGGAAGAGTAAAGATTTGTGGTTGCAGAATGGTATGCTCGTGGGTGTGTTAGACATTGTTATATTATTAAGTTTCTGTTGTGTCTTTGAAGCATATAAATATTATTCTTCTGCACCACTTTTCCGCCTTGCCCATTCTTGGTTGCTGGCTGGCAAGTGGCCTTTTCAGTTGTCTGATGGTGGCCAGGAAGACGTGAATTGATGGCGACCAATAGGGGGATGAAGTGCCAACCTGGGGAAGCTGCAATACAGGACTACATGCAAGCTAAAAAGCGGAAGCAGCATGCTATAGGCAGGGCGAAGCGATCCCACAATCAACGGATCAGATCAAAGCTCTGCAGTCCTGCCACATCCACTCGTGAATGGTGGTGGACCATTAAACAACTAACGGGAGGAGGAGGCTCCATGAATATCCATAATGAGCACTATGATATTATACAATGTAAGAAAATAGGTCCTTTTTTCCAAGACATAATATAAGTATTATGACTACTCAAGTGTGACTATGAAGCAATAATCTTATCAATGGACTTGGATAAACCACGGAGCAAAGCCCAAGCAATCCATAATAAACATCTGAAATCACGAGGGTATCTACAGATATACCGACAATCATCATGTAATCACTTCAAATTTATCAAAAGGTATTCCCCAGTTTATTATCAGAAAATAATGCAGTCAATGAGTTTCTTATCCTTTAAACCAAGAACCCTTTTAACATTTTATTATCACTTTGCATGCGCAATGAACACAAAACTCATTTTCACAAATTTAGCCAGATTCAGCTCTTCTCAAGATCTCACTGGATTTTCCCACAGTAACATCACAAAGTAGTTCTCATGAGCCCAGAAAATGTGGCATATGCTTCCTGCAGTACAACTAACAGTTTATCTTAAATTAGTTTACATAATTCTTAAACAAAAGTCAAGCATCAATAACAAGTAGTGAAGGTAATGCATATCATTTGTGGCAACTAAACTGTCACAGGGACTGACTCTTTCAGCTGCCAATTTGATTAATATGTTGGTGATATTATGGGACATGTTTAATGCATTTACATCACATTCCTCTTTGTTATTTTATCAGTGGTGTTAACTTAATTAAAATGAATGAGTTAATGCCGGTATAAAAATAATGAACAGAGGAACGTCATGAATTTGTTAAGCATGAGTATGCTGATATCACCAACAGTCATTTCTAGACTATAAACCTTTAGGGGGCTAAATTCAGTTGATTTGCGCCTCCCTAAGAGGGTTAGGGTTAGGGTTAGGGTGCAAACGGGACGCAAATCTACTAGCGCCTGGGCGTAGCACCACAAACGCCTCCCATGAAATTCAGCGGCTGTAACATTGGGTGGCGCCCCCCCCGACTTACCGCCGGACGCTATGTCCGCCGGGGTCAGGGGGCCTACCTGCGGCCGGGGCGGCACTAATTAAAGGGGAGATGGCGGGCGGCCAATTTTGTTGCTGGCCGCCTGCCAGCACCTGCCCCCGTTGCTGTCCCCGGCCCCTGTGAAGCCCCCCCGTGGGGTGCCAGCTGCTCTCCGTGAGCCCAGCACTCCTCTTGAGTAACGGGCTCGTTTGTCAGCACTCCCGATCCCTGATGGCCCAGCTGGGCACTGGGACATGCTGCGCTAGGCCCCTCCCCTTTAATAAGGGGAGGAAGGCCTGCAATACTGCTGCGCTACCTCGAAAAATCGGCCGCAGGTGCGAACGCTTTCGGGGCGCTACCCAATTTTTACCCCTTAGGTTCTTCAAACAAGATATTTTACATTGTAGTTAACAACAGGTATACTTACAGTACTTTTAGCTGTTGCTAGGGAAAGCACATTGGTGATAAAGAAACATGTTCTGCAGGGTGACATTTTTCCCACAACAGCAAAAATATCAGTCCCTTTTCTCGGGGACAGTGTTCCTTATCACAGAGGGTTTTTCATAGTAATTGCAGACAGTGGGGGTGATTTTCATTTTGGGCGTAGACAAGCACCTATCCGAAGAAGTCAGCATGGGGCCCATGCCATTTTTGTGGCCGGAACGCATTTACCTTAATACGATGAAATGCCAGCACAAAACATGTTCCTCATAGGGTGGCTAATTTTGACGAGCCTGCAGTAGCGGCTTAAATGGAACGGGTGGAAACGTTGGGAGTGAATGGAAGCACAAGCTTTGAGGAGGAAATCTTTAAGCTTCAAAGCCCACAAGTGACTGGCATAAAAAAACTGTGGCAAAACCACATCTAGTTTTCCTTGACTGCAGCTGATGATTCTTTTAGTGCACATTTTGGGAGAGATACATTAATCATTTGTTCAATTCACCTAATGCAGGCAGATATAGAAGAAGCAGTCAGTAAAGGCTTGTGAATACTCACCAGTCTGTCCAGACTCGTGCCAGCTGCTGTAGTTGGACGCTCCTCAGGGCTGTAGGACCTGAACCTTATGTTAAAACTATCTGAAATGGAGCGTGTCAAACGCCCAGCTGGCATTGGTTTAGGCTGGCCACATCCTTGAAAAACCTACAATAATTAAACAAATAGAAATGTTTCAAATTGCTTATCTTCGTTCATCCTTTTTCTATAGCAGAATCTCAATATTCTGGTCAGTGAGCTAGTTTTAGTGACCAGCTTCCTTTTTCATTAAGAATACACTGAAAAGTAAATGATTTTATAAGAACATCAGAAGTAGGAGCAGGAGTAGGCCATATGGCCCTTCAAGCCTCTCTGTCATTCAATAAGATCATGGCTGATCTTTGACCTCAACTCCACTTTTCTCAATTCCACTTGATCCCCATAGCCCTTGATTCCCTTAGAGTTCAAAAATCTATCGATCTCTGTCATGAATATGCTCAGCAACTGAGCATCCACTGCCCTCTGGGGTAGAGAATTCCAAAGATTCACACTTTGATTGAAGCAATTTCTCCTCATGCGTGTTCATAGTTGGGATCCATGGAAAAAGATCTCGTCATAAAGTCATTGTCCTATCAAATCTTCAGATAAAATGCTGACTTTGGAATCTAGTTTCAAAGCTCCAAATTTGAATTCTCTGAAGTTCCACGAGCAGCCACCATAGGAACTAGATTTCAATGGTGAGCATCATCAATAGGTGAGCTGGATATATTTACCTACTACAAGATTGACAGGCGACTGACCATCACTGCCAGGCCACCAAATACTTGGCTTTGCACCCACAACTAAGTTGTTAGCGAAAATGGCTGCAAAAAGGTGCGAAGGCAGTCTTTTGCCAGATGGTTGGCTGTTTGGCGGTGTCACTACCATTTCTTTTTTTTTAAACCCATCTAAAGTAGGTGTGATGTACAACTGAACTGATTGGTTTAAATTGTGATTTTTTTTTAATAGATAAATTTACAATAGATGAGTTGGGTATTCTGTACTCATCTGCAAAAGGCCTGATATTTGTTTCTGACATTGAGAGCAGGTAAAGATGAGCAGGGCTGGTTAAGGTAAAATATATATATGTTTTGAGGTACACATCCTTCTTATTTAAGTTATTTCTCTTCCCCTTTTTCCCTAGACTCTCCGAGTCACATACCATTGCAGTGCAAAAGTGAGTGGGAGACCTGTCACTGGGCCTCTACTCAATGCCACTGAGCTTAAGGAGGCTCATGACAGGAGCTTAGCGATGACTTTCACTCCGACTTTTCCCTTTCCCTAGGATTAAGAGTTGAGCTTCCGTCCTGCACTTTCTCACAGCAATGCAGCCAAAATCAGGAACCAACTCTTAATGAAAAAAATATTTTAGTATTTGTATTCAGTTTCTACAGTTCATTAAAACCAGTGAATCAGACTTCTTCGGCATGGGAAGAAAACTGTCCATTAAATAAACAGTAGCTTAGTGTGTTTGTGGACTAATGCATTAAATAAAGCACCACTGTGGAGGAATACCTCCTGACGCAAAAATTACAAGGAATAATTCAGACAAGTACAGTGCCAGGTAAATGCTTTCCCAGTTACTCAGCTTGATAACTAGAACCTATTCAGAACTCATGTAAATTCATTCACCAAATCCAGTCACTAAACTTTAAAGGCAATTTACTGCCTCAATGGGCAGTTTCCAGAAACTTCTGTTCCGAGGAAACCTGTTCCAAAACACTGCCATATCACAGTCAAGTTGGCCATTGAGAAAGGTTTTGCTGCAGCTGACACTATAACTACTGCAGCAAAAACATTTTTAATATTTAATCACACTCAATTTTAGTTAAAATAGAGGTGTGAACAGAATTTCAGTAAAAATGTGACAATTTAATCCTGTCAATGAACTTGTAATCACAGACCCTTCCAGTTATACACAAGATAAAATGCCTTTCAAGACACTTTCACAACTCTACCTTTTAATCAGAGCAAACAAATCCCAAAAAGGAATAGAATACATCTTTGATTATAGCTGAGGAACTAGTCAGTGAGGTAGGAAAGAAGATACAAAGGGCCAGAGGCAGCAAAACAAAAGGGAAAGACACAGCTGCAATTGAAAGTTTAATGTGCTGAACTACTTGCAAGCTGCTGAGAAGCTTCAATTTGTTGCTTAATGATGTGAGCATCTGGTCCAAGTAAAACCTTTTTATAAAAGTTTTTATTAAGTCATTTTTTTTTCAAATTTGCATGTACCAGCCATGAGCCACACACCCATATATAGAAACATAGAAGATAGGCGCAGGAGTAGGCCATTCGGCCCCTCGACCCTGTTCTGCCATTTAATGAGATCATGGCTGATCATCCAAACTCAGTACCCTGTCCCTGCTTTCTCCCCATATTCCTTGATCCCTTTAGCCTTAAGAAATATATCTAACTCCTTCCTGAATATATTTAATGAATTGGCCTCAACTGCCTTCTGTGGCAGAGAATTCCACAGGTTCACCACTCTCTGGGTGAAGAAATTCCTCTTCATCTCTGTCCTAAATGGCTTACCACTTATCCTTAGACTGTGGCCCCTGGTTCTGGACTCCCCCACCATCGGGAACATCCTTCCTGCATCTAGTCTGTCTAGTCCTGTTATATTGCATATATACAGCATGACTGTACTCTCCTTTCCTCAAACTTTAGAAAAACGTTTCCTTTGATCAGTTCTTTAGTAATGTGGAGGTGGTAACTCATTCGCAAATCACTCCAATTGCAGTACATATAAGATGTGATGGGCTTGAGGTGGATAGGAAATAGCCAGATTGGTGACACTCGTTCAGCTGCTGCAATTCTCCTTCAGGATAAAGAAGACAGCTTTACCAGTAGGAGAAAGAAACTGTTTGCACAGTGCTATTGTCAAAAAAGCGTTTAGTTCGTTAGCTAGCTACATCTGCTTAAAGATGTATTGCTGAAAGATAACAAAAAGTCAGACAGACGTTGACTACTTGTTTTCATTTTGTTTCTTGATATTTGGAATTTCTTCCCAGTATTACTTGTAAATACTATTATAGTTGTCTTGTCAGAAAAGCCTAAAGGATTAGAGTTGAATTTAATCAAGGGAATCTGAAGGACAGGTTTCACTGTAACTAAACATGTAGACAGCACTGCACAGACTAAATATTCAGAGCATCACCAATTACATTAAAAAAAACACATTTCTCTGTTATTTTCTCTTCTGATTTGTGTCCCTGGTCATATTTTGTTTCCTAAAGGCAGATAGGTGATATGTTCAGGGCCTTTGTCAATATTACTGCCTTTGAAGAGGGTTGCAAGCTGCGGCTGAAGGGACACTTTAATTTAATTTCTCCTCCCTTTAATTGGGGATTCTCTCTTTACTCAGCACTTCCCTAATGGCCTATGAAGTTGTCATGATATGAAATTCGGATATGAACCTTTGTTCTAACCCATAATACAGTGGGGGGTGGGGGGAGCTGGTATTGTTGTCCCAGCAGGAAACGCTTGAGCAGTGCCTATCTAGAAAGGTTGGTGCGGTACTGAGGTTAGCGCTGGAAAGAGCGCGTTACACAAGAGGTTCTCCACTCTGCTCATGTAAATCAGCAGGCAGCACCAAAATACCGGAGCTGCTGCGCTCTTTTTGCGGGCGGCCATTAACCTCAGCCCACACCGGACATTTTCTGGCATAATCGAATTACATTGAAGTGACTCTTCAATGCAGACTGGTGCATTTTGGAGTAGAGTTTGTGAAGAATTAATAGCCAAAAGAGGTGCTGCAGCTTTGTTTAAGTTGGGACTTCCACTGCGACCCTTTCACAAATGCAAAGATGACAGAAAGGCAATCCTCAAAGAATATTAATACACAAAGCAACTTCAGGGAGTTTACCTTAGCTGACACGTGCATGCTGTTCTCCTGCATGTTCATGATGGCTTCAGAAATCTTTACATCAATTGGATCCATGACCGCTTCAATGTTGAAAGGCCCTTCCAACCTTTCCGCTACCAAGAGCATAGCATCTGTCAAATAAAAAGAAAGTGTCACATGGAGGGTCAAGATTAACAATGCTGAAACCTCACAAAAAATGAGCCACAGAAGTGGACTTGTCAGGTGTGTACATAGCTCAGTGCTGACTATTGAAGTTTAGGACTGAGATTGGAAGGCAGGGCACGGAGCAAAATGGGAAAAATTGAATGGTATTTGATTCTGTGATACAATTGCCATGTCAAACTGAGTTAATTTTTTTCCTGGGGAAAAGAGGTTAACAGAGTGGAACTTTCTTATTTTCTATCATGCACTGGGAATAATTCTCCACAGTCAGATTTATATTTGTACGAAACCTCTTTGCACATAAGCAGCAAAACAACTCCAGACTCACGTAGCACTGCTTCGATTTTCTACCAAATCCAGGGAGCAGAAGAGGCAATAATGCTATGTGTGTATTCCAGCATACAAATGAGAACTAGGGGGGAACACTAATGCTGCATGTGTCAGGATCATGGTTACAATCAGAAATCTATGTTTGCCACTGGCACATGATCCAATTTTCTTCGCTTTCATTTGTATTATGAAATGGTACATCAAAGGCAGTGCATATTCCGAGCCTAGTCTACCTATTGTATAATTTACCAGTCAGGAAAAAATAACAGCAAGCCAAATGTTACAAATAGAAATATTTACTGGATAATGGTAGCACTCGTATCACGTAGCTTGTATTTTATGAAGCGGACAGTCGGAACAACAGACCATTATATGTCCGATGATGCCTGTATAATGTACCATCAAGAGAAACTTTCATAAAAAAGCCAAGTAGTTAAATGGAAATAAGTATGACTAAAGCATCACTTTTAATTTTTTGCACAACAAAGTCATTGTAGATTGTACATCTTTCTCTTTTATCTGAAACTTGCAAATCTCTCATCACCACATTCTTCTCTGCATTTTTAAAATATTACAACACAAATCCTTATTTAAAACAAAAACAACAACTTGTATTTACATATTAACGTAATAAAACGTCCCAAGGCACTTCACAGGAGTATTATAAGACAAAAATTTGACACCGAGCCACATAAGGAAAAATTAGCTTGGTCAAAGAGGTAGGTTTTAAGGAGCGTCTTAAAGGAGGAAAGAGAGGTAGCGAGGCGGAGCGGTTTAGGCATGTAATTCCAGAGCTTAGGGCCTAGGCAACCAATGGTTGAGTGATTATAATCAGGGATGCTCAGGAGGGCAGAATTAAAAGAGTGCAGATATCTCGGGGGGTTGTGGGGCTGGAGGAGATTACAGAGATAGGGAGGGACTAGGCGATGGAGGGATTTGAAAACAAGGATGAGAATTTTGAAATCGAGGCGTTGCTTAACCGGGAGGCAATGTAGGTCAGTGAGCACAGGGTGAACGTAACTTGGTGCGAGTTAGCACACGGGCAGCTGAGTTTTGGATGTGTAAGATTCTGAAAAATGTAATAAAACCGCTGCTACCGTGTGGAGATCGAAATTCAGAACGAATTGTGAAGTGGTTATGGACGGACTCAAAATGTAGGTAGTCAGCATGTGTTCTTTGTTTGTGAAGACACAAAATGGCGGAAGTCAGCAGGGGGTTCTTTGCCTGGTGGTCAGCATGGTCCTTTGTTTGTAAGACCACATGGACAGGAAGGAGAGACACAGGCTGAAGAGGAAGTCCCGCCCCCACACACATCACAGGAACATGAATGTGTCATGCAGAAGGAACTCCAATCAGGGAATGTTTGGAGTGAAACTGACCTATCAGAGGGAGGGCAGATGGTGATATACGAGTGGGGCCAGCAGAAAGGCCCTATAAAAGAAGTGGCCCAGAAGCAGGAAATTCTGAAAGAAGAACAGATGAACAAAGAAAGCTGGCCAGTCTATGTTTGCGACTTATGACTTTTCTGAACTGATCACCCAGAGATAAAGGAGTATGTATAAAAGTTGGACATAGAGCTTAGGTATTGTTAAAGGGTACTTTCATGTATGGTTGACTTGGGATAAGTTGCTGGGGTACGGTAAATTGGAAGCTTATTCATTGAGAGAGAATCCTTCTATGTACACTTGAATTTTGAACTGTTGTGTGAATAAAGACCAATTTTATTGATCACATTCTTATCTGTCATTGTTACACTTATTCATAATTCTCGAGGTCTGAACAGTAGTAAGAGAAAGGCTTACAGATGACCTCAAGTTTATGTAGGGTAGATTGTGGGAGGCCAGCCAGGAGTTCATTAGAATAGTCAAGTCTAGAGGTAACAAAGACATGGATGAGAGTTTCAGCAGCAGATGAGCTGAGGCAGGGGTGGAGATGGACAATGCTACGGAGGCAGAAATAGGCGGTCTTTGTTATGCCACGGATATGTGGTCAGAACTCATTTCAGGGTCAAATATGACACAAGGTTGCGAACAGTCTGGTTCAGCCTCAGACAGATGCTGGGAGAGGGATGGTGTCCGTGGCATGGGAACGGAAATCCTGCAAGATTCTGAAACTGATCTATTAGTCACAGAAAACAAAACCCAATAAGACTTGTGCTTTGAATCATAGAAATTTACAGCACAGAAAGAGGCCATTCGGCCCATCATGTCTGTGCCGGCTGAAAAAGAGCTTTCTAGCCTAATCCCACTTTCCAGCTCTTGGTCCATAGCCTTGTAGGTTACGGCACCTC
The DNA here is from genome assembly GCF_052327205.1 of Somniosus microcephalus. Lineage (NCBI taxonomy): Eukaryota > Metazoa > Chordata > Chondrichthyes > Squaliformes > Somniosidae > Somniosus > Somniosus microcephalus. The sequence goes on along the minus strand of NC_140996.1, from coordinate 60,664,747 downwards.
AAGTGCATATCCAAGTACTTTTTAAATCCGATGAGGGTTTCTGCCTCTAACACCCTTTCAGGCAGTGAGTTTCAGACCCCCCACCACCCTCTGGGTGAAAAAAGCTCTCCTCAACTCCCCTCTAAACCTTCTACCAATTACTTTAAATCTATGCCCCCTGGTTATTGACCTCTCTGCTAAGGGAAATAGGTCCTTCCTATCCACTCTATCTTGGTCCCTCATAATTTTATACACCCCAATTAAGTCTCCCATCAGCTTCCTCTGTTCCAAAGAAAACTACCCCAGCTCATCCAATCCTTCATCATAGCTAAAATTCTCCAGCCCCGGCAACATCCTTGTAAATCTCCTCTGTACCCTCTCTAGTGCAATCACATCTTTCCTGTAATGTGGTGACCAGAACTGTACGCAGTACTCTAGCTGTGGCTTAACTAGTGTTTTATACAATTCAAGCATAACCTCACTGTTCTTATATTATATGCAAAGTATCCCATATGCCTTCTTAACCACCTTATCTACCTGTCCTGCTACCTTCAGGGATATGTGGACATGCATGACAAGGTCTCTCTGTTCCTCTGCGCTTCTCAGTATCCTATCATTTATTGTGTATTCCCTTGCCTTATTAGCCCTCCCCAAATGCATTACCTCACACTTCTTCAGATTGAATTCTATTTGCCACTTTTCTGCCCACCTGACCAGTCCATTGATAATCTTCCTGAAGCCTACAGCTTTCTTTCTCACTATCAGCCACACAGCCAATTTTTGTATCACCTGCAAACTTCATAATCATTTGTGGTATACATTGTTGTATACCACAAAAAGCAAGGGACCTAGTACTGAGCCCTTCGGAACCCCACTGGAAACAGCCTTCCAGTCACAAAAACATTTGTCAACCATTACCCTTTGCTTCCTGCTATTGAGCCAATTTTGGATCCAACTTGCCACTTTCCCTTGGATCCCATGGGCTTTTGCTTTTCTGACCAGTCTGTCACGTGGGACCTTGTTAAAAGCCTTGCTAAAATCCATGTAGACTACATCAAATGCCCTACCCTCATCGACCCTCCTTGTTGCCTCCTCAAAAATTTCAATCAAGTTAGTCAGACATGACCTCCCCTTAACAAATTCATGCTGACTGTCCTTGATTAATCCATGCCTTTCTAAATGACGATTCATAGTGTCCCTCAGAATTTTTTCCAATAATTTGCCCACAACTGACGTTAGGCTAACTGGTTTACTCAGTCAATCTCTTACTCCCTTTTTAAACAACGGTACAACGTTAGCAGTTCTCCGGCACCACATCTGTAGCTGGAGAGCATTGGAAAACGATGGTCAGAACCTTCGTTATTTCTTCTCTTGCTTCTCTTAACAGCCTGGGATAAATTTCATCCAGGCCTGGTGAGTTAACTTCTTTCAAAGAAGATTAAACCCCTTAATATTTCCTCTCTCACTATGTTTATCTTGTAGGAATGTCTAGTTCCTATCCAAAAGACTGAGATCCACTCAGGCGATCAAATAAACGAGGTTTAATGAAAACTAACAGAGTTTAACAGATAACTACAGGAGAACATCGAATATAGGTCTAGTTAGTTCAGAGGCTCCACGAGGACTGCTTGGGCGGTCCCATGGCTGACGTCATGACGTCATGACGTTTTTCCCGCCGGTGGGGGATCACGTGATGAACGGCGTGACGTCATCGCGTTTACCCACGCTAGTAAAGTGATCGTGCTCTGTACATGTAAACAGTGAAAACAAAGATACAGACTCAGGCTGTAGCTAACATATTATTAAAGGGAATTATATACAACTGATCGGAGTCCCTTAGTGGCTCCGCCACATGCGCCCCCCCAGAATTGTCTTTAATAGCAAAAGTAAAACGGCGAGGAGGCCTGACAAGCCTGTCAGATCAACTTCTGTAGCCTTGAAGTGGAAGTGGAAGCTGATGGACGGTGGGCGAGCTGGCAGGTGGTTGCGTTTGATCTGGCATGGCGACTGTGGGCGGTCGGCCACGTTTCGGCGGTTGTGCGATCTCGACTGGGCAGTCAAGGTCCAAGTGAGCCGGCTTCAACCGGTCAACCGAAATGTGGTCCGGTTTACCACCGATATCGACCGAAAAAGTTTTGTCTCCCGGCTCTATCACGCGGAAAGGACCAGTGTAAGGGGGTTTAAGCGGATCCCGATGCGTGTCGTGGCGGATAAACACATAGTCGGCGTTCTTCAGCTCAGCTGGGACGTGGGAGCTCTGCAAGCCGTGATGTGATGTAGGCACTGGAGCAAAACTTCTGGCCGCCTCCTGATGGCTGATGAGCTGTTGGGATGCGGACCATGGCTCTGTTGGATGCGGACCATGGCTCTGTTGGAGTCGGAAGGAAATCTCCTGGTACACGTAGCGGCTGGCCATATACAAGCTCCGCCGAGCACGATTGAAGATCTTCTTTAGGCGCCGTACGAAGACCCAAAAGGACCCATGGAAGCCTATCTACCCAGCCCGCGCCTTGAACGCTGGCTCGCAGTGCGGCTTTGAGCGACCTGTGGAATCATTCACACAGACCGTTCGCCTGTGGATGGTAGGCAGTAGTGCGATGTAGCTTGATGCCGAGCCCCTGAGTCACAGCGTTCCAGAGCTCAGAAGAAAACTGCGACCCACGATCAGACGAGATGTCCGCCGGTACCCCAAAACGGGCAACCCAAGAGGAGATGAATGCCCTGGCGACGTCTGCGGAAGTGGTGGATGACAAAGGAACCGCCTCCGGCCATCGAGTGGTGCAGTCCACCATTGCAAGAAGATGAGTAAACCCGTGCGAAGGCGGAAGTGGCCCCACCAGGTCCACATGCACATGATCAAACCTACGTTCCGGAACAGCGAAAGTGGCCAATGGAGCCTTGACGTGACGCTGCACCTTGGCCTTTTGGCAGACCACGCAGGTGTTGGCCCAATCGCGAACATCCATGTGCATGCCCCGCCACACGAATTTGAACGACATCAGCCGTTGTGAGGCCTTCATGCCAGGGTGCGACAACCCGTGTATGGCGTCAAAAACTTTTCGGTGCCAGGCGACCGGCACGATAGGGCGAGGATCTCCTGCGGAGACGTCACAGAGTAGCGTAGTGCCCGCGGCGTGGAACTTGACGTCGGCCGCTTGGAGGCTAGAGGGGTTGGTTCTGTAAGATTGGACTTCTGGATCCGAGGCTTGATCCGCAGCCATGAGGGCATAGTCGATGCCAAGCTGGACTGCATGAACGGTCGTGCGGGAGAGGCAATCCGCCACCAGGTTGTCCTTACCGGACACATGCTGAATGTCAGTGGTGAATTCTGAGATAAACGGATGTCCCTCTAGCAAGAACCGGAAATGGCGGATGGACAGAAAAAGGGCCAGCAACTCCCGGTCGAACGTGCTGTACTTCCGTTCGTTTCGCCGTAGTTGACGGCTGAAAAACGCCAGCAGTTGCCACGTCCCATGCACCCACTGTTCCTGCACTGCGCCGATGGCGTAGTCCGACGCATCGGTGGTAAGGGCGATGGTGGCACCTGGCAGCGGGTGCGCCAGCATGGTTGCGTTGGCTAAGACGCCTTTTGTGTCGACGAACGCCTGGTCCATGTCGACCGTCCAGCTAATCGGATCCTTGCCGGACTTGCCCTTGAGGGCCTCGTACAGGGGCTGCATGAGCAGAGCTGCATTAGGGATGAACTGGTGATAAAAATTTACCATCCCTAGGAACTCCTGCAGGGCCTTGACGGTCTGCGGGCGCAGGAATGAAATAACTGCCTCCACCTTCGTTTGCAGGGGAATTGCGCCGTCCGATGTGATGCGATGGCCTAAGAAATCAATCTGCTGCAGGCCGAACTGGCACTTGGCCGGGTTGATGATCAAGCCGTGTTGACTGGCAGATGTGCTCCTCTTTATTAGGGCTGGCGATGAGAGTGTCGTCGAGGTAGACGAATAGAAACTTGAGGTCCCGAAGCACGGAGTCCATTAAGCGCTGGAAAGCCTGTGCAGCGTTCTTCAATCCAAACGGCATCCGCAGAAATTCAAACAGGCCGAATGGGGTGATGACTGCAATTTTCGGGACGTCTTGCGGGTGTACGGGGACCTGGTGGTATCCACGGACAAGATCAACTTTTGAAAAAATGGTATTTCCCGCCAAATGGGCCGAGAAATCCTGAATATGAGGGATCGGGTACCGATCAGGAGTCGTGGCGTCGTTCAGGCGTCGGTAGTCGCCGCAAGGCCGCCATCCGCCGCCAGGTTTCGGAACAATGTGGAGAGGCGAAGACCAGGGACTATTCGACCGGCGAATAATCCCTAGCCACTCCATCGTGTCGAACTCCGCTTTCACAGCCGCGAGCTTGCCAGGTTCGAGGCGCCGGGCCCGTGCGTAGACCGGGGAGCCTGTAGTGGTGATGTAATGTTCGACACCATGTTTTGTGGCCGTGGAAGAGAAAGTGGGTCTGGTCAGGTCTGAGAAATCTCCGAGGAGGCGAGTGAAGTCATCCGGAGGTGGGAACGCACAGGAGTCAGTGCGCGACACGGTGTTACCGCGGTGGCATGGGATGGAGTGAAAGGTGGCCGCATTGATCATCCGGCGGTGCCGTACATCCACCAGGAGGCTGTTGGCGCACAAAAAATCCGCCCCGAGGATGGCTTGAGAGACTTTGGCCATGATGAAATCCCAGTAAAACCACTGGCCGCCGAAGCACACCTGGACCCGCCGGCTTCCGAAGGTCCGAATGGCCCCACCATTAGCCGCCTGGAGGGAGGGGCCGTGCCCCCCGGCTTGTAGATCAAGATTTGACGTGGGTAGGATGCTGCACTGCGCCCCGGTGTCGCAGAGGAAACGTCGACCAGATAGGGAGTCGGTGATGAAGAGGAGTTTCCCCAAATTACCGATTGCCATCGCAGCCGCGAGGCGCTCGTTATAACTGGTCCTCTTTCGACAGGGTGGCTCCTGGTTTTTTTTGAGCGAAAAGCTGCAGGGAGGGCGGCAGCATCTTGCTTTCATGCCACAACGGGCGTGGTAGAAGCACAACCCCGCAGGTTGAGGGGCTGGAGCAGCGTCTGTGGGGGATGGGCGCCTCTTGGCAGCGCAGTACTGCTGTGTCACCACTAAGATCTTGTCCGCTTCGGCAGCCAGCTCTGCGCAGTCTGTGACTTCCGACCTGGCTAGGGCAGCCTGAACTTGCTCCGGTAGCTGGCTGAGGAATAGCTCCCTGAAGAGGAAGCATTCCGGTTCGGAACCCAGGAGCGTGAGCATTTGGCTCATGAGCTCGGACGGCTTGGAGTCCCCGAGGCCGGGCATAGCGAGCAGCCAGCGGGCGCGCTCCGACTTCGTGAGCCCAAAGGCCTGTAACAACCGCGCCTTTATCGTTTCATACTTGCGATCTTCTGGTGGATTACCAAGCAGGCTGACAATCCGCGAGGCTGTGGCGCTGTCGATGGCGGAGACCACGTAATAGTAACGGGTCTGATCCGCAGCGATGTTCCTGATGGCGAACTGGGCTTCAGCCTGGATGAACCACGCGGCTGGCTGTTGCTCCCAGAACTGTGGTAGCTTCAAAGCAACGGTGTTCGATTCCATGTTCAGTAACTTCTGCGAAAACCGTTCGCAAAAGTCGGGGTCACCAATGTCGGCATGTCTAGTTCCTATCCAAAAGACTGAGATCCACTCAGGCGATCAAATAAACGAGGTTTAATGAAAACTAACAGAGTTTAACAGATAACTACAGGAGAACATCGAATATAGGTCTAGTCAGTTCGGAGGCTCCATGAGGACTGCTTGGGTGGTCCCGTGGCTGACGTCATGATGTCATCATGTTTTTCCCGCCGGTGGGGGATCACGTGATGAACGGCGTGACGTCATCGCGTTTACCCGTGCTATTAAAGTGATCGCGCTCTGCACATGTAAACAGTGAAAACAAAGATACAGACTCAGGCTGTAGCTAACATATTGGCCCAGTAATTCCGGGCACAACGCATGAGTAAGGATGGGGTACTCACGCGTGTGCCCGGAGGAATTGCCGGTTTTCAGCATGCACAGCGCATGCACTGAAAACCGGCATTTCCTGTCCTCTGACCCAAGGGGTTAAGAGGCAGTATGCGCGCGACTGCACAGGCAGCGCGTGCGCAGTGAAATTCCTTTTTTTTTTCAGAGTTGCCCGAGTGTAAAGGCCTCCGGTTTTTACGCGTGAAAAAACCAGACGTAAGTACTTAGTTTTACAGGTAAGTGGGCTTTTAGTACAATGTAGAATTTTTTTTCCACAGGTTTGTTATTTTTAAAGAATTTACAGTAAGGTAAGTTTAGTTTTAGACCCTATTTTTTAAAAATTTATTTTTTACAAAAAATTGATTAATTGTTTAAAACATTTTTTTTAACTTATTTATAGTTAATATATAATCAGTGGGATGTTTTTTAAAATTTTATTTAAAGTTAAAGTAGTGTTTTGGCAGCCCATACTTTTCATGAGTTTGACAGCTCTTACTGTCAAACTCATGAATGAGTTTCCCCTCCCCTGATTGGCTGCACAGTGCTCACCTGATCCTAGCTGGCACATCGCACTAACTACGCCGCTGGATCAGGTAAGCACTGCGCGCCGACATCTGAACCGGGCCTGTGACAGGAAATGCGGGCAGGCCCGGGCTTCAGATGTCGGCGCGCAGGGTGAGTGCAGATCGGGGGCTTGCACGCGCGGCAAGCTCCTGATCCTAATTTCAGGGCCATTATTAAAGGGAATTATATACAACTGATCGGAGTCCCTTAGTGGCTCTGCCACAATCTCATCTAATATTTCACACTCCTCCTCAACTACAATGTCTGCATCATCCCTCTCGTTTTTGAAGACAGATACAAAGGCCCCGATTTTCCTGGAGCCGTCAGTCGGGGTTTCAGGCGGGCGGGGGTTGAAAATTGCACAAATAGGGGGTCGCGACCCCCCCCCGCCCGATTCCCCGCCCCGTCCGACTTTCGCCCCGTTGTTTCAACGCGACCCGAATCAGTCCCACCTGCAGCAGGCGGGACTGGTCGTCGGGAGCCTAATGAGCAATAATTGGCATCTGTAATCCAATTTTAAGGGGCCCTTACAATTTTCAGCCTTTCCCCACATAAACCACGCCTGGTGGGAACACCGCTGATGAAACCTGGCGTGAACAATGTCGGCTTGCTTACTTTCAGCTGCAGGTCAATCAGGAATGAAGAGATTAAATCAGCCAGCATTTGTAGGCTGCAGGACCTTGTTGCTCCAGGCTTGGGGCAACTTGTTGAAGGCTTAGGCACAGCTGTGGAAGGTTGGAGCCTCACACACTTCTCCAGCGTGAGCTCCTGGGAAGCCCCTCTCAGCACCCTAACTCAGCGCTTCCTCAACAGAGGCATCTGCCAGAAGCATGGGAGGCCTTTTGCTCCTACCCTTCTTGGCATTAGAGGATCTCCAACAGCAGAGGAGGCTGCAGCAGATCCAGCAACAACAGCAGCACCAGCAACAGCAGCACCAGCAACAGCAGCACCAGCAGGAGCAACAGGCTGCGGCTCAGCCACCTGGGGCAGCACAGGCCAGAAGGGGCCAGCGCATGGAAGGCCGTCGGCGCAGGAGATACCCCCCAAACAGGGTCTACAGACACAGGGTCAGCTACCTCAACATGACTGAGCAGCAGTGCCAGAGGCGGCTCCAACTTTCACGAGAGGTAGTGACTGACATCTGCGCAATGCTGCAGCAAGACCTGCTGCCCAGAGGACCAGGTGGACAAGCATTACCAGTGGCCATCAAAGTCACCACCGCACTCAACTTTTATGCCTCAGTATCCTTCCAGGGATCAGCAGCAGACATCAGCGGCATCTCCCAGGCGGCCGCACACACTTGCATCAAACAGGTCACCGATGCCCTCTTTGCCCTCGCACACAATCACATCCATTTCACCCGGGATCGCGCAAGTGTGAGGGCGCGAGCGCGTGGATTAGCTCAGCTGGCAGACTTTCCAAGGGTGCAGGGCGTCATTGACTGCACACATGTGGCCCTTAGGGCACCCCATCGCAATCCAGGAGTTTTTGTCAACCGCAAGGGCTTCCACTCCCTTCCACTAACGTTCAGCTGGTGTGTGATCACAAGAAGGTGATTTTGCATGTTTGTGCCAAGTACCCTGGCAGCTGCCATGACTCCCTCATACAGCGCCAGTCTACTGTGCCTCCGCTATTCAGTCCGCCAAACGAACTTCAGGGATGGCTACTTGGAGACAAGGGATATCCCCTGCGGACTTGGCTAATGACGCTGGTGAGGAGACCAGCCAACGAAGCTGAGGAGCGCTACAACTCCAGCCACATTTCCACCAGATGCATTATTGAGCAAGCTATCAGATTACTAAAGATGTACTTCAGATGCCTCGATAGATCAGGTGGCGCTCTACAGAACTCAGCAGCCAGGGTCTCCAAAATCGTTGTGGTTTGCTGTGTGCTTCACAACATGGCACAGCGTCGTGGCTTGCCGATTCCGCAGGACCAAGAGGCTCCTCACAGAGCCGCCTCGGATGAGGATGATGCTGAGGAGGAGGAGGAGGAGGACGGAAACGCGCATCTTGCAGAGGCCCGTCAACCAGCGGCACCAGTGCGCGAGAACATTGCTGGGCGGAATGCAAGGAACGCACTCATCCTGGCCAGATTTGCGTAGCCTGGTACCTCAAACACTGTAGCCTCGCTGCTTCTTAACTGACCATAGACAGTGGCCCATCCCTGCGCATTTCTACCTATTGGACCAGCTTGCTGACATCTGCAAGTAATCCTAAGGCCTCAATGTGAAATCCCCATTTGCCAAATGACAAATGCCACAACTCCAGCAGTTGCCACCAGATTTTTTTATGTACAAGAAACTGATGGCATTAAAACTATATACAAGGCTTTTCACCCAAATGACTACCCTTGTGATTAGTGGTGCTTTATGTTTCTCTTACGTGTGCTCCTACGTAGTGGTACCCCTGTGGCATCAGCAGACGTGGAGGCCCCTTGCTCACTTTCCTGCTGCTCCTGTCTCGACACCTTTGGCGGGCGTCCTCTGGGGTGGCGAGCCTGTGAGGGCTCATCAAAAGTCTGCTGCTCCTGCGGCTGTGCAGGGGTTGAGAATGCTATCTCACTTGGGTGTGGACTCCGGCAGGGCTCTGACCGAGGGCTCTGAAGTGGCATGGAAGTGTGAGCGTGTGGAGAGGAGCACCCACTTCCTTGAGGTGTGCCAACAACCTGCCTCTCATGGGTCAGCTCCCCCTCAGTGCCTGCAAGTGGCTGGAGAGCACCTTTCTGCACATCAGGGGGGCCATGAGGACCCGTATCTGCACTGGAAGACCTGCTCAGAGGGACTTCCATGAAGGTCTGGTTTCGGTGCTCAACAGATGCCCATCGTTCCTCAAGAGATGTCATTCTATTCTGAGCACTTACCATGTTTTCGATACCCTGGCGACTAAGCTCCTCCATGGCCGTAGCCCTCCCCTCCTCGGCCGCAGCCCTCCTCTCCTCGACCGCAGCCCTCCTCTCCTCGGCTGCAGCCAGCCTTACCACGGAGGTAGCCATCCTTTCCGTGGTGATGCTTTCATGCGCCAATGACTCCAATAAGGCTCTGCTCATGCTCGCCATGGACTCCTCCATTCGCTCCACACTCGCAGCGACCCTGGAGACAAAACCTGCCAGAGACTCCTGCATCTGTGCATGGAGATCCATCACCTCCTCTCTTGCGGATGGACCCAGAGGCATAGGGTCGACATGCAACTGAGCTGAGCTGGCAGAGGCCTGCGCCCTCCGACGAGGACTCTCCACTGCTGTCCCTGTCTCCACAATCTGCTGATGCTCACTTGTGAGCTGTGATACACCAGATGACAACACTACTCTATCTCGCGAAGGCCCCACCGAGGTGTGAGTGTCTGCGCTGGTGCTGGGTGCGCTGAATTCTGCTGACGCTGCGCCCTCAGAGGTTGGAGCTTCCTCTGAGGCATCTGGCTGCTCAGCCTCTTCCTCCTCCACAGTGGGGGCGGGGGCTTTGGATGGTCCTGTGGGGGAGTAAAGGAAAGAGTTAGAGATGTGATGCCAAGGTTACATGCACATTGGATTTTGTAGATGCTCAGAAGGCCAAATGATGTAGCTTCAGAATAGTTACAGCGACTCATGCTATGTCAATGAGAGAGATGGAAAACTATTCTGTCACCAGCTTGCGGGCTTGCTCCTGTCTCTCCTTCCCCAGCTTCTGGAGCGACGTCAGCCCTGACAATCTTCATCACTGCTTTCTCCCAGGGGGTCAGGTGAGCGATTGAGGGTGGTCCTCCTCCAGTCCTGGCTCGCTCTCTCCTATTGTGAGCTCTCTTTTCCTGCAATGAGGGAGACAAGTGGAGTTTGAGTGAAAGTGCAGGAGTGAGTGTAGAGATTGCATAGCATAGATACTTAGAAGGAGACAAAGATGGAGTGAGGTTGCAAGACCAAGGGCCCTCCCTGTGTGTTGTCAGTTGTGTTCCAAGCATCAGAGTGAGAGGCAGTGTGAGGGCTGCATGGTGGAATAGTTATGTGAATGTGAGCATAGAGAGAGAGGGAATGGGTGAGGGTGCATGGATGTGACTGTGAAGTGGGATGTGGTGGAAGAGATTGCTGAAGTTGAGTGCTGTTGGGGAAAGGCAATGGGGATCAGGTTGAGGGTGATGGAAACTTCATACTTACTTTTCCTGTACGGTGAAGGTCATGGAAGCACTTCCTGCACTGCATCCAGGTCCGGTGGGTGACTCCCTGAGAGTTCACCTCTGCAGTCACCTCCATCCATGCAGCCCTGGTCTCTTTGGGAGGCCTCTTCCTCCCTGAGCTAGGGAAGTGGACCTCCCTGTGGGCCCTAACCCCATCCACCAATGTCTGTAGTGACGTCTCATCAAATTTGGCGGCAGCTCAGCCTCTGCTGCTGGCAGCAGCTGGTGCAGGCTCCTCTGCCATTCTGTACGACTGGTTGGGAAGCCTGCAGAGGTTGAAAAGCTTGCTGGAGACTTTAAAAGCACCACGAATTATGACATCATACTGTGGGGCTTTCTGACTGGAAATGGACAATTAGCAAGGGTGCCCACACGCTGGAAATAAATTGGCCACTTGAGGGAAAATTGCGTGCAGCTAGCTGACCCATTTAGATGCGTGTCGGAACCCCACATTCGGGGAACCCGACAATTCCCCGCACCTGCGGGAAAATCGGCCCCAAAGTATTCATTAAGAACCGTACCCACATCTTTCGTCTCCACACAAGGGTTACCTTTTTGGTCTCTAATGGGCTCTACTCTTTCTTTTGTTATTTTGTTGGCGGGAGAAATTCAGTATCGCCCCGTTTGGGGCGCAATTATCGGCCGGGTGCAAAGTTTAGCACCTGGTGCAAATTATCGTCTCCAACTGAAAACCTGGCTTTTATCACCCCTGGAGGTGATTGCAGCGCTAAATCAGGCGCAACACACCTGTCTTAAGGCACAAAGGCCGAGGAGCGAGGCGCTAACTCAGAGCGCGGGCGAAGCTCAGGTGATGTCGGTTAGCAATGGAACAGAGACACAATGGAGCCGGCCAGTTCTTAAAGGGGAGCGTCGAACTTGCTCTCCAGCCACACCCTGCTTATTGGAGCCTTGAATCTCGGCCTGGACAGACCTCAACCTCAAAGCTGCTGCAAAGGACTGTGGAGAGGGCCAGGGAACGAGCTCAGCGCTTCAGCGGCCAGGCCTTGGTGGCTCTGGCTGGCGCAGTGGAGCGCGGAAGAGCAATACTGTACCCAGAGAGTGGTGGGAGGCCATTGCCACGTGAGTATAGAAGAGTGTGGAGGGAGGTGGCTCATCACTGAAATGAACACCCAGGCGGTGGGCATGCACATTCAGCTCATGGGTGCAATGGGAAGGGTGCCCGAAAGCATTGTTGGACTGGCAAGGAGTGTGGAGCACTCCGCTGCAGCACAGGCGGACGCAACACAACTGCTTCGTGCTGCAATCCAGTCACTGGCTGCCGTGATCCAATCTCAGACTGCTCTCATGCAGTCTCAGATTGAGGCAATGCAAGCAGTGACTGCTGCCATTGTCGCTGGTTAAGACACATTGCCCCGGGGCTCTCATGGTGCCGCAGCAGGCCAGCAATCTGTGCTCGAGCAGATTGCTCCAGATGCTGAGGTGCTGCCCCGTGGGAGTGCCAGTTTGTCTTTCAAGTAAGGAGGTGCTGTCCTCTCTCAGGATGACAGCATTCCTGCTCCCACCATTGTCACTTCCCCATTGCACTTGCCACCGCCTGCAACACAGCCAGCCCAGACTGCTGCCGCCCATGCAGAGTTGGTGCAGTCTGCAGCCGGGGCTTCCAGGCCCAGAGCTGGTCAAGGTCATCCTTCAAGGGCATCTGTAGTCTCAGCATCTGACATTCAGCAGCCTTCCACCAGCCTTGCTGCAGCCACTGGGGCCCCATTATGGAGGAGCAATAGGGTGGGAAGGGGAGATGTGTGCAAGGGATGGAGATCACCCTCAAAGGGCAAAAAGTAGGAGGTCTCAAGGAATGTTGGGAATGTTTTTATTAAAGGCTGAGGTTCGTCTGATAACTTTTGTTTAGTGTTTGGCCATTATCTCCAGCTTGTGAGAACCAGTTATGTTAATTAATGATTTGTTGTGTTTGTTTCTATTAGTTTGTCATGAATAAATGACACACACAGAGTTTGTAAAATAAAAAAGTTATTCAAAATGTACGTTTGGCCTTTGGAATCATTGCTGCCTTGGCCGGCTATAGGGGTTGCAGGTTGCTTTCCATCATGTTGTTCTCCATGCCAGAAGCCATCTTCTGAGTAGGGGCCTAGAAGCGGCTTGTTATCTGCTGTTGACGGATGGCCTTTGCAGTTTCAACATTGTGGACCTCCCTCCCGCCTTGGTGCTGCTGCTGCTGATCATCCTCCTCCTCTTCCTCCTCCTCTTCCTCATCCTCCTCTTCCTCCACCTCCTCAGGTGGTGCATCAATGCCTGGTGCATTGGCTGAGTCCTGAAGATTGCAAGGTTATGAAGAATGCAGCACACAACTATGAAGAGGGAGACTCGCTCAGGAGAGTAGCACAGGGCTCCTCTTGAGCGGTCCAGACAGCGGAACCGCTACTTGAGCATGCCGATTGTCTGCTCAATTATGTTCCTGGTGGCAATATGGCTCTCACTGAACCGCAGTTCGGCAGGGGTATTGGGGTTATAAGAACATAAGGTCATAAGAACATAAGAAGTAGGAGCAGGAGTAGGCCATACGGCCCCTCGGGCCTGCTCTGCCATTCAATAGGATCATGGCTGATCCGAATCTAGACCCACGTCCACTTCCCTGCCCTCTCCCCGTAACCCCTAATTCCCTTATCTGCTAGGAAACTGTCTATCTCCATTTTAAATCAAATCAAATCAAATCAAATCAAATCAACTTTTATTGTCATTGTTAGTGCACAAGTGCAGTACAACGAAATGTAGGCTTGCGGCTCCCGAGAGTGTACAATTTGGATTAAGACACTTAAACATTCCAACATACATTTGTATGTTGATTTACTACCCTCTGAGTGAAGAAGTTTCTCCTCATCTCAGTTTTGAAAGGGCAGCCCCTTATTCTTAGATTATGCCCCCTAGTTCTAGTCTCACCCATCAGTGGAAACATCCTCACCGCACCCACCCGATCAAGCCAGGTGTAGAGTGGATAACCCTTGTCCCCAAGGAGCCAACCACTTGGCTGATGCAGTGCCTGGAAATGGTCTGGCACACCAGTCTGGCGCAGGATGAAAGCATCGTGGCTGCTGCCAGGATAGCGGGCATTGACGGCGAGTATCAGCTGTCTGTGGTCACAGACCAACTGGACATTTAAGGAGTGGAACCCCTTGTGGTTTCAGAAAACCTCTGCATTCTCATGTGGTGCCCGCAATGCCACATGCGTGCAGTCAATGGCGCCCTGCACCATGGGGAAGCCCGCTATCCTCGCAAAGCCAAATGCGCATTCATGCTGTTTGGCCCGGGTCATCGGGAAAGAGATGTACTGGCATCTCCTTCTATAGAGGGCATTTGTCATCTCCCGGATACAGCAATGGACTGCAAACTGGGAGATATTGGCAATGTCCCCAGTAGTTGTTTGAAAAGAGCCGGTGGCATAAATGTTCAGAGCCACTGTCACCTTCACTGCCACCGACAGAGATGTCCTGGTCCTCAGTTGAGGCTGCAGATCTGGCTGCAGCAGGTGACAGAGCTCATTAACCATCTCCTTGCTGAAGCGCAGCCTGCGCAAACACTGCTCCTCAGACAAATGAATGTAGGAGAATTGTTCCTGGAATAGCCTGGGAGGGTAAGGTGTCCTGTGCAGAGGCCTGTTGGCCCTCCTCCCTCTGGCCATGATTGCCACTCTCTCTCTGCGTCTCTGATGCCTCTGATTCTGCAGGTGCAGGACGATGCCCCGAATCAGTGCAGCCCCCGTAGTCTCTGGACAATCAAAGCAATGATGGTCAAATCCAAAAGAATCTTCAAAGTGCTGCTCAGTAGCCAAAACTACTTCACACAGCGCTGAATCTCTCCAGAAGTCTCTCTCTCTCAACACAAAGCTGGGTGGGCATGTGTGCTGTGAGGAGGATGCCGAGAAACTCCAGTATGATTTGGACAGGTGGGTGATTGGGCAGATGCAGTATAATGTGGATAAATGCGAGGTTATCCACTTTGGTGGCAAAAACAGGAAGGCAGATTATTATCTGAACGGCAATAGGTTGGGAGAAGGGGAAGTGCAACGAGACCTGGGTGTCCTTGTGTGCCAGTCGCTGAAGTTAAGCATGCAGGTGCAGCTGGCGGTTAAGAAGGCAAATGGTATGTTGGCCTTCGTAGCAAGAGGATTCGAGAACAGGAACAAGGATGTCTTGCTGCAGTTGTACAGGACCTTGGTGAGACCACACCTTGAGTATTGTGTGCAGTTTTGGTCGCCTTATCTGAGGAAGGATGTTCTTGCCATGGAGGGAGTGCAGCGAAGATTTACCAGACTGATACCTGGGATGGCAGGAATGACGTACGAGGAGAGATTGGGTCGATTGGGCTTATATTCGCTGGAGTTTAGAAGAGTGAGAGGGGATCTCATTGAAACTTATAAAATTCTAACAGGACTAGACAGACTAGATGCAGGAAGGATGTTCCCGATGGCGGGGGAGTCCAGAACCAGGGGTCACAGTCTAAAGATAAGGGGTAAGCCATTTAGGACAGAGATGAGGAGGAATTTCTTCATGCAGAGAGTGGTGAATCTGTGGAATTCTCTGCCACACAGGGTAGTTGAGGCCAATTCATTAAATATATTCAAGAAGGAGTTAGATATATTTCTTAAGGCTAAAGGGATCAAGGGATATGGGGAGAAGGCAGGGACAGGGTACTGAATTTGGATGATCAGTCATGATCTCATTGAATGGCGGAGCAGGCTCGAGGGGCCGAATGGCCTACTCCTGCTCCTATCTTCTATGTTTCTATGTTTCTCAGAATGAGTGGTGTAAAAATGCCTCCCACAAAAAAAGGCAGGAAGAGGGCGTCTTTAAATAGCGCTCCCCCAGCCCCTTCCCGACTGCAAAACGTTCCACTCACCCTGTCGTTGCTTGCGGCAGACGGAAAAGAAGGGGGCACCACTCAATATCCGGTCCGGGGCGCCACACACTTGACTGACGTCACAATCTGCGGGCGCAGGAGATCGTGGCGGTGGAGTTTAGCGCTGCCACAAAAACTCTGCTCAATTTCGCGAGTGGTGCAAACATCGCCGCTCCCAGGTGCTAGTTGCTTTGTGCCCCGTTAGCGCCCTCTTAGGGAGCAAACGGGAGGCACTAATCAACTGAATGTTTCCCTCTTGCTCTTTATGTATTTAAAGAACATCTTTGGGTTTTCCTTGATTTTACTTGCCAGTATTTTTCGTGCCTTCTCTTTGCTTTCCTAATTTCCTTTTTAATTGTCACATTTTGGTACTTTGTGATGAACCAAGGAGTAGCTTTGGGAAGTTATATTAAGCTAAGTTAAGTTAAGTTAAATTCAGCTCAACAAAGCTCAAATCCATAACATATAGCAACTAGGGATATGAATTAGGGTTCAGCCTAAAAGGAATTAGACCAAGACAAAACCTCGATCCAAGATGGTCTTTCTCATCTAGCAGAGCAGCTTAGGCCAATGAGAGTTGTTTACACATCCCTTGCTGTCCAGCTAAGAAAGCAACACACAACACAATCTGTGAGTTGTGGTAAGGAAGCCAGACAGAGGGATTTCCGATAAGTTTCAGAGAAATAACTTGTCAGAAAAGTTGTATTTAGCTCGTTAACAGCAGTAATACGAAATAAGCTGAGATTCACTGTAAACATTCCTTCATTCATTTGCAGATTATATGAAAAATAAATCCATTTATTGATTTATAGCTGGCCTCATCTCACTAGAGTGTTAATCATTCCACCTTTTGAAAGATAGGAGAAATGCAGCTCGGAGTATCACATAACAAGGGACTTTCCTTGTTACTAGCCCCAGATCACACTATTGCATGACTAGATATCTGATCGTATATATCAGATCCTTATCATAAGAGGTGCAGGGCTTGCTTACTGGAGGGACCAGTGATGCTGAACCTGAGAAAATATTTAGTGCAGAACAAGTGGATGCTGGGAGAATGTTTCACTTGGCTGGGGAGTCTAGAACCAGGGGCCACAGCCTCAGGATAAAGGGTTGGCCATTCAGGACTGAGATGAGAAGACATTTCTTCACACAGAGGGTGGTGAATCTTTGGAATTCTCTACCCCAGAGGGCTGTGGAGGCTCAGTCATTGGGTATATTCAAAACAGAAGTCGATAGATTTCTGACCAGTAAGGTCATCAAGGGATATGGCGATAGGGCCGGTGAATGGAATTGAGGCAGAAGATCAGCCATGATCTCATTGAATGGCGGAGCAGGCTCAAGGGGCCGAATGGCCTACTCCTGCTCCTATTTCTTATGTTCTTAAGTGGGAGGAGCTCATTGACTCCTTGTCATTAAGGTTGAGACCATTCTTTCAGCGACCTCACCGTGCCCATCTTTCCTGTAACTCTGTGTTTGAATCTCTCAAAAATAGGTTTCCACTCCCTGCCACAACACTGAAATGGCCCTAATCAAAGTCACAAATGACATCTTCTGTGACTGTGACCATGGTGCATTATCCCTCCTCTACCTCTCTGTAGCATTCAACCACATGCTCCTCCTGCAGTGTCTCTCCTCTGTTGTCCAGCTCAGTGGGGCTGCCCTCACTTGATTCCATTCTTATCTATCCAATTGTAGCCTGAGTATCATCAGCAATGGCTTGTCCTCCCAACCGCACACCATTACCTCTGGAGTCCTCCCAAGGATCAAAACTTAACCCCCTCCTCTTTCTGATACATATGCTGCCCATTGGCATCATCAACCACAGGTGTGGGGTCAGCTTCTCCATGGATTCTGATCTCACCCAGCTCTACATCTCTATCACCTCTCTCGACCCATCTATTGCCTCTGTGTTGTCTGGTTGTTTGACCGACATTTAGTCTTGCATGAGCTGCAATTTCCTCCAGTCAAATATTAGGGAGACCAAAGCCAGTGTCTTCAGCCCCATCACAATCTCTGTATGTACCCTTGTCACTGATTCTACTTCCCTTCCCAGCCACTGCCTCAGGCTGAAACAAATTGTTCACAACCTTGACCTCCTATTTGACCTCAAGCTGTGCTTATGATGCCATGTGCTCTCCATCAAAAAGATGGTGTACTTCCACCTCCGCCCCTACTTCACCCATCTGCTGTTGAAACCCTCATCTATGCTTTTGTCGCCTTCAGTCTCGAATATTCCAAAGCTCTCCTGGCCATCCTCTAATCTTCCACGTTTTATAAAATTCAGCTCGTCCAAATCTCTGCTGCCCATATCCCATCCCGCACCAAATCCCACTCATCCATCATCCCTGTCCTCATTGACGTATATGAGCTCTCGGTCCTCCAATGCGCAGCTAGTTCTAAAGCAAACGTCTTCAGCACTACAATCGGGATGTTGTCGGGGCAAATAGCCTTTGCTGTATCCAGTGTGCTCAGCCATTTCGTGATATCACATGGAGTGAATCGAATTAGCTGAAGACTGGCATCTGTGCCAGTGGGGACCTCAGGAGGAGACTGAGATGGATCATCCATTTGGCACTTCTGGCTGAAGATGGTTGCGAACGCTTTAGCCGTGTCTTTTGTACTCACGTGCTGTGGTCCTACTGTAACTCTCTCAGATAAACTTTGTATATCACTCATGTCTCTCTCGGGTAAGGTGTGTATATCACTCATGTCTCTCTCAGGTAAGGTGTGTATATCACTCATGTCTCTCAGGTAAACTCTGTATATCACTCATGACTCTCTTGGGTAAGGTGTGTATATCACTCATGTCTTTCTCGGGTAAGGTGTGTATATCACTCATGACTCTCTTGGGTAAGGTGTGTATATCACTCATGTCTCTCTCGGGTAAGGTGTATATATCACTCATGTCTCTCTCGGGTAAGATGTGTATATCACTCATGTCTCTCAGGTAAACTTTGTATATCACTCATGACTCTCTCGGGTAAGGTGTGTATATCACTCATGTCTCTCTCGGGTAAGGTGTGTATATCACTCATGTCTCTCTTGGGTAAGGTGTGTATATCACTCATGTCTCTCTCAGGTAAACTGTGTATATCACTCATGTCTCTCTTGGGTAAGGTGTGTATATCACTCATGTCTCTCTCGGGTAAGGTGTGTATATCACTCATGACTCTCTCGGGTAAGGTGTGTATATCACTCATGACTCTCTCGGGTAAGGTGTGTAAATCACTCATGACTCTCTCGGGTAAGGTGTGTATATCACTCATGACTCTCTCGGGTAAGGTGTGTATATCACTCATGTCTCTCTCGGGTAAGGTGTGTTTATCACTCATGACTCTCTCGGGTAAGGTGTGTATATCACTCATGTCTCTCTCGGGTAAGGTGTGTAAATCACTCATGACTCTCTCGGGTAAGGTGTGTATATCACTCATGACTCTCTCGGGTAAGGTGTGTATATCACTCATGTCTCTCTCGGGTAAGGTGTGTATATCACTCATGACTCTCTCAGGTAAGGTGTGTATATCACTCATGTCTCTCTCGGGTAAGGTGTGTATATCACTCATGTCTCTCTCGGGTAAGGTGTGTATATCACTCATATCTCTCTCAGGTAAGGTGTGTATATCACTCATGTCTCTCTCAGGTAAGGTGTGTATATCACTCATATCTCTCTCAGGTAAGGTGTGTATATCACTCATGTCTCTCTCAGGTAAGGTGTGTATATCACTCATATCTCTCTCGGGTAAGGTGTGTATATCACTCATGTCTCTCTCAGGTAAGGTGTGTAAATCACTCATGACTCTCTCGGGTAAGGTGTGTAAATCACTCATGACTCTCTCGGGTAAGGTGTGTATATCACTCATGTCTCTCTCGGGTAAGGTGTGTATATCACTCATGACTCTCTCAGGTAAGGTGTGTATATCACTCATGTCTCTCTCGGGTAAGGTGTGTATATCACTCATGTCTCTCTCGGGTAAGGTGTGTATATCACTCATATCTCTCTCGGGTAAGGTGTGTATATCACTCATGTCTCTCTCAGGTAAGGTGTGTATATCACTCATGTTTCTCTTGGGTAAGGTGTGTATATCACTCATATCTCTCTCGGGTAAGGTGTGTATATCACTCATGTCTCTCTCAGGTAAGGTGTGTATATCACTCATGTTTCTCTTGGGTAAGGTGTGTATATCACTCATGTCTCTCTCAGGTAAGGTGTGTATATCACTCATGTCTCTCAGGTAAACTCTGTATATCACTCATGACTCTCTTGGGTAAGGTGTGTATATCACTCATGTCTCTCTCAGGTAAACTTTGTATATCACTCATGACTCTCTCGGGTAAGGTGTGTATATCACTCATGTCTCTCTCAGGTAAGGTGTGTATATCACTCATGTCTCTCTCAGGTAAACTGTGTATATCACTCATGTCTCTCTTGGGTAAGGTGTGTATATCACTCATGTCTCTCTCGGGTAAGGTGTGTATATCACTCATGTCTCTCTCGAGTAAGGTGTGTATATCACTCATGTCTCTCTCGGGTAAGGTGTGTATATCACTCATGACTCTCTCGGGTAAGGTGTGTATATCACTCATGACGCTCTTGGGTAAGGTGTATATATCACTCATGTCTCTCTCGGGTAAGGTGTGTACATCACTCATGTCTCTCTCGGGTAAGGTGTGTATATCACTCATGACGCTCTCGGGTAAGGTGTGTATATCACTCATGTCTCTCTCGGGTAAGGTGTGTATATCACTCATGTCTCTCTCGGGTAAGGTGTGTATATCACTCATGTCTCTCTCGGGTAAGGTGTGTATATCACTCATGTCTCTCTCGGGTAAGGTGTGTATATCACTCATGTCTCTCTCGGGTAAGGTGTGTATATCACTCATGTCTCTCTCGGGTAAGGTGTGTATATCACTCATGTCTCTCTCGGGTAAGGTGTGTATATCACTCATGTCTCTCTCGGGTAAGGTGTGTATATCACTCATGACTCGCTCAGGTAAGTTTTTTGAAGCTCTCTGCTGCTGGCTGCTACTGACGCACTGCCTCACTAAACATACCCACTTGACTCCTGTTTTATCATATTTCTTTAAAACTAAATGCTGGTAATTTTCTCTGGGGGTTCTCCTGATCGGCCGCAATTACTTTGGCATTAGATTGGTGGAAACCCCCAAAAGGCAAAATGGCCCGTAATTTGCTGTAGCAGGGCAGCGAATGGCGCTCGCAGTTAATTACACTTGCTCTCGCTCGTTTAATCATGATGATATTTTTCACTGCAAGTTGCTGAAAATACAAGTTGATAACGTCACAGCAAGAGAAACCGGACATCTGGGACTTGAATGAACAGGGCAAGTAACTGTGTATCTCCTTAGCCAATCAGATTGACGGACGGTGAAATGAACAGCGCAAGGACTGAGAGTGAAGTGTAAATTAGAGTGGGTGAATTCAATGTCAAATCTGGGACAGAAAGAGAAATAATGAGAGGGTAACAAAGATTGGATTAAGAAAAAGAGAAAAAAAGACAGAAAGGAAAAGTTTTTAAAAAAATTAAATTTTACATTTTAAAAATATCCAACAACAATTAAAACCTGAAGGAATGAGACTGCACACTTGTAATAGTTAAATGTCGGTGCCAGAGGGGATCATTGGCAGTGATTAACACTTAGCACATCATCAAAAGAATCTCTGACAGCTAATCCAGGTTTAAATAAATATGCATGGGCCTTAAATGGTTCCAAAACAGGCTCCTTGTGTCATTTCAGATCAGCTCTAACTTTAGTTTGTTTCTACCATGTAAATGCAGTAAATTCAAGCTGCTCAATACATTTCAATGGTGAGGCAGGCAGTGAGATGCCATTTTCGCAAAACTAATGGTGGAGCAGCGCATCTCGGATAGCAACTTTTGGATTTCCAAATCTATTGTTTCAAATATGCCCCTCGCCTGAAGTTGCTGTGGCATTTGCGCATAAATAATGACGAGCGCTATTTGCTTCGCTGTTAGTTTGGCAACAAATTATGGGACATTAATGGGATTTTCACCAATTTCCTGCTGAAGTTACAGCAGACGATTGGGAGAACGCTCAAAAACATTCTCGGCAAATTTTTCTTAACCATTAGGTTATTTTTTTGACCTCATTCAGCGACTGTGGCCTGGGTCAGACTAGATGCAGGAAGGATGTTCCCAATGGCCGGTGAGTCCAGAACCAGGGGTCATAGTCTAAGGATAAGGGGTAAGCCATTTAGGACTGAGATGAGGAGGAATTTCTTCACCCTGAGAGTGGTGAACCTGTGGAATTCTCTGCCACAGAGGGCGGTGGAGGCCAGTTCATTAAATATATTCAAGAAGGAGTTGGATATATTTCTTAAGGCTAAAGGGATCAAGGGATATGGGGAGAAGGCAGGGACAGGGTACTGAATTTGGATGATCAGCTATGATCTCATTGAATGGCGGAGCAGGCTCGAGGGGCCGAATGGCCTACTCCTGCTCCTATCTTCTATGTTTCACGCCATGTTCCTTCTTTTCTGCCATGGATACGGGTAAATTTAGTGAGGCTATATTCCTCACATATAGCTTTGCTTCACGCAGAATCAGATGTAGAAGTCAGTGCATGCAATTTACACTGGCATCGATTCTCTAGTGATTAAAATCTACCCCCGGAAAATCAACAATGCCATGAAGCAGGTCTGCTGGCCTCCGTGCCAATTCACTGATTCACACCTCTGTCCAGCAAAGTGCTGTATCAGGAGCACAGCCTTGCTGAATCCAGGCTATTGTCAGTTTACCACTTCATCCTCACTTGCTCTTACACAGCAATATTGATATTTTCGGCCTTTGCCTTTATTACTTTACACTGATTACTAGAAGTATTCATGCATTTCCAGGTTACAAATCAGTTCTCCTGGATGACTAAATACTAATCAAATATAGCATCTATCTTGTAGCCTGTTTCACATGTTGGGGGGAATTTTAACTTTCGCCGAGGGTGTAAAACAGGCAACATCAAACTAGTTGCCCATTCTATGCCACGCTTGATTTTCCTTTCCATTGCAGTCAACAGAAGGGAAAGTCAGGAGAGCTGTAGAATGCCCGGCCAATTCCACACCGCCCATTTTACATCATCAGCCAAAGTTAAAATGACCTCCGTTGTGTTAAGAAGCTATCACTTCTCTATGAAATTGTTTGTTCTTTTGTCTTACTTCTTTGTTGTCGTGTATCACATTACGATTCCCTGCAGCCTCCCTTGTTTGTCCAAACAGCTCTCCATGTACCCATTCACCTTGAGCTGACTGTCAATAGCAGTTACCAATTATTACTTTGTTGTGCTTATCATTACAAATCTCCATCCATATCGCTTCTGCTATCTCCCCAGCTGGTATTTACACTTTCTTGGTAGATGTTTTAGTTCCCTTTAGAAGTAATGTCATTCCTCCACCTATCTTAACAGGTTAATCATTGTGGAACATTCTATTTCTTCTCAGCTGTATGTTTTTGTCTGTTTTCCATCTATAACATGTTTCAATAACGGCAAAAAGGTCAATATTTTTACTTGCTGCAAATACCTGTAATTCTTAAAGTGTCTTTCCAATGCTCTTTGTCTTAGTGTAAAAATGTTTGCTCTTATCTTTGAATACCTTTTACTCTCTATTAGAACTATTTATTATATGTGCATTTCTGAGTATTATCTCCTCCTCCTATATCGGTTGTGACAACAAAAATATTAATCCTTCCCCATCAGATCTAGTTGAAAAGAATCCCAATTATTATTTTTATATTTTGCCTCGATACCTTTTACCTGACAAAGCTCCCCAGTCATTTACAAAGCAAATCTCCTCTTCTACAAACCAGGGTGGAAGATTCACTCTGCACCCTATGTGCAATGAATTTGTAAAGTAATACGTAAAAGAATGGGTTTAGGATTTCATTTGCATATATATATTCCCATTCAATTTCTCCATACACCCAGAAATGGAGAACGTCCCATATACTGCCATCTTTGGTTTGTTACAACTTATCTCCCATAACCTTTCATCTTCCTCTTTCGAACTTTCAAGCCCTGATTTTCCAAGGCTCCATTATGGCACGGATCCTTAACAGGCACAGGTTGGAAAACTGGATGTCTGACATTGTGCGACTGACTTGCAGCGTGATTGATTTTCCAACGGGCGTTGACCTCACAACCATATTTCTTTACTTGCTCGACAAGGTAATTCATAATATAAGGGAGCAGACCTGAACTGGAGAAGGACTCAGAAATCATAAGCTCTTGACTCCCTTGGAGAAGGCCACACTGGACACTCAGAAGACAGTTCAGTCTATTTTTCCTTTAAGGGAACTGTCTTCACTGGGTTCTGAATCATTCGAAAATCAGATGCAGAGATGTGCTAACTGCCATTAGGTCATTTGCAGCTACCATGTACCACAGGGCTAGTACAGCCAATGGCAGTACCGTCCCCCTATGATCTCAAGCATACCAGCACTTCCTATCATGCTGATCTATGGAGGTGGTGTTGTAGAGTGGCAAGAAGGGCCACCTGCTTTGCAACCATGTCATGCAGCACCACCTCCATTTCAGTAGTCATCAAACATGGTTTGAGTGCTGTGCCTATCATCACTTGCCTGTAGACTCATGCCTGTATCTTGGGCTTCTTTTCACTTTATTTTTGTTGGACACTTCCCCCATGCAGCCTTGCCAAAGCTGAGGTTGGGTTGAAATGCCTTCTGAGCCTTTCCGAAGGCCATAAGAATTTTTGTCCCCTTATTCTACCATTTCCCTTTAAATTGTCTGCATCCCTTTAAATTTCACAAATATGCAATTTTCAGCTCCCACCAATTGCATGCTCTCTGCACACATCCAAATCCGCAACTGAAGCTAAGCATAAATACAATAATGAGCTGATCATAGAAATTGGGTGCAGACAGCACATTTCACTTTGGATGACTTGTGCAGCTGTTTCAAACCATCCAGGTATAAACTGCACCCATATCGGAAAATCTACCCTAATGTTTTTTTAGAGATAGATAGAATATAGTTCTATCCATCTAAGTACATTACAAATAAATTGCAATGGGAAGGCGTACTGTGAAAATAAATTACAACTATACCAGAGATACCAAGTGTAATTAGAATTTAATAATCAATTTAAAGCATCATAACAAGTAAGTTATAAGGTCCTACGCAAAGGCGAAACATATCTTTATGATTGCTGAAACCAGTTAATAATTTTTTTTAATGAAACACGAGGTTGCAGTAGTTCATAGTCAATTACATTGCTTGAGCATTATTCACAAAATCTCTGCTATGTAATTAATTAAAACAAAGAGATATTTGGTGTCTGAAAGTTCTTGGTGGTAAAGCATCAAATCCTGAACACAAAAGAAGTAGATAATTGTATCACCCAAGACAGTGGGCGAAAGCGGGTTCACTACAGTATTATATTTTTGAACAGCGCTACTTCTTAACCAATTAACCAGTGCATTGTTCATGTGTGAGAACAGTGCTATTTAAATGCTTCAGGATCTTGTAAAGGCCATTACTGGCTTGCTGTAAGCACTGTTTGATGAGACAATCATTGCTGGTACTGTCACAGGCAATTATTAGTTTTTACTGCAGTCACAAATTCCTCTAAAGTGAGACAACAGTCCTCCTTTAACTGCAATGCTCGTACACTGGAGGTTCATTATGAATGAAAGCTGGAGGAAATTAGAGAAATTCAAGAGGAGAGCCAGCCAGAAGCTGTGTGTGGAAGCTTGTAGTCCTCTTTCCATTACTTCAATTTAACAAAACAAACCATAAAAATTGTAATTTAGATTTAATAGAAATGTTCAAAATTATGAAGAGTTTTGATAGAGTAAATAAGGAGAAACTTTCCACTGGTGGTGGTGGTGGGGGGGGGGGTGTGTGTGGGGGGTGTCAGTAACCACAGGACAAGAATTTATGACTTTCTGTGCAGCAAATTGTTACGATCTGGATTGCATTGCCTGAAATGGTGGTGGAAGTAGTTTCAATAGTTACTTTCAAAAGGTCATTGGATATAAACTTGAAAAGGAAAAATTTGCAGGGCTATGGGGAAAGAGCAGGGGAGTGAGACTAATTGGATAGCTCCTTCAAAGAGCCAGCACGGGCATGATGGGCAGAGGGGCTTCTTTATGTGCTGTATGATTCTCTGATTCTAATCAAATTGCCATTCCAGACAGTTATAGCACACTACATAATTGTTCACAAAGATAAGTACAGATGAGTGACTCCACTGGCCAACCTAGCTCATCCTTCCATGGAAATTTACTGTTCCCTACGATATGTAACTGCCAATTATAGATAAGGGTCTTAGCTTAGTTATTCTTTCAGGTACAGCATTGCTAGTAATTCCTCCCGTAAGTGATCTAAGTGTCTTATGATTAGGGATGCATCTGTATTACCCAATATTTAACTATACAATAGCGTAACCCAGGGTGTAACAATAGGACCCCTTTGTCACCTGAACTGGATACTTGTGCCTTTTGCAATCATGCTTCTTCAATCTTTTTGAGGGTAGACTGAGACTTGGTTCGATGAGGCCAGATATGAATCGTTAAGCTGTTATATCTCAGAGCATGTGAACATACATATTCACTTAGTTCAATTTGCACAATCTGTCTCTGTGTAATAATATAAAAATAATTAACATGACAAGCTTCCCCACATTGGATGGCATCTTGCTTGCCTTAAACAAAATAACTCCTATTTTTGTGCATTGTCCTTCTGAGCTTGGCCAAAGCTTGCCATGATGACTTTCTGTTTGACTTTGCAGTCTTTGCTGGACCTGACTGACTGCCCTTGCTTCTGTTTTTTTCACGCTCTATTCACAACCAGAAGGGAAGGTCTGTCAGACCTGCCACCGCTATCGAGTATCCAGGACTAGAGATTTCACATCAAAGCTTAGCTTAGACATAATTTTAACTATTTTACATTTCAGTGCCTTCTTTTTAAAAAAATTCGTGCGAAGATACTTTGGCTTAAAAACCCAACATTTAAAAGTGATGTTTTTTCCCCCAAATGGAAAAATGGTCATAAAATCTTGAAATGTGACACTGTCTCCTGAATGATTTAACAGTCTGCACAGAAGGCTATCCCAGGTATTAATCACTCTTCACCTTCAATGACATGTAAAGTCCATGTTATAATCAATAGCTTCTCACCAATTTCAAAGGCACGGTATCACTGCTTGAAAGTGGGTCCAAGTCATTTGCTACAACAATGAGAAAAAGCCTAAATTGAAATTCTGAAGATGGAGGGGGAAATAGTTTCAGAAGGAGGTGCTGAGGTCTCCTTGCTTCATTGAAGGGGTAGGTTAAATTGCAAATCAATGCATGTTGCTTTCATGCACCATGTTTTTGTTAGCAGACATTTAGGAGAGGAATCCCTATTTGTCCAATCAGTTAACAAACTGTACATAGTATAAAGGCAGGACCGAAAGAGCGAGCGACAACCAAAACCAGGAGGAAAATCAATACATTGTTCAGAATAAAGCACAGGCTCCTTTATTGCATTTTTGCAAGTGCTGCTTCCACAAATCACACATGAGGCAGTGCCAATAAAATAGATTCAGGCCCACTGTGCCTATGTGTAGCATAATACTCAGAAAATTATGCTTCTGTGAGACACAATTTGGCACATCAGCATTGGCAGAAATCGATAAAATGGAAACCATTCCCCTGTTTGTTATCTTGACATGTTAACCAGCTTGGGACGGTAATGTAATCTTTTTGCATTTATCTGGTTGGCTCAAAGAGTTAATGAGATGAAATGAGACTATTCATCATCAGCAAAGTGCAAATGGTTAGAGATCTAAAATACTATTTCATGTTTTTTCCATAATTCATTTATCTTTCTTCCTTCTGCAGTAGCTTAAAGAACAGGCTAAAAATCATTTTATTTTTCTATTAACAAATAAGAAAAGTCAATAAAATCACTGATCTTATTTTTTGCAGAGAATTAACATCACTTAAAAGTGCAGGTCAGGGAATTACCATGATTAATCAGGCTTGTCATGTCTCACTCATGACGAGCCTGTTTGAGGGAACGGGAGCATAGTGGTAATGTCACTGGGCTAGTAATCCAGATGCCTGGACTAACGATCCAGAGACATGGGCCCAGAAATTTGGGTCGGGGGCTTCCCGCGGGTGCAAGCCCCCGACCTGCACTTACCTGTTGAGCTGTGGGCCCCCGTGGAATTGCGATCCTGGGCCTGCTCCAACTGACGGCGCGCAGTGCTTGCGTATCCCAGGGGCGCAGTTAGTTCGATGCGTCCCCTGGGATCACATGGGCCATGGGGAGCCAATCGCAGCAGGGAATGCGCCATTCATAAGTTTGACAGGAAGAACTGTCAAAACTTATAAATACTACGGGCCCCAAAACATCACTAAATCTTCAAATAAATTTTTAAAAAACATCACATTTTTTAAATAAACTATAAATTACGTGAAATAACTATTTTAAACAATAATTTAAATTTTTGAAAAAAATAATTTTATTTTCTAACGGGGCTAAAAATAAACTTAGCTTTCTTTAAAGTATTTAAAAATAATAAACCTGTGGAAAAAATGTTTTAATTTTAATTAACTCACCACTTACCTTGTAAAAAGCAGGCCTTACGCCTGTTTATTAAATGTGTAACTTCTGGAGACTTACCCTCCTGGGAAAACCTGTAAAAAAACGCAAGTTCTATGCGCACGCGCAGCGTCTCCTGCGCACGCGTTCAAACTCTGAACCCCTTCTTTCAGGGGAACGGAAGTGCCGGTTTCCCGCGCATGCGCAGTGCATGCAAGAAACCGGCACTTCCATTGGGCTTACGGGTGAGTACCCTGTGCGTACTCACCCATGGATCAAATTCCACCACGGCAGCTGGGGAATTTAAATTTAGTTAGTTAAATAAATCTGGAATAATTACTAGTATCAGTAATGGTAACCATGAAACTATCGGATTGTCATAAAAGCCCATCTGGTTCACTAATGTCCTTTCGGGAAGGAAATCTGCAGGTACTTACCTGGTCTGGCTCATATGTGACTCCAGACCCCCAGCAATGTGGATGACTCTTAACTGCCCTCTGAAATGGCCTAGCAAGCCACTCAGTTGTAACAAACTGCTACGAAAAAGAATGAAACCAGACAGACCACCCGGCATTGACCTCGGCACCAGCTATGGACACGACAACGGCACACACAGCCCAGTTGAACCTGTAAAGTCCTCCTCACCAACATCTGGGGACTTGTGCCAAAATTTGGAGAGCTGTCCCGCAGACTAGTCAAGCAACAGCCTGACATAGTCATGCTCACAGATTCATACCTTTCAGCCAATGTCCTAAACTCCTCCATTACCAGCTCTGGGTATGTCCTGTCCCACCGGCAGGACAGACCCACCAGGGGTGGCGGTACAGTCGGGAAGGAGTGGCCCTGGGAGTCCTCAACATTGACTCAGGACCCCGTGATTCTCATGGTTTCAGGTCAAGCATGGGCAAGGAAACCTCTTGCTGATTACCACCTACCGCCCTCCCTCAGCTGATGAATCAGTACTCCTCCATGTTGAACACCACTTGGAAGAAGCACTGAGAGTAGCAAGGGCACAGAATGTACTCTGGGTGGAGGACTTCAAAGTCCATCACCAAGAGTGGTTCGGTAGCACCACTACTGACTGAGCTGGCTGAGTCCTGAAGGACATAACTGCCAGTCTGGGCCTGCAACAGGTGGTGAGAGAACAAACATGAGGGAAAAACCTACTTGACCTCGTCCTCACCAATCTACCTGTTGCAGATGCATCTGTCCATGACAGTATTGGTAGCAGTGACAACTGCACAGTTATTGTGGAGATGAAGTCCCATCTTAACACTGAGGACACCCTCCATTGTGTTGTGTGGCACTACCACCGTGCTAAATGGGATAGATTCAGAACAGATATAGCAGCTCAAAACTGGGCATCCATGAGGTGCTGTGGGCCATCAGCAGCAACAGAACTGTATTCCACCACAATCTGTAACCTCATGGCCCAGCATATCCCTAACTCTACCTATTACCATCAAGCCAGGGGACCAACACTGGTTCAATAAGGAGTGTAGAAGAGCATGCCAGGAGCAGCACCAGCTGTACCTAAAAATGAGGTGCCAACCTGGGGAAGCTGCATCACAGGACTACATGCATGCTAAAAAGCGGAAGCAGCATGCTATAGACAGGGCTAAGTGATCCCACAATCAACGGATCAGATCAAAGCTCTGCAGTCCTGCCACATCCAGTCATGAATGGTGGTGGACCATTAAACAACTAACGGGAGGAGAAGGCTCCATGAATATCCCCATCCTCAATGAGGGTAGCGCCCGGCACTTGAGTGCAAAAGACAAGGCTGAAGCGTTTGCAACCATCTTCAGCCAGAAGTGCCGAGTGGATGATCCATATCGGCCTACTCCTAAAGTCCCCACCATCACAGAAGCCAGTCTTCAGCCAATTCAACTCACTCCACGAGATATCAAGAAACGGCTCAGTGCACTGGATACAGCAAAGGCTATGGGCCCCGACAACATCCCGGCGATCGTGCTGAAGACTTGTGCTCCAGAACTAGCCGTGCCTCTAGCCAAGCTGTTCCAATACAGCTACAACACTGGCATCTATCCGACAATGCGGAAAACTGCCCAGGTATGTCCTGTCCACAAAAAGCAGGAAAAATCCAACACGACCAATTACTGCCCCATCAGTCTACTCTCAATCATCAGCAAAGTGATGGAAGGTGTCATCGACAGTGCTATCAAGTGACACTTACTCACCAATAACCTGCTCACAGATGCCCAGTTTGGGTTCTGCCAAGACCACTCAGCTCCCACCCTCATTACAGCCTTGGTCCAAACATGGACAAAGGAGCTGAATTCCAGATTTGAGGTGAGAGTGACTGCCCTTGACATCAAGGCAGCATTTGACTGAGCATGGTATCAAGGAGCCCTAGTAAAACTGAAGTCAATGGGAATCGGGGGGAAAACGCTCCACTGGCTAGAGTCATACCTAGCACAAAGGAAGATGGTTGTGGTGGTTGAAGGTCAATCATCACAGCCCCAGGACATCACTGCAGGTGTTCCTCAAGGCAGTGTCCTAGGCCCAACCATCTTCAGCTGCTTCATCAATGACCTTCCCTCCAACATAAGGTCAGAAATGGAGATGTTCGCTGATGACTGCTCAGTGTGCAGCGTCATTCACAACTCCTCAGATAATGAAGCAGCCCATGCCCGCATGCAACAAGACCTTGATGATGTTCAGGCTTGGGCTGATAAGTGGCAGATAACATTCGCGCCACACAAGTGCCAGGCAATGACTATCTCCAACAAGCAAAAGTCTAACCACCACCCCCGACATTCAACGGTATTACCATCACCGAATCCCCCACCATCAACATCCTGGGGGTCACCATTGACCAGAAACTTAACTGGACCAGCCACATAAATACTGTGGCAACAAGAGTAGGTCAGAGGCTAGGTATTCTGCAGCGAGTGTCTCACCTCCTGATTCCCCAAAGCCTTTCCACCATCTACAAGGCACAAGTCAGGAGTGTGATGGAATACTCTCCACTTGCCTGGATGAGTGCAGCTCCAACAACACTGAAGAAGCTCGACACCATCCCGGGCAAAGCAGGCCGCTTGATTGGCACCCCATCCATCACCTTAAACATTCATTCCCTCCACCACCGGCGTACCTGTTATGTCTGACATTGGTGATAGGTACTCGATTGCCTTGGCCTGAGCACATGGAGTTCTAGAGTGCTGTTATCGTTGTATTGTGTCTGACATTGGATATAGGTATTCGATTGCTTTTGCCTGGGAGAGTGTGTTTGGATCAGCCATTAAAAGCAACATGAACTGAGCTCTGCATACGGCCTCCGGATTATCTTTGCAAACGCAACATTTGGCGACGAGGATGGCTGAAATCTCTCTTCCACCACCTCCTACCTTCCTCGCACTACCCGGTGAGCCCCCGATCCCATGGGTTCACTGGTTACAGTCCTTTGAAACCTACCTCACCACTCTCGGACTAGAAAATGTGAGTGCAGCATGGAAAAAGGCACTGTTATCCCATTGCTTGGGAGCGGAGGGCCAGCGTGTTCTTGGGACATTAGGCACAGCAGACTTAATTCAAACATATGATGTGGCTGTGGTTCTGTTAAGCACACACTTCTCTGTCCCACAAAGTGCCCTCCTGCGGCGAGTCATTTTTAGATAGCGTCACCAACTTCCCAGCGAGTCTATGCATCAATACGTGGCAAATTTGAGGAGGTTAGCTAGCTCGTGCAAGTTCGGTGCACAACAAGATGAGATGGTGCGTGATCAACTAATAGAGCACACCAACAACGTGAGAGTGCGTGAAAGACTGTTACTCGAGTCCGATGATCTGTCGTTGTCACAGGCAGTTAACATTGCCTTTCAAGTGGAGTCTGCAGCCGAATGTGCAGTGAAACTAGCACACACACACAGTGATGGCACCCTCGGCCCCGACAGCCCTGACACTGTAATGCTCGCGCGACGGCAGCAACGCGTGCTACCGCGGCAACAGTGTGGAAACTGTGGATCTCATTCACATGCTACCAGGGCGCAGAATTGCCCCGCACGTGGCCAAGCCTGTCGCAATTGTGGAAAACAAAATCACTTTGCCAATGTCTGCCGCTCTGCCCCGGTTACTACAAATGAACACTCTCAGTTCTCAAGCACTATAATTCACAACGTGAGCTCTGGGCCAGTAGTGGCTTTCAAGTCATGCACAATTAACCTGAATGATGTGTGCATCCCTCTGTTGTTGGATACCGGCGCCAGCGTCTCACTGCTGAATGTGGACACATTCAAACGTTTTTTCAGCTCCCTGCCACTCTCTGCGCCCTCCACTGCCCTTTGCGGGTATGGTAATTCGAAAACAGGACTTTGTCACTACATTTCATGTTTGAAATTCTGTGAGGGGGGAGGAAATGTTATGTCTGACATTGGTGATAGGTACTCGATTGCCTTGGCCTGAGCACATGGAGTTTGATAGTGCTGTATCATTGTATTGTGTCTGACATTGGATATAGGTATTCGATTGCTTTTGCCTGGGAGAGTGTGTTTGGATCAGCCATTAAAAGCAACATGAACTGAGCTCTGCATACGGCCTCCGGATTATCTTTGCAAATGCAACAGTACCGTGGCTGCAGTGTGTACCATCTACAAGATGCACTGCAGCAGCTCGCCAAGGCATCTTCGGCACCACTTCCCAAACCTGCGACTTCTTCCACCTAGAAAGACAAGAGCAGCAGATGCATGGGAACATCACCACTTCCAAGTTCCTCTCCAAGTCACACACCATCCTGACTTAGAAGTATATCATCGATCCTTCATCGTCGCTGGGTCAAAATCCTGGAACTCACTACCTAACAGCACTGTGGGAGTACCTTCACCACACGGACTGCAGTGGTTCAAGGAGACGGCTCACCACCACCTTCTTGAGGGCAATTAGGGATGGGCAATAAATGCTGGCCTTGCCAGCGATGCCCAGATCCCATATATGAATAAAAAAACTCATGACACTCACTGGCCCTGATATTTACGGGAAGGCGGGGAGGGAGCTGGGTTGCGGGGTTAGGGAGGGGGTGGGTAGTTTTGCGGTCGGGAAACGTGGAAGAACAGGTTTCCCTCAGCATTTTTTGTCTGTTTGCCGGCCGCAGCCAGCCAGATTGAGAGGCTGACTGGTTGTCGGGAGTGGATAGGCCTTCGGCACCAGGCCATGGCCATGTCTCAGTGATAGCTACCATGTCATACCCTCCAATTTGAATTTGCGCCTGAAATTGATTCAATTTGTTCCTTATACTCGTGTGTTTGTATAAAGAAGTTATTTGGGCCACACATCCTAACCTGTCCTTCAGCTCTAATGTTTTACTCACATATTTCTTATTTCTCTCTCCTGGTTTAGTTACTTTACATCTTTTAGCTTTTCCTTTACCTGTAGTGCCTAAAGCACAATTTCTGACTATTAGTCTCCTCTCTTCCCTTTTTTTGTTTTTGAACTATTATTTATACTACATTTTTCACCTGAGCCCTCCCCCCATTTACTAGTTTAAACACCTCGTGACTGCCATATTTATCCTTTTAGCTAGGACGCTGGTCCCAGCCTGGTTCAGGTGGAGTCCATCCCAATGGTACAGTTCCTTCCTGTCCCAGTACTGGTGCCAGTGTCCCATGAAACAGAACCCCTCTTTCCCACGTCGCTCCTTCAGCCACTTGTTCACCTCCCTAATCTGCTTATCCCTATGCCAATTTGCACGTGGCTTGGTTAATAATCCAGAGATTATAACCCTTGAGGTCCTGTTCTTTAATTTAGATCCTAGCTCATGGTACTCTCCAAACAGGACCCCTTGCCTACTCTTCCCTATGTTGTTGGTCCCAACATAGACTACAACGACTGGATTCTCCCCCTCCCTCTCCAATATCCTTTCAAGCCAGTTCGAGATGTCCTTCACCCTGGCACCAGGTAGGCGACATACCATGTGGGACTCTCGATCTTGCTAAGAAAGGATACTCTCTGTCCCGTTATCTGAAACCCGGCCAGCCAGTGAAAAATTTAAAATGGAGGTAAATTCTGAGGCACACAGCCTTACTAAAATATTTAAATAACCGTCCTGTCTCCTGGGAGTGGGTTGGTTGCCCGCACCCTGTCCCACCTTCGTTAAAACCAGAACTGGACGAGTTCGAGACGGGTTGGCTTTGGGTTTGATATTATTAACATCCCACCTGACTCAAAACCACCCTTTTTGGGGGTTAAAATTCCCCTCACTCATTTTGTTTTAAAATTGTTACGTATTTTGATATTTCTCATTCTTATAAATAACTACAGCTGGGTTGGTGATCCACCTCATTCTCTTTAATCATAAATATCACTCCTAACTTTTCCCCGATGCTGACAGCTCTGTGATTCATTTGAACACAGTACATTGTATGACAGTGATCATGCGATTATTTTTAGCATGTACAACTCGCCACAACATGTTATGATTGAAAGCACAGAATTGGACTAGCCACATAATAGCCTTAATTGCTGAGGCTCGTGAGCGTGCATGACAAGTAATGACAATAACTGGTGGGGCTCAAATATGCATTAGGTGATAGGAAATTTGTGGCTAGACTATTAGTGCCAAAGTATAATTGCACACAATTTGTTTCTTGCTCCCGGCACTCACCAATGTCAAAATTATAAGGCAGCTGTGCATGCTCCAGTGTCTCTGGCTGCACCTTGTTGTTGTGCGACTTATCTTAAAATTGTGTATAGTACACATCCATTATATCGCACCTTTCAAAGATGTCACACCTCAAAACTGACCAGCCTCAAATACATGTAGGGTAAAAATTAGTGATTGGCTGAAATGAGCACTTCCCAGTTAAGTTACCAACCAAATAACCAATTGATAAAGCATGAATCAAAAGCAGTTTGATTCAGTCTGCAAGTGCCAATAAGGAAGTAGTAAGTAGCACAAAACTGAGCAAGTTGCTGAATTATTTTTCTGAACTGGGAAAGAACAGAAACTGACCAATCAACCTCCTGAAACAATTTGAGGGAATTGGTTTGAGCTGCCATCTTTATTTTTCAGCTAGTTTAAAATCTAACCTTGAATGTAATATTTGTTTGTTCAACTGATACACATGGAAACTCATCACCATGTGTAAGTGTTTCCAAACCAAGAAATCTACACCCG
Organism: Somniosus microcephalus; assembly: GCF_052327205.1. Lineage (NCBI taxonomy): Eukaryota > Metazoa > Chordata > Chondrichthyes > Squaliformes > Somniosidae > Somniosus > Somniosus microcephalus. Next base: position 60,629,479 of record NC_140996.1, on the reverse strand, counting down.
TAGAATTTCTGTTTGCCTGATATTGGGCTGAATTTTGCCGGCGCTCAGAGGGCGGGTTCGGAGGTGGGTCCGCTGTCAAAATCAAAAAGGTTGACAGCGGCGCAGTATCCCGCTCTAAACCCGCCTCTTTGTGAGTTTCCCTATTGCCGGCTCTGCCTGCACTTTGCAGACCCGGCACTAAGTGGCGGGTCATGCAATTGTGCTCGTTAAGAGGCTGTTTAAAGCAATTTAATCACCATTTTACCAGGTACAAAGCATTTTCCCAAGTTTTCCACGAGGTTCCCATCACTCGGGGATCACACCAAGTAAGTATGTCGGGTTCTGAACAACTCTCCATTTCTTTGAATAGGTGACAGCTGCAAAAGTGGTCTAAAAGCTACCATTTTACAGCTGGTCACTTTCCAATGTCAAGCTTCAGCCTTCACTATTTGGAACCTACTTTTGAGCTTTATGCACTTTTGAAGTGTTTGGAATATTCTCTCTAACCACTGTCACGTCTTTGGAACAACCTATCTCAGCACTGACAGATAGCTTCTGTCATCTCAACCTCACCTGCCATCTATTCCATCAGCGTCGGTGTCCTTGAAATAATCTCACCTTGGTCCTCAGAATCCCAACATGATCAGCCCCGACATCAGCAGCACCAACATCAACACCAACCTTCTCTGCAATCAACTGTTGTTGCACTGGACACAGGGCATCATCATCCGTGAACATTGCTGCCTGGGATGCCAGCGATGGCCTCACCATGTCCAGATTTGCTTCACTTAACACTGAACACCCTGGCTGCCACATGATGCACCAGGTTGGCACCACCCCATACCAGCACCATAAAGCATCCCAACAATGTCCAAGCCATTCCTTTCACACTCATCATCATTGAGGCGCGGGGAGGAACTTTGTGTCTCACCATTCACTGCAACTCACTAACACACTTTCAAAGGTGCACACAAATCTGTCCAAGAACACAAAGTGGTGAAAATAAGGATTTCAATGCTTGACAGCACATTAACAGAAGCTTCACATAAACATTGGCTAAAACATACAAATGCCTACCCATGTGTACGATAGCAAAATACTGCAGAAGCTGGAAATCCAAAATAACAATAGAGAATGCTGGAAAAACTCAGCAGGTCAGGCAACATCCGTGGAGAGAAATTTGAGTTGACATTTCGGGTTGAAACCCTTCTTCAAAACTGGAAAGAAAATAAAAAGATCGAAGGCAAAGCTGCGATCGAACAGAAGAAGAAAAAGAGACAATAAAAGGTATGTGAAGCCAGATGAGATGGTAATGGGCCCGTGGAGACAAAATGCAGCTGAGATTAGGTGTGAAGTGTACTGGCAGGATAAGGACAGCTGCCAGATGAGAGAGAGAAACAAAAGGAAAGGAGGGGGGGGGATAGGACCCAAAACAAAGGGGTGGAAAAAATTTAAAGGAAAAAAGTAAAAGGGGCCAGGTTATGATCTAAAATTATTGAACTCGATATTGAGTCCGGAAGGCTGCAAAGTGCCTAATCGGAAGATGATTTGCTGTTCCTCGAATTTACGTTGAGCTTCCGTGGAACAATGCAAGAGGCCAAGGACGGTGAGGTCCGAGTGAGAATGGAGCGGTGAATTAAAATGACAGGTGACCGGAAGCTCAGGGTCACCCTTACGGACTGAACGGAGGTGTTCCGCAAAGCGGTCACCCAATCTGCGTTTGGTCTCCCCAATGTAGAGGAGACCGCATCGTGAGCAGCGAATACAGTATACTAAATTGCAAGAAGTACAAGTGAATCGCTGTTTCACCTGGAAGGGGTGTTTGGGCCCTGGACAGTGGGAAAGGGGGAGGTATAGGGGCAGGTGTTACATCTCCTGTGCTTGCACGGGAAGGTGCCAGGCGAAGGGGAAGGGCTGTTGGGGGTGATAGAGGAGTGGACTAGGGTGTCACGGAGGGAGCGGTCCCTACGGAATGCTGAAAGGGGAGGGGAGGGGAAGATATGTTTGGTGGTGGGGTCACTTTGGAGGTAGCGGAAATGGCGGAGGATGATCCGTTGAATGTAGAGGCTGGTGGGGTGAAAGGTGAGGACAAGGGGAACCCTATCGTGGTTCTGGGAGGGAGGGGCAGGGGTGAGGGCAGAAGTGCGGGAGATAGAACGGACACGGTTGAGGGCCGTGTCGACCACGGTAGAGGGGAATCCTCGGTTGCGGAAAAAGGAAGACATGTCGGAAGCACTGGTGTGGAAGGTGGCATCGTCGGAGCAGATTTTTTCCACCCCTTTGTTTTGGGTCCTTTTTTTTCTCCCCCCCCCCCCCCCGCACTCCTTTCCTTTTGTTTCCCTCTCTCACCTGGCAACTGTCCTTATCCTGCCAGTACACTTCACACCTAATCTCAGCTGCCTTTTGTCTCCACGGGTCCATTACCATCTCATCTGGCTTCGCATACCTTTTATTGTCTCTTTTTCTTCTTTTGTTTGATCGCAGCTTTGCCTTCGATCTTTTTATTTTCTTTCCAGTTTTGAAGAAGGGTTTCAACCCGAAACGTCAACTCAAATTTCTCTCCACGGATGTTGCCTGACCTGCTGAGTTTTTCCAGCATTCTCTGTTGTTATTTTGCCTACCCATGTGTGTTGTTAGTTGGTATGATTGCACTAGGATGAGGGTGAGTGTGAGGGGTGGCTAGTGAGATGGGGAAGTGATAATGTAGATAGAGAGGGATGGGTGGAGATGCAAGGTAGGTTGGTGTGAGTAAGGATGTGCAGGAGTAGGGTAGGGAAGGCAGAGTGATGGGAATGTGATGAGTGGCACAACAGGATGAGGTTAAGTGTGGCTTTGTACTAACATTTCGTGTTCTACTCAGATCATTGAAAGGTTTGCACCACTGCAGCCAGGATCTCCTGACGACATCCCTGCTTGTGTACTCCTGTGCAATGTGCAACCAGGCTGCGTTGGTGTCCTGGGGAGGTTTCTTCCGCCCATGGGAAGGGAAGAGGACCTCCCTGCATGCTGTGACTCCCTCCAGAAGCATATGGAGGGAGTCATGGGAGATCCTGGGTGCATCCGTGCACCTCTGTGCCGTGCTCGTCAGTGTTTGCAGCGCCTCAATGCTGTAGAACACTGACAGGAGAACTGTCAAAATCAATTTGGACATGGCCCCTTTAAGGAAACCGGCTGATGACGCATCATCAAATGACATCATCAGACCCGCTTCCTATTAATTGGCAGGGAACCTCGCAAGGCAGGCTTAAAAAGCCCTATTAAGGTAAAATTTTGTTGGAGGCTGGGATCCAGACAGATGCGAGGTCCCCACACGCCACGGACGTCGCCCACCCCGGACCCGCCGAGGTTGGAAAAATCCAGCCCATTGAGTGTACACTCTCTCCCCATAGGGACAAACACAAACTTTACCAAAGTCCAGAAAGCTTAGGTGCAGGTTGACAAAGCTAATGCTTAGGGACCCCATGTGTACACAAGTGGTACAGCTGGAGCTTAACCAGCTAAACTGTGGCAAGTTACATAACAATGTACTGATAGGGTACACACAGCTTGTCCAGCAAGCACCATCCTACTCATTAGGGCATTCACTTGCAGTCTTATCTGGAGTTCAGTGGGAAGAATCCCTGTACCCCAGTGATAGCCTGTCCAGGTTCCATTAGTGAGCCAATTTGGCTGGTCAATCATTAACGGTGCCCTGGAGTGTGGTGGATGTGCCAGGTTCAGGTATCGGATTACCAAGTCCGTCACAGAGGGTTGACTTAGTGCAAAATTTCCATCGGCAGGCCATCTGGGAACTATCTTGATCTCAAAGAGACCCTGCTTACCTCACCTCCCCCAGGAGAATTGTCACAAGTTAGAGGACTAACTAGAAGAACAGCAGACACCAGGTACTTCTCACAAGCAGTTTAAAAAAAAATATTCATTCTTGGGATGTGGGCAGCATTTATTGCCCATCTCTAATTGCCCTCGAGAAGGTGGTGGTGAGCCGCCTTCTTGAACCGCTGCAGTCCGTGTGGTGAAGGTACTCCCACAGTGCTGTTAGGGAGGGAGTTCCAGGACTCTGGCCCAGTGATGATGAAGGAACAGCGATTTATTTGCAAGTCAGGATGGTGTGTGACTTGGGGGGGAACTTGGAGGTGGTGGTGTTCCCATGTGTCTGCTGCCCTTGTCCTTCTAGGTGGTAGAGGTCGTGGGTTTGGGAGGTGCTGTCGAAAAAGCCTTGGCGAGTTGTCGCAGTGCATTTTGTAGATGGTACACACTGCAGCTATGGTGCGTCGGTGGGGAAGGGAGTTTAAGTTTAAGTTGGATCGGGTGCCAATCAAGTGGGCTGCTTTGTCCTGGATGGTGTTGAGCTTCCTGAGTGTTGTTGGAGCTGCACTCATCCAGGCAAGTGGAGAGTATTCCATCACACTCCTGACTTGTGCCTTGTAGATGGTGGAAAGGCTTTGGGGAATCAGGAGGTGAGTCACTCGCCGCAGAATACCCAGCTTTTGACCTGCTCTTGTAGCCACAGTATTTATGTGATGGTCCAGTTAAGTTTTTGGCCATTGTTGACTCCAGGATGTTGATGGTGGGGGATTCAGTGATGGTAATGCATTGAATGTCAAGGGGAGGTGGTTAGACTCTCTCTTGTTGGAGATAGCAACACACCATCGAATGTCTGAGTGCACTGCAAACATCCTCCGTAAAGGCCAGACGTGTTGCACCTCAACAGAACTGGTACCAACATCCTCGCGGGGAGGTTTGCTGGTACTGTTGGGGAGGGTTTAAACTAAGTTGGCAGGGTACCAGGATGTAGCATTAGAAAGGAGAAACAATGGGCACAAAGGACTGGGAGAGTCGGATAGCACTAAAGTAAGATATAGTAAATGTGAGAAGTCACACAACACCAGGTTATAGTCCAACAGCTTTATTTGAAATCACAAGCTTTCGGAGCGCTGCTTCTTCACCTGACAAAGGAGCAGCGCCCCGAAAGCTTGTGATTTCAAATAAAGCTGTTGGACTATAACCTGGTGTTGTGTGACTTCTCACATTTGTCCACCCCAGTCCAACACCGGCATCTCCACATCAAAGATATAGTAAGGTATTAGGTGGGGTCAGACTAAGAGAGAACGCAGGATGGTCGAAGATACATTTACAGTGTATGTATGTGAACACACAATACATAATAAACAAGCTTGTTGAGCTGCAGGCACAAATAGCCACATGGGAATATGATGTCGTGGCAATAACGGAGACCTGGCTCAAAAAAGGGCAGGATTGGGTATTAAATGTTCCTGGATATAAGGGCCTAGAAATTCAGTAAGGCGCTGCAAGCTTTGCGCCCAGTTTCCGCCTAAAGAGGGCTTCTGCGCCAGTATAGGAGGTTGCGCTGATATTGAGTTTGGCGGTAATGGCGGCGGTAGCCGGTAGCGCTGCGCCGGCACCGATGACGTCATCGGTGTGCGCAGTGCCCCGTTTCCGCCCCGATGCCGGGCCGACGCCCATATTCAGTTGCCGCCACCTCCTCCGTGGCGGCCGCTACTAACATCCGGAGACCAGGGCCTTACTGCAGCCTTAGTGGGGCGCATAAAGGTGGGGGTGCGGCCGGCCGCTTTTTCGGCGGCCGCCTGCCCGCACCTCCTTCCCCGGCCTCCTCCACCAGCCCCCCCCCAGCATTGCCGGCTGCTTTCCGCGAGCCCGGCACTTCTCCGTGGTGCCTCTATCTGCACTGTGGGGTTTCTGTGATTCTGTGAATCCAGCGGCGATCTCCCCGTTGCAGGCACCTCCACCTTAAGAGAAGGAGGAGGCCTGCAGTACCGCAGCCTGCCGCACCGCATCTGGTGGCACAGCGGCACTTAGAGCGCTGATATTCAGTTTCAGCGCCCCAAGCGGGGGCGGGCACACCCTGGAATCGTGCCCGGTTCCGACTTGGGGCGCAAAAAGTGAATATTTGACGGTCGCACATGGCTCCGCGCCCAGCGCTAACTTTTGGCCGTTAGCCAGCTGGCGGGGCCATAGTGAATTTCTAGGCCAAGGTGTTCAGGAAAGATAGGGAAGGAAAGATAGGAGGTGGTGTGTCTGTATTGGTTAAGGAGAATGTTACAGTGCTGGAGAGAGAGGATGTCATGGAGGGGTCAAGGACAGAATGTATATGGCTAGCGCTAAGAAATAATAGAGGTGCCATTACACTACTAGGTGTATTCTATAGGCCACCAAATAGTGGGAAAATATGGAAGAGCAGATTTGCAGAGAAATTACAGAGATGCAAGAACTATAGAGTAGTAATAATGGGTGACTACAACTATCCTAATATAGACTGGGGTAGTAATTATGTAAAGGGCAGAGGGGTAGAAGAATTTCTGAAGTGTGTTCAGGAGAACTTTCTTGATCAGTATGTTTCTGGCCCAATGAGGAAGGAAGCATTGCTGGATCTGGTTCAGGGGGATGAGGTAGATCAAGTGGTGCAAGTGTCAGTAGGTGAACATTTAGGGAACAGTGGTCATAGTATCATAAGGTTTAGATTAGTTATGGAAAAGGACAGTGAGCAATCTAGAGTAAAATACTTAATTGGAGGAAGGCCAATTTCAGTGGAATGAGAACAGATCTAGCCCAGGTAAATTGTAATCAAAGATTGACAGGCAAAACTGTAGTGGAATAATGGGCTGCCTTTAAAGAGGAATTAGTTTGGGCATAGTCGAGGTACATTCCCACGAGGGGGAAAGGTAGGGCAACTAAAGTCAGAGCTCCCTGGATGACGAAAGAGATAGAGAGTAAGATGAAGTAGAAAAAGAGCGCGTATGACAGATGTCAGGTCGAGAATGCAGCTGAGAATCAGGCTAAATATAGAAAGTTCAGAAAGTGAAAGAGAAAATAAGAGGGGCAAAGAGAGGGTGTGAGAATAGAATGGCAGCCAACATAAAAGGTAATCCAAAAATCTTCTATAGGCATATAAATAGTAAATGGGTAGTAAGAGGAGGGGTGGGGCCGATTAGGGACCAAAAAGGAAACCTACGCACGGAGGCAGAGGGCATGGCTGAGGTACTAAATGAGTACTTTGCATCTGTCTTCACCAAGGAAGAAGATGCTGCCATAGACACAGTGAAGGAGGAGGTAGAGGAAATACTGGATGAGATAAAAATTGATAAAGACGAGGTACTAGAAAGGCTGGCTGTACTTAGAGTAGAAAAGTCACCAGGACTGGATGGGATGCATCCTAGGACGCTGAGGGAAGTGAAGAAAGAAATTGCGGAGGTACTGACCATAATCTTCCAATCCTCTTTAGAAATGGGGGTGGTGTCAGAGGACTGGAGAATTGCAAATGTTACACCCTTGTTCGAAAAAGGGTGTAAAGATAAGCCCAGCAACTATAGGCCAGTTAGTTTAACCTCGGTAGTTGGGAAGCTTTTAGAAACAATAATCAGGGACAAAATTAACTGTCACTTGGACAAGTGTGGATTAATTAAGGAAAGCCAGAACTGATTTGTTAATGGCAAATCGTGTTTAACCAACTTGATCGAATTTTTGATGAGGTAACAGAAAGAGTTGATGAGGGCAGTGCGGCTGATGTGGTGTACATGGATTGCCAAAAGGCGTTTGACAAAGTGCCACATAATAGGCTTGCCAGCAAAGTTGAAGCCCATGGAATAAAAGGGACAGTGGCAGCATGGATACAAAATTGGCTGAGTGACAGGAAACAGAGAGTAGTGGTGAACGGTTGTTTTCTGGACTGGCGGAAGGTATACAGTGGTGTTCCCCAGGGGTCGGTACTAGGACCACTGCTTTTCTTGATATATATTAATGACTTGGACTTGGGGAGTAAAGGGCACAATTTCAAAATTTGCAGATGACACAAAACTTGGAAGTATAGTGAACAGTGAAGAAGATAGTGACAGACTTCAAGAGGACGTGGACAGACTGGCGGAATGGGCGGACACGTGGCAGATGAAATTTAACGCAGGAAAATGCGAAGTTATACATTTTGGTAGAAAGAATGAAGAGACGAAATATAAACTAAAGGGTACAATCCTAAAGGGGGTGCATGAACACAGAGACCTGGGGGTATATGTGCACAAATCGTTGAAGATGGCAGGGCAGGTTGAGAAAGCAGGTAAAAAAAAGCTTATGGGATCCTGAGCTTCATGAATAGAGGTATAGAGTACAAAAGCATGGAAATTACGCTCAGCTGGAGCACTGTGTCCAATTCTGGGCACCGCACTTTATGAAGGATGTGAAGGCCTTAGAGAGGGTGCAGAAAAGATTTATAAGAATGATTCCAGAGATGAGGGACTTCAGCTACATGGATAGACTGGAGAAGCTGGGGTTGTTCTCCTTAGAGCTGAGGAGATGGAGAGGAGATTTGATAGAGGTATTCAAAATCATGAGGGGTCTGGACAGAGTAGATAGAGAGAAACTGTTCCCATTGGCAGAAGGGTCGAGAACCAGAGGACACAGATTTAAGGTGATTGGCAAAAGAGCCAAAGGTGACATGTGGGAAAACTTTTTTATGTAGTGAGTGGTTAGGATCTGGAATGCACTGCCTGAAAGGGTGGTGGAGGCAGACTCAATCACAGCTTTCAAAAGGGAGTTGAATAAGTATGTGAAAGAAAATAATTTGCAGGACTACGGGGAAAGGGCAGGGGTGTGGGACTAGCTGAAGTGCTCTTGAAGAGAGCCGGCATGGGCTCGACAGGCCAAATGGACTTCTGTTCTTTAACCATTATATGATTCTATGAAATAGAAGGAACAAGGGAAGATAGGGGCACATGAGTAAATCCAAAGCAAAAGTGGGCGAGTAAGATAATTAAGATTTAAAGGGAAATAGAAGAGAGAAGTAAAATATTGAAGTCATGAGGTGTGGGATGTTTGCTGAGGGATGTTTACAAAAGAAAACACCATGTTTAATAGATGGACCAAAAGATGCGAGAGTATTATGACTTGAAAGTAAGGTACAAAATTTACAAGGACTGGTTTAAGTGGGTTGATTATTGAAGGCAAATGGATAGTATTAGAGTAAGTAAGTGAGTTTCCACAGGTCAGTGAATGATCCAGGCTCTTTCTAGACCTTGTGAATGAACCATCAGGGAGTTGATCGAGTAGCTATGTTTCAGAGATGTTTGCTGAGGGAAGTCATTTATACAGGTGATGACAGAGAAGAAACAGAATCATGATGGAGCAGACTGCAGGGAAGAAGATTTAACAGGTGGAAATAAACATAGAAACCCAGTAAGGCATACATGAAGTGGAGACCAGGAACAAGCAGACACCATTGGACTTGAAATGTGGAAGATCTATATTAGGACATGCATGATAGATATGGACAGGAGCCCCGAGGCAAAACTGTAGGAAGGCAGTCGGATGGTGGTTGTAAGAATGGTGGTTATAAGGATGGCGGGATTGTTGGTGTATTGGAGAGGCAAGGGATGATTCAGATGAAGCGTTCTTGTATCAGTTGCTCTTTAAGAGCTCTGGCAGCTCAGGAGACTGGCATGATGCTGATCCTGCTCTTTCTCTTCCTCCACTTCTTCCTGCCCAGGTGGTGGTAAGGGCTAGTTCCTCTGTATTGAAAAACTATGCAGCATGCAGCACAGATGACAAATGTGGAGAGACAGTAAGGTGTACTGGAGAGCGCCTCACGAACAGTTCAGGCAGAGGAACCATCGTTTGAGCATGCCAATGGTTTGATCAGTGAGATTTCTGGTGGTGGCATAGCATTGTAGGACTTCTCTGCCTGGGTTCCTGACTGGAGTCATGAGCCATGTCTGGAGGAGATATTCCATGTCGCCAAGTAGCCAGCCTGTGACCTAACAGTCTGGTCAGAATAGAGGTGGGACAGAGAGCCGCCACAAGATGAGTGGAACATGGCTGCTGACAGGAAACCAGGCACAGATCTGTATTATGTGCTGTCTGTGTTATTAAATAAGCTAGGTGTGGAGGGAGTGGTATCCCTTTCTGTTGAGAAAGATGTCAGGCTGGCGATGGGATACATGAAGGTCAATGTGAGTACAGTCTATGACCCTTTGCACTATGGGGAAGCCTGAACTGCATGCGTAGCCTAGTGCTCTCTCATCCTGCTTCACTTGGTCCTGAAGTTGTTTAGAAGCCTAATGGGACAAACAACCAACTAATCTGTATGGAGGGGATGAACCTTTAAATAGCATTCCTGAAGGATCCTTGCTGACTGTTGGCACCATGAGTTGCTGGGAGAGGGGCAGACGAGTTTCACAAAAGGATCCTACAACCAGTGTAGGATATTTTAATATTATAATGAGCACTCTGAATAGTTCCAGCGTACACCCTGGATGCCTATGGAGGAGCCCAATCAAGTATGGCGGGTGCGCAATTCCGTGCACGCCTGCAAAACAGACGTGGCACAATCCAATTTCTAGAACAGTGGCTCTAGGCTACAGGACACAACACAGGAGAAGGATCCGGATGTATTGGTGAATAGCCCACTGAAGCCAAAAGCACAGTGTGTGGCACAAGGAAAGCTAACCGGGTATTGGGATACACAGCGAGAAGGACAGAGCACAAATCCCAGGAGGTGATAGTGAGTCTGTACACGGAAGTGGCAAGACCTCACTTGGAGTACTGCTCACTGTACAACAGCAAGGATGCATTGGTGGCAATGCACAAAGGGCAATCAAACTGAGCGGGTGGAGGAGGCACTGAAAATGTATTGCTATTTAACATAGAGACAAGAAATTATTTCAACAAAATTTGATCTGAACAGCCTTCCAGTACAGTGAACATTTGAAAATAAGAACATAGCATAAAGTATGCTTGTACCCCTTGGTTACAATGGTTAATTTAGTAGTTTGTGCATAAGAGCATTTTCAAAGAATACTAAAAACATGTAGTAGGATGCAATGGAAGCTCAGCAACTATTTTTATCCAATCACTGTGTGTATGGAGTGGGGATGATAGACATGACAGCTCCATTTAAGAGATGATTTCAAAAGGTTTGATTAAAAATTTATTGCAGAATAGTGAAGAGGGCAAGGATTTGATCTCAGATGATACAAACATCAAAAGTAAAATTTGGGGGAACTGGGTGGTGCAGTGAATTTCCTTTTATCTCCGAGTTACGGCCAGACTGAAAAGGTTAAAGTCTCTTCTCTTTATTGGCTGGAAGAGTCCTATGTAAATTCAGTTTGGACAGTATAAACCCAGTCCCTATTGAGTGTGGGCCCATAGTGCCAATTATTATGAAACTGTCAGTCTCATTCAGGAAGAGCACAGGGACAGTTGATGCGAGAAATGAAAAAAAGAGTTGGGGTTAAGAGCTTTATCTTGCATCTAACCCATGCAACACACCCAATCTGAGCGTGTATAAAGCTGGGACTGATTGCAGAGTGTCAAATAACCCTGCAAATATATATTTAAAGGAAAAAATATACTTTTTGATTAAAATAAAACTGGCACCATTAATTTCCGTGGGAGTTCTCCCGATCGTTCATTGTAACAGTGGACAATCCAGAGAACCTCTGGGAAAATTCAACCCCTTGATCACTGGGACACTGGGACAGTGGCTCATAAGCTCCAGGCTGGTGATCGGGAGGGTAACTGACACCCGTTATCTTAACTGCCCCCTCCATCTGGTTTCTGCCAGGTGGGGACAGTTAAAATTGAAGCCTGATGTGTCTGAACTAGGTGGGTTATCGGAGGGAGCTGCTAGCTTTGATTTTAAAGAAACGTACTGATGGTCAGACTCATTTTTAAACAGTACACTATTTTTAAAAAGCTAAAGACTCTCTTGTAACATCCCTTCATACAGCACACCAGCAAACATGGATGAACAAAATACCCTGAATAAATTCTTATCTCCCAGTTGATTACATGACACCATCGCTCCGTGAATTTTACAATATGCTTAGCTGACAATCATCTCTTTCTCTTCTACTAAAGCAGATTTATGTGCTCCATGGAGGTCATTGTTAGTCCTTATATCTTTCTGTGCATATTAAGGGTTAGATTGTAACTGGTGACCTCTGGGAAATCCTGTATAGTTACGTTCTGTGAACTGAATGCATACAACTCTTTGAGCTAGCTGTGCTGTGTTTGCTTTGTTTGGATAGGAAGAGAGTGAAATTAACTACTGATCCCACTTGTAAATTGCTTTACCAGAATTCTGAATAGACCATTTCATTCTGCATAGTTCACAAATTCAGCTACCTATCTGAGAGAAGAACCACCTCAGAAAAAAATACATTGTTGATTTTAAATTGCTTATCTTTTGTTTCAATTTATTTGCATTATTATTTCTCCCTTGGCATTTGAAAAATACCTTTTTCAATTGCTTTGTCACTGAAGCAGAGCTTCATCTTACTTCAAAGAGTAAAAATATCTGTATTATATTTTCTTCAAGTGAAATTTTAGATAGGCCAATATATTGTGAATTTAAAATCAAACTGTGTTAGCTGCTTTCTGAAAGGAAGGATTTTGTCTTTGTATAGGATGGAAATGAGTCAAAGTAATGCTCAATATTGTCTAGGGATATATATCGTGTTTGGTCAGTGCATGTTAATTGAATCATAAATTTTCTGCTGGCTTTGAAGTGTTGGGTGCATGCCAGGCTTGAATGTAGAATAGTCATAAATGCTGGTTCTCTGTTCCAGACGATTTGGGTGTTAAAAGCAAACTTGAAACCTATCAAAGTTAGAAGGCTGCAATTCACAGTTATTGGCATGAAAAGGAAAAATTGATTTATCGGGGGGGTGGGGTTAAAAATGAAAAAAACAGGGAATGATTCCCCAACATGCCGTTGCCATTTTTATGGTGGTGGGTTTCGTGACGTGAGAGTCTCCTGCCGTCAAGAAGCGGGACATTTTATTAATATATTTAAATCCAGCATCCACAGTGCAATTTGGAGCCTGATTTAAATTTAACAGTTGCCACGCAGGTTTCCCAGGGCTCGGGAAACCGGCAGTAAAAGGGAGGCGGGAGCTGCCGGCTCAGGAAAGTATGTGCCTTTACAGCACTCCTTATGGGCCAGGAGTTGCAGGAGTGCTCCCCCTGACCCCTCAAGCAAACCTTCAGCCTCCCCTCTGCCGATCACAACCTCTCTCTCCCCACGCCCCTCCAGCCCCGTTCTCTTGCTCCCTCCCTCCTGTGATGGCCTCTCTCCACCCCCCAATCCAATCTGTCCCTCCCTCCCTCCCACAATGGCTTCTTCTCTGCCCCGCCACAAGCCCCGATCTCTTGCTCCCTCCCTATTGCCAGAGACCGTTCCCAAGGATCGCTGGTCTTCCCGCCTGGCAGGCAGCCAGCCTGTGAATGTGAAGGCTGCCGGGTGAGAAATGGAATCAAAAAATCATAATGAGGCCCTGCCATTAAAGTCGGCAGGCTCCCGCGTCCCCGGCCTTGCCAGGGTTTTCCCTGCACTACCGCCGCACCTCCTCGTAAATATCAGGGCCTTCATTGTTTTCAACACCATTTAAAGCAATGTTTAAATGCTACTTATTCTGCTGTACTTTTTTTCTGCGTAATTGTATCATAAATAAATTGGGTGGCTAGCTTTAACATAAAAGAAATGGAAAGAAGCACGGCGGGGGGGGCAATTTGTACAACTTGAAGTGTGAAATATTTCAGTTAAAGGAAATTGTTAATCATGTGGCACACTAATCCCATTGACGGCACACAGAATAATGTAAATTTTCGATTGTAGGGGATTCAGGTCTGCCTCTGGATACTGCTATGGATACAAATAAAGATAGTTCAGAGAAAGGCCGAACTGTAATATTACTCATGTCATTCACCATTCTCAATTTCGGAAGTGGGTGAATGAGGAATGTGTATTATCCAATAGTTTGGGCTGATGGAGGCAGACTGCCACTTTATAACTGGCAAACACAAGGTCCATGAGAAAAGCTTAGGTCGTCACACTGTCAATTTTCCATCAGCTCACAAGGAAATGCCCGGCAGTCGAAGCTTCTCCATGAGGGAACAGTTGAGATTAGGAATGGCACAAACCGGTCAAAAATCCTTTCAAGTTCAAAGGCATCAACATGTATGGATCAGAATTACTGAATGTGGTCCAGGGAGATTTACTGAACTCAGGCACATTTCAGAACTGACAAAAAAACATAAGTGCACAGAATCTGAAAACAGGAATACAGGCTGTGATAGCGCATTACCACCTGATTTCATGATGTGTGTGAAAGATCCAGCACTCACAAGAGCTCCAGGCAGACTGGTATACAGCTTCAATGTCAGAAAATGAGAAAAGAGCAGCAAAGCTCTGAGAATAATATGACATTTTGAACTACTATTGAGCACTTTTATTAATGCAATCTTTCTAGAATGCTGCAGATTTGGGGAATTTTTTTGATGTTTAATGATTCCATCAGAAGTGCTTCTGACATCCCAAAGTGGTTTAATGAAGTATAAACAGAAAATGCTGGAAATACTCAGCAGGTCAGGCAGCATCAGTGGAGAGAAACAGAGTTGGGGGAATTTTAACCTGAAAAAACGGGTGGGTTTGGAGCGTGGGGGTAGTTAAATTGTTAAACATCGGAATCCTGACCTGAACCAGCCTCCAACCCGCCCACTTCCAATTTTAAGAGAGGCGCTGCCGGGAGGTGGGACATCAATTTAAATATTTTAATGAAGCTGGAAGCCTCTTCTTTAACCACCATTTTGTTGTTAACTGTGGCTGGTCGGGTTTTACACACTTCATAAGATCCAGCAGTTACAGCAATGTGAGAACTGTGTGCATCCAGGAGGTAAGTGCCTTTACACCTACCTCCTGGATCCAGTGTCTCTGCCTAGTCCATCCCCTGTGATCGGAGACCTCATCATGAGGCCTCCGATCGCCTTCCTGGAGCTCCCACCCCCCACGATGATCCTGAGGCCAGCCACGATCCTCTGGTGGCTGGCCTCAATCTGCTCTTCCATTGCACAATCCTCCGGAGGCCCCGATCTTCCATGTCCCCCCCCCCCCACCAATCCTACAGAGGCCCTGATCTTCCTTGTCTCCCCCCCAATCCTTTCGGAGCCCCGATCTTCCTTGTCTCCGCCCACCCCCCACACTGATCCCATGGAGGCCCCGATCTGCCTTGTCCCCCCCGCAATCCTTTGGGCGCCCGATCTTCCATGTCCCTCCCGATCCTACGGAGGCCCCGATCTTCCTTGTCTCCGCCCCCCCCCCCCCACTGATCCCATAGAGGCCTCGATCTTCCATGTCCCCCACCCCCGCCGATCCCATGGAGGCCCCGATCCTCTATGTGTCATCCCCCCCCCCCGCCGATCCCATGGAGGCCCCGATCTTCCATGTACCCATCCTTGCCGATTCCATGGAGGCCCCGATCTTCCTTTTCTCCGACCCACCGATCTCACGGAGGCCCCAATCATCCATGTTCCTACCCCACCCCTCCGCCGATCCCATTTGGCCCCGATCTTCCATGTACCCTTCCCCGATCCCACGGAGTCCCTGATATTCCTTGTCTTCCATTCTTCACTTCACCTCACTCTGCCCCGCTTTCCCTGTCTCTGTTCTTGGTTAAAACCTATTACTTCACAGACCTGAAACAGTAACTCTGTTTCTCTCTCCACAGATGCTGCCTGACCTGTTGCATGTTTCCAGCATTTTCTGTTTATATTTCAGATTTCCAGCAGCCGCAGTATTTTGCCATTTGTATTAGTGGTTTAATGAAGAATCATTCAATAAAGTTGGCGAAAGGAGAAAACATTTGGCACTAAAATCGTGTTGTAAGCAGGGTTTTCTTACACTGGACATAGAAACATTTAAAATGATAGAGTTTTACTGCACAGGAGGCAGCCATTTGACCCATCACACCTATGCCTGGCCTCTGAAAGTGCTATCCACTTAGTCCCATTCCCGTGCACTTTTAAAATACTTATTTTTAAAAATATTTATCCACTGGCACACAACAGAAAGGAGACTGGAAGGACCAGGGAGGGGTGTGATCATCTTGCAAAGGTTCACGCCAATGGAGGACACCACCATCAATAACATTGGCAGAGGGAGGACAAACAGCATTGGAGATGATGAGGTTGGAGGCTATGCACAGCAGGAGTTTGGACATTTTCCTTTCCTTTACTTTTCCAAGCTCACCTACCTCTGGTCTGCACTGATCTGCCACTCCTCTGCTACTGCTTACCATTACCACTAACCTTTCTCCCTCTGCTCTTTCCCTACATCCTTCCGACAACTCAGACCTTGCAGCATTGCAGATGGAGAGGGGACCATTCTCCCACAGGTGCACTGTTACTTGCTCATATCTTCCCAGTGGAATGTGTACAGGGTGATTAACTCAGCACAAGTGAGCAGGAACAGGTAGCAAGTGAAAATGATAGCCCAGCTAAAGGCTTGTTAGGAAAGTTCAGGTCCTAGCTCTGCTGAAGAGGACAGAGATGCAGACTGATGTAATAAAATTCACTATGCACTTGGTTCGAGTATAAAGCAAGGCTTTAATCAACTTGTTTCAAAACATGGAGGTCCAGTTATCTTTCACTAGTTCCTGTTTACACAATGTCCTGGGAAAGCTGGGCCACGCCCGAGTATTTATACTCCTTGGATGGCGCCACCAGCTGGCCGTCCAGTGTTATTTCATGAGTCTTTCTTCATGGATCATAAGATTCATAACACAGACTTTATGGGCCCAGCCTTCAAAAGAAAAATGGATCTTCTATAGTCTGCTCTCCTGCAGATCAGCGGGGTGCTGTGTGGTGTATGTGCCTTTAAGAGCCCCCTGTGTACTGTAATGCCGGTAATGGCCACTCGGGCTATATAAGCCTGTATAGTGTCTTGTATCTGTTAGTTCACCTCCAGACTTTGTTCAGTAAACACCTGTGAAACCAACTCCTGCATTCTGTGTCTCCATTAACACACGGATACAACAGTGGCGACAAATTGGAAACGGACTTACCTGCAATTCGGCAGCACCTCAAGGAGATCGATTCCTCAGACGAAAGTCGAAGAAAAACAAGAAAAAAAAAACTGTGGTTTCACCAGCTAGCCGAGCTGGTGGCAGGTACTGCAATAATCCTTCCTGGGCGGCGGGCTGGGGCTCCATCGGCTGGCTCTGCAGCGGGGCTGAGCAGCGAAGGCGGAGGCAAACAGAGACGGAGGGTGGAGCACTCGGGAGACGGCCGGCGCTGCAAAGCAGGTCGGCGTTCGGACCAAGCAGAGGGAGGGAAAAGTCCCAGAGAGTCCGGCGGGAACGAGTCTCCACCTATTAAAAATACCTATGTAAATAAAAACCGCGGAGAACAGCGTTGTCAGCAGCGGCGGGAAAGCGCCATTTTTTTTCTGCGGGGAAGAAAGGAAAGCATGGGAGGCGCCATTTTTTTTTCAGGATGCCTAAGACTGGCAATATTACTGCTTTCGATAGCGATATAGAGGATTGGACCACATATGTGGAAAGAGTGGAGGTATATTGCACAGCAAATGAAATAGAGGATGATAAAAAGGCATCACTACTTCTAAATCTAATGGGTGCAAGGACATACGGGCTGTTACGAAACTTAATCACTCCAGCCAAACCGAAGGACAAGAATTTTAAGGAGATTGTCGATACCCTACAGGAGCACTTAAACCCAACACCGCTGCTGATAGCAGAACGATTCAAATTCTTCAGGAGGAATCAGCACAAGAATGAAAGTAACGCTGATTACCTCACCGAATTAAGGAAGCTGTCAAAGCACTGCCAATTCGGGGCAGGACTGGCAGATTCTCTTCGAGACAAATTCGTCTGCGGTCTCCTAAGTGAAGGAACACAGAAAAGGCTACTTTCTGAGAAAGATTTGACACTGGACAAGGCTTTCAGTGTGGCTGTATCATACGAAGCAGCCACAAGAGGAGCTGCAGAGATACAGCAAAAGCCACAGGACTTCGGCACCCATGAAATGACACAGAGTTGAGAGAGATGTTATTGCTGCGGCAGATCCACCCATGACCAGAGGACTGCTGGTTCAAGGACAAAGCATGCAGGCAATGCGGAAAGATTGGACACATTGCACGTGTATGCCGATCTGGAAACAAAAAATCCACGGATAGGAAAAAAATCAATAAGGAAAAGTACAGAAAGGTACAAATGATGACGGACAGTAGCTCGGAAGACCAGAAGAGCGATAGCGACTCCGGAAACAAGAGACTAAGCTGTCTCAAATTACATAATGTAATTGCCAAAGAAGATTACCAGACCATTTGGGTTACCCTCACGATAGTGGGGTCCCCAGTTAAAATGGAGCTAGATACAGGATCAGCTCTGACCGTCATAAGTCGACGGGATTACGAACGGCTATTTCCGCATATACCTTTGAAAGACACATCCATTATCTTGAAAACATATACGGGGCAGAAAGTATACACCAAAGAGAAAATAAGGGTGCCTGTTGTATACAACGGCAAGGAAATACAGAAGTTGTATTTATACGTTCTGCAAGATGGTGGTCCACCGCTGTTGGGACGTGAATGGATCAGGAAGATACGTTTAGACTGGCACTCCATTCAGGCACTGACGGTGACCAGTAAGGAAAAAAATGATGATGACGTCATACCTGAACAATTAAAAGACATCTTGGCCAACGCCAAGGAAGTGTTTCAACAGGAACTAGGAACCTTGAAAGGCGTCACCGCCTCAATAAAAGTGGAAGATGCGGCAATTCCCAAGTTTTTTAAGGCAAGGCCGGTGCCATACGCAATTCGTCCAGCAGTCGAGGCAGAGCTAGAGAATTTGGAAAAGGCAGGCGTATTATCCAAGATAGATTGGAGCGAGTGGGCAACACCCATCGTCCCGGTCATGAAGAAAACGTTGAATAATGATAAATCTGAAGAACAGAGAAAAATTCGCATCTGTGGGGACTTCAAGGTGACTGTAAACCCGGTCCTTCACACGGTACAGTATTCTCTTCCGAGGATAGAAGATATTTTCGCCTCACTATCCGGAGGGAAACGCTTCACCAAAATTTACTTGGCACAGGCATATCTACAGATGGAGGTTGAAGAGGCCTCTAAAAAGTATCTCACGATAAATACACACAAAGGCCTGTACCAGTACAATCGACTGGTTTTCGGAGTAGCATCAGCTGCAGCTATCTGGCAAAGAGCTATGGAGCAAGTCCTCCAAGGGATTCCGGGGACTCAATGCTACCTAGACGACATCCTTGTAACAGGAGAAAACGACAACGAGCACCTTGCCAATTTGGAGCAGGTGCTCACTAGGCTGAGAGAACGGGGCCTATGAGCAAATCGCCCCAAGTGTGAATTTTTCCAGAAACAAATATCATATTGTGGCCACATAATTAACGAGGAAGGGTTGCATAAGTCACCTGAAAAAATTGAAGCGATCATAAAAGCCCCAGCACCTGAAAATGTCTCACAATTAAGGTCGTTCCTGGGATTGATAAATTACTATCATAAATTTTTACCGAACTTGTCAACTCTTCTGCACCCTCTTAACGAACTGCTACAAATGGGAGTAATTTGGAAATGGAGCAAAGACTGTAAACATGCCTTCCATAAATGCAAAGGCTTGATCACGTCCAAGGAGGTTTTGGCTCATTACAACCCATCACTGCCAATCAGACTGGCGTGTGATGCATCCCCTTACGGCGTAGGAGCAGTATTATCGCATAGATTCCCTGATGGCTCGGAGCGGCCGATAGCTTTTGCGTCACGCTCATTGAACTCAGCTGAGCGTAACTATGCCCAGATCGACAGGGAAGCACTCAGCCTGGTATGGGGAGTGAAGAAATTCAACCATTACCTACACGGACAAAAATTTACCTTGTTGACTGACCATCAACCCCTCGTCTCCATATTCAACCCTAAAAAGGGTGTTCCCATTATGACAGCGCAAAGGCTACAGAGGTGGTCCCTTTTCCTAGGGGCACACCAATATGACATAGAATACAAAGGATCAAAACAGCATGGGAATGCTGACGGTTTATCGCGCCTACCGTTGCCAACGGTAGAAGAGGCACCTACAGTGGACCCAGTGGAGATGTTCCACTCAACCATAGTGGAATGTCTACCAGTAACAAATTCTGCCATTGAAAAGGAAACGAGAAATGACCCGACTCTCTCACGAGTCTACGATTTAACGGTGAAGGGGTGGCCAGCACATGGCGAACCACTGTTGCCAGCATTCTCGCAAAGAAGAGAACAGCTGTCAGTGTGCCGAGGAACCTTGATGTGTGGATCCAGAGTGGTGATTCCACCCAAACTCCAGGATAAAGTGCTAAAGGAGCTTCACGAGGGGCATCTGGGTGGAGTGAAAATGAAGAACCTAGCCAGAACATTTGTGTGGTGGCTAGGTATCGATGGAGACATCGAAGAAATGACCAAGAGCTGCCTAGGATGCCAGAAGGTCCAAAACGCTCCACCACAAGCCCCTCTACATCCATGGGAGTGGCCCTCATCTCCATGGCAAAGGGTACACATCGACTTTGCTGGTCCATTTATGGACTCAATGTTCTTAATCGCGGTTGATGCACACTCCAAGTGGCCGGAGGTAATAAAGATGTCCTCCACCACCACGGAAAAAACCATCACAGTATTGAGGACCATATTTGCCAGGAATGGGCTGCCTGAACAGATCTGTTCTGATAATGGACCGCAATTTGTGTCCGAAGAATTCAGGAAGTTCTTAAAAAACAATGGGGTTAAGCACTACACGTCCGCCCCATACCATCCCGCCACCAATGGATTGGCTGAAAGGTTTGTCCAGACCTTCAAGAAGGCCGTAAAGGCCATGGGTAATGAAGACATAAATCTACAGCATAAGGTAGATAACTTCCTGTTTGCATACAGGAATGCAACACATGTGGTTACAAACCAAACTCCCGCCATGATGTTCTTCAATAGAAGCCTAAGATGCCGGCTGGATTTGATCAAGCCAAACATCAGAAGGGACGTGGAGAACCGGCAATTTCAAGGCATGAATGAAAGGCCAACTAGAACCTTCCAGATAGGTCAACAAGTTTTGGCCCGGGACTACCGTACTGAGAAATGGCAGCCTGGAACTATTTGCACACGACTAGGACCGCTGATGTATACCGTGGACATTGGAGAAAGCATAATAAGGCGCCATGCTGACCAGATCATAGAGTCATCCGAAAAGGGACAACCTACACCACAACTCTATACGCCTAATGATGAAGCAGAGATACCCATAGTATCTACCTCCGATCCGGTGATACTGGAACCAGATGAACCCGACACTGGCATTCAAGCCGAATCGACCTTGCCAAAAGAACCTACTACACCACCAAAAACTACTACACCACTGAGGCGTTATCCGGACCGAGTCAGGAAACCTCCAGAGAGACTGACTTATAATTGATTAACTGCAGCAAATGTGTAGATTATTGTTCTTGTAACATGTTAATTAATGATTACTTAAAATGTTATGTACTGGTTGTCTAAAAGGGGAGGAATTGTGGTGTATGTGCCTTTAAGAGCCCCCTGTGTAATGTAATGCCGGTAATGGCCACTCGGGCTATATAAGCCTGTATAGTGTCTTGTATCTGTTAGTTCACCTCCAGACTTTGTTCAGTAAACACCTGTGAAACCAACTCCTGCATTCCGTGTCTCCATTAACACACGGATACAACATGCTGAGCCACAGCCCCATAGTAGGGGCAATTGTGCAATGGCAGTGGCACATGTTTCCCTTTCTCAGGGTGACACCACATCTGCCCTCCCGAACCAATGCCTGCCCTGGTGCCAGAAAGCCAGCTGGGCCAGACCGTTTCAACAGCTGCTGAGACACTGCCATCTGCAACCTGGCCTTCTCAGATTAGACCTCCTGGCTGTTGTTAAACACTAGCCTCTCAAGAGTCCTCAACTGAGCTACAGCAGCGTTCCACTGGGGAAGCACCGCATTGTAGAGTAGGTACAAAATCAATAAGAAAGGCACAATGAGCTCAGATCTGGGTGATAATTTGTGTCAGCCAGCAAAGCGATAAGCCGTTTTGAAATTTGGCAACCCTGCAATGTCAGGTGACGTGTATATCTGTGTTGGTGTTTGGGAGGAAGTAGTTTATTGAACAGCGGAAGTACTGGGACAGTGGTTGGATATGAATGGGAAGGCAGGGATTGTTCAGCTGAAGGGTTCTTCAATGAGCTGCTGCCAAGGAGTTCTGGCTGCAGCCTGGTGTTAGTGCCTTTTCACTTCTCTGCCAATCTCACAGCCAACTGTGTTGTTCTTGTCATCTGATTGAAGGCTCTCATCCAATGGTAGCTCCATGTGTTGTTCCCATTACAGAGCAAAGTTATGCAGCATTCAGCAAACCACTATGATATAGGACACTCTCTCTGAGCTGTATTGGGGAAAGCAAGTAGACCTGTCCAGGTAGCAGAAGCATTGCTTGTGGACTCCAATGATTTGCTTCATGAGGGCTCTGGTCAAGCCATTTATCTGATTATAGTATATTTCATCCAACAAGCATGGGTTTCCGAGAGGAGTAATAAGCCAAGTGCGCAGAGGATAGCCCTTGTCTCCAGGTAGCAGTCTCTCAGTTGCTGAGCAGGGGCAAAGTATGGGGATGGAGGATTGCCATAAGATAAAAATGTTATGGTAGATGCCAGCAAAGTGTACACAGACTTGCACGATGTTCCGCTAATGGTCACATACCAGTTGTGCATTAATAGAATGGAAACCATTGCGATTCATGAAGGCAGTTGACTTGTCTTGAGAGGGAGGAATTGAATGAAATCAGTATTTGTAGGGAAATGGTGTTAGGGAAATTGACGGGATTGAAGGCCGATAAATCCCCAGGGCCTGATAATCTACATCCTAGGGTACTTAAGGAAGTGGTCCTAGAAATAGTAGATGCATTGCTGGTCATCTTCCAAATACACTCTGGGCTTGAATTTCCAAGCCCCGTGGAGGCGGGTTTGGAAGTGGGAGTGGTGGGAAAATTGCAGAATCGGGGGCACGAACCATTCCTGCCCCCAACCCGCCTCCATGCCAATGTCCACAGGGGGACCCGACCTGTGCTGGGAGCCACCTTCCCGAGGCGGGAAGGGGATTAGTGCCAATTGACTGCCTGTTAACAGGTAGTTAACAGGCAGTTTTTTGCCTATTTCCTATTTTTAGCCCTGAAGTGAGGGCTTCCCGACGGCTCCGAACCACGCCATATTAGCGAGGCGGACCGTCGGTCTGAAGGGGTTGGAGGGGTCGAGATATTCATTGTGCAGGTGAGTGATGGGTGCATGTGTGCAGAGGTAAGTGTGTGAGGTAAGTGAAAAGTGTTTTAATAAGTTTTACTTACCTTTACTTTCTCCTGCAGGCTTCCTTCCTTCAGTTCTTGGGAGTCCCTCAGTTCACCGGCACAGAAAGCAGAATGGCCGCTGATATGTCAAAATCTGCAGCATTCTGCTTTCTGGTCTGGAGAGATCTCTAACTGAGTCTGAGTAGAAGGACTCAAGTTAGAAGACAGATTGTTAGTGTTTGACAGCTTCACAGAGCTGTCAAACGCTGATTTTTCATCTGTCAAAGCTCTTGACGGATGAAATGTCAATCACTGACGTCACCAGTAACCAGGTGTCCCTTAATTGGCCTGCTGAGCCTGCTGGGCGGGCTTAACAAGGTCAATCAAGGGAAAATAGCATGGGTTGGCCACAAGTCAATGGAGGCGGGACTACAACCCAAAAAGTCGGAGTCCCGCCTCCACCACGTCCCCATTAACAAAATCCAGCCCTTTGCCTCTATTTATGAAGCCCAGGATCCCATATGCTTTTTTAGCCACTTTCTCAAACTGCCCAGTCACCTTCAACGATTTGTGCACATATACCCCCAGGTCGCTCTGTTCATGCACCCCCTTTAGGATTGTACCCTTTAGTTTATATTGCCTCTCCTCGTTCTTCTTACCAAAATGTATCACTTCGCACTTTTCTGCGTTAAATTTCATCTGCCACGTGTCCACCCATTCCACCAGCCTGTCTATGTCCTCTTGAAGTCTATCACTATCCTCCTCACTGTTCGCTATACTTCCAAGTTTTGTGTCATATGCAAATTTTTAAATTGTGCCCTGTACACCCAAGTCCAAGTCATTGATATATATCAAGAAAAGCTGTGGTTCTAATACCGACCCCTGGGGAACACCACTGTGTACCTTCCTCCAGTCCGAAAAACAACCATTCACCACTACTCTCTGTTTCCTGTCACTTCGCCAACTTCGTATCCATGCTGTCACTGTCCCTTTTATTCCATGAGCTTCAACTTTGCTGGGAAGCCTATTATGTGGCACTTTGTCAAACGCCTTTTGGAAATTCATATGCACCACATCAACCGCATTGCCCTCGTCAACCTTCTCTGCTACCTCATCAAAAAACTCAATCAAGTTAGATCCTCATCAAAAACAATCAAGTTAGTTAGATGAAATGGGCAAACACTTGGCAGATGATATTTAACACAGAGAAGTGTGAAGTGATGCATTTTGAAAGGAAGAATGAGAGGCAATATAAACTAAATGGTACAATTTTAAATGGGGTGCAGGGGTTTACTTACACAAATCTTTGAAGGTGTCAGTACAAGCTGATAAGGCTGTTAAAAAAGCTTATGGGATCCTTGGCTTTATAAATAGAGGCATAGGACTGAATTTTAATGGGGAAGGCTGATTGGGAGTGATGGGGGCTCTGAAGCGGTCGATATACCTGAGAGAATGTGTTGCCCACAGGCCCTGCTGAATTTAACGGCTGGGCCTGATTTGCATGAGAAGTGTCTGTTTGCCGCCTGCAGCCAGCCAGATTGAGAGGCTGGCTGGTGCTAGGCCACAGAGAGGAGGGAGGGAGGAATCATGTGGGGGCCGTGGGTCGGCCGGAGCAGCGGTGGGGGGCGGTGGGTGGTCGGAAATGATCACGCACCGAGCCCAGCACGGGGGTTGGGGGGAATCGGAAGTGATCGGGCACTGGGACCAGCATGGGTGGGGGGTCTGAAGAGATCGGGGACCGGGAGTAGCATGGGGGGTGGGGTCTGAAGAGATTGTGGACCGGGAGGAGCACGTGGTTGTGGCGCGGGGGGGGGGGGGTGAGTCTGAAGAGATCAGGGCCAGGAGTAGCACGGGGAGGGGGAGATGAATCGATTGGGTAAGGCGGGGCGGAAGGAGTACGGGGAGGGCCGGAAAAAATTCACGGCTAGAGGTGTGGTGGTGGGGATGTGGGTGGGAAGAGGACGTGCGGGAGCGGGATGGCGGGGGGGGGGGAGGCAGTCGACATGAGAGGGCCGGAGAAGCATGGGGGTGGTGAGGCCTCGTTGTGGGGATTGGAGGCCTCGGGGAGGGAGGGGGGAATCGAAGGCCGGGGGAGGGGAATCGGAGGCCTGGGCAGGGGATCGGAGGCCTTGTGGGGGGGTCTCCGATTGTGGGAGGTGGGTTAGGTAGGGACCCTGGATCCAGAAGGTAAGTGTAAAGGCACTTACCTCCTGGATCCAGCAGTCCTCTCCTTGCATAAGCATGGGTTTCACGAGGCCTGCAAAACCCGACCAGCTAAAACTAAATTCAAAATGGAGGTTAAAGCAGAGGCTTCCAGCCTCATTATAATATTTAAATATACAACCCAGCTTCTGGCAGTGAATTGGCTCGTGGGCGGGTTGGAGGCAGGTCAGATCGGGATTCAGATTTCTAACACTGTAATTTGCCACACGCCCCCAACCCACCAGTTTTTTTAGGTTAAAATTTCCCCACAGAGTACAAAAGCAAGGAAGTTTTGCTAAACCTTTATAAATCACTGGCTAGGCCACAGCTGGAGTATTGTGTCCAATTCTGGACACCACAATTTAGGAAGGATGTCAATGCTTCGGAGAGGTTGCAGAGGAGATTTACTAGAATAGTACCTGGGACGAAGGACTTCAGCCTAATGGTGATATTAGAGAAGCTGGGGTTGTTCTCTTTAGAGCAGAGAAGGTTAAGGGGAGATCTAACAGAGGTGTTCAAAATTTTGAGGGGTTTGTAGAGTATATAGGGATTAAATGTTTCCACTGGCAGGAGGGTTGGTAACCAGAGGACACAATTTAAGACAATTGGCAAAAGAACCAAAGGGGAGATGTTACATAGTTATGTTGGGACTACATTGTACAAGTGTACTAACACTCAAATCAAGTGTAGCAGCACTACAATGCTGGGAAAGTAGTGCGCAGGCGCCGCACAGCACTTAGAAATATCACCCAGCACCATGCGGCAGGCAGCCATTACAACACAAATAAAACAGTAGTTATAATTACAAACTACTGAGTCCAGAGTCGTCTTTACAAAGCACTACGAGCGCTAGAAGACATAACATGGTGGCAGCAGTATAAGTGAGTAAAACTTACGCAAATAAAAACAATATCAGATTGAAGAAAGAAATTTAAAAGTAAACTCTGCAGCGTTGTAACCGCGAATCGTACGGGCAGCTAAAATGGTGGCGTCCAATGCACTGACCGCAAATATGCTCCCCATCATGAACTGGGAAGCTGACAATATCGTGGAAGCTTTCCGGAAATTTAAGCAAAAATGCGAGCTTACATTTAAAAGTTTCCTGAAAGGCTCCTCCGATGAGGAAAAAGTCAGCTACATTCTACTGTGGGCGGGAGAAAAAGGCTTAGATCTCTATAACAGCTGGAGTTTATCCGAAGAGGATAAAATGAACCATACGGAGATTTACAAAAAGTTCAGTAACCATCTCGAGCCTAAATCAAACCACCGCATACACAGGTATAAATTCCAAAGCTTAAGACAGGAACCTGGTGAAACGGCTGACAATTTCCTGACGAGATTAAAAAACGAAGCCAGCAAATGCAAGTTTACGGAACTAGAAGAAAGGCTGGTAGACCAATTAATATGGGGATCAGCAAATACAGAAGTGCAAAAAGAACTAATAGGAAAAGAAAAGCTCGGAATATCAGAAGCCATAGATACAGCGAGGGCTCACGAAGCCACAAAACAACAGATGAAAACGCTGAATATTCATACGGCTGACGTGCGGACAACTCCCGAACCAGATCACAGAGTAGATGCAGTGCGTGAAAAGCACAGCACACAAAAACAAGTATATGACAGCGGGAAGAATACGTGTAGAAACTGCGGAAGACAACACGACTACACAGACAGAAGAAAATGCCCAGCGTATGGAACAAGCTGCAACACGTGTGGTAAAGCAAACCACTGGCAAAAGATGTGCAGAGCTAAAAGAGAGGGGCTACACACCAAAAGCAGAGGTGGGCAGCAGAACCAACAAAAGAAAAACAAAATCCATACCATGGGTGAGCAAGATGACGAAGACTGCGGGTACGACAAAGCTCTGAACATTGAAACCATAAAGGTTCTCTTACACGAAACATCCATGCGGAAAGCACGCCAAAGAAAGAATGGCACACTATCATCCAGATTAAAAAGAGGATCGAAGGACAGCCCACAACCATCAATCTAAAAGTAAAGTTGGACACAGGAGCTCAGAGCAACATCCTTCCACTGAGGCTATACCAGAGGATCTTCCCCGAAAACTTGGGTGAAGATAGATACCCGAAAAGAGGATGTTTAAAAGCAAACAACGTCACGCTGACAGCATATGGGGGGAGCGAGATCAGACAACTCGGAACAACCTATATAAAAGGAACACACAAAAGCAGAAACATCAACTGCATGTTCTATGTGACCGACTCCGAGGGACCGGCGATCCTGGGATTAAACAGCTGCGAGAAGCTGGGATTGATCTCGGTAAACCACGAACTAACAAAAACATCACTGAAAGTCGACAGCAACACCCCACTGGAGAATCGTCCACAAATCATGGACACAAAACATTTGATGGACATGTACCCAGAGTGTTTTGATGACACTGTAGGATGCTTCGGGGAGTTCAAGTACCATATAACAATAGATCCAGAGGTAAAACCCATCATCCATGCTCCATCGAGCTAAAAGAAAAATTATACACCGAACTAAAAGAAATGGAAGAGAAAGAAATAATCGCAAAGGTCACTGAACCCACAGACTGGGTAAACTCGATTGTGGTACGGGAAAAGCCGAATGGACGGCTCAGAATCTGTCTGGACCCCAAAGACTTAAACCAGGCAATAACGCGGAACCACTACCCCACACCAACATTAGAAGAAATCACACCAGCACTGGCAGGAGCCAAAGTCTTCTCCAAACTGGATGCCAGAAACGGCTACTGGAACGTAAAACTGGACGAAGAATCAACTAACCTGACGACTTTTAATACACCATTGGGGCGTTATAAATTCCTGCGGCTGCCATTCGGGTTGAAAGTCAGCCAAGACATCTTCCAACAAAAGATCGATGAAACATACAAAGGCTGTGAAGGAGCCACTGGAATCGCTGATGACATCCAAGTTTACGGATCAAATGAAAGAGACCATGACGTGCACTTGCACGAGGCCATGGAGCGCACCAGAACGGCTGGCATCAAGCTGAACGCCGAGAAGTGCATCGTTCAAAGTACGAAATGCAAATTTTTTGGCATGATCCCGAAAGCCTAATCCCGAAAAGGTCGAGGCGATAGCAGAGATGAAACCTCCAAACGACAAGAAGGAGCTGAGAAGCTACCTCGGCTTGGTCCAGTATATGAGCTCTTTCATCCCGAACATGTCAGACTACACAGCGAACCTAAGAGAATTACTAAAAGAAGACACTGAATACCAATGGTCAGAATCCCATGAGAGGAACTTCAAACACCTAAAGGAATCATTATGTAAAGAAACCAGCCTGTCTTATTATGATAGAAAAAAACCTGTCACCCTACAGGTAGATGCCTCTACCAGGGGGCTAGGGGCAGCCCTCGTGCAGGAAGGAAAACCAATAGCTTTCACATCAAAGGCATTGACATCAGCAGAGACAAGATACGCAAACATCGAAAGAGAGCTATTGGCAGTAGTATACGGATGCGAAAAGTTCCACACCTACTTATACGGAAGAAAATTCGAGGTAGAGAGTGACCATCGTCCACTTGAACAAATTTACAAGAAAAACCTAAGCAAGGCCCCAGCAAGACTGCAAAGGTTACTGTTAAGACTCCAAAGTTACGACTTCGAATTAAAATACCGGCCAGGGAAAGAAATGGCACTGGCAGATGCATTGTCTCGATTGTCACCACACGAAAAACACGAGATGAAGGGCCTGACAGTAAAAATACACCACCTCGTAAATGTTACTCCCACAAAGCTTAGCCAAATTCAAGAGGAGACTGGTAAAGAAGAGGAGTTGCTACTACTCATGCAACAGGTAATACAGGGGTGGCCAGAGAAGATCCAGCAGGTCCAAAACCAAATCCGACAGTACTGGACAATCAGAGACGACATCTTGGTGGAGGACGGTGTTCTCCTTGCTGGCTCAAGAATCATAATACCAAAAATGATGCAAACGGAACTTCTCCGCTTAATACACCAAGACCATATGGGGATGGAGAAATGTAAACTAAGAGCACCTCAAATACAACAACTGCAAACATACACTCTCCAGAGCCAAACACGACAGCACCGGCAACAAGAAAAGAACACACCAAAATACCGTAGAAAGGAATAGTTACAGCCAAGTCCACAAGATGGAGGAGTAACATACAACCACCTGAGCGGTATCGTGAATAATTATAAAGACAATTATAATTCGCACAGAACAGTAAAACAACATGGATCTGTATATAAATTGAGCAAAGAAAGCTCACGTTCTGTATTTTGTTAACGTTATTCAACTGGAAACATGGTAAAATAGAAAATTGATGTAATTAGTTTTGTTGGGAAAGAGGGATGTTACATAGTTATGTTGGGACTACATTGTACAAGTGTACTAACACTCAAATCAAGTGTAGCAGCACTACGATGCTGGGAAAGTAGTGCGCAGGCGCCGCACAGCACTTGGAAATATCACCCCGCACCATGTGGCAGGCAGCCATTACAACACAAATAAAACAATAGTTATAATTACAAACTACCGAGTCCAGAGTCATCTTTACAAAGCACTACGAGCGCTAGAAGACATAACGAGATGAGGAGGTTTATTTTTAATGCAGCGAGCTGTTATGATCTGGAATGCATTGCCTGAAAGGATGGTGGAAGCAGATTCAATAGTAACATCCAAAAGGGAATTGGATAAATACTTAAAAAGGAAACATTTGCAGGGCTATGGGGAAACAGCAGGGGAGTGGGACTAATTGGATAACTCTTTCAAAGAACCATCACAGGCACGATGGGCCGAATGGCCTCCTTCTGTTCAGCCAGAATTGTCCCCAATTTTGGAGGTTTTGGAGCGTGGGGCAGTTAAATTGTTATAAATGTGAATCCCAACCTGATCCCGCCTCCAATCCGCCCACTTCCCCGGAGGTGGGATGGGGGCGGGCGACCAACCTGCTCCTAGGGGGCGGTACCTCAATTTAAATATTTTAATAAGGCTGGAAGCCTCTATTTTCCCTCCATTTTGAAAGAAACTGCCTGTGGACAACTTTCACACAATTTGTGAAACCTGGCAGTTAAACAGAGGTGGGGACTGCTGCATCCAGGAGGTAAGTGGCTTTATACCTATCTCCTGGATCCAGGGTCCCTGCCTAACCCACCCCCCGCAATCGGAAACCCCCTCACAAGGCCTCCAATCGCAGTCCCAGGCCTCCCCCCCTCAACGATGATAATGAGGCCAGCCATGATCCTCCGGCCCCTCCCAATCCCTGGCCAACCCCCCGCCCCCCGCAATCCCCGATTCCCCCCCCACGATCCCCGAACCCCCTCCCGCCGATCCCTCCGCTGGACCGATCCCTCGTAACTGAGGCCTACCCGTCCTCAGCCAGCCAGCCTCTCAAGCTGGCTGGCTGCGGGCGAGTAACACAGGCATCACATTCACATTCTGGAAGGATGTGAAGGCTTTAGAGAGGGTACAGAAAAGATTTACAAGAATGATTCCAGGAATGAGGGACTTCAGTTACGTGGCTAGACTGGTGAAGCTAGGGTTGTTCTCCTTTGAGCAGAGAAGGTTGAGAGGAGATTTGATACAGGTATTCAAAATCATGAGGGGTCTAGACAGAGTAGACAGAGAGAAACTGTTCCCATTGGCGGAAGAGTCGAGAACCAGAGGACACAGATTTAAGGTGATTGGCAAAAGAACCAAAGGCGACATGTGGAAAAACATTTTTACGCAGCGAGTGGTTACGATCTGGAATGCACTGCCTGAGAGGGAGGTGGAGGCAGATTCAATCATGGCTTTCAAAAGGGAATTGGATAAGTACCTGAAGGAAAAAAATTGCAGAGCTACAGGGAAAGGGGAGTGGGACTAGCTGAAGTGCTCTTGCAGACAGCTGGCACGGGCTCGATGGGCCGAGTGGTCTCCTCTGTGCTGTAACCATTCTATGATTCTATGTCATAATGTCTATGATTCTATAATAAAGAACAACTTAATTATTTTGTTAGTCATAATGCATAGAGTAGATCTTCCTCCATGGCCCATTTAAAATTGTTTGTGGATTGCTTTTCTTTTAAACTCCAAAGACCCTATTTAAATCCCGACTTTCCAATTGGAATAGGGTAGGTGGGTGGCTAAAATAGCAATAACGTTATGTGTTCCTGACACAGTACCACTGGCCGCCATTTTAACCGTGTAGTTTTTTGATTTGGGACAGGCATCTTCCATAGGCAGTCGGGAGCTTCATGAATATATTAAAATCAGGGTCCTATAATCCTGTTTTAACTAAAAATCATTGAGGTCCTGCCCAATGTCTTATCCATCAGTAAAGCTGGCAAGATTGGTGTCTCAGAGCCACTGAACCTGTATTAAAAGAGGTACTCAGCTCATAGTGGATCATAGGATCTTTTTGCAGTCTGGTTTGTCAGTTGAATTTTCAACTTCCAGATCACTTCTTTTGCACTTCTATTTGCCTTATCACTCTCATTAAGATTTCTGTGCTTATCATGGGCGCTATTATTGCTAGTTTCACTTGGACGGAGGAACACTTGGAAGAGGAGGAACAGCAACCTCAATAACCAGCAGCAGCAGCAGCTGGGCCTATCAGAAGACAGCAAGTGAGCAGGTTGCTTGTAGGAAGGAGGCCATACTCAGCACACAGGGTCTACAGGCCAAGAGTCACTTTCTTGGATCTATCTGAAAAGCAATGTCTCAGGAGGATGCATTTCTCCAGTCAGGCTGCTCCAGACCTCTGCAACCTCCTGCAACAGGACTGGCTGCCTGCTTGACCAAGGGAGCACGCTTTGCCAGTCACTGTGAAACTCACCACAGCCATTAACTTCTTTGTCACTGACTCCTTCTAGTCCGCTACAGGGGATATTAGCTGCATCTCCCATTCTGCAGTACACAGCTATATTATGCAGGTCACCGACACCCTGTTCGCCAGGGCTGACCAACTTTCCCACTGACTTCAACAATCAACAGGAGAGAGTTTGGAGATTTGCAGCAGAGGCTGACCACATGATGGGTGTCATTGACTGCACACATGTTGCCATCAGTGTACCAGCGCACCAGCTAGCAACGGTCATCAATAAAAATAGACTCCATTAACGTCCAGCTAGTGTCCAGTCACAGAAACAGGATTATAACAACAACTTGTATTTATATAACACCTTTAACGTAGTAAAACATCCCAAGGTGCTTCACAGGAGCATTATCAAACAAAATTTGATGATGCAAGTTTATGAACCCAGGCAGTTTTCATGACATATTTATCCTACAATAGCCTACCATCTCCCCACAACATGATATTCTCCCAGGAATGTGGTAGGCTGGATGCTCAGGGACAGGGGATACCCATTTCAAACATGGCTCCAGGCACCTCTCTGCAACCCCAGCATGCCAGAGAAACACAGTCAAAATCAACGCCAGGGGACTACCAGGATCATTACTGAGCACACCATAGGACTGCTGAAACAAAGGTTCACGCCCCTCGATAGGTCTGGGGGCTCCCTACAATATTCTTCATGAAGAGTCTGCAGACTGCACAACCTTGCCATAGAGAGAGGCCTGCATTTTGAGGAGGCACAGCAGTCCTCAGTCAGGGAAGACCAGGGGAGAGTGAGGAAGCAACAGAAGAAGGAGGTCCACCTCCATGCCTTGCAGCAAGAGATATGCAGAATGAGTTAACTTCTCAACAATTCCGCTTACCTGCTCATTCCCCTGCCCTCAAAACGTACACAGAACCCCGCAATGTCCTTGTAACATTCTGCATCACTTCATGAGACCACCAGGAAGGAGGCAACCTTTCAATTCATCTCTGCTTCAAAAATTTGTTCCACTGTGCGTCAAAGAAAAATCAATGTGGGAACTGCAAACTCACTTTAAGACGTGCATACCCACTTTAAATAGACCTCAAAAGTCACGCCAGAAATTACGTGCACCATTTGGGAGGACTGCCCAATTCCCAATGTGATTGGGAGGGTAGCCCATCAGTCAAATAGAAATGAAGTCCAGGAGTTAAAATGGCCCGAGACCCACGCCGACAATGCCATGGGGTGACGCTCCGTCCCGCCCTGCATACCAATTCACGCCCCAAGTTGAAATTGGGGCTATAATTTATTAACATATAAAATGGATGCTATGTGAGAATGGATGGCATAATCACCCAAAACATGCCGATTATTCTCCAAGTAACCCCAATCTCAGCCATGATGAAGCATTGAGAAGACACTGACTCGATGGGCCGAATGGCCTCCTTCTGTACCTACACCATATGGACTGCAGCGGTTCAAGAAGGCGGCTCACCACCATCTTCTCAAGGGCAATTGGGGATGGGCACTAAATGCAGGCCTAGCCAGCGACGCCCACATCCCATCAATGAATAAAAAAAATAAAAAAATTATGACTCTATGACAGCCCTGAAATGTACAGCAGGAGTTACATATCAGCTTTACTGTAACTGGAGTGGTACTCTACTCTGACACAGTGTGACATGTGGTTGCAATCACAGCCTATGCAGACTATTCAGTCGCAGTACTGGATGAGAACCTAGTATTTTTTATTCCTATGAGCAGCACAGTAACACCTATTAGGTGAATCACATTCAAAACTGGTGTTACTATGCTGCTCATATAAAGGAAGTTTTCAAAGAAAGCCTGCTAAAAAATAACAAGCTACTCCAAAAAGAACACTGTACTCCGTAGTTTCTTTCCTTCAAAAATTCCCAAATAAATATTGACTGTTGCTGGAACCTGTCCACTTGGGCAAAGATGTTATGATATCTGGCCGAAGTTTTCTGTTCTTCCAACACAGTGACATCTGGAAACTCCTTGTTGCAGATTTGCACATTCTGTTATCTAAGATTGCACACCAAGGGATGTAATAACACTTGCTATAATGCAGCTTGACTCATTTTCAGACCTGATGTATGTAGCCCTGTGAATTCTGTGCAATATACATTTCCTTGAAGTAACTCCCAAAGAGCTGGATCTTGCACCTTGTCTAATACCAAGATACCACATCATGTTGAACATTTACCTCCTGAATGCCTTAATTTTAAGAATGAATAAAGGTTATTTTAATAAATTATTATAGATCAGAACAATCTCGAGTACTCTGCAAATTGAAAAGTGTGTTGGATAACTACATCTCTAATGTGTGCTGATGAAGTCTATTCACCAGCTCCACTCTGGTCAGGTTGATCCCAATGTCACGCTGACTATCTCATACAGAGCAAGACATATGGTTATGATAATGTGCCATATATTTATTCCAGATTCAGTGGTAGTAGTGGATGAGGATTGACTGTTAATCATTCACACTGGCAGTAGGTTGACCCTATCGTGGTCTGTATATAAATATAAATCTCTAACTGTTCTACATTCAATCTCTAGCATCACCCCCCACCCCCATTTAGACGAGAAGGGCTCATCTACAGGCGCATTCTCTGATAAAACCATGCTAGTAACCTCAATTTCCATTGCAAAGACAATTTAAATGAATTGTCACTGCAGAATATCCGATTTTGTTGCACATTAGCTTTCCAATGCTGACTGGCTGAAAAGTCAGTTACTTGGTTGAAAATGTTTGTTTAATGGCTGCTGTGTGCTTCAGATTGTCTTTTATTTGTCTTTTATTAGCAATTGGATAAGTGACTGATGCTGCACAGCAGAATTCTACCTATTTGAATGTTCCTAAAAATAAAGGAAAGCTTAGTAAGCTCCTTTTTTCCTCCTTTCCTCTAGACTAAAATTATATAATTGGGTCCATAAAAAGCTCTCTGCCCATTTATTATCTTTAGAATCATAGGCCGGAATTTTGTTCGGGGAGGCGGGATGGGGGCGGGAAACCCAGGAGGCCGAAATTAGACACAATACTCCAGTTGAGGCCGAACCAGTGTTTTATAAAGGTTCATCATAACTTCATTGCTTTCTGTTTCCCTTCTAGTGTTTGATCAGATATCTGCCAAGACCCGTTTTCACAGCCACATCTCATTCCTCAGCAACTCCGACTTATTCCACGTGGATTCCAAATGAAATTCCACCCTTCGTGTTTCGGATCCACCCAGGATTATAGATATCTCCAAGATATTCAGCGTTCCTCAAACTACTGCTCTCGCCGCATCCTGAGATCCACGCTCAACGCCATGCATCACCACATGAACACTCTCAACCTCTCTCTTCAGCAGCACCAACGTACTCTATCTCAAGTTGTCCGGGTCCACAGTTCCATTTCATACTTTGACTCATCCGATGCTTCAACAAAAAACTTTTTTTCTTCCTTTCCGATGTCAAGGATCGCAAGCTTCATCAACTCTTGGACACCAACGTCCCTCCGGAACCTTCGTCCCCTTCACTTTCCTCTGACCCCATCCCTTCTTCCAATCTCACCCCCTGCCGTGTTTTCACTATCCCCTCTGACCTTCCCCTCTCTGACCCCGAACGATTAGTCATTCGCAAAGGTCTGAGCTTCATCCCCTTATGCGCCCACCTCAATGAATTTCGAGCTCAGCTAGACGCCGACCTCTTTTTCCGTCGCCTTCATCTCCGTGCCCACTTCTTTGGTCAGGTGTCTCCCCCCCGCACAGCGGGCCCTTTCTCCCGCTTTCAGAATTCTCATTCTACCTGGACCCCTCCCTCTGGCCTCTTACCATCTCTAGATCTTTTTATTGCAAACTGCCGGTGTGACACCGGCCGTCTCCGGTTCTCTGCTCCCCTCACTCACTTCAACCTACCTCCCTCTGAACTTGCAGCACTCCATTCTCTCTGATCCAATCCTAACATTGTCATTAAACTTGCTGACAAGGGTGGTGCTGTTGTTGTTTGGCGAACCGACCTCTACCCAGCGGAGGTTGAACGGCAACTCTCCGACACCTCCTCCTACCTCCGCCTGGACCATGACCCCACTACCGAACATCAAGCCACCGTTTCCAAGACTGTCACAGACCTCATCTCCTCTGGATATCTTCCCCCCACGGCCGCCAATCTCATAGTTCCCCAACCCCGCACAGCCCGCTTCTACCTCCTTCCCAAGGTCCACAAACAGGACTGCCCTGGTAGACCCATCGTTTCAGCCTGTTCTTGCCACACAGAACTGATTTCTTCCTATCTTGACTCTATTTTTTGTCCCCTTGTCCAGTCTCTTCCCACCTACATTCGCGACTCTTCCGACGCCCTCCGTCAGTTTAACAGTTTCCAGTTTCCTGGCCCCAACCATCTCCTTTTCACTATGGATGTCCAATCCCTCTACACCTCCATCCCCCACCAGGATGGCCTGAGGGCACTCCACTTCTTCCTTGAACAGAGGCCCAACCAGTCCCCATCCACCACCACCCCCCTCTGCCTGGCTGAACTTGTTCTCACATTGAACAACTTCTCCTTTGACTCCACTCACTTCCTCCAAATTAAAGGTGTTGCTATGGGCACCTGCATGGGTCCTATCTATGCCTGCCTTTTCATGGGATATGTGGAACATTCTTTGTTCCAGCCCTACTCAGGTCCCTTCCCTCACCTCTTTTTCCGGTACATTGACGACTGTATTGGTGCCGTTTCCTGCTCTCACCCTGAACTAGATAATTTCATTCACTTTGCTTCCAATTTCCACCCTTCCCTCACCTTCACATGGTCCATCTCCCTCTCTTCCCTTCCCTTCCTCGACTTCTCTGACTCCATTTCTGGGGATAGGCTATCGACCAACATCCACTATAAGCCCACTGACTCCCACAGCTACTGGACTACACTTCCTCTCACCCCGCTTCCTGTAAGGACTCTATTCCATTCTCCCAGTTTCTCCATCTCCGCCACATCTGTTCTGACAATGCCACCTTCTATACTAGTGCTTCCAGTATATCTTCCTTTTTCTTCAACCGAGGATTCCCCTCTACCGTGGTTGACACGGCCCTCGTCCGTGTCCGTTCCATTTCCTGCACTTCTGCTATCACCCCTTCCCCTCCCTCCCAGAACCACGATAGGGTACCCCTTGTCATCACCAATCACCCCACCAGCCTCCACATTCAACGGATCATCCTCCGCCATTTTCGCCACCTCTAGCATGATCCCACCACCAAACACATCTTCCCCTCCCCCCCTTTCAGCATTCCGAAGGGACCGCTCCCTCCGCGACACCCTGGTCCACTCCTCTACCACCCCCAACACCCCTTCCCTTCTGCCCGGCACCTTCACGTGCAAGCGCAGGAGATGCAACACCTGCCCTTTTACCTCCTCCCTTCCCACCGTCCAAGGCCTCAAACACTCCTTCCAGGTGAAACAGCGATTTACTTGTACTTCTTACAATTTAGTATACTGTATTCGCTGCTCACGATGTGGTCTCCTCCACATTGGGGAGACCAAATGCAGATTGGGTGACCGCTTTGCGAAACACCTCTGTTCAGTCCGCAAGCGTGACACCGAGCTTCCGGTTGCGTGTCATTTTAATTCCCCACTCCACTCCCATTCTGTTCTCTCCATCCTCGGCCTCTTACATTGTTCCAACGAAGTTCAACATAAGCTCGAGGAACAGCATCTCATCTTTCTATTCAGCAGTTTACAGCCTTCCGGACTTAATATCGAGTTCACTAATTTCAGACTATAAATTATTTCTTTATATACGTTTTTTCTCTTGTTTTCTCACACGGCAGCTGTTAATGTTGCTGACATCATCATTCACACATCATCTAGAACCATCTTTTGTTTCTTAACTTGTCCCATTACCTCTCCTTTTGCCTTGCACTATTATCCCTTTTGTCAGTCAATCTCTCCTGCCTTCCAGCCTATCACAGACCTTCCCTTTTTTCTTTCCTCCCCTCCTCCCTGCCCCTGCTTAAAAATCTCTCTTCTCTAACCTTTTCCAGTTCTGATGAATGGTTCGACCCGAAACGTTGACTCTGTTTCTCTCTCCTCAATGCTACCTGACCTGCTGAGTGTTTCCAGCACTTTGTTATTATTTCAGATTTCCAGCATCCGCAGTATTTTGCTGTTCCTTGCTTTTGTACTCTATGCCTCTATTTATGAAGCCCAGGATCCCGTATGCTTTTTTAACCACTTTCTCAACCTGCCCTGCCATCATCAACGATTTGTGCACATATACCCCCAGGTCTCTCTGTTCATACACCCCCTTTAGGATTGTACCCTTTAGTTTATATTGCCTCTCCTCATTCTTCCTACCAAAATGTATCACTTTGCACTTTTCGGCATTAAATTTCATCTGCCACGTGTCCGCCCATTTCACCAGCCTGACTATCTATGTCTTCTTGACCACCCCCATATCTAAGGAGAATTGGAAGATTATGGCCAGTACCTCCGCGATTTCCTCCTTAACCTCCCTCAGCGTGCTAGGATGCATCCCATCCAGTTCTGGTGACTTATCAACTTTAAGTACAGATAGCCTTCTAGTACCTCCTCTGCATCAATTTTTATCCCATCCAGTATTTTCTCTACCTCCTCTTTCACTATGACTTTGGCAGCATCTTCTTCTTTGGTGAAGACAGATGCAAAGTACTCATTTAGTACCTCAGCTATGCCCTCTGCCTCCATGCGTAGGTCTCCTTTTTGGTCCATAATCGGCCCCACCCCTCATCTTACTACTCGTTAATTATTCATATGCCTATAGAAGACTTTTGAATTCTCTTTTATATTAGCTGCCAATCGATTCTCATACTCTCTTTACCCCTCTTATTTTCTTTTTCACTTCCTGTCTGAACTTTCTATAGTCAGCCTGATTCTCACTTGTATTCTCAACCTGACATCTGTCATACGTGCTCTTTTTCTGCTTCAGCTTACTCTCTATCTCTTTCATCATCCAGGGAGCTCTGGCTTTTGTTGCCCTACCTTTCCCCCTCGTGGGAATGTACCTCGACTGTACCTGAACCATCTCATCTTTAAAAGCAGCCCATTGTTCGATTCCAGTTTTGCCTGCCAATCTTTGATTCCAATTTACCCGGGCCAGATCCGTTCTCAACCCATGAATATTAATAGGGACGCATTATGTAGGCGTGCGGGCAGAGTTTCAGATGGGAAACCCGCCCCCCGCATGCTGTGGAGTTTAACTCCACAGCCTGCAGCTTCTGTCCTTGACAGATTCCCCACCCGGAAGTCAGCCTGATTGACAGGCTTGGCTTCCAGTCAGGCGGGGAGGACTCTAGAGCAGGCTGCAGGAGCAGGTAGGTCCGATCCCGGGGTGGGGGCGTCCCACATGTTTTTGGATGTTAAAATTCCCCCCTATAGCACTGGAGGAGCTTATTTGGCTCACTATGCCTGTGCTGGTAGCTGCTCTTCAACTGGAGTTATCTATTCTAATCCCTGCCTTTTCCAGTAACCTTTTCTACTACTTTTTTCCTTTTAAATGATGTTATATTCTGTGCTTCAGTAGCCATTTGTGGTAAAGTCTCAATAACTTTCTGAGTGAAAAAAATTCATGGAGCTTCCCTATCGCTCTTCTCATGATAATCCTTTGTTCCTGATTTATCAACCAGCATAAACAATTTTTCACGATTCACTAGAAGCTTTCAGCATTTTGAAAACCGCTACTTCACTTTCTCCATTCTAGTAAAAAAAAGGCCCAATTCTTTGAGCCTTTCTTCATAATTATAACCTCTCATTCCTGGTATCGTTCTAGTGAATCTTCATGAGGCTCCTTTCCATGACTCGAATAGTCCAATAATGGAATGCGGTGAACTGCATGCAAGCAATACTTGAATGTGACCTAAACAACATCTTGTACAAACTCAACATCACTTCCTTGCATTTAGATTCAAAGTCCCCAGTGTATGAAACCCAGAATCCCATCTGCTCTTTCCTTAACCTTTCTACCTGCTTTCAATGGGATGAAAATTGGGTGAGTTTCACAACAGATGGACAATCTGCTCCACCAGGTTACCACTCAGGCAGTGAAGGAGAAAGTTAACCCCTTAATTTTTGATGTATACTTCCATTTACTGCTCTTTTCCCCAAAATGTACTACTTTTCATTTCTCTGCATTTACCTACGTCTGCCACATATCTGCCCATACCTGTTTATATTCTCCTGCAATCTCTTCATCAGTGTTTGCTATGCCCCTAATATGTATTATCAGCAAACTTTGATATTATTCCTCTTGCACCTGCATTCAATCATTTATACAAATGGAAAACAAAAGTGGATCTCTGGATGCACAGCTATCCATCTCCCACCAATCTTAAAATCATCTAATCATGTTTACTCTTAGCTTTTTGCTCCCAGCCATCTCTCTATCCGTGCCTCTGCTTTCCTTTTAATACCATGTACCTTTCTTATGTGGCACATCATCAAATTCCTTCTGAAAGTCCATCTATATAAAATCCTCCACATTTTCTTTATCTACACACTCTTCATGATTTCCTCAAGAAATTCAATTGAACTAGTCAAGCAATGGGTTTATAATTTTGATACATGTATGGCACAAAATAAATCTTCGGTTATATTGTTTCATTTAGGGGAAGTGATTGCAGTTGTTGAAACAGAAGTTTTTTTTTAAATGGTCACTAAAAGACTAACATATTTACTGGGATATGTACGCACTCAGCAGTTGTTACACTTTACTAAAGGCGAGATTCTCCTTTTTTGTTCAAAATGCCGCCTAGAAAAAATCTTCCCACATTTTTCATGATGTCACGACAATAATGCTGAGAGGAAATCATTGTCATGTCTGTTGTCTCATTTGGTAGGTTGATTAGCCTTTGATGCGACTAGCGCTTGAGGTTCTGAAACGGGAACGGTGGCATAGTGGTTACTGGACTAGTAACCCAGAGGCCTGGACTGATAATCCGGGTAGTCGTGAGTTCAAATCCCATCACGGCTGCTGTATGGCAGCTGTGGAATTAAATTGTTAATCTGGAATAAAAAGCTAGTATCAGTATTGGTGTCCATAAAAACCCATCTGGTTCACTAATGTCCTTCAGGGAAGGAAATATGTTCTTACCTGGTCTGGCCTATATGTGACTCCAGAGACACAGCAATGTGGTTGACAATTGCACTCTGAAATGGCCTAGAAAGCCACTCGGTTGTAACAAATGGCTACAAGAAACGATAATAAGAATAAAACCGAACGGACCCCCTGACATCAATCTTGGCACCGGCTTCGGACATGACAAAGGCACACCCAGCCCAGTCGAACCTGCAAAGTCCTCCTCACCAACATCTGGGGACTTGTGCCAAAATTGGGAGAGCTGTCCCACAGACTAGTCAAACAACAGCCTGACATAGTCATACTCACAGAATCATGCCTTTTAGCCAATGTCCCAAACTCCTCCATCACCATCCCTGAGTATGTCTTGTCCCAACGGCAGGACAGTCCCACCAGAGGTGGCGGCACAGTGGCATACAGTCAGGAGGGAGTAGTCCTGGGAGTCCTCAACATTGACTCTGGATCCCATGATATCTCATGGGCAAGGAAACCTCCTGCTGATTACTACCTACCGCCCTCCATCAGATGATGAATCAGTTGAACACCACTTGGAAGAAGCACTGAGGATAGCAAAGGCACAGAATGTACTCTGGGTGAGGGACTTCAATGTCCACCACCAAGAGTGGCTCGGTAACACCACTACTGACCGAGCTGGCCAAAGGATATAGCTGCCAGACTGGGCCTGCAGCAGGTGGTGAGAGAAACAACATGAGGAAAACACCTACTTGAACTCATCCTCACCAATCGACTTGTTGCAGATGCACCTGTCCATCACAGTATTGGTAGCAGTGAGCACTGCACAGTCCTTGTGGAGACAAAGTCCCGTCTTCACACTGAGGACACCCACCATCGTGTTGTGTGGCACTACCACCTTGTTAAATGGGATAGATTCAGAACAGATCTTGCAGCTCAAAACTGGGCATCCATGAGGCACTATGGGCCATCAGCAGCAGCAGAATTGTATTCCACCACAATCCATAACCTCATGGCCAGGCATATCCCTCACTCTACCATTAATATCAAGCCAGTCGACCAACCCTGGTTCAATGAGGACTGTAGAAGAGCATGCCAGGAGCAGCACAAGGCATACATAAAAATGAGGTGCCAACCTGTGGAAGCTACAACACAGGGCTACATGCATGCTAAACAGGGGAAGCAGCATGCCATTGACAGAGCTAAGCGATCCCACAAACAACGGATCAGATCAAAGCTCTGCAGTCTTGCCATATCCAGTCATGAACGGTGGTGGACAATTAACCAACTGATGGGAGGAGGAGGCTCCATGAATATCCCCATGCTTAATGATGGTGGAGCCCAGCATGCAAGTGCAAAGGACAAGGCTGAAGCGTTTCCAACCATCTTCAGCCAGAAGTGCCGAGTAGATGATCCATCTCGGCCTCCTCCTGAGGTCCCCACCATCACAGAAGCCAGTCTTCAGCCAATTCGATTCACTCCACATGATATCAAGAAACGGCTGAGCGCACTGGATACAGCAAAGGTTATGGGCCCTTGATAACATCTTGGCTGTCATGCTGAAGACTTGTGCTCCAGAACTAGCCGCGCCTCTAGCTAAGCTGTTCCAGTACAGCTCCAACACTGGCATCTACCCAACAATGTGGAAAACTGCCCAGGTATGTCCTGTCCACAAGAAACAGGACAAACCCAATTCGGCCAATTACTGCCCCATCAGTCTACTCTCAATCATCAGCAAAGTGATGGAAGGTGTCATCGACAGTGCTATCAAGCGGCACTTACTCACCAATAACCTGCTCACTGATGCTCAGTTTGGGTTCCACCAGGACCACTCGGCTCCAGACCTCATTACAGCTTTGGTCCAAACATGGACAAAGAAGCTGAATTCCAGAGGTGAGGTGAAAGTGACTGCCCTTGGCATCAAGGCTGCATTTGACCAAGTGTGGCATCAAGGAGCCTTAGTAAAATTGAAGTCAATGGGAATCAGGGGGAAATCTCTCCACTGGCTAGAGTCATAGCTAGCACAAAGCAAGATGATTGTAGTTGTTGGAGGCCAATCATCTCAGACCTAGGACATCGCTGCAGGAGTTCCTCAGGGCAGTGTCCTAGGCCCAACCATCTTCAGCTGCTTCATCAATGACCTTTGCTCTAACATAAGGTCAGAAATGGGGATGTTCACTGATGATTGCACAGTGTTCAGTTCCATTCGCAACTCCTCAGATAATGAAGCAGTCCATGCCCGCATGCAGCAAGACCTGGATAACATTCAAGCTTGGGCTGATAAGTGGCAAGAAACATTCACGCCACACAAGTGCCAGGCAATGACTATGTCCAACAAGAGGGCATCTAACCATCGTCCCATGATATTCAACGGGATTACCACTGCCTAATCCCCCAATATCAACATCCTGGGAGTCACCATTGACCAGATATTTAACTGGACCAGCCATATAAATACTGTGGCTACAACAGCAGGTCAGAGACTGCGTATTCTGTGGCATGTGACTCACCTCCTGACTCCCCAAAGCCTTTCAACCATCTACAAGACACAAGTAAGGAGTGTGATGGAATACTCTCCACTTGCCTGGATGAGTGCAGCTCCACCAACATTGAAGATGCTCGACACCATCCAGGACAAAGCAGACGGCTTGATTGGCACCCCATCCAGCACTTTAAATGTTCACTCCCTCCACCACCGGCGCACCATGGCTGCAGTGTGTACCATCTACAAGGTGCACTGCAGCAACTCGTCAAGGCTTT
Source organism: Somniosus microcephalus (assembly GCF_052327205.1). Lineage (NCBI taxonomy): Eukaryota > Metazoa > Chordata > Chondrichthyes > Squaliformes > Somniosidae > Somniosus > Somniosus microcephalus. The sequence goes on along the minus strand of NC_140996.1, from coordinate 60,585,523 downwards.
TTTGACAGCACCTCCCAAACCCATGACCTCTACCACCTAGAAGGAGAAGGGCAGCAGGTGCATGGGAACACCATTACCTGCAAGTTCCCCGCCAAGTCACACACCATCCTGACTTAGAAATATATCGTCGTTCCTTCATAGACCCTGAGAGAAAATCCTGGAGCATTATTTACCACACGGACTGCAGCGGTTTAAGAAGGCAGGTCACCACCATCTTCTCAAGGGCAATTAGGGATAAGCAATAAATGCTGGCCTTGCCAGCGATGTCCACATCCCATAAATGAATTTTAAAAAAATCTCTGGTGGTATAAAGAGAACTATGCATCCATTTTTCCTTGCAGTCTAGGGAGGTTCACATGCTAGCTATCAGAATCAGTCGGAACTTCAAATTGGGCTTTGTGACTGCCAAAATGATTGATCTTTAAAAGCCAACTCAACAGTCAACACCAAAGAAAATCGAATTGCCTTCACAGCGAGGGATTTATACTACCAGTCTCACTCAGAATAAGAATTCCACGATACATTATTAAATATCAAATTATTCAAAGAGATTAAATGATTAACAACTAGCACTATAGTCAGAGGTTGGTGTCAGTATTGAAATTAACTCTGACTTCTGGGATTTTGTTTTATGGCTAGACATTAAAACAGTTTCTTCTCAGGCAACCCGGAGTGTTATAACATGCACAGAACATTTAGATTTGTCTCCTGTCTCATGCTACTTTTATGTTTAGCCCTTATAAGAGCTATAGTAAAACCAAATTTAATAAATTGATATGAATTCTCAAACATTGGCCCTGAATTTGCGGTCAGTATGACGCCCCCTTTGAAACTGACCACAACTTCAGATTTTGGCGCGTGCACTAGCGCATGCGGAAATCCTGAAGTTGCGGTCTGTCAATGACAGCTCCGAAACTGGCCGTGCTCTGCCCCCCACCCCCCCCACACAGAGCCGGCAATCAGTGAAATCTCAGAAATCATTGAAACTGACGAAAACTTCGGCTCTTCCGCAGTAATTACGCTGTTAAATATCTCACTAAAAGTTAGACCCAAAAGGATTTGGTGTAACTGGGGTTTTTAGCAGCGTATTGACTGCTAAACAAATGTTAAGGGCCTGGAAAACTAATTTTAATTTTGTGCAGTGTGAAAATTGTCCATTTTAATAAAAATTAAAATTCAGAAACTTTTCAAAAATACATTTTAATTTTTAATTTTTTTTAAGTTTGTGCATCTATATTTTAGGTTTGCCTTTTCCCCATGTGCAAACCCCAAACTTTCTTTTGCTCTCTCTAAAATGTTAGAATTTTTAGGGCTTACCCGCTTCATTGTTCACTGTCTGTGACAATTCTGCCTTTTGATTGGCTGCTTAGACAACCTGCTGACTGTTGTGTCGGTACCTTTCTACCTAGACACAATTTAGGACTCAGAACTCAGAGATTCAAACATGAAGTGCTTTATTGGAAGGAAAGGAAGTTCTGGAAAGTTCTGAACAAAGAGAGCTAAAACTTAACAGAGAACACCCAACCATTTATCTCCTGTGACAACGCCACCACAGGTGGGAGGAGAACACACAATAGAACACACAATACATAACATTTCCTCCCCTCTTAAATGGAAGGTCCACATTATTCCTCAACAGGTAAGTTACTTTCAATGCACTCAACCCTGGGGTTTATTCTGCCCCAGTCTTGTGGGTAAGTCACTAAGCCTACAGATCCAAGCGTCTTGGGAGGCCGCCGCTCTCTGACAGGATACCGGCGGTCATCGCTGGCTTCCACAGCAGTAGGCATTGACACAGGCCTGGATGGAGAAGGTGCCTGTGTCAGTTGAAAGTCAGGAGTTTGCACAGGTGGAACAGTCTCTTTGACTTCCTGTGTTGGAGAAGAGCACTGTGGCAAAGGATGCTGGTTTGCGGTATCATCCGGAAACAGTTCAGGCCAACCAGCCGTTGGAGCCTCTGTGGCTGTCTCTGCTCCTAGCAACAGTTGATCTGTGTGTCTTCTCCAGACGACGTCCTCAGCAGTCTCAACCATGTAAGACACAGGGCCCGTCTGCGCGATCACCATAGCAGGAACCCATTTCGGTCCAGTGTTGTAGTTTCGAGCTAGGACGTGCTCTCCCGGATGAAACCGTCTCTCCTTGGCTCTTTTCTCTCTCTTTTCAACTTGAGCTTGTTGTTGACAATGGACAACCTGTTCTGCCCTTGGAGGTTTGAGTAAGTCAAAACTTGTCCGCAACTGCCTCTTCATCATGAGCGAAGCGGGGGAGGTTTTGGTTGTGGCATGCGGCTCGTTCCTGTAGGACAACAGGAAGCTGTTCAGACGTTGGTGGATTGAGCCCTGACCTTGCGATGCCTTCAAGGCGTGCTTCAAAGTTTGTACAAACCTTTCTGCCTGGCCGTTAGTAGAGGGATGATAGGGCGCAGACCTGATGTGTTGGACACCATTCACATGCAGGAAGGTTGCAAACTCCTGTGATACAAATTGTGGACCGTTGTCACTTACAAGTTGTTCTGGTGAGCCATAACGGCTGAACAGCTCACCAAGTTTCTCAATTGTTTTTTCTGCCGTGGTAGACCTCATCACAGCGACCTCCGGCCACTTGCTACGAGCGTCCACAACCACCATGAACATCTTCCCTTCGAAAGGACCGGTGAAGTCCACATGTACTCGCTGCCACACTTCTGCAGGCCAATCCCAGGGGTGTAGGGTTGCCAGCTGTGGAACATTCCAGACCCTTTGACATGGGGAACATGTTTTGGCTTTCTCCTCAATATTCCCATCGAGACCTGGCCACCAGAAGTAGCTTCTTGCCATTTCCTTCATCCGAACCATCCCACTGTGGCCTGTATGAAGTTGTTGCAGTATAGGTTCCCTCAGAGGTGGCGGAATGATGACACGGCGTCCCCAAAGAAGACAACCTGCCTGGATGGAGAGCTCATTTCCTTTTGAAACGTAAGGTTTCAAACTAGGAGAATCTCGTATCGCTCTCCCTCGAATGACATCGTCCATTACCTCAGACAGGACTGGATCGTTGCGGGTGTACCTTCGCACCTGAACTGCAGTGACAGGTGCTCCCTCCACTTGTCTAAAGTAGAAGATGTCTATCTGACGAGGCTCTGGGGGAGTAACAGGCAAGGGTAGCCTCGAGAGACCGTCTGCGTTGCCGTGCAAGTCTGATTTGCGATATTTGATGTCGTATGTGTGTCCTGACAACAGTAAAGCCCACCTTTGCATCCTGCTTGCAGCGAGAGACGGAATTCCGGTGTGGGGCCCGAAGATTGAAGTCAATGGACGGTGGTCTGTCAGGAGTGTGAACCTTCTCCCAAACAGGTACTGATGAAATTTTCGAATTCCAAAAACGATTCCCAAGGCCTCGCGCTCGATCTGCGCATAGTTACTCTCGGCCTTGTTCAAGGTGCGTGATGCGAAGGCGATATGTTTCTCTTCACTCGAAGGCATGATGTGGGATATGACTGCTCCCATACCATATGGTGATGCATCACATGCTAGCTGCATGGGTAGCTTTGGGTCGAAGTGTGTCAGGACCTCCGAATTCAGCAATGCTTTCTTTGCTTGGGCGAAAGCTTCGTTGCACAGTTCAGTCCATTTCCATGTTTTGCCTTGACATAGCAACTGATGTAACGGCCTCAGCAATGTTGCTAAGTCTGGAATAAACTTCCCATAGTAGTTAAGTAGCCCCAGAAATGAACGTAACTGGCTCACATTCTGGGGTGCTGGGGCCTCCACGATCGCCTTGACCTTTGGCGGCGCCTTATGCAGGCCAGTAGCGTCAATCACATGCCCCAGGTACTCAACTGAAGACTGAAAGAATTCACATTTGTCTTTACGAACTCTGAGTCCGTACTCTTTCAGTCGTTGTAGTGTCGCATCCAAGTTCAGAAGATGATCCTCCTCATTTGTCCCAGTGACAAGGATGTCATCCAGGTAGCACTGGACTCCTGGCAGTCCACTCAAAATCTGATCCATTGCCCTTTGGAATAGAGCAGGGGCCGACATAATTCCAAACGGAAGGCGGCAGTACCTGTATAGCCCCTTGTGTGTCACAATTGTCAGCAGCTCCTTTGATTTGTCATCGACATGCATTTGTAGATAAGCCTGGCATAAGTCTATTTTGCTGAACTTTTGCCCTCCGGCCAGGCCCGTAATAAGATCGTCAATGAGGGGAAGAGGGTACTGTTCCACAGACAGCACCGGGTTAATAGTCACTTTAAAATCCCCGCAGGTTCGAACAGATCCATCCTTTTTCAGGACAGGAACAATGGGTGTGGCCCATTTGCTCACGCTCACAGGCTCCAGGACTCCATTCTTGACTAAGGTCTCCAAGTTAGCCTCAACTTTTGGCCTAATTGCATAGGGTACAGGTCGGGCTTTGTGAAACTTCAGCTTGCTGTCAGGTTTAATGTCCAGTCTCACGCTGATCTTTTTCATGCTCCCAAGTTCCCCATTGAAGAGTTCTGCATGTTTGTTTAACACTGCAGTCAGACCTGACTCCCCTTTTGACATCATGCGGACTGCAGGCCAGTCCAGCGTGATTTTCTCTAGCCACACACGTCCCAGTAGCAATGGGTAATTTCCCTTTACCACATGTAGTGGCAGTTTTGCAGTCTGTCCGTTCAATTTAACTGTCACCTCAATGACACCTCTCATGGCCACAGGTTCGCCGGTATACGTCTTTAGCACAATGTTTGTTGGCTGAAGGGTAAGATGCTTTAGCATTTTGTTGTAGACAGTGTCTGAAACAAGGGACACAGCCGCGCCTGTGTCCACCTCCATCCGCGCTGATTGTCCCTCCACCAGTGGTGACACCCAGTAGCCATTTAAATCACCTGCAACCGTCAGTATGTGCACCTCTTCCTCCTCAGAGGTGTCGCTCCCCTCTGTTTTGCTTGTTCCATCATACTGCACTGAATGAACACTCTTTTTCCTCTCTTGTCCAAATACAGACATTTTGCTTCCATGCTTCCCAGCTCTGTCTGTTCTTTTTTTACCTCTACAGGCGCGTTCAATGTGACCCTTTTTGCCACAATTTCGGCATTCCAGCTCCGTACACCAGCAGTCATTAGCGTGATGGCCCATTTTCCCACAATGGTAACATGTGCCGTTCCGCACACCTTTAGGCTCAGACGACACCTTGTGAACTCTCCCTGTTGAACTCAACTGGTGAGCCTCCTTTTCCGCCATCTCCATGGAGACACTAACGTCAATGGCCTTTTCAAGAGTAAGGTTGTCCTCAGTAAGAAGGCGCTACTGTGTGGCTGCATTTTGCAGACCACACACAAGTCTGTCTCTAATGGTGTCATTCAGCACCTCCTTGAACTGGCAGTGTTCCGACAACCTTTTTAAAGCAGCAATAAACATCGTCACTGATTCCCCCTCCTCTTGATTCCGTTTGTGAAATCTAAATCTCTCAGCAATAACCAGAGGTTTTGGTGAAAAATGTGCTCCAAGAATTTCCACTGGTTGCTTATATGTTTTAGTTCCTGGCTTATCTGGCTGCACGAGGCTGCGAAGTAAATTGAAAGTCTTCGGCCCAATTACACTCAAAAAGGTAGGCACGACCTTTTCATTTGCCACCGCATTCGCTAATACAAAATAGTCAAAACGTTCCGTATATGCGCTCCATTGCTCCACATTTTCATCAAAATCACCGATGTTTCCTAATATAGTAGCCATCTCACATTTCAAATTAAATTTTCTGTTTACTCACTGCACCCGTAACGTACGCAGATTCATCCGCTCCTCGTTTAGGACTCAGAACTCAGAGATTCAAACATGAAGTGCTTTATTGGAAGGAAAGGAAGTTCTGGAAAGTTCTGAACAAAGAGAGCTAAAACTTAACAGAGAACACCCAACCATTTATCTCCTGTGACAGCGCCACCACAGGTGGGAGGAGAACACACAATAGAACACACAATACATAACACTGACGTCACAGCACTTTGCACAAGGGGATCCCCATTAAGTTCCGTTGAATTGAATTCAAGGTCGGAAAACCCGAAGTTCCCGACAAAGGAACTGCGAGATCCCTGTGCGGAGTGTACTTCGGGGCCAGCAGTAAACGCCTTCGCTTTGCTGCTGGCCTCAAATTCCAGCCATTGTCTCAACCTTCCTTCCCCCACAATAAACCTTTCTACGTAAATCGGTCTTCCGATGTGGTTTGCAGTAAATGATTTATTATTTTGTACTGAAAAATGAGAGTACCGACTGTTCTTGGTAACACATGCCTGAAATGCCACAATGCACTGATTTAATGCTTCAATGTTCCGTACCTCTACAAATTGAATCTATAAAACATGAAATTAGCATTGGGGGTCTGGATTCAGCAATTATAACAAAGTAACTTGTTAGGTATGAGGTACTTAGCTAGTTATCTACCCATTATATGCATAAAATGAAAAGGCAAAAGTACAAAAGTAATTCCACTACTGATGCTGTCGCTTCATTCACATCATTGGACAAAAGGTTCATTTTGAGTAAATGAGGCAGAACACCATTTTGCTGCTCGCACAAGTTGTATATCAAAATCACTTCAAATACAAAGCAACCCACTGAGAATACCAGCCACTTTGGTTTTCCATATAAAAGAAAATTACAAAATAATAGGGTTGATTCCACGATCTGGCAGTTCCAGTGGGGATCAGCGCTGGCGGGAAACGCATCTTAAGAAATCGCTGGCACATAACCTAAGATTTCCCACCTAATTAAATTAAAGGATGGAAAATCAAGGGTTGTGTGGCCATGGTTTCCCAAGATCCGTTCCCTGCAATCGCCTCGCTACCTGTTGTTTCGCAGAATCACTAACTGCTATACAGTATAGAGGCTGTAAGAAAGGTGCTGGCTACTCACACACTCATCAAGTCTCATTGATTTGGAGTGACAGTCACTCATTTTGATTTAAAAACATAACCTATTTTACAGTATCTCACTCCTAAAAGTATACACAGCTCCATCTGTTTAAATGTGTTCATAATCAGTCTCAATCTTTTTGATTTTATATCTAAGCTTGACCCTGAGCATTTCCCCACTGTTGACAGGTCTGCCCTCACAAGCAGTTAGTTCTCCACAGCAAGGAACTAGACAATGAAAATCAATCAGAAGGTTCGAGGCCCGAGTAGATCACAGAGTAGCATGTTTGCTATTAGCAGGCACAAAAGCGGCAGGGATTTGGCAGCAACACTTGCCTTGAACAGTTGTAGGGAGCACCTTAAAAGGAGCAGGAGACTCTAGAGGTATGGATTTAAAGTACTTTCCCACCTCTAGCTGTGATATTTTTGTGGATGACACAGTCTTTGAAAAGCTGATTTTAGTCTATTCCCAGAATGATTGGGATCTTTTTAATTTTATTTTCAAACCCACTTTCCAATAAGTTTGAAAAATACAATAATAACCTTTCTCCTTTAATTTGATTTAATCTAAATGCCATGATTATTCAAGCACAAAAATATTAAAAACATCACAGCAGATGTACCACTACCATTATACTACTGAATAATAGTGCTATGAGATGATAGGATTAAAGCCTGCGCCTTCGATTCTATCCTTATATGGTATTGGAAAGGGGATGCAAAGCAAAGGCTAGATGCTTCGGCATATGGAGCGACCAAAATTCTGGGGGAATATGGAGAAGATAATTAATCTAGGCGTACAATGTGCAAATTCCCATGGCTAGCTTGGTGAAGGCATGGGATTAGATTGCCTGCCTACATGCTTAGATTCATAGAAACATAGAAAAATAGGAGCAGGAGTAGGCCATTCGACCCTTCGAGCCTGCTCTGCCATTCAATATGATCATGGCTGATCTTCTATCTCAATACCATATTCCTGCTCTCTCCCCATACCCCTTGATGCCTTTTGTGTCTAGAAATCTATCTATCTCCTTCTTAAATATACTCAGTGACTTGGCCTCCACAGCCTTCTGTGGTAGAGAATTCCACAGGTTCACCACACACTGAGTGAAGAAATTTCTTCTCATCTCAGTCCTAAATGTCCTACCCCGTATCCTGAGACTGAGACCCCTCGTTCTAGACCCCCCAGCCAGGGAAAACATCCTCCCTGCATCCAGTCTGTCTAGCCCTGTCAGAATTTTATACATTTCAATGAGATCCCTCCTCATTCTTCTAAACTCTAGTGAATACAGGCCGAGTCGGCCCAATCTCTCCTCATACAACAGTCCCGCCATCCCAGGATCAGTTTGGTGAACCTTCGCTGCACTCCCTCTATGGCAAGTATATCCTTTCTTAGGTAAGGAGACCAAAACTGCACACAGTACTCCAGGTGTGGTCTCACCAAGGCCCTGTATGACTGTAGTAAGACATCCTTGCTCCTGTACTCAAATCCTCTTGCAATGAAGGGCAACATACCATTTGCCTTCCTAACTGCTTGCTGCACCTGCACGTTTGCTTTCAGTGACTGGTGTACAAGGACACCCAGGTTCCTTTGTACATCAGCATTTCCCAATCGATCATATATCAAATAATACTCTACCCTTCTGTTTTTCCTACCGAAGTGGATAACTTCACATTTATCCACGTTATACTGCATTTGCCATGTATTTGCCCACTCACTCAACTTGTCTAAATCACCTTGAAGCCTCTTTGCATCCTCCTCACAACTCACAATCCCACCTAGTTTTGTGTCATCAGCAAACTTGGAAATATTACATTTACATAGAAACATAGAAGATAGGGGCAGGAGTAGGCCATTCGGCCCCTCTAACCTGCTCCGCCATTCAATGCGATCATGGCTGATCATCCAAGTTCAGTACCCGGTCCCTGCTTTCTCCCCATACCCCTTGATCCCTTTAGCCTTAAGAAATATATCCAACTCCTTCTTGAATATATTTAATGAATTGGCCTCTACTACCTTCTGTGGTAGAGAATTCCACAGGTTCACCACTTGTACTGGCCGCGCTAGACGTGCTCCTATCTAGCTATCCAGCAAGTTAAACACTCATTCAAAATAATTCTTCCTGAAGCGGTTGCTGTTTTGAAGCTTTTACTTGAACAAATTTGTGAAACTGTAAACAAAGACAAAGTATGTTTTGTACATAAACTGAGTACTACACATTCGATATTACACAAGATACAAACATATTTACAACAGTAGAATAGACTAATTGTATAACTAACTAACATTTGAACTAACTTCTGTAACTATTAAATATTAACCTTTTATAAACATAGTATTATCAAAATATTACTCTGACAACATTGCTATTATGCTAAGAACTAAAGATACTCACAGATATTGCGCTTGGCCTAACATATGAAGTCAGATTACACTGGATTGTAATGGAACCTCTCATAGCAAATTCTCCATTACTCAAGTCAGGTTCTTCCTGGCAAAACTGCTTCCTGGGGTCAACAGGAAGAAAGGTAAGAAGGTCAAATGACCTCTCACAGGAAGAAAGGAACAAAGGTCAAATGACCTCACACAGGAAGAAATGAACAAAGGTCAAATGACCTTTCCAGCTTACAAACTGTTAACACAATAACCGCCACCAGAGGGTGCTATTGCATGTAAAAATGTCCAGAATGTCACATAATGTCCATCGGTCCAGAACACTCCCCGTCTGGGGTCATTAACGACTCCACATAGTCCGAACTCTACTTGTCACTGGAGTCCTCTGGCGACAAAAAAAGAACCACCTCAGAGGCGGGCCGAGAGAAGACCTTCGCTGTTCCTTCTTTGATGACTCTCAAGTCCACCTTTCTCACTCTCCCGTCCTGGCTGGGATGGGAGTTCACGATGATAGCCATAGGCCACTCATTCCTTTTTACCTGATTGTCCCTCATCAAGACAACATCTCCTTCTTTGAGATCCGGCCTCTTGTCCTGCCACTTGCGTCGGCTCTGTAGTGTGTTGAGGTACTCCCTTCGCCACCTGTTCCAAAACGTGTCTGCCAGACTCTGGACTCGTTTCCATTCTTCCTTGAAGAGTTCTCCTTCCCCAAACTCTCCTGGAGGACAAGGGGGAACACCTGTCTTCTGGGTCAAAAACATGGCCGGAGTGAGGATGAGGGGCGATTCTGGGTCTGAAGATACAGGAATGAGGGGCCTTGCATTCATCACGGCGGTGACCTCAGCCATCAGCGTGGTCAAGACCTCATGTGTGAGGCACGACGATCTACCTTGGAGAAACATGCAGTCGAGGATACAACGGGCAATGCCGATCATACGCTCCCATGCGCCACCCATGTGGGATGAGTGAGGTGGGTTGAATACCCAGGTGCATTTCTGCTCTTGGAGATACTTCTCCACCCTCTGAGAGCTGGAACTAGATCCATCCATCTTCAGCTCTCTGCAAGCGCCAACAAAGTTTGTGCCGCAATCTGAGCGTATTTGCTTTGCCGGGCCTCTAATTGAGAAAAACCTTCTCAGAGTGTTTATGAAGCTGGAGGCGCCCATTGTTTTTATGACTTCGATGTGTACAGCTCTTGTGGACATACATGAGAACATCACCGCCCACCTCTTGCTGTTGGCGTGCCCTCCTCTGGTGCGGCGTGAGACCACGTCCCATGGTCCGAAGACATCTACGCCTACGTAGGTGAAAGGTGGTGCTACTTGTAGCCGCTCGGCTGGCAGATCTGCCAGCTGTTGGTGCTCCATCTTCCCACGGAGTTTCTTGCAGGTGACACATTTGAAAAGCGTGCCGCTGATACATCTCTTAGCTCCAACCAACTAGAGGCCGTCTGCTCTGATGGCACCTTCGGTGAAATGTCTGCCCTGGTGCTTCACGGCCTCATGATGGTAACGCACGAGCAGAATGGCCAGATGATGATGATCTGGAATGAGGATGGGGTTGGTTGCATTCGTTCCTAGTTGAGACTGCGATATGCGTCCCCCAACTCTGAGAAGGCCGTCGGTGTCGACGATGGGATGCAGCTTCTGTAGACTGCTGTGAGGAGGTAGGTTGTGTTCTGCTGCTATGCACTTCAACTCTTCTGAATAACACTCGTGTTGGACACTCTTTATCACAAGGATTGTGGCTCTCTTGAGCTCCTCTTCAGAGGGACTCTTCCGACAGATGTGCCACCCATGGCAGTTACTCCCTTGTGTAGGCTGGGAGAAGGTATGAGCTATATGGGTTAGGCGTGCTATCGTCTTTATGAGAGTGTTCCATTTGGAGAAACGCTCGAAGCATTTGGTGCTCATCAGGTTCTTACAGATTTGAGTAACGTTCGCTGTTACCTGTGGGCGTATCTCGCAGTCAGAAACAGGGTTGAGTAGGTCGAATGACTCGTTGATTTCGGAGAAGTGTGGGAACGGATCCTGAAGAAAAGCAGGTCCTGACAGCCAAGTCGTGCTACTGAGTAGGGACGCTGTTACAGATCTAGACCCATGGTCAGCTGGGTTCAGGTCTGTAGGGACGTACTTCCACTAGAAGTAAAGGGAATTAAGGGTTACGGGGAGCGGGCAGGAAATTGGACATGTGTCTAGGTTCGGAATGGTCATGGCCCTGTGGGTAGTGGAGTGGGCCCAGGGGCCGTGTAGCCTGGTTCTGCTCCTACTGTGTTCTAATTCTGTGTTAGATTTCAGGAGATGGTTTTATTCCTGTTCCTGGCTGGGGTGGAGATCGCCTTTACAGAAGGTAAGTACTGTAGAAAATATAGGGACAGAGTGATCTCCTGGATGAGTTTCGATCGCCTAGATGGGTCGGAGAGGAATTTCCCAGATTTTTTTCTCCCAAATTGGCCATTGGGTCTTTATCTGGTTTTTCGCCTCTCCCGCGAGATCACATGGGTTCGGGTGGATGCAGAGTGATAGAAGATTTGAGGTTAGGATCAGATCAGCCATGATCTTATTGAATGGTGGAGCAGGCTCGAGGGGCCGATTGGCCTACTCCTGCTCCTATTTCTTATGTTCTTATGTTCTTATGGTCGGGGGACGTGGACTGTCGAATACGTTGGACTCTATTGTTCACGTATACGTAAAACCGTCTACTTTGGTTATGGATGTATCCTAGCACCACTTTGCTGTCTATATAATATGTGATGCTGTCGAACTTCAGATCAATCTCGTCTTCTATGAACTCTGCAATCTCAACTGTTAATACTGCTGCACACAGTTCCAATCTGGGTATGGTGAGGTCTGGCTGGGGCGCCAACTTGGCCTTTCCAAAGACGAAGCCGATTTTGCTTTGTCCTTCTTGAGTGCTGACCTTCAGATAAGCCACACTTGCAATGGCCTTAGCGGATGCGTCTGCGTCTGCAAAGACACAAAGCTCTTTGAATTGGGCATTTAAGGGAGAGAAAGACGAATAGCAGCGAGGTATTCGGATCTCCTGTAAGTCTTGGAGTGAGTCTCTCCATCTGTCCCACTCTGCTTCCATCTCTTCAGGGAGAGGTGAATCCCACTCTTCAGCGCGTGTGGAGAGTTCCCTGGGGAGCAGCCTAACTTGTATGGTGACAGGGGTTAAGAAGCCGAGAGGGTCGTATAGGCTGTTGACTGTAGAGAGCACTCCTCTACGTGTGAAGGGTTTCTTGGCGTCTAGGACTTGGAACGTGAACGTGTCTGTTGCTATGTTCCACGACACCCCTAGGCTACGCTGTAGGGGGAGGTCATCAGTGAAGAGGTCTAGGTCCTTGACGTCCTTAGCACGATCTTCAGGGGGGAATGCCTCCATCACTGCTGGTCTGTTAGAGGCTATCTTGTGTAGCCTGAGGTTGGATAGTGCAAGTAGTTCCTGGGCTCGTCCGAGGGTACTGATGGCCTCTGCTTCGGTCGGGAATGACTTCAGTGCGTCGTTGACGTAGAACTCTCGTTCGATGAACCCTCTCACATCACTGCCAAAGTCGTCGTCTTCTTCCTTGGCAGCCCTCCTTAGTCCGTATATGGCGACAGCAGGGGATGGGCTATTCCCAAAGACATGGACACGCATTCTGTAGTCCACAATGTCTCTATTAGGGTCATTGTCCCGATACCACAGGAAGCGGAGGAAGTCTCTGTGGTCTTCTCTCACCACGAAGCAATGAAACATGTGCTGGATATCGGCAGTGATGGCGACGGGCTCTTTCCTGAATCTCATGAGCACTCCCAAGAGGCTGTTGTTAAGATCAGGCCCTGTGAGGAGTACGTCACTGAGACGCCCTGATATGGTGCACTGGAGTCAAACACCACGCGGATCTGTTCCGGCTTTTTGGGGTGATAGACTCCGAAGGAAGGGAGGTACCAACACTCTTGGCCTTCCTGGAGTGGAGGAGCTATCTCTGCATGATCGTTGACAAGCATTTTCTTGACAAATTCTAGGAAGTGTGCTTTCATCTCTGGCTTCTTCTCTAGTGTGCGACGGAGTGAGTTAAGACGATTATAGGCATAACCCCTGTTGTTCGGCAGCCGTCATCTGGGGTTCCGGAAGGGTAAGGGTGCAACCCAGCTGTTAGAGCTGTCACGAGAGACCTCATTGTCCATAATCTGGAGGAACCTCATGTCGTCGATCGATGGAGCAAGTTTGTGGTCGTTGGTGGTACGACAGAAGACTGACTGACCCGGGTTCTCTCCACTGAGCATCATCTGTGTGCTGTCTGCGGAGATCAGCGCTGGGGTTTTCTGAGGCTGAGCCTTATAACTGAACTTCTCTGTCACTCGGATCTGACTACTGCATGGGGTAAGGTAGCTTGTACGACCATTCTCCAAGATGGAAGTCTTGAGTGTGCTCACCTGAGATGGCTTGTGAGCGCCCTTGAGGCACACATCTCCAACAATGACACAGCCGAGGTCTAGCCTTTGGGCGAAAGGGGCATCATGTGGACCGTTGATCTGCTCCCTTATCTTATGTACCCTCAGGATGTCTCTTCCCAACAACAGAAGTATGCTTGCATCTGGGTCAAGAGGTGGGATCTCGTCTGCAATGCGTCTCAGATGACGGTGATGACGAGCTGCATTCGGAGTGGGAATCTCGGAACGGTTGTCGGGGACTTGATTACATTCGATGAGTGTAGGAAGGGGGAGACTAATCTTCCCACCGACTGACTCAACAACGTAACCGTAGGCCCTCCTGCCGGCTGTCTCTGAAAGTCCAGCACACGTCTTCAGCGTGTAAGGCGACGGACTTCCTTTGATCTTGAAGATGTTGAAGAACTCGGATCTTGCTAGAGAACGATTGCTTTGTTCATCTAGTATGGCATACATCTTTTCAGATTCCTGGCGACATCCTGCAGGGTACACATTAACGAGGCATATCTTGGAGCATGCTCTTGCGCTCACTCCCTCTCCACACACCTCGGTGCACCTGGATGTAATCTCCATACCAGCAGCTCCCTCTCTCTCCCCACCGTGCTCTGATGCGGGAGGAGGTGTTTCTGACTTCCAAGGAGCTGGGCCTGGGTGTAGTGCTGAAACGTGCCGATCACTTTCACATTCAGTGCATTTTGCATCCACCTTGCAGTTCTTGGCGAGATGGCTCGTGGACGAGCAGCACCTGAAACATATAGAGTTCTCTTTAAGATATTGTTTCCGATCTTCCAGGGACATCTCCCTGAAGCCTCTGCACTTCTTTAAAGGATGGGGCTTGTTGTGGATAGGGCATTGTTTGCTCATATCCTCAGGTTTCTTCTGAATCTTTGTGTGCTCAGTTGAGGACACTTGCATTCTGTGGACAGATATTGGTGTCTTTCCATGTCTGTCGAACTTGTCTCTTCTGGCAAGTGCTGGTTGGGAGGAGAAGAAGTTGAAGCTGGGGTCGTTCCTGGCTTTGGCTTCTTTACGGATGAATTTAACGAACGCAGAGAATGGTGGGAACGCCACATTGTGCTTTAGCTTGAACTTTGATCCAAACGTTATCCACTTCTCCTGCAGGTTAAATGGAAGCTTCTCAATGATGGGACTTACCCCTCTGGAAGTGTCTAAGTACGATAGACCGGGTAGGTAGCCGTCCTGCTTTGCGGCTTCGAGTTCCGACAGCAGATCTCCAAGGTCGCGGAGCTTCTGGGGTTCCTTACTCGTCAACCTCGGAAAGTTCTCCAACCTGTCAAAGAGAGCCCTTTCAATGGCTTCAGGCGAGCCGTAGCTTTCTTCCAGCCTCGCCCAATTCTTCAACCCCTCTGGCAGCTGCCCCACATTGGCCGCTTTTATCCTGCAGGCCTGTCCGGCGGACTCTGGGCCGAGCCATTTGATAAGAAGGCCGAGCTCTTCTCCTGCCGACAGGTCTAAGCCCGATATGGCATCGTGGAAGCAGGACTTCCAAGCCCGATAATTCTCTGGCCTGTCATCAAACTTGATTAACCCCGAAGTCACCAGCTGGGTGCGTGCAAGGTATTTGGCGAGGTCGTAGGTGCTGGGACCTGTGCCAGGGTTGCCTTGGCTGGGGCTCTGTTGGGGGTCTCAAGGAACCGAGAGGAGATTTGCCTCTGACTTTCTCTATTCGGCATCCTATTCCTTTGCACCGTGTCTTCCATTCTGCTGGCGGAGGCTCTGCGGCTTGAGGCACGCCATCTGCTTTGACCTTGGTTGGCAACTTGTGGCATGTTATACGAAGTGTTTGCGTCTGTAGAGATGTGCGGGCCTCCATCCCTTTCTCCTGTAAACTGTATGTCGGCATGGTCGCTCACGTAATCTATGGTGCGCTGTCGTGGACTCTGCCACGGAATGGGAATTAAAGGTTTGTAAGCTGTCTCGGGATCAGCTCCCTCCAAAATTGCCTCGAATACTTGTGTCTCGGCTAATGCAGCATCTATCTCTTTTTGTTGCTGCAGAGCCTCTAATGTGGCTTGGAGACGGGCCTGTTCAGCCTGGCGTTCCACTTGGTGTTGGGCCTGTTCCACTTGGAATTCAGCTTGGAGTCGGGCCTGTTCTGCTTGGAGCCGGGCCTGTTCTGCTTGGGATTCAGCTTGGAGACGGGCCTGACTTACTTTTATTTCTATTTCACTGTCCGTATGCGCAGCTCTGGCTTGAGCTGCTACTAGTTTAGCCCGTGCTTTGGCGGGGGCTATGCTTACTCTAGAACTACCCGATGACCGTGAGCCAACTTGCGACCTGTAGTAACCGGTGCTTATAGACCGATTGTCACGTTCTACAGTTTCGTCTGCCTGTTTAAGGTCTTCTACTTGCTGCAAAGCATTTTCGTTATTATCTTCTGACATGTTGGTGTGAGGTAGATGTGCTCTACGAGGTTAAGGCTTACTCTGGGTTCCTCCTGCTCCGCTCTTCACAGCTAGCCATATTGCTATCTTTTCACTGTACTGGTCGCGCTAGACGTGCTCCTATCCAGCTATCCAGCAAGTTAAACACTCATTCAAAATAATTCTTCCTGAAGCGGTTGCTGTTTTGAAGCTTTTACTTGAACAAATTTGTGAAACTGTAAACAAAGACAAAGTATGTTTTGTACATAAACTGAGTACTACACATTCGATATTACACAAGATACAAACATATTTACAACAGTAGAATAGACTAATTGTATAACTCACTAACATTTGAACTAATTTCTGTAACTATTAAATATTAACCTTTTATAAACATAGTATTATCAAAATATTACTCTGACAACATTGCTATTATGCTAAGAACTAAAGATACTCACAGATATTGTGCTTGGCCTAACATATGAAGTCAGATTACACTGGATTGTAATGGAACCTCTCATAGCAAATTCTCCATTACTCAAGTCAGGTTCTTCCTGGCAAAACTGCTTCCTGGGGTCAACAGGAAGAAAGGTAAGAAGGTCAAATGACCTCTCACAGGAAGGAAGGAACAAAGGTCAAATGACCTCACACAGGAAGAAAGGAACAAAGGTCAAATGACCTTTCCAGCTTACAAACTGTTAACACAATAACCGCCACCAGAGGGTGCTATTGCATGTAAAAATGTCCAGAATGTCACATAATGTCCATCGGTCCAGAACACCACTCTCTGGGTGAAGAAATTCCTCCTCATTTCTGTACTAAAAGGCCTACCCCTTATCCTTAGACTGTGACCCCTGGTTCTGGATTCCCCGACCATCGCGAACATCCTCCCTGCATCTAGTCTGTCCAGTCCTGCCAGAATTTTATAAGTTTCAATGAGATCCCCTCTCATTCTTCTAAACTCCAGCGAGTACAAGCCCAATCAACCCAATCTCTCCTCATACGTCATTCCTGCCATCCCAGGTATCATTTGGTTCCCTCACCCAAATCATTGATATATTTGTGTAGCTGGGACCAAAGCACTGATCCCTGCGGTACTCCACTAGTCACCGCCTGCCACCCCGAAAAAGACCCATTTATTCCTACTCTCTGTTTCCTGTCTGTTAACCAATTTTCAATCCATGCCAGTATATTAATTTTGCACACTAACCCCTTATGTGGGACTTTATCAAAGGCCTTCTGAAAATCCAAATACACTACATCCACTGGTTCTCCCTTATCTCTTCTACTAGTTACATCCTCAAAAAACTCCAGTAGGTTTGTCAAACACAATTTCCCTTTCATAAATCCATGTTGACTTTGTCTAATCCTGTTGATATTCTCTAAGTGTTTTGTTATCACATCCTTTTAATAGACTCTAGCATTTTCCCCACTACTGATGTTAGGCTAACTGGTCTATAGTTCCCTGTTTTCGCTCTCCCTCCTTTTTTAAATAGTGGGGTTACATTTGCCACCCTCCAATCTGCAGGAACTGTTCCATAATCTATAGACTTTTGGAAGATGACAACCAATGCATCCACTATTTCCATGGCTACCTCTTTTAGTACTCTGGGATGCAGATTATCAGGCCCTGGAGATTTATCGGCTTTCAGTCCCATTAATTTCTCCAGCACTATAGTTTTACTAATACTAATTTCCTTTAATTCCTCCTTCTCACTAGACCCTTGGTTCCCTAGCATTTCTGGAAAGTTATGTGTGTCCTCTTCCGTGAAGACAGAACCAAAGTATTTGTTTAATTGCTCTGCCATTTCCTTGTTCCCCATTATAAATTCTCCCGTTTCTGACTGTAAAGGACCTACATTTGTCTTCACTAATCTTTTTATTTTTACATACTTGTAGAAGCTTTTACAATCCACTTTTATGTTCCTTGCAAGTTTACTCTCACTCTATTTTTCCCCTCTTAATCAATCTCTTGGTCCTTTTTTGCTGAACTCTAAACTGCTCCCAATCCTCAGGCTTGCTACTTTTTCTGGCAACTTTTTATGACTCCTCTTTGGATCTAATACTATCCTTAATTTCTTTTGATAGTCATGGTTGGGCCTCATTTCCTTTTGTGTTTTTGTGCCAGAAAGGAATGTATAACTGTTGCAATTCATGCATTCGTTCCTTTAAATGTTAGCCATTGTCTAGCCACTGTCATGCCTTTTAATGAAGCTCCCCAATTTATCATAGCCAACTCATTCCTCATACCATCGTAGTTTCCTTTGTTTAGATTTAGGACTCTAGTTTCGGATTGGACATCTTCACTTACCATTTTAATGAAGAATTCTATCATGCTATGGTCACTCTTCCCTAAAGGACCCCGCACAAGAAGATTATTAATTAACCCCTTCTCGTTGCACAATACCCAATCTAGGATAGCCTGTTCCCTAGTTGGCTCATCAATGTACTGGTCTAAAAAACCATCTTGTACACACTCCAGGAATTCATCCTTCACAGCATTATTGCTAATTTGGTTTGGCCAGTCTATATGTAGATTAAAGTCACCCATGATTACTGTAGTACCCTTGTTACATGCATCTCTAATTTCCTGTTTGATGCCATCGCCTACATTACCACTCCTGTTTGGAGGCCTATATACAACTCCCACCAATGTTTTCTGCCCCTTGGTGCTTCTTAGCTCCACCTAGACTGATTCTACATCTTAATTTTCTGAGCCAATATCCTTTCACTATTGCTCTGATTTCATCCTTTACTAAACAAGGCCACCTCACCTCCTTTTCCTTTTCACCTGTCCTTCTTAAATATCGAATATCCTTGGATATTCAGCTCCTAGCCTTGGTCACCCTGCAGCCATGTCGCCATAATCGCAATTATATCGTATCCGTTTACATCTATTTGTGCTGTTAATTCATCTACCTTATTATGAATGCTTCGTGCATTCAGATACAGTGCCTTTAGATTTGTCTATTTAACATTTTTAGACATCTTAACATTTTTTTGTAATATGGCCCTTTGTCTTATTACCATTTTTTCTTACCCGGACCCTATTTGTTAGTGCACTCCTTTGTTTGTACGCTCTGTCCCTTCCTGACACAATCTGGTTATCCTTACCCCAATCACTTTTCTGCACTGCTAGAGCATTCTAGATTGCTCTCCACTGGGAGCCCCCATCCCTTATTTAGTTTAAAGCCCTATCTACCTCCCTAGTTATTCGATTCGCTAGAACTCTGGTCCCATTCAAATGCTTCATGACATAAGAAGACAATGAGAAAGAGGAAAGGGGGAAATTACCCTAAATAATAGAAACTCCCAGTGAATCACAAATCGATTTTTAATTTTTTGCAGGGCTCATCAAGATGAATAATCTCAGTGCTGGAAAATGAAATATTTTCCAATTGAGGTACCCACTGTCAGCATCAAGCACTTCCAGGTTAGCTTCCCAGAGCCAAATGCAGAGCACAGCTCCCTCCACTCAACCCACATGAAATGCTACAATCGTGACCTCAAAAGAGCAACTCTTACTGCTCCAGTGTGGTACTTTTTCACTTTCCGACACCAACCAGCCTGACTGAATGTCACTGCAGCTTACACATTCCTGTCCCCTTTGCTTAGGGTGCATCTCCATCCATGCAGGACTTCCACCTGTCGCAGGGATACATCCCTGACCCTGGCCAATCCTTTGGCCTCAGGGTCACTTAAATATGGGAGCTAGGCTCCATGGCCTACACCAGAGAGTCTGGCTGAAATGGGGGTGGAGTTTTGGTGCAGTAGGCATTGGAGGTCTCCCACAGCCTCTGAGCTGTCCGTAAACTGGCAACATTACAAAAAAATTGTTTTCTTTCCTCTGTGGGCTCCCCTCCAGCTTTGCAAACTGGATGAGGGGCCTAACAGGCATCCTTTGCATCCAGCGGTCAAATGATGAATTTGCCAGGTAATATACTAAAGGAGGTATTTCTGCCATATGCATCTTCGGTCCTATGCTGGCTGATTGTGCACTGCTGGGCCTGGGCACCAGGAAATGGGCTGGTGCAAAGAGGCAGGCTACCTGATTGACTATTAATTGCCCTCCAAAGTGGCCTCGCAAGCCACTGAGTTGTACCAAGCAGGGCAACTAAGCATGGGCAATAAATGCTGCCCTTGCTCACATCCTGTGAATTAAAAAAACCTGATCTGCCTGAAACCATCAGTAGTTTTGGTATTACATGTGTACTACTTAGCTTAATAAAACGTTCTAATTATTTAAAACTTTCTAGCCATCTATTTTTCAGATATAAAACAACACAATGGCCCGGATTTTACTGTCAGTGGTGAACAAACAGCATTAAACTTGCCCACTGCATTCTGTGGATTTTTGCAATGGATTAGATGAAGGTGAAGAGCCGTAATTAGAGAGCTGTAACAGCGTGGTGCTGTGATTAGACAGCCGTAACAGCATGGTGCCCTCTACAGGGGATTTGGGACCTGTATGAATAGGACAAGCAAATGTGCCTCCTTAACCAATCAGATTGAAAAATACTAAATGAGACATGCAGAGTCTGAACCACAAAGTGTAAGTTAGAATATTTAATTCAATGCCAAATTATGTCCAGAAAGCAACATAAAGGGAAATAAAGATGGGATTAAAAGAGAGAGATAAAAGAGAGAAAAACAGTTTTAAAAAAATATTTTAAAAAATTTATTGTTTGAAATCTCCAACTATAATTAAAATTCAAAGGAATGAATTTCCACACTTGAAAAAGTGCCAGAAAGGTTGTTTGGCAGTAATTAAGACTTATCACGCCATTAAAAATTTATTTGCGCTAGAATGGACAAGCCCTAACATTTTCTGGTGTATTTAGTGGGTATCTAACATGTAAGTACCACAACTTCACGTCCTTCCATGTGATTGAATGCTGAGCGTCTCGACTTGGTCCTGTGTAGCGAAGCTTCCAGAGGAGCAGGGCAACTTGGACAGCAACTTCCTGATATCCACGTATAACTGCACATGTGCAGTTGGCGGAAGTTGCAGTCCAATTTACTCTATAATAAGGGAGTGATTATTTGCATTTTTGACTCTCTCTGCACATGCACGCCCATTTGGTATTGTGCATGAGCACTCAATCCAGTTGTGCATGCATAGTACCCAATGGTGCGGCGGCTGCAGCCTGCACTGCCACACTTTACTCGGCTCCATGCAGAGAAGATCAGGGGATCTGTTGGTGGCCGGGGAAAGGGGGGAGAGAGAGGATCGAAGGGAAAAGAGAGACGATAGAAGTGGGGGAAAGAGGGAGGATCGAAGGGGGGAGAGAGAGAGGATCGAAGGTGGGGAGAGAGGATCAAAGGTGGGGAGAGAGGATCGAAGGTGGGGAGAGAGGATCAAAGGGAAGAGAGGAGATCAAAGGGGGGAGAGAGAGGAGATCGAAGGGAGGAGAGAGAGGATTGAGGGGGGAGAGAGGATTGAGGTGGGAGACAGAGGATCAAAGGGGAGAGAGGGAGGATCGAAGGGGAGAGAGAGAGGATTGAAGGGGGGAGAGGGAGAGGGGATCAAAGTGGAGGTTGGAGAGCAGATCGGGGGGAGAGAGAGGAGATCAAGTGGGGACAAGAGGCGATCAAAAGGGGGAGAGAGAGGATCGAAGGGGGAGGGAGGATCAAAGGGGGTGAGAGAGGAGAGGGGATCGAAGGAGGAGAGGAGAGAGGTGGATGAATTTGCGCAAATAGAGGTAAACGAATATGATATGGTTGGGATTACGGAAACGTCGCTCCAGGGTGGCCAAGGCTGGGAACTCAACATCCAGGGGTATTCAATATTCAGGAAAGATAGACAAAAAGGAAAAGGAGGTGGGGTAGCATTGCTGGTTAAACAGGGGATTAACACAATTGTAAGGAAGGATATTAGCTCTGATGATGTGGAATCTGTATGGGTAGAACTGAGAAATACCATGGGGCAGAAAACATTAGTGGGAGTGGTATATAGACCTCCAAACAGTAATGAGGAGGTTGGGGATGGCATTAAAAGGGAAATTAGAGAAGCATGCAATAAGGGCACAGCAGTTATCATGGGTGACTTTAATCTACATATAGATTGGGCTAACCAATTTAGTAACAATACTGTGGAGCAGGAATTCCTGGAGTGTATATGGGCTGGTTTCCTGGACCAATATGTCGAGGAACCAACTAGAGATCAGGCCATCTTAGACAGGGTATTATGTAATGAGAAAGGATTAATTAGCAATCTTGTTGTACGAGGCCCCTTGGGTCGGAGCGATCATAATATGATAGAATTCTCAGTTGACTCAGAGACTAGGATCCTGAATTTAAATAAAGGAAACTATGATGGTATGAGGCGCGAGTTGGGTAGGATTGATTGGGGAATGTCACTCAAAGGGTTGACAGTGGATAGGCAATGGCAAACATTCAAAGATCGCATGGATGAACTACAGAATTAGTCATCCCTGTTTGGCATAAAAATAAAACAAAAAAGGTGACTCAACCGTGGCTAACAAGGGAAATTAGGGATAGCATACGATCTGAGGACATATAAATTGGCAAGAAAAAGCAGTAAACCTGAGGATTGGGAGCAGTTTAGGATTCAACAAAGGAGGACAAAGGGATTAATTAAGAGGGGGAAAATAGAGTATGAGAGTAAGCTTGTAGGGAACATAAAAAGTGACTGTAAAAGCTTTTATAGATATGTGAAGAGAAAAAGATTGGTGAACTCAAGCGTAGGTCCCTTGCAGTCAGAATCAGGGGAATTTATAATGGGGAACAAATAAATGGCAGACCAATTAAATACATATTTTGGTTCTGTCTTCACAAAGGAGGACACAAATAACCTCCCAGAGATGTCGGGGAACATAAGATCTGATGAAGGGGAGGAACTGAAAGAAATCAGTATTTGTAGGGAAATGGTGTTAGGGAAATTGACGGGATTGAAGGCCAATAAATCCCCAGGGCCTGATAATCTACATCCTAGGGTAGTTAAGGAAGTGGCCCTAGAAATAGTAGATGCATTGCTGGTCATCTTCCAACATTCGATAGACTCTGGAACAGTACCCATGGATTGGAGGGTAGCTAATGTTACCCGACTATTCAAAAAAGGTGGTCGAGAGAAAACGGGGAATTACAAACCGGTAAGCCTGACATCGGTAGTGGGGAAAATGCTAGAGTCCATTATAAAAGATGTAATAGCAGAGCACTTGGAAAACAGTGACAGGATCGGACAAAGTCAACATGGATTTACAAAAGGTAAATCGTGCTTGACTAATCTACTGGAATTTTTTGAGGATGTAACTGGTAAAATAGATATGGGAGAACCAGTGGATGTGGTGTATTTGGACTTTCAAAAGGCTTTCGATAAGGTCCCGCATAAGAGATTAGCGTGTAAAGTTAAGGCACATGGGATTGGGGGCAAGGTATTGACTTGGATAGAGAACTGGTTGGCAGACAGAAAGCAAAGAGTTGGAATAAACGGGTCTTTTTCCAAGTGGCAGGCAGTGACTAGTGGGGTACCGCAGGGATTGGTCCTTGGACCCCAGCTATTCACAATATATATTACTGATCTAGACGAGGGAACTAGATGTAATATCTCCAAGTTTGCAGATGACACAAAGCTGGGTGGGCGTGTGTGCTGTGAGGAGGAGGCCGAGAAACTCCAGTATGATTTGGACAGGTTGGGTGATTGGGCAGAAGCACGGCAGATGCAATATAATGTGGATAAATGCGAGGTTATCCACTTTGGTGTCAAAAACAGGAAGGCAGATTATTATCTGAATGGCAATAGATTGGGAGAAGAGAAAGTGCAACGAGACCTGGGTGTCCTTGTGCACCAGTCGCTGAAGGTAAGCATGTAGGTGCAGCAGGCGGGTTTGAGTACAGGAACAAGGATGTCTTGCTGCAGTTGTACAGGGCCTTGGTGAGACCACATCTTGAGTATTGTGTGCAGTTTTGGTCGCCTTATCTGAGGAAGGATGTTCTTGCCATGGAGGGAGTTCAGCGAAGATTCACGAGGCTGATACCTGGGATGGCAGGAATGACGTATGAGGAGAGATTGGGTCGATTGGGCTTATACTCGCTGGAGTATAGAAGAATGAGAGGGGATCTCATTGAAACTTATAAAATTCTAACAGGACTAGACAGACTAGATGCAGGAAGGATGTTCCCGATGGTCGGGGAGTCCAGAACCAGGGGCACAGTCTAAGGATAAGGGGTAAGCCATTTAGGACTGAGATGAGGAGGAATTTCTTCACCCAGAGAGTGGTGAACCTGTGGAATTCTCTACCACAGAAGGCAGTAGAGGCCAATTCATTAAATATATTCAAGAAGGAGTTGGATATATTTCTTAAGGCTAAAGGGATCAAGGGATATGGAGAGAAGGCAGGAACGGGGTACTGAATTTGGATGATCAGCCATGATCTCATTGAATGGTGGAGTAAGCTCGAGGGGCCAAATGGCCTACTCCTGCTCCTATCTTCCATGTTTCTATGTTTCTATGAGAGGGGATCTTAGGGGAAGGAGAGCGGATCAGGGGAGGGAGAGAAAAGAGAGGCGATTGAAGGGTGGAGGAGAGCAGATCAGAGGGGGAGAGAGAGAGGAGAGGGAATCGAAGGGGGTTGGGGGGGAGAGAGCGGGCGGAGGTGGGGAGAGGAGGTCAGGAGCTTGTTAGTCAGCCTGGAGAGATGTATGTTGGACATCTTGGTGAGTTAAAAATTTAACAGTTGAACTTCTTTGTTAAACAGGATTACATTGAAGTGTGTTGAGGAGAAAGCATGGCTTGTCTTCTGATATGTAACGTGCTTGTGTAAGGAAATAAGTGTGGGGTAATAAAGCAGTGGTAGCGAGTCCTATTGCTAAAGATAACAGCAGGTAAAGGATGTTTTGTTTATGGAAAATGGTTCTGAGGTTAACAATTGCAAACTATTTTCATAGATAGTCTGTTTTAAGAGGATTTGGGAAATAGATACGTCATTTTGACATTTTCCTTTGATGTAGTCAAAATATATATATATGGTGTATAAAGGAGCATGGTTTTTAACAGTATCTCAGAGTGTACTCAAAAGATACAGAATCCAGATAATTCACTCTCTGTATGTAGTTAAGACTGATCACCTTTACTGTATATCAATAAAGTCTGTTCCGTATACTCCACTACGAAGTCTTGTGCTTACTCGAAACGTGTTGTTGTGAACCAGAGGAGAAAGGAGATTGCTTAACAGAGCTCGAGGTGGGGAGAAGGTCAGGATCTCGGGGGTGGGAAGAGCAAGGAGAGAACATTGGGGATCGGGGAAGAAAGTGATCCAGGTCTAAACAAGGGGGATGAGAGTGAGAACATGATCCAGGTGGGGTGATGGATCACATTCTCCCCCCTCTGTTAGACATGGATCACGTACTTCCAACCCCACCCCCACCCTCTTTAGAGCCGCACCATGTTCTCCCTCCCCTCCCGCTAGACCAGGCTGATTTCTTGGAAAGCCCAGCGCATGTGTGGCAAGTGACATCATTGGACTGGATGAAATCCGGAAGTCATTACACTGTCACTATTCACTTTATACCCAATAAACCTTTTAACAATCCATGACCTACACACAATGCCCCATCTGGGGGCGGCGGGGAGAAGGTCAGGGACCTAGTGGGGGGGGGGGGGAAGAGGGTCAGGAACCCTGGGGGTGGGGGGGGGAGAGAGATGGTCAGGAACCCAGGATGGGAGAAGTTCAGGAATCAGGGGTGGCGGGGGGGTCAGTGGGGGGAGAAGGTCAGGAGCTTATTGGGGGTGGGTCAGGAACTGAGGGGGGAAAAGGTCAGGAACCTGGCGGGGCGGGGAGTAGGTCAGGAACTTGTTCGAGAGGGAGAAGGTCAGGAACTTGTTGGGGGAGGGAAGGTCAGGAACTTGGCAGGGTTGGGGGGGTGGGGCTGGTGGGAGGAAGGTCAGGAACTTTGGGGGGGGAGAAGATCAAGAACCCAAGGGGGAGAGTCAGGAACTTGTTGGGGATGGAAAAGGGTAGGAATTGGGGGTTGGGGGGAAGGTCAGGAAGTTGTTGGGATGGGGGTTTGCAGGGGGGGAGAAGGTCCAAACCCATGAGGGTGAGCCCTGTCTGTCCTCTGAAAGCAGTACTGTGAGCTCTGGAGCCTGGCAGTCAGAATGAATGGATCAAATTACACATTGCAAAGTATTTGATTACTCAGGCAGGCAGGATCCAATTACTCCGAGAGTAGGGGCAAGAGCGAACCTGGTTGGGGATGGAGTGGAGTCCGGGATATAAGTATGTGAGAAGTGAAGGCCTAAACTCACCAAGGAGAGAGAGCAAAAAAAAAATCAAGGATTTAGATCACAGGGCAGCAGGTAGGTGATTGGTTGATGAGTATTACAGTTTTTTTTAGTCTCTAAGGTAGATAAGAAACTGTAACTTGCTATAATTTTACTTCATTAAATTAGTAACTAAAACTAGATAAACCAATTAAGTAATAAAACTAACAGAATTGATAAAAATAATTAATTAACTAATCAAATAAATAAAGAAGGTTAGATAGACATGGCAGGGCAGGTGATGTGTCGTAACTGCAGCATGTGGGAGTTGGTGGAGACCAGCGAGATTACGAGCAACCACATCTGCAGTAAGTGCCTGAAGCTCGAGGAACTTCGGCTCAGAGTTGTTGGGCTGGAGTCCCAGCTGCAGACACTGCGATGCATCAGGGAGGGAGAGTTACCTGGACACCTTGGGGGCGATTTTGTTAATGGGGGCGCGTTGGCACCCGCCCCCAAATTCTGCCCTTTTCCCGGCAGTCCCGCCTCCATACCCACCTCCCCAGGGCTGGCAGGAGGTAGTCACACCCTTTAGGTTAAGTAGTACTTTAGAATTAGTCAATGGTCAGGGACAGGAGGGTGTGACTGTGAGTCAGGAAGGTATGGGGACCCAGGATGTAGTGATGGAGGAGCCTCAGCCCTTGTCTTTGACCAACAGGTATGAGGTACTTGGTACCTGTGTGGATGAGAACAAGGACTGCAGGGTGGATGAGCAAACTGATCATGGCACCATGGTGCAGGAGGTCATTCAAGTGGGGGGAGTGAAAAGGAATGTAGTTGTGGTAGGGGACAGTATACTGTTCTCTGCAGCCGCGACTTGGAGTTCCGAAGTTTGTGTTGCCTGCCCAGTGCCAGGGTTAAGGATATCTCATCGTGGCTGGAGAAAAACTTGGAGTGGGAGGGGGAAGATCCAGTGGTCATGGTCCATGTAGGAACCAACAACATAGGTAGAGCTAGGAATGAGGTTCTGCTGAGGGAGTTTGAGCAGCTAGGGTCCAAATTAAAACGCAGAACCTTAAAGGTAATAATCTCTAGATTGTTACCTGTGCCACGTGCAAATTGGCATAGGGACAGACAGATCAGAGAGTTAAATGCCTGGCTCAAAGAGTGGTGTGAGAGGCAGGTGGTTCGCTTCCATGGAAAACTGGCATCAGTACTGGGGAAATAGGGAGCTGTTCTGTTGGGACGGGCTCCACTTAAACCGGGCTGGGGCCAGTGTCCTGGCGAATCGGATAACTAGGGTGGTAGATAGGGCTTTAAACTAATAAAAGGGGGGTGGGAGGATTCAGGAAAGGGTAAATTCAAAAGCAGTAAGAGAAATATCAAGGATGTAGAGCAGAGTAGCGATCAGCCATGATCTTATTTAATGGCGGAGCAGGCTCGAAGGTCCGAATGGCCTACTCCTATTTCTTATGCTCTTATGTACAGATTCCAGACAAACAGCTGGGTGTGTCTTATCATCCAAGGGGACCAATCAGAACTTTTGTGTTGCAAATACACACTGCCCTTTAATAACGGTCAACACTGATAGCCTCACCATTATTTTTACCGTAAAACCCAGGCCAATGTTTAATAAATAAAATGAAACACGTAGACATTTATTAATGGGTTAATTTCACATGTGTAAAAAAGCTGATCATTTACACTCCTAAAGTAAACCCACAAAGCTTCTGTGTTATATCTTTCCAGACAATATGGTAGTTAACATATTAGCAAGAGCAATGACTTCATGAATCCACTTTGAGTGTATCTAACAGCTCTCAAAATTTGCATCTGTTCTGGCATTCAGAAAGCAGTCCACTTGAGCTGGTCCTGGTATTGGAGTGACTAAATACTATCATTAACCACTAATAATCTGCCAATTAGGAGTAAAAAGAAATTATTTTCAACTAGGGGAGCACTCTGGTTATCACGTAAGTGCTGCCATTTTCAGTGGTGATGGGATATGCAGGATGAAAGTAGAGATTGTTGCAGTCAGGAATTTTCCACAATATTGACACACTATGACATTGGGCAAAAAGAAATTAGTTATTACATATATTACTGGATTTATACTTTGCAAAAACTCATTTAATTTAATAAAAAATCTAATCAAATTGATATAAAACAATTTTTTTACATAGACAATTGTATTGATTGAAAACAAAAGATCTTTGAAGAGTGGGCCTAACCATCTGGTGCCCATAATCAAGGTAAAAGGAACATCTTTTTCAACCTACAACAGAAAGAAGGAAAAATGTCCTCTCACAGGTGATGAAGAAAGTACAATGTTATAATTCACTGGGCCAGAGATACAAAATAAATGTGGGCTGGAAGATCTGTGACAGTATTTGTCAATAAAAGCACTTGCTTGTTCATTAAGAATGGTGATCTTGTTAGTGAACCTCTTGTAAAGTCAAAAAGCTGTTCTTACATAAAACTGGTATTTCATAAAGCTACATATTAAGTAGCTCGACACTTGAGGATTCCAGTAGAAGACCTACACAGACACGACGGACACTTAATGAAAAATCCAATTTGCTGATAAATTAATTGAATTCCCTTACCAACCCAACCTTGACAGACTATATCCCACGAGAAAGCTAGAAGAAGAATTTGCTAATTAATGTTAATGTAGGGAAAGGTACAATTATGCATTAATTTGTGGGATATAGCTTACAAGAGACTTAAATTTGCTTTGAAGACCGTTAGGCTGAAAGGGATTTATTCAGTCTCAGTGATGTTTCTATCTGTTAAATCAATCAAGCCAAATAATTTGGATTGGGACAGAAATTCTTTAAGTCTGGATGATATAAGAAAATACCTTGCAGCTTTCACACCCTCAGGATGTCCCAATGCGCTTCACATTATTTTATTTTTGAAGACAATGGCCAGAATTTTCCGGGATGGTCGCAGGTGTGATCGGTGGCGGGTCGGGTGGGAAAGTTGTTATTTTTGACAGCGGGTCGGGAACTCGTCATCCCACCCTCACGTGTCTTTTCCCCAGGCGCGTCTGTCATCGCAGAGCCGACCCGACCAGTAGCAGCGGGAGACCCAACTGAAATCATTATCAGGTAGTTTACAGGCAATTAAGAGCCCTTTTTCACTTACTTTTTAAATTTCCCTGCATGGCCACGGGATTCACGCAGCTCAGGAACAACATCTGTCAACCTGAGGCCAGAGCTCTGTGGCCATTGCTCCAGCTGATTACTTGACAGCATCAAATGTACAGCAAAAACTCCCACCTGACCGATGATCACTTTTCTCACTCAGAAGCTGTTGCTCTGTCCATTTCCAGCACAGATTCTGCAGGCTGCAAGTCTTTCCAGCAAAGTCACCTTAATGGAAGAACTCTCTCACCATTATTTCTGTCATCTGTACTTCACCTGCCAACTATTCAGCAACATGGGTGCCGTTTTTCTCATCTTGGTCCTCAGAATTGTACCACGATAAGCCCCAACACCAGCAGCACCAACAACAACACCAACCTTCTCCGCAATCACCTGATGCTGCCAGGACACAGGGCATCAGCACCTGAGCACATTGCTGCCCGGGAGGTCAGGGATGGCCTCATCATGGCCAGTTAGTTAGATTTTGCTGTACACTCATATGGCTGTGACATGATGCGCCAGGTTGGCACCACCCCACACCAACATCATAAAGCATCCCTACAAAGTCCAAACCATTCCTTTCATACTCATCACCATTGCGGAGGTACCGTTATGTCTCACCATTCACTGCAACTCACTAAGCCACTTCCAAAGGTTCACACAAATCTGTCCAAGACCGGAAAGTGTTGAAAATAAAGAGCCTGCTCTGCCATTCATGGCCGATCTTCAATCTCAACTCCACTCTCCCGTCTGATCCTCATATCCCTTGATTCCCCTAGAGTCCAAAAATCTACCGATTTCAGCTTTGAATATACTCAACGATTCGGCATCCACAGCCCTTTGTAGTAGAGAATTCCAAAGATTCACAACCCTGAGTGAAGAAATTCTTCCTCATCTCAGTCTTAAATGGCCGACCCCTTATCCTGAGACGAAGCCCCCTAGTTCTAGACTCTCCAGTCAGGGGAAACAACCTCTCAGCATCTACCCTGTCAATCCCCCCTCAGAGTCCTATATGTTTCAATGAGCTCACCTCTCATTCTTCTAAACTCCAGAGAGTATAGGCACAATATACTCAATCTCTCCTCATAGGACAACTCTCTCACCCAATGATCCTTGTGGCACCCCACTAGTTACAGCCTGCCAACCGGAAAATGACCCGTTTATCCCTACTCTGTTTTCTGTCCATTAACCAATCCTCAATTCCATGCTAATATATTACCCCCAACCGCATGAGGCCTTTTCCTGCATAGCAACCTTTTATGTGGCACCTTATTGAATGCCTTTTGGAAATCCAAATATACCACATCCACTGGTTCCTCTTTATCTACCCTGCCAGACAAATCTTCAAAAAATTCTAATAAATTTGTTAAACATAATTTCCCTTTCATAAAACCATATTGACTCTGCCTAATAATATTAAGATTTTCTAAGTGCCCTGTTACCACTTCCGTAATAATGGATTCCAGCATTTTCCTGACGATTGATCTCAGGCTAACTGGCCTATAGTTCCCCACTTTCTCTCTCCCCCTTTCTTGAATAGTGGGGTTACATTTGCTACCTTCCAATTCACTGGGACCGTTCCAGAATCTAGGGAATTTTGGAAGATCACAACCAATGCATCCACTATCTCTGCAGCTACCTCTTTTAGAACACTAGGATATAGGCCATCAGGTCCAAGGGATTTGTTGGCTCTTAGTCCCATTAGTTTCTCAAGTATTTTTTCTCTACTGATATAAATTACTTTAAATTCATCACTCTCATTAGCCCCTTGGTTCCCCACAACTGTGAAGACAGATACAAAATATTTGTTTAAAGTCTCTGCCATTTCCTTAATCTCCATTATATTTTCTCCTGTCTCAGCCTCTAAGGGACCAATGTTTATATTTGCTACTCTGTTCCTTTTTCCATACTTGTAGAAGTTCTTACAATCTTTTTTTATGTTTCTTGCTTGTTTATTGTTATATTCTATTTTCTCCCTTGTTATCAAATTTTTTGGTCATCCTTTGCTGGTTTCTAAAGCTCTCCCAATCCTGAGGCTTACTATTATTCTTTGCAACATTATAAGCCTCTTCTTTTAATATAATACTATCCTTAACTTCTTTAGTTAGCCACGGATGGATCACTTTTCCCGTTGAGTTTTTATTTCTCAATGGAATCATCAGCGAGCATCCCCACTTCTGACCTTATGATGGAGGGAAGGTCATTGATGAAGCAGCTGAAGATGGTTGGGCCTTGGATATTGTCTGAGGAACTCCTGCAGCGATGTCCTGCGGCTGTGATGATTGGCCTTCAACAACCATAACCATCTACCTTTGTGCTAGGTATGACTCCAACCAGTGGAGAGTTTCCCCCTGATTCCCAATGACTTCAATTTTACTAGGGCTCCTTGGTGCCACACTCAGTCAAATGCTGCCTTGATATCTAGGGCAGTCACTCTCAATTCACCTCTGGAATTCAGCCCTTTTGTCCATGTTTGGACCCAGGTTGTAATGAGGTCGGAAGCTGGGTGCTCTTGGTGGAATCCAAACTGAGCATTGGTGAGCAGGTTATTGGTGAGTATGTGCTGCTTGATAGCACTGTTGATGACACCTTCCATCACTTTGCTGATGATTGAGAGTAGACTGATGGGGTGGTAATTGGCTGGATTGGATTTGTCCTGCTTTTTTGGACAAGACATACCTGGGCAATTTTCAGCCAGAATTTCCCCCTAAAAAAGGGTGTGTTTGGAGCATGGGGGCAGTTAAATTGATAAAAATGGGATTCCTGACCTGATCCTGCCTCCAACCCGCCCACTTCCAGGCTTACCAGAGGCAGGACAGGATGGGGGCGGACGACCAACCCGCTGCCAGGGGGCGTTATCTTAATTTAAATATTGTAATGAGGCTGGTAGCCTCTTTTTCCCCCTCCATTTTGAATTTAACTGCCTGTGGACGGGTTTCACACAATTCGTGAAACCTGGCAGTTAAGAACATAAGAACATAAGAAATAGGAGCAGGAGTAGGCCATTCGGCCCGTCGAGCCTTCTCCGCCATTCAATGAGATCATGGCTGATCTTCTGCTTCAATTCCATTCACCGGCTCTATCGCCATATCCCTTGATGCCCTTACTAGTCAGAAATCTATCGACTTCTGTTTTGCATATACCCAATGACTGAGCCTCCACAGCCCTCTGGGGTAGAGAATGCCAAAGATTCACCACCCTCTGTGTGAAGAAACTTCTTCTCATCGCAGTCCTGAATGGCCTACCCTTTATCTTGAGGCTGTGGCCCCTGGTTCTAGACTCCCCAGCCAAGGGAAACATTCTACCAGCATCCACCCTATCAAGCCCTGTAATAATTTTGTATGCTTCAATGAGATCCCCTCTCATTCTTCTGAATTCAAGAGAATAAAGGCCTAGTTTACTCAATCTCTTCTCATACGACAGTCCCGCCATCCCAGGAATCAATCTTGTGAACCTTCGTTGCACTCCCTCTATGGCAAGTATATCCTTCCTTAGGTAAGGAGACCAAAATTGTACACAGTACTCCAGGTGTAGTCTCACCAAGGCCCTATATAATTGGAGCAAGACTTCTTTACTCCTGTACTCAAATCCTCTTGTAATGAAGGCCAGCATACCATTTGCCTTCCTAATGGCTTGCTGCACCTGCACATTCACTTTCAGTGACTCATGTACAAGGACACCCAGGTCCCTTTGAGCATCTGCATTCCCCAATCTTTCACCATTTAGGAAATACTCTGCCTTTCTGTTTTTTCTACCAAAGTGGATAACTTCACATTTATCCACATTATATTCCATCTGCCGCGTTCTTGCCCACTCACTGAGCTTGTCGAGATCCCCCTGAAGCCTCTTCACATCCTCTTCACAACTGACACTGCCACCTAGCTTTGTATCATCAGCAAATTTGGAAATGTTGCATCTAGTCCCCTCATCCAAATCATTGATATAGATTGTGAATAGCTGGGGCCCAAGCACCGATCCTTGCGGTACCCCACTAGTCACAGCCTGCCATCCTGAAAAAGACCCATTTATCCCTACTCTTTGTTTTCTGTCTGTTAACCAATTCTCAATCCATGCTAGTATATTACCCCCAATTCCATGTGCCCTAATTTTGTTCACCAACCTCTTGTGTGGGACCTTATTGAAGGCCTTCTGAAAATCCAATTACGCCACATCTACCGGTTCCCCTTTGTCTACTCCACTAGTTACATCCTCAAAGAACTCCAATAGGTTTGTCAAACAGGATTGCCCATTCATAAATCCATGTTGACTCTGCCCAATCTTACTATTAGTTTCTAAGTGCCCAGTTATTGCATCTTTTATAATAGTTTCCAGCATTTTCCCAACTACTGATGTGAGGCTAACAGGTCTGTAGTTCCCCGTTTTCTCTCTCCCTGCTTTCTTAAATAATGGGGTTACATTTGCTATCCTCCAATCTGCAGGAACCGTTCCAGAATTTATAGAATTTTGGAAGATGACAACCAATGCGTCCACTATCCCAATTGCCGCCTCTTTCAAAACCCTAGGATGTAGGTAATCCGATCCTTGGGATTTATTGACTTTTAGTCCCATTAATTTCGCTAGTACTGCTTTTTTACAAATAATAATTTCTTTAAGTTGCTCATTCTCACCACACCCTTGGTTTTCTCGTATTTCTGGGAGGTTTTTTGTGTCTTCCTCCATGAAGACAGAAACTTAGGGCTCGATTTTCCAAGCCCCGAGGAGGCGGGCATGGAGGCGGGACAGCCGGTAAACGCGGAGAAATTGGGGACAGATGTCAAACCTGCCCCCATCCCGCCTCCGTGCCCATTTGCCAGGAGGCGGGAAGATGTGCAGCTTCGGGCCCCATCTCCTGGAGGCGGGAAAGGCATTTAATCCTTTTAACTGCCTGTTAACAGGTAGTTAACAGGCAGAAAAAAGGATTAGTGCCATTCTACCTTCACAGGTGAAGGCTTCCCGATCTCGGAGAACCCCGCTGGGTTAGAGGAGATGTGGAGGAGGTCTGCGGTGGTCGGAGGCACCTGGAAGTAAGATGTAGAGGTGAGTGATGGGTGCAAGTGTAGAGTGGTAGGTATGCAAGGTGAGTGATAAGTTTAAAAAAGTGTGCACTTACCTTGTTTTTCTTCCATAGCCTTTAGCCGTGCAGGATCGGGAGTGCCGACATCCTGCTTGTCAATTTCAGGTAATGGCTGATGGACACTCCGATCCATCAGACATCTGAAATTTACAAATTTGCAATGTTTGATGAGTCCTCGCCTCAAAGACTCATCAAACTAAAGAGAATGTCAGTGTTTTGACAGCTTCACAGAGCTGTCAAACACTGTCATTTCTTCTTTCAAGAAGTCTTGACAGATAGCACGTCTGACGTTGACGTGATCTGTCAGTGACTTCTTCCCTAATTGGCCTGCTGAGCCCGCAGGGCGGGCTTAACAAGCTCAATCAGGGGAAAATCCCTCTGAATGGTCAGGCGAGGATGGAGGCGGGATATTGACACGACAAGCAGCAGTCTCGCCTCCAACTCGCCTCCATTCACAAAATCCAGCCCAAACTATTTATTTAATTTCTTTGCCATTTCCTCATTCCCCATTATAAATTCTCCTGTCTCTGACTGTAAAGGACCTACATTTACCTTCGCCAGTCTTTTCCTTCTCACATACCTATAGAAGCTTTTACAATCCGTTTTTATATTTTTCGCCAGTTAAACCGAGGCGGGGGCTGCTGCATCCAGGAGGTAATTGGCTTTACACCTACCTCCTGGATCCAGGGTCCCTGCCTAACCCACCCTCCATGATCGGAGACCCCCTCACAAGGTCTCCAATTACACACATCAGGCCCTGCTGTTAAAGTCAGCAGGATCTGCGGGATACCCAGCCTGCCGGGTTTCCTGCCCGCCTAGGAGACCCCCTGACCGCAACCCGCCGCCCTGGAGAAAATTCCAGCTTTCCACTTTGTCGGGTAGATGCCAGTGTTGTAGCTGTACTGGAACAGCTTGGCTAGGGGTACGGCTAGTTCTGGAGCACAAGACTTCAGCACGACAGCCGGGATGTTCTCAGGGCTCATAAACTTTGCTG
Source organism: Somniosus microcephalus (assembly GCF_052327205.1). Lineage (NCBI taxonomy): Eukaryota > Metazoa > Chordata > Chondrichthyes > Squaliformes > Somniosidae > Somniosus > Somniosus microcephalus. The sequence continues at coordinate 60,550,004 of NC_140996.1, read as the reverse complement.
TATCCAGTGCGCTTAACCATTTCTTAGTACCGTGTGGTGTGAATCGAATTGGCTGAAGACTGGCTTCTGTGATGGTGGGGACCTCAGGCGGAGGCCGATATGGATCATCCACTCGGCACTTCTGTTTTGTCTTTTGCACTGGCGTGCTGGGCTCCACCATCATTGAGGATGGGGATATTCATGGAGCCTCCTCCTTCCATTAGTTGTTTAATTGTCCACCACCATTCACGACTGGATGTAGCAGGACTGCAGAGCTTTGATCTGATCCCTTGGTTGTGGGATCGCATAGCTCTGTCTATAGCATGCTTCTTCCACTGTTTAGCAGGTTTGTAGTCCTGTGTTGTAGCTTCCTTAGGTTGACACCTCATTTTTAGAGCTGCTGAGTATTTCCAGCATTTTCTGTTTGTATTTCAGATTTCCAGCATCCGCAGTATCTTGCTTTTGTATTAGACTAATTTAAACTGAATTTAAAGTTATTTAAGGTAATTGCAGCAGCAGGAGAAACACAACTGGGTCAGGCTTCAATTGACTGCCGGTTACTGCAGGTACAGGTGAGTAACGCTGGATTGATGTGATCACCGGTGCCTGTGAGCCCGAGAATCTAGGCACAATGTGATGAACAAGCCCAAACATATACAATCGCCAAGAACTCGCCATTCTGACCTGGGGGCATGACCAATTTTGTGGGCAGGACTGCTTCTGGTGAATGGACTTTGACCAGCGTAAAGTAGCTTTGGGCGCAACTAACGCTTAAGATTCCGCAAACTTTAATGCTATTTCATTCGATTCTATCCAGATTATGCTGATATCTGGGCAGAAATCACACAGAAATGCCATGTCATAATGTTTTGACACAACTGCATCAAGGGCACGATATTGACAGGGCCTGGGTTTCCCTGCATGCTGTGGTGATTTAACTCCACAGCATGTGTATTTTTTTACAGTAGGATCCCCGCCCGTAAGTCAGCCTGATTAACAGGTTTGGCTTCCAGCCAGGCGGGAAGCACTCTGGAGCAGGCCACAGCTGCAGGTAAGGAGCCTGCAGCTGCTAGTGGGAGCGTGGTGGGAGGGGAGTTCCGATCCCCGATCCGGGGTGGTGTCCGACTCAGGGGGTGGAGGGATTCGATCCCCGAACCCGGGGGGGAAGTGTTACGTCCGTGTATAATAAGAAACGGACTGCGGAAAACGGTACAACAGGTGATTACTCAACGTGGTTCAAACTGCAACTGATCTGTACAGATTACTACTCAGTGTTATATACAGGTGTGGTCACTGCCGGTACTACAGTATACATGAGCTGTACAAAGTAGTTCCCCCCTTAAAGGTACATACATTACAATTCCTCCCCTTTTAGATTAACAGTACCATAACACTCATTTAACAATGAAATATCAAACTAATTACAATTAACACTTTTAACATGCAACATTAGCTGAAAATAGTCTATTTATAAATTGAGTCTTTGGGGGCATAGAGTGTGAGGCAGTGCTTCAGGGGCTCCACTGCAGAGGAACATTGAGAATTCAGTGAACAGTCAGCATGGAAAGAATAGGAACTTGGAGAGCATGCTTTACAGAACCAGCCCAGAGCAAGGGAGCAACTGTGTAGAAAAAGCAGAAGCTATACTGAAAATGGGGAAGCGGCTCAATGTGTTCCAACCTATCTAAGGCACACATGCAGGAATACAGCAGGTTCAATCCATGCTTTCTATTGAGTTAACTATCTAGACAAAGTTGTTGAACCATTGGAAGAGTCCTAACAGTGCTCCTTAAAATAAATTGTATTGTTCTTTAAAAATGTCCAGCAAGAAATAAACACCATCGGCCAATTGCAGTATGGTAGCAATCATTGAGTCCACTGGAATTTTTATATTTTTGTGGAATTTAAAATTTATGATCCAGATCACATCTTTTTATTGCAAATATTAGAGTGGACACTATCCGAGTCGCCATGTTGGCTCACTCTGATATGCCCTTCGGAAGTGTTCAACTTGAAAGACTATTTTATATAATAATACATCTGCTGGAAATAGGATTTATGTTGATCTAACATTCTCAAAATAGAGTAGACCATCGTTCAGAAAGTCATAACAGAGCCTGATAGAAAGAATAGGAAATGCATTTAGAATTTATTTTGAGTGATTCAAATCTATTTTGTTCCATGTGATCACCATTAAGTGAAATGTTACTGTTTACTGTGTAAGTTTGAACACTTCTCAGTTTCCTGTGGATATTTTAAATAGTCAGAAAGTAGCTGTAAACTGATGCATGTTGAGATTGCTTTGGTGCATTTAACTGGTCTTTCTGGAAACGGTCTGTTTCAAGATGGATTTGAAGAGATTTGCAATGGGGTTGGCATGAATTGCAGAATATGTTTGGATAGTTTACTTGAGATGTAATAAACACTGAACAGTTCAATAAATTTGTTCATGTAAAATCCTGACATTAAGGCCGCGATTTCCCCAACCTCGGCGGGTCTGGTGCGGCCGGGGTCGGTGGCTGGGTGCTACCCCGCTGCTGGTTCCAGCCCACTCTGTAGAGTGATTTTATGTTGATTGAGCTTGTTAAGCCCGCCCAACGCATTTCCCAGCCAATTGATGGAAGCAGGTCTGATGAGGTCACTTGATAATGTGTCATCAGCCGGTTTCCTTAAAGGGACCATGCACAAATTGATTTTGACATTTGTGCTGCCTCTGTTCTACAGCATTGAGGTGCTGCAAACACTGATAAGCACTGCACGGCTGCACCCAGGCTCTCCCATGACTCACTCCATATGCTTATGGAGGAAGTCACAGCACGCAGGGAGGTTCTCTTCCCTTCCAATAGGCGGAAGAGACCTCCCCAGGAGATCAACACAGTCTGGTTGCACATTGCACAGGAGGGCACAAGCAGGGATGTCAGCAGGAGGACCAGGCTGCAGTGGCACAAACCTTTCAATGATCTCAGTAGATCACAAAACGTTACTGCAAAGCCACACTCATCCTCATCCTGCTGTGCCGCTCATCACATCCCCATCACTCTGCCTTCCCTACACTACTCCTGCACATCCTTACTCACACCAACTTTCCTTGCACCTCCACCAATCCCTCTCTATCTGCATTATCACTTCCCCATCTCACTAGCCAGCCCTCACACTCACCCTCATCCTAGTCCAATCATACCAAGTAACAACACACAAGGGTAGGCACTTGTGTGTTTTAGCCAATGTTCATGTGATGTTTCTGTTAATGCGGTGTCAAACATTGAAATCTTTATTTTCAACACTTTGCGTTCTTGGACAGATCTATGTGCACCTTTGGAAGTGGCTTAGTGAGTTGCAGTGAATGGTGAGACATAACGGTACCCCTCATGAGTGTGAAAGGAATGGTTTAGACATTGTAGGGATGCTTTACAGTGTTGGTGTGGGGTGGTACCAACCTGGCGCATCATGTGGCAGCCAGGGTGTACAGCGTCAAGTGAAGTAAATCTGACCATGGTGAGGCCATTCCTGGCGTCCCGGGCAGCAATGTGGTTGGGTGCTGATGCCCTCTATCCTGTGCAGCATCAGTTGATTGCAGAGAAGGTTGGTGTTGTTGTTGGTGCTGCTGGTGTGCCTGGTGCTGCTGGTGTTGGGGCTGATTGTGGTGGGATTCTGAGGACCAAGGTGAGATAATTTCAAGGGCACCGAGGCTGATGGAATAGATGGCAGGTGAAGTTGAGATGACAGAAGCGATCTGTCAATGGTGAGAGGGGTTGTTCCAAAGAGGTGACACTGGATAGAGAGTTTGCTCCAAACACTTGCAAGCTGCATAAAGCTCAATCTGTCTTCCAAATGCAGTAAGCAACAGCTTCTAACCTTGGAAAGTGAACAGCTATGAAATGGGAGCTTTTATAGAACATTTACAGCTGTCAAGTTAAGAAATCATCCCATGCTGACACAACACCTGACCTCCTTACCTGACATGATCCCCGAGCAGCGTGGAAACCATGGGCGAACTCTTAAAATCTAAAGGTGATCTTAAAATAGTTTTTAAGTGCCTGTTAACAAGCTCTTAATAATCTAAATTGCCTCCCCCGCTTTGTGTCAGGGCTGTTCAGCATTGACAGACCCGACATCTGGGAAGCTAGCGTGGAGGCTACCTACCCGGTCAAAAAAATAATTTTCCCACCCGACCTGCCACCAAATGCGCCCACTGACCCCCTGAAAAATTCCCCCCTAAGTCTTCAAGGAGTTTCAGCTGAGAAATGTATGTGGGTTAACATATGGAAAGAAAAAATTCAGCTGACCTTAGAAACAATTAGTTGTCTTTCTGATGAGGTAGGTTCACCTTGGACAATTTGAAATCTATTTTACATAGATTTAAGTAAACAAAAATGATTAAATGCATCAAGGATGGTATGCAGATTTTATAATTTATTTAAATGGAGGTTGTCAGCTGAGAAAGTCACTTGTAAAACGCTTCATCAGTAAGTTTTTAAGTACAGATTATTCCAAATATTTGGCTCATCAAAAAACTAGCTCATTCCCAAGCAGGCAATCCTCTTTGTTGCACGTTTGTCATGTAGTAACTGGTGCCGATGAAACTGTGTGAATAACATGCTTCAAAAATGGCCAGTCAGTGATCTGTTTCAGGTTCACAGAATCACAGAATCCCCACAGTGCAGATAGAGGCCATTTCGGCCCATCGAGCCTGCACCGACACATATCCCACCCTATCCCCGTAACCCCACGTATTTAATCCCCTAACACTAAGGGTCAATTTATCATAGCCAAATCAACCTAACCCGCACATTAAGGGAAAGCCGGTGTCAGATGACGTCAGTTGATGACGCTTCATCTGCCAGTTTTCTTAAAAGCATATGTACCACACTTGTTTGACAGATGAATTGTCAGTGTTTGACAGCATTGAGGTGCTGTCAAACACTGACAATCACTGTCCAAAGGTGAGCCCTTGAACCCGGGCTCTCCAATTACTCTCTCCTTAGGATAAAACAGATGGTAGCTGCAGCTGAGATTGCAGAAGCGATCTGTCACTTCTCCCGATGAAATGAGGCCACATAAACACTTCACAGCTTGTCACCTGCAGAAACATCTAACCACATTAAAAATTACTTTCACAACATTTCCTTAACTGTGATACTAACCAGTGTCCCATTGCATCCTTCACACCACTTCTGCAGCTGTCATCCAAACACCAACATAACAACAGACCCACAGCCTCCTCACTTACCCTGTTGGGGTTCCCCAACGTCAAGAAGCCCACAGCAGCAGTTGAAAAATTGGAAAAAGCCTCTTAACTGCCTGTTAACTATCTGTTAACAAGCAGTTAAGTGGCTATAATCCACTTCCCACCGCTAGGAGACAGGTCCCTGCGCAAATTGGAGACCCGACTCCCGGGAAGATTGGTTGGAGGCAGGTTGGGAGCGTGTTTGGGACCTGCTCCCATTTTTGGGGATTTTCCCAGCAGTCCCGCCTCCAGACCCACCTCCTCAGGGCTGGTAAAATCCAGCCCTTTGTGTTCTCCTCACAGCTTACTGTCCCACCTAGCTTTGTATCATCAGCAAACTTGGATACATTATATTTGGTCCCTTCATCTAGGTCATTAATATAGATTATAAATAGCTGAGGCCCCAACACTGATCGGCACCCCACTAGTTACAGCCTGCCAACCTGAAAAAGATCCGTTTATCCCTGATGTCAGGTTAACTGGCCTGTAGTTCCCTGTTTTTTCTCTCCCTCCTTTCTTGAATAGTGGTGTTACATTTGCGACCTTCCAATCCACTGGGACCATTCTAGAATCTAGGAAATTTTGCAAGGTCAAACCCAATGCTTCCACTATCTCTTCAGCCTAGAACCCTAGGATGTAGACAGTCAGGTCCAGGGGATCTGTCGGCTTTTAGTCCTATTAGTTTCTCTAGTACATTTTCTCTGCTTATATTAATTATTTAAGTTCCTCACCCTCATTAGACCCTTGGTTCCCCACCATTTTTGGTGAGCTTTTTGTGTCTTCTACTGTGAAGACAGATACAAAATATTTGTTTAATGTTTCTGCCATTTCCTTATTCTCCATAATAATTTCTCCTGTCTCAGCCTCTAAGGGACCAATGTTTACTTTTTCTACTCTCTTCCTTTCTACATACTTGTAGAAGCTCTTACAATCTGCTTTTATATTTCTTGCTAATATTCTCTCTCATATTCAATTTTTTCCCTTTTTATCAATTTTTTGGTCATCCTTTGCTTGTTTCTGAAACTCTCTCAATCCTCAGGCTTACTATTATTCTTTGTAATATTGTAAGCTTCTTCTTTCAATCTAATGCTATCCTTAACTTCTTTAGTTAGCCACGTTTGGATCACTTTTCCCGTGGAGTTTTTGTTTCTCAATGAAATGTATTTTTGTTGAGAATTATGAAATATTTCTTTAAATGCTAGCCACTGCTTATCTACCGCCATACCTTTTAATCTATTTTTCCAATCTACCTTAGTCAACTCGCCCCTCATACCTATGTAATTGGCTTTATTTAAGTTTAAGACTCTAGTTTCGAATTTAGGCAAGTCACTCACAAAATTAGGGTGAAATTCTATCATATTACATCTGCCAGGAACAATTTTAGGAGTGTTACATCCACTCCATTAACACTGATGCAAAAAATTATGAAAACTTAGCATACAATTAGCACACGCACTGGCTCAAGCATGCAAGGGAAATTATCCTCAATAACAAGTTCCCAAACTTGACCGCCGGGTTATTGGCAGAAACACCAAGTGAAGACAGAGGAGGGTACAGGTTAGAGACAGACCCACAAGGAAGGGAAAATTGGAGTCGGAGTTAGGACAGACCACCCTCGTGGACTTCCTAATAGCTGGTCAGTGGCCTTCAAGCAGATTTCCTTCCAACTCTCTCAGCTTGGGAGAGGTACACATGATTCTGTATGTGGAGGTAGGAAACAAAGTGTGGCAAGTGAAAATAGATCAAAATGTACTGCATTTTGCAGGTAGCATTATATTTTATCACAGTGCACAAAATTCCTGAAGTATTAGTGAAAAGATATTCTTCAAAGTATTTTTTTAATGTCAGAAAACCCTGCTTGCTCTTTAAGGCCCATTTCATGCAAATCTTAACTGAAAAATATTTAGCAAAAGTTTTGCAATCTTAATATAATTACTTGGATTTTAATGCTGAATTTACAGAAATCCCTGAAGCCTTTTATTAAGCTCTTTTGCTAGAGTTGCCATTCTGAATAGCAGATTATGGGCTGGGCGATTTTCTCATGTTACTGAGCACTTGGACAAATATGAACTGATCAAAACGAGCCAGCATGGATTTGTAAAGGGTAGGTTGAAATTTTTGAGGCGGTAACTATGGCGGTAGATAAGGGAGTGCCTACGGATGTTAATTATATAGACTTCCAGAAGGCATTCAATAAGGTTCCACATAAGTGACTGTTAATAAAAATGAGAGTGCCCAGAATTCAACGCAACCTAATGACATGGGTACGGAATTGGTTAGTAGGGATAATGGTATTGTACTCAAACTGGAAGGAGGTGACTAGTGTTGTCCCAAAAGGATCTGTACTGGGGCCTCAGCTTTTCACTATATTCATAAATGACTTGGATGAAGGAATAGAGAGCCCTATATCCAAGTTTACAGATCACACCAAGTTAGATGGCACAGTAAGTCATGTAGTTGGGAGCAGAAAGTTGCAAAGGGACATTGATAGATTAACTGAGTGTGCAAAACTGTGGCAGATGGAGTTCAATGTGGGAAAGTGTAAGGTCATCCACTTTGGACCTAAGAAATATACATCAGAGTACTCTCTAAATGGTGAGAAGCTAGGAACTGTGGAGGAGCAGAGAGATTTAGGGGTCCAAGCACAGAAATCACTAACAGCAACAGACAGGTACAAAAAGTAATTAGAAAGGCTAATGGAATGTTGGCCTTTATCTCAAGTGAGCTGGAATACACAGGAGGGGAAGTTATGTTACGTAATAAAGCTCTGGTTGGACCCCATTTAGAGTATTACATTCAGTTCTAGGCACCGCACCTCAGGGAGGCTATATTGGCCTTGGAGGGGGTGCAGCAAAGATCCATCAGAATGACACCTGGGCTGAGGGTTAAATCACGACAGGTTGCATAACTAGGCTTGTATTCCCTTGAATATAGACGATTAAGGGGTGATCTAAGTGAGGTGTTTAAGATGATTAAAGGAGTTGATAGGGTAGATAGAGAGAAACTATTTCCTCTGGTGGTGGAGTCCTGAACAAGGGGACAGAACCTCAAAATTAGAGTTAGGCCTTTCAGGGGTGATGTCAGGAAGCACTTTTTCACACAAAGGGTAGTGGAAATCTGGAATTCTTTCCCCTCGCAAAAAGCTGTTGAGGCTAGGTCAATTGAAAATGTCAAAACTGAGATGTATAGGTTTTAGTTAGGTAAGGGTATTAATGGTTATGGAACCAAGACAGGTAGATGGAATTAAGATACGGATCAGCCATGATCTAATTAAATGATGGAACAGGCACGGTGGGGGTGGGTGGGGGGTGACTGTGTGGCCTACTCCTGTTCTTATGTTACTATCTACTACAAGAATGTAGGGGTGATTTTAACCCTCCCCACCTGGCGGAAACTGGTTGGGAGGGCCAGTTCAAATCGGTCAGGTGGCTTACCGCCAATGTCCCCCACCAATTTTGCCCTCTTCTATTTTAACTTCTTGCTCTTCAGAACAAGCAGCAAGGACACCTCAAGCTGGCATGGTCCTTCTTTAAATATGCAGATCCGGTCCAATGATTGCATCGGGCCCTGACTGCAATTTTAGCTAGCCTGAGCAGGGAAGCCGTTGTGGTTTTCCCGCCAGGCGTAGACAGCGGGGAGTTTCTTCAACTTTCCTTGTGGGGTCAGGAGCAGCATTGCTATTCTGGGTCCCAAAAGGAAAGTTTATGCCTCCCTTGCCCAAGTCTCCTCCTAATCTCCACACCCTCCCTCGAAACTTTCCTGAAACCCATTCCCAGCCTCCTGTCACTGCTGCCCAAATTTCCGCTACTGCCCGTCCGCCAACTGGCACTTCCTGCCTATGTTGTATGGGATTTTGATGCTAGCCGGTGCCATGCAGTTGAGGCTCGAGAGTTAAAATCGCCCAGGCCCCTTTGCCACAATTGTGGGGGGAATTTTGGCACTTGCCTCATCGAAGTCCCACTCCCGGTTAAAATTGGGGCTCCTGTTACAGATCTTGCTTGCTTGGAAAAGGGGAAAATAGAAAGGGCCTCACAAAAAAGGTCAACCTTTCTTTTGCCTAACTTTAATTTTAAACTTTAATAAGCCTCCATTAATGCATGTACTTTCAGGCAAATGAGTAAACAGAGGTTCAACAAAATATATTGTTACATTTCTGATAAATATAATAGCATCCAGTACCACATTTTGCTGAATTCTAATTTCAAATGTATACTCTTTGAGAATTCAGAGAATTTGCAATTCTGGTTTCTGTTGAGGCTTTGCTAAAAGAGCTTTCCTTTCTGCTAACTGATACTCAGTGCGGAGAGTGCAGGTCACCTAGATATTTGTCAAAATGCCACTGTATCAGCCCCCAGATTTGGTTGCTATGTGAGAAAGTTTTGAAAGGCTCATTGCCATGTTTCCAGCAGCTCTGCTGGCTAATCAAATACCTCTTTAGAAATAAACATCTGACTGTGTCGAGGATAACTCTTTCAACAAAGAATTCTTGATCAGCAAGTATATCAGAGCTGACAGCAGCTGCAAGATTCTGAACTTCAGTCTATATAATTACAATTATAGCACATTTTTATCACTTCAAATGTGCAAATCACATCAAATGATTTGTCACGCTGCTTGTCTGACTTCCAGTGTTGGATGAGCAAAAATTTCCTCCAATTATATATTGGGAAGACCGAAGCCATTGGGCCCGATTTTGTGGATTGTGTGGGAAATGGTCAGATTCCCCCGAATGTGGGGTTCTGACACACAAAAAAATGGGTCAGCCAGCTGCACGCAATTTCCCCTCAAGTGGCCAATTAATTTCCAGCATGTGGGCAGCCTTGCTAATTGTCCATTGCCAGTCAGGAAGCCCCACAGTATGATGTCATCATTCGTGGTGCTTTCAAGGTCCACAGCAAGTATTGCTTCCTCTGTTGGCTTCCAAACGAACCATACAGGATGGCAGAGGAGCCTGTAGCAGCTGTGGCCAGTGCCAGACCCCGAGCTGCCTCCAAATTCGATGAAGCTTCACTGCAGGCATTATTGGATGGGGTTAGGGTCCACAGCGAGGTCCTCTTCCCTAGGTCAGGCAGGAAGAGGCCTCCCACTAAGACCAAGGCTGCATGGATGCAGGTGTCAGCAGATGTCAACTCGAATGTGCATGTAACCTTGGCATCACATGTCTAACTCCTTCCTCTACTTCCCCACAGGACCATCCAGAGCCCCCATCCCCACTGTGGAGGAGGAAGAGGCTGTGCAGCCAGACTCCTTAGAGGAAGCTCCAACCTCTGAGGGTGCAGCATCAGCAGAAGTAAGCGCACCCAGCACCAGCGCAGACACTCACACTTCGGGGGAACATTCGGGACATAGAGTAGTGTTGGCACCTGGTGTTTCACAGCTCACAAGTGAGCCTCAGCAGATTCTGGAGCCAGGGACAGCAGTGGAGAGTCCTCGTCGGAGGGCGCAGGACTCTGCCAGCTCAGCTCAGCTGCGCTGCATGTCGACCCTCTGCCTCTGGGTCCATCCGCAAGAGAAGAGGTGATGGATCTCCATGCACAGATGCAGGAGTCTCTGGGAGGTTTTGTCTCCAGGGTCGCTGCGAGTGTGGAGCGAATGGAGGAGTCCACAGCGACCATGGGCAGAGCCTTTGTGGAGTCATTGGCGCAGGAACGCACCACCATGGAAAGGTTGGCAACCTCCATGGAGGAGATAACTCGCCAGGGTACGGAAAACATGGTGAGTGCTCATAAGAGAATGACATCTCTTGAGGAGCGTTGGCCATCTATTGAACAGAGAAACCAGACCTTCATGGAAGTCCTTCCGAGTAGGACTGCCAGTGCAGATACGGGTCCCCATGGCCCCCTAAAGCGCAGCAAGGTGCTCTCAAGCCACTTCCAAGCGTTGGCCCCTTCTGGCCTGTGCAGCTTCAGGTGAGTGAGCAGCAGCCTGGTGCTCCTGGTGCTCATCCTGCTGTTCCTGGTTCTGCTGCTGCCGCCTCTGCTGCTGGAGATCCTCTAATGGCAAGAAGGGAAGGAAAAAAAGGCGTCCCATGCTTCTGGTAGATGCCTCCGCTGTGGAAGCGCTGAGTGAGGGTGCCGAGCGATGCTTCCCAGGAGATCACATTGGAGAAGTGTGTGAGGCTCCACCTTCCACAGCTGTGCCTAAGCCTTGAAGAAGTAGCCCCAAGCCTGCAGCAACAAGGTCCTTCAACATACAAATGCTGTCCCTTTAAATCGCAGCTTTCACAAATGACCTGCAGCTGAGAGCAAGCAAGCCGGCAAGCTTCATGCCAGGTTTCATCAGCGGGGTTCCCCGCAGGCGTGTTTAGCGTGGGGAACCCCTGAAAATCACAAGGGCACCCTAAAATGGCATTAAACATGCCAATAATTGGTGATCAGGGTCCCGACGGCCAGTCCCGCCAGCGGCGGGTGGGACTGATTCGGGTCGCGGAGAAACGGCGGTCCGAAAGTCGGACGGGGCGGGGAATCAGGCGGGGGGGTCGCGACCCCCTATTTCGGCGATTTTTGGCCCCCGCCCACATGAAAACCCGCCCGACGGCTGGCAGAAAATCGGGGCCATTGTCTTTCATCCCTGCCACAAACTCCGTTCACTAGCCACCAATTCCATCCCCCTCATTGGCCACTATCTGAGGCTAAACGAGACTGCTGACAACCTCGGTGTCCTATTTGACCCTGAGCTGAACATCCGACCCCATATCCTTTCCACAACAAGACCGTCTACTTCCCCCTCCGTATTAATGCCCGTCTCCACCCCTGCCTCAGACCATCTGCTGCTGAAACCCTCATCCATGCTCTACCTCTAGACTCGACTATTCCAATACTCTCCTGGCCAGCCTCCCACCTTCCATCCTCCGTAAACTTCAGCTCATCCAAAACTCTGCTGCCCGTATCCTAACTTGCACCAAGTCCCGTTCATCCATTACCCTTTGTGCTCCCTGGGTTACATTGAATCCTGGTCCGGCAACACCTCAAAATTAATTTTTCATCCTTGTGTTCAAATCCCTCCATGGCCTTGGCCCTCTCTATCACTGTAACGTCCTGTAGCCCTTATACACTCCGAGATCTCTGCACTCCTCCAAATTCTGGCCTCTTGTGCATCCCTGATTTCCTCTGGAATTCCCTCTGTAAACCTCTCCGCCTCTCTACCTCTCTTTCCTCCTTTAAGCTGCTCCTTAAAACCTACATCTTTAACCAGGCTTTTGGTTTCATGTTCTAATTGTTCTTTACTAAAAGCAAAATACTGCGGATGCTGGAAATCTGAAATAAAAACAGAAAATGCTGGAAATACTCAGCAGGTCAGGCAGTATCTGTGGAGAGAGAAAAAGAGTTAACGTTTCAGGACGATGACGAAAAGTCATCGACCTGAAACGTTGGCTCCAATCTTGACAGGGAGAGGTTACATAGGCTGGGGGACGGAGTTTTGGTTGGGAAACATGGTGTGGAATTTTACTCCACAGTGTGCGTATTTTTTTTTGCGAGGATCTCCGCCCAAAAGTCAGCTTGATTGACAGGCTTGGCTTCCAGTCAGGTGGAGGGCACTCCGGAGCAGGCTACAGCCCCAGCCCCAGGTAGGGAGCCTGCATCTGCTATTGGGAGCGTGGGGCGGGGGGGCAGGGTCCGATCCCCGATCACGGGGGGGGTCCGAACCCCAACCCTGAGGGAGCGTCCAATGCCCGACCTCGGGGCTCTTTGTATGGGGGTGTCTCATGGGGGAGGTCCGATCCAAGGCAAGAGGGTAAGCTTGGGGGTCTAGGGGGAAGCACACGGGGTCTGGGGGGAAGCACACGTGCTGCTCCTGGCCCACAAGCAGTGCGGGAAAGCAACTTACCTTCTCCCCGAAGCTGTGCTCGCCTCACTTCAGCTGCTGGGTTTCCCGAGGCCTGGGAAACCTGTCCGGCCAGGTTTAAACATGCAAAGGAGGTCAAATCTGAGGCTGCCAGCCTCATTTAAATAGTTAAATGACCAGCACACCCCCTGGGAGCGGGTTGGCTGCCCGCCATTTGTCCCGCCTCCGTTAAACCCGGAAGTGGGCGGGTTGGAGGCGGGTTGTGGTCGGGTTTGAGATTTTTCAATTTTTAATATCTCAGCCAACCCAAACCCACCCGTTCTTAGGGATTAAAATTCACCCTGTTAACATTATTTCTCTCTCCACAGATGCCCCCTGATCAACTGAGTATTTTCAGCATTTTCTTTTTTTATATCTAATATTTTTTTATTTGCCTCGGTGTCAAATTTTGTCTGGTAACGCTCCTGTTCAGTTGTTGTTATGCGACACCCAGAGTGTCACAAAAACATTGGGAAAATAAATCTGTCGAACTTTACCACTTGGCTTAAATAATTGCTGTGTTGAGTTAACCATGCTGCTTTACTCAAATATACAATAGGTAAATATAGTCACGATCTTCAATCACAAACAAGGAACCACTAAATCCTACAAATCAAATCATTTACTAAAGTAACAATCAGAAACCATTAAAACTGTCAAAATGAATTAATCAAATTGCTCAAATAATTTTTCAAACTACTTTACATGCAAACTCAGAGAATGAACAAAAGTGGACATAGTCCCCCTAAGCTGTGAACTCAAAGTCCCTGACATGTGAAATCAAGTAGTTACACAGACTTTGTGAAGTATAAAAGTGATTAAAATCAGTCTTTTTAAAGTAGAAATTCAACATTTTTCAAGAGAGCCTGCCCGCAGATTCTCTAGGAGTGCACTACCAATTTTGTTCCTTCAATATTTGGATTTCCTCTGTAGGCTTTCAAGTATTTATGTTTTTTTTATCACTCCTGTGTAAGTGAAGTAATGTTGATTATACCTACAGCTTAAGTTATAAAGTCCATGGCCGGAATTTTCCGGGGTGGTAGCGGGTGCAATCGATGGTGGGTGGGGTGGGAAAGTTGTTATTTTTGACAGTGGGTCAGGAACCCGCTGTCATCTTGCTCCTCGCGCCTTTCCACCAGGCACGTCTGTCATTGTGAAGTCGACCCGACCAGCAGCGGCGGGCGACCCAATTTAAATCATTATCAGGTACTTTACAGGCAATTAAAGGCCTTTTCCCCCCAATATTTTAAATTTCCCTGCATAGCCATGGGATTCACGCAACTCGGGAACTATGTCTGTCAACCTGAGGCAGGAGTTCAGTGGCCATTGCACCAGCTGATTACTTGATAGCATCAAATGTACAGTAAAAGCTCCCACCTGACAGATGATCACTTTCCTCACTCAGAAGCTGTTGCTCAGTCCATTTCCAGCACAGATTCTGCAGGCTGCAAGTCTTTCCAGCAAAGTCTCCATCAAGTCTTACCTCATTGGAAGAACTCTCTCACCATTGATAGAATACTTCTGTAATCTGTACTTCACCTGCCATCTATTCCATCAATATGGGTGCCGTTTACACTGTCTCACCTTGGTCCTCAGAATCTGACCATGATGAGCCCCAACACCAACAGCACCAGGCATACCAGCTGTACCAACAACACCAACCTTTTCCTCAACCACCTGATGCTCTACAGGACAGAGAGCATCAGCACCTGAGCCTCAGAGGCCAGCAATGGCCTCATCATGGCCAGATTTAGTTAACTTTACGCTGTATACCCTGGCTGCCCAGGGTTTACACCTAGGTTGGAACCACCCACACCAACACCGTAAAGCATCCCTACAATGACCAAGCCATACCTTTCACACTTTCAATTGTGTCTCATCATTCACTGCAACTCACTAAGCCACTTCCAAAGGTGCACACAAATTTGTCCAAGACTGAAAAGTGTTGAAAATAAAGATTTTTATGTTTGACATCACATTAACAGAAACTTTACATGAACATTGGATAAAAGACCCAAGTGCCTACCCTTGTGTGTTTTTAGTTGGTATGATTACATTAGGATGAGGGCACGTGTGAGGCGTGGCTAGTGAGATGGGGATGTGATAACATAGATAGAGTGGGAGGGATGGGTGGAGGTGCAAGGTAAGTTGGTGTGAGTAAGGGTGTGCAGGAGTAGGGTAGGGAAAGCAGAGTGATGGGGATGTGATGAGAGGCACAGCAGGATGCAGTTGAGTGTGGCTTTGTGCTAACATTTTCTGATCTAATGAGATAATTGAAACGTTTGCGGAACTGCACCCAGGTCCTCCTGAACATATCCCTGCTTGTGACCTCCGCTGCAATCTGCAACCAGGCTATTTTGGTCTCCTGGGGATGTCTCATCCTCCCATCGGAAGGGAGGAGGATCTCCCTGCATGCTTTGACTCCCTCCATAAGCCTCTGTGTAGTCATTGTCAGTGTTTGCAGCATTCAGTGCTGTAGTGTGCTGATAGCAGTACGTTAGATGAAACTTCAAATATATTGTGGCCATGGTCCCTTTAAAGATCCCGGCTCAAAACGCGTCATGAATGACATCACCAGACCCACTCCATCTCATTGGGCCGGGTAACGTGCTGGGTGGCTTAATAGGCCCGATTAAGGTAAGTTCATTTTCAACAGCAGGATGGAGCCAGCAGCAGGGTCGCGACCCGCCATAGACACTGGCCACACCTGAACCGCCGAGGTAGGCAATTATCCGGCCCATGTAGCTGGTTATTTTCACATGGCTTTGGTTTATAATCTGAGTTGTTCTTGAGTGGTCAGCTTTTTGGGGATTGTGACAGCTTTTAGGGGCGGTTGGTTTTCTTCAGGCTTTTGCTAGTTTTCTTGGTTGTCATGTATGTTCTTTGAGAGATCCAGCATAGGTGCAATGGGCTTACTACACTCCCTCTGAGCTTAAAATTCTATGGGGTAAAATTCAACTTTGGTTGGTGTGAAAAATGGGGGGTAACGGATCGACCAAAGTCAATGAGAAGGAAAATCAGGCAGGTGTATGATGGGTGGACGATTCACTACTGCCTGTTTTGTGCCTCCGCTGAAGCTGAATTTTAATCCCGGAGACCTGCCTCTCTCTCTGGCACCTAAGGCTTCAGTCCTACTTCAATCCCAAAGTTAAAATTTCTCCTGTAGTTTGGATTCTGGAGAACTGCACCTCCTGTTGACAAATTCTCTGGGTGTGAGATAGAGATGACAATTGTAGTTTTCACCTCTCTCCTGTGGAACCACAGTGCACCACATAAACTTGCGTCATAATAGGCAGAAAATTTACAAATAACAACTGTGAGGCATAAGTAATGGTGAAAAAAGCATAAAAAATAGGAAGATTTAATTTTACAGTTTTACCTGGGATGAAGTTTTATCTGTGCTATTGAGAAATACTAATATTTGCACCAGGCAGAAGGGAAATGTTGATCAGGTTCTTTGATGCCAGTTCAAACACTGCTGAGGAACTGGAGCAGGAGCAGAGGTGGATAATGTTACCTATAAGGATAGGCTCGTATAGATTGTTAAATTGAATAAGCTAGTTAGAATTATATAGAATTATATAATATTGGTGTTAGGTTAAAACACACTTCAGAAAGACACACAGATGTACTAGGCTTTAAGCACAGTGGGGGGGTGGGTGGGGGGGATGTGAGAAAGGAATGTCAATTGCTGAATGGACTCCAGTGTAGGTAGGGTCTTTTGAAATAAAGATTGGAAGAGTTAAGACATCAAAGGCATGCTCAACAAATGGTAAAAGCTAACCTTAACATTAAATGAGAGCTGCTTTATCAACAGCATACACACAAAATGTGATGACATATGATACCCACATTTGTCCTATGCAATGAAACCTATAAAAATACAACACACTGGAGCTCCTGGCAACTTTTGATTTAGTCTTGCTGAGGCTAGTGTAAACAGTCAGGATGACATGCTTATGATCTCCTGAAGGAGTCTTCGGTATGTGAGTATAATCGGTTCCGATATCTCATATATACTTCATGCAAGTGGTTATGTTTCCAGATGTTTTCAGGATCTATCCTTGGTCCCCTCTTATTTCTCATCTACATGTTTCCCCTTGGCGACATCATCCAAAAACACAGCATCAGTTTCCACATGTACGCTGACAACACCCAGCTCTACCTCACCATCACTTCTCTCGGCCCCTCTACGGTTTCTAAATTGTCAGACATCCAGTTCGGGATGAGCAGAAATCTTCTCCAATTAACTATTGGGAAGACCAAAACCATTGTTTTCAGTCCCTGCCACAAACTCCATTCCCTAGCCATTGACTCCATCCTTCTCCCTAACGTCTGTCTGAGGCTGAACTACACTGTTCGCAACCTTGGTGTCATATTTGACCCTGAAATGAGCTTCTGGCCACATATCTGCAGCATAACTAAGACGGCCAATTTCCACCTCCGTAACAGCGCCCGTCTCCGCCCCTACCTCAGCTCATCTGCTGCTGAAACTCTCATCCATGCCTTTGTTACCTCTAGACTTGACTATTCAAAGGCACTCCTGGCTGGCCTC
The DNA here is from genome assembly GCF_052327205.1 of Somniosus microcephalus. Classification (NCBI taxonomy): domain Eukaryota; kingdom Metazoa; phylum Chordata; class Chondrichthyes; order Squaliformes; family Somniosidae; genus Somniosus; species Somniosus microcephalus. The sequence continues at coordinate 60,532,419 of NC_140996.1, read as the reverse complement.
CCACATTCTATCCTACATAAACTTGTGGTGATCCAAATCTCGGCTGCCCGTGTCCTGACTCGCACCAAGTCCCATTCACCCATCACCCCTGTGCCTGCTGACCTACATTGACTCCCGGTTAAGCAACGCCTCTATTTCAAAATTTTCATCCTTGTTTTCAAATCCCTCTGTGGCCTCGCCCCTCCCTATCTCTGTAATCTCCTTCAGCCCCACAAACCCCCAATCTGTGCTCCTCAAATTCTGCCCTCTTGAGCATCCCTGATTATAATCGCTCAACCATTGGTGACCGTGCCTTCTGTTGCCTAGGCCCTAAGCTCTGAAATTCCCTGCCTAAACCTCTCTGCCTCTCCACCTCTCTTTCCTCCTTTAAGATGCTCCTTAAAACCTACCTCTTTGACCAAGCTTTTGGTCACCTGCCCTAATTCCTCCTGGTGTGGCTCGGTGTCAAACTTTTTGTCTTATATTACTCCTGTGAAGCGCCTTGGGACATTTTACTACGTTAAAGGTGCTATATAAATACAAGTTGTTATTGTTGTTGTTTCCTACTCCTTGAATTTGTATTAGAGGTAAAGGTTGTGTGGCAATATCATATAATACCTCCACATAAAGGCAATAAGGATGTGTAAAAATATCCTATATAAACCCACCATTACCGAGGTGGAAGTAGGCAGACTTTGTGATCACAGGTTATGGTGTTGGGTAGGACGATGAGATTGCAAACAGTCTGGTTCAGCCTGAGGCTGTGCCAGGGAGAGACTGAAATTGGTGGCGAGGATATGGAGCTTGTGGTAGAGGCCGAAGAGGATGGCTTCAGTCTTTCCAATGTTTAGCTGGAGGAAATTGCGGTGCATCCAAGATTGGACATCAAACAAGCAGTCTGGCAGCACAGAGGCAGTGGAGGGTTCGAGAGAGGTGAGAGAGGTAGTGCTGGGTAGTGTCAGTGTATATGTGGGAGCTGACCCCATGTCTGTGAATGATGTCAAAGGGCAGCAGGGAGATGTGGGAGACATGGGCATGGATGTGGGAGTTGACAAGATATTCAATGACTTTAGTGTGGGATGGAAAGTTAGGGTTGGGGTGGTAGTTTGCAAGGGCAGAGGGGTTGAGGTTTTTTTTGAAGAGGGGTGATGATGGTAGTTTTGATAGGGTGCGGGAAAGTGCTTGAGGAGAAGGAACTGCTTACAATGTCAGCTAGCATGGGGGACTGGAAAGGAAGTTGGGTGGTTCGCAATTTAATGGGAATGGAGTCGAGGGATAAGGAGTGCGGTTTCATGGATGAGATGAACTCAGAAAGGGCAGTGGGAAGATGGTAGAGAAACTAGAAAGAGACTAGAGTTCAGGGCTACAGTACGATAGAGGGATGGTTGGATCAGACTTGGTGAGAGGGTTGACTTGGTGAGAGGGTTGACCTGGTGAGAGGGAGGGTTGACCTGGTGGGAGGGAGGGTTGACTTGGTGAGAGGGTTGACTTAGTGAGAGGTTTGACTTGGTGGGCAAGAGGATGGGGAAGAAGCAGTAGAGGCAGCTTAACTCAATGGTCTCAATCTTGGTGATAAAGAGGTCCATGAACCCCTTGCACTTGTATTGAATATATTTTGCAGAGGTCCCTATCTTGCGTATTCAAAATATTTTTCGCTATTGAGAACTTTCACACTGAAAAATTATAATTTAAAGCTCTGTGTACTTACACCAATGATTAAAATGCTTATCATATTCTCACAGCTTGGCAGAAGTTGGATAAGGGGTCAGAATAACATCTATAAACCAGCTTTCAAAAGTACTTCATTGGCTGTAAAGTGCTTTGGGACGTCCACAGGTTGTGAAAGGCACTATTTATCAGCCATATAATTAAAAGTACTCACTAAAAATCATTTATTGAGCAATGTTTTGGTACTGTTATTGGCATGGTCCTTCTTCTTATTGCTGCTCATAGATGGCTGTACGATCTTTTATTTGTTTTTTAGAATTCTGTTAACATTCTGTGTACTCACACCAACACTAGAGGTCACTCCACGGTCAGTATTCAGTGCAGAGGAATGCATTAGGATGATTGCTCTCTGAAGGTTTATGATTAGAGACAGGCTGCTACCACACAGCTTTGAAACGTCAGCTCCATTTTGCCAAATGAAAAGTTGATTTAAAAACACCATGGCAAGAAGATGGAAACTGTAAATGTGCGTACGCTCAGTGATATTATAGGTGTAGTATACCCAATGCACTACAGCCAAGCTCTGTGAAGACTGTCCATTACCAAAGAGCTCTTTATATAGAATATGAAGTAGATCTGCACCAGTCATTTGCCCATTTTAAATGAATTTTACCTTCCTAAATTTCTTTTTATATGAACAAACCAGGCAAGGTTTCAAATCCCAACCACATAACGAATAGGGAAAGCTACATGGTTAAGTATTATATAGCTTGCACACAATTTTTTTCTCCCCTTTCTTTCCCAACTCTCTTGAAGGCACTATTACTTGGGTAACATTCCACAGACAGCAACCCTCCGGACACCTAGTTGTCATTCTTCATACAAAGAGTGTCAAGCCAAGTCTGATTCTGTCTTCAGCCAACATCCATAAACATAAACTTTCCAATAACATTTACTGGACAGTGATCAAAAGCAGGATCTAGCTAGCTTTTTATTCCCATCCATAGCCCAATGAGGCTAATTACATTCAAGAGCCTGACTGCAATCCCAGCTCCTACTGGGGATCAAACTTCAGACATTCCTGGTCTGCATGGCTCAGTAACATATTATTCAGTACATTTACCCACAAGCCTTCAGGGGAGCTTTGGATAAATAATTTTACATTTAATTAAGAAACTTTCTTTTTTATGTCATGATAAGCAAATGATTATAAAGTTTAAAACAGTACAGTGTTGCATGATTATTTTTAACATGAGATTACAGAAAGAATGTTCTCTGTGTCCCAGTGCCTTGCCCATCATTTGTTTAGGTTTGTGCACTTTCTGATGATAGCAGTATTTCTTGGTTAAACAAACAAAAACCTATTTAGCACAGTGGTCATCATTCTGCTTCAGTTACCCCCAGGGCTATAACCACAATTCAAAACAAGCTGAGGTAACACAAGACAAATCACACAAGAGAAAGCCTGGCTTGACATTCCTCAAGTTAACATTTTAATTGGTAATGTGTTTCCATCTGCCAATATTGCTTCAGTGATGGTTATGGCACCAGTTACCCTAAAGCATTCTTTTTAAATCATCAGAAATGTAGCCACATTAAAGGAACAGTAAACAATAGTGGGAAATGCTGGAAATACTCAGCAGGTCAGGCAGCATTTTTGAAGAGAGAAACATAGTTAACGTTTCAGGCCATTAACCTTTCGTCAGAACTGGCAAAAGTTAGAGATATAACAGGTTTTAAGCAAGTACAGAGGCCAGGAAAGGGAGGAGGGGGGGAAAGAACAAAAGGGAAGGTCTGTGATAGGGTGAAAGGCAGGAGTGATTAAATGACACAAGGGATGATGATGTGAGCAAAAAGGAGTGGTAATGGACAAGTAAAGAAACAAAAGATGGGTCTAGAGGAGCTGTAAATGGCAACAGCAGAACCAGAACCAAAACCTGCTGTCTGAAAAAATGGGAGCTGTGGTTGTGATCTGAAATTTTTTAACTCAATGTTGAGTCTGGAAGGCTGTAAAGTGCCTAATCGAAAAATGAGATGCGATTCCTCAAGCGTTGCTTGAGCTTCATTAGAACAGTGTAGGAGGCCGAGAACAGAGAGGTCAGAGTGGGAGTGGGACGGAGAATTAAAATGGCAAGCGACCGGAAACTCAGGGTCACGCTTGCGGACTGAATGGAGGTGTTCAGCAAAGCAATCACCCAATCTGCATTTGCTCTTCCCAGTGTAGAGACCGCATTGTGAGCAGCGAATACAGTATACTAAATTGAAAGAAGTACAATTAAATTGCTGTTTCATTTGGGTGGAGTGTTTGGGGCCTTGGACGGTGGGAAGGGAGGAGGTGAAAGGGCAGGTGTTGCATCTCCAGGCTTGCACGGGAAGGTGCTGTAGGAAGGGGAGTGGGTGTTGGGGGTGATTGAAGAGGGTGTTGCCGCGGGAACGGTCCCTTCGGAATGCTAAAAGGACTCCTTCCAGATTTTGGATGAGACATTAAACCAAAACTCTATCTGCCCCCTCAGGTGGAAATAAAAGATCCAACAGCACTATTTTGAAGAAGAGCAGGGAGTTCTCCCAATGTCCTGCCCAATATTTATCCCTCAACCAACATCACTAAAACAGATTATCCGGTCATTATCACATTGCTATTTGTGGAACCTTGCTGTGTGAAAATTGGCTGACGCGTTGCCTACATTACAACAGTGACTACACATCAAAGTACTTCATTAGCTCGTCCTGAGGTTGTGAAAGATGCTATATAAATGCAAGTTATTTCTTTTACTTTCACCATTGAGAATGTGTAACATTAAATTTAACATTTTCTTCAAAAACTCTGCATTGGAAATCTATGGAACCACTGTTGGAAGACAGTCAGGCTTACTATTTCAGTTATAGTTCTGTGCATTTGCCTTTTCCCTCTGCAGCCTGACCCAGTTTCTAAGGAACAATGTTGTAAAGATGCAATAGACTCAATTGTCTGCCTTTGCACATGAGGGAATATGCAAGCCAGTCAGACTAGTGTTGCATAGGCTGGGATTTTGCTCACCTCGGCGGGTCCGGTGCGGGCGATGTCGGTGGCGGGTCATGGCTGCGCTGCTGGCTCCATCCCGTTGCCTAAAATGAATTTACATTGATAGGGCTTGTTAAGCCCGTCCAGCATGTTTCCCGGGCCAATTAGAGGAAGTGGGTCTGGTAACGTCATCAGCCAGTTTACTTAAAGGGGCCAACTTTCTTTTGACATCTGTGCTGTCAGCGTTCTACAGTACTGAAGTGCTGCAAACATTGATAATCACTGCACAGAGGTGCAGGGCTACACCCAGGTTCTCCCATGCACAGCACGCAGGGAGGCCCTTGTCCCTTCCGATGGGCGGAAGCGACCTCCCCAGGAGACCAAAACAGCCTGTTTGCACATTGCAGAGGTGGTCACAAGCAGGGATGTCGTCAGGAGGACCTGGTTGCAGTGGCGCAAACCTTTCAATGATCTCATTAGATCATGAAACATTAGTACAAAGCCACACTCACCTTTATCCTGCTCACTCTGCCTTCACATCACATGCCCATCACTCTGCCTTCCCTACACTACTCCAGCACATCCTTACTCACACCAACTTACCTTGCACCTCCATCCATCCCTCAGAGCTGCTACCATGGGGGCCTATACAACAACTCCCACTACAGTCTTAGATCCCTTCCTATTTCTTAATTCCAATCCAGAAGGTCTCCACTGGCTGCTTACCCCTTGTTATAAATCTCATCATCATAAAGGAACTACTCATGAAATAACGCTGGACGGCCAGCTGGTGGCGCCGTCCAAGGAGTATAAATACTCGGGCGTGGGCCCAGCTTGCCCAGGGACATTTTGTAAGACAAGCAACTAGTGAAGTACAACTAGACCTCCATGTTCTGAAACAATTTGATTAAAGCCTTGCTTTTATACTCAAACCAAGTGCGTAGTGAGTTTTATTACGTTACCTCTCTTTAAATCCTCTCTTATCATTGAAGTGATTGCATCCCTAATCACTAAGGCTACTCCTCCCCCTCTGCCATTTTCCCTGTCTGTCCTGTAAACCTTAGAATCTGGTATATTTAGTTCCCAGTCCTGACTGTTCTGCAGCCATGTCTCAGTAATGCCTACTATGTCATACCCTCCAATTTTAATTAGTGCCTGCAGTTCATTCAATTTACTCCCTATACTCCGTGCATCACTGCTCCTTTTCAACCTGCAGGCACAAATTAAAATTGGAGGGTATGACATGGTAATATTCCATAGTGACATCAGGGGGTAGGTTTTTCAACTTGCTGATAAAATTGTGCTGGAGTCTCCAAGAATGAAAGACACTGGACACTGCTGTGAGCAACCCAGGATAAATATCATAGTGGCATTAAAAACATGGTGTGTTTTTTCTGATACCGTTCATTTATTAGTTGTAAAAATATTGGAGACAGGAAAAGGGCTGCTTGACTGGATCAGCAGTTGGGAGGCCATCTGATGAAACCTCTAGGACTATGTCCAACCAGAGTTGGCATCCCTAGCCACCTGGACGTAAAACTGCCGTTGTGGATTGGCCACCCATTATAGAAATCGCCTGATTTTCATTTCCATTGAAATGATGTAGCTGCATGTGGTCATATGAAAGATAAGGAGAAAAGGGCTATTTAGTCTATACAGTACATCTTTTCATTTAAATCTATATACTGCATATTCTCAGGCCATTTTTCACCTTCCCTTATTTAGTGTTGAATCAATACCTTTGTATTTTATCCTGGCCACTTCTTTCGATTGCTTCTACTGAGGCATCATTCACTGCACTTGGCACAATCTATTCTATAATGTAATGTTTAAGTGTGAAGTCATTACTGCTTAAGCCACACTTTAATTAAGGGTTCCTTGGCTTATGATCATGTTCCTTAACTTTCTTCCTCTGGTTTCTGGAAAAAGATTTCTCCACATTCCTGTTATAATTTTGAAAAGTCTGTGTCCTTTTTCTGAAAGATAACAAATTTGGTTCTCTTAGACGCTTTGGCTGTGAAATTCAATCATGCAAATCTTAGTATATGAATACTCAATGTGTTCATAAACTAATACATAATGTATTCATATGAAATTCCTAATGAAATAGCGAAGAAAGGAATTTAATATGAACATACATGAACATCACACTGCATAATTTCAAGGCCTTTGACTTTTTATGCTGCATATTGCTAAAATGCATATCAAGAAGTTTTCCTTTTCAAATTTCATAAATATAACAAAAATGTAATTTTAAAAAGTAAATTGTAATTTTTCTGTCTTTTTGATTTTACTGTTCTGCTCAGTTGTTCTCTTATTTCCTTATTCCATTTGGCACTGCACTGTATTCTCTAATAGGTTGATTAATAGAACATTTCTCCTTGATTGTTGAACACAGCACACACGCCCACCCAGCTTTGTGTCATATGCAAATTTGTAGATATTACATCTACTTCCCTCGTCTAGATCATTAATATATATTGTGAATAGCTGGGGTCCAAGGTCCGATCCCTGCAGTACCCCACTAGTCACTGCCTGCCACTCAGAAAAAGACCCGTTTATTCCAACTCTTTGCTTTCTGTCTGCCAACCAGTTCTCTATCAAAGTCAGTACCTTGCCCCCAATCCCATGTGCCTTAAATTTACACGCTAATCTCTTATGCGGGACCTTATTGAAAGCCTTTTGAAAGTCCAAATACACCACATCCACTGGTTCTCCTTTATCAATTTTACCAGTTACATCCTCAAAAAATTCCAGTAGATTAGTCAAGCACGATTTACCATTTGTAAATCCATGTTGGCTTTGTCCGATCCTGTCACTGTTTTCCAAGTGCTCTGCTATTACATCTTTTATGATGGACTCTAGCATTTTCCCCACTACCGATGTCAGGCTTACCGGTCTGTAATTCCCCATTTTCTCTCTACCACTTTTCTGAATAGTGGGGTAACATTTGCTACCCTCCAATCCATGGGTACTGTTCCAGATTCCATCGAATGTTGGAAGATGATCAGCAATGCATCTACTAATTCTAGGGCCACTTCCTTAAGTGCCCTAGGATGTAGATTATCAGGCCCTGGGGATTTATCGGCCTTCAATCCCATCAATTTCCTTAACACCATTTCCCTACAAATACTGATTTCTTTCAGTTCCTCCCTTTCATCAGACCCTATGTTCCCCGACATCTCTGGAAGGTTATTTGTGTCCTCCTTTGTGAAGACAGAACCAAAATATATATTTAATTGGTCTGCCATTTCTTTGTTCCCCATTATAAATTCCCCTGATTCTGACTGCAAGGGACCTACGCTTGACTTCACCAATCTTTTTCTCTTCACATATCTATAGAAGCTTGTACAGTCAGTTTTTATGTTCCCTGCAAGCTTACTCTTATAATCTATTTTCTCCCTCTTAATTAATCCCTTTGTCCTCCTTTGTTGAATCCTAAACTGCTCTCAATCCTCAGGTTTACTGCTTTTTCTGGCCAATTTATATGTCCTCTCCTTGGATCTTATGCTATCCCTAATTTCCCTTGTTAGCCACGGTTGAGTCACCTTTTTTGTTTAAATTTTATGCCAAACAGGAATGAACAAATTCTGTAGTTCATCCATGCGATCTTTAAATCTAGAGTCATCTTTTGTTTCTTAATTTGTCCCATTACCATCTCCTTTTGCCTTGCACCATCTGTTAATCTCTCCTGCCTTCCATCCTATCACAGACCTTCCCTTTTGTTCTTTCCTCCCCTACCCCCTTTCCCTGCCCTGCCCTTGCTTAAAAACCTGCTCGATCTCCAGCTTTTTCTAGTTCTGACGAAGGGTCATTGACCTGAAGCCTTAACTCTGTTTCTCTTTCCACAGATGCTGCCTGACCCGCTGAGTATTTCCAGCATTTTCTGGTTTTATTTCCGATTTCCAGCATCCGCAGTATTTTGCTTTTTTAACTTATTACACAGTTCTTCTTTTAATTAGTTCCTGCGATGTGGGCGTCGTTGGCAAGGCCAGCATTTATTGCAAATCCCCAATTGCCATTCAGAAGGGGGTGGTGAGCCGCCTTCTTGAACCACTGCAGTCCTTGTGGTGAAGCTACTCCCACAGTGCTGTTAGGGAGGGAGTTCCAGGATTTTCAGCAAACGATGATGAAGAACGGTGATATATTTCCAAGTCAGGATGGTATATGACTTGGAGGGGAACTTGGAGGTGATGGTGTTCCCATGTGCCTACTGCCTTTGTCCTTCTAGATGGTAGATGTCATGGGTTTGGGAGGTGCTGATGAACTTGGCGAGTTGCTGCAGTGCACCTTGTCGATGGTACACACTGCAGCCATGGTGCGCTGGTGGTGGAGGGAGTGAATGTTTAAGGTGGTGGATGGGGTGCCAATCAAGTGGGCTGCTTTGTCTTGGATGGTGTTGAGTTTCTTGAGTGTTGATGGAGCTGCACTCATCTAGGCAAGTGGAGAGTGTTCCATCACGCTCCTGACTTGTGCCTTGTAGATGGTGAAAAGGCTTTGGGGAGTCAGGAGGTGAGTCGCTCGTTGCAGAAAATCCAGCCTCTGACCATCTCTTGTAGCCACAGTATTTATGTGACTGGTCCAGGTAAATTTCTTCTCAATGGTGACCCCCAGGTTGTTGATGGTGGAGGATTCCGCGATGGTAATGCCATTGAATGTCAAAGTGAGGTAGTTAGACTCTTGCTATTGGAGACAGTAATTGCTGGGCACTTGTGTGGCGCGAATGTTACTTGCCACTTATCAGCCCAGGCCTGAATATTGTTCAGGTCTTGCTGCAGGAGGGCATGCATTGCTTCATTATCTGAGGAGTTGTAAATGACACTGTACACTGTGCAATCATCAGCGAACATCCCCACTTCTGACCTTATGTTGGAGGGAAGGTCATTGATGAAGCCGCTGAAGATGGTTGGGCCTAGGACACTGCCCTGAGGAACTCCTGCAGTGATGTCCTGGGGCTGAGATGATTGACCTTGAACAACCACAACCATCTTCCTTTGTGCTAGGTATGACTCCACCCAGTGGGGAGTTTTCCCCCGATTCCCATTGACTTCAATTTTACGAGGGCTCCTTGATGCCACACTCGTTCAAATGCTGCCTTGATGTCAAGGGAAGTCACTCTCAGCTCGCCTCTGGAATTCAGCTCTTTTGTCCATGTTTGGACCAAGGCTATAATGAGGTGTGGAGCCAAGTGGTCCCGACAGAACCTAAACTGAGCTTCGGTGAGCAGGTTATTGGTGAGTAAGTGCTGCTTCATAGCACTGTCAACGACACCTTCCATCACTTTGCTGAGGATTGAGAGTAGACTGATGGGTAAGTAATTGGCCGGATTGGATTTCATAGAATAGAATCGCTGGGGGCGATTTTGTTAATGGGGGTGCGTTGAAGGCGGGGCTGCTGCTTGGCGGGTTGATGTCCCGCCTCCATCGATTTGTGGCCAACCCACGCTATTTTCTCTTGATTGACCTTGTTAAGCCCGCCCAGCGGGCTTAGCAGGCAAATTAAGGGAAAGCCGGTTGCAGAGAATGTCAACATATAACATTTCATCTGTCAAAATTTTTTATAGAGTCATAGAGTTATACAACACAGAAAGAGGGCCTTCAGCCCATCGTGTCCATGCTAGCCATCAAGCCCTGTCTATTCTAATCCTATTTTCCAGCACTTGGTCCATAGCCTTGTATGCTATGGTGTTTCAGGTGCTCATCTAAATGCTTCTTGAATGTTGTGAGGGTTCCTGCCTCTACCACCCTTTCAGGCAGTGAGTTCCAGATCCCAACCACACTCTGGGTGAAAAAGTTTTTTCTCAAGTCCCCTCTAAACCTCCTTCCCCTTACCTTGAAACTATGCCCCCTGGTTATTGACCCCTCAGTTCCTTTCTATCTACCCTATCTATGCCCCTCATAATTTTGTACACCTCAATCAGATCCCCCCTCAGCCTTCTCTGCTCTAAGGAAAACAACCCCAGCCTGTCCAGTCTCTCTTCATAGCTGAAACGCTCCAGCCCAGGTAACATCCTGGTGAATCTCCTCTGCACCCTCTCAAATGCAATCACATCCTTCCTATAGTGTGGCGACCAGAACTGCACACAGTATTCCAGCTGTGGCCTAACTAGCGTTTTGTACAGCTCCATCATAACCTCCCTGCTCTTATATTCTATGCCGCAGCTAATGAAGGCAAGTATCCCATATGCCTTCTTAACCACCTGATCTACCTGTCCTGCTGCCTTCAGGAATCTATGTACATGCACGCCAAGGTCCCTCTGATCCTCTGTCCTTCTTGGGTCCTACCATTCATTGTGTATTCCCTTGCCTTGTTAGTCCTCCCAAAATGCATCACCTCACACTTTTCAGGGTTAAATTCCATTTGCCACTGTTCTGCCCATCTGACCAACCCGTCTATGTCGTCCTGTAGCCTGAGGCTTCCCTCCTCGCTATTTACCACTCCACCAATTTTCGTGTAATCTGCGAACTTACTGATCATACCTCCTACATTCATATCTAAATCATTAATGTACACTACAAACAGCAAGGGACCCAGCACCGATCCCTGCGGTACACCACTGGACACAGGCTTCCAGTCACAAAAACAACCTTCGACCATCACCCTCTGTCTCCTGCCACTAAGCCAATTTTGGATCCAATGTGCCAAATTGCCCTGGATCCCATGGGCTCTTACCTTCTTGACCAGTCTCCCATGTGGAACTTTGTCAAAAGCCTTACTGAAGTCCATGTAGACTACATCAACTGCACTACCCTAATCCACACACCTAGATAGCCCCTCGAAAAATTGGTCAGACATGATCTCCCTCTGACAAAGCCATGCTGACTATCCCTGATTAATCCCTGCCTCTCCAAGTGGAGACTAATTCTGTCCCTCAGAATTTTTTCCAATAGTTTCGCTACCACTGATATTAGGCTCACTGGCCTGTAATTCCCTAGTTTACCCCTACTACCCTTTTTGAACAATGGTACTACGTTAGCTGTTCTCCAGTCCTCTGGCACCTCCCCTATGGCCAGAGAGGTTCTGAAAATTTGTGTCAAAGCCCCTGCAAACTCCTTCCTTGCCTTACACAGCAGCCTGGGATACATCCCATCAGGACCTGGGGATTTATCCACTTTTAAGCCCGCCAGAACTGCTAGTACCTCCTCCCTCTCAATACTTATTTGTTTAAGTATATCACAATCCCCCTGCCTGATTTCTATGCCGACATCATCCATAGTGAACACAGATGCGAAATATTCATTTAAAACCTCACCTACATTTTCCAGCTCTACACACAGATTGCCACTTTGGTCCCTAATGGACCCTACTCTTTCCCTGCTTATCCTCTTGCCCTTTATATACTTATAAAACACCTTGGGGTTTTCCTTTATTTTGTCCACCAGTGTTTTTTCATGCCCCCTCTTCGCTCTCCTACTTTCTTTTTTAAGTACCCCCCTACACTTTCTATACTCCTCTAGGGCCTCCACTGTTTTTAGTCCTTTGTATCTGCCAAAAGCCTCCCTTTTTTTCCTAATCCATTCTTGTATATCCCTTGACATCCAGGGTTCCCTGGGTTTGTTGGTCCCACCCTTGACCTTTACGGGAACATGTTGGCGCTGTAATCTCTCTATTTCCTTTCTGAATGACTCCCACTGCTCTGATGTGGATTTTCCAACAAGTAGCTGATCCCAGTCCACTTTGGCCAGATCCTGCCTTATCATATTAAAATCAGCCTTCCCCCAATTTAGAACCTTTATTTCCGGTCCATCTTTGTCCTTTTCCATGACTATCTTAAATCTCACTGAATTATGGTCACTGTCACCAAAATGCTCTCCTACTGATACTTCTACCACTTGCCCGGCTACATTCCCTAGAATTAGGTCCAGTACCGCCCCCTCTCTTGTAGGACTTTCTACACGTTGGCTCAAAAAGGTCTCCTGGATGCACTCTAAGAATTCGACACCCTCTAAGCCTTTCACACTCTGACTATCCCAGTTAATATTGGGGAAGTTGAAATCCCCTACTATTATTACCCTATTATTTCTACACTTCTATGTGATTTGCCTACATATCTGTTCCTCTGTCTCCCCCTGACTGTTTGGGGGCCTATAGTACACTCCCAGCAAAGTGCTTGCCTCCTTTTTGTTTTTAGGTTCTACCCATATGTCCTCATTAGAGGAACCTGCTAAGATATCATCCCTCCTTACAGCAGTAATTAACACCTTGATTAATATTGCGACACCCCACCCCCCCTCTGTCTCGCCTGAAGATTCTATACCCCGGAATATTGAGCTGCCATCCCTGCCCCTCCCTCAACCATGTCTCTGTGACAGCAACAATATCATACTCCCATGTGTTCATCAACACCTTCAATTCATCTGCCTTACTCGCAAGACTCCTTGCATTAAAATAAATGCCATCCAGCCTTGCCATACTCCCTTGTGCCGTTACATATTTGCTCTGCCTTCCAGGCTGATTTGTTTTTTCCTCTATATTTGGCTGTGCATCACCACCTACTATAGCTCCACTCCATATCCCATCCCCTTGCCAAGTTAGTTTAAACCCCCCCCACAACAGTACTAGCAAACCTCCCCGCAAGGATGTTGGTCCCATTCCGGTTCAGGTACAACCCGTCCGACTTGTACAGGTCCCACCTTCCCCAGAAATGGACCCAGTGATCCAGGAAACTAAAGCCCTCCCTCCTGAACCAACTCTTTAGCCACGCATTCATCGACTCTATCCTCCTATTCCTATACTCACTAGCACGTGGCACCAGGAGTAATCCAGAGATTACAACCTTTGAGGCCCTGCTTTTTAATCTGCTACCTAGCTCCCTAAATTCTTGTTGCAGGATCTCATCCCTCTTTCTATCCATGTCGTTGTTCCCAATGTGAACCACGACCTCTGACTGTTCGCCCTCCCCCTTCAGAATGCCCTGCAGCTGTTCAGTGACATCCTTGACCCTGGCACCAGGGAGGCAACATACCATCCTGGAGTCACGTCTGCGGCCACAGAAACGTCTATCTGCTCCACTTACGATAGAATCCCCTATCACTATTGCTCTCCCACTCTTTTTCCTCCCCCCTGTGTAGCTGAGCCACTCGTAGTGCCATGGCCTTGGCTCTTGCTGCATTCCACTGAGAAAACATCTCCCCCATCAGTATCCAAAACGGAAAATCTGTTGGAGAGGGAGATGGACCCAGGGGACTCCTGCACTACCTTCCTAGTTCTTTTACTCTGTCTGGCGGTCACCCATTGTCATCGTTTGACAGGTCTGTGAAGCTGTCAAACAGTGACATTCTCTGTAGTTTGATGAGGTCTTGAATTCAAGACCTCATCAAATTTCTTTCTTTTACAGAAATGAGATGGTTGTTGCATCTGAGAATGCAATGGCCATCTGCCATCTGCAACACCGATGTCAGTGACTCTCCGGTTACAGACCGACTGAAGCCTGCAGGGAGAAACAAAGGTAAGTACACTTTTACTAACACTTTGCACTTACCTCCGATACTCACCTCTCCACTCTTGCACCTATCACTTACTTTCACAGCACACTTTTGCACCGCCGACCCCCGCGGACCCAGTACTCGCCTCGCTGAGCTGGCGGGTTTTGGAGCCTTTGGGAAGCCCGCACATGAGGGCAAAAAGTGGATAATCCTATTTTCTGCCTGTTAACTACCTGTTAACAGGCAGTTAATAGGCTTTAATCCCTTCCCGACTCCAAGGAGAGGGGACCTGGCGCGGGACAGCTACCTGCCTCCTGGCAAGGTGGCATGGAGACGGGTTGGGCATCACCCCCAAATTCTGCCATTTTCCCGGCAGTCCCGCCTCCATACCCGCCACCCAGGGCTGGAAAAATCGCCCCCATAGAATGGTTACAGAATGGAAGAAGGCCATTCGTCCCATCAAGCCCATGTCGACTATCAGCTGCCCTTTCACCGTAGCCTTGCAAATTCTTTTCTTTCAGATACTTATCCAACTCCCTTTTGAAAGATAAAATTGAGTCAGCCTCCACCACCCTTTCAGGCAGTGCATTTCAGAGCTTAACCAATCGCTGTGTAAAAGTTATTTTTTACGTCGCCTTTGGTTCTTTTGCCAATCACCTTAAATGTGTGTCCTCTGGTTTTCGACCCTTCTGCCAATGGGAACAGTTTTGGGGTTGTAGTCCTGCCTCCATCGAGTTCTAGCCAACCCATGTGATTTTGACTTGATTGACCTTGTTGAGCCCGCCCAGCGGGCTCAGCAGGCCAATTAAGGGCCACCCAGCAACAGGTGACGTCACAGATTGAAATTTCATCTGTCAAGATCTTTTGACAGATGAAATATCAGCGTTTCACAGCTGTTTGAAGCTGTCAAACACTGACAATCTGTACTCCAGGTTAATTCCTTCCTCTCAGGATGATCTAGAGATCTCATCGGAACAGAAAGCAGAGGCTGCAGATTTTGATAGCTGGCAGCCATTCTGCTTTCTGTGCCGGTGAGATAAGGGACTCCCGAGACCTGAAGGAAGGAAGGCTGTAAAGGTAAGTAAAGGTTAGTAGAACTTCTTTAAACACTTTACACAGACCAAACACACTTACCTCTACACTCATGCACCCGTCATTCACCTGAACACCGGACATCTCGACCCCTCCAAGGCTATCAGCCCGACGGCCCGCCTCGCTAACTTGGCGTGGTTTGGAGCCGTCGGGAATCCCACATTTCAACAATGAAAATGGGGATTAGGCTAAAAACTGCCTGTTAACTACCTGTTAACAGGCAGTTAGTTGGCATTAATCCCCTTCCCGCCTCGGGGAGGCGGGTCCTAGTGCGGGGCGGGTACCCGCCTCCTTTGAAACTGGCATGGAGGCGGATTGGGGGCGGGATGGGGTCGGGACCCCCGATTTCGGGATTTTAAACCCCCACACGCCTCCAATCCCGACTCCACGACCCAATGAAAATCCTGCCCTTTATCTCTACCTTCTCTGTTCAGACCCCTTATGATTTTGAACACCGCTATCAAATTTCCTCTCAATTTTCTCTGCTCCAAGGAGAACAACCCCAGCTTCTCCAGTCTATCAACGTAACTGAAGTCCCTCATTTCTGGAATCATTTTCATAAATCTTTTCTGCAGCTTCTCTAAGGCCTTCACATCCTTCCTAAAGTGTGGTGCCCAGAATTGGACACAGTTCTCCAGTTGGGGCTGAACCAATGTTTTATACAGGTTTGTCATAATTTTCACACTTTTGCACTCTATGGGCTGGATTTTGTCAATGGGGACGTGATGGAGGCGGGACTCCCACTTTTTGGGTTGTAGTCCCGCCTTCATCGACTTGTGGCCAACCCATGCTATTTTCCCTTGATTGACCTTGTTAAGCCCACCCAGCAGGCTCAGCAGGCCAATTAAGGGACACCTGGTTACTGGTGACATCAGTGATTGACATCTCATCTGTCAAGAACTTTTGACAGATGAAAAATCAGCGTTTGCCAGCTCTGTGAATCTGTCAAACACTGACAATCTGTCTTCTAACTTGAGTCCTTCTACTCAGACTCAGTTAGAGAGCTCTCCAGACCAGAAAGCAGAGGCTGCAGCTTTTGACAGTTCAGCGGCCATTCTGCTTTCTGTACCGGTGAACTGAGGGACTCCCGAGAACTGAAGGAAGGAAGCCTGCAGGAGAAAGTAAAGGTAAGTAAAACTTATTAAAACACTTTACACTTACCTCATACACTTACCTCTGCACACATGCACCCATCACTCACCTGCACAACAGACCCTCCAACCCCTACAGACCGCCTCACTAACTTGGGGTGGTTCGGAGCCGTCGGGAAGCCCATACTTCAGGGCTAAAAATAGGGATTAGGCAAAAAACTGCCTGTTAATTACCTGTTAACAGGCAGTTAATTGGCATTAATCCCCTTCCTGCCTCGGGGAGGTGGCTCCCAGCACAGGTCGGATACCTGCCTCCTGGGACATTGGCGTTCCTGCCACCCGATTCTGCAATTTTCCCACCACTCCCGCCTCCAAACCCGCCTCCACAGGGCTTGGAAATTCGAGCCCTATACCTCTATTTATGAAGCCCGGGATCCCGTAAGCATTTTTAACTGTTTTCTCAATCTGCCCTGCCACCTTCAACGATTTGTGCACACATACCGCCAGGTCTCTCTGTTCATGCACCCCCTTTAGGATTGTATCATTTAGTTTATATGTCCTCTCATTCCTTCGAGCAAAATGTATCGCTTCACACTTTTCTGTGTTAAACTTCATCTGCCATGTGTCCGCCCATTTCAGCAGTCTGTTTATGTTTCCTGAAGTCTATCATTCTCCTCCTCACTGTTCACTTTGTCCTGCTTTTTGTGGACAGGATATACCTGGGCAATTTTCCACATTGTCGGGTAGATGCCAGTGTTGTAGCTGTACTGGAACAGCTTGGCTAGGGGCGCGGCTAGTTCTTGGAGCACAAGTCTTCAGCACAACAGCCGGGAAGTTGTCGGGGCCCAAGGCCTTTGTTGTATCCAATGCGCTCAGCCATTTCTTGATATCACGTGGAGTGAATCGAATTGGCTGAAGACTGGCTTCTCTGATAGTGGGGACCTCAGGAGGAGGCCGAGATGGATCATCCACTTGGCACTTCTGGCTGAAGGTGGTTGCAAACGCTTCAGCCTTGTCTTTTGCACTCACATGCTGGGCTCCACCATCATTGAGGATGGGAATATTCATGAAGCCTCCTCCTCCCATTGTTGTTTAATTGCCCACCACCATCACATCCACGACTGGATGTGGCATGATTGCAGACCTTTGATCTGATCCGTTGATTGTGAGATCGCTTAGCCCTGTCTATAACATGCTACTTCCACTGTTTCGCATGCATATAGTCCTGTGTTGCAGCTTCCCCAGTTGGCACTTCATTTTTAGGTACACCTGGTGCTGCTCCTGGCATGCACTTCTGCACTCCTCATTGAACCGGGTTTAGTCTCCTGGCTTGATGGTAATGTTAGAGTGAGGGTTATGCCGGGCCATGAGGTTACAGATTGTGGTGGTATACAATTCTGCTGCTGCTGATGACCCACAGCGCCTCATGGATGCCCAGTTTTGAGCTGTTAGATCTGTTCTGAATCTATCCCATTTAGCACGATGGTAGTGCCACACAACACAATGGAGAGTGTCCTCAGTGTGAAGACAGGACTTTGTCTCCACAATGACTGTGCGTTAGTTACAGCTACCAATATTCTCATGGACAGATGCATCTGTGACAGGTAGATTGGTGAGGACGAGGTCAAGTAGGTTTTTCCCTCATGTTGGTTCTCTCACCACCTGCTGCAAGCCCAGTCTAGCAGTTATGTCCTTCAGGACTCAGCCAGCTCGGTTAGTAGTTGTACTACCGAGCTACTCTTGCTGATGGACATTGAAGTCCCCCACCCAAAGTACATTCTGTGCCCTTGCTACCCTCAGTGCTTCTTCCAAGTGGTGTTCAACATGGAGGAGTACTGATTCATCAGCTGAGGGAGGGCGGTAGGTGATAATCAGCAGGAGGTTTCCTTACCCATGCTTGACCTGAAGCCATGAGACTTCATGGGGTCCAGAGTCAATGTTGAGGACTCCCAGGGCCACTCCCTTCCAACTGTATACCACTGTGCCACTACCTCTGGTGGGTCTGCCCCGCTGGTGGGACAGGACATACTCAGGGATGATGATGGAGGAATCTGAGACGTTTCACTGAAAGGTATGATTCTGTGAGCATGACGATGTCAGGCTGTTGCTTGACTAGTCTGTGGGACAGCTCTCCCAATTTTGGCACAATCCCCCAGATGTTAGTGAGGAGGACTTTGCAGGGTCGACTGGGCTGGATGTGCCATTGTCGTGTCTGAAGCCAGTGCCTTGTTCGATGCTGGGTGGTCCGTCTGTATTTTTTCTTATTCGTAGCGGTTGTGTACAACTGAGTGGCTTGCTAGGCCATTTCAGAGGGCAGTTAAGAGTCAACCACATTACATAGTATTTAGAGCACAGAAACAGGCTAGTCAGCCCAACAGGTTCATGTCGGTGTTTATGCGCCACACAAACTTTCTCCCACCCTTCTTCATCTAACCTAATCAACATATCTTTCTATTTCTTTCTCCTTCATGTGTTTATCTAGCTTCCCCTTAAATACATCTATGGTAGTCACCTCAACTACTGCTTGTGGTAGAGAGTTCGACATTCTAACCACTCTCTGGGTAAAGAAGTTTCTCCTGAAATCCCTATTGGATATATTGGTGACTATCTTATATTTATGGTCCCTAGTTCTGATCTCCCCCGCAAGTGGAAGCATCTTCTCTACGTCTAGCCTATGAAACCTTTTCATAATCTTAAAGACCTCTATCAGGTCACCCCTAGAGAAAAGAGCCACAACTTATTGTATTCAATATTAGTTTTAAAAAAGGCATTGGAGAAAATAATGGGACTTAGGATTGATAAGTCTCCAGGACCTGATAGTTTCCATTCCAGGGTATTTAAAGATGTAGGTGAGGAAATTCCTTGAGCGTTAGTTATAATCTTTCAAAGTTCTCTTGATTCGGGAATTGTGCCGTTAGACTGGAAAATTGCTAATGTCACTCCATTAATTAAAAAGGGTGGGAAAGAGAAACCAGGTAACTACAGGCCTGTCAGTTTAATGTCAGTTGTGCGGAAGCTACTGTCATTAAGGGTAGAATAACTGACCACTTGAGCAAATACGAGCTGATCAGAGAGAGCCAGCATGGCTTTGTTAAAGGTAAATCGCGTCCAACTAATCTGGTTGAATTTTTTAAGGAGGTCACTAATAAGGTAGACAAAGGAATGTCTATGGATGCTATCTATATCGACTTCCAGAAAGCATTCGATAAGGTTCCACACAAAATATTATTGGCAAAAATTAGAGCACACAGAATTGGAGGTAGCCTTTGCACTTGGGTTGGAAACTGGTTGGGAGGTAGGAGACAGAGAGTGTGGATGAAGGGTATGTGCTCAAGTGGTAACAAGTATGTTACAAGTGGTGTTTCCCAGGGATCTGTTCTGGAGACTCAACTTTTCCCCGTATTTATTAATGACTTAGATAAAGGAATAGAAAGTTGTATATCTAAGTTTGCAGATGATACTAAATTAGAAGGGACAATGTAGAGCAGATGG
Source organism: Somniosus microcephalus (assembly GCF_052327205.1). Classification (NCBI taxonomy): domain Eukaryota; kingdom Metazoa; phylum Chordata; class Chondrichthyes; order Squaliformes; family Somniosidae; genus Somniosus; species Somniosus microcephalus. The sequence continues at coordinate 60,512,671 of NC_140996.1, read as the reverse complement.
GAGCAGGAAGTTGCAAAGGGACACACAGAGAGTAAGTGAGTGGCACGACTATGGCAGATGGAGTTTAATGTGGGCAAATGGGAGGTCATCCACTTTGGATGTAAGAAAGATAAATTGAGTATTTTCAAAAAGGTGAGATACTAGAAATTGTAGAGGAGCAAAGAGATTTGTGAATCCAGGTATACAAATCATTATAACTAGTAGACAGGTACAAAAAGTAATCAAAAAGGCTAATAGAATGTTATCCTTTCTCTCAAGGGGATTGTATTACAAAGGGGAGGAAATTATACTTCAGTTGTATAGAATCTTAGTCGGACCCCGACTGGAGTACTGTGTTCACCACAGTTTTGAGCACCATACCTCAGGAAGAATATATTGGCCTTGGAGGCGGTGCAGCGCAGATTCACCAGAATGATACTGGGGTTTAGAGGGTTAAATTATAAAGATAGGTTGCATAAACTTGGCTTATATTCCCTTCAGTATAGAAGATTAAGGGGTGATCTGATCGAGGAGTTTGAAATGTTTGAAAGGATTCGATAGGGCAGATATAGAGAAACTATTTCCTCTGATGGGGGAATTGAGAACAAGGGGACATAATCTCAAAACCCGAGCTAGGTCATTTATTTATATCATGTTGACAACATATACAAATAGACCTGGGTGGGAAGGAAAGCTGATCACAAATAGAGATGGTAAATTTAGCACCAGGTTTAATAACTCACAGATAGAACATACACTGTACTCTGTACAGCTATATCGGAATTCACATCATAGAGAATTCATTCCCCATTAACTGAACGTCTAAATTGTGTATTATTAATATCATTTGCAACAGCTAAATTTACTTAAAGAAAAATAAACGTGGTGGGACCTGTTTTTTCCAATAACACAGTCTTATTAGACAATCTGATGTCGGAATGTTGACTATTGTACAGCACTACACATCATTATCTCTAACAGAGGAGAACAATTTGACAATGATATCCATGAGAATTACTGACTTTGGCCCATACACTTCAGGTTTAATAGCTATAAGAGGAAAATTAATTGTGTTTGTTTGGACCCAGTCCCAATATGAGCACCAAGTTTAAGCTATTCTGTAAAATATGAGTTATTTTAACCCTGATGTCAAAATAGAAATTCAGAAGCCAAGAATTGATATTTCCCAGACTTCCTGGATAGCTTTACGATATAATGTAATTTTTCCCAAAACCATTTTTCAGTTCAGAAAGTAATAACTGGTTGCGAAATGTCATTTTAATAGTAATTACCAACATTGCTGTATCTTTACAACTATCTGTGGAATACTCTCTCAGACAATCAGTCTTAAAACATTGCATTAGACAATTACTCTTGACAACCTGGATCAACTAGTCTTTAAAGCAGCATTTGCTCTACAATTACTACATTTTTCTCCACTTTACTTCTTTAGGTTACTCCCACTGGCCCATGATACAGCAGGATGGTCTAGGTCACGGTGCTGTCAATAGGCTAATATGAGATTCACGTCCATTCTTATCCACGGTCCACTCTGAAACAGATAACTGCACCTAATACTTCTTCTTCTTAGGCAATCCCTCGGAACCGAGGATGACTTGCTTCCACATTAAAAATGAGTTCTCAGGTGACTGATGAGTCCAATGCGGGACCTACAGTCTCTGTCACAGGTGGGACAGACGGTGGTTGAAGGGGCGGGTGGGTGGGGTGCTTGGGTTGACGTGCGCTCCTTGTGCTGCCTGCGCTTGGCTTCCGCTTGCTCCCGGCGAAGAGACTCGAGGTGTTCGGTGCCTTCCCGGATGTTTCTCCTCCACTTTGTGCGGTCTTGGGCCAGGGATTCCCAGGTGTCGGTGGGGTTGTTACACTTTTTCAAGGAGGCTTTGAGGGTGTCCTTGAAGCGTTTCCTCTGCCCACCTGGGGCTCTCTTGCCGTGCCGGAGCTCCGAATAGAGCGCTTGTTTTGGGAGTCTCGTATCGGGCATGTGGACAATGTGACCCGTCCATCGGAGCTGATTGAGCGTGGTCAAAGCTTCGATGCTGGGGATGTTGGCCTGAGCAAGAACACTGACGTTGGTGCGCCTATCCTGCCAATGGATTTGCAGGATCTTGCGGAGGCAGCGTTGGTGGTACCTCTCCAGTGCTTTGAGGTGCCTGCTGTACATGGTCCATGTCACTGAGGCATACAGCAGCACAGGTATCACTGCTGCCCTGTAGACCATGAGCTTAGTGCCGGGTTTGAGGTCCTGGTCTTCAAACACTCTCTTCCTCAGGCGACCGAAGGCTGCACTGGCACACTAAAGGCGGTGAATAGCCCTGGTGAAAATGGGCAAGTTCATCCAGTAAGGCCAAGTCAGTTCAATTGAGTGTCAAAAGTAGTGTTCTGACTCAGATGTGTCAGTCTTGGCTCACTCTTGCCTGGGTCCCACTCCTGAGACTTGAACACATAATCTAGGCTGGCACTTCTTCAGTACTGCACTGGAGTGCTACACTGTCAGATGTTCCGATGAAACCGAGGCCCTGTCTGCCCTCTCATAAAAGATCTCTTGACACTATTTGAAGAAGAGCAGGGAGTTCTCCCCTGTGTCCTGGCTAGTATTTATCCCTCAACCAATACCACTAAACCAGATTATCTGGTCATTATCTCATTGCTGTTTATGGGACCTTGTTATGTGCACATTGACTGCTGTGCTTCCTACATTACAACAATGAGTGCTTTGCAAATGTACCTCATTGGCTGTAAAGTGCTTTTGACTTCCCGAGGTCGTGAAAGACATTATATAAATGCAAGTCTTAATTTCTTTCCTTTCATGTTTTTCCGGTTGAGCATCCATTACTCATGTAAGACCATCCAGGCCTCCTTCCTTCACATTGTCATAGATTACAGTAAAAAGTGTACATGCTCCTTATGACTCTTCACATTAAAACATTTTTAAGGATGTTGTAGCAGATGTAGGTTTGATTATGGCAAGATAAAAAAAAACTAATGGTACACTTGCTGGGAATTTCCTTGCTGGCGGGGGGGGGGGGGGGCGGGTGGGGGGTCTCCTGATCGGCTGTCAAACTTCGGAAACCTGGGATACACCATGTAAATGGGGTATCCGCTGATTTTCTGCTAAAGTTACGACAGCCAATGAGAAGAACCCCCCGAGGAAATTCCCGGTGACTGGGTTTTATGGCAAGAGGCGTAATGGTGTCAAGCTGTAATGGTGAACCTTTATAAAACTTTAGTAAGGTCACAGTTGGAGTAATGTGTACAGTTTTGGACCCCACACTATAGGAAGGATGTTGAGGCAATAGGGAGGGTATAATGCAGCTTCACTAGGATGCTGCCTGGTATAAGGAAATACAAATACAAAGAAAGATGGGGTCTATTTCTGTTAGAACAGAAGCGATTATGGCGTGATTTGATAGCAGCTTTTAAAATTATGAAGGGATGGGATGGGGCAAATAGAAACAGAATGTTTCCATTGGTTGAGTGTTCTAGAATGAAGGTACACAGATATAAGATTAAGACAAAGAGCAGGAGAAACCTTTTTGCACAAGGTTGTAAGACTGGGAATGCACTATCAGAGTTTAAGAGGTAAAGCAGATACCATGTCAACTTATAAGAATAGGTTAGATAGGTGGGTTGTAGGTAAGCACCACCATGGACTAGTTGGGCCAAATGGCCTGTTTCCAAGGTTTGCCTCTCACTTCTATTAGTTAGCTCAGAAATAGCATGACACAGATCAGCCATAAAACAGCAATGTGCAAATATTTCAACTGTCTTTCTTGTATTGTAGACACATATTAATGTTAATTAAATTACAAATATCAAGGGGAGAATTCTTGGCACTTAAGTGATAGACTAAACCTATATTCAAGGGTTTGTTGGTATCAAGGAAGATAGCAGTGATAGCATTCAGAGAGTGCCTGTATGCAAGTATCAAATCACACAATCATTTATCATTCTGCTGCTTTTGTATTTTTAATGATTCCCACTTGACTTGGCTTCACTATATCTGGAAAGTCTTTGTCCAATCTACTTATGAAAGTCTTCACAAAAAATCTTACAATCCATAGTGATCAAGGCAATGGACTAACTCGATTACTTTTGAACCATAAGGAGTGTGATTGAGGCAGAAGCTGTTTTGTACAGAAGCAGCTATGATGCAAATTGCTCGGAGTACTTTTTGATGAATTCTGTTGACAGTTGACTGATAGATGTCGCTGGGGCATAAGGTAATGACTGATTGACATGTAGCAGTGGGCACGGTAAACAGCACTGAAAAAGAAAGAAAGCAAGACTGCATTTATATAGCACCTTTCACAACCACAGGATGTCCCAAAGTGCTTTACAGCCAATGAAGTACTTTTTGAAGTGTAGTTACTGTTGTAATGTGGGAAACAATCCCTTTTTCAGTAAATACAGCAGCAAATACACTAAAATATCAATGCCTACCTGCACTTCACTGAATTTTAAAGGCAGAAGTTATTCTCCGGCAGTGCTTTTGAATTATTCTTTCCACAAGTGAAGGAAAAGAGGTATGAATGTATGTGTAATTTAAATAAACTTGGTCCTCATTTTATGCTGTACCTTCTATCCAAATTATATTGATCATTTCAAAATGACAAAATTTTACACCAGATTACCACTCAGATTAGATCAATTGAATCTGGATATTTCAAGCTGCAAAACCAAGCTCCTTATTGAGATAGTAACTGGACACCAATAGCTTTTAATTGGACTCTTTGAAATGGCAATTGATGCTAGGTCAATTGTTAATTTTAAATCTGAGATTGATAGATTTTTGTTAACCAAAGGTATTAAGGGATATGGGGCAAAGGCGGGTACATGGAGTTAGGTCGCAGTTCAGTCAGTTCCCGAGTAAATTTTAACAGAAATTTCATTCAAAACATTTCAAAAAGCACCTACTAGTGTCCTTACACCCAAAAGATCCAGCTTAATTTTTGGAGTCTTCGCTAAGGTCTGCAATTAGTGGAAACTCCCAATGGTGATTAATTCACCCTGGGGGCATGACCAGTTTTGTGGGTGGGGCCTGCTTCCAGCGCGATGACTTTAAAATGAGTGCAAAAGATTGCGGAAACTTGAGTTGTGCGGTGCGCAATTTAAGCTTAAAATACCGCATTCTTTTGCGCCGGTTATGCTGATATCGGGGGAATTGCGCCAAAAAAATCAGCGCAATCGAGCGGAAATGCCAGGCCAACGTATTCATATGAAATTCCTTTGTTTGCTATTTTAACAGAGATGGTGATTAAAGCACGTTAACAGCTCCGTTAAATAATGGACAGAGGGATTCAAAGAGCATAATTTCAAAACATAAATCTGGAGTTGGAAAACTTTTTCTCTTCAGAGAGGCATCTGGATCCCATCTACATGTACCAAAATAGTGAAAGCACAACTAAAACATTTTCAACTGTCTTTTTATATTTTAAATACTTCAAAGAAAGAGAAATCTTTGTCACTAGAAGTAATGGTCCCTGCAGTGCTAATGAGATTGTTTTAAAACTTAACCTGCCAAGCCTCATAAGACTGTTTCCAGAGTAGATTTGGTTGCACAATAGGTAAGAACCCTGACATTTGGATTTCCTCAATGGATAAAGGCATCAGCCCAAGTATTACTAAATCATACAGGCCAAAAGGCTTCATTTGGCCTCAGTGTAAGAAAATGAACTTGCATTTACATAGGAAGAAGAAAATAAATCAGCCCTGGTTTCCACTCCTGATCACTACCTGGTGACCTCTGTTAGAGATGTAAATTGTGAGCATCAAATGAGAACTTGTGATGCTCCCTATGGTCATATAGATGTCAAGGTTCATAAATCAGGAATTTCAACCCAAGTGAGGTATTGGGCCAGAATTTGCTTTCAAAATAACAGTGAGGCAAATGGTGCTCACCATTACTTATTTGTAAATGGTACACCTAGATGCACAATTAAACATAAGTATCCAAAAGTTGATGTCCAAGTTGCGCCACTCCACCATTAGCTTCGCAAAAACGGCATCTCGCTGTCTACCTCAACATTGAAATGCATTGAATGCCATGTGGTTGCTGCATTTGCGCGATAGATATGAACTAAACTCGCCACAGAAAATTCAATCTTGTCATTTCAAGCTCAAGTACCCTTTTAATGATATGGTAACCATTACTTATTGCCAATCATCTGCTCTAGCACTGAAAATTAACTATTACAAGTGCAGAGTCTCATTCCTTCAAGTTATTAACTGATGTTGGAGATTTAAAAATAGTCAATTTAAATTTTTTTTAAACTTTTCCTTTCTGTCTCTTCTCTCACTCTTAAATCTTTTTTCCCTCTCTTTATTTCTCTTTCTGTACCTGATTTGATATTGAACACACCCACTGTAATTTACACTTCCTTCTCAGTCCTTGTGCTATTTATTTCACAATCTTTCAATTTGATCGGTTAAGGAGATTGCCCTAGTCACTCAGGCCCCAGATGCCCTGTTTCCCCGTTATCAGCTCGCACTTTCAGCAATTTGACACGCACAAAATATTAAAACCTAAATGTGCACATATAAGTCTAACTAACGACAGACGACATTAGATGCCCTGCTAGAGCAAAATCTGGGCTAAGAGCACAGCCAGACTTCTGAACCATATTTCAATAAGGGGAAGGGAGAAAATTAGGGAGGAAAATCAAATTGTCCCTTAACCTTTAGGTTTTAGATTCAAATCACACAACACTGAAGGAAATTATGCTTTTGTCTTTTTGTTGGCAGTCAAAAAAAGTCTTCCAATTTTTTTAAATTTATTCACGAGATGTGGGCATCGCTGGCAAGGCCAGCATTTATTGTCCATCCCTAATTGCCCTTGAAAGGTGGTGGTGAGCCGCCTTCTTGGGAGTTCTAGGATTTTGACCCAGTGAAGATGAAGGAACGGCAATATAGTTCCAGGCCAGGATGGTGTGCGACTTGGCGGTGAACTTGGAGGTGGTGGTTTTCCCATGCGCCTGCTGCCCTTGTCCTTCTAAGTGGTAGAGGTCGCGGGTTTGGGAGGTGCTGTTGAAGAAGCCTTGGCGAGTTGCTGCAGTACATCTTGTAGATGGTACACACTGCAGATACGTTGCGCTGGTGGTGAAGGGAGTGAATGTTTAAGGTGGTGGATGGGGTGTGATCCAGGCAAGAAGGGAGTATTCCATCACACTCCTGACTTGTGCCTTGTCGATGGTGGAAAGGCTTTGGGGAGTCAGGAGGTGAATCACTCGCTGCAGAATACCTAGCCTCTGACCTGCTCTTGTAGCCACAGTATTTATGTGGCTGGTCCAGTTAGGTTTCTGGTCAATGGTGACCCCCCAGGATGTTGTTGGCGAGGGATTTGACGATGGCAATGCCACTGAATGTCAAAGGGACATGGTTAGACTTTCTCTTGCTTGAGATGGTCATTGCCCTGCAATTGTCATAGAGTCATAGAGTCATAGAGTTTTACAGCACAGAAAGAGGCCCTTTGGCCCATCGTGTCTGCGCCGCCCATCCATCCCTGTCCAGTCTAATCCCATTTTCCAGCATTTGGTCCATAGCCTTGTATGCAATGGCATTTCAAGTGCTCATCCAAATGCTTCTTGAATGTTGTGAGGGTTCCTGCCTCTACCACCCTTTCAGGCAGTGAGTTCCAGATTCCAACCACCCTCTGGGTGAAAAAGTTCCTCCTCAAATCCCCTCTAAATCTCCTGCCCCTTACCCTGAATCTATGCCCCCTTGTTATTGACCCCCCTACTAAGGGGAAAAGTTCCTCTTTATCTACCCTATCTATGCCCCTCATCATTTTGTACACCTCAATCAGGTCCCCCCTCAGCCTTCTTTGCTCCAAGGAAAACAACCACAGCCTGTTTAGTCTTTCTTCATAGCTGAGGCGCTCCATCCCAGGTAACATCCTGGTGAATCTTCTCTGCACCCTCTCCAAGGCAAACACATCCTTCCTATAGTGAGGCGACCAGAACTGCACACAGTACTCCAGCTGTGGCCTCACCAGCGTTTTGTACAGCTCCATCATAACCTCCCTGCTCTTATATTCTATGCCTCGGCTAATGAAGGCAAGTATCCCATATGCCTTTTTAACCACCTTATCTACCTGTTCCGCTGCCTTCAGGGATCTATGTACATGTACACCAAGGTCCCTCTGACCCTCTGTACTTCCTAGGGTCCTACCATTCATTGTGTATTCCCTTGCCTTATTTGTCCGTCCAAAATGCATCACCTCGCACTTTTCAGGGTTAAATTCCATTTGCCACTTTTCCGCCCATCTGACCAACCCGTTTATATCGTCCTGTAGCCTGAGGCTTTCCTCCTCGCAATTTACCACCCCACCAATTTTCGTGTCATCTGCGAACTTACTGATCATACCTTTTACATTCTCATCCAAATCATTTATGTAGATCACAAACAACAAGGGACCCAGCACCGATCCCTGAGCACAATTGTGTGGTGCTAATGTTACTTGCCACTTATCAGCCCAAGCCTGAATGCTGTCCAGGTCTTGCTGAATGCGGGCATGGACTGCTTCATTATCTGAGGAGTTGCGAATGGAACTGAACACTGTGCTGTCATCAGCGAACATCCGCACTTCTGACCTTATGATGGAGGGAAGGTCATTGATGAAGCAGCTGAAGATGATTGGGGCTGGGACACTGCCTTGAGGAACTCCTGCAGTGATGTCCTGGTGCTGAGATGATTGGCCTCCAACAACCACAACCATCTTCGTTTGTGTTAGGTATGGCTCCAGTAAGTGGAGAGATTTGCTGGAGCCCTGATTCCCCATTGACTTCAATTTTACTAGGGCTCCTTGTTGCCACACCGTCAATTGCTGCCTTGATGTCAAGGGCAGTCACTCACACCACACCTCTGGAATTCAACTCTTTTGTCCACATTTGGACCAAGGCTGTAATGAGGTATGGAGCAGAGTGATCTTGGCAGAATCCAAATAGGGATTTTTGGGATGCAGATTATCCCTTGTAAAATACAGGAATTTACATAGAAATAGGGGTACTGGAAAACTTCCCTCAAATTGTATTCCCAATAATTCCCATTTCAGGCACCCAGAATGCGCATTTGGTTTTTAAAAATTTAGGAACCAAGGTGAAGGTCCTAGGCCTACAATGCAGGACAGCACCAAAGTTTAAAAGGGATGAAGGAAATCAGGCAGCAATAACTAGTTAATGCCGATCTTGGGTTTAAAAATCTGAAAATTGCAGGTGACAGGAAAGATTTAATGAAGTAAGGAGTCCCACAGTTTTGATGCCCTGACAAAAAATAACTCAGAGTAGGAGATTGTATGACAAATATTGATTTCATCACATTAAGCATTATAGGAACTGCATATTTTCAGCTATGTAGTAAAGCTCTGTAGAATGCAAATATTTTGTTTCTTTACAAGAGCCAACAGAGGAAAATTACGAGGAGCATTGACCATTATCTATCTATATCTATATATATATAATAAAGCGGTTGGTTTGTCTGTCTGTCCGTTACACACTCAAAAGTTATAGAGCGTACCTACACATATGTTATATCAAAAGAAAGCTGATGATCAGGGGAGTGTCATAGGCATACTTACCTTTTGGTCAGACAAAAATTGTTCGGACAGTATACAAAAAACGTTCAAAAATCCGCTCATTAGCGGTTGACCAATCCTACTGCTCATTAGCGTTGAGTGATGTGATGGTTGACCAATCGTACAGGGGATAGCATTGACTGACGTGATCGTTCGCCAATCCTACAGTTCAGTGACCTGATGGTTGACCAATCGGTGCGTCACGGGGAGCGTTTCATTCCGTGTGTGGGCGGGCCAAATCCTGCAGCCTCCCAAAACTTCGCCGCCATTTTTTAATCCTGACAGCGACAGCACCAGTGCAACATACCCCCACATTGTGGCTCCGGCACAGTATCCCGCTCCCGGCCCGCCGGAGCGGCAGGTGAGTTGGGGTCACTCGGGCCGGGCCTGACAACCGCTCGGCCCGAGACACAGAGCGGGCGGGGGAGCGGCAGTGGCCGGCCGTCAACCGCACGGCCCGCCGCACCGGGAGCTCAACTGGGGTCAGTCTTGGCCAGAGAGCCCGGCCGGGCCTGAAGCGCTACGCCGTGCACGGCCACCGTGGCCGGGCTCAATTTTCCAAGCCCTTCCCCGGGTGCCAAAAGAGCTGGAGGGAGGGAGGGAGGGAGGGAGAGGAGAGGGGGAGAGGGAGAGAGAGGGAGGGAGAGAGAGAGGGGACAGACAGGGGCAGGGAGAGGGAGGGGGGAGAGAGAGAGGGGACAGAGAGAGGGGCAGGGAGAGAGAGGGGCAGGGAGAGAGAGGGGGAGGGAGAGAGAGAGAGGGTCAGGGAGGGAAAGAGTGACACAGAGCGCAGGAGCCGCAGCGCCCGGCCATAAACCGCGCGGCCCTCTAAACTGCCCTGGCAACGCCGGCCCCCCCCACTGCTAGTAGAGTCAATAAAATTATGACAGAAAATTTGTGATGGCGAGACAGGATGGAAGCTAGAGATGAAGGACAGATCCCCTATCAGATGAAGGAGTGTTTGACACAACTATAGAAATGAAAGAGATATGACAGTTCCAACTGTTAAAGGAGACAGTATCATCAAGAATGACAATAGATGAGACCAGCATCGGACCTAGGAGTGAGCAGCGAGGTCAGGAGGAGGAGCTATAACCGGCATAAAAACCAGCGGCAGTGACCAGAGGCCCGAGACCAGCATCGGACCTAGGAGTGAGCAGCGAGGTCAGGAGGAGGAGCTATAACCGGCATAAAAACCAGCGGCAGCGACCAGAGGCGTACCAAATCAACAGCAGAGGAGAGAGGTAAAAAATAATCCAAGAGTGACGTCACCAGGAAGCAGGTAGGTGATTGGTTGGATTGGTTGGTGAGTATTTCTTCTTTTTATTACAAGCTTAAATTCGGCGGTTTTTTTCTAGGGTCTGTGCTGTAAGGGAGACAGTTGGTTAACCATTAAACTGGTGTAATTTAGAGGGATTGATTTAATCTAATTAAATAAAAAAAATTCTAATTAATTACATAGAATGGAGCAGATGATGTGTTACTGTTGCGAGATGTGGGAGCCGGTAGACCCCATTGAGGCTAACGGTGATTACATCTGTGACAAGTGTCTGCTGCTACAGGATCTCCAGCTCCGTGTTGATGAGCTGGAGTCTGAGCTTCAGATACTGCGACACATCAGGGAGGGGGAGAAGTACCTGGACTCTGTGTTTCAGGAGGTGGTCACACCTATGAAGTTAATTAATTCAGATGTAGCCCATGGTCAGGGACTGGACGGTGTGACCACGAGTGAGGCAGGTACGGGGATCCAGAAGGTAGTGTTGGAGGAGCCGCAGCCCTTGCTCTTGTCCAACAGGTTCGAGCTTCTTACTTCCTGTGGAGACGGAAGCAGGGGCTGCAGGGAGGATGAGCAACCTGGCCACAGCACCGTGGAGAGGGGGGCCATTCAAGAGGGGGGAGTAAATAGAAATGTTGTAGTGGTAGGGGATAGTATTATTAGGGGGATAGATAGAGTTCCCTGCAGCCAAGAGCGAGAGTCCCGTAGGCTGTGTTGCCTACCCGGTGCCAGGGTTAAGGACATCTCCTCTGGGCTGGACAGAAACTTGGAGTGGGAGGGGGAGGATCCAGTTGTCGTGGTCCATGTTGGTACCAACGACATAGATAGAACAAGGAAGGAGGTTCTGCTGAGGGAGTTTGAGCAGCTAGGGGCCAAATTAAAAAGCAGAACCACAAGGGTAATAATCTCTGGGTTATTACCTGAGCCACGAGCGAATTTGGCTAGGACAAATAAAATAAGAGAGTTAAATGCGTGGCTCAAAGACTGGTGTGGGAGAAATGGGTTTTGCTTCCTGGGACACTGGCACCAGTACTGGGACAGGAGGGAGCTGTTCCGTTGGGACGGGCTTCACTTGGCCAGTGCTGGGACTGGAGTCCTGGCGGATCATATAACTAGGGCTGTAGAGAGGGCTTTAAACTAACTAGTGGGGGGGAGGTTCCCAGAGAGCAAATAATACAAATGACAACAGAGAAGGTCATAGACTTAGGTAGCAGTGGGGAAATTAAAAACCAGAGCGTGTCAGGAAGGGGTAGAAGGTGTGGAGTAAAAGGTAAAGTAATAAAAAGGGCAATAGCAGGAACTAAGTGTCACAAAACATATTTGAAAGTTCTCTATCTGAATGCACGTAGCATTCGTAACAAAATAGACGAGTTAAAGGCACAAATAGCTACATATGGGTATGATCTTGTGGCCATTACAGAAACATGGCTGCAGGGTGACAATGCCTGGGAATTAAACATACCAGGTTATTTAACAATCAGGAAGGACAGGCAGGAAGGAAGGGGAGGTGGGGTGGCTATGTTAATAAAGGAAGGAATCACTGTAATACAGAGAAATGATATTGGGTCAAAGGATCAGGATAATGAAACAGTTTGGGTGGAGATAAGGAATAATAAGGGGAAAAAAACACTAGTGGGTGTAGTATATAGGCCTCCGAACAGTCGCAACTCGGTTGGACGGAGTAGCAATCAGGAAATAGTTGAGGCTTTGTAATAAGGGAACATCTATAATTATGGGGGATTTTAACTATCATATAAATTGGACGAATCAAATTGGGCAGGGCTGCCTTGAGGATGAGTTCATTGAGTGTATTAGGGATGGGTTTCTTGAGCAGTATGTAACTGAACCAACCAGGGGGCAAGCAACCTTAGATCTGGTCCTGTGTAACGAGACAGGATTAATTAAAAATGTCCCAGTAAAGGATCCCCTTGGAATGAGTGACCATAACATGGTTGAATTCCATATTCAGTTAGAGGGTGAGGAGGCTGTATCTCAAACAAGCGTGCTAAGCTTGAATAAAGGAGACTATGAAGGTATGAGAGCGGAATTGAGTAAAGTGGATTGGGAAAATAGGTTAAAGGATAAGACGATACATGATCAGTGGTGTACATTTAAGGAGTTATTTTACAAATTCCAAAAAAAGTATATTCCACTGAGAAAAAAAGGGTGTAAAAGAAAAGACAGCCATCCGTGGCTAAGTAAAGAAATTAAGGATAGTATTCAACTAAAAACAAGGGCATATAAGGTAGCCAAATCTAGTGGGAGGATAGAGGATTGGGAAAACTTTAAAAGACAGCAAAAAATAACAAAAAGATTGATTAAGAAAGGGAAGATAGATTATGAAAGTAAATTAGCAAAAAATATAAAGACAGATAGTAAGAGTTTTTATAGTTATATAAAAAGAAAAAGGGTGGCTAAAGTAAATGTTGGTCCCTTAGAGGATGAGACCGGGAAATTAATGGTGGGAAATATGGAGATGGCAAAAACACTGAATGAATATTTTGTATCAGTCTTTACAGTAGAGGACACCAAGAATATCCCAACACTTGACAAGCAGGGGGCTATAGGGGGGGAGGAGCTAAATACGATTAAAATCACGAAGGAAGTAGTACTTGGTAAAATAATGGGACTCAAGGCAGATAAATCACCTGGACCTGATGGCTTACATCCCAGGGTTTTGAGGGAAGTGGCGGTAGGGATTGTGGATGCATTGGTAATAATCTTCCAAAACTCCCTGGACTCAGCAAAGGTCCCGGCAGACTGGAAAACTGCTAATGTAACACCCTTATTTAAAAAGGGCAGTAGACAGAAGGCTGGAAACTATAGACCGGTTAGCCTAACATCTGTGGTAGGTAAAATTTTGGAGTCCATTATTAAGGAGACAGTAACAGGACATTTGGATAATCATAATTTAATAAGACAAAGTCAGCATGGTTTTATGAAGGGGAAGTCATGTTTGACAAATTTGCTGGAGTTCTTTGAGGAAGTAACATATAGGGTGGATAAAGGTGAACCAGTGGACGTAGTGTATTTAGACTTCCAAAAGGCATTTGACAAGGTGCCACACAAAAGATTATTGCTTAAGATAAAAAATCACGGGATTGGGGGTAATATTCTGGCATGGATAGAGGATTGGCTACCTAACAGAAGGCAGAGAGTTGGGATAAATGGTTCATATTCAGACTGGCAATCAGTAACCAGTGGTGTTCCGCAGGGGTCAGTGCTGGGTCCCCAACTCTTTACAATCTATATTAACGATTTGGAGGAGGGGACCGAGTGTAACACATCAAAGTTTGCAGATGATACTAAGATGGGAGGGAAAGTAGTGAGTGAGGAGGACATAAAAAACCTGCAAGGGGACATAGACAGGCTAAGTAAGTGGGCAGAGATTTGGCAAATGGAATACAATACTGGAAAGTGTGAGGTTATGCACTTTGGCAGGAAAAATCGTAGAGCAAGTTATTATCTTAATGGCAAGAAACTTGAAAGTACTGAAGTACAAAGGGATCTGGGGGTCCTGGTGCACGAAACTCAAAAGGTTAGTATGCAGGTGCAGCAAGTGATTAAGAAGGCCAATGGAATGTTGGCTTTCATTGCTAGGGGGATAGAATATAAAAATAGGGAGGTATTGCTTCAGTTGTACAAGGTATTGGTGAGACCGCACCTGGAATACTGCATACAGTTTTGGTGTCCATACTTAAGAAAGGACATACTTGCTCTCGAGTCAGTACAAAGAAGGTTCACTCGATTAATCCCGGGGATGAGGGGATGGACATATGAGGAGAGGTTGAGTAGATTGGGACTCTACTCATTGGAGTTCAGAAGAATGAGAGGCGATCTTATTGAAACATATAAGATTATGAAGGGGTTGGATCGGGTGGATGCAGGGAGGATGTTCCAGATGATGGGTGAAACTAGAACTAGGGGGCATAGTCTTAGAATAAGGGGCTGCTCTTTCAAAACTGAGATGAGGAGGAACTACTTCACTCAGAGGGTGGTAGGTCCATGGAATATGCTGCCCCAAAAAGCTGTCGAAGCTACATCATTACATAAATTTAAAACAGAAATAGACAGTTTCCTAGTAGAAAAGGGAATTAAGGGTTACGGGGAGCAGGCAGGAATTTGGACATGAGTCTAGGTTCAGATAGGTCATGGCCCTGTGGGTAGTGGAGCGGGCCCAGGGGCCGTGTAGCCTGATCCTGCTCCTGTTTTCGTGTGTCTAATGCTGTTAGATTCAGGAGATAGTCCTGTCATAGTGGATTGGCGGTTAGGATCAGATCAGCCATGATCTTATTGAATGGCGGAGCAGGCTCGAGGGGCCGATTGGCCTACTCCTGCTCCTATTTCTTATGTTCTTATGTTCTTATGAAGAAGTACGAAGAGCAAAGCTATCAAAGGCAAGAGATGGAAGCCCTTGGTTAGACTTGGGAGACATGAAGAACTGAAAGAAACAAGATTTTCATTGCTCTATTTCAGATTATAGAGAGGACCAACATGTATTAATTCAGCTATTATAAAAGGAATGGAGGTTCTCTGAACTGAGGATCAGTGATCTAAATAAATTTGATGACTATAGAGCAGAACCATCACAAAAGAATGATTAGTGTTGAATAATAAATGCAGGAGGTAACTTAATAAATGGGAGAACAGTGTGTGAGAGGGGCCAGAACCCAGAGGAATGCCTGAATTAATAAAAAAATAATCAGAGGATGAGCCATCAAACATAGCATGGATAGGCAATAGAAGTGTTCAGGATCAGAGCTCCAGATTTACTTTACATAGGCAAGAAGATCGCCAGTGGGACAACTATGCCGAGAACCATACTTGTAATTGTAGAGTAAGTCATAACTTCAAAGGTGATGGGTAATTTGTGACTAACAGCTAATTTCATAAACTTAAAAAGTGCCAATAAATGACACTAGAGCATTTGTGTGAAGGATAAGAGGGATCACCCGTCTTAGACATAGGGCAAACATGAGCAAATTGCCAAAAGAAAGAATAGTGGCTGGAGATGAGAGGTTAATAAAATGGTTTAGGGCAGGAGTAAGCTTATAGGCACACAATTTGAGGCAATAATGGAAAATTAACTATAATTGTTATTGGGGTCCAATGATCTAACAGACCTGTCAGGAATAAAACCTGGGCCCAGAATTTCCTAGGAGCTGCTCCCACTCTGCCAGTGTAACTTTGGCAAAAGTGTGGCAGGAACCCTGTTTATCCGCAATTTAAATTGGAGAAGAAAAAAGGCAAAAATGTGATTGTCCCCTTTAAGAGAACTAGCAAATGTACAATTAGGAAAGGATGGAAAGGAGTATTTACAGGAGTTACAAGAGACAGGTAAAGCAAGGTGTTGGAGTATAAACATATATTCGCTTTTGTCGTTTTTTTTTTACTGAAACCAAGGAAGAATTGTAGGTAGAATAAAATGTAGTGATATGGGTAAATTAAAGAGGTCGTTCTGAAATTTTTAACTCAGGATAAAAAAAATCTTAATGCTAACAAGCAGGAGGCAGAAGTTTCTTACTTTACTAGCTGACAGGAAGGATTCCAGCATTGACATGTGTAATGAAAGATAGCTGATCACTGCCTATACTTTCAAACAATGGTACAGGATATTGATGAGATCATAGCCTCTATAATAATTTATGTTCAGCAATCTATTCAATAACCTAAGGGTTATAAATGTCCAGCAAAAGTTAAACTTGATGACCTAAGGGCGACAAGCTGAAATTTGCTGACTTAAGTGAATTGTAGAAATCATAAGCATGACCATAGATGGGCAATGAATAGGTATAAAAAAAGAGGGAAAAGCGCTTGAAATGTGTCACTTTGGGAGAACAGTAGAAGCATCCGAAGCCAGCCGAGTGCCCAAGTGTGAGTCTGCTGTTCATTTAGGGCTTGAATTAGAAACGTTCTCATAGATTCTTGTTAACTGCCTATTAATGTAGTGTTTAATTAAGTTCACATGGAGTTTTACAATAAGGTAATAGCCCATAATTTGCTGTGGCAAGGCATCTAATGGCACCTGCCGTTAGTTAGATTTGCCCTTGCACATTTGGTTTTTAAATGTTTTGCGTGGCAAGTTGCTGAAAGTGCGAGCTGATAATGTCACAGCGAGGGAAATGAGTGAACAGGTCAAGCAACTGTGTATCTCCTTAACCAATCAGATTGAAGGATTGTGAAATTAACAGTGCAAGGACTGAGAAGGAAGTGTGAATTAGAATAGGTGAATTCAATGTCAAATCAGGAAGAGAAAGAGAAATAAAGGCCGGAATTTTCCCATCAAAAAACGGGTGGGTTTGGAGCGTGGGGCAGTTAAATTGTTAAAAATGTGAATCCCGACCTGATCCCGCCTCCAACATGCCCACTTCCGGTTTTCATGGAGGCGGGATGGGGGAGGGTGACCAACCCGCTGCCAGGGGGCGTTGCCTCAATTTAAATATTGTAATGAGGCTAAATGCCTCTATTTTCCCCTCGATTTTGAATTTAACTGCCTGTTGACGGGTCTCACACAATTCGTGAAACCCGGCAGTAAACAGAGGCAGGGACTGCTGCATCCAGGAGATAAGTGGCTTTATACTTACCTCCTGGATCCAGGGTCTCGACCATATACATCCCTTACGATTGGAGACCCTCCCATGAGGCTGCGCCCCCAACGATGATGATGAGGCTGGCCATGATCCTCCGGTGGCCGTCCCCGATCCTCCGGCTCCCCTTCCAATCCTCCCCCCCAGCGATCCCCACTTGCCTGCCGGTCCCCGACTGCCCCATCGCCTGCCGATCCAGCAAAACAAACCCCGATCCTCTCTCCCCCCTCCCGATTGTTAAACCCCCTCCCGCCGATCCCCGACCCTCCTTCCGCTGATCCTTTCCTCGGACTGAACCCCCGCAACTGAAGCCTACCTGCCCACAGCCAGCCAGTCTCTCAAGCTAGGGAAACCGAGGCCTCACATTCAAATTAGGCTCTGCCGGTAAAATCGACAGGGCCTGCGGGAAACCCGGCCTCCCGCCCGCCTCGGACACCCCCACCCCCAACCTGCCTCCCCGAACAAAATTCCAACAAAGAGAGGGAAGGAAAGATTGGATTAAGGGAGAAAAAAGAGACAGAAAGGAAAAGTTAAAAAAAATAATTTAGCTTCTGTGATGAAAGAGTGCTATTTACAATGCGCTCGAAATTGTTTAGCGCTCTGCCGCTACTGCCCCGCTCTCAGACTTTAGCGCCCTAATAGAAGTGGTTAGCACTTAATTTAGTGCTTCACTTCCCTCTTGGAGCACTAAAACTGAATTTTGCGGGAGGCGAGAATGATTAGCGCCTGGCGCTAATTTTTCAACTTTTAGGGGGCAAAATTCGGTTGCTTTGCGCCTCCCATTTGTGCCCTAAGGGGGCACTAATGGAGCACAAAGCAACTAGCACCCGGGCACGGCGCCGCTAACGCCTCCCACGAAAATCAGCGGGAGGCTGGCGACGGCAGTAGCCGGTAGCGCCCCGCGGCGCTGCGCCTCAGTCGATGGCGTAATCGCCATATGCAACGCCCCCTCGTGCCGCGGTTGCAAACTTCGCTTGCGTCCCTTGACATACCACCAGATGCTATGTCTGACAGGGTCAGGGGGGTGTACATGTGGCTGGGGTGGCAATATTTAAAGAGCAGGTGCCGGACGGCCATTTTTTTTGCTAGTCGCCTGCCAGCACCTGCCCCCTCTAGCCTCCTCCTGCGGGGTGCCGGCCGCTATCTGTCAGCTCGACACTCCTGTTGAGTGCCGGGCTCTTTTGCCGGTACCCCGCTCCCTAGTAGTCCAGCTGGGACCCGGCGCAAGGCCCCTCTCCTTTAATAAGGGGAGGAAAGCCTGCAGTACTGCGGCGCGACGTGCCAGCACGCATGACGCTGCGGCACGTAGCACCGCGATATTGGGCTGGAGCGCCCCAAGAGGGAGGGGGAGCACTTCCAGTAGTGCCTGCCTCCTGCTTGGGGTGCTACCATCGAATTTCGGGCGTGGGGGCGCTAACTTTTTCGGGGTGCTAAAAGTAGCACCCCGGCGAAGTTAGTGCCCCAAAGGGGGCACGACCCAATTTTTGCCCCTTTCTTTTTTTTCTTTCTATAAAATATATTCTGTATGGTCTGTTGAAGGAGTGAACTTGAAGGACCATATAGCTGTTCACTCCACAGCACTGGGAGCTGACTGGAATAATTACAGTTCGTTTATTTTTCTGCCGATCTCCACTGAATACTTCTTAAAACATCTGTCCTGAACCAATGCAGTACAACTGCAACATCCGCTGTATCTGCTTATACAAATACATTTTTGTACAGTAGAACTCTTCATTGATTACATTTCAGTTTGAAGAAACACTTTTTTTTTAAAAGGGGCATGATATCCTTTTGTTTTCATCAAACTTATTTTGTTTATTTACAAACACATTACAGGATAATTTAAACTGACTTGAATCGCATTATGGATGGAAAGTCACAGGCTTGGAAAGTGGTAATCCCAGTGATGATACTGTAATCAAAATATTGCACAGCTCTTTTGTTTCTTCCACCCTTACAAAAACGAATGTTTATCAAGCACTTATTTTTAAATGAATATAATAAGGCCCCTTAAAACGGCACAATAAAAATCACTGTGAATAATCTCAGCCAAAAATAGTTCTCACGGTACAGACGTTAAGCTAGAGTGTCAGTGTGTGGGTGTATTAGCTGCCTTGAACTTTTATGGCCATCATTATTAATCACTTGATATTCCTCCACTTGTATTTTGGTTGTACTGTAAAACCACACCAATTAAACTACTTAAAAAGAGAGTTTTTAAGCTAAAAGGTGTCAGCTGTGGCTCAGTGGTAGCACTCTTGACTCTGATTCAGAAAGTTGTGGGTTTAAGTACCACTCCAGAGACTTGAGCACAAAATTAAGGGTTTAAATAAATACAAAGTAGAAATGTAAACCATTATGAAAGACATCAAAGGCACCAAAATAATTTATTTCTGTTAGTATTTAGACATATCATGAAAAACATTGCTTCAACATAGTTTTGGCACCTACCTGTTTCAATTAATTCTGTTTTAACCCAGTTTATCAGGAAATTTTAACTGTTCCTAAACATTGAGGCATGGTGTACAAATGGAGTCACCAATGGGACACTACATAAAAACAGGCTCTTTCAGACTCACCCATTGTCATCAGTGAAACTGGAACTTAGCAGTTTGCTGCTCAACCATTTAACTTGCCCACAAAATGAAGCTTTCTCCAGTGCATAATACATTTTCTTCCAGTTGCTAATGTTTTAAAAGAGTTGGCATGATATGAGTATAAAATGGGTTTCATGGCTTTATACTCACTCACACTGACTTTTGTGCTAACATTAGCGAAGCAGAAACTAACACAGAGGCACAGTGGGGCTGTGTGTTGGAACAAAAAGTGCGACAGGCAGGTAAGAAATTGGTTGCACAAATGACACGTTTCCAATTCAGTTATGCCATCTGGGGAGGCCAAGTGAAAAGAGGTACAACATCCTTAATAGATTGTAATCTTGTTTTTTTTTAAATCAGATGTTTTACCAGATTGATGTCAATGCATTTTGTTTTTCTTGAAGCACAATGAAAATATATTAACAAACCCATTTGTAAAATTATATATCAGTTTGGCTTATAACAGTGACAACTATCTTCAGGCAATAAAATCTATGAAAAATGGTTGATTTACATTTGCACAGAATTTTAAATCAGTTGCTTCCCTTACCCTATACACCAGAGGATAGTCATAACAGTTATGACAAGAGCTTTAATGAAACATTTTTTTGCTAATGTGCTGGTGTATTTTTTGGTTATATGTCTAAATGCATACAGAAATATTTCACTTTATTTTCACCTTATTTACACATCTCTCCCTGCCTTCCCACAACATACGACATCCCTGGAGTCACCTCTCCTCCAGCCCCAGAAATATTGCACTGTAACCTGACCACCCTGGTTTTTCAGTGCCCTGCCTTTGTCCCAAACTTCTGTTTTGTTGGGCTTGTTGATAGACACTTAATCGCAGCATAAGTACATCAAATATGTTATTTCATTAGATATGCCCAAGAAAGGCACTCACACTGGGGGGGAACACTTCAAGACATGCTTGCTGCTCACCCGTTTCAGGCACTCCAAGGGTCACTTGTTTCAGGAACACTTGCCCCACTAGATCAACCAAGAGTGCGGCGGTGGGAGTGGGGTGCTTTAACAGCTTTGCTTACTTTGCTATTTCTCCACCTACAGAAAGGCTAACTGATCTTCACCCACAGTAGTGCATTTATTATTTAAAAGACTCCTTCATGCAGATAAATTAATTACAGCAGATACAAAGATGACAAAGTAAAGCTGTAGAAAGCTGTGTAACAGGCTAGAACAATTACTATTAACTAATGGTCTTTCATTGTAATTATATTAAATTTGCTGTTTTCTTAGACATGACTTGCATTCCGAAACAAATTTCTTAGTCAAATCCCCTAACAGCATTGCATTGTGCCCTTGGAAAAGAAAAAGATGATGAAAATGAAGCACAATAGGATTTTAACAAATTAAATGCTGCATTTCTGGAACCCTGGAGGTTTCTTCTGTGTAAAAGCTTTCAATTATTCTGACAGGAAGCTTGGTAATGGTAACTTTAGGATCTGATTAATTCATGTAACTTGTCCTTAGTCTCGTCAAATCTGACAGTACTACACATTCAGTACATCTGATTAGTCTGATTTTATGTATGATATGCAAATCATTTGCATCATTTTTTCTGCCTCATTACCAAATGGCCCCTCAACGCATCAAGAGGAGCTTTCAGTTTCATGAACTCCAGCACAAGTGATCAGTTCTAACTGTTATGATAATCCGAGGGTGGGAAGGTATTTCATGGGCATTATTAATCAGGTGTACTGCACCTTATCTACTTGGCCTGCTACTTTCAGGGATCTGTGGACATGCACTCCAAGGTCCCTTTGTTCCTCTACGCTACTCAGTGTCCTACCATTTAATGTGTATTCCCTTTCCTTGTTAGCCCTCCCCAAATGCATTACCTCACACTTCTCCAGATTGAATTTCATTTGCCACTGTTCTGCCCACCTGACCAATTTATTGATATCTTCCTGCAGTCTACAGCTTCCTTCATCAGTATCAACCACACAGCCGATTTTAGTATCATCTACAAACTTCTTAATCATACCCCCAATATTCAAGCCGTCGTCGTCGTACGTGTCTTCACACTGTTCCCTTTGGGGAACTGTATGAAGTGGTGGAAGGATTTCTGGCCGCGATTAACGCTCCTTCCGTGACCGTAACCATCTTCATACCAGCCATTAGGGTGGTTAGTCCTATGGCGGGAGGGTTTTACGGGCTCCCACAACCCATACGAGGGGGGAGCCACCCACACCCACGGACGCAAGTATCCCGCTGGATGTCAACCCAGAATTTAGAGCCGGAGCTCCGACTCCACTTGCCAGGACTGTCTGGAGCGGGGTTCGAAACCCTACGCCTTCTGGCCCAGCGGCAGGGATGCTACCGCTACGCCAAAGGCCCACTCCATAGTCAAGTCAAGATCGTTGATATATACTGTAGTAACCTGGGAGGTTATGAGTAACCTGATCCACCAGGTGGTGCTGTGGCAATTGGTCTCCTGAGTTAAGTCTGGTCTGTACTGGTTGTACTCTTTGTTTTTGCTGCCTCATGGCAGAAGCTTTTATGTGCAAGTGTTGATTAAACCATGTTAAGGAGTTAACCTGTGTCCATCTCCATCTATGGCCACCTCAAGATACCACATATGGCGACGAGAATCAAGCACGGAAAAGTTTTGGTGGATCAGTCATAGTTATGGAGTATTCGGAAGAGGTGCTCGGGTTGGTTAGCAAACTAGTCGGAAAAGCACGAGGCTAGGCCGCGGGAGTCGAAACGGAGTTTGATTTTTTGGCTGAAGTGACCGGACTCCAAGAATGGCAGGAACAGTAGGCTCTGTGGCACCTTTTGACAGCAAGTCGCAGTCTTGGGAGGAGTATTGTGAAATACTGAGCCATTTCTTTATGGCAAACAAGGTGGACAGTGCTGAAAAGAAAAGGGCCATTTTACTGAGTTGTGTGGAAGCGCAAACCTATACACGGATGAGGAATCTGCTGAGCCCGGAGCGGCCAGGAGAAAAATCTTTTGACGAGTTGGTGAGTCTACTGAAGAATCATTTCAATCCGAAACCTCGTGAAATAGTACAGAGATGGAAATTCAATTCGAGGATTAGGAGGCCGGAAGAAAGCGTTACTGAGTATGTGGAGGAGCTTCGGAAGCTCGCACAGGACTGTAATTTTGGAAATACGCTCACAGTCATGTTAAGGGACAGACTAGTATGCGGAGTTAACGACGACAGTATACAGCAAAGGTTGCTGTCAGAAGAAGGATTAACGTTTGAGACGGCACTTAAAAAAGCACAAGCCATGGAGACGGCTAACAAGGACATTAAGGACTTAAACAGTATGAGCAAGGAGAAATGGAGTAAACCAGTGGGAGGAGCTGTTTTCAAGATGGAAGCTGGCGCGAAAAGTCCACCAGTCGGGGTTGGGGATTGCTACCGATGTGGCGGGATGAGCCATTATGCAAAGGACTGCAGGTTTGCAAAGGCAAAGTGCCACAATTGTGGAAAAATAGGGCACTTAAAGAAAGTCTGTAAAAGGGCAGTGAGTGAGAGAAGCAGTGCTAAAGGGGCAAAGCATGCTAAAGGGGGGAGGGAGAAGTACACAAAGCGGGCAAATTACATACAAGAGGAAGAGTCTAGTGAGTCTAGTGAGGAGGTTTTCACTATATGCAGTATAGACACTTCAAGGCCCAACGTACCCCCTCTCACTCAGTATTTGATAGTGAACGGAGGTCAAGTAAAGTTTGAGATTGCCACCGGATGTAGTGTAACCATAATGTCGCAGACTGAGTACGCCAAGCTATGGGGGGAAGCAAAAGTACCAGAGCTAGGTACATGCCCCATTAGTCTCAAAACCTATACAGGACAGAAGGTGGACATTTTGGGGGTGGCCGAAGTACAAGTGGAACACAAAGGAGTCACCAAAGAGCTTACGGTGGTAGTGGTAGCAGGGTCAGGGCCAAACCTGTTAGGGCGAGGGTGGATCAGTGAGTTGAGTGTGGACTGGCAGGCAATGAATAAAATGGAGGACAGTACAAAGGCACTGCAAGAAGTGCTGATGAAGCATGAGTTAGTGTTCAAGGACAAACTGGGCACCTTAAGGGGAGCCACAGCCAAGATTCATGTAGCTAGTGATGCCACGCCTCGTTTCTTTAAACCAAGGTCGGTACCTTTTGCAATGAAAACCAAGGTTGAGGCAGAACTAGATCGCCTGCTAAAGGACAAAGTAATAGAACCAGTGAAATTTTCAGACTAGGCGGCACCAATAGTCCCGGTATTGAAGCCCGATGGTAACGTAAGGGTGTGTGGTGACTATAAGTTAACAGTGAACAGAGTATCATTACTGGAACAGCTTCAGCACGCATGGTATTCCAGAAATGATTGTATCCAACAATGCACAGTGTTTTGTTAGTGAAGGGAGCAAAGAATTCAGGGTAAGGAATGGAATCACACATGTCACCTCGGCTCCATATCACCCAGCCTCAAATGGGTTAGCCGAGCGAGCCGTGCAGACTTTTAAGGAGCTCATGAGGAAGAGCTCAGGTGACACCCTGGAGACCAAGCTCAATAGAGCCTTGTTTAGTTATCGTCTAACACCCCAAGCTATCATGGGGCTTTCTCCGGCTGAGTTGATGATGGGGAGAAAGTTGCGGTGCACGTTAGACCTGATACACCCAGATCTCAAAAGGTTGAGACAAAACAAACAAACCAAAAAGCGTACCATGACAAACATACTAAAGCTCGCCATTTCACCATATGGGACTCTGTGTATACCCGGAACTTCGGCTATGGACCTAAATGGATACCAGGACTAATCCAGGACATTACAGGACCTGTGTCGTACTCCGTGTTACTAGGGGATGGTCGAGGGGTTTGTCGGCATGTGGATCAGCTTTTCAGCCGGCAGCAGGGGGAACTGCCTCAGATGGAACAAAGGGCAGTAGAGGAGGCTGTTCCAGGACCCAGCACGGCTTATAAGGTGCCAGTGGACACTGGTACTGCCAGGCCACCGCGGGACAGAGTAAAACCAACATCAGAGACTACTCCAATATCAAGTGCGAGTGGATCTGAGAATCCACCACAAGTGGAATTAAGATGTTCACAAAGGATTCACAAGCAACCAGAAAGACTTATACAAACCTGTTAAGTTAGTCAGGGGTTAACCATGGTTAGAGCATACTGGTTAATTAAAACGTAGTACCTAGTAAGGGTTATTGTTTAAGAATTGCATACGGCAATCTTAAGGGAGGAGGAGTGTAGTAACCTGGGAGGTTATGAGTAACCTGATCCACCAGGTGGTGCTGTGGCAATTGGTCTCCTGAGTTAAGTCTGGTCTGTACTGGTTGTACTCTTTGTTTTTGCTGCCTCATGGCAGAAGCTTTTATGTGCAAGTGTTGATTAAACCATGTTAAGGAGTTAACCTGTGTCCGTCTCCATCTATGGCCACCTCAAGATACCACATATACCACAAAAAGCAAGGGACCTAGGATTGAGCCCTGTGGAACCCCACTGGAAACAGCCTTCCAGTCACAAAAACACCCATCAACCATTACCCTCTGCTTCCTGTCTCTGAGCATGTTTTGAATCCAACTTGACACTTTGCCCTGGATCCCATGGGCTTTTAACTTCGTCACCAGTCTGCCATGTGGAACATTATCAAAAGCCTTGCTAAAGTCCATATACACTACCCTCCTTGTTACCTCCTCAAAAAATTCAATCAAGTTTGTCAGACATGACCTTCCCTTAACAAATCCATGCTGACTATCCTTGATTAATCCGTGTCTTTCTAAATGAAGATTTATCCTGTCCTTCAGAATTCTTTCCAATAATTTTCCCACCACCGAGGTTAGGCTGACTGGCCTGTAATTACTCGGTCTATCCGTTTCTCCCTTTTTAAACAAGGGTACCACATTAGCAGTCCTCCAGTCCTCCGGCACCACACCTGAAGCCAGAGAGGATTGAAAATGATGGTCAGGGCCTCTGCTATTTCCTCTTTGGCTTCGCTTAACAGCCTGGGATACATTTCATCCGGGCCTGGGGATTTATCCACTTTTAAAGCTGCTAAACCCCTTAATACTTCCTCTCTCACTATGGTTATTTCATCTAATATTTCACACTCCTCCCCCCCAATAGAAATGTCTGCTTCACCCATCTTCATTGTGAAAACAGACGCAAAGTATTCATTAAGAACCCTGCCGACGTCTCCAACCTCCACACACAGATTACCCTCATGATCTCTAACTCTTTCTTTATTTATCCTCTTACTCTTACTTTATTTATAAAACATCTTTGGGTTTTCCTTGATTTTACTTGCCAAGAATTTTTCATGCTCTCTCTTTGCTTTCCTAATTTCATTTTTAATTGCACCCCTGCACTTTCTGCACTCCTCTGAAGATTCTGGAGTAATTAGCCCTCGGTATCTGTCATACGCCTCCCTTTTTTTCTTTATCCTACCCTGTATGTCCCTAGACATCCAGGGGGCTCTAGTTTTGTTAGTCCCACCTTTTTTCTTTAAGGGCACATATTTGGTCTGAACCCTCCGGATCGCCTCCTTTAATGTCTCCCACTGCTCTGACACTGATTTACCTTCAAGTAGCTGTTTCCAGTCCACTATGGCTAAATCCCCTCTGAGCTTAGTAAAATTTGCTTTTCCCCAATTTGGAATTTTTATTCTTGGTCTATCCTTGTCCTTTTCCATAACTACATTAAATCTAACAGAATTATGGTCACTAGCACCAAAATGCTCCCCCACTGATACACCTTCTACCTGCCTAGCTTCATTCCCTAAAACTAAGTCCAGAACCGCCCCCTCCCTTGTTGGGCTTGCTACATACTGGCTAAAAACGTTTTCCTGGATGCATTTTAGGAATTCCGCACCCTCTATACCCTTCACACTAATTTTATCCCAGTTAATATTTGGGTAGTTGAAATCCCCTACTATTACTGCCCTATAGTTTTTGCACTTCTCAGAAATGTGTCTACATATTTGTTCTTCTATCTCCCTCTCACTGTTTGGGGGTCTGTAGTTCACTCCCAGCAGTGTGGTCGCCCCTTTTTTGTTTTTTAGTTCCACCCATATGGCCTCGTTTGATGATCCCTCCAACATATCATCCCTCCTCACAGCTGTAATAGTTTCTTTAATCAATACCGCGATCCCCCCTCCCTTTTTACCTCCCTCTCAGTCCCGTCTGAAAATCCTGTAACCAGGAATTCTGAGCTGCCATACCTGCCCCTCTTTCAGCCACATCTCTCTAATAGCTATAATATCATAGTTCCAAGTATCTACCTGTGCCCTCAGCTCATCTGCCTTGTTCGCTATACTCCTTGCATTGAAGTATATACCATTTAGTACAGGCAAACCTCCTTGTTGACTACTATCTAGCCTTTCATTCCTCTGTCCTTCCAATTTACTTTCTATGTTTTTGTTTTCCAATTCCAGTTTTTCTTCCCTCCCTATTGACTCTATACTTAGGTTTACATCCCCCCTGCCAAGTTAGTTTAAACCCTCCCCAACAGCACTAGCAAACCCTCCCGCGAGGATATTGGTCCCGTTCCTGTTGAGGTGCCACCCGTCTGGCTTGTAGAGGTCCTACCTCCCCCAGAAACAGTTCCAATTCCTCAGGAATCTAAAGCCCGCCCTCCTACACTATCTCTCCAGCCACGCATTCATCTGCTCTATCTTCCTATTTCTGAACTCACTAGCACGTGGCACTGGTAGTAATCCGGAGATTACTAACTTTGAGGTCCTGCTTTTTAACCTCTTTCCTAGCTCCCTAAACTCTGCCTGCAGGACCTCATCCCTCTTCCTACCTATGTTGTTGGTACTGATATGGACCTTGACCTCTGGCTGTTCACGCTCCCCCCTCAGAATGCCCTGCAGCCGTTCAGTGACATCCTTGACCCTGGAACCAGGGAGGCAACATACCATCCTGGAGTCACATTTGCGGCCGCAGAAACGCTGTCTGCTCCCCTAACTATTGAATCCCCTATCATTATTGCTCTCCCTCTCCTCTTCCCCCCCGCCTGTGCAGCTGAGCCTTCCATGGTGCTGTGGACTTGGCTCTGGCTGCACTCCCATGAGGAACCATCGCTCTCACCAGTACTCGGCACCGAATACTGGTTGGTGAGCAAGATGGGCTCTGGGGACCCCTGCACTACCTGCCTGGTCCTCCTCTTCTGTCTGTCTGACACTCACCCATTCTCTCTCTGCGGGGTGACCACCTCCCGAAACGTGCTATCCACGTAGCTCTCAGCCTCGCAGATGCACAGCAGTGACTGCAGTCGCCGCTCAAGCTCCATAACCCGGTGCTCGAGCTGCTGTAGCTGGCGACACTTCCCGCACATGTGGTCGTCCAGACCACGGGAGGTGTCCAGGACTTCCCACATGGCACAGGATGTGCATTCCACGGGTGTGAGCTGCCCTGCCATACCTCTAATTAACTAACCTAGCTGGAATAAACTTAAAACCTTTAAGAAAGCCAAGTAAAAACATTTACCAGTTACTCACCACTCAGCTCCCTCTTTTTGAACGTTTAGTTTTTAATCCTGGCTTTTAATTTAAACCAATGCCCAAGATAAAGAGAGAAATACTGACCAACTAATCACTTCCCTGCTTTCCTGTGATGTCACTCCTTGTTTTTGTTGTCAGGTCCGCTGCCTCCACTCTCGGGCCTCTCTCTGCCACACTCTTTATATCCTCAGGCTCCACTCTCGCTCCCTCTCAGGTCCGCTGCCTCCGCTCTCGGGCCTCGCTCTGCCGCGCTCTTTATATCCTCAGTCTCCGCTCTCGCTCTCACTCCCTCTCAGGTCCGCTGCCTCCACTCTCGGGCCTCTCTCTGCCGCACTCTTTATATCCTCAGTCTCCGCTCTCGCTCTCACTCCCTCTCAGGTCCGCTGCCTCCACTCTCGGGCCTCTCTCTGCCGCACTCTTTATATCCTCAGTCTCCGCTCTCGCTCTCACTCCCTCTCAGGTCCGCTGCCTCCACTCTCGGGCCTCTCTCTGCCGCACTCTTTATATCCTCAGGCTCCACTCTCGCTCTCACTCCCTCTCAGGTCCGCTGCCTCCGCTCTCGGGCCTCGCTCTGCCGCGCTCTTTATATCCTCAGTCTCCGCTCTCGCTCTCACTCCCTCTCAGGTCCGCTGCCTCCGCTCTCAGGCCTCGTTCTGATGTACTCTTTATATCCTCAGGCTCCACTCTCGCTCCCTCTCAGGTCCGCTGCCTCCACAAAGGACTATGGTTCATATTGCATATGTGGATTTTAGGAGACATTTAATAAGGTGCTATGTAAGAGATTTTCAACAAAAATGAAAGCACATGTTATTGAAGGGGATGTAGCCAAATGGATAGAGTGATAGATATAAGATAGAAAGCAAAAAGCAGGGAGAAATCCATGTTTTGCAGATTGACGGCATGTGTATAGTGGTGTGTCCCAGGAATCTATGATGGGGATCAATAAGTTTGACAAAGATGCAAGAGGATGATATTAAAGTTTGCTGATGATACAAATTAGAGGCTATGACAAACTGTAAGCAAGAGATTGCAAGAGAACATACTTAACTTAGCAGAGTGGGCAGATAGCTGGCAGATGCAGGTCAATGAAGACAAAAGTAAAGTAGTACATTTTGGACAAATGAGAAGTAACATTTGCGCCACACAAGTGCCAGGCAATGACTATCTCAAACAAGCGAGTGTCTAACCACCGCCCCTTGACATTCAATGGCATTACCATCACTGAATCCCCCACCAGCAACATCCTGGGGGTCACCATTGACCAGAAACTTAACTCGACCAGCCACTTAAATACTGTGGCAACAAGAGCTGGTCAGAGGCTGGGTATTCTGCGATGAGTGTCTCACCTCCTAACTCCCCAAAGCCTTTCCACCATATTCAAGGCACAAGTAAGGAGTGTAATGGCATACTCGCCACTTGCCTGGATGAGTACAACTCCAACAACACTCAAGAAGCTCAACACCTTCCAGGACAAAGCAGCCTGTTTGATTGGCACCCCATCCACCACCTTAAACATTCACTCCCTCCTCCACCGACCAGCGCACCATGGCTGCAGTATGTACCATCTACAAGATGCACTGCAGCAACTCGCCAAGGCTTCTTCGACAGCACCTTCACAACCTGCGACCTCTTCCACCTAGAGGGACAAGGGCAGCAGGCGCATGGGAACACGATTGCCTCCAAGTTCTCCTCCATGTCACACACCATCCTGACTTCGAAATATATTGGTGTTCCTTCATCATCACTGGGTCAAAAAGCTGTAACTCCCCTTCCTAACAGTACAATGGAAGGACCATCACCACAGTTTAAGAAGGTGGCTCACCACCACCATCTCAAGGGCAATTAGGGATGGGCAATAAATGCTGGCCTTGCCAGCGACGCCCACACCCTAGGAATGAAAAAAAAGTATATATGAAATGGCATTCTTAAAAGAGTGCAGAAACAGAGTTATCTATAAGTGTCTGCTTAGCTCAGTGGTAGAACTCTTGCCTCTGAGTCAGAAGATTATGGATTCAAACCTGGCTTCAGGACTTGAGCCTACAATCTAGACTGACGTTTCAGTGCAATAGTGAGGAGGTTTTGTATTGTCAGAGTTGGGGGTGAAATTGTACATGGGCAGGGACGAAAAACAGATGCGATTGCTTTTGCCTCCCATTATGTGACACGACCAATATATTCAGTTCTATTGAAGTCAGTGGAACTGAATATCGGGCAGGGTGCATAACGGGCAACCACAGTGATACTGCCTGTTTTGTGTCCGTGTCCATGTCCAATTTCACCCTCGTAATCTTTCGGATAAGACATGAAAATGAGGCCCCATCTGCCTGTATTGCTGGACATAAAAGATCCCAAGGCACTATTCAAACATCAGGAGAGTTCTTCCAGTGTGCTGGCTAATATTTATCCTTCAAGCACCACCATCAAAGCAGATCAAGTGGACCCTGCTGTATGCAAATTGGGTGCCATATTTGCCTGCATAACAGCAGTAACTACACTTTAAAATAAATTCATAGGCGGTGAAGCAAATTGAGACATCCTGAGAATGTAAATGTTGCTATATAAATGCATGCCATTCTTTCTTTCTTTAGCTGGAGGAATAGATACATAGATCGTTAAAAGTGAGACTGCAGCTGGAAAAGGCCATCGAAAGGCAAATGCGATTCTGGGTTTATATATTGGAGTGTTGAATATAAAAACAAATAAGTTATGGAAGGGATTAGTTAGGTCACAGCTGGGACTATTCCAAGCAGTTCTGGGCATTCCATTATAGGAAGGATATTATAGCAATGGAGAGGGTACAGCAGAAATTCACTTAAATGATAACAGAAATGAGAGATTATAATTATGAAAAAAGCAAAAAAAGGGCGAGTTCACTGGAATAGAGAAGGTTAACTGAGGGATCTAACAGGGGTTTTGAAGATTAGGAAAGGTTATGAGAGGGTAAATAGTGAAAGGTTGTTTTCACTGATTGGTGAATTGGCAAAAAGAGTGCAGAGTGTGAGGATTATCACTGGAAGAATGAAAGGGGAAATTAGAAGAGATCATAAATAACAACAGAAAATGCTGGAAAAACTCAGCAGGCCAGGCAACATCTGTGGAGAGAAAATAGAGTCAACGTTTCGGGTGAAAACCCTTTGTCAAGACTAAAGAAGCACAGGAAATGAAACAGATTAAGAGGCCAGGCTGGGAGAGAATAAAAGAGAAGAAACATTAAGAGGTATTCAAAACGAGACGAGATGGTGATAGGACTAGTGGAGATAAAAGACGGCTCTAGATTAGATGTGAAATGCGCTGGCAGAATGGGAGACAGCTGCCATGTGGGAGGGGGAAAAAAAGGTCGGGGGGGGAAAGGCCAAAACAAAGGTGTTGATAAAAAATATAAGTAAAAATGTAATAGGGGCCGAGGTTATGATCTGAAATTGTTGAACTCGATATTGAGTCTGGAAGGCTGTAAAGTGCCTAATCGGAAGATGAGGTGCTGTTCCTCGAGCTTACGGTGAGCTTCCGTGGAACAATGCAAGAGGCCGAGGACGGTGAGGTCTGAGTGGGAATGGGGCGGTGAATTAAAATGACAGGCGACCGGAAGCTCGGGTCACCCTTACGGACTGAACGGAGGTGTTCCGGAAAGCGGTCACCCAATCTGCGTTTAGTCTCCCCAGTGTAGAGAAGACCACATCGTGAGCAGCGAATACAGTATACTAGATTGCAAGAAGTACAAGTAAATCGCTGTTTCACCTGGAAGGGGTGTTTGGGGGCCTGGACAGTGGGAAGGGGGGAGGTATAAGGGCAGGTGTTACATCTCCTGCGCTTGCATGGGAAGGTGCCAGGCGAAGGGGAAGGGGTGCTGGGGTGATAGAGGAGTGGGTTAGAGTGTCTCGGAGGGAGCGGTTCCTATGGAATGCTGAAAGGGGAGGGGAGGGGAAGATGCGTTTGGTGGTGGGATCACTTTGGAGGGGCGGAAATGGCGGAGGATGATCCGTTGAATGTGGAGGCTGGTGGGGTGAAAGGTGAGGACAAGGGGAACCCTATCGTGGTTCTGGGAGGGAGGGGCGGGGTGAGGGCAGAAGTGCGGGAGATAGAACGGACACGGTCGAGGGCCGTGTCAACCACGGTAGAGGGGAATCCTCGGTTGAGGAAAAAGGAAGACATGTCGGAAGCACTGGTGTGGAAGGTGGCATCGTCGGAGCAGATGCGGCGGAGACGGAGAAACTGGGAGAATGGAATAGAGTCCTTACAGGAGGCAGGGTGGGAGGAAGTGTAGCCAAGGTAGCTGTGGGAGTCAGTGGGCTTGTAGTGAATGTTGGTCAATAACCTATCCCCAGAGATGGAGACGGAGAAGTCGAGGAAGGGAAGGGAAGAGTCAGAGATGGACCATGTGAAGGTGAGCGAAGGGTGGAAATTGGAGGCAAAGTGAATGAAATTGTCGAGTTCAGTGCGAGAGCAGGAAACTGCACTGATACAGTCATCAATGTATCGGAAAAAGAGGTGAGGGAGGGGACCCGAGTAGGACTGGAACAAAGAGTGTTCCACGTATCCCACGAAAAGGCAGGCATAGCTAGGACCCATGCGGGTACCCATAGTGTTGTGTCTGTACCTTTCTACCTAGACACAATTTAGGACTCAGAACTCAGAGATTCAAACATGAAGTGCTTTATTCAAAAAGAAGGTTCTGGAGAGAACCGAACAAAGAGAACTAAACTTAACCAAGAGAACAACCCCAACAATTTATCTGCTGTGACAGCGCCACCGCAGGTGGAAGGAGAACACCCAATACATAACATATTCCTCCCCTCTTAAATGAAAGGTCCACATTATTCCTGAACAGGTAAGTTACTTTCAATGCACTCAACTAACCAAGGGTAGCGGTAGACTGCCTCAAACCCTGACTTTACCCTGGGGTTTATTCTGCACCAGTCTTGTGGGTAAGTCACTAAGCCTACAGATCCAAGCGTCTTGGAGGCCACCGCTCTCTGACAGGATACCGGCGGTCATCGCTGGCTTCCACAGCAGTAGGCATTGACACAGGCCTAGATAGAGAAGGTGCCTGTGTCAGTCGAAAGTCAGGAGTTTGCACAGGTGGAACAGTCTCTTTGAATTCCTGTGTTGGAGAAGAGCACTGTGGCAAAGGATGCTGGTTTGCAGTATCATCCGGAAACAGTTCAGGCCAACCAGCCGTGGGAGCGTCTGTGGCTGTCTCTGCTCCTAGCAACAGTTGATCTGTGTGTCTTCTCCAGACGACGTCCTCAGCAGTCTCAACCGTGTAAGACACAGGGCCCGTCTGCGCGATCACGGTAGCAGGAATCCATTTCGGTCCAGTGTTGTAGTTTCGAGCTAAGACGTGCTCTCCAGGATGAAACCGTCTCTCCTTGGCTCTTTTCTTTCTTTTCAACTTGATTTTGTTGTTGACGATGGACAACCTGCTCTGCCCTTGGAGGTTTGAGTAAGTCAAAACTTGTCCGCAACTGCCTCTTCATCATGAGCGAAGCGGGGGAAGTTTTGGTTGTGGCATGCGGCTCCTTCCTGTAGGACAACAGGAAGCTGTTCAGACGTTGGTGGATTGAGCCCTGACCTTGCGATGCCTTCAAGGCGTGCTTCAAAGTTTGCACGAACCTTTCTGCCTGGCCGTTAGTAGAGGGATGATAGGGCGCAGACCTGATGTGTTGGACCCCATTCACATGCAGGAAGGTTGCAAACTCCTGTGATACAAATTGTGGACCGTTGTCACTTACGAGTTGTTCCGGTGAGCCATAACGGCTGAACATCTCACCAAGTTTCTCAATTGTTTACTCTGCCGTGTAGACCTCATCACAGCAACCTCCGGCCACTTGCTACGAGCGTCCACAACCACCATAAACATCTTCTCTTCGAAAGGACCGGCGAAGTCCACATGTACTCGCTGCCACACTTCTTCAGGCCAATCCCAGGGGTGTAGGGTTGCCAGCTGTGGAACATTCCGGACCCTTTGAGATGGGGAACATGTTTTGGCTTTCTCCTCAATATTTTCATCGAGACCTGGCCACCAGAAGTAGCTTCTTGCCATTTCCTTCATCCGAACCATCCCACTGTGGCCCGTATGAAGTTGTTGCAGTATAGGTTCCCTCAGAGGTGGCGGAATGATGACACGGTGTCCCCAAAGAAGACAACCTGCCTGGACGGAGAGCTCATTTCTTTTTGAAATGTCAGGTTTCAAACTAGGAGATTCTCCTATAGCTCTCCCTCGAATGACATCGTCCATTACCTCAGACAGGACTGGATCATTGCGGGTGTACCTTCGCACCTGAACTGCAGTGACAGGTGCTCCCTCCACTTGTCTAAAGTAGAAGATGTCTATCTGATGAGGCTCTGGGGCAGTAACAGGCAAGGGCAGCCTCGAGAGACCGTCTGCGTTGCCGTGCAAGTCTGATTTGCGATATTTGATGTCGTATGTGTGTCCTGACAACGGTAAAGCCCACCTTTGCATCCTGCTTGCAGCAAGAGACGGAATTCCGGTGTGGGGCCCGAAGATTGAAGTCAATGGACGGTGGTCCGTCAGGAGTGTGAACCTTCTCCCAAACAGGTACTGATGAAATTTTCGAATTCCAAAAACGATTCCCAAGGCCTCGCGCTCAATCTGCGCATAGTTACTCTCGGCCTTGTTCAAGGTGCGTGATGCGAAGGCGATAGGTTTCTCTTCCCCAGAAGGCATGATGTGGGATATGACTGCTCCCACACCATATGGTGATGCATCACATGCTAGCTGCACGGGTAGCTTTGGGTCGAAGTGTGTCAGGACCTCCGACTTCAGCAATGCTTTCTTTGCTTGGGCGAAAGCTTCGTTGCACAGTTCAGTCCATTTCCATGTTTTGCCTTGACATAGCAGCTGATGTAATGACTTCAGCAATGTTGCTAAGTCTGGAATAAACTTCCCATAGTAGTTAAGTAACCCCAGAAATGAACGTAACTGGCTCACATTCTGGGGTGCTGGGGCCTCCACGATCGCCTTGACCTTTGACGGCGCCATATGCAGGCCAGTAGCGTCAATCACATGCCCCAGGTACTCGACTGAAGACTGAAAGAATTCACATTTGTCTTTATGAACTCTGAGTCCGTACTCTTTCAGTTGTTGTAGTGTCGCATCCAAGTTCAGAAGATGATCCTCCTCATTTGTCCCAGTGACAAGGATGTCGTCCAGGTAGCACTGGACTCTTGGCAGTCCACTCAAAATCTGATCCATTGCCTTTTGGAATAGAGCAGGGGCCGACGTAATTCCAAACGGAAGGCGGCAGTACCTGTATAGCCCCTTGTGTGTCACATTTGTCAGCAGCTCCTTTGATTTGTCATCGACATGCATTTGTAGATAAGCCTGGCATAAGTCTATTTTGATGAACTTTTGCCCTCCGGACAGGCCCGTAAAAAGATCTCCAATGAGGGGAAGAGGGTACTGTTCCGCAGACAGCACCAGGTTAATAGTCACTTTAAAATCCCCGCAGATTCAAACAGATCCATCCTTTTTCAGGACAAGAACAATGGGTGTGGCCCATTTGCTCACGCTCACAGGCTCCAGGACTCCATTCTCGACTAAGGCCTCCAAGTTAGCCTCAACTTTTGGCCTAATTGCGTAGGGTACAGGTCGGACTTTGTGAAACTTCGGCTTGCTGTCAGGTTTAATGTCCAGTCTCACGCTGATCTTTCTCATGCTCCCAAGTTCACCATTGAAGAGTTCTGCATGTTTGTTTAAAACTGCAGTCAGACCTGACTCCCCTTTTGACATAATGCGGACTGCAGGCCAGTCCAGCGTGATTTTCTCTAGCCACGCACGTCCCAGTAGAGATGGGTAATTTCCCTTTACCACATATAGTGGCAGTTTCGCAGTCTGTCTGTTCAATTTAACTGTCACCTCAATGGCGCCTCTCATGGCCACAGGTTCGCCGGTATACGTCTTTAGCACAATGTTTGTTGGCTGAAGGGTAAGATGCTTTAGCATTTTGTTGTAGACAGTGTCTGAAACAAGGGACACAGCCACGCCTGTGTCCACCTCCATCCGCACTGATTGTCCCTCCACCAGTGGCGACACCCAGTCGACATTTGGACCACCTGCAACCGTCAGTATGTGTACCTCTTCCTCCTCAGAGGTGTCGCTCCCCTCTGTTTTGCTTGTTCCATCATACCGCACTGAATGAACACTCTTTTTCTTCTCTTGTCCAAATACAGACATTTTGCTTTCATGCTTCCCAGCTCTGTCTGTTTTTTTTCTACCTCTACAGGCACGTTCAATGTGACCTTTTTTGCCACAATTTCGGCATTCCAGCTCCGTACACCAGCAGTCATTAGCGTGATGGCCCGTTTTCCCACAACAGTAACATGTGCCGTTCCGCGCACCTTTAGGCTCAGGCGACACCTTGTGAACTCTCCCTGTTGAACTCAACTGGTGAGCCTCCTTTTCCGCCACCTCCATGGAGACACTAACTTCAATGGCCTTTTCAAGAGTAAGGTTGTCCTCAGTAAGAAGGCACTTCTGTGTGGCTGCACTTAGCAGACCACACACAAGTCTGTCTCTAATGGTGTCATTCAGCACCTCCTTGAACTCGCAGTCCTCTGACAACCTTTTTAAAGCAGCAATAAACATCATCACTGATTCCCCCTCCTCTTGATTCCGTTTGTGAAATCTAACTCTCTCAGCAATAACCAGAGGTTTTGGTGAAAAATGTGCTCCAAGAATTTCCACCAGTTGTTTATATGTTTTAGTTCCTGGCTTATCTGGCTGTACAAGGCTGTGAAGTAAATTGAATGTCTTTGCCCCCATTATACTCAAAAAGGTAGGCACGACCTTTTCGTTTGCCACCGCAGTCGCCAAAACAAAATAGTTAAAACGTTCCATATAAGCGCTCCATTGCTCCACATTTTCATCAAAATCACCGATGTTTCCTAATATAGTAGCCATCTCACGTTTCAAATTTTATTTTCTGTTTACTCATTGCACCCGTAACGTTAATGTGAAGCTGCAATCTCTGTTCCGAGTGTTTTGTAGTCGAAAACAAGAAAGTTCCCACAACGCAGATTCATCCCATCCTCATCGCCACTTTGTTGTGTCTGTACCTTTCCACTTTCTTGTGTCTGTACCTTTCTACCTAGACACAATTTAGGACTCAGAACTCAGAGATTCAAACATGAAGTGCTTTATTCAAAAAGAAGGTTCTGGAGAGAGCCGAACAAAGAGAACTAAACTTAACCAAGAGAACAACCCCAACCATTTATCTGCTGTGACAGCGCCACCGCAGGTGGGAGGAGAACACCCAATACATAACACATAGCAACACCTATGATTTGGAGGAAATGAGTGGAATCAAAGGAGAAGTTGTTCAATGTGAGAACAAGTTCAGCCAGGCGGAGGAGGGTGGTGGTGGATGGGGACTGGTTGGGCCTCTGTTCAAGGAAGAAGCGGAGCGCCCTTAGGCCATCCTGGTGGGGGATGGAGGTGTAGAGGGATTGTACGTCCATGGTCGTCGTCGTTATGTGTCTTCACACTGTTCCCTTTGGGGAACTGTATGAAGCGGTGGAAGGGTTTTTGGCCGCGTTAACGCTCCTTCCGTGACCGTAACCATCTTCGTACCAGCCATTAGGGTGGTTAGTCCTATGGCGGGAGGGTTTTACGGGCTCCCACAACCCATACGAGGGGGGGGACCACCCACACCCACGGACACAAGTATCCCGCTGGATGTCAACCCAGAATTTAGAGCCGGAGCTCCGACTCCACTTGCCGGGACTGTCTGGAGCGGGGTTCGAAACCCTACACCTTCTGGCCCAGCGGCGGGGATGCTACCGCTACGCCAAAGGCCCACTCCACGTCCATGGTGAAAAGGAAGCGGTTGGGGCCAGGAAACTAGAAACTGTTAAAGTGGCGGAGGGCGTCCGAAGAGTCGCGGATGTAGGTGGGAAGAAAAGATAGAGTCGAGATAGGAAGAGATAAGTTCCGTGGGGCAAGAACAGGCTGATCATGATTTTTTTCACATGGAGATTATTAGAATATAGGAAGTTTTAACCACAAGAGATTATAAAATCATTTAAAAGGCAACTGAATAAGTATTTGAAAAGAAGGATGTAAAAGGATATGATCAGAGGGCAATGAATTAGAATTAAAGCAGACAGCTCCAGTTGAAAAGTTAGCATCGGCACCGGCACAAAGGGCCAAATGCTTTCCTTCTGTGCTGCAATTTCTATCATTCCACACTTCTAGGAAAGTGCAGTAAATTGTTAACAGAAGAGGATCAGCCAATGTTCTGTGAGAAAAGGGAGAGCAAATGCTTTTACAAATTTCATGGGTCTGCAGTCGATAGTCTCTTGGGCTCAGCATCACTTGTTTCCTCTATACAGGAGTACACTTTTAATGCCGAATATCTAATTAAACAATAGTGTGACCTGGGGAGTGGAACCATAAACCTCTCATTGTGTGCACTGTATACTGTGATCTTGCATGCGCCGCCATGTGCATTCTCCTGTCTTTTCAGAAGGCGAACTTAAACACACTTTAGTGAGATGAGGCAAGAATATAAACCAACAAGCTGGTTTATTTTACACAGAATATATGAATGAACAGAAATTAGTTTCCCAGTAATATATGTCTGTGTGCTACCTACCCTCATACTTCAAGTATGAAACTTTGCCTCTGTTATAGCCTAAACTCATTTACAGGATTAGCAGCCCCTGAAGTAATTGGCACTAACCTTTTCTCTTGCATGCTATATCTATTCTTACTTCAGCCTGGAGTTTCTCAGCCTCCGTGTCTGAGAGAGCGCGATCTCTGTGTCACTGATCCAGACTGCTCTCCCTAAAGAGAGAAAGAGAGACAGACAAAAGCTGTCCCGTAACTCCTCTCTTAACTCTGTGTGATTGGTCTGCTGAGATGCGAATCAATGTTACCCCCTTGAATTAACCCTAGATTAAGGCGTGGAAGCTCAAAGCCCTTACATTGTCTGCCTAGCTAAACCCCTGCAAGTGCACTGAATGAAAATCCATTCTAGCATCGAGTTGTGAACTGACCTAGGATATGCCCAATGATTTCCCATTGTCTCAATGCCGATGCAATATGTAAAAATAAACAGGTTATGATGGGTAAAATATTTTCCACTTTATCGGAAACCCTGAAACATCTTTGACAGGATGGAGTTGGGGCAGTGATCTCTCATATACTAGATAGTGGGGCGGAGAGACTAATTGCTTTTGCTTCACGCACTCTCAGTGCCAGTGAGCAGAATTATGCGCAGATTGAAAGTCTCCAGTTCCAACCTTAGCTGCAGTCTGAATGCAGAGATGGGCTTTGATTTTGTCAGCGTATACGTAAGACATTGAGTACAGATGATCAGCTGATCTCAGTAATGCTGATGCTATGTCCAGGTTGCCATCCCCATCACAAGTTACACCCAATAAGGAAGAAGTGTTCTATTTCTCATACATTGATGAGCTGCCAGTCACAGCTGAAGAGATTGGTGGGCAACCAAACGTGACCCAATTATGTCAAAGGTGTATGATTACATAGCAAATGAATGGCCAAACCAGGTATCAGAGGAAGATATCCATCCATAGTTCGTTCGTAGGAATTAATTGTCAGTGGATAAAGATTGTATCATGTGGTGAGCAAGAGTGGTTATCCCAAATAGGTTCAGGTCTAAATTATTAGGAGATCTTCATGACCAGCACCTGGGAATGTGCTTGACCAAGAGCTTTGCACACAGTTACTTATGGTGGCCAGGTTTAGATAAAGAAATAGAGTACATAGTCAGTCAGTGTACAACATGTCAATCGGTGAGCAAGAAACCACCATCAGTACCATTACAGCCATGGAAATGGCCTCCCAGAGTGTGGCAAAGGTCACATGTTGATTTTGCTGAGCTAAAAGGACAGCAATTGTTCATTGTGATAGATAGTTACTCGAAGTGGGTAGAGGTGTTTCCAATGCGGATAACAACAAGCAAAACACTAGACAATTTGCGAAGATTGTTTTCTTCATATGGCCTCACAGAAGAAATTGTGTCTGATAATGGGCCGCAATTTTGTTCAGAAGAGTTCACACAGTTCATGAGCAGAAACGGTGTGAAACATACCAAAGTGAAACATATCAAATGGAGCAGCAGAGCGCACAGTACAAATTGTCAAACCTGCCCTCATCAAGCAAATGTTGGATCCAAATCCAAAGAAACGTCAGTTGTCATTGGACCACAAACTGGTAAATTTTCTGATTACCTATCGGAATACTCCTCATACTGCTACTAGTAGAAAACCAGCAGAATTGTTTCTCAAACAGCCACAAACCAGGTTCTCGTTGTTAAAGCCAAACTTGGCACAGTCCGTAGAAGAGAAACAATTCAGGCAGAAAGAGAGTCATGATAAAGGTAGAGTTAGAGAGAGAAGTGTGAAGTTGAACCAGAAGGTTAGAGTGAAGAACCATCACCATAAATGGTTAAAGTGGTTACCAGGAAGAGTAGTGAAGATATGCGGCCCTCGCACATATTTGGTCAAGATGTTTGATCATGGAAAGGTAAGGTTTGTTCACATTGATCACATCTTACCTACAGATGTGGAAAGAGTTGAAAGCTGGGATGATTCAATTTATTCTGATGAGTCAGATAGTCTTGTTACAGGTAGAGTACCAGTAGCAAATCCTACATCAGACGTACCAGAAACAAGTCCAAGACAAAGTCAGAATTTAAGTCTGAGCCTGAGTCAGGCAGACAAACAGTCTGAAAGTGTAGAGAGTCCAAATGTAGATTAAGGTCAGCCCTTGGAGAAAAATTCTCTGCAGGCTCAGCCTAGAATGAGTCAAAGTCCTGCAACAAGATCTGAAAGTTCTGTTCAAGAAAGAAGGTATCCTCTTCAAAACAGAAAACCAGTGGTTAAATTTAATCTGTAAATATCTTTTGATTGTGTCACAGAATTCTATAGTAGAATTTGGAAACATAAAATGGGTTCCATTTGAGAAATGTATACCAAGAGTTGTGTATACCATGCAAGTCAAGTACAATGATTATTTGTTATGATTAACTTCTTCAATAAGGAGAGATAAGTGAAATAAAGCCACCTCATGGACTACTGATGTATATAATAATAAAGCCATGTGCAGTACAGTTCTTACCAGAAGCCATGTTGTGCTGTTGTATATCTATGCTGTGTCTCAAGATACCACACTTTATTCTATGCTTCATTCAATAAATAAATTGTAAATGTTTCATCAAAATCCACAATGACTTCTGTTCCTGCTTTTTACAATACAAATATTCTAGTGCTGACCATCACACAAGCCAATGGACTGCTAGCTTGCAAGTGGTGGATTAACATATGGGCCTACAGGACCTGTGCCCAGTTGCCCCACCCCAACATGAAGTGTGCTGTATTGTGATATATTATTAATGCAGTGCACAAACATTCTACGGGCCTATTTCTTTACGCATTGTACGACACATTTGTGTTTTAATGGATCAGGTGGGGGAGGTGCGGAGGGGCCAGGAAAGTTCTTGGTGCCCGGGGTCACAAGAATTCTTAATCTAGCTCTGCTAGCCCACACCCAATTTAGAATGCAATGGTTCCGATCCATTTTTCATATATGCCAAACTGCCTGAGGCCTCTAAAAAGAGCACGGTCAAATCACTCTGAAGAAATGATGCACGCCATCTCCACAACCTTTAATATTCAGCACTCTGCAATAATAAGGTAAATGCTGCTGAGGTTAGCAGAGTGTATGCAAAGTAATTCTGTTTATCCATCATTATACTTCCTGAGGCACTGCCTAGTAAGAATTCATAATACAACTTGTATAGAGGTCATACTGAGATAACTGCTAGCTGGATGCAGCCAGTTTGATGGTTAGAAACCAGGAGATTCGACAATATTTTTATAGACTTCAAATAATTTATAGCTTTGTAGCCTTAAGTCCATCAGTACAAACCACACAAAGCTTTTTTTAATAAAAACTTACCTTCATTTTATCATGCTTGTTATATCCTTTTTGTATTCCCTTGGCAAAGAATGTGCTCTTAGGCTATGCAATTCTTCAACCAGCTGCACGAATTTGCACAACTGCGGCTCAGGGTGACTTATCCCCTGGTGTTTCTTCCTTTCTTGTGGTCAAAAACCTAGCCCATGTTTTGCACATCTAACACTTGGGCTGAGTTTGAGAAATATGTAGGATAGTGGGTAAAACATTTGTTTCCTATCACAGTTTGGCATTTAGATCAACTTGTTGTAACCACCTCCCACCCCCTGCCCTTTGGTTGTCATAATGCAAATGTAAGTATGTAAATCTGAGAGACTGGGAATTAAAATCAGAAAGTGCTGCAAATACACGCCATTTGTCAAGAGAAAAGACAAATTGATATTTCGGGTGTGTATCCTCCATCAGAACTGAAGACCTAAAGTTAAGCAGTCATTTTAAAAAAGTCCCGAAAAAAGAGAGAGAAAACGGAAGGAGAAAGGGTTAAAGGGTTCAATGATCTGCAAGCTGTTTCACATAAAACTGTTAGATGATGTAGAAGATAATTGGTGAGGTGATGGAGAAACATAAAAAGAACAAAAAAATGTGCAAATAGTTAAGAGGAGGATAAGACAGGGGAGAGATCCACACAAACAAAAAGACAAGAAAACATAAGAAAATGAAGAAAGAGAAAAAAATGGAGAAAGAGCATAACAGAGCTGTTAATACAGCCGATCTGAAATTAAAACAAAAAATACCAGCAAAACAGAGTGGGTCCAGAATGCTACTTTAAATTAAACAGTGGGAGTAGGATAAAGGAACGCTAGTTCAAACTAGTAAAAGGTAATTTTAGGACTGATATCAGGAGAGTCTTCACACAGAGAGTGGTCAACACCTAGAATGGGCTTCTGGGCATAGTTGTAGAGACAAAAACCCTAGAATCATTTAGGAAATTAATAGATGCAGCGATGGGCTGAGTGTAAATTGTTCTGAATGGATAAATTAAGATGAGCCGAATGGCTTTCCCCATCATAAGTATCTTGTGATCACTACAAGGATCCCTCAATATTTGTACACCAATACTCATTCTCACAATGCAAACAAAATACAAGATACCGGAAGGTGCTGACATGTTTTTTTTCTCTTTTCTGGATTATCCTTTGCCATACCATTTATGATCTTCTGGGGGTGAAATTGGGTGCCTTGGCGCCTCCTGTTAGCGCCCCCGCACGGGACGCAAATGGTTTTGTGACCGGGCGCGGCACTGACATTGACTCCCGCCATATTCGGCAGGAGTTTTGTGGCGGCACTACAGCGTTGTGCCCCCGATCGCCTTCACCCAGAGATCATGGTGTCATCGTTGTGTGCATCGCCCTGGTAGTGCCCCAGACCGGAAATTGTCTTCTGTCTCCTGCAGCAGCACCGGTCGAAAACACCGACAGCTGCAGGAGGCGTGCATTGGGTGGCTGGCCACTTCAGGGGCGATGATTAAAGGTGAGGTGGCCGAGGTAAGTAAAAAGAAACCTTATCTGTCTTGTTCCGCATTTTTTTCGTAGGTTTCTGCCCACGATCGATCAACCCGACACTTTGCTTTGGTGGTCCAGGTAGGCACTCTTTCTATTGCAGAGTCTGCAGCGATGGCCCTTCCCTTTAAGGGAGGGAAGGAGCCTTTGAACGTGGCAGCGCTGCATGGCCCAGTGTGCTCGGCCCAGTGTGCACGGCCCAGTGTGCTCGGCCCAGTGTGAAGGGCTGCACGGCCCAGTGTGCACGGCCCAGTGTGAAGGGCTGCACGGCCCAGTGTGCACAGCCCAGTGTGAAGCGCTGCACGGCCCAGTGTGCACGGCCCAGTGTGCACGGCCCAGTGTGCTCAGCCCAGTGTGAAGTGCTGCACGGCCCAGTGTGCTCGGCCCAGTGTGCTCAGCCCAGTGTGAAGGGCTGCACGGCCCAGTGTGCACGGCCCAGTGTGAAGGGCTGCACGGCCCAGTGTGCACGGCCCAGTGTGAAGGGCTGCACGGCCCAGTGTGCACGGCCCAGTGTGAAGGGCTGCACGGCCCAGTGTGCACGGCCCAGTGTGAAGGG
Organism: Somniosus microcephalus; assembly: GCF_052327205.1. Lineage (NCBI taxonomy): Eukaryota > Metazoa > Chordata > Chondrichthyes > Squaliformes > Somniosidae > Somniosus > Somniosus microcephalus. The sequence goes on along the minus strand of NC_140996.1, from coordinate 60,468,163 downwards.
CTGCACGGCCCAGTGTGCACGGCCCAGTGTGAAGGGCTGCACGGCCCAGTGTGCACGGCCCAGTGTGAAGGGCTGCACGGCCCAGTGTGCTCGGCCCAGTGTGAAGGGCTGCACGGCCCAGTGTGCACGGCCCAGTGTGAAGGGCTGCACGGCCCAGTGTGAAGGGCTGCACGGCCCAGTGTGCACGGCCCAGTGTGAAGGGCTGCACGGCCCAGTGTGCACGGCCCAGTGTGAAGCGCTGCACGGCCCAGTGTGCACGGCCCAGTGTGCTCGGCCCAGTGTGCACGGCCCAGTGTGCTCGGCCCAGTGTGCTCGGCCCAGTGTGCTCGGCCCAGTGTGCACGGCCCAGTGTGCACGGCCCAGTGTGCTCGGCCAAGTGTGCTCGGCCCAGTGTGCATGGCACAGTGTGCTCGGCCCAGTGTGCTCAGCGCTGCTCGGCCCAGTGTGCTCGGCCCAGTGTGCACGGCCCAGTGTGCTCGGCCCAGTGTACAGCGCTGCACGGCCCAGTGTGCACGGCCCAGTGTGCTCGGCCCAGTGTACAGCGCTGCACGGCCCAGTGTGCTCGGCCCAGTGTGCTCGGCCCAGTGTACAGCGCTGCTCGGCCCAGTGTGCTCGGCCCAGTGTGCTCGGCCCAGTGTGCTCGGCCCAGTGTGCATGGCCCAGTGTGCATGGCCCAGTGTGCTCGGCCCAGTGTGCTCGGCCCAGTGCGCACGGCCCAGTGTGCTCGGCCCAGTGTACAGCGCTGCTCGGCCCAGTGTGCTCGGCCCAGTGTGCTCGGCCCAGTGTGCACGGCCCAGTGTGCTCGGCCCAGTGTACAGCGCTGCTCGGCCCAGTGTGCTCGGCCCAGTGTGCTTGGCCCAGTGTACAGCGCTGCTCGGCCCAGTGTGCTCGGCCCAGTGTGCTCGGCCCAGTGTACAGCGCTGCTCGGCCCAGTGTGCTCGGCCCAGTGTGCTCGGCCCAGTGTACAGCGCTGCTCGGCCCAGTGTGCTCAGCCCAGTGTGCTTGGCCCAGTGTACAGCGCTGCTCGGCCCAGTGTGCTCGGTCCAGTGTGCTCGGCCCAGTGTGCTCGGCCCAGTGCGCAGCGCTGCTGAAGTCGCCTCCCTGCCTGTTGCCCATTACCCTCCTTCTTGGAGCGCAATAACAATTTTTTTTAAAGTTTGGAAACATTAGCACCTGCCGCTAATTTTAGGAAATTTTACGATATAGCGCCCCAAACAGAGATATAATGAATTTCTCGCCCTATATATCTCCATAAGATCAAATCTCAGATGTCTCCTTTCGAGGCTGAAAAGCCAAGTTTCTCCAGTCTTTTCTCGTAACTCAGATCCCTTGTGGCTCGTCTCAGCACTACCTCCAATACTTGAATATCTCCCAGTGACCAGATCTGGACACAGTACTCAACGTGTGGACAGACCAGAGCACTGTACAGTTCAACCACAAGTTCCACTGACTTGTATATTCAACTGTTTGGGATGTGCAGCTTAATATTCTGTTAGCATTGCTGCTCTGCATTGGCTCGATATGCTGAGTATTGAGTCATAGGGGGCGATTTTATGAATGGGGCCATGTTGGAGGCGGGACTGCTGCTTGTCGGGTCGTTGTCCCACCTCCATCGATTTGTGGCCAGCCCACGCTATTTTCCCTTGATTGACCTTGTTAAGCCCACCCAGCGGACTTCGCAGTCCAATTAAGGGAAAGCCGGTTGCAGAGCACGTCAACGTATGACATTTCATCTGTCAAAAAGTTTTGACAGATGAATTGTCATCGTTTGACAGCTCTGTGAAGCTGTCAAACAGTGACAATCTCAGCAGTTTGATGAAGTCTTGCATACAAGACCTCATCAACCTTCTTTCTTTTACAGAAATGAGATGTTTGTTGCATCTGAGAATGCAACGGCCATCTGCCATCTGCAACACTGAGGTGCGAGACTCTCTGCATACCCACCGGCTGAAGCCTGCAGGAAGAAGCAAAGGTAAGTACACGTTTAAAAACACTTTGCACTTTCCTCAGATATTCACCTCTACACTTTTGCATCCATCACTTACCTTCACACCACACTTCTGCACCCCACCCCCCGACATCCGCAGACCCAGTACTCGCCTCGCTGAGCTGGCGGGTTTTCCAGCCTTCGGGAAGCCCGCACTTGTGAGGGCTAAAAGGGGATAATCCTATTTTCTGCCTGTTAACTACCTATTAACAGGCAGTTAATGGGCTTTATTCCCGTCCCGCCTCCAAGGAGACGGGACCCGGTGCGGGACTGCTATCCACCTCCTGGGAAGATGTCATGGAGGCGGGTTGGGGGCGGGTTAGACACCCGCCCCCAAATTCTGCCATTTTCCCGGCAGCCCCGCCTCCATACCCGCCTCCCCAGGGCTGGCAAAATCGCCCCCTAAGACTCCATGATCTCTTTTAACTTCATCCTCAGCTATTTCAGTACAATTCATGAGTATGTACATTGCCCATTTTTCCTTCCTGTGTGCAATACTTCATGCTTGTCTGCATTGAATTTCATCTGTCATTGTTCACTCAATTCACATATTTTGTTTAGCTCATTCTATAATTTCTGAGCTGCCGCCTGCCCCTCCTAGTTTGGTATCATCTGCTCCTTAAAGGTTTATACATTTATTTTTAAATGAAATAATGTGAGATTTTGCTTATTTGACAAGTTTTTGTCCATGTTATAACATTACTTCAGTAATCCCACCAACTTTTAATGTAAGAGGTTTTTTATCAAGGAGTATTCATGTTGAAAATTTGGACCACTGCCCAGGGCCTGTGGATTATATATGCCATAACGTCTGAAGCTACTGACAAGGATCAGTGGATATGATTAAAGCCATGCAGAGAAATGTGGGGCTAAATTGTCAACCTTGCCCACCCATTGTAATACTCGGCCGATTTTAATCCCATTGAAATCAAAAATTAACAACCGGTCGTTCCACCAGATTACCACCCAAGGTGAAGGTGAAACTGAGCCTCATGGAGTCAACTGGGCTTCCAGAGCATTTGTACAGGAGAATCCTACAGCATGAAGTGCAATCCCATTGGGGTAACCTATCTCAAGAGGGGAAAGGTGGGGGAAAAACCCTCCAAAAGCAATGAAAGTAGTATCCCTATCTTATTACTGTGTTGGGATTAGTGTTGGGTACAGTGGGCAAGAGCCAGCCCTACAATGTATAGTTATGTTGGGGGTAGAACTTAACTCCTGGCATAGAATGGGCAGACAGCAGTCCCTGTTCCTGCCAACAGGAGGCTCGGGCCATTTCAAGGGCCTCACAATCATGCTGCCAGCAAGCTGCACGTCCCAAATGTGCTCTAGGACGGCACAATATCGATCAGCCCAGAGGCCAACAGGCAGTTAGGTCTGGGTGGGGGGTGAGCCCAGGGTGGCAGGGGCTCATATTATTCTTGTGGAGCCCAGAGGAGCAAACGTAAGTAATTATTTACTTTTGATTTTGGGGGCCTGTTCCTGATCACCGCCTGGTCCAACTAGGCAGAGCATGCACGGCACACACTCTGCCCAGTTGTCCTTCTAAATTGCATCAGGAGCTACCCACACATAGGACCATGATTTGCATACGGTAATGAGGCTGCTGCCTGATCCAGGCAGACACTGGGGCCGGTCAGTGGAAGGCCTGAGTAAATAGGGCAGTAGAACAGTTACAGGGCAATATGTGGTGCCCTGTGATTTTAATTCTGCTACTGTCCTATTTCTGTTGGGTGGGCTGAGATAAAATCAGCCTTGTTGTGTTATGATTAGCCATTGTGTGGATGTGGTTGAATTTCATAAAGATTAACGGTAGATTCAATGGGTTTTGACCAATTCAACTTGGCCTAAATCCAAACCTTGAATCAAGTAGCGTAATTCATTCCTACTAAACCTTAAAAGTGGTACTGTAGACTGTGTCTTCTCAGTGGATGTGGCCACATGACAAGAAGAATGAGTGAGCTAACTTAGTTAAACCCAACAATAGCAGAACTGAGCTTTTTCTCTACCCCATCCTAACTGCATCATAAATGCCTGTTAAACACTTTGTGCAACATATTGAGGCATCGAACCACACAACTACCACTCTTCAATCTAATACATCCCAAGTCTCCCGTTTGCCTTTAGATTGCATTCCACTATAGGCTCTTTCTGTGGCAGCTGCTGTAAAGCTATTTCAAGTTTAGCTAATGGATAAACCAAATACAACAGCAATTTACTGTGACACACATCACTGATCGACAGGTTCTCATCGGCGGTGCCTCAGGCTCTTCTGCCAGGCTCACTTTGATGTACACATCAGGATTTTCAGATTTCTATTTAAGACTTTACAAGCCAAGGGTCTTTGTCCTGATGCTAAAGACCATGGATGACAAGTAATTCTCCCCATTATTGACACCTCAGGCCTTGATCAATACAGACTTTTTCTGTTGGATGGACAAAATACTGAACATAGTGCCATCTGATGAATGTAATGTATCACTTTCTCTGGTAGAATTATGCTAAGTGTATCGTCAAATTGTGGCTGAATCCCAAAAATTAAAAAGAAGACATCAATGTTAGGTTTTATTATAGAAAATGAAAACCATAGAATTTTAAAGCGCAGAAGATCATTCAGCCCATTGTACCTGTGTCGAATCTCTGAAAGAGCTATCCAAATAGTTTGATTTCCCTGCTCTTTCCCCATAAACTTAGAATTGTTTTCTTTTTTAAATATTTATATACTTCCTTTTAAAAGCTATTATGGATTCTACTTCAATCACTGTTTCTGATAGAGCATTCCATGTCCTAACAACCCTCTGTATATTAAAAAAAACTCCTAGCCTCTCCCTTCATTCTTTTGGTGATGATCTTAAATTTATACTATTTAGATACTGACTTACTGACAAGTGAAAATAATTTTTCCCTATTTATTTTATCAAAACCCATCATTATTTTGAACACCTCTGCCAGATCTCCTCTTAACATTCTTTGTCCTAATGAAAAGCACCCCTGTTGCTCTAATCTCTCCTCATATCTACAGCCTCTCAACCATCGTCACATCTTGCAATTTTTTTAGTAATAGGATAGAATCACCAAATGGATAACATTTAGATATTGTGTTCTGATCTGTACTTGTACAAGCTAAGTCAATTTTTTTGAAGTGTAAACTTGATAAAAAGCGGAGGTTAATAGTTGCTGATGATTGACTATCATAGAATCATAGAATAATACAGCCCAGAAGGAGGCCATTTGGCCCATCGTGCCTGTGCTGGCTCTTTGAAAGAGCGATCCAATTAGTCCCACTCCGCTGCTCTTTCCTCATAGCCCTACAATTATTTCCCTTCAAGTATTTATCCAATTCCCTTTTGAAAGTTACGACTGAATCTGCTTCCACCACCCTTTCAGGCAGCCCATTCCAGATCATAACAACACAATGCTTAAAAAAAATTCTCCTTATCTCACCTCTGGCTCTTTTGCCAATTACCTTAACTCTACGTCCTCTGGTTACCAACCCTTCTGGCACTGGAAACAGTTTCTCCTTATTTACTCTATCAAAACACATCATGATTTTGAACACCTCGATCAAATCTCCCTTTAACCTTCTCTGCTCAGGAGAACAACCCCAGCTTCTCTAATCTCTCCACAAAACTGAAGTCCCTCATCCCTGCTACCATTCCAGTAAATCTCCTCTGCACCCTATCTAATGTCTTGACATCCTTCCTAAAGTTTGGTGCCCAGAATTGGACACAAATCTCCAACTGGGACCTAACCAGTGATTTATAAAGGTTTAGCATAACTTCCTTGCTTTTGATGCCTCTGTTTATAAAGCAATGGATCCCGTATGCTTTTTTAACAGTCTTCTCAACTTGTCCTGACTATTTTAAAATGAAACATGGTGGAGGAAGAAGCTAAAAGAAGGGGCACCAGTTGGTACATTAAGTGATCTATACACATAACAACTGAATGACAAAAATGCAGGGAAAGACATCTGCTCAGGTTAACAAGTTGTATGAATGTAGCATCTTACTTGGAGTGTGTGGCAGTCTAGTTATATGATTTTCAGCCAGAAGTGCCAAGTGGATGATCCATCTCGACCTCCTCCTGAGGTCCCCACCATCACAGAAGCCAGTCTTCAGCCAATTCGATTCACTCCACATGAAATCAAGAAACGGCTGAGCACACTGGATACAGCAAAGGCTGTGGGCCGCGACAACATCCTGGCTATCGTGCTGAAGACTTGTGCTCCAGAACTAGCCACGCCTCTAGCCAAGCTGTTCCTGTACAGCTACAACACTGGCATCTACCAGACAAAGTGGAAAATTGCCCAGGTATGTCCTGTCCACAAAAATCAGGACAAATCCAATCCGGCCAATTGCCGCCCCATCAGCCTACTCTCAATCATCAGCAAAGTGAAGGAAGGTGTTGTTGAGAATGCTATTAAGTCGCACTTACTCACCAATAACCTGCTCGCTGAAGCTCAGTTTGGGTTCCGCCAGGACCATTCTGCACCAGACCTCATTACAGCCATGGTCCAAACATGGACAAAGGAGCTGAATTCTAGAGGTGAGATGAGAATGGTTGCCCTTGACACCAAGGCAGCATTTGACCGAGTGTGGCATCAAGGAACCCTAGTGAAATTGAAGTCAATGGGAATCAGGGGGCATCTCTCCACTGGCTGGAGTCATACCTAGCACAAAGGAAGATGGTTGTAGTGGTTGGAGGTCAATCATCACAGCCCCAGGAAATCATTGCAGGAGTTCCTCAGGGCAGTGCCCTAGGCCCAACCATCTTCAGCTGCTTCATCAATGACCTTTGCTCAATCATAAAGTCAGAAGTGGGAATGTTCGCTGATGACTGCACAGTGTTCAGTTCCATTCGCAACTCCTCAGATAATGAAGCAGTCCATGCCCGCATGCAGCAAGACCTGGACAACATTCAGGCTCGGGCTGATAAGTGACAAGTAACATTCGTGCCACAAAAGTGTCAGGCAATAACTGTCTCCAACAAGAGAGAGTCTACCCACCTCCCCATGACATTCAATGGGATTACCATCACCGAAAACCCCACCATTTGGTCACTATTCACCAGAAACTTAACTGGACCAGCTACATAAATACTGCAGCCTCAAGAGCAGTTCAGAGGCTGGGTATTCTGTGGTGATTGACTCACCTCCTGACTCCACAAAGCCTTTCTACCATCTACAAGGCACAAGTAAGGAGTGTGATGGAATGCTCTCCACTTGCCTGTATAAGTGCAACTCCAACAACACTCAAGAAGCTCGACACCATCCAGGACAAAGCAGTCCACTTGATTGGCACCCCATCCACTACCTTAAACATTCACTCCCTCCACCACCAGTGCACTGTGGCTGCCGTATGTACCATCTACAAGATGCACTGTAGCAACTCGCCAAGGCTTCTTCAACAGCACCTTCCAAACCCGCGACCTCTACCACCTAGAAGGACAAGGGCAGCAGGCACATGGGAACACCATCACCTGCAAGTTCCCCTCCAAGTCACACACCATCCTGACTTGGAAGTATATTGCTGTTCCTTCATCATCGCTGAGTCAAAATCCTGGAACTCCCTAACTAACAGCACTCTGGGAGTAACTTCACCCCACGGACTGTGGACTGCAGCGGTTCAAGAGGCGGCTCACCACTACCTTCTCAAGGGCAATTAGGGATGGGCAATAAATACTGGTCTTGCCAGCGATGCCCACATCCCATGAATTAATTTTTTAAAATGCAAACTCTACAATAAGTGGCTATCTGTACTTACAAGTGGTAGAGCAATACCTGACATAATCTTATTGTTGTGTATGTAATATGTGTGCTACTTTGAACCTATGGACAGGACTGCACTACTTGTTGGGCGTAGTGATACGCAGTACCACTCCTGGCCATAGGGGTATAAATAGTACTGTGGGTACTGATCTCCCCTCAGTTCCCGCCTGTGGGCATGAAGTAAAGACCTATGTATAGTCCCTACCTCTAACCAGTAAAGACCTGTTTTATTGTTACTGATTAAGTCTGAGTATTAATTACTTGAACAACTCACAGATTTAACACTGGCGACGAGTCTGATTCGGACCCTGCGGCAGTCACTCCACGGCAGCTTCGTCCACAGCCAGGACGTTGCAGAGAGGTTTCCACCCTCTCCACCCCACTGGAAGACATCCTGACCTCGGAGCCTCCATCGGCGACCGTCAGCTTCTTCTCCAGCTTGGTGGTGGGTAAGCCGTTGTCTGAGCCGGGCAGCGATGCGACAGGCAGTCGACCGCGTTGGCCGCACGAACGGGGCTGGGGGAGCTGGAGGAATAGGGCGCGAGAGCCGCTTCGAGCGGGAGGCGTTTCAACAGAGCGATCGCATCTCCTGATAAGAGCCGAGAGCCGCTTCGCAATCCAGCGATCGCATCCGCTGATAAGGGCCGCACTCGGGCGATCGCGGCGAAGATAAGGGCCGCACTCGGGGGCTGAAGGGAGACGGCGTTGGGGGACGGGTGAAGACCGCCAAGCGCGGGAAAACCGCCATTTTGTGGGCGGAGGACGACGGCGAGAGCGGGAAGCCGCCATCTTGGATAGCAGTAAAAAAAAAAAAAAATCTGAGAAATTGCAAATCTGATAAAGTACTACAATGCCTAAACACGGGAATATTAGCAACTTTGATAGTGACATCGAAGATTGGGCCATATATGTTGAACGAGTTAAAAATTATTGTAAGGCCAATAAAATTCATGAGGCTGATAAAGCACTAACATTATTAAATTTAATGGGTGCGAAGACATACGGGCAATTGAAACACCTGTTATCACCAGATGAACCGGCGGATAAGACGTTCGATGAGATTGTTACTGTCCTGAAAGATCATCTAAACCCCACGCCGCTGATGCTAGCGGAACGATTTAAATTTTACGACAGAAGGCAGCTACAGCATGAAAGCAATGCTGATTATTTGCTGGAATTGCGTAAATTAGCGAAATATTGCCAGTTTGGAACGGGACTGACAGAGGCACTTCGAGACAAATTTGTGTGTGGTTTATTTAAACAGGATACACAAAAGCGACTGCTCGAGGAGAATGAGCTGACGCTTGAGAAGGCGGTCACTATGGCAGCAGCACACGAAGCCGCAGCGAGAGGCACGGCAGTAATGCAGCTACGGTCACCGGAGCTCAGTGCACACAAATTGGGTGTGAGTTCTGGCAAATGTTATCGTTGTGGAAAGACAATGCATGATCAGAACCAGTGTTGGTTTAAAAACCAAGAATGTAGAACTTGTGGTAGGCTTGGACATATAGCTAGAGTATGCAGGTCAGCGAAGAAGACCAGCAACAAGAAGTCACCGCAAGGAAAATACGCAAAGGTACACAAGGTGACCGAACAGGAGTCCGATTCAGACGCTAGCAGTAATGAACTGGCTAGCTTAAGAGTACTCAACGCTGGTAAGGGTGCAGACCTCCAGACAATTTGGGTCACTCTTCAGATAGAAGGAGTCCAAGTAAAACTGGAATTGGACACTGGATCGGCATTGACGGTCATAAATAAGAAAGATTACGGAAAGTTATTCCAACATATTCCCCTACAGGATACGGGGATTATATTGGAAACATACACGGGGCAAAGAGTGTACCCCATCGGGAAAATAGAGGTTGCAGTGGTCCACAAGGGCGAAGACAGTCAAATAATAGACTTATATGTGATATCTGAAGGAGGTCCTCCACTACTAGGACGGGAGTGGATTAGGAAAATGAATATGGACTGGCATTTCCTACAAACAATAACGAGTGAGAACTCGGTGAAGATAGTCGGCCCAGACTCTGGAACGGATGATGGTAAGCCCAACTCAGGTGCAAAAGACAAAGTTTCAGCACAGAATTCCACTGAGCAACAACAACATAGTTTAACTGTGGATTCTGAGTCTGGCAAGTCTACTGATGTGCCCATTTCTGAGGGACACCGGGCTCGAACTCAACTCCATTTCAAACTACAACAGCAATTAGAACAAATGCTTCGCCGTTGTGAGCAAGAGTTGAATGCAACGAAAGAGTTCTTTGATATAGAGTTGGAGAATCTGGAAAGACAACAGAAGCAGCTGATGGAGAAAATGGAGCAGGAGCACACAAAACGTCTGACGTCAGAGGAGTTAACGGTCAGCCAACTCCTGCATATGCTGAAGGACAGGACTCTGAAATGGGAAAAACTTGAACACGAACTTCAATATTCAAACGAAAGGGGTTCGGAGCTCTCAAAGGCTATTGGAAGAGCTGAGGTGGCAACACAGACTGAGATGACTGCAACAGAGCAGCCCTTGGATGCCAAAAGTACGCTGACTCACGTCAACGTAGAACAACAGACCGCTGAAACAGCTGCTCCGGTAGAGGGATTGAATAGTCCGATCAATCAATCTCCAAAAGAAGTTGAAGCAGTAAAATCTCAAATGAGGTCATTAGTAAACGACTTGCTGAAAGCCCAGAAAAAGCTGGATGAAGAGGTACGCATGAAGAAGTCTCTTCAGGAAAGATGTCTGGACTTGGAACAAAAGCTGGCTAACGCCCAGCTGGGTATGGAGGAAATAGAAGACCCTCTCGCTGGCCTAGATCAGGACGACACCGAATATTACTATGTCCTGTCCTGCCCAACTTGTAACTTCGACTCCCACCATACAGAAATCATGGAGGAGCACCGAAAGTCTACGGAACATCGGGAGAAGGTGGCTCTACTACGGAAAAAGGAGGGAGAGAAGGAGGAACTGCGCATGCAGCTGGCAGCTGACAGTGGAGCCCAGAGAGTCTCCAAGAAGCAGAAAAGGAAAAGTCGAAACAGAAGATGACCCATCTGAACCATTATTACCTCTACCAGATCACACACGTGGTCCCTCCGAACGGAGCCAATTCAGTTCGGAAGTTCAAACTGTTAAATCCATGGAAGGACTATTGAATGAGTCACTCCAGCAACGTGAACCGACTCCACCACAGAGATTGAATCTGTGAACTGTTTTCCGCAGAGACTGAATCTGTGATCTGTTTTGACATGAAGTTATCTATGTATCTATGTTATTCTGTTATGTAAACCTGAAGTTATATATGTATATATGTTATTACGTTATGTTAAATGGGGAGATGACTGTAAAGCTAGGAAGGGAGGAATGTTGTGTATGTAATATGTGTGCTACTTTGAACCTATGGACAGGACTGCACTACTTGTTGGGCGTAGTGATACGCAGTACCACTCCTGGCCATAGGGGTATAAATAGTACTGTGGGTACTGATCTCCCCTCAGTTCCCGCCTGTGGGCATGAAGTAAAGACCTATGTATAGTCCCTACCTCTAACCAGTAAAGACCTGTTTTATTGTTACTGATTAAGTCTGAGTATTAATTACTTGAACAACTCACAGATTTAACACTTATGTTGGGGTCTGACATGCTGTGATGCTTGGTGTAATCCCTTCTGGTCTGCAAAATGCATATTGCACAAAATATGTACTTTTCTTAGATAAATTGTGTTGTTAGCTTTGCTGATAGATAGGCACTGTGTAGAGACTTGCATCATTACCGTAAAATGGTCATTCTTTATACAGCACATTTTTCACCACATTTGTGACTGTTGCAATCTGAAGGAACAGATTCCACTTTTGATTTCCTTCCAATTTGCACCATGGAAGGAAGATAAGTTCTCCTTAGCCACCAGTGACAGCAGATCCAATTTGCTACTTTAATTGAATACCCAGAATACTTCAACATCCTGGTCATGCCCAATGCATTATGGGGTAGAGAAGAAGCTTTGCTTTGAATTTCCAATTTACATGGTCTAAATTAGAAGTGAAACCTGTGAAAGTTGAAATGAAACCAGCAACTGGATGGGTGCTGTTCAGCTCCAAATTGAATTCAGCTCCACTGCAGCAATTTATACAGTGGATTCATTTAAGTCAATATTATTTTGATGGCGTAAACTACTAATACATTACAATTTCTAGGACACAGAACACTTGTGTTAATATATTTTAATGATTTTAAAAGCAAGTTATAAATTAATTCCTTTTTATGACATATTAGGGCATAGAATACTGTGGGCAATATTACAAGTTAAAATAACTGAGAAATTAATTTAATGTGAGTGCATTCAGTGTTCCTACTAACATCCTCAACAGTAATTTATACCTTACTGTGCATAAAGAAGCACTATGACAATAAGAAGCACTATGACAATAAGAAGCACTATGACAATAACAGGCACTGCGCAAATAAATGGAAATGTACAGAACTCAATAAGAAAAAGAGGTAATTCGCTTCTCACCTCCCCAGCTCTGCTGACCTTGGCACAAAAGAATGAAACATTAAGGGTCAATTTTCTGGCAGCCGTCGGGCGGCTTTTCATGCGGCCGGGGGTCGAAAATCACAAAAAAAGCGGGTTGCGACCCCCCCCCCCCCGCCGTGCCTGATTCCCCGCCCCATCCGACTTTCGGACCACCGTTTCTCTCCGACCCGCTTCAGTCCCGCCTGCCGCTGGCGGGACTGGCCATCAGAACAGTAATAATCAATTATCACCTTGTTGAAGCCGATTTTAGGCTGCCCTTGCGACTGTCAGGGGTTCCCCACGCAAAACATGCCTGCGGGGAACCCCGCTGATGAGACCTGGCGTGAAGCTTGCCGGCTTGCTAGCTGTCAGCTGCAGGTCAATCTGAGAAGCAGTGATTTAAAGGGACAGCACTTGTATGTTGAAGGATCTTGTTGTTGCAGGTTTGGGGCTACTTCTCCAAGGCTTAGGCACAGCTGTGGAAGGTTGGAGCCTCACACACTTCTCCAATGCGATCTCCTGGGAAGCCCCTCTCGCCACCCTCACTCAGCGCTTCCTCAGCGGAGGCATCTACGAGAAGCATGGGACGCCTTTTCTTCCTTCCCTTCTTGCCATTAGAGGATCTCCAGCAGCAGAGGCGGCAGCAGCAGAACCAGGAACAGCAGGATGAGCACCAGGAGCACCAGGCTGCTGCTCACTCACCTGAAGCTGCACAGGCCAGAAGGGGCCAGCGCTTGGAAGTGGCTTGAGAGCACCTTGCTGCGCTTTAGGGGGCCATGGGGACCAGTTTCTGCACTGGCAGTCCTACTCAGAAGGACTTCCATGAAGATCTAGTTTCTCTGTTCAACAGATGGCCAATGCTCCTCAAGAGATGTCATTCTCTTATGAGCACTCACCATGTTTTCCGTACCCTGGCGAGTTATCTCCTCCATGGAGGTTGCCAACCTTTCCATGGTGATGCGTTCATGCGCCAATGACTCCACAAAGGCTCTGCTCATGGTCGCTATGGACTCCTCCATTCGCTCCACACTCACAGCGACCCTGGAGACAAAACCTGCCAGAGACTCCTGCATCTGTGCATGGAGATCCATCACCTCTTCTCTTGCGGATGGACCCAGAGGCAGAGGGTCGACATGCAGCGCAGCTGAGCTGAGCTGGCAGAGTCCTGCGTCCTCCGACGAGGACTCTCCACTGCTGTCCCTGTCTCCAGAATCTGCTGAGGCTCACTTGTGAGCTGTGACACACCAGGTGACAACACTACTCTATGTCCCGAAGGTCCCCCCGAGGTGTGAGTGTCTGCGCTGGTGCTGGGTGCGCTTACTTCTGCTGACGCTGCGCCCTCAGAGGCTGGAGCTTCCTCTGAGGAGTCTGGCTGCACAGCCTCTTCCTCCTCCACAGTGAGGACGGGGGCTCTGGATGGTACTGTGGGGGAGTAAAGGAAGGAGTTAGAGATGTAATGCCAAGGTTCTTCTGGTGACTCCCAGCAAGTTGGCATCTGCTGTCACCTGCATCCATGCAGCATTGGTCTCAGTGGGAGGCCTCTTCCTCCCTGACCTAGGGAAGAGGACCTCCCTGTGGGCCCTAACCCCATCCAATAATGCCTGCAGTGAAGCCTCGTCGAATTTGAAGGCAGCTCGGCCTCTGCCGCTGGCAGCAGCTGGTGCAGGCTCCTCTGCCATTGTGCAAGAGTGGTTGAGAAGCCTGCAGAGGTGGAGAAGCTTGCTGGACACTTTGAAAGCACCACGAATGATGACATCATACTGTGGGGATTTCTGACTCGAATTGGACAATTAGCAAGGCTTCCCACATGCTGGGAATTAATTGGCCACTTGAGGGAAAATTGCGTGGAGCTGGCTGACACTTTTTTTGTGTGTCAGAAACCCCACATTCGGGGAAACCCGACCATTTCCCACACAAGCCGAAAATCGGGGCCTAAGAACCTGCTAATGTGCCAGCATGCACAATTTTTAATAGTTGAAGACATTTCATAATGATTAATGTACAAGATGAATCCGCTGAAACATTTGAAAGCCAAGTAAGTCACTCAAAGGGATGGAGGTAGGGTATACTTTGCAACTAGAAATTTGCATATGGAGGGCATGTATAAACTTGCATGTATAAATACCAATAGAAACTCTGATTTTAGAAAATTCAAAATGTAAATAAAGCTCTCTAGTACATAAAAGCACTACCTGGTGTAGCACTAAACCAGAAAGAACAGAAGTTCTCGGGTTCATTCCTGGTCACCAAGTGCAGCAGTTTGGGTGCAGTGATTGACCTCAGCAGCCCAAGCAAAGAACAGTAAAAAGTTCAGCCAGGGATCTTGATGCTGATTGTATCCAATCACCGGTATTCTAAAATTTTCATGAATGCCAGGCAAGGACAGGATCAGGTTTGGCTGTACAGCACTCTATGGTCAAATAATCTGCCAACACTCATTGTCTCGGCTTAACCTTTAAAAACAGGCACTTGGGCTATATCAGAGCACTGTCAGTGATGTTGGAGCTATGAGCTAGATTTTCTGCCAACTGAGTCTGAATGGGCAGAAAATCTCGCTCTACATCCCAACATGGTGCAGTCTGAAGCCAGGCCCTCTAGGTCATCCTCCTAGGCCATCTGCAGTCTCCTCAATTGAAGGACAGCAGCCTTCCACCACCCATTAGTTTAATTTTGTATGCATTATGTAACGAGTGAATTTATACCATTGGATTGGAATGTGCATTTTCTGGTGTCTTGTATTTTGCCAGAAAGAGGACAATATGATGGTCAGTGATAGAGGAAATTAAGGAGCATGGGACTGTTGGTGAATGGGGAGGTGTTGTTCAGGTTACTGGTATCCCTCATGAATATTCTGATCACTTTGCATCCTCTCTTCCACTTCCTATTCTTCCATTTCCTATTGCACTTCCACCTTCTCCTCCTCCACTTCCACCTCCTCTTCCACCCCGTGCTCCTGAGCTTCTTGCCTGATAGGTGGTGGCAAGGGCTGTTCCCTCATAATGGCCAGGTTGTTCAGCATGCAGCATACTAACATAAATCTCAATACCTGCTCAGCCAAGTGCTGCAGGGCTCCTCCACAGCAGTTCAGGCAGTGGAATTGTTGCTTGATGAGGCAGATGGTGTGCTATATAATATTTCTTGTGGGGGCATGACTCTCACTGTAAGCCTGTTGTGCACGTGTACGTGGGTTCTGGACCGGAGTCATGAGCCATTGCACATATTATGTGAACATGTTCAGGCTCGTGTTTGAGGAGCCCTGTAGGCGCTCTGATCATGTGTTGGGAGATTCATAGCACCAGGGAGAGGAACCGGCCCGACCGGCAGGGAGCGCTTGTGCAAAGTGAGTGAGAGCTGTGGGCCTCTGAGAGGAGGTGGGCCCAGCCATTGAGAATAATTCGCAAGAACTGAATCAATGTCGGTTTTATAAAGAGGAGTAGGCTTGAAATTACCTCCAGCCGCCTACCCCCTGGAAAGTCTCTACGGACCTCCATAGGTCCACAGACCCCAGTTTGAGAAACACTGGTATAGAGAGCCTCAGTAACCTTCCTTGTACAGTGTGCACCGCAAACTGCAAGATGTTGCTTATATCTCCAGCAGTAGCCTGAAAGGAGCCAGATGCATCAAAGTTAAGTGTCACGGACACCTTGACAGCCACAGGCAATACTGTCCTTGCCCTGCTTTGAGGCTATATTTTGGCCAGATGCCTTTGGCAGATTTCACTCGCAACCTTTTTTGTGAAACGGAGACATCTCAGGCACTGGTCCTCGCTGAAGTTGAGGTAAGAGAATTGCTCCCTGAAGACTCTCGGCAGATATGGCCTCCAGCTGAGTGCCTTTCTCCCGCCCTCCCTCTTCTCGCAGCTTGTCCTGCTCTGCGTGGCCTCTCTTCATTCTCCCAAAAATGTTCAATTCCCAGAGGAAATCCTACCAGCCTAACCATGTCTGGAAGCAACTTGTTTCAGCACAAGATTTGAAATGACTAAAGCAGTACTTCAAGACCAGCCAGACCACTCCCTGTAGACTATTCAAACTTTAGCTAAGTATAAGAAAGCTCTAATGATGCATACAATTGCACCAGCAGCCAGAAGAAATAATCCAGCAACTAACGTGTAAGTACTTCATGATTCCATTAAATAGTGCTGGTGGGGGGTCCATCATTCCATTTAACATCGTGTTCTGCTGTGCAATGTTAAGACAAGGCATTGGCTGGAGAGTGGAGTTTGAAATGGCAGCTCTGGCGTCAAATCAGTGTTGCACACTGACATGCGCTGTCATCACTCTGCTCTACATTTTGCCGGAGTCATGCTCGCAAATGCCTTTAACATGGTATCCTGTGTATTTCCCGTTGGAACTATGCACGTGCATCTTGGACTCCATTTTCGTTCCTTATGTGGCCCTGTAGCACCTAAAACATGGGCGCTACATGGACCAATTTTGCGACCAACTACTCCATTTGATGGTGTCTCAGTGAATAGTGTGGTATGGATAAGACTTAGGGTGGTTAATGTTTGTTGAATGTTACCTATGACTATTAGATCAGCAACAGTGGCATAGTTTTCAAATCTAATTAAATACATGCTTCAATTTTAAATGTATGTCAGAATAGACTATGGCCCAGAAATTGAGCTGCTTACTGCCACCCATTTGCAACTGCAATCCTGGAATAAAATGGTGGTCGCCGCTCTAACGTGGGACTCAATGCCACCATTTTGGTGAGGGCCTTAGCGCTGCCGATAGCAGCACTGGCCCTGGACATGCAAATATGGAGAGCGTGACATCAGTTGGCATGCAATGCAGACTTAACATCACGCTCTGCGAACTTGGATCTTTGCACTGAGTTTAGTGCTGGGTCCTAAGCTTGCCATGAAAAGCGAGTGTGCAGCAGCTTGACACAGATGCTGTCAGCACTTCTTAAAGGGACACACACATCTTTCAGGTGAGTTTGCATTAAAGCTTTTGGACTGGATTTTTTATATTTTATTAAAGTAGTGGCTTGCTGCATTACATTTTAAACATTTTTAAAGTGTGCAGGGGGTGCAGAGATTGCTGCTGGACACTTGCCAGGCCTCGGATGGTAAAGGAAAGCCTCTGAGAAGACAGAAAATGAGTCACAGAGACACATAGGGGTCGATTTTGTCAAACCTGTCGGGAAGAAGGCAGGACTTCCCCTTTCGGGTTTCTGACCCGCCTACTTCGACATCCGGCCAATCTGCGCGATTTTCCCTTGATTGACCTTGTTGAGCCCGCCCAGTGGGCTCAGCAGGCCAATTAAGGGCCACCCGGCAACAGGTGACATCACAGACTGAAATTTCATCTGTCAAGATTTCTGACAGATGAAATATCAGTGTTTTACAGCTGTTTGAAGCTGCCAAACACTGACATTCTGATTTCTAAGATGAGTCATTTTGCACAGACTCATTTAGAAATCTCAGCAGCACTAAAAGCTGAAGGCTGTCACTTTTGACAGATCGCAGCCGTTCAACTTTCAGTTCCGGCTGAGTGCTGCGCTCCCGACGGCTACAGGAAGAAAGGCTGTTAAGGTAAGTAAAGTTAAGTAAAAGTTCTTTACACACTTTAGACACACCAAACACACTTACCTTTACACTCATGCACCCATCACTCACCTGAACACCGACATCGCGACCCCATCAACTCATTCAACCCGACGGCCCGCTGCTCTAACCTGGTGTGGTTTGGAGCCGTCGGGAAACCCACACGAAACCCCTCAAAATGAGGATTAGGCTAAAAACTGCCTGTTAACTACCTGTTAACAGGTAGTTAATTGGCACTAATCCCTTCCCGCCTGGTTTCGGCGGGTCCCAGTGCGGGGCAGGTACCCGCCGCCCCTGAAACTTACGTGGGGCGGGGTTTTGGGCGGGATGGTGTCGGGACCCCCAAAGTCGGGATTTTCCCCCCCCACACGCCTGAAACCCTGCCTGACGGCTCGCCGAAAATCTAGCCCATTGAGTCATTACGGCACAGAAGGAAGCAATTCGGCCCATCAAGTCCATGCCAGCTCTCTATAGAACAATCCTGTCAGTCCCATTCTCCCTCTCTATCCCCAAAGCCCTGCAAGTTTATTTCCCTCAAGTGTCTATCCAATTTCCATTTGAAATGATTGATCGTCTCTGCTTCCATCACCCTCGTCGGCAGCGAATTCCAGGTCATTACCACTCACTGTGTAAAAAAGTTCTTCCTTACATCCCCCCTGTATCTCTTGCCCAAAACCTTAAATCTGTGTCCCCTAGTCCTTGTACCATCAACTAATGGGAACAGCCTTTCTCTGTCTACCTTATCCAAACCTGTCATAATCTTGTACACCGCAATCAAATCTCCCCTCAACCTCCTTTGCTCCAAGGAGAACAATCCCAGTTTCTCCAACCTAACCTTGTAGCTAAAATCCCTCATCCCTGGAACCATTCTGGTAAATCTCCTTTGCGCCCTCTCAAGGACCTTCACATCCTTCCGAAAGTGTGGTGACCAGAACTGGATGCAATACTCCAGTTGAGGCCTAACCAGAGCTTTATAAAGGTTCAGCATAACTTCCCTGCTTTTGTACTCAATACTGCTATTTATGAAGCCCAAGATCCCATATGCTTTGCTAACTATTCTGTCAATATGTCCTGCCACCTTCAAAGATCTATGCACATGAACCCCCAGGTCCCTCTGTCCCTGCACACTCTTTAGAACTGTGCCATTAAGTAAATATTGCCTCTGCCTATCCCTTCTGCCAAAATGCATCACCTCACACTTCTCTGTATTAAATTTAATCTGCCATTTGTTTGCCCATTCTGCTAGCCTATCTATGTCCTGTTGCAGTTGATTGGTATCCTCCTCACTGTTTGCCACACCTCCAAGTTTGGTATCATTGGCAAATTTTGAAAATTTTACTCTGTATTCCAATATCCAAGTCATTTCTTTATATCAAAAAAAGCAGTGGTCCTTGCACTGACCCTTGGGGAACACCACTCTCTACCATCCTCCAGTCTGAAAAACAACTATTTACCATGACTCGCTGTTTTCTGTCCTTAAGTCAATTTCTTATCCAAGCTAACACTGACCCTCCTATTCCATGAGCCTCAATTTTGTTAACCAGCCTTTTATGTGGTACTTTGTCAAACGCTTTCTTAAAATCCATGTAGACAACATCTACTGCATTCCCTTCATCAACTTTCTCTGTTACTTCATCAAAAAATTCAATTTGATTAGTCAAACACGATCTGCCTTTTACAAATCCGTGCTGGCTCTCCTTAATTAACTTAAACTTTTCCAAGTGCCTGTTAATTTTTTCCCTGATTATTGTTTCTAAAAACTTACCCACCACTGATGTTAAACTGATCGGCCTGTAGTTACTAGGATTGTCCTTACACCCTTTCTTTAACAAGGGTGTCCCATTTGCCACTTTCCAATCCTCTGGCACCTCCCCCATATCTAGGGAAGATTGGAAGATATGGCAAGCCCTTCCGTTATCTCCACCCCCACTTCCCTTAGCAACCTGGGATGCAAGCCATCCGGACCAGATGACTTATCCACTCTAAGCATACCCAGCCTTTCCAGTACATCCTGCCTATCAATTTTCACCCCATCCATTACCTCTACCATCTCCGCTTCCACCGATATTTTGTCAGCATCCTCTTCCTTAGTAAACACCGATACAAAGTACTCATTAAATATTCTAGTCTTGCCCTGCACCTCTAAGCATATATCACCTTCTTTGTCCCTAATAGGCCCCACCCCGCCTCTTACTACCTGCTTACTATTTACATGCCGGTAGAAGGTTTTTGGGTTCCCTTTTATGTTAACTACCATTCTATTCTCACATTCTCTCTTTGCCAGTCTTATTTTCCTCTTGACTTCCCCTCTCAACTTATTGTATTTGGCCTGGTTCTCACTTGAATAATTCACCTGACATGCATCTTACAGCCTCTTTTTTTGTTTCATCATATTCTCTATCTCCCTCATCATCCAAGGAGCCCTGGCTTTGGTTCCCCTACCTTTCCCTCTTGTTGGAATGTACCTAGCATGTACCTGAAACATCTCCTCCTTAAAGATCACCCATTGTTCCATTACAGTTTTTCTTGTCAATCTTTGGTTCCAAGTTACCCTGGCTAGATCCCCTCTCATCCCATTGAAGTTAGCCCTCTTCCAATTTAGAAGTTCTACTTTAGATTGTTCTTTGTTCTTCTCCATTACTAATCTAAACCTTATGATACGATGATCACTCGTACCCAAGTGTTCTCCCACAGACACTTGGTCCACCTCATTCCCCAGCACCAGATTCAGCAATGCCTCCTTCCTAGTTGGGCCGAGAACATACTGGTCAAGGAAGTTCTCCTGAACACATTTCAGAAATTCCTCCCCCTCTTTTTCCTTTACTCTAACATTATCCCAATTGATATTTGGGTAATTAAATCCCCCCAATATCACCACTCTATAGTTCTTGCACATCTCTGTGATTTCTGTGAAAAATGCTGGAAATACTCAGCCGGTCAGGCAATATCCGTAGAGAGAGAAACAGAGTTCACATCTCAGGTCAAGATGTTTTATGCTTTTATTTCAGTGGAAGAGGGAAAAGAAAGATGCAGAATAAGAAGATGCAGAAGAGGAAGAAGCAAAAGAGGAGGAAGAAGCAGAAGAGGAGGAAGCAGAAAAGGAGGAAGCATAAATGGGGGAAGCAAAAGGAAGAAGGCAACCCAGACAGGCCCTTTCTGGCCGGGATATCCGGGATGGAAGCATCCGCCTGAGGTACCAGTAACCACAACCTCAATTCCCCTTTCAAGATTTGTTCCACACATTAACCTTCCCTCAGTTACTGACCATCATAGCGTCCACTTGGCCACAATGCTGAAATAAAAGCCACCACAAAGCAAACTTTCCAATCCAACTTTAAACATCTATCCATCCAATGTGACATCAAGAAATCAACTCATCACCCTTATGTATTCCCTTAATGACTGTCTTTTGTGTGCCTTTGCCTTTCCTAGTGATATCACACAGTGGCTGCAGTATGGTTGGTGGAAGGCTGCTGACTTCCAGTGGGGGACACTGCAAATGGCCCTGCTGGTCGACCTTGAGGAGCTGGTGGCTGGGAGTGTGAAATCGAGTGATGGTGTTTCTTCTTCACTCTCCTTTCCCTCTTCTTGGTCACCCACTGGCTAGGCAGGCTGCATTTCTTGGGTGTGTGAAATGAGGAAGGCACAAGGGTGGAGTTGTGGTGAGGGGAGGGTGGGAAAGCAAGAGGTGCATGCAAGAAGGAGGATAATGTATGAGGATACCAGCATCTTTTATCCTTTCAGCCCCATCGCTGGGCAAGAATGGCCAGCACCGTCACCTCCAAGCGGGGGGGGGGGAGGTGAAACTATGAATGGGAAGTGTGCCTCATGTTAGGTACAGGTTGTTGTAAGTGATTGGGAGGGGGTGTCGTGCATTGAGATGTGTGTGAGGCTAGTGGTGCAGTTGGTAGGAGACGGCTTTTGAAGATGCATTCACTGACCTTGACCACTAGTCTGAGGCCTGAAGCTTCTTTGGGCACTGGAGCCAGATCATGGCGACGACACTGCTGGCAGTGACGGCCTTGGTGATCTGGTCCCACATCCTTCTTTCTGGAGGGCCTCCTGACCCCTATGGGTAAAGGACCTCTCTTGCAGTGTTGACACCCTGCACAAAGCTGGAGTGCTGCCTGTGGGACCCTGGGTGTCCCTTCCCTGGCTTGCGTTTGTGTTAGTGCTGAAGCATTTTCCCATTTTTTTTAGGTGCAGAAGGAAATTCAGCTTTAAGAGCTGAAGACTGTCATTTGGGAATTCTTTTTAACGTAAATTTTTTTTCAGAGGCAATTGAGCTCTAAGGGCTAAAAACTGCCTATTTTTACATGATTTTTATTTTTTTCATTTTGCAAGGCAGGTTCCCTTTAAGGGACCGCACTGCTTTCGGAAATGACAGCCTCACTTACCATGCTACACTGGGCCTCCTGCTGGGACAACCACCATGAAAATGGCATTGTAAGGTATGTTTAGCGCTGGGCTAATGTTAATTAGCCACCAGCACCAATATCCCGTTAACCTGTGATATCATTAGTGAACAGTTCATAAAGTTTGGGGAATGAGTCCACCATAAATCTGAAAATAAAATTAAAGTTATGTGTCCAGGATTTAAAACCTTGGAATACTGTAATTATAACAAGAACCTATTACTTGCAACTGGTTGAACATTACCCAATGTTAGCCATTTAGTATGAGTCCTCACTTTAAAGAAGCATGTCTAGCATTCTAATGGCATAATGGTAATGTGAATGCTAATGTGAGGAGACTCAGGTTCAAAGGCAGCTTTGGCTGACACTCACACATGGACTTCCCCCAGATCCAGAGCTGTTAATCATTTCTGGGTTGTGAGGCTCTCCATTATGAGGAGGCAAGGTATCAGGTGGGAGGAAAGCTGGCAAAGGTTTCATTTTAGCATTCCTGCTAGCTGGTCACAAATTGACTTTGGCAGAGATGAGTAAGATATTCAAGGGCATCTTCTACTCATCTTGTCAGTTGAGTTCAGCAGACATAGCTAGAGGGTATGTCTGAAAACCTTTGTCTGTACAATTATTTAAATTTAATAAAACAATATTCCTAGCTGTGCTAACAATAGACAAAAGTTCAATAGATGCTGGATGGAATTTATCCATTGCCAGGCTTGTTTTGATAGACTTGCATTTATATGGTGCCTTTCACGACCACTGGATATCCCAAAGCGCTTTACAGCCAATTAAGTACTTTTTGAAGTGTAGTCACTGTTGTAATGTAGGAAACTAAATGGACCCTAAATAATAAGATAAGAAAGCATGGACAAGAACCATTCAGCTCATCAAACATGTTCCTTCCACACATCATGTAAAGTTACCCAATGACAAGCTATACCCAACTTATGTAATTTATTGGCCCAGATTTCTCAATTAAAATAACGGTGAGGCTAATGGCACTCGCTGTTATTTATGCACAAATGGTGCAGCAACATAAGGTGAGGGGCAGATGTGTGGTTAAACTCAAATATGCAAAAGTTGCTGTCTGAGTTGTGCCGCTCCACTGTTAGCTTCGCGAAAACGGCATCTCACTGTCTACCTCACCACTGATGCATTGAATGGCGTGAAGTTGCTGTCTTTGGGTGGTAGATACAAACTAAACGTTAAGTCTTGTCCATTCCAGTCTAAGTATCCTTTTAATGACATGTTAAATACTGCCAAACTTTTATTCTCTTTCTGTACCTGATTTGACATTGAATTCACCCATTCTAATTTATACTTTCTTCTCAGTCCTTGTGCTTAATTTCACAATCCATCAATCTGATTGGTCAAGCCTCACTAATGGCAAATGTCATTAAATGCCCTGCTACAGTAAATTCTGGCCCATAAAGTAAATATTCTGCACAGTTTCTTTCTGCCTCTTGAAAAATAATTGAGCAAAGCTCCAGAATATCTATACAAAAGTAAAATACTGTGGATGCTGGAAATCTGAAAAAAAGAGAAAAGAGTAAAAGAGAAATTGCTGGAAATACTCAGCAAGTCAGGTGGCATCTTTGGAGAGAGAAACAGAGTTAACGTTTCAGGTCGATGACCTTTCTTCAGAGCTGGAAAAGATTAGAGATGTACCAAATTTTAAGTAAGTACTTGATTAAAACCAGTTACATCTCTAACCTTTACCAGTTCTGACGAAAGGTTGTCGACTCTCTGCTTCTCTCTCCATGGATGCTGCCTGACCTGCTGAGTATTTCCAGCATTTTCTCTTTTTATTCCAGCATACCTAACCTTATAACCAACAAAATTAATCTATGACCCATTCTTTTCATGGCATAATATTTCCATTACCCCAGAAGCTCAGTAACCTCCTAAATGAATGGATCTCTAACTCATGATTCGATTAGCCCCACCCTCCACATGCAAACTGGAAGTGGCAGAACAGCTGAATCATGAACTACAGTGCATAGTGCGAGACCAGCAGCAACACAATAGATTTGCAGTTCAATTTGTACAGTCTGGTTGGCATTCCAGTCCTGGGGCCAGGAGATAGCTTTGCATATCACTGCTCACCTGCACACGTGCTCTGCTCCCCAGTGGTAAATTAGAATTTTTTTGTGAATTGGCAGGAACACCCACTTTCTCAAAACATTAAAAAAAAAACTCAGCTTCAGTTTATACAGTGCCAGGGAGATCCAGTAGATACCCTACTGACCATTTTTTAAACCTGGCTTGATTCTGCTGTAGTGATACTTCACCATGTCAGAGCAATAACTCACTGTAGAGTTACATTCTGAAACAGGAGCTACATAATGACTGACATGTCAGATCTTAGCAGGTGAAGAACATAAGGAAGCAAGGAGCCATTCAGTTCATCCAACCTGTTCCTTCTATAGACAAGTGCAATCTGACTCACCGTGGACTCTATCCAACCCATTTAATCACCTGTAGAAAGGTTTTGCTAGTGTCTCCCTGATGATATAGACACAGCCACCCCTAATCTAATGATCTCAAAACAGTTGACCTTTCTATTCACAGAGAAAAGTATTGTGATTTTCATCTAAATTTCGTTACAAATGGAGCATTTCCACAGTAAGGGCGACATAACTGAATTATGCTTCCGATTTTCTTCCAAATTGCTAATAAATAGCAATTTTAGTGTCTGGGAGCCCAGTTATGATGGAAAGAGCTTTTAGTTCTTCAATTGCAGTTATTAAGTGTGGTGCTGAGAATTTATAAAGTTCCAAGTTAAGTAGTTACAGGCAATAAGTAATCATTCTGTCTACAGCTACGAGTTTAAACCTTCTGGCTGAATTTTTAAAAAATGATTCCGTGAGCTGGTTTTAGCTGAGGGAGTCCCAGTAATAATCAAAGCAATTTTATTTTATATTTTCAGATGAATAGAAATAAGCAATTTGTCATTTATGAGTACACTGTAGCATCTGTTTGCCAAAAGTGCTTCTTTACTGAAATGAATTCAGTTCTGTATAACACTTTTGGGAGCTGTATACATGGTGTAAGCTGCATTGCAATCAGTAAAAGCAGCAGAAAACACATTTACACAGAAACCTGAAGGGAATATTTGTGACCTTTCATACATAATCATCTAGATCTTTTACTTTTAAGGCCATCTACGCTAACAGAATATATATTGAGAAAAGCCTGATTCTTTGCCTTTATTTTGTTTGAAATTTAGGTTGAAAAGTGAATGTGGAATTTCTGAATTTCCTTTACATGCTACTTATAGTGCATTGATTAACACATTCAGGTTTTATTCCTGTCTGCATTATTTCAGTACATTTGTTAGTCAATTTATTTAAACTTTGTAAAAATAGCACATGCAGGAATTTGATGTGAGTACAGTAATTTGTATGCAAAAAATAGTATATGAAGGAAATTAAATCCCTTTGTTTGGGTGTATTACTGTACAGTGACCTATCTCAAAGCAGAACATCTTCCAAAATACACCTTTGTATATGATTGAATCCATGTAAAGAACTAAAGGGGAAATTTATAATAATGGCACTTGCTGCTAGTAAATGCTTCAACTTCCCTCCCCCACAGTGCCACTCACACACCCAGAACGATTAATCACATTTTAATCTTAAGCATCAATACTTTGAAATTAAACTCTACCTGTCGGGCCAATATTATTTTCTAAGTTAATGACAACTTGTAAATGGGCACGTCTTTTATCTATGTTAATTTCTTAATAATATTTTAAAACAAAGAGAATGTTTCCTTAGCGATGAACTTCAAGAGGTTGGAGGAGTGAACTAAATTACAGGATTACTGTTTCAGATTTCCAGCATCCACAGTATTTTGCTATTGTAAATTACAGAAGTGTGAGAAACTCCAGCAAGTACGCTTTGATTTATTACTTCTTTCTCGGTGAAAAAAAGGTGTGACTAACAGATTGGTATTTGAATCATAACTTTATTTTGACATATTATGCCTCAATAACCAGAGCCTCAAACAGGTCTCCCGGTCAATTGTAGATAGAACTTTACGAGTGTTCTCTCTCATCGATAACCCTGTTGTAAAGCTCACGAGCACAATCATTCTGTCCTAAAGATTCATACAGCTTCACTTAATTCAATTCACATTGACTGCCAAGGCTTTAAATATTTGAATTACAATATAAATTAATCCATATGCAGTACAAGTAGTTTAAAGAGGGAGTCTCACTATCACTGCTCCTTTGAGTAATCGAAATGTTACAAGGGATTTGAATGGACTTTGACCTGTTGGCTGCCTCTTTGTAAAAGTAATAAGCATGTCTGCAGTCTTATTTTTAACTGTTGTCCCTTCTCCTTTATGTCCGTCTGTCAGTATTGATGAAGGGTGCCTTACTACCTTAATCTTGCAGATGCTGACTGACCTACTGTGTTTCCACAATTTGTGGTTTTTTAGATTTCCAGCATTCACAATTTTTCTCTTTAACTGACATCCGTTTGTTTATTTCTGTTTACATTTTTGAATATCCAGGTTTAAAGAGTGAGTGCGTCACTGGGGGTGGGGGAGGTTAGCTACGAAAAGTTATTGGGGGAGAACTTCGGTATCGTCCCGTTTGGGGCGCAATTATCGGCCGGGCGCAAAGTTTAGCACTGGCGCTAATTATCGCATCCGACTGCAAACTTGGCTTCCATCGCCCCTGGAGGTGATTGGAGCGCTAAATCAGGCGCTTCACACCTCTCTTAAGGCGCTAACGCCGAGGAGCAAGGCGCTACCTCAGAGCGCTGGCGAAGCTCAGGTGCTGTCAGTTAGCAATGGAACACAGGCACAATGGCACTGGCCAGTTCTTAAAGGGGAGGGTTGATCTTGTTCTCCAGTCACACCCTGCTCATTGCAGCCTTGAATCTCAGCCTGGATAGACCTGAACTTGAATTCTGCTGCAAAGAAGAATGGAGAGGCCCAGGGAACGAGCTCAGCGCTTCAGCGACCGGGCCTTGGTGGCTCTGGTTGGCGCAGTGGAGCGCCAAAGAGCAATACTGTACCCAGAGAGTGGCAGGAGGCCATTGCCCCGCGACTATAGAAGAGTGTGGAGGGAGGTAGCTCAGCACATCTCCTCCACACACAATGTCGGAAAAAGTTCAACGACCTCACTCGGGTCGTCAGGGTGAGTGGCTGCTTTTCAATACCTCTACATCCCTCCATCTCAACTTCACTCTGCGCCCAGAGGGTTTAAAAACCCCAAATGCCCAACACTCATCCAAGACCTATGGCCATCTCATAAAACACACATGCACATTCCACACCTTGCATACATTAAGGGCTATTCAACTATGGGAGGCACATCAGGCAAGCACATGGCTGCACATTTACTCAGACGCCGCCCTCTTTCTTGCAGGCTAAGCTATCTCACAACAGGTGCCAGCAGCAACGGACGGGTGGAGGGCCGGCTGAGCTGCAGACCCTCAGCGATTTGGAGGCACGTGTCCACAGGATCGTTGCCAGCCAGGTGATAGGTGCCGTGGCCACTGGAGAGGTCGACCCCATTGGGGACAGCAATGGTAAGTTCATCAACTTTCTCTCCTCTCTCATTCCACTTGCCCCTCACAACACCAGCCTTTTACACTTTCAATCAAACTTACTAATTGTCTCCAGTCCTTGCTCCCTTACTGCCCCTCTGTCCTGACGCTTAAGCCACTCTTGTACCACCCTGCTTTCAGATAGTGAACCACCAGCTGAGCAGCCTGTCCCTCAACCAAGCAGTGGGAGCGACGGCCCAGGCGAGGAGGAAGAGGAAGCCGGGGCCTCACCGCCTGCGTCTCCCGAGGAAGCCCATGCCTACACTGGGACCACATCTTCCCTGGGGGGGAGCAGGGGGGAAGGATCTGATGAGGGTGAAGCTCCGGGACCCAGCAAGCTGCAACAACGCGATGTGGCTAGGGAAGCTTGGGGGCCATCTCCCCGGAGGGAGAGCAGGCCAGCGAGTCCTGCTGCACTGGACACAGAGGAGGAGTGGCTCATCGCGGAAATGAATACCCAGGCGGTGGACATGCACACCCAGCTCATGGGTGCAATGGCAAGGGTGCCTGAAAGCATTGATGGACTGGCAAGGAGTGTGGTGCACTCCACTGCAGCACAGCCAACGCAATGCAATGGCTTAGTGCTGCAATTCAGTCACTGGCTGCTGCGATCCAATCTCAGACTTCGATATGGTACCACATAATAGACTAATGAATAAGATCAGAGAATGTAAAGTCAGGGGACAAGTAGCAGAATGGATAGCTAGCTGGCTTCAAGAAAGAACGCAGAGAATAGGGGTAAAGGGTAGCTATTCACAGTGGCAGAAGGTGGTTAGTGGTGTTCCACAAGGATCAGTGTTGGGACCACAGTTGTTCACAATTTATATTAACGATTTAGACTTTGGAATCAAAAACACAATTTCTAAATTTGCAGATGACATTAAATTGGGGGAGTAGTCAATACTGAGGAGGTCTGCAACAAATTACAAGAAGACATTAATAAACTTTCAGAATGGGCATATAATTGGCAAATGAAATTCAACACAGATAAATGTGAGGTATTACATTTTGGTAAGAAAAATAGGGAGGTCACATATTACTTGGAAAATACAAATCTAAATGGTGTAGAAGAGCAAAGGGTTCTCGGAGTACAAATACACAAATCACTGAAAGTAGCAACATAGGTTAACAAGGCCATAAAAAAGCAAACCAAACACTAGGGTTTATCTCTAGAGGGATAGAATTGAAAAGTAGTGAATTTATGCTAAACCTGTATCGAACCTTGGAGTACTGTGTACAGTTCTTGTCGCTATATTATAAAAAGGATATAGAGGCACTGGAGAGGGTGCAGAGAAGATTGACAAGGATGATACCAGAAATGCGAGTTTATACCTATCAGGAAAGGATGAACAGGCTGGGTCTCTTTTCTCTTGAAAAGAGAAGGCTGAGGGGTGACCTAATAGAGGTCTTTAAAATCATGAAAGGTTTTGATAGTGTAGATACAGAGAGAGTGTTTCCACTTGTGGGGAAGAGCAAAACTGGAGGCCATCAATATAAGATAGTCACCAAGAAATCAAATAGGGAATTCAGAAGGAACTTCTTTATCCAGAGAGTGGTGAGAATGTGGAACTCGCTACCACGGGGAGTGGTTGAAGTGAATAGTATAGATACATTTAAGGGGAGGCTAGATAAGCATGAGGGAGAAGGGAATAGAGGGTTATGCTGACAGAGTTAGGTGAGGAAAGACGGGAGGAGGCTCGAGTGGAGCATAAACGCCGGCATGGACAGGTTGGGCTAAATGGCCTGTTTCTGTGCCGTATACCCTATGTAATCCTATGCAACTCTATGAATTCTATACCACTAGATATAAATCCCAGTGCTTTGTTAGCATTTTTAATTGCTTTGCTGACCTGCAATGCTACTTTTAATGATTCAGAGCTGAAGGACAGGCTAGGGTGTGTGGCCCAAATAAGCGTTCTTTATACAGACGCACGGAGTATAAGGAATAAATTGAATGAACTGCAGGCACAAACTGAAATTGGAGGGTATGACATGGTAGCCATTACTGAGACATGGCTGCAAGACGGTCAGGACTGGGAACTAAATATACCAGATTATAAGGTCTACAGGATCGATGGGGAAAATGGCAGAGGGGAGGAGTAGCCTTAGTGATTAAGGATGAAATAATTTCAATGATAAGAGTGGATATAACGAAAGGTAAGCAGGCAGTGGAGACTTTATGGGTAGAATTAAGAAATAGGAAAGGATATAAGACTGTAGTGGAAGTTGTGCATAGATCTCCTGGCAGCAGCTGTGAAGTGCTAGATTGTATAAATGCAGAGATTAGACAAGTGTGTTGCAAAGGCAGAGTGGTTTGAATGGGAGATTTTAATTTTCATATAGATTGGGGTAAGCAGACTAGCACCTGTCAGAAAGGTAATGAATTTCTTGAGTGTGTTCCAGATAGTTTTCTACAACAATATGTCCTAGAGGCAACAAGGGGGCATGCCATATTAGATTTAGTAACGAGTAATAAGCCAGATTTACTTAACAGCCTAACTGTACCTGAACATTTATCCAATAGCGATCATAACATGATCGAGTTCAACGTAGCATTTGAGAGGGAGAAACGTGAAACAGCTACTAAGATTCTAGATTTGGGTAAGGCGAACTTCAAAGGGATGAGACAGAGATTGTCCACAGTAAACTGGGGAAATCTGTTAATGGGTAAAATGACAGAAGATCAGTGGGAGATGTTCAAAAAACAAGTTAAGGTGATACAGAACCAGTTTATATCCCTGACAGGCAAGAGCTCTACATGCCATGGATGACTAAAGAGGTAAAGGACAACATAAAACTAAAACAAAAAGCATACAAAAATGCAAAAAGTAGCACAGATCCTGGCAAATGGGAAAGATACAAAGACCAGCCAAGGGTCACAAAACAGATAGTAGATAGTAAGAGCTACAAAAAGGGAGTATGAAAGGAAACTTGGAAGGGATATCAAAATCATCATAAATTTTTTTTACAATTATATTAGGAAAAAGAGGGTAGTCAGGAGCAATGTTAACCCCTTAAAAACTGAAAGCGGTAATATTATCAATAATAAAAAGAAATGGCAGACATGTTGAATAATTACTTTGCGTCAGTATTTACAGTAGAGGAAGGGGATAGCATACCAGAAATCCCAAGGAAACTAAATCAAGGACAGGGACTCAATAAAATTAATATAAGTAAAGCAACAGTAATGAAGAAAGTAATGGCACTAAAGAGTGACAAATCCCCAGGACCAGATGATTTCCATCCCAAGGTTTTAAAGGAAGTAGGTGAGCACATTGCAGATGCCCTAACTATAATCTTCCAAAGTTCTCTTGATTCAGGAACCATTCCTTTAGAGTGGAAAATTGTGCATATCACTCGGCTATTTAAGAATGGTGAGAGGGAAACCAGGGAATTATAGACCAGTTAGCCTAACATCCGTTGTCGGGAAATTACTAGAGTCTATAATTAAGGATAGGGTGACTGAACACCTCGAAAATTTTCGGTTGACCAGCGAGAGCCAGCATGGATTTGTGAAAGGTAGGTCATGCCTGATTGCATTTTTTGAAGAGGTGATTAAAGTAGTGGACAGGGGAATGTCTATGGATGTTATTGATATGGACTCTCAGAAGGCATTTGATAAAGTCCCACATAAGAGACTGTTAACTAAGGTAGAAGCCCACGGAATTGAGGGCAAATTATTGACCTGGTTAGGAAATTGGCTGAGCGGCAGGAGGCAGAGAGTAGGGATAATGGGTAGGTACTCAAATTGGCAGGGGGTAATAAGTGGTGTCCCACAGGATCTGTGTTGGGGCCTCAGCTATTCACAGTATTTTTTACCAACTTAGATGATGGCATAGAAAGTCATATATCCAAATTTGCCAATGACACAAAGATAGGTGGAATTGCAGGCAGTGTAGATGGAAACATAAAATTACAAAGGGATATCAACAGATTAAGTGAATGGGCAAAACTGTGGCAAATGGTTTTCAATGTAGGCAGATGTGAGGTCATCCACTTTGGACCTAAAAAGGATAGAACAAGGTACCTTCTAAATGGTGAAAGGTTAAAAACAGTGGAGGTCCAAAGAGACTTGGTGGTCCAGGTACATAGATTACTAAAATGTCATGAACAGGTACAGAAAATAATCAAAAAGGCTAATGGAATGCTGGCCTTTATATCTAGAGGACTAGAATACAAGGGGGTAGAAGTTATGCTGCAGCTGTACAAAACCCTGGTTAGACCAGACCTGGAGTACTGTGAGCAGTCCTGGGCACCACACCATAGGAAGGATATATTGGCCTTGGAGGGAGTGCAGCGTAGGTTTACCAGTATGATACCCGGACTTCAAGGATTAAGTTACGCAGAAAGATTACACAAATTAGGGTTGTATTCCCTAGAATTTAAAAGGTTAAGGGGTGATCTGTTTGAAGTTTTCAAGATATTAAGGGGAACAGATAGGGTAGATAGAGAGAACCTATTTCCGCTGGTTGGGGAGTCGAGGACTGGGGGCATCGTCTAAAAATTAGAGCCAGACTTTTCAGGAGTGAAATTAGGAAATGCTTCTACACACAAGTTCGGAACTCATTTCCGCAAACGGCAATTGATGCTAGATCAATTGTTAATTTCAAATCAGAG
Organism: Somniosus microcephalus; assembly: GCF_052327205.1. Taxonomy (NCBI): domain Eukaryota; kingdom Metazoa; phylum Chordata; class Chondrichthyes; order Squaliformes; family Somniosidae; genus Somniosus; species Somniosus microcephalus. Next base: position 60,435,761 of record NC_140996.1, on the reverse strand, counting down.
ATTGATAGCTTTCTCTTAACCAGAGGTATTAAAGGATATGGGCCATATGTGGGTATACGGAGTTACGTCGCAGGTCAGACATGATCTCATTGAATGGTGGCGCAGGCTCGAGGGGCTGAATGACTATTCCTGTTCCTATGATTTGTTCACCTGTATTGCTAGATCCCTTTGCTCTTCAAACCCGTTCTGTCTTTATTTTCTAAGGTGTAGGTGATGTTTCTATTTTTCCTACCAAAGTGCATCACCTCACATTTATCTATGTTAAAGTTCATTTGCCACTTAACTGCCCAGTCTGCAAATTTTCTAATGTCTTCTTGTATTATGTTGCATTCTTCCTCAGTGTTAGCTATACCCACCCCCCCCCCCAATTTTGATATTGAGTTACTAAGTCCAAATCATTAATGCAAATTATGAATAACAGTGGTCCCAGCACTAATCCTTGTGGAACACCACTTTCTACCTTCCTCCAATCTGAATGGATGCATCCAATTTTTGGTGCATGGGGCTGTAGGGTACGATGACTGCGCCTGATTGGTGAGGTCCAAGGAACCCCGATATTGGGCCTCGGGCCTCATTAACATCAACCTGGTGTGGCAGGAAGAGCCCCCTATGATTGGACTGCTGCTCGTGTCGCAGCAGCCCTCACGTAATTGAAGGCCAAGGAGAAACGAAGGCCAGGGAGGAATCAGAAGCCAGGGGAAGGGTGGAAATCAGGCCTCGGAGATGGAAGAGATTGGGCCTCCCTTTAAATGTTCTCGACGTGCACTCTTTGCTGGACTATAATTCCGCAGGCACATGAATACCCTGTAGTACTCCATACAGGTGGCCACTGTTCAGGTGTGAGTCTTGACAGTGACTGTTGTTAGTCTATTTGACGGCAAGCTAAATTATGTTCTCACCAAATGTCCACACAAGCACAACTCCACCTGAGGCCAATTATAAAGCTTCTGCTATTGCCCCAGCTGCCTTTTGCCAAGAAGTTAGCCAACCCTTAAGGAGGTGTGCAAGAGCAGCTTGGGTGACAGACCATCTTATTTTGTTCTTCCATCTACGGGGAAGTATCTGGTCTCACTTTGCACTTTTCCATGATAGTGTGGCTGAGGGAAGGAACTCACCAAGTAGGGAATTACAGGCATAGACCCATGTCTTACCACTTGCTTGTATAAGCCTAGGTTTTCCATTTATTTTAATGGTAGCTGAGTGCCAACATTAAAATAATACCAATTGGAAAATCTAGATATAGCTCTTTTAATTATTCATTCACGGGATGTGGGCATCACTGGCAAGGCCAGCATTTATTGCTCACCCCTGGTTGCCCTTGAGAAGGTGGTGGTGAGCCGCTTTCTTCAACTGCTGCAGTCTATGAGGCGAAGGTACTCCCACAGGTAGGGAGTTCCAGGTTTTTGACCCAGCGATGATGAAGGAACGACAATATGTTTCCAAGTCAGGATGGTGTGTGACTTGGAGGGGAACTTGCAGGTGGTGGTGTTTCCATGCGCCTGCTGCCCTTGTCCTTCTAGATGGTAGAGGTCGTGGGTTTGGGAGGTTCTGTCGAAGAAGCCTTGGCGAGTTGCTACAGTGCATCTTGTAGATGGTACACACTGCAGCATACGATCATCATTTTGTAGTACTGGGGGTGGTGGAGGGAGTGAATGTGGTGTCAATCAAGTGGGCTGCTTTGTCCTGGACTATCACTACTTACAGAAAAATCACATGTAAACAATGCACACTGCATTCTATATAGAACCTGCTATGGTGTGAATGTTTTGATAAGGTATTTCTGAAATGTATGTCCCGGGAAGGAGCCTCAGTACAACAGGCAATGATGACAACTGCCATATTCTGTCAATAAGAGAGAGCAAGGCATTCTGAATTAAGCTTTCTCAGATGTGTGCCCAAGCCATGCTATACATGATTACATTACTATACAATGCATATGCTACATCAGGGGTCAAAAAGGACACCCATGTAGTGAACAAACATCGATCAGCACTGCCACAAGTGATGTGGATTGATTGTGACTCCAAAATGCTACAGTTTGGCCTAAGTATTCTATTCAGCTGAGCATGAGACATTATTTCAGGTGCATCTATAAAACTGAACTGAGAAAAATACGATTATCCTTTTGTAGTACTGGGGGTGGCAGTGGGGAGAAGGGAAGGAATACAATGGCCTCGATTTTGCAAATGGATGCGGCTTGGGAGCTGGTCAGCTGGTTTCCGGGTTCCAGTCACACCCCCAACTGCATCTGGCCAACGGACGTGATTTTACGTCAATTGGCCTTGTTCAGCCCACCTCGCAGGCTTGCCAGCCAAGTAAGAAGAAGTCGGTCAGATGATGTCATTTGATGACGCGTCATCTGCCGGTTTTGTTAAAGGGACCACACACAATTTTTCTTTGACAGCTCATTTCTCAGTGTTTGACAGCATTGTGATGCTGCAAACACTGACAATGACTGTTAACAGGTGAGCTCTTGCACCCAGGCTCTCCAGTGACTCCCTCCTTCGGCTAGAACAGATGGCAGCTGCAGGTGAGGCTACAGAAGCGATCTGTCACTGGTGAGAGAGGTTCTCCCAATGAGGTGGGGCTAGACAGCCAATTCAAAACTTCTTACCTACAGAAAAGTATAAATGTATTAAAAATGACTTTCCCAACATTTCCTTACCTCTGAAACTCACCAGTGCACCATTGGATCCTTCACACCACTTCTGCAGCTGTCATCAATGCAGAAACATTACAGCAGGCTCACAACACACCACACTTACCTGGCATGGTGTCCGGACATCGGGGAACCTGAGGCAGAAGCGGCAAAATTCAAAAAGAGTCTGTTAACAAGTATTAAGTACCTGTTAACAGCCAGGTAAGTGGCTCTTCCCACCACTAGATGTCGGGTCCATGTGCAAATTGGGGACCCGACACTTGGGAAGATTGATGGGAGGCGGGTTGACAGCGTGTTTCCTACCCGTCCTAAACTGTCCAGGACTCTTACATTCAGCACACTTTTTGAGGTAGCTTGAAAACCATAGCCAATGTTTTATTCATTTAATTATTCATTTAGTGATGCAACAGTCAGATAAATTTTAAGTATTAGGTTAAGCACTGAAAGTGTCAAAGCAACAGCAGATATTTCTGAACTCAGCCTCTGCCTTTTATTATGCATCCTTATGTTATTTTCACAATTTTTGTGGTGGGGTGGATAAGTGGTTGGGGCGGGGGGTTGTGGCAGGACGGGATGGGGAGGGGCGGGGTGCAGTGGTGGAAGCAGAGGTGAATGTTTCTGATCATCACGGTAACGGCTGTTAGCAATGGGGAATGGAACATTTTACCATTTTGGTACCCAAAGATAGATGTTCCACATCTACGCATTGCCCCTTGGCAACATCATTAGCAGGCATGGGGTCAACTTCCACGTGTATGCTGATGCGACCCAGCACTACCTGTACACCGCCTCTCTCAACCTGTCTGCTGTCTCTGTGCTGTCTGACAGCCAGGTTTGGATGAACCACAGTTTCCTTTAGCTAAACATTGGAAAGACCAAAGCCATTGTCTTCAGCATTTTCCAGGAACTCCAAATCCTTTCCACTGATTCCATGTCTCTTCCCAGTCACAGTCTCCGGTTGAACCAAACGGTTCGCAACCTCTGCATCCTATTCAACCCTGAGCTGAGCTTCCAACCCCCACATGCTTTCCATCACGAAGACCACCTACTTCCGCCTCTGTAACATTGCCGGCCTCTGCCCTACCTTAACCTTTCTACCACTGAAACCCTCATCCATGCCTCTGTCATCTCGAGATTGAACTATTCCAGCACTCTTTGAGCCAGCCTCACATCCTACATCCTTCGTAAACTTCAGCTCATCCAAAACTCTGCTGCCCATATCCTATCTCGCACCAAGTCCCACTCACCCACCACTCCCGTCTTCACTGAACTACTTTGGTTCCCGTACCCAAAGCCTCAAATTTAAAATTCCCATTTTTGTGTTTAAACTCCTTCATGGCCTCACCCTCGCTATCTCTGTAATTTTCTCTGGCCCCACAACTCCTCTCCCTGAACTCTCTTCTGACTTTGGCATCTTGTGCATCCTGTCCTACATTAGAACATAAGACGTAGGAGCAGGAGTAGGACATTTGGCCCCTCGAGCCTGCTCCGCCATTCAATAAGATCATGGCTGATCTGATCTTGGCCTCAACTCCACTTCCCTACCTGCTCCTCATAACCCTTGACTCCCTTACCATTCAAAAGTCTGTCTATTTCCACCTTAAATATATTTAATGACCCAGCCTCCACAGCTATCTGGGGAAGAGAATTCCAAAGATTCACGACCCTCTGAGAGAAGAAATTTCTCCTCATTTCCGATTTAAATGGCTGCCCCCTTATTCTGAAAATATGCCCCCTAGTTCTAGATTCCCCCACGAGGGGAAACATCCTCTCTGCAACAAGTCCCTTCAGAATCTTATATGTTTCAATAAGATCCCCTCTCATTCTTGTAAACTCCAATGAGTATAGGCCCAACCTGCTCAACCTTTCTTCATAAGAATCAACCTCGTGAACCTTCTCTGAACTGCCTCCAATGCAAGTATATCCTTCCTTAAATAAGGAGACCAAAACTGTACGCAGTACTCCAGGTGTGGTCTCACCAGCGCCCTGTACAGTTGTAACAGGTCCTCCCTCTGCCCCATCATTGGTCGCCGTGCCTTCAGTCACCCAGGACCAGTACTCTAGAATTCCTTCCATAAACCCCTCCACCTCCCTCTCTTCCATTAAAACTCTCGTTAAAATTCACAAAGCTTTGGTCACGCCTTTTCTTTGGCTCAGTGTCCATTTTTTGATTACACCTCTGCAAAGCGCTTTCCACATTAAAAGCACGATATAAATATAAAGTTGTTGTTTTTCTTGTTTGAGCACTGGACCTTCCCATTACATATACAACCTACCCAGGGCCAGACGAAATGGTGGCTTCACCCTTCCATGGCACTGTTTGCATGTGTTCTGAGACACTGCACCTTTTAGCGGCACCAGCGAAAGCAATCAACGGCAGCAGTGCCAAAGAAAAGGATCATAAAGCTTCTTCTATTCTGCCCCAACAGTGTGCCTTAAATCCATATTAACCTCACTGCACCAACATGAATTTTTACACTTTCTCCACGAACCACCCTTTGAGTAATGTTCCGACTATATTGGAAGTGATTTTTACTAGCTCTTGTAGAAACCACCCCATTATATTGCAGGACAGTGTTCACAGATGCCATAAGAACGTAGAACACAGGTGATTTCTGCTAGAAGCCATTGCTCATTAAACACTAGTGTAAGACTGTCGTTATTCATTTCACTTGGGATCTTTAGAGTCAGCACAAAGATGCTGTTGCCATTAGACCCAGGCCCCACATTGTGCTAACTTAATCATAGAATGTTACAGTACAGAAACAGATCATTTGAACCATCAAGTTTGTGTAGTGTCTTTCCCATACAGACCCACCACTTATGCTGACCATGCTGATGGCGGGTAACTGTATATACTGGGAAATTAATGATAACCATTTTTCATCACCATAGAGGTCCATTACAAGGTCAAGCTGGAAGCTAAACTGACACTGTCTTTATTTGACACTTGCGGTTTTACTGTCCACTGCTTATAGCGGGCAAATCATGTTAACACCAACACGTCCACTATATGTCAAACTAGAAAACTAGCAAAAGCTGGCACAGCCCCCAAAAATCTAATAACTCAAGAGCTGTTCTCATTATAAACCAAGGACATATGAAAAAAAGTTATGACATGGGCTTTGTAATGTAAGCTGTAGGTATACCCAACATTGCCTCAACTGTACTGGAGGGAAGAAAACACAAGGCCTGAAAGGGAATATGCAGATGTTGGAGATAAAATTAGTGGTGTATTTCTAGGATTTCAAGGGTATGCTTCATTGGAAATTCTCAAACTTTTTAGATAAAAAATTATGCATTCTGGTTTATTTTCACCACTTTCATATTTCACATTTGCAAGATTTTTTATTGAAAAAAGGAAAATAGTGACATTTGAATCTGCAACAGACCAGCCATGCTTTCACACTGCTCACCTGATCGTGCCTGCGAGAGAACCAAACCACTTTTATGGTCAGGCCTCATTGCAATACTTTTGGCAATGACAGGCAGCTTGATTTTCAGGGTAGGGCAGGAAATCTAGCAGCTTCCCGGCAGAGCCAAGACAGAAGTAAGCAGGGTTTGTGCCGCACGTCCGGCAAAGTTACGACCGAGAAACAAAAGTCGCTCTGAGGAAAATCCAGGCCATGACTATTTCCTTTATCTGTTAGCAGAACGTTCAACACTGCTTAAATGTACAAAGTGCCAAATTTAACCCATATACACATTAAGCTCCATTCTGATCTTTAGTTGGCATTGCACTACAGACCACAAGAATGCTTATATAGAAATGATGATGAATGCAAGCTAGAAAACATTTCTGTAAAAATACTTAAAATAGGCTGTGATTAACTGCACTGCAAATACATGGGGTGACCAGAGCTTCTGTATTTGTTAACCACTTAACAAGTACAAATGGCTTGAAATACAAGATTAAATGGTGAAACAGAGTTCAGAAGAACAGTTATCAAAGATAGAAATTGGGAACTGAGATAATGGACCTAGACCTGCTGCCAAATACACATACAAACACACACACAAGATTTGTTCTTCACAACCTTGGTTATCTTTTCACCTACACTGTTTTTCTCTATTGTAGCTGGACCTTTTATCCTGGAGAAATAAGTAATGTAATTAACTACAAAACCTAGGACATTGGAAGCTGACAACCAAAGCCACACAGATGAATCAAAATTAACCATCAACCAATGTATTCACAACTCTACCTGACAAGCCGTGACAAATATATGTCAAAAATGGGAAGGACAAAAGAATCAAATCTAATATCTGGAGCTTTATTATGGCTAATGGAGACGCAAGATAAAGGTCCAAAACATCCTGATGAAATTTCATTGCAAGAACAACCAAAACTTTAAAATCATCTCTCACTCTATTTTTACACACTGCAGGAGGAGTGTTTATTGGCAAACTGAGGATTATACATGATAAAATGTCTTTTTCAACTTCCCCCACAGCTCAGTGAGTTTATCCAATGTATAGCAGAGCCATAAAGTCCAGGAAGGTCCCAGGATCAATATCTGGCCTGTGCTGAGTTAGGTGATTAATCTCGAGTGGCAATAGGAGTGCTGCAATTGGAATCCATGCTGCTGGTTTAAAGCGGGGAAGTTCACCCAGGATTCCTACTCCTGATTGCAGTAATCACTGCTGGAACTGTGCATGTGTGGACAGTAGTCGAAAGCTGAATCACCTCTCAACACTCACGGTCAAAGCTGGCACATATATAATGACTACTTTGGTAAGATGCTGATGGATGTCTGGCACCTGTGGAACCATATCCCAGCAATAAGTCAATACATTCAGAATAAAATGAGAGGGAAGAAAAATAGGTAAAGAAAACTGGGGAGAAAGAAAAATGTGCTCTGCAGAAATCTTTAAGTCATGCTGACACATTGGCCTTGATTTTCATTGCCCCCAACCCGCCTCCATGCCAATTCAAAGGAGGCAGGTACCCGAACCGCACTGGGACCCGCCTACCCGAGGCGGGAAGGGATTACTGCCAATTAACTGCCTGTTAACAGGTAGTGAACAGGCAGTTTTTAGCCTAATCCCTATTTTTAAGCTTGAACTGTGGGAATCCCGACGGCTCCAAATCACGCCAAATTGGAGGAGTCGGGCCGTCGGGTTGAAGGGCTTGGAGGGGTCGAGATGTCGGTGTTCAGGTGAGTGATGTGTGCATGAGTGCAAAGGTAAATGTGTTTGGTGTGTCTAAAGTGATTAAATAAGTTTTACATACATTTTCTTACCTTTTCAGCCTTACTTCCTTTAGGTTCGGGGAGTCCCTTATCTCACCGGCACAGAAAGCAGAATGGCTGCGATCTGTCCAAAGTGACAGCCTGCAGCTTTCTGTGCCAGAGAGATTTCTCACTGAGTCTGTGGAGAAGGACTCATGTTAGAAGTAAGACTGTCAGTGTTTGACAGCTTCAAACAGCTGTGAAACACTGATATTTCATCTGGCAAAACGTCTTGACAGATGAAATTTCAGTCTGTGACATCACCTGTTGCCGGGTGGCCCTTAATTGGCCTGCTGAGCCTGCTGGGCGGGCTCAACAAGGTTAATCAAGTTAAAATCGCATGGATTGGCTGCATCTCGATGGAGGCGGGACTACAACCCTGAAAGTTGTAGTCCCACCTCCTTCCCGACTTCTGAATGAAAATCACCCCCATTGCCTCAAGTCTTTGTCACCTCTTTTGTGAGTTTCAATGAATGTAAGGCAGTGTGTTCAAACACTTTGGGCTTGAATTTCCAAGCCCCGTGGAGGTGAGTTTAGAGGCGGAAGTGGTGGGAAAATTGCAGAATCGGGGGGCAGGAACCCATCCCGCCCCCAACCCGCCGCCGTGCCAATGTCCCAGGAGGCGGGTATCTGACCTGTGCTGGGAGCCGCCTCCCCGAGGCGGGAAGGGGATTAGTGCCAATTAACCGCCTGTTAACAGGTAGTTAACAGGCAGTTTTTTGCCTAATCCCTATTTTTAGCCCTGAAGTGAGGGCTTCCCGACGGCTCCGAACCACGCCAAGTTAGCAAGGCGGACCGTCGGTCTGAAGGGGTAAGAGGGGTCGAGATGCCCGTTGTGCAGGTGAGTGATGGGTGCATGTGTGCAGAGGTAAGTGTGTGAGGTAAGTGAAAAGTGTTTTAATAAGTTTTACTTACCTTTACTTTCTCCTGCAGGCTTCCTTCCTTCAGTTCTCGGGAGTCCCTCAGTTCACCGGCACAGAAAGCAGAATGGCCGCTGAACTGTCAAAAGCTGCAGCCTCTGCTTTCTGGTCTGGAGAGCTCTCTAACTGAGTCTGAGTAGAAGGACTCAAGTTAGAAGACAGATTGTCAGTGTTTGACAGCTTCACAGAGCTGTCAAACGCTGATTTTTCATCTGTCAAAAGCTCTTGACAGATGAAATGTCAATCGCTGACGTCACCAGTTACCAGGTGTCCCTTAATTGGCCTGCTGAGCCTGCTGGGTGGGCTTAACAAGGTCAATCAAGGGAAAATAACATGGGTTGGCCACAAGTCAATGGAGGCGGGACTCCAACCCAAAAAGTGGGAGTCCCGCCTCCATCACGTCCCCATTGATAAATTCGAGCCCTTTGTGTATCTGCTGGAGTATGTGCATATACAAGCCTGAATGTGGTGCCTTCACTACAGCACAAATAGCCCAAAGCATGGGGAAGACAGTCTTTATCTATCTAGTCCCTTGAATTATGAATTAAAAAGTCAACAGCAACTTGCATTTATAGTGGGGGTTGAATTGGATAAATACCGAAAACAGGCATGGGGATTGCGGTACACAATTAACCGGCACCGGTTCATTGCAATGCAGGCAGCATGTTAAATTTCTGCCGCTTGCTGTTTTACATGATTGATGCGTGCAGCCAGCACTACCCATGTTGTTCACTGGCTGCATGCATCAGCAGGGGGCCCGATATCGAGTGTGACAAGCTATTTAAAGGCAACCTGCACCTCTTAAAGGGGAGATGCATTGTGGCTGCAAGAAGTGGTGCAAGTTTTTTGAAAAGTTAATTTGTGCGGTGATACTTTGCGGAATGGCTGAACATTTGACAGAGCATGCACCAAAGTTTTCTGAAAATGCACTGGAGGTCTTGGTGCAAGAAGCGGAGAGAAGAAGAGATGTCCTGTATCGCAGGGGGGCAGAAGATCCTCCAGACATATGGCCAGGAGGCAGTGGGAGGAAATAACAGTGGCGAACAATGCCAAAAGTGTTGCTCCAAGAACATGGATGCAGTGAAGGAAGAAGATTAATGATCTCACACGAGTTGTCAAGGTGAGTGAGTTCATCTTAAAATGGCATATCCTACCAACTGCACTACTAGCCTCATCCACTGCTCAATTCACTGCATGCCCATCACCCACTTACCAACAATCTCTAACAACCAGTATTCAACCTTACAACACATATGCTTTACCTCATCCTCACATAGCACTGTTGCAAGCCTCGCACCCACAAGTCACAGCTCGCACACACTGGCAGCTATTTAACCATGACAGCCACATTACCCAAACATATTGCAGAAAATTCACTGACACACTTCCCTCTTTCTAGCAGGAGAAGATGGTGCATAACAGAAGGCAGCAGGAACGAACTGGAGGAGGACAAGCATGCCGGCACATTTTAACCCCCATGGAGGAGACAGTGCTGGCCATCATGGGAAGGGGCATCGCTGAGGCCATGGCCACTGGTGGAGCTGGAGGGATCGATCATGAGGGTGTCTGCATACTCTTGAAACATATAAGATACTGAGGGGGCACGAAAAGGTAGATGCAGAGAGGATGATTCCCCTCGTGGGGAAATCTAGAACGCGGGGGCACAGTTTTAGAATAAAGGATCACCCTTTAGAACTGAGATGAGGAGGAATTTCTTCTCCCAGAGGGTCGTAAATCTGTGGAATTCTCTGCCCAGAGAGCTGTGGAGGCTGGGTCATTAAATACATTTAAGGTGGAGATAGACAAATTTTTGCAAGATAAGGGAGTGAAGGGTTATGGGGAGTAGGTGGGGAAGTGGCTTTGAGCCCAAGATCAGCCATGATCTTATTGAATGGCGGAGCAGGCTCGAGGAGCCAAGTGGCCTATTCCTGCTCCTAGTTCTTATACCTAATATTCCTTATCTTTTCCCACTTCTCCCTCATCCCACAGTCCCTTCTGACTCACAAGCTGCAGGTGGTGTAAGCATGCACTTCTTACTTTCTCCTCTCTCCTCACCACAACCCAATCCTTGTCCCTTACTCCTTTCAGATACCCAAGAATTGGAACCTTCCAAGTCAGAAGAGGAAGACGACAATGAAGATGAAGAGGCACCGTCACGCGATCTTACACCCGCAGCCACCAGCTCAGAGACTGATACTGTGTGTATTTTAGATGCTAGGATAGAGGAGGGATCTGCACATGGTGAGACACCGGGCACAAATGTGCAAGAGCCAGGGCGGGGGGGCGGGGGGGAAGGAATAGCGCAGCTGCCAGCTCGCTGCAGGGTGCGGTTGTACACTAGTTCTACTGCAGAGGAATCAGATGAGGACTTTGATGGGCCAGACAACAGAAAAGGCTGATGGATGTACACTACTAAATGCTTGGTGCATTGGAAAGCTTGCCAGAAAGCCTGCACACAATGTCAATGAGCACGGAGGAGTCCCAGCGCCAACTTGGCACAGGGCTTTGCACAGAACTTGGAGCCCATCCTGGCCAACATTGAACTGGGGATTACCTCCATCAGCACACCTGTGGAACCCACCATGATACAGCATCTTATGACCAATATCACAGCTTCCATTGCAGCATAAACAGCTTCCATCAAAGGTCTGAGTGCTGTAGTGGAAGCTCAGACTGTTGCCTTTCAAGCTGAGACTGCTGCCATCGTGGCTCTGGATACCACTGTTCAAAGGGGCATCAATCTGTTCGCCAACAAATCAGTAGGATTGCTGAGGCGCCATCCCGAGAGAGTGCCAGTGACTCCATGGAACACGAATCTGCTGTCCTCTCTCAGGATGACAGCATTCCTGCTCACACCCCTGCCACTCCGTCAGTGCCCTTGCTGTTGCCTGTCAGCCAGCCAGCCTAGACTACTGAAGCCAGGCCCTCTAGGCCCAGAGCTACTTGAGGTCATCCTCCAAGGCCATCAGCAGTCTCCTCCACTGAAACTCAGCAGCCTTCAACCAGCCATGCTGCAGCCAGTGGAATAGCACCCTGCATTTTCTGGGGTTCTTATTTTAGTGTTGTCGGAAAGAGGACGATGTGATGCTCAGTGATACACGAAACGTAAGAAGCATGGGACTGCTGGTGAATGGGGAGGTGTGGTTGAGGTTACTGGTATCACTCATGAATTATTTGATCACATAGAGCCCGAGCAGAAAGGGGCTGTCTACGTTGTAGCCTCGCTTCCTCTTCCTGTTCCTCCACTTCCTGTTGCACTTCCTCCTCTTCCTCCTGCTCCTCAGCTTCTTGCCTGATAGGTGGTGGCAAGGGCTGTTCCCTCATAATGGCCAGGTTGTGCAGCATGCAACATACTACTACAATTCTTGATACCCGCTCAGCTGAGTACTGCAGGGCTCCTCCCGAGCGGTCCAGACAGTAGAAGCGTTGCTTGAGAATGCCGATGGCGCGCTCTATAATGTTCCTTGTGGCAGTATGGCTCTCACTGTAGGCCTGCTGTGTACGTGTGCGCGGGTTCCGGACTGGAGTCATGAGCCATGTCATCAGTGGATAACCCTTGTTGCCCAGTAGCCAGCATTGACTTGCAAACTCTCGTGCTCGCTCCACCTGCTTGTCTCTGGTAAGAGGGAATGAGATGATGCTGTCTCTATTTGTATAGAGAGCCTCAATGATGTCCCTTTTGCAGCAGTGCACTGCAAACTGTGAGATGTTGCTTATATCTCCAGCAGCAGCCTGAAAGGAGCCAAATGCATAAAAATTACGAGCCACGATAACCTTGACAGCCACAGGCAATGCTGTCCTTGCCCTGCTTTGAGATTGTAGTTGTGGCTGCAGCAGTGGGCAAATTTCACTCACAACCTCTTTTGTGAAGCAAAGACGCCTCATGCATTGGTCCTCGCTGAAGTTGATGTAAGAGAATTGCTCCCTTAAGACCCTCAGTGGATATGTCCTCCAGCTGAGAGCCCTTCTCCACCTCCTCCTCCCTCTTCTAGCAGCTTGTCCTGCTTTGCGTGGCCTCTCTTTATTCTCCCATTCATGTCTGCAAGCAACTTGTTTCAGTGCAAGATTTTAACTGACAAAAAAATACTTCAGTACAAGCCTGTAGACTATTCAAACTTTAGCCAAGTATAGGAAAGCTCCAAAAGCATGTACAATTGCACTAGCAGCTAGAAGAAATAGTCCAGCAACTAATGTGTAAGTAGTTCATGATCCCTTTAAATAGCGCTGGTGAGGGGTCCTTCATTCCTGTCACCAAGTTACCACTCTTAAATATATCAAGGAACATATTTTTACAGCAAATATTTTGTTTACAAAATACGTTGCCCAATTGCACTGGTTCATGGCAGATTTTACTCTCGCCGAAACGCCAATGAGTTTGAGTGGAAACTTGGAGAAAAAAAACACTTCTCAAAAGTAGCAAAATTTTGGGCGCAATTTGTGCCGATCGCCGAGTGCGCCCAAAGCGGGAACTCTACACCTACAAATAAATATCTTTAAAGCCACCCGAACGGGAATTAAAGTGTAACAACAAGTATAGGAGAGCTTCTATATTGTCTCACAGGCTGCCTGATGGAGTGGCAGCTCCACTTTCACACCTTTGACAGCCTGATTCCTTTTGTTAGGCAGTGCACAATATATAGGGCAAACATGGCCAGCTCATTATCAGGTTTGTTACTGTCTCAAACCCAGAGAAAGAATGGACGCCAGCAGGATTGGCTAGGCAGAGGATGTGAAGTGATCATTGTTTTGAAACAAATTTTATTTTAAAACAATAGCCTCAAGAGGAAAGTAACAAAACTGTATTTTTAATTATTTCACATTTATAGTATAACTAAATTGTCAACACTGAAAATCTATGGCACTGAGCATTAGAACAATATTACTCAGAGTTACTGGAGAATTTGGCATCGAGTCATAAAGCCACAGAAGGAGGCCATTCGGCCCATTGAGTCTGTGCCACCTCTCTGTAGAGCGATCCAGTCAGTCCCATTCCCCAGCTCTATCCCCGTAGCCCTGCAAATTTATTTCCTTCAAGTGCCTATCCAGTCTCCCCTTGAAAACATTGAGTGTCTCCGCCTCCACCACTTCCGTTGGCAGCGAGTTCCAGGTCCTCACGACTCGCTGCATAAAAAAGTTTTCCTCATGTCCACCCTGTATCTCTTGCCCAAAACCTTAAATCTGTGTCCCCTAGTCCTTGTACCATCAACTAGTGGGAACAGCCTTTCCCCATCTAGCCTATCCAAACCTGTCATAAACTTGTAAACCCCTATCAAATCACCCCGCAACCTCCTTTGCTCTAGTGAAAACAAAGCCAGATTCTCCAACCTGTCCTTGTAGCAAAGATTCCCCCATCCCCGGAACCATTCCGGTAAATCTCCTCTGCACCCTCTCAAGTGCCTTCACATCCTTCCTAAAATGTGATGACCAGAACTGGACGCAATCGAAACATGGCTGCAGGGTGACCATGACTGGGAATTAAACATACCAGGCTATTTAACCAATCAGGAAGGACAGGCAGGAAGGGAGCGGAGGTGGGGTGGCTATGTTAATAAAGGAAGGAATCACTATAATACAGAGAAATGATATTGGGTCAAAGGAGCAGGATAGTGAAACAGTTTGGGTAGAGGTAAGGAATAATAAGGGGAAAAAAACACTAGTGGGCGTAGTCTATAGGCCTCTGAACAGTTGCAACTCTGTTGGACGGAGTATTAATCAGGAAATAGTTGAGGCTTGTAATAAGGGAACAGCTATAATTATGGGGGATTTTAACTATCATATTAATTGGACAAATCAAATTGGGCAGAGCAGCCTTGAGGATGAGTTCATTGAGTGTATTAGGGATGGGTTTCTTGAGCAGTATGTAACTGAATTGACCAGGGGGCAAGCAACCTTAGATTTGGTCCTGTGTAATGAGACAGGATTAATTAAAAATGTCCTAGTAAAGGATCCCCTTGGAATGAGTGACCATAACATGGTTGAATTCCATATTCAAGTAGAGGGTGAGAAGGTTGGATCTCAAACAAGCGTGCTGAGCTTGAATAAAGGAGACTATGAAGGTATGAGAGCGGAATTGATTAGAGTGGACTGGGAAAATAGATTAAAGGGTAAGACGGTATATGATCAGTGGTGTACATTTAAGGAGTTATTTTACAACTTCCAAAAAATATATATTCCACTGAGGAAAAAAGGGTGTAAAAGAAAAGATAGCCATCCGTGGCTAAGTAAAATAATTAAGGATAGTATCCGACTAAAAACAAGGGCATATAAGGTAGCCAAATCTAGTGGGAGGATAGAAGATTGGGAAGTCTTTAAAAGACAGCAAAAAATAACTAAAAGATTGATTAAGAAAGGGAAGATAGATTATGAAAGTAAATTAGCAAAAAATATAAAAACAATAGCAAAAGTTTCTATAGTTATATAAAAAGAAGCCTACATTTCGTTGTACTGCACTTGTGCACTAACAATGACAATAAAAGTTGATTTGATTTGATTTGAAAGAAAAAGGGTGGCTAAAGTAAATGTTGGGCTCTCAGAGGATGAGACTGGGAAATTAATGGTGGGAAACATGGAGATGGCAAAAACGCTGAACAAATATTTTGTATCAGTCTTTACGGTAGAGGACACTAAGAATATCCCAACACTGGACAAACAGGGGGCTCTAGGGGGAGAGGAGCTAAATACGATTAAAATCACTAAGGAAGTGGTACTTGGTAAAATAATGGGACTTAAGCTGGATAAATCCCCTGGACCTGATGGCTTACATCCTAGGGTCTTGAGGGAAGTGGCGGTAGGGATTGTGGATGCATTGGTAATAATTTTCCAAAACTCCCTGGACTCAGCAAAGGTCCCGGCAGATTGGAAAACTGCTAATGTAACACCCTTATTTAAAAAGGGTAGTAGGCAGAAGGCTGGAAACTATAGACCTGTTAGCCTAACATCTGTGGTTGGTAAAATGTTAGAGTCCATTACTAAAGAGACAGTAATGGGACATTTGGATAAACATAATTTAATAGGACAAACTCAGCATGGTTTCATGAAGGGGAAGTCATGTTTGACAAATTTGCTTGAGTTCTTTGAGGAAGTAACATACAGGGTGGATAAAGGAGAACCAGTGGACGTAGTGTATTTAGACTTCCAAAAGGCATTTGACAAGGTGCCACACAAAAGATTATTGCTCAAGATAAAAAATCACGGGATTGGGGGTAATATTCTGGCGTGGGTGGAGAATTGGCTCTCTAACAGAAAGCAGAGAGTTGGGATAAATGGTTCATTCTCAGACTGGCAATCAGTAACTAGTGGTGTTCCGCAGGGGTCAGTGCTGGGTCCCCAACTCTTTACAATCTATATTAACGATTTGGAGGAGGGGACCGAGTGTAACATATCAAAGTTTGCAGATGATACAAAGATGGGAGGGAAAGTAGTGAGTGAGGAGGACATAAAAAACCTGCAAAGTGACATAGACAGGCTAAGTAAGTGGGCAGAGATTTGGCAGATGGAATACAATACTGGAAAGTGTGAGGTTATGCACTTTGGCAGGAAAAATCATAGAGCAAGTTATTATCTTAATGGCAAGAAACTGGAAAGTACTGGAGTACAAAGGGATCTGGGGGTCCTGGTGCACAAAACTCAAAAAGTTAGTATGCAGGTGCAGCAAGTGATCAAGAAGGCCAATGGAATGTTGGCTTTTATTGCTAGGGGGATAGAATATAAAAACAGGGAGGTATTGCTGCAGTTATACAAGGTATTGGTGAGACCACACCTGGAATACTGCATACAGTTTTGGTGTCCATACTTAAGAAAAGACATACTTGCTCTCGAGTCAGTACAAAGAAGGTTCACTCGGTTAATCCCGGGGATGAGGGGGTTGACATATGAGGAGAGGTTGAGTAGATTGGGACTCTACTCATTGGAGTTCAGAAGAATGAGAGGCGATCTTATTGAAACATATAAGATTGTGAAGGGGTTTGATCGGGTGGATGCGGTGAGGATGTTCCCAATGATGGGTGAAACTAGAACTAGGGGGCATAATCTTAAAATAAGGGGCTGCACTTTCAAAACTGAGATGAGGAGAAACTTCTTCACTCAGAGGGTGGTAGGTTTGTTCTCTCATCCCCATTTCCCAGCCCCCAAACTGGCCTTTTAATCTGTTTCTTTTCCTGTGCTTTTTCGGTCCTGACGAAGGGTTTCGACCCGAAACGTTGACTCTATTTCTCTCTCCACGGATGTTGCCTGGCCTGCTGAGTTTTTCCAGCATTTTCTGTTGTTACTTAACCTACTGGGTTCCGCAACACCAAAATTTTCAAACCATAATCACCTCCTAATATTTTATTTATTTACTAGAGAATCTCCTGTAACATTGTTCACAGGTAGTCTGAGGTCGAGAACATGGACTGTCCTTTTAAAAGCTCTACTCAGGTACTCCCTGTGCAATCCAGGTGATTGTTGCCTCATGCAAATTCTTCAGGCAAATTAGAAATCAGTAAATTTCAGGTTCCAGGTCAATGACTGGAGGGAGCATTTTCCACCTAATCCGCTGGCGGGAAACTGACGTGTTTGGATTGGATGCCCGTTTTACAGCCTGCGCGGTTTTACTTTCCATTGACTTCAATCGGGTCATCACTAGAGCAAAGGAGTTTGCCATACACTTTCAGTAAGCACAGTGCTTCTTTTAAACCATTGCCACATAACCAATGTGATGTTTCTGAATTATTCAAAATGATATATTGTTTGTTCTTACCAATAAAAAGATTCCACTCTGTGTCCAAATCGGCCTGATTGGCCAGGCAGCCCTTCATTACATTAAGACAGTAGTTGTTGCAAGGTTTCACAGTGGGGAGTCCACGGCAGTAAGGACAATACATCATCTTCATTAGTGCACGAATGCACCCTAGTGTTGGAATGACCTATTGAATTAAAAAAATAAAATTAATTTCTTTGCCATCAACTGATGTTTTCTGTGAGGAAAGGCTGCATGAAGTGATGAGTCAGCTGACATCAGAGAGAAGCGCTCCTGCTGATCTCGAACAGGGCTAATCAATTCACACCAATTAATTCCATTTCATGAAGAGCTTTCTGCTTACAAGACCGCGCAATAACTTGGCTTCTACACTGGATAGCACTGCGCTCCATGCAGGGAGTAAAACAATAATGAGCATTGCGTTTCGCAAAAGACAAGGGACCATTTTTTTCAACTCTACATGGTGCGAATCTGATACTTAAAAAACAAAAAATTAAGGCAATCTCACAAAAAATACGCTCTCCCGGAAAAGAGAACGAACGGAAATCATTTTGGAAATTGTTCATTGTTTGCACAAAGTGAACAGAAATGTGCACACTGGCCCGCAAAGGCCAATAAACAGAAAGCATCGAGCTGCAAATGTAACCCCAGCTTTTGTTTTCTTTATTAAAAACTGAAAATGCTGGAGATACTCAGCAGGTCAGGCAGCATCCGTGAAGAGAGAAACAGAGCCAATGTTGCAGGTCGATGACCTTTCACCAGAACTGGCAGTTCTGATGAAAGGTCATGGACCTGAAACGTTAACTCTGTTTCTCTCTTCACAGATGCTGCCTGACCTGCTCAGTATCTCCAGCATTTTCTGTTTTTATTTCAGATTTCCAGCATCTGCAGTATTTTCTTTTTTGTATTTTCATTTTCTTTACTTCAGTTTTTTTCCAGAGTTTTCTGGAGCTAGAAATATTTTTTCTGCCTTAGCAACAAGCTTGATGCTGATTATTGATAACAGGAAGTCACCAAGATTAAATGGTTCAGATAAAATACCTACAATAAAAGTCGTAATAAAGTAAAGCAAATGATGCTTGTGGAACATCTGCTAAACGCTTCTTTTGATGCCAAGTGACATGTTATGATACCAGGGCTAAAGGGTTAAATTATGAGGATGCTGCATAAACTTGATTTGTATTCCTTGAGTTTAAAAGATTGAGGGGTGATCTAATCACATAGATTGGACTAAAGGTTAGGCACATATCTGCCACTGTGCACATGCACCATCATTTTACATCTCAAGACTACTTTTCTGCTGACACGAGAAGCGGCAACAGGTCTCGACTGGATAATGGCTCACAAATCAGAGGCCTTTCATTTCCTTGCAGGGGGTTACTCTTAACATCCTGGCATATAAGAGTATATAACAAAAAAACAACCCTTGAACCCTCCATCCTTGCAAACTACCGCCCCATATCCAACCTCCCTTTCCTTTCCAAAGTCGTTGAACGTGTTGTCGCCTCCCAAATCCGTGCCCATCTTTCTCGCAACTCCATGTTTGAATCCCTCCAATCAGGTTTCCGCCCCTGCCACAGTACCAAAACAGCTCTCATCAAAGTCACAAATGACATCCTTTGTGACTGTGACAAAGGTAAACTATCTCGCCTCGTCCTTCTTGACTTCTCTGCAGCCTTTGACACGGTTGACCACTCCATCCTCCTCCAACGCGTCTCCACCATCGTCCAGCTGGATGGGACTGCACTCGCCTGGTTCCATTCTTATCTATCTAATCGTAACCAGAGAATCACCTGCAATGGCTTCTCTTCCTGCTCCCGTATCGTTACCTCTGGTGTTCCCCAATGATCTATCCTTGGCCCCCTCGTATTTCTCATCTACATGCTGCCCCTTGGCGACATCATCTGAAAACACAGCATCAGTTTCCACATGTACACTGACGACACCCAGCTCTACTTCACTACATCTTCTCTCGACCCCTCCCCAGACTCCAAATTGTCAGACTGTTTGTCCGACATCCAGTTCTAGATGAGCAGAAAATTTCTCCAATTAAATACTGGGAAGACCAAAGCCATTGTTTTCGGTCCCCGCCACAAACTCTGTTCCCTAGCCACCGACTCCATCCCTCTCCCTAACATCTGTCTAAGGCTGAACCACACTGTTCACAACCTTGGTGTCATATTTGACTCTGAAATGAGCTTCTGACCACATATCTGCAGCATAACTAAGACCGCCTATTTCCACCTCTGTAACATCGCCCGTCTCCGCCCCTGCCTCAGCCCATCCACTACTGAAACCCTCATCCATGCCTTGTTACCTCCAGACTTGACTATTCCAATGCACTCCTGGTTGGCCTACCCTACGTAAACTTGAGGACATCCAAAACTCGGCTGCCCGTGTCCTAACTCGCACCAAGTCCCGTTCACCCATCACTCCTGTGCTCGCTGACCTACATTGGCTCCTGGTTAAGCAATGCCTTGATTTCAAAATGTTCATCCTTGTTTTCAAATCCCTCCACCGCCTCACCCCTCCCTATCTCTGTAGTCTCCTCCAGCCCCACAACCCCCCAAGATATCTGCGCTCCTCTAATTCTGCCCTTTTAAGCATCCCTGATTCTAATCACTCACCCATTGGTGGCCGTGCCTTCAGTTGCTAAGGCCCTAAGCTCTGGAATTACCTCCCTAAACCGCTCCGCCTCTCTTTCCACCTTTAAGATGCTCCTTAAAACCTAGCTCTTTGACCAAGCTTTTGGTCATTTGCCCTAATTTCTCCTTATGTGGCACAGTGTCAATTTTTTTTGTTGTATAACACTCCTGTGAAGCACCTTGGAACGTTTTACTACGTTAAAGGCGCTATATAAATACAAGTTATTGTTGTTGTTGCTGTTGTTATGGATGGATGAGGGAAAGGTAAAGTAGCAGATCTACCCCAAGTTGAGGCCTACTGCCAGCTCTTAACCTGCTCTTATGTCTTGTTCTCCTTTTTACCCACTTGCACACAGGCATACACAGAATCACAAAAAGTTTAGTTCCTGTTTTAATGTAGGAAACGCGGCAGCCAATTGCGCACAGCAAGCTCCCACAAACAGCAATGTGATAATGACCAGATAATCTGTTTTTTATGTTATGCTGATTGAGGGATAAATATTGGCTAGGACACTGGGGTAACTCCCCTGCTTGTCTTCAAAATAGCGCCATGGGATATTTTACGTCCACCTGAGAGGGCAGATGGGGCCTCGGTTTAACGTCTCATCCAAAAGTACAAAGGGATCTGGGGGTCCTGGTGCATGAAACACAGAAGGTTAGTATGCAGGTACAGCAGGTAATCAGGAAGGCCAATGGAATTTTGGCTTTTATTGCAAGGGGGATGGAGTATAAAAGCAGGGAAGTCTTGCTTCAGTTATACAGGGTACTGCTGAGGCCACACCTGGAATACTGCGTACAGTTTTGGTTTCCATATTTAAGAAAAGATATACTTGCTCTCGAGGCAGTTCAGAGACGGTTCACTCGGTTGATTCCGGAGATGAGGGGGTTGACTTCTGAGGAAAGGTTGAGTAGGTTGGGCCTCTACTCATTGGAATTCAGAAGAATGAGAGGCGATCTTATCGAAACATATAAGATTGTGAGGGGGCTTGATCGGGTGGATGCGGGGAGGATGTTTCCACTGATGGGTGAGACTAGAACTAGGGGGCATAATCTTAGAATAAGGGGCTGCCGTTTCAAAACTGAGATGAGGAGAAACTTCTTCACTCAGAGGGTAATAAATCTATGGAATTTGCTACCTCAGAGAGCTGTGGAAGCTGCAACATTAAATAAATTTGAAACGGAGATAGACAGTTTCCTAGCTGATAAGGGAATTAAGGGTTATGGGGACCGGGCAGGGAAGTGGACGTGAGTCTAGGTTCGGATCAGCCATGATCCTATTGAATGGCGGAGCAGGCCCGAGGGGCCGTATGGCCTACTCCTGCTCCGACTTCTTATGTTCTTATGTTGTTAAAAACATTACACACAGAATCTTGCAATGTAAGCTCTGTTTGAAGACTTGTCAGGAAGCCAGCAATTTAACATTCATCTCTTTTCTGTCATCCGAGGCATAGAAAAGCAGTCTGTAGCCTGTGCATCCTCTCACCAAAGTTTGCAAACATCAACACAGAGGATGCAATTAGTTCTTATGTGATTACTCTGTGGACCTCCAAAGCATCCAATATATATGTATTGACTATTTGAAGACCACGTTAAGAAGCACTGATATCAGTAGTTTTCAGAAAAATAAGAAAGATTTGCATTTATAAAGCGCCTTGCACAACCTCAGGACATCCAAAATCACTTTACAGCCAATGAAGTACTTTTGAAGTTTAGTTCCTGTTTTAATGTAGGAAACGTGGCAGCCAATTGCGCACAGCAAGCTCCCACAAACAGCAATGTGATAATGACCAGATAATCTGTTTTTTATGTTGTGCTGATTGAGGGATAAATATTGGCTAGGACACTGGGGTAACTCCCCTGCTTGTCTTCAAAATAGCGCCATGGGATATTTTACGTCCAGCTGAGAGGGCAGACGGGGCCTCGGTTTAACGTCTCATCCAAAAGTCAGCACCTCTGACAGTGCAGCACTCTCTCAGTACTGCACTGGTGTGTCAGCCTAGATTTTTGGGCTCAAGTCTCTGGAGTAGGACTTGAACCTTCTGACTCAGAGGCGAGAGTGCTACCCACTGAGCCACGGCTGACATGGCTCACTAAGATCCCTCTTTTTGTAGATAGAAACCAAAACTGCATTCTGGAATGCCCCAAACAGCATCATAGACATCAGCAGCTCCAAGCTGAGTCAGTGGTTTCTGACACTGTTCTCCAAGAGTATTGTCATTTTCACTTCTCCTTTGTCTATAGCAATTGTCAAATGCTTATGGTTGGTATCTATGTGTCACCTCCCTGATTATACATTGTACATCACTCTTTCTTGTATATTTTCCATCAATCTCTGTTGCACATCTTCCCTTGATACATTTTACAGCACTCAGTCTCTCCAATACAATTTACGTTATTAGTGTCGGCAGCATATCTCCCCCTGAAAGAGATAGATTGCGAAGACTGATCATGTAAATTGTACACCATTGGCTGTCACTTCATGATAAGCCAATATGGAAGCCATGTCATTTTTGATAGCACACATTGGCATAATTTTCCAAACACTGTCAGCAGGAAACTAACAGTTGGATTGTACGAGAATTATAATATAGCATGAAGAGTTATTTTTCATTTTCATACCTGCCGCTAGATGCCAATCATGAGCCACCATGGGACCATACATGTGACCCTGTGATCATACATGTACACAAGCTCCACACAAGCACAAAAGAAAATCTAGGAACTTCTGGGACAATCTCAGAACAGGACCAAGAGATAGCGCGGGAACGACTGAGCTTTGCCAGCAAATGCTGACACATCTTAGTGAACATTTACTTTCAGTGTGAAATAGGCAGGGAGTGCATTAACTCACTGAAACCCCAGCGTATCTTAATAGACTCAAACTCAGCTATTCATTGATGTTGATTAAAATGCTCAACTACAAGGAGAAACTAGCCATATCGGGGTCAGATGCTTAAAGAATGGCTACCATTCAGATAAGGCCACCAATTTTGGTTGCTGCAAGTGAAATTGTAACTGCAAGCAAGGCTGCTGTAATAAAAAGTGTGATAAGTAGAGGTCCTGCAATGTAAAACAATAAGGCATATACCTGTATAACTAATGCCCCAACGAAAATGCAGATGAAACTATGTACTAAGCTAAAAATAATCAAACTTCCCAACCAGTATTGAAAGTTCCAACAAACCTTTGAAAATTCAATTCTTACTTTCAAAAGGCATTGATAAAGTGCCACATAGCAGACTTATTCTGAAAATAGAAGCACATGGTATTAAAGGGACTGCGGTAACTTGGGTACATAATTTGCTAAAGGATTGGAGGCAGAGTGTACTGGTGAACAGATGTTTTTCTGACTGGAGAGAAGTATACACTGGGGTCCCCCAGGGGTCGGTATTAGGACCATTGTTTTTCTTGTTATATAAATGACCTGCACTTGGGTATAGGGAGTACAATTTTAAAGTTTGCAGATGTTACAAAACTTGGCAACATAGTAAACAGTGAGGAGGATAGTAGCAAACTTCACAAGGACATAGACAGACTGGTGAAATGGGCAGACACATGCCAGATGCAATTTAATGCAGATATGTGTGAAGTGATACACTTTAGGAGAAACGGAGAGGCAGTATAATATAAATGGTCACCTGTCAATTTAATTGTCCGCTCCACTCCCACTCTGACCTCTCCGTCCTTGGCCTCTTACACTGTTCCAGTGAAGCTCAACGTAAGCTCGAGGAACAGCACCTCATCTTTCGATTAGGCACTTTACAGCCTTCTGGACTCAACACTGAGTTCAACAATTTCAGACTATAACCTCTGCCCCTATCATTTTTTCTCTCTCTCTCAATGGCAGCTGTTGATCATTCCGCCATTGCCGCTTACACTTCATCTAGAGTCATCTTTTGTTTCTTAACTTGTCCCATTACCATCTCCTTTTACGTTGCACCATCATCCCTTTTGTCTCTTAATCTCTCCTGCCTTCCATCCTATCACAGACCTTCCCTTTTGTTCTTTCCTCCCCTCCCCCCTCTCCCTGCCCCTACACTTGTTTAAAAATCTGTTACATCTCCAACTTTTTCCAGTTCTAACGAAGGGTCATCGACCTGAAACGTTAACTCTGTTTCTCTCTCTACAGATGCTGCCTGACCTGCTGAGTATTTCCAGCATTTTCTGTTTTTATTTCAGATTTCCAGTATCCACAGTATTTTGCTTTTGTAATAATATAAATGGTACTATTTTGAAAGGGGTGCAAGAGCAGAGGGACCTGGAGGTGCATGTTCACAAATCTTTGAAGGTGGCAGGACAGCTGATAAGGCGATTAAGAAAGCGTATGGGATACTTGGCTTTGTAAATAGGGGCATTAAATACAAAAACAAGGAACTCATGCTAAACCTTTACAAAGTAGGTTGGTAACCAGAAGCCATGGATTTAAGATAATTGGCAAAAGAACTAGAGGGGAAATGAGGAGAATTTTTTTCGCACAGAGGGTTGTTATGAGCTGGAATGCACTACCTGAAAGGGTGGTGGAATCAGATTCCCCACAGGAGCTTTCAAAAGACAACTGGACATATACTTGAAGAGAACTAATTTGCAGGGTTATGGGGAGAAAGCTGGTGTGTGGGACTGAATTGGACAGCTCTTTCAAAGAGCAAACACAGGCGTGATGGGCTGAAATACCTCCTTTTATGATGTAAGATTCTATGGGGGAGAAATTCGGTATTGCCCATTTGGAGGCGCGAATATCGGCCAGGCGCAAAGTTTAGCGCCCGGCGCAAATTATCGCCGCCGGCTGCAAAATTTGCCTCTCTCGCCCCTGGAGGTGATTGGAGCGCTAAATCAGGCGCTACACATCTCTCTTAAGGCGCTAAAGCCGAGGTGCAAGGCGCTACCTCAGAGGGCGGGTGCAGCGCAGGTGCTGTCAGTTAGCGACTGAACACAGACACACTGGCGCCGGTCAGTTCTTAAAGGGGAGGGTCGCTCTTGCTCTGCAGCACGCCCTGCTCACTGGAGCCTTGAATCTCGGCCTGGACAGACCTGTGGCGAAATCTTCCAGCCAGGGACTATGGAGAGGGCCAGGGAGCGAGCACAGCGCTTCAGCGAGTGTGCCTTGGAGGCTCTGGTTGGCGCGGTGGAGCGCAGAAGATCTCTACTGTACCCAGAGAGTGGCAGGAGGCCTTTGCCAAGCGAATACAGAAAAGCATGGAGGGAGGTGGCTCACAGAGTGACCTCAAGCAGCATGGTGCCTAGGACCCCCGTGCAACGCAGGAAAAAGTTCAACGACCTCACTCGGGTCGACAGGGTGAGTGCCTTTTTTCAAAACCTCCTCATCTCTCCATCTTCACCTCACTTTATGGCCAGAGGGTCTTGAAAGCCCCAATGCCCAGCACTCATCCAACACCTATGGCCCTTTCATGAAACACACACGCACATTCCACACTTTGCATACAGTAAGGGCTATTCAACCATGGGAGGCATTTCAGGCAAGATCATGGCTGCATACAGTAAGGGCTATTCAACCATGGGAGGCATTTCAGGCAAGATCATGGCTGCATATTTGCTCAGACGCCGTCCTTTTTCTTGCAGGCCAAGCTGGCTCATAATAGGAGACAGCAGCAACGGACCGGTGGAGGGCGGCCTCACCTTCAAGCCCTCAGTGATCTTGAGCAGCGCGTCCACAGGATTGTGGCAAGCCGGATGCTTGGTCCCGTCGCCACTGGAGACGCCGACCCCGTTCTGGCCAGCAATGGTAAGGTCATCACCTTTTTGTCCTCTCTCCTTCCACTTGTTCCTCACAACAGCAGCCTTTGACACTTTCAATCCAAATCAGTACATCGCTGCACTCATGTCTCCCTTGCTGCCACCCTGTCCTCACGCTAAAGCCACTCTTGTACCTCCCTGCTTTCAGATGGTGATTAACCAGGTGAGGAGACGGGCCCTCAAGCTGCCATTGGGAGTGAAGCTGAAGGCGAGGAGGAGGAGGAAGCCGGACCATCAGCGCAACCCTCTGCCGAGGCAGCCCATGCCCATACTGGGGATACAACTTCCCTGGAGGGGAGCGGGGGGGGGGAATGGTCTGATGAGGGTGAAGCTCCAGGACCCAGCGGGCTGCAGCAACGCGAGGGGGTTAGGGAAGCTCGGGGGCCTTCTCCCCGGACGGAGAGTGTGGCCTCGAGTCCTGCTGCACTGAACGCAGACGAGGAGCGGGTCCTCGCTGAAATGAGCGCCCAGGCGGAGCAAAGGCACACTGAGCTCATGGCTGCAGTGGCAAGGATGCCCGAATCCATTGAATCACTGCCAAGGAGTGTGGAGCACTTCGCTGGAGCACAGGCGGCTGCCACGCAAATGCTAAGTGCTGCAATGCAGTCAGTGGCTGGTCTCATGCAGACACAGATTGAGGTCACGCGAGCACTGACTGCTGCCACCCTCGCTGGATCGGGCAGATTTCCCTGGGGCTCTCACCACACCGCAGCAGGCCAGCAATCTGTGCTCCAGCAGATTGCTCCGCATGCTGAGGTGCTGCCCCTTTGGAGTGCCAGTGTGTCGGTCGAGCAGGTAGTTGCTGTCCTCGCTCAAGATGACAGCATTCCTGCTGCCAACACTGTCACTTCTCCACTGCAGCTGCCACCACCTGAAGGACAGACTGCTGCCGCCCATGCAGAGTTGGAGCATCCAGCAGCCGGGCCCTCCAGGCCCAGAGCTGGTCCAGGCTGTCCCTCAAAGGCATCCGCAGTCTCAGTTTCTGACACTCAGCAGCCTTCCCCCAGCCTTGCTGCAGCCACTGGGGTCCCATTACGGAGGAGCTGCAGGGTGGGAAGGGGGCAATTTCGCAAGGGAGACAGATCACCCTCGAAGGGCAAAAAGTAGGAGGTGTCGCAAAATATATTTCATTGTTTTATTGAAGGCCGAGGGTCGTGGTCAAATTTTTGTTACTGTTTTGGACATTGTCTCCAGGTTGTGAGAGCCAGTTATGTGAATGACTGTTTTTTTTGGTGTTTCTTCTATTACTTTGTCATGCGGAAATGAGACACAGTTTGGGAAATAAAGAAGTGTCTGTATTCAAAATGTGCATGCTTGGTCTTTACACTCATTGTTGCCTTGACCGGCTTAGGGGTTGCGGGATGGTTTCATTCAGGTTGTTTGAATGGCAGAAGCCATTCCTTCAGAGGGGGTCTAGAAGCGACTTGCTATGAGTCTTTGACGGACGGCCCTTCCACTTTGTGCCTCCCTCCCGCCTTGGTGCTGCTGATGACCATCCTCATCCTCCTACTCCTCCTCCTCCTCCTCCTCCTCCTCTGCTGGTGCTCCAATGTCTGGTGGCATTGGCTGGGTCCTGAGGATTGCCAGGTTATGCAGCATGCAGCACACAACAACGAAGTGGGAGATTCGCTCAGGCGAGTACTGTAGGGCTCCTCCAGAATGGTCCAGACAGCGGAACCGTTGCTTGAGCACACCGATTGTGTGCTCAACGATGTTCCTGGTAGCTTGATGGCTCTCATTATATCGTAGCTCAGCAGGGGTGCTGGGCGAACGGAGCGGGGTCATCAGCCAGGTGCACAGAGGATATCCCTTGTCCCCGAGAAGCCAACCTCCTGGGTGAAGCGGTGCCTCGAAAAGGTCTGCCACAGAAGTCTGGCGCAGGATGAAGGCATCGTGGCTGCTGCCTGGAAAGTGGGCATCGACAGCGAGTATCAGCTGTCTGTGGTCACAGACCAACTGGACGTTTAAGGAATGGAAGCCCTTTCGGTTGCGGAAATCCTCGGCATTCTCTTGTGGCACCCGCAAAGCCACATGGGTGCAGTCAATGGCGCCCTGCACCATGGGGAAGCCCGCTATCATCGCAAAGCCCGTTGCACATTCTTGCTGCTTGTCCGGGGTCATGGGGAAAGAGATGCACTCTTGTCTCCTTTTAAAGAGGGCACTTGTTACCTGACGGATGCAGCAATGCACCGTGAACTGGGAGATATTGGTGATGTCCCCAGTAGCGGATTGAAAGGAGCTGGTGGCATAAAAGTTGAGAGCCACTGTTATCTTCACTGCCACCGACAGAGACGTTGAGTTGAGGCTGCAGATCTGGCTGAAGCAGGTGGCGGAGCTCAGTGACCACCTCCTTGCTGAATCGCAGCCTTCGCAAACACTGCTCCTCAGACATGTTAATATATGAGAACTGTTGGCGAAAAACCCTGGAAGGGTAAGGTCTCCTGTACCGACACCTGTTGGCCCTCCTCTGTCTGGCCATGATTGCCACTCTCTCTCTGCGTCTCTGTGCCCTCTGAATGTGATGGAGAAGGACGACGTTCCCACCCATTGCAGCCCCCATAGTATCTGGGCAATCAAAGTTATGACGGTCAAAAAGCAAAGTACCTGCAAAGTTATGGTCAGAAACCAAAACTACCTCAGACAGCATTGACTCAATGCAGGAGTCTCTCTCTCTCTTCGTCTCTCTCCAAATCTCTCTCTCTCTCTCTCTCAGAATGAGTGGTGCAAAAATGGCTACCACACAAATTCCAGGAAGAGGCCCCCTTTAAATAGCGCCTCCCCAGCCCCACAGCGACTGGGAAGCTTTGCAGTCAACCTGTCGTTGGTCGCGCCAGGCGGAAAGGAAGTGAGCGCCACTGAATTTCCGGTCCGGGGCGCCCCAAGGGCGTTGCACTCTCGAATGACGTCAAGGTCTGCGTGTGCAGGAGATCGGGCGGAATTGTTTAGCGCCGCCGCAAAATGTCCGGTCAATTTCGCGAGAGGCGCAGATATCGCCGCGCCCGGGCGCTAGTTGGTTTGCGCCCCACTTAGTGCCCTCTTAAGGCACAAATAACTGAATTTTCCCCCCATATGATTCTATAAAGGCTAGTCCATGTACTTATCTAGCTTCTCCTGAAATGCATCTATGCTATTTACCTCAACCACTCCATGTAGTAGCGAGTTCCAAAATTCTAACCTTTCTATGAGAAAATAAGTTTCTTCTGAATCCCTTATTGGTTATCTGAGGCATTTGATAAGTGAAGGGATTTCAAAAGGCATGATAATCATGTTTAAAATCACACCATAGTCTATCAAAATAAACAAGCATAAAAGCAGGATCTGATTTCAAATCAATCTTTGAGGACTAATGCTTTGGGGCTAAAAGCAAAGGGATTGATTGCTGACACGAAGTAGTTTGGGTTGTTCTGTGCATGCGCACCTGGATGGGGTTGGAGCCAAACTGATCCGAGCACACTGGGGTAGAACCTAAACACCGCCCCCTCCCACCCCCACTGGAGTCCTGCATGCGCACCCGATGTCCCAACCGCGTATGTGCCTAGCCCGAGCCTTCGGCCTGCTGCCTGAACCATTTTTCCTCCCTGTTGTCAGCCATTTGTTGCCTAGAGAAGGTCAGGAGGTCAGAGTGGGGAGAGGACAGGGGAGATGACAGGGATTCAGAGGTGGGGAAAGGACAGGAATTCGTGGGGGAGAAGGTCAGGAACTCGGTGAGGGGAGAAGGTCAGGAACTCGTGGGGGAGAAGGTCAGGAACTCGGTGAGGGGAGAAGGTCAGGAACTCGTGGGGGAGAAGGTCAGGAACTCGGTGAGGGGAGAAGGTCAGGAACTCGTGGGGGGAAAAGGTCAGGAACTCGGTGAGGGGAGAAGGTCAGGAACTCATGGGGGAGAAGGTCAGGAAGTCGGGGGGGGGAGAAGGTCAGGAACGCATCGGGGGGGAGAACTTCAGGAACTCGTGGGACAGAAGGTCAGGAACATGCGGGGGAGAAGGCCAGAAACTCATGGGGGAGAAATCAGGAACTCTGGAGAGAAGGTCAGGAACTGGGTGAGGAAAAGGTCAGGGACTTGTGGGGTTTGTTAAGATCAGGAATTCGTGCGGGAAAACATCTGGAAATCGTGGGGGAGAAGGTCAAGAACTTGTGGGGGAAGAGGTCAGGAAATCGGGGCAGGAGTGAGATTAGGAATTCGTGGGGGGAGCAGGTCAGGAACTCGTGGGGGGGAGCAGGTCAGGAACTCTTGGGGGAGAAGGTCAGGAACTCGGGGGAGGGGGAGCAGGTCAGGAACTCGGGGCATAAAGGTTAGGAACTTGGGGGGTAAAGGTCAGGAACTTGGGGGGTAGGGTTCAGGAACCCGGGGGGTGAGAAAGTCAGGAACTCAGAGGGGGAGAGTAGGTCAGGAGCTTGGGGGGAGAGAAGGTCAGGAGCTTGGGGCGAGAGAAGGTCAGGAGCTTGGGGGGAGAGAAGGTCAGGAGCTTGGGGCGAGAGAAGGTCAGGAGCTTGGGGCGAGAGAAGGTCAGGAGCTTGGGGCGAGAGAAGGTCAGGAGCTTGGGGCGAGAGAAGGTCAGGAGCTTGGGGCGAGAGAAGGTCAGGAGCTTGGGGCGAGAGAAGGTCAGGAGCTTGGGGCGAGAGAAGGTCAGGAGCTTGGGGTGAGAGAAGGTCTGGAGCTCAGGGGGAAAAGGGCAGGAGCTTGGGGCGAGAGAAGGTCAGGAGCTTGGGGTGAGAGAAGGTCTGGAGCTCAGGGGGAAAAGGGCAGGAGCTTGGGGCGAGAGAAGGTCAGGAGCTTGGGGCGAGAGAAGGTCAGGAGCTTGGGGCGAGAGAAGGTCAGGAGCTTGGGGCGAGAGAAGGTCAGGAGCTTGAGGCGAGAGAAGGTCAGGAGGTTGGGGGGAGAGAAGGTCAGGAGCTTGGGGCGAGAGAAGGTCAGGAGCTTGGGGCGAGAGAAGGTCAGGAGCTTGGGGCGAGAGAAGGTCAGGAGCTTGGGGCGAGAGAAGGTCAGGAGCTTGGGGCGAGAGAAGGTCAGGAGCTTGGGGCGAGAGAAGGTCAGGAGCTTGGGGCGAGAGAAGGTCAGGAGCTTGGTGTTAAGTCTGTGAATTATTTAGTTAATTAAAACAGACTAATGAGTAACAATAAAAACAGGTCTTTACTGGTTGGAGGTAGGGACTATACTGAATACAAGATTACTGCACAGTGCTTATATACCGGTGTGTTCACCCCCGGTATGACATCTACAGCAGCCTGAGAAAGTAGTACATCTCTTAAGGTGGAACAGGCTTAAGCTCTCTTAAGGTGGAACAGGTTACATACACAACACTCCTCCCTTCTTAGCTTTATAGTCATCCCCCCATTTAACATAACGTAATAACATATATACACATATAACTTCATGTTTAACGTAACATATCACAGATTCAGTCTCTGCGGAAAACAGTTCACAGATTCAATCTCTGTGGTGTAGTCGGTTCACGTTACTCATTCAATAGTCCTTTCATGGATTTAACAGCTTGAACTTCCGAACTGATTTGGCTCCGTTCGGAGGGACCACGTGTGTGATCTGGTAGAGGTGATAATGGTTCAGATGGGTCATCTTCTGTTTTTACTTTTCCTTTTCTGCTTCTTGGAGACTCTCTGGGCTCCATTGTCAGCTGCCACAGCTGCCAGCTGCATGCGCAGTTCCTCCTTCTCTTCCTCCTGTTTCCGTCGTAGAGCCAGCTTCTCCCGATGTTCCGTAGACTTTTGGTGCTCCTCCATGATTTCTGCACTTTGGGAGTCGAAGTTACAAGCTGGGCAGGACAGGACATCGTAATATTCGGTGTCGTCCACCAGGTCATAGTAATATTCGGTGTCGTCCTGAGCTAGACCAGTGAGAGGGTCGTCTATTTCCTCCATACCCAGCTGGACGTTAGCCAGCTCTTGTTCCAAATCCAGACATCTTTCCTGAAGAGACTTCTTCATGTGTACCTCTGCATCCAGCTTTTTCTGGGCTTTCAGCAAGTCGTTTACTAGTGACCTCATTTGTGATTTTAATACTTCAACTTCCTTTGGAGATTGATTGATCGGACTATGCAATCCCTCTACCGGAGCAGCTGTTTCAGCGGTCTGTTGTTCTACGTTGACGTGAGTCAGCGTACTTTTGGCATCCAAGGGCTGCTCTGTTGCAGTCATCTCAGTCTGTGTTGCCACCTCAGCTCTTCCAATAACCTTTGAGAGCTCCGAACCCCTTTCGTTTGAATATTGAAGTTCATGTTCAAGTTTTTCCCATTTCAGAGTCCTGTCCTTCAGCATATGCAGGAGTTGGCTGACCGTTAACTCCTCTGACATCAGACGTTTTGTGTGCTCCTGCTCCATTTTCTCCATCAGCTGCTTCTGTTGTCTTTCCAGATTCTCCAACTCTATATCAAAGAACTCTTTCGTTGCATTCAACTCTTGCTCAAAACGGCGAAGCATTTGTTCTAATTGCTGTTGTAGTTTGAAATGGAGTTGAGTTCGAGCCCGGTGTCCCTCAGAAATGGGCACATCAGTAGACTTGCCAGACTCAGAATCCACAGTTAAACTATGTTGTTGTTGCTCAGTGGAATTCTGTGCTGAAACTTTGTCTTTTGCACCTGAGTTGGGCTTACCATCATCCGTTCCAGAGTCTGGGCCGACTATCTTCACCGAGTTCTCACTCGTTATTGTTTGTAGGAAATGCCAGTCCATATTCATTTTCCTAATCCACTCCCGTCCTAGTAGTGGAGGACCTCCTTCAGATATCACATATAAGTCCATTATTTGACTGTCTTCGCCCTTGTGGACCACTGCAACCTCTATTTTCCCGATGGGGTACACTCTTTGCCCCGTGTATGTTTCCAATATAATCCCCGTATCCTGTAGGGGAATATGTTGGAATAACTTTCCGTAATCTTTCTTATTTATGACCGTCAATGCCGATCCAGTGTCCAATTCCAGTTTTACTTGGACTCCTTCTATCTGAAGAGTGACCCAAATTGTCTGGAGGTCTGCACCCTTACCAGCGTTGAGTACTCTTAAGCTAGCCAGTTCATTACTGCTAGCGTCTGAATCGGACTCCTGTTCGGTCACCTTGTGTACCTTTGCGTATTTTCCTTGCGGTGACTTCTTGTTGCTGGTCTTCTTCGCTGACCTGCATACTCTAGCTATATGTCCAAGCCTACCACAAGTTCTACATTCTTGGTTTTTAAACCAACACTGGTTCTGATCATGCGTTGTCTTTCCACAACGATAACATTTGCCAGAACTCACACCCAATTTGTGTGCACTGAGCTCCGGTGACCGTAGCTGCATTATTGCCGTGCCTCTCGCTGCGGCTTCGTGTGCTGCTGCCATAGTGACCGCCTTCTCAAGCGTCAGCTCATTCTCCTCGAGCAGTCGCTTTTGTGTATCCTGTTTAAATAAACCACACACAAATTTGTCTCGAAGTGCCTCTGTCAGTCCCGTTCCAAACTGGCAATATTTCGCTAATTTACGCAATTCCAGCAAATATTCAGCATTGCTTTCATGCTGTAGCTGCCTTCTGTCGTAAAATTTAAATCGTTCCGCTAGCATCAGCGGCGTGGGGTTTAGATGATCTTTCAGGACAGTAACAATCTCATCGAACGTCTTATCCGCCGGTTCATCTGGTGATAACAGGTGTTTCAATTGCCCGTATGTCTTCGCACCCATTAAATTTAATAATGTTAGTGCTTTATCAGCCTCACGAATTTTATTGGCCTTACAATAATTTTTAACTCGTTCAACATATATGGCCCAATCTTCGATGTCACTATCAAAGTTGCTAATATTCCCGTGTTTAGGCATTGTAGTACTTTATCAGATTTGCAATTTCTCAGATTTTTTTTTTTTTTTTACTGCTATCCAAGATGGCGGCTTCCCGCTCTTGCCGTCGTCCTCCGCCCACAAAATGGCGGTTTTCCCGCGCTTGGCGGTCTTCACCCGTCCCCCGACGCCGTCTTCCTTCAGCCCCCGAGTGCGGCCCTTATCTCCGCAGCGATCGATAGCCCGCGCTGTGCACCTCGGCTCTCGCACCTTGAGCTTCTGCAGCCGCCGCGCCTTTCAGCCCGAGTGCGGCCCTTATCAGGGATTTCGATCGATGGCCCGGCTGCGCCTCGCACTTGAAAGCGGCCCGGCCCTTATCAGTGCTTGCGATCGATGGCCCGGCTGCGCCCCTCACTTCAAAGCGGCCTGGCCCGGCCCTTATCTGCCGATCGCTATCGCCCTGTACCTCTCTCTTCCCCCAGTCCTGTCTTTACTCCGGTTCACAAGCTGATGGAGGCTTCAGGGTCCTAATGCCTGTCGCTTCCAGTGGGGTGGTGAGTGGTGAGGTTTGAAACCTCTCTTCAACCGCCGTGGAATAACTGCCGCAGGGTAAGAACCTGACTCGTCGCCAGTGTTAAGTCTGTGAATTATTTAGTTAATTAAAACAGACTAATGAGTAACAATAAAAACAGGTCTTTACTGGTTGGAGGTAGGGACTATACTGAATACAAGATTACTGCACAGTGCTTATATACCGGTGTGTTCACCCCCGGTATTACATCTACAGCAGCCTGAGAAAGTAGTACATCTCTTAAGGTGGAACAGGCTTAAGCTCTCTTAAGGTGGAACAGGTTACATACACAACACTTGGGGCGAGAGAAGGTCAGGAGCTTGGGGCGAGAGAAGGTCAGGAGCTTGGGGCGAGAGAAGGTCAGGAGCTTGGGGTGAGAGAAGGTCAGGAGCTTGGGGCGAGAGAAGGTCAGGAGCTTGGGGTGAGAGAAGGTCAGGAGCTTGGGGCGAGAGAAGGTCAGGAGCTTGGGGCGAGAGAAGGTCAGGAGCTTGGGGTGAGAGAAGGTCAGGAGCTTGGGGCGAGAGAAGGTCAGGAGCTTGGGGCGAGAGAAGGTCAGGAGCTCAGGGGGAAAAGGTCAGGAGCTTGGGGCGAGAGAAGGTCAGGAGCTTGGGGCGAGAGATGGTCTGGAGCTCAGGGGGAAAAGGTCAGGAGCTTGGGGCGAGAGAAGGTCAGGAGCTTGGGGCGAGAGAAGGTCAGGAGCTTGGGGTGAGAGAAGGTCAGGAGCTTGGGGCGAGAGAAGGTCAGGAGCTTGGGGCGAGAGAAGGTCAGGAGCTCAGGGGGAAAAGGTCAGGAGCTTGGGGCGAGAGAAGGTCAGGAGCTTGGGGCGAGAGAAGGTCTGGAGCTCAGGGGGAAAAGGTCAGGAGCTTGGGGCGAGAGAAGGTCAGGAGCTTGGGGCGAGAGAAGGTCTGGAGCTCAGGGGGAAAAGGTCAGGAACTCATGGGAGAGAAGGTAGGAACTCGGGGGAGAGGTCAGGTACTCGTGGGAGAGTAGGTCAGGTACTTGTGGGGGGAGAAGGTCAGGAATTCGGCGGGGAGAGAAGGTGAGGAGCTCGGGGTGGGATAAAAATGGAAATTTGGAAAGAAACCTTAGTCCTCAAAGGGTTAAAAGAACTAGCTATGGGACTCCATTTTAGCTGGTGTCCATGTGCTCCATGGCATCCAAATAGAGCTTGTGGTCCCTGAGCTGATAAATTGAGGCCACATCTGCCCTCTCAGGTTAAAGATCCCATGGCACTATTTTGAAGAAGAGCAGGGGCGTTCTCCCCGGTGTTTTGGCCAATATTTATTTCTCAACCAACATCACTAAAAAACAGATTATCTGGTCATTATCACATTGCTGTTTGTGGGAGTTTGCTGTGTGCAAATTGGCTGCCGCGTTTCCTACATTACAACAGTGACTGTACTTCATTGGCTGTAAAGCATTTTGGGAAGCACTGAGGTTGGGAAAGGCACTATATAAATGCAAGCCTTTCTTTCTTGGAGAGTTCATGGTGTTTAACAGATAGGCCATGTTTCCCTCTCATCTGCTTGATGTGATTCCTATTGCCCCACCAACAATGCTCACCGATAGCATTGATATTGCAAGCTGAGGATTCAGGGAACCCTATGGGAGTGGAGTCAGGCACATTGTCACGTGCTACTTGAAAATGTTGCTTTTTTTTTTATTATCTGGAACTCACTGACTGAAAGGGTGGTAGAGGCAGAAACCCTCATCACATTTAAAAAGTACTTGGATATACACTTGAAGTGCCGTAACCTGCAAGGCTACAGAAAGTGGGAGGAGGCTGGATCGCTCTTTTCGGTTGGCACAGACACGATGGGCCGAATGGCCTCGTTCTGTGCCATACATTTCTATGATTCTATGATCCAGCACATGAGCACAGGAGAGGCTGGGTTAGCCAGGCTTCAGTCAGGACCCAATCTCAGAGAATTAAAGGGGATTATGGGGAGGTGTGCGGGGTATCAAAAGATGTGTGCCTTTGCTAAGGGAGAATGGGGACAGGGGGATGTGTGAGGAACATCATTACATGAGGCAGTGGTGAAGTCGAAAGTGTAGGGAAATCAGAGGGGGCATTAGTGCCATAATGTGAGAGCAGAGATGAATGAGCAGGTGGAGGAGGTCAAAAGTAATGTTGATATCTTGTCTGTCATTTCCATTGTCTATTATTTTCCTCATTTCCATTGTCTATTATTTTCCTCAATGAGTTAAAACTAAGATATAAATATTACTGTAGCACCTTGGGGTGTATACAACAGAGCTCCAGCTGGAAGTTTGATTTAAATCCTGAAACTCCATTAATAGTGAAAGATCAAAGACATCTTGGTGCTACTCATTATTAAATCAGATGAAAGATAGGCATTTGAAGACATTAAACAAAGGTCATGTTGGCTTCTAACATTGGTTTAACTTAAGTGTTATAACTGAAAGTATCTGGAATGTTTATACTTAGTGTCTTCCAACAGCTCGATTCATTTTATCCCAGAACTTGATTTAAAACATTACAAATAAAGGTCAATGTGCTTCTATTCTAAATGCATGCTGGGAAAGCCTAGTTGTGTGGAATTTTGATTTCAAAAAGAGCCACCTGGCAGTCCTAGGGAGAGATTCAATCAGTAAATTAAACTTTAATAAGTCTGTAGCTCCTGCTGCTGATGAACTTTGAGGTAAGTCTGAGCACTGGCATCAGCATCCTGGAATAGGGAAGAGAACGATCCTCACTCAGCTCAATGGAAGTCCGAGACAAACCTGCGAACTGTGCGCAGGGAACAAATCCTGCTCCTGAATGGGTAGGCCCAAGGCGCATGCCAGGGCTGTCCCCAGGCCTCATTTAATGAGACCAGTGAGCTGCAAACACCTGCTGGGTGACAGCTCCCGGGTAAAGAGGCTTTAAATTTCAGCCGCTGCGGCCCTCAGCTAGGTCAGTAAAAGGGAAAAGGATGCTACCAGGAAGTAGGCGATCGAGAAAGGGAGGGCGATCAGGGCCGAGCGAAACAGGAGAGGGTTGATCTGGCGACTGGGGCAGAGGGCAATCGGGAGTGGGGTGACTGGGAAAGGGAGGGCGACCAGGAAGGGGAGGGTGATTAAAAAAGGGTCGATCGGGCCTCCAGGATGGACGGCGATTGGGACATTGGGACGATGGGGGGGTGGTCGAGAGAGCAATTTGGAAGAGGGTCAAGGCGTAAATTGGGAGTGGGAGGGTGGCGAGAGGTGGTTGGCAGCAGCACACGGTTTTAATATAGGGCTGGGAGGAGCACTGCTGCTCAACCTGGCCCACATTCAGGTAATTAATTTTTTACAAAGTTACCTTTTTGGTGGCAGCTTGCAACGGTCCCTGTTTCAGGCGCAGGCCCTAGACACCTAGGGGGAGAAATTCATAATAGCCCAGGAATGGGCGGTAACTTTTGAAAAGCTTGAGAATTAGCGCCAGGCGCTAATGCTTTAGACTGCAAGCAAAGTTCAGTCTCATTGCACAAAGAAAAGATTGGAGCGCTAAATCGAGCGCTAATGGCCTAGCTCAGTGACATTGAACTCGAAGCGCTGACCAATATCAGGTGCAGTCTAATCACAAGTCATCATTGCCACAGGCTCTTTCCAGTTTTTAAAGGGGAGGTTCATTGATGCTGCAGAACCCCATTCTCATAATTTCTCCCTTCCTACACCCTCCCCTCACCTTAACCCGAATCTTGTGCCTTTATGCTTTCAGACAATGAGCAAGCACCTGAGCAGCCTGTCCCTGAGGGTACTGTTGAGAGCGAGGCAGGAGAAGAGGAGGAAGAAGACACCACGTCACTACATGTCTCACCCGCAGGCACCAGCTCAGATACTGGCACTATGTGTTCTTTAGAGGCCAGTATAGTAGCAGGATCTGCACAGGGTGATGCACCAGGAATGAGCAGGCTGCAGCAAGGCCAGGGGGAAATGGTAGCTCGGGAGCCATCTCCCCGGAGTACAAGTTTGCACGTGGGTTCTGCTGCACAGGACTCAGATGAGGACCTCGATGGGGAGGCCTTTAGAAGAAGGGTGATGGGCAAGCACACGGAGATGATAGGTGCAATGGCAAGGGTGCCAGAGAGCCTCTCGGCAATGGTAAGGAGCATGGAGGAGTCCGCCTTCAACATTGCACAAGGCTCTGTGCACACCATGGAGCCCTTCATTTCCAGTCTGCAATGGATGATAGACTCCCAGAGAGACCGTGGCGACCCAGACCTGATGCCGTGTGTGATGGGCGATCTGACAGCTTTCATTGCAGCACAGGCAGAAGCAACGCAACATCTTAGTGCTATAATGCAGTCTATGGTTGGTGCCATTCAATCTCAGACTGCTCTCATGCAGTCTCAGTTTGATGCATCGCAAGCTCTGACTGCTGCCATTGTGGCTGGGTCTACCACCGTCGACCGGGGCTTTCGTGGTGTCACAGCAGGCCAGCAATCAGTGCTCCAACAGATTGCTAGGGATGCTGAGGTGCTGCCCCGGGGGAGTGGCAGTGGGTCAGTGGAGCAGGAAGCTGCTGTACGATCTCAAGATGACAGCATTCCTGCTCCCACCACTGGCACTCCGCCATTGTTCTTGTCGCTGCCCGACATCCAGCCAGCCCAGACTGCTGCCGCCCATGCTGAGGTGGTGCAGTCTACAGCCGGGCCTTCCAGACCCAGAACTGGTACAGGGCGTCCTGCAAAGCCATCTGAAGTCTCCCGCACGGACACTCAGCAGCCTTCCACCAGCCGTGTTGGAGCCACTGGGCCAATGCTTCGTAGGAGCACTAGAGTAGGCAAAGGCACAGTAACGAGAGCCACTAAGGGATTCCACAAGGGTGAATAGGTAATAATGGTGCTGTAAATATGTGTTCACTGATTATCAATAAATTTATTAATTCAGTTTGGATTATTTTGTGGTGTCTCTCATTTCAGCTTTGTGCTGTGATATGGCCTGTGACAGGGGTGGAATGATGGGAATGAGGTGAGCAACAGGGATCTGGGGTTTAATTTATTGGAGCTGCAGTCTGATGAGGCGGTCACGGATCGCCCTTCCAGAAGGCCAATTGAGTGGCTGCCTCTTCCCTCGCTCCTGTTCCTCCTCCTCCTCATTTTCCTCTTCCTCCTCTTCCTCCTCATCCTCCTCATCCTCCTCTTCCTCCTCATCCTCCTCGTCCTCCTCTTCCTCCTCCTGAGGTGGTCCCACAATCCCTGGTGGCAAGGGCTGGGACCTCATGATGGCCAAGTTGTGGAGCATGTAGCGGACCACCATGAAATGGGACTCCTGCTCAGCCGAGTACTGGAGGGCTCCTCCTGAGCGGTCAAAGTAGCAGAATCATTGCTTGAGCACCCCAATGATCTGCTCGATGATGTGACCGCCATCATGCAGCGATGGATGGCGAACTGTGAGTTGTTAGCTATGTCTCCTGTTGCAGACTGGAAGGATCCATTGGCGAAGAAATTGAGGGCGACGGTGACCTTGACTGCCACTGAGAGAGCCATGATCGCTCTGATCTAAGGCTCGAGGTCTGGTTGCAGGAGGTGGCAGAGTTCTGTGACCACCTCCTTGCTGAAGCGGAGCCTCCTAATGCACTGCTCCTCGCTTAATTGGAGGTAGGAGAAGTGCTGTCAGAATACCCTCGGAGGGTAAGGCCTCCTGTTGAGAGTCCTCATGACCCTTCTCCTCCTTCTGGCCACATGTTCCACTCTTTCTCGCTGCCTGCGCTCCCTCTGCTATGTATCCTGGAGGGCGAGGTCGACTGCCAGCACAGCCCCCATTAAGGTAACCAAGTGTAGCACTTTGATATGTTGTGAGAATAAATGTAACTAATTGTTAGTAGCCACAACACTCCTGATACTAAACAACCTTTAAATGACTGAATTAAACTGTTGCACAAAGTTAAACTGACAAGGAAGCAGTGAAACAGCACTAACCTGACAGCTGCAATTCATTACTTGTGATCCCTGTAAGTAGTGCCCCTGGAGCCGGCATCCACCTGCTTCACACCTCCTCTCCCTGTTACTGTCGGGGCGAGGCGCAAAAGACAGGGGGTGACAATGAATATTGCAGATCGGGCGTCCAGTGAGTATTGCATACTCACTGACGTCACGATCTGCCTGGCACTGAGGTCCCCGGCGATAACTTGTAGCAGCGGCGCTATTGTGGGGGTGGGGGAGCGCGGATTTGGCATGGGGCGCTGAATTCGCCTCGCCCCTGCCAGGCGCTAACTGGAGGCACGAACCAACTGAATTTTTCCCCCCTATTTTTTGCCATATACCAATGTGGTGGGTGGCACACTGCCGGCTCATAATAAGTACACGCTTTCTGCGCTCCCCCCCCATATTGGAGGCTTAGGTGGCCGTATAGCTGCCAAAAAATGGGCAAAGCGACATCGAATTTCTTGGCCACTGTATTGCGCCTTTAATCTTTCCTGTTCCTAGGCTTTGCATACTCTGCTGACGATTAGGAGTACAGCATTATAGACATGTGTTTGTTTTAGGACACCAATATACTACACTGTGGTAATGCTCAGACAAATACTTTATCCTCACTTACTGCATGTTGATCTCA
The DNA here is from genome assembly GCF_052327205.1 of Somniosus microcephalus. Taxonomy (NCBI): domain Eukaryota; kingdom Metazoa; phylum Chordata; class Chondrichthyes; order Squaliformes; family Somniosidae; genus Somniosus; species Somniosus microcephalus. The sequence goes on along the minus strand of NC_140996.1, from coordinate 60,394,946 downwards.
GCTACTGTTGGGTGTTTCTTTCTCCCTTTACCATGAATTTTCTCATCTCCCTTCCTCCTCTCCTGAAGGCACTGATTCTTGCTAATGCCACCAGAAATATGGTTTCCATATTTAAGAAAAGATATACTTGCTCTCGAGGCAGTTCAGAGAAGGTTCACTCGGTTGATTCCGGAGATGAGGGGGTTGACTTATGAGGAAAGGTTGAGTAGGTTGGGCCTCTACTCATTGGAATTCAGAAGAATGAGAGGCGATCTTATCGAAACATATAAGATTGTGAGGGGGCTTGATCGGGTGGATGCGGGGAGGATGTTTCCACTGATGGGTGAGACTAGAACTAGGGGGCATAATCTTAGAATAAGGGGCTGCCGTTTCAAAACTGAGATGAGGAGAAACTTCTTCACTCAGAGGGTAGTAAATCTATGGAATTTGCTACCTCAGAGAGCTGTGGAAGCTGCGACATTAAATAAATTTAAAACGGAGATAGATAGTTTCCTAGCTGATAAGGGAATTAGGGGTTACGGGGAGCGGGCAGGGAACTGGACGTGAGTCTAGGTTCGGATCAGCCATGATCCTATTGAATGGCGGAGCAGGCCTGAGGGGCCGTATGGCCTACTCCTGCTCCTACTTCTTATGTTCTTATGTAAGCCCTCCAAACTTGAGTGCCCTTCCTTTATGTGTGAGCCTGGACAGTTAGGGGGTGAATTTCCAAAACTTAAGGAACTCCTAACAATTCAGATCAAGCAGAAATCCGCTGAGTTGTCAGAACTTACAGTAACAGAGTGATGATCTATGTCCTTTTGGGATGTCAATCTGATATGGATATTGATTCCCTAAATCTGTATCCTACAGTACTATTCTACGTTAAAGGAGTATAATCACTATTCTGAAGTATTTGGCAAGTTTGCTGATGGATAGGTAGGAGGTGATATCTTTAGCTTTGTGATGTCTTCATGATTATTATTTTCCAACAATATGCCAGAATTAAACATTTGGAACTCTCTCCATAAATGCTGCCATCCTGATTGAAGAGCGACTTCTACATTGAAAAGAAAAAAGTGCTTGTCCTTCACATGTCTGCAAAGCATCTCCTTGAGGAACAGAAGCTGCAAAATGATATTTCTCTGTCTTATCTTTTCACATCCATCCCTGGCACCTGCATACGTTAGTGACATTTCCATGAAAAAACTCCCATCAAAATAAACCAATTTTACTCAAATGACAGGCGACTGTTTAGCAACACCATGAAAATGCTGTACTCAAGGCCATCATTAGTGATAAAGTAAGTAGTTTTGCTGTATAGGTAAATAGTGGAGCCAGTGCTGTTAGTATGACTGCCTGGATAAAAGCAAAGCATTGTTGTCTGAAAGGGATGCTGCTTAATAGGTAAGCAAGAGCACTCAGCACTAACTACAGCTGATTTTTTAAAGAGGTGTCAGATAACGAAATGGCAGGCGGTCTTTCCTTTGGGAGACTGAAATTTAACCTTTTCCTATTTAGCCACGCCGGTAGACTTGAGCAGATGTCTCTTCACAACACTTACTTAATACCTTGCAGCATCTCCTGAAGAAAGGCCTTACATTATTCACGCCAGCTAGCTGAAAAATGCAATACCGGGGAGAAGAAAATATAACATTTAATGAACTGAGCAGGTGACAACTCCTCTCAAATGTCACTGGAAATATGGAGATAAATATGTTCAAAGTATAGAGAGTCATCTTCCAGTATAGTGTTTCTCATTTCTGTTTATATTCACTAGGGGCTGAATTTTGCCGGTGCTCAGAGTGCGGGTTCGGAGGCGGGTCCGCTGTCAAAATCAAAATGATTGACAGCGGGTTGGGAACCAGTCGCAGAACCCGCCTCCATGTAAGTTTCCAAAGTGTCAGGTCTGCGATTTCAGAACAGGCCCAACACCAAGCGGCGGGGAGGCAGTTGAGATACTTAACTGCTTGTTAAGTGCTTGCTTACTACTATTTTGCCAGCCTTTTTCTATTTTACCACATTTTTAACGGGGTTCACGTCGTTCGGAGATCACGTCAGGTAAGTAGGTTGGGTTCTCTATGTCTCCCCATTGCTGTGAATAGGTGACAGCTGCAAAAGTGGTATGAAAGCTACCATTTCACAGCTGGTCACTTTCCAATGTCAGAAGCTTGAGCCTTCAGGACTTGGAAGACACTTTGAGCTGTATACAACAACAATACCAACCTTCTCCGCAATCACCTGACACTGCACAGGACACAGGGCATCAGCACCTGACAACATTGCTGGCCGGGAGGCCAGCGATGGCATCACCATGGCCAGATTTACTTCACTTGACGCTGTACACCCTGGCTGCCACATGATGCGCCAGATTAACACCACCCCACGCCATCACCATAAAGCATTCCTACAATGACCAAGCCATTCCTTTCACATTCATCACCATTGTGGGGGATACCGTTATGTCTCACCATTCACTGGAACTCACTAAGACATTTCCAAAGGTGAGCACAGATCTGTACAATAAGGCAAAGTGTTGAAAATAAAGATTTCAATGTTTCACAACACACTAACAGAAAATTTACATGAACATTGCATAAAACACTGAAGTGCCTACACTTGTGTGTTGCTAGTTGGTATGATTGCACTAAGATGAGGGTGAGTGTGAGGGGTGGCTAGTGAGATGGGGAAGTGATAATGTAGATAGAGAGGGATGGGTGGAGGTGCAAGGTAAGTTGGTGTGAGTAAGGATGTGCAGGAGTAGGGTAGGGAAGGCAGAGTGATGGGGATGTGATGAATGGCACAACAGGATGAGTGTGGCTTTGCAGTAACGTTTCGTGATCTACTGAGATCATTGAAAGGTTTGTGCCACTGCAGCCTGACGACATCCCTGCTTGTGTCCTCCTGTGCAATGTGCAACCAGGCTGCTTTGATCTCCTGGGGAGGTCTCTTCCGCCCTTGGAAGGGAAGAGAACCTCCCTGTGTGCTGTGACTCCCTCCATAAGCATATGGAGGGAGACATGGGAGAGCCTAGGTGCAGCCGTGCACCTTTGTGCAGTGCTTGGCAGTGTTTACAGCACCTCAATGCTGCACAACACTGACAGCATAACTGTCAAAATCAATGTGGGCATGGTCCCTTTAAGGAAACCAGCTGATGTCGCGTCATCAAATGACGTCATCAGACCCACTTCCTTTTAATTGGCCGGGAAACCCACAGGGCGGGCTTAACAAGCCCTATTAACGGAAAATCCTTTTTACAGCGCGGCTGCAGCTGGGAACGGGACTGGAACCCGCCAACCACCTCTCCCGCCGTAATCCCACCTCTGCTGGCGAAATCGCGGCCTAGGTGTTTATTTTGAGGCACCAATATGCTACACTGTGACAATGCTCAGACAGGCTCTGGCTGGATTTTGATTCAGGGGTGGGCTGGGGTCGTGTAATCTGCATTTCGTGTTAGCCACCCAATTCTAAATCGATGTAGGAGGATGATGCAATTTTAACTTAATTGGCCAATTGAGTTCCAACGTGTGGGAACCCATGGCCAATGAGTTTTTCCAGTCTGAAAGTCGCCTCCGATGACGTCATCATTGCTGCTGTATTTAAGGTCTGCAACAAGCCTTGCTTCTTCTGCAGACTGCCAATCTTTTGGCCTTTGCAGTGAGAGGGTCCTGGAGGAAGAATGGCCAGCCTAGGTCTGCTCTCAGGTTCGATGACGTTGCCCTGCTAGCTCTAGTAGAGGGAGCAAGAGCACATAAAGAGGTGCTCTTCCCTTCTTCAGGGAGGAAGAAGCCTCCCCAGCAGACCAAGGCTGTGTGGATCCAGGTGGCAGAGGAGGTCAACTCGTTGTCAGTAACCCGCAGAACCTGGCTTCAGTGCAGGAAGAGATTTCATTACGTTCTGCACACTGGAAAAGTGATTATGAATTTCCCATCACCCTCAATCTGATCCCCATTGCCTCTCCTCACCAGCACTCAGCTTTAGCAATCTCTTCCTCCACATTCCACTTGACACTGACATCCATGCACCCTTACCCATTCCCTCTCTCTCTATGGTTACATTCACCTAACTATTCGACTATGCAGCCCACACACTCCCTATCACTGTGATGCTATGAAAACAACTGACAACACACAGGGAGGGCCCTTGGTCTTGCCACCTCACTCCATCTTTGTCTCCTTCTAAGTATCTATGCTATGGATTCTCTACACTCACTCCTTCATTCTCACTCAACCTACACTTGTCTCCCTCACTGCAGGAAAAGAGAGCTCATAATAAGAGAGAAAGAGCGAGGACAGGCGGAGGGCCACCCTCAGTAGCCCACCTCACCCCTTGGGAGGATGCGGTCCTGGAGATCCTGGGAGTGGAGTACGATGCGCAAGTGGGGGACGGACAGACGGGTGCATCACAGCAAGCTGGTGACAGAATAGTTTTCCATCTCTCTCAATGAAATTGCATGAGTCGCTGATAATGATTCTGAAGCTCTAACAGATGGACTTATGATCATCTGCAATATGCAATGTGCATGTAACCTTGGCATCACATCTCTGACTCTTTCCTTTACTCCCCCACAGGACCATCACAAGCACCCATCCCCACTAGCCAGGAGGAAGAGCCTGAGCATCCAGACTCCTCAGAGGAAGCTGCAACCTCTGAGGGCGCAGCGTCAGCAGAATTCAGCGCACCCAGCACCAACGCAGACACTCACACCTCGGTGGGACCTTCACGAGATAGAGTAGTGTTGTCACCTGGTGTATCGCAGCTCACAAGTGAGCATCAGCAGATTGTGGAGACAGGGACAGCAGTGGAGAGTCCTAGTCGGAGGGCGCAGGACTCTGCCAGCTCGGCTCAGTTCCATGTCGACCCTCTGCCTCTGGGTCCATCCATAAGATCAGCGGCGCTGGAACTCCAGGAACAGATACAGAAGTCTCTGGCAGGTTTTGTCTCCAGGGTCGCTGCGAGTGTGGAGCGAATGGAGGAGTCCATTGCGAACATGAGCAGAGCCTTTGTGGAGTCATTGGCGCATGAACACATCACCATGGAAAGGATGGCACCCTCCATGGAGGTGATAAGTCGCCAGAGTGCTGAAAACATGGTGAGTGTTCTGAATAGAATGACATCGCTGGAGGAGCGATGGTCAGCTATTGAACAGAGAAACCAGACCTTCATGGAAATCCTGCTGAGTAGGACTGCCAGTGCAGATACGGCTCCCCATGGCCATCCTGATGTGCAGCAAGGTGCTCTCAAACCACTTGCAAGCACTGAGGGGGACCTGACCCATGAGAGGGAAGTTGGTGGCAGACATCAAGGAAGTGGGGGCTGCTCTCCAGGCATTCACACTTCCATGCCACTGCAGAGCCCTCAGTCAGAGCCCCACCAGAGTCCACACCCATCTGAGATCGGCGTCTCAACCCCTGCACAGCCGCAGGAGCAGCAGACTGTTGCCGAGCCCTTACAGGTTCGCAACCCCAGAGAACGTCCGCCAAAGGTGTCGAGACAGGAGCAGCAGGAAAGTGAGCAAGGGGCCTCCACATCTGCTGAAGGCACAGGGGAAGCACCATGTAGGAGCACGCGTAAGAGAAAGATACTGCACAAATAGTCACAAGGGTAGTCACTTGGGTGAAATTTGATGTTTTATGTTAAAAAGCCATCAGATGATTACTGTAAATAAAAAATCTGATGCCTACTGCTATAGTTGTGGCGTGTGTCATTTCACTAATGGGACTTCCACATTGAGGGCTTAGGATTACTTGGTATATGCCTCAGTTGAGGAAGCGCTCAGTGAAGGTGGCGAGAGGGGTTTCCCAGGAGGTCACACTGGAGATGGCTGTCAGGCTCCAACCTTCCACAGCTGTGGTTATGCCTTCTAAAAGTTCCCCCAGACCTGAGACAACAAAGTCCTACCACCTGCAAATGATGGCTGATCAAATATCCTATTTAATGGTGGAGCTGCAGCTAATAGTCAGCAATCTAATTGTGCTCCCGCCAGGTTTCACCGTCGTGTTTCAGAACAGGCATGCTTCACGTCGGAAAAGGGTTAAAATCACCAAGGCCTATCAAAATGGCATTATAGAGGCAATTTAGTGCTTGTTAAGGGCCTTAACGGCCTATCCCGCCTCTTGGAGGCGGGACGGAGACGGGGCCAGTAGACACGATTTAATTAAAATTGCTTGGAGGCGTGATGGAGGCGGGGTTGTGCCCGCCTGCCAGTTTTTGCAATTTTAACCCCCCACATGCCTCCAATCCCGCCTCAACGGCCCGATGAAAATCGAGCCCTCTATCCTCACTTACTGCACGTTGATCTCAGTAATTGGTTGGAGTTCCTTCTTCCTCTTTCCATTCGTTTTCTCGCCTCACATCCTCCTCTCCTAAATGCACTAATACCTTGCTAATGCCAGCAGAAACACTCCAGCTCGAGTGCATATCCTTTATGTGTGAGCCTAGACAGTTAGGGGTGCATTTTCACTGGCGTTCACCTCCTTGTTCACCCTAACTTCAATGAAAGAGTCAAGAAAACCCTGCAAAAATGGCAAGATCAGCATTTAGAAACATAGAAACATAGAAGATAGGAGCAGGAGTAGGCCATTCGGCCCCTCGAGCCTGTTCCACCATTTAATGAGATCATGGATGATCATCCAAATTCAGTACCCTGTCCCTGCTTTCTCCCCATATCCCTTGATCCCTTTAGCCTTAAGAAATATATCTAACTCCTTCTTGAATATATTTAATGAATTGGCCTCAACTGCCCTGTGTGGCAGAGAATTTCACAGGTTCACCACTCTCTGGGTGAAGAAATTCCTCCTCATCTCAGTACTAAATGGCTTACCCCTTATCCTTAGACTGTGACTCCTGGTTCTGGACTTCCCCGCCATCGGGAACATCCTTCCTGCATCTAGTCTGTCTAGTCCTGTTAGAATTTTATAAGTTTCAATGAGATCCCCTCTCATTCTTCATTTATGCCACAGACCCCCATGGAAAGTCACCCCTTAATGTTAACAGGCAATTTTGAGCCTGTTTCTGTCCTCACCCCACATGCGTACATATTCAGGCTGGATTTTCCTCATCTGTGGCAGTAGAACTGGTCTTATACCCATCGGTGTTGTACTGCCACAAACACACCCCATTTTCCTCAATGCAACTTCATCACATATCCATGGCAGCCTCCACGCGCTATTAGCGCCCTCTACAGACATAATCAGTAAGATGCTCTTGTCACTGCTATATGTTAAGAATGACTTGGAGCAAGATGGGGAATTGTCCATGTGGAAGAGTAATGATCTCACAATGGTAGCCGTGGCAATTGTGGAGGAGAGTCAGCCAGTGACTGAGTTGAGTTTACTGCAAAAATGGGACCTCATGGCAAGATTCATTTGGCAGTGGGCTCAGATCTCTTTTATGAGCTGTGGCTGGAGCTATCTGCCAGCTGGCACACTTCAGTTACTGCTTTGTGAGTGAAGCACAGACTTCTCAGCTTTGCTGAGCATCTGCAGACAGGGAGACATGAATACCAATGGCCAGGGACCAGAAGTCACCTGCTGTCCCTGTTCAATCTGGCATTCCTTCAGTGGGCCTCCTGATCCTGGAACTGGATAGTGAAATCAAGAAGGAAAGGGGTAAATCCTGATTTTGTGAAGGACTTTTGACGGGGAGAGTGGTTCCTGCTCATCAAAGCTGGGCAATACCTTATGATTTTCCCCCAGTTTGCTTTATTAGTTACTAGCAGGGGGGGCCCGGCGTTGCCAGGGCAGTTTAGAGGGCTGCGTGGTTGACGGCCGGCCGCTGCCGCTCCCCCGCTGTGTATCGGGCTGCGTGGTTGACGGCCGCCCGCTGCCGCTCCCCCGCTCTGTGTCTCGGGCCGAGCGGTTGTGAGGCCCGGCCCGAGTGACCCCAACTCACCTCCCGCTCCGGCGGGCGGACGCAGCTGCCTGGCTCGCTGTTGAGGAAAAGCAGGGGAAAAAATGGCGGCGAAGTTTCGGGAGGCTGCAGGATTAGGTCCGGCCCGTGATGCACCGATTGGTCAACCATCAGGTCACTGAACTGTAGGATTGGTCAACCATCACGTCACTCAACGCTAATGAGCGGTAGGATTGGTCAACCGCTAATGAGCGGATTTTTGAACGTTTTTTGTATACTGTCTGAACAATTTTTGTCTGACCAAAAAGTAAATATGCCTATGACACTCCCCTGATCATCAGCTTTCTTTTGATATAACATATGTGTAGGTACGCTCTATAACTTTTGAGTGTATAGCGGACAGACAGACAGATAGACAGATAGACAAACAGACAGATAGACAGATAGACAAACAGACAAACCAACCACTTTATATATATAAGAATAGATTTGTTACCTAATCACCACTTTTTAATTTATCTGATGTTCCTATTTACTTTGTCAACCTTGGTGATGTCGAAGGCCCTGCCCTTCACTTAGGTTTCCCAATAATAAAAAATATAAAACACACTATTCACATAAGTAACATATATATATTTCTTGCACTTCTTCTTAAATGCATCTAGGCATCATGTTGACTGATTTATTGCTGTTAAAGAGCCAATGTTGCCATACATTTTTTACATTCATGCACATCATGGCAAGGAACATAATGACCAAATCGATTTAGTTACACGATCATGTCACCAATCATATCAGCCATCACAAATTTATTAGTGGCGCATCAGTTTTAACAAAATCGACTAAGGAGTACAAAGAAAAGCACACAGTTAAAAGCTTGCTAATATATCATGTGCTCTGGGGTGTGAAATTTCCCTGGTGACCAGTGTGGTATTACTGCAGCAGAATTTTCAGAACCAGGATATGAGTTTGCCCAAAAACACTAATATGCCAATTACTTCATTTTTTCACTAAAATCCCCCTCCAAAAATTGTGATGAGTGTTCTTTTTTCTTACAAGAAATAAAGTCAAACATGTGCTGCATTAACATGACCACGGTATAATATGATGTTGCACAAAGCAAGTCGAAGAATATGGTCTCCCTCAACTGTCTCTTGTATTATGATACAGTGGCCCTCTCTGTCTCCACCCTTCTGCTTCTCTGCCTCTATTTTCCTTGTTTCATTTTGGTACTGCACACCATTACATTTGTATATAAAATATATAAATTATATCCAAATATATATTATATATAAGATTAACATATGCATATAGTCTGAGTAAAAGCAATAAACAATGGAAAGGTGTGGATTATTGGTTTTACCTTTTGTTCTGAAAGTAAGATAAATATACATTACATCATTACTAAAGGACTGATTCCATGAATCACAGAATCACAGAAACCCCACTGTGCAGATAGAGGCCATTTCGGCCCATCGAGCCTGCACCGACACATATCCCACCCGATCCCCGTAACCCCTACACCAACACATATCCCACCCTATCCCTGTAACCCCACGTATTTAATCCCCCTAACACTAAGGGTCAATTTATCATAGCCAATCAACTTAACCCGCACATCTTTGGACTGTGGGAGGAAACCGGAGCACCCGGAGAAAACCCACGCAAACACGGGGAGAATGTGCAAACTCCACACAGACAGTCACCCGAGGCCGGATTCGAACCCGGGTCCCTGGCGCTGTGAGGCAACAGTGCTAACCACTATGCCACCGTGCTGCCCATATTTGTGAGCAAACATTAATCATTTATTTCTTACACTGTTACGCACTAACTGTCATGCAAGTTTCTATTTTTTTTGCACTGAAACAAACAATATTTAAAGCAGCCATTCTCAATACTGAGTGACATTAGTCAGAATACACTCCATCCTGGCCTCTCTCGCTATATACAGTCCTTTCATCAGTCTGCTAACTTTAATCCCTGCTGCTGTACATGTAGAGGGTCCAGTCCATTTGCAAACCAATAAGATTAGTTACAAACTGGAATGGAATGCCTGTGAATCAATTACTGATATTACAAGGGGAAAATCACTCTGGGAAGAAGGACTTTCAATGTCGGTTAGGAAAGATTATTAAACATTGTTCCACTCTGAGAGATGAGTTTTATACGCCATCAGGTTCAAAGATGTTGTTTTGATCAGTTCTAAGTTTTTAATACATTTCAGTGATGAGATTGCTCTCTAAGGGCAGGAAAGATATAATTCAAGTTCTTAACAATAGTAGCTAACTTATGCTGGACTCAGCAGATATTTAAATTACTGGACCTCCTCTGATCAAGAGCCCATGAGCAAGACTGGATGCTAGCTTATGGATCAGACTCGAGATGAGATCAGGGATCAGAGTAGAGATGAGACCAGGGATCAGGCTAGATACAAGACCATGGATCAGACTAGAGATGAGACCAGGGATCAGACTAGAGATGAGACCAGGGATCAGACAAGAGATGAGACCAGGGATCAGACTAGATACAAGACCATGGATCAGACTAGAGATGAGACCAGGGATCAGACTAGAGATGAGACCAGGGATCAGACAAGAGATGAGACCAGGGATCAGACTAGATACAAGACCATGGATCAGACTAGAGATGAGACCAGGGATCAGACGAGAGATGAGGCCAGGGATCAGACTAGATACAAGACCATGGATCAGACTAGATAAGAGACCATGGGCTGGATTTTCATTCAGAAGTCGGGTTGGAGGCGGGACTACAACTTTTGGGGTTGTAATCCCGCCTCCATCGAGTTGCGGCCAATCCACATGATTTTAACTTGCTTGACCTTGTTGAGCCCGCCCAGCGGGCTCAGCAGGCCAATTAAGGGCCACCCGGCAACAGGTGATGTCACAGACTGAAATTTCATCTGTCAAGACGTTTTGACAGATGAAATATCAGTGTTTCACAGCTGTTTGAAGCTGTCAAACACTGACAGTCTTACTTCTAACCTGAGTCCTTCGCCACAAACTCAGTTAGAAATCTCTCCTGCACAGAAAGCTGCAGGCTGTCACTTTTGACAGATCGCAGCCATTCTGCTTTCTGTGCCGGTGAGATGAGGGACTCCCCGAACCTAAAGGAAGGAAGGCTGAAAAGGTAAGAAAAAGTATATAAAACTTATTTAATCACTTTAGACACGCCAAACACACTTACCTTTGCACTCATGCACACATCACTCACCGGACCACCGACATCTCGACCCCTCCAAGCCCTTCAAACCGACGGCCCGACTCCTCCAACTTGGCGTGGTTTGGAGCCGTCAGGATTCCCACAGTTCAAGCTTAAAAATAGGGATTAGGCTAAAAACTGCCTGTTAACTACCGACTAGATATGTTAACAGGCAGTTAATTGGCACCAATCCCTACCTGCCTCGGTTAGGCGGGTCCCAGTGCGGGGCGGGTACCCGCCTCCTTTGAAATTGGCACGGAGGCGGTTTGGGGCGGGATGGGGTCGGGACCCATGATTTCGGGAATTTAAACCCCCGCACGCCTTCAAACCCGACTGCACGGCACACTGAAAATCGAGCCCCATGGATCAGACTAGATACGAGGCCATGGATCAAATTAGATACAAGGCCACGGATCAGACTAGATGTGAGACCAGGGATCAGACTAGATACGAGACCACGGATCAGACTAGAGACGAGACCACGGATCAGACTAGAGACGAGACCACGAATCAGACTAGATACTAGACCAAGGATCAGACTAGAGACGAGACCAAGGATCAGACTAGAGACGAGACCATGGATCAGACTAGATGCTAGACCAAGGATCAGACTAGAGACGAGACCATGGATCAGATTAGATACGAGACCATGGATCAGACTAGATATGAGACCATGGATCAGACTAGAGACAAGACCATGAATCAGACTAGAGATGAGACCAGGGATCAGACTAGATACGACACCAGGGATCAGACTAGATATGAGACCAGGGATCAGACTAGATGCAAGACCAGGGATCAGACTAGATACGAGACCAGGGATCAGACTAGATACGAGACCAGGGATCAGACTAGATATGAGACCAGGGATCAGACTAGATATGAGACCATGGATCAGACTAGATACGAGACCATGGATCAGACTAGATACAAGACCACAGATCAGACTAGATATGAGACCAGTGATCAGAGTAGATATGAGACCAGGGATCAGACTAGAGACGAGACCAGGGATTAGACTAGAGATGAGACCATGGATCAGACTAGATACGGGACCAGGGATCAGACTAGAGATGAGACCATGGATCAGACTAGAGACGAGACCAGGTATCAGACTAGATATGAGACCAGGGATCAGACTAGATATGAGATCAGGGATCAGACTAGAGACGAGACCAGGGATCAGCCTAGAGACGAGACCAGGGATCAGCCGAGATCTGAGACCATGGATCAGACGAGATCTGATACCACGGATCAGACTAGAGACGAGACCATGGATCAGAGGAGATCTGAGACCAGCGATCAGCCGAGATCTGAGACCATGGATCAGACTAGATATGAGACCATGGATCAGACTAGAGACGAGACCATGGATCAGACTAGAGAGGAGACCATGGATCAGACTAGAGAGGAGACCATGGATCAGACTAGAGAGCAGACCATGGATCAGGCTAGAGAGGAGGCCAGGGATCAGACGAGATCTGAGACCATGGATCAGACTAGAGACGAGGCCATGGATCAGACTAGAGAGGAGACCATGGATCAGACTAGAGAGGAGAGCATGGATCAGCCGAGATCTGAGACCATGGATCAGACTAGAGAGGAGACCGTGGATCAGACTAGAGAGGAGATCATGGATCAGACGAGATCCGAGACCATGGATCAGACTAGAGAGGCGACCATGGATCAGACTAGAGAGGAGACCATGGATCAGACTAGAGAGGAGACCATGGATCAGACTAGAGAGGAGACCGTGGATCAGACTAGAGAGGAGACCGTGGATCAGACTAGAGAGGAGACCATAGATCAGACTAGAGAGGAGACCATGGCTCAGATTAGAGAGGAGACCATAGATCAGACTAGAGAGGAGACCATGGCTCAGATTAGAGAGGAGACCATGGATCAGACTAGAGAGGAGACCATGGATCAGACTAGAGAGGAGACCATAGATCAGACTAGAGAGGAGACCATGGCTCAGACTAGAGAGGAGACCATGGATCAGACTAGAGAGGAGACCATGGATCAGACTAGAGAGGAGACCATGGATCAGACTAGAGAGGAGACCATGGATCAGACTAGAGAGGAGACCGTGGATCAAACTAGAGAGGAGACCATGGATCAGACTAGAGAGGAGACCACGGATCAGACTAGAGAGCAGACCATGGATCAGACTAGAGAGGAGACCATGGATCAGACTAGAGAGGAAACCATGGATCAGCCGACATCTGAGACCATGGATCAGACTAGAGAGGAGACCATGGATCAGACGAGATCTGAGACCATGGATCAGATGAGATCTGAGACCATGGATCAGACTATAGAGGAGACCAGGGATCAGATTAGAGAGGAGACCATGGATCAGACTAGAGAGGAGACCATGGATCAGACTAGAGAGGAGACCATGGATCAGACTAGAGAGGAGACCATGGATCAGACTAGAGAGGAGACCATGGATCAGACTAGAGAGGAGACCATGGATCAGACTAGAGAGGAGACCATGGATCAGACTAGAGAGGAGACCATGGATCAGACTAGAGAGGAGACCATGGATCAGACTAGAGAGGAGACCATAGATCAGACTAGAGAGGAGACCATGGCTCAGAATAGAGAGGAGACCATGGATCAGACTAGAGAGGAGACCATGGATCAGACTAGAGAGGAGACCATGGATCACACTAGAGAGGAGACCATGGATCACACTAGAGAGGAGACCATGGATCACACTAGAGAGGAGACCATGGATCAGGCTAGAGAGGAGACCAGGGATCAGACTAGAGAGGAGATCAGGGATCAGACTAGAGAGGGTCCCATTGATCAGACTAGAGAGGAGACCATGGATCAGACTAGAGAGGAGACCATGGATCAGACTAGAGAGGAGACCATGGATCAGACTAGAGAGCAGACCATGGATCAGACTAGAGATGACACCAGGGATCAGACTAGAGAGGAGACCAGGGATCAGACTAGAGAGGAGACCATGGATCAGACGAGATCTGAGAGCATGGACCAGACTAGAGAGGAGACCATGGATCAGACTAGATACAAGACCACAGATCAGACTCGATATGAGACCAGTGATCAGAGTAGATATGAGACCAGGGATCAGACTAGAGACGAGACCAGGGATTAGACTAGAGATGAGACCATGGATCAGACTAGATACGGGACCAGGTATCAGACTAGAGATGAGACCATGGATCAGACTAGAGACGAGACCAGGTATCAGACTAGATATGAGACCAGGGATCAGACTAGATATGAGACCAGGGATCAGACTAGATATGAGATCAGGGATCAGACTAGAGACGAGACCAGGGATCAGCCTAGAGACGAGACCAGGGATCAGCCAAGATCTGAGAACATGGATCAGACGAGATCTGATACCACGGATCAGACTAGAGACGAGACCATGGATCAGAGGAGATCTGAGACCAGCGATCAGCCGAGATCTCAGACCATGGATCAGACTAGATAAGAGACCATGGATCAGACTAGAGATGAGACCATGGATCAGACTAGAGAGGAGACCATGGATCAGACTAGAGAGGAGACCATGGATCAGACTAGAGAGCAGACCATGGATCAGACTAGAGAGGAGGCCAGGGATCAGACGAGATCTGAGACCATGGATCAGACTAGAGAGGAGACCATGGATCAGACTAGAGAGGAGACCATGGATCAGCCGAGATCCGAGACCATGGATCAGACTAGAGAGGAGACCATGGATCAGACTAGAGAGGAGACCATGGATCAGACTAGAGAGGAGACCATGGATCAGACTAGAGAGGAGACCATGGATCACACTAGAGAGGAGACCAGGGATCAGACTAGAGAGGAGACCATGGATCAGACTAGAGAGGAGACCACGGATCAGACGAGATCTGAGACCATGGATCAGACCAGAGAGGAGACCATGGATCAGACTAGAGAGGAGACCATGGATCAGACTAGAGAGGAGACCATGGATCAGACTAGAGAGGAGACCATGGATCAGACTAGAGAGGAGACCATGGATCAGACTAGATACGAGACCATAGATCAGACTAGAGAGGAGACCATGGCTCAGATTAGAGAGGAGACCATGGACCAGACTAGAGAGGAGACCAGGGATCAGACTAGATACGAGACCAGGGATCAGACTAGATATGAGACCATGGATCAGACTAGATACGAGACCATGGATCAGACTAGATACGAGACCATGGATCAGACTAGATATAAGACCATGGATCAGACTAGAGAGGAGACCAGGGATCAGACTAGATACAAGACCATGGATCAGACTAGATACGAGACCATGGATCAGACTAGAGACGAGACCATGAATCAGACTAGAGACGAGACCATGAATCAGACTAGAGATGAGACCAGGGATCAGACTAGAGATGAGACCAGGGATCAGACTAGATATGAGACCATGGATCAGACTAGAGGTGAGACCAGGGATCAGACTAGATATGAGACCAGGGATCAGACTAGAGATGGGACCAGGGATCAGACTAGAGATGAGACCAGGGATCAAACTAGATACGAGACCAGGGATAAGACTACAGATGAGACCAGGGATCAGACTAGATATGAGGCCATGGATCAGACTACATATGAGACCAGGGATCAGACTAGATATGAGACCACAGATCAGACTAGATATGAGACCAGTGATCAGACTAGATATGAGACCAGGGATCAGACTAGAGACGAGACCAGGGATTAGACTAGAGATGAGACCATGGATCAGACTAGATACGGGACCAGGGATCAGACTAGAGATGAGACCACGGATCAGACTAGAGACGAGACCAGGTATCAGACTAGATATGAGACCATGGATCAGACTAGATATGAGACCAGGGATCAGGCTAGATATGAGACCAGGGATCAGACTAGATATGAGACCAGGGATCAGACTAGATATGAGATCAGGGATCAGACTAGAGACGAGACCAGGGATCAGCCTAGAGACGAGACCAGGGATCAGCCGAGATCTGAGACCATGGATCAGACGAGATCTGATACCACGGATCAGACTAGAGACGAGACCATGGATCAGAGGAGGTCTGAGACCAGCGATCAGCCGAGATCTGAGACCATGGATCAGACTAGAGAGGAGACCATGGATCAGACTAGAGAGGAGACCATGGATCAGACTAGAGAGGAGACCATGGATCGGACTAGAGAGCAGACCATGGATCAGACTAGAGAGGAGGCCAGGGATCAGACGAGATCTGAGACCATGGATCAGACTAGAGACGAGACCATGGATCAGACTAGAGACGGGACCATGGATCAGGCTAGAGAGGAGACCATGGATCAGACTAGAGAGGAAACCATGGATCAGCCGAGATCTGAGACCATGGATCAGACTAGAGAGGAGACCATGGATCAGACGAGATCTGAGACCATGGATCAGATGAGATCTGAGACCATGGATCAGACTATAGAGGAGACCAGGGATCAGATTAGAGAGGAGACCATGGATGAGACTAGACAGGAGACCATGGATCAGACTAGAGAGGAGACCATGGATCAGACTAGAGAGGAGACCATGGATCAGACTAGAGAGGAGACCATGGATCAGACTAGAGAGGAGACCATGGATCAGACTAGAGAGGAGACCATGGATCAGACTAGAGAGGAGAGACCAGGGATCAGACTAGAGAGGATACCATGGATCAGACTAGAGAGGATACCATGGATCAGACTAGAGAGGAGACCATGGATCAGACTAGAGAGGAGACCATGGATCAGACTAGAGAGGAGACCATGGATCAGGCTAGAGAGGAGACCATGGATCAGACTAGAGAGGACACCGGGGATCAGACTAGAGAGGAGACCAGGGATCAGACTAGAGAGGAGACCATGGATCAGACGAGATCTGAGAGCATGGACCAGACTAGAGAGGAGACCATGGATCAGACTGGAGAGGAGACCATGGATCAGACGAGATCTGAGACCATGGATCAGACTAGAGAGGAGACCATGGATCAGACTAGAGAGGAGACCATGGATCAGACTAGAGAGGAGACCATGGATCAGGCTAGCGAGGAGACCATAGATCAGACTAGAGAGGAAACCATGGATCAGACTAGAGAGGAGACCATGGATCAGACTAGAGAGGAGACCATGGATCAGACTAGAGAGGAGACCATGGATCAGACTAGAGAGCAGACCATGGATCAGACTAGAGAGGAGACCAGGGATCAGACTAGAGAGGAGACCATGGATCAGACTAGAGAGGAGACCATGGATCAGACGAGACCTGAGACCATGGATCAGACTAGAGAGGAGACCATGGATCAGACTAGAGAGGAGACCATGGCTCAGATTAGAGAGGAGACCATGGACCAGACTAGAGGGGAGACCATGGATCAGACTAGAGAGGAGACCATAGATCAGACTAGAGAGGAGACCATGGCTCAGACTAGAGAGGAGACCATGGATCAGACTAGAGAGGAGACCATGGATCAGACTAGAGAGGAGACCATGGATCAGACTAGAGACGAGACCACGGATCAGACTAGAGAAGAGACCACGGATCAGACTGGATACGAGGCTAAGGAAAGGATCAGACTAGAGACGAGACCAAGGATCAGACTAGATACTAGACCAAGGATCAGACTAGAGACGAGACCATGGATCAGATTAGATACGAGACCATGGATCAGACTTCATATGAGACCATGGGTCAGACTAGAGAAGAGACCATGAATCAGACTAGAGATGAGACCAGGGATCAGACTAGATACGAGACCATGGATCAGACTAGATACAAGACCATGGATCAGACTAGATACGAGTCCATGGATCAGACTAGATATAAGACCATGGATCAGACTAGATATAAGACCATGGATCAGACTAGAGAGGAGGCCATGGATCAGGCTAGAGAGGAGACCATGGATCAGACTAGAGAGGAGACCAGGGATCAGACTAGAGAGGAGACCAGGGATCAGACTAGAGAGGAGACCATGGATCAGACGAGATCTGAGAGCATGGATCAGACTAGAGAGGCGACCATGGATCAGACTAGAGAGGAGACCATGGCTTAGACTAGAGAGGAGACCATGGATCAGACTAGAGAGGAGACCATGGATCAGACTAGAGAGGAGACCAGGGATCAGACTAGAGAGGAGACCATGGATCAGACTAGAGAGGAGACCATGGATCAGACGAGATCTGAGACCATGGATCAGACTAGAGAGGAGACCATGGATCAGACGAGATCTGAGACCATGGATCAGACGAGATCTGAGGCCGTGGATCAGACTAGAGAGGAGACCATGGATCAGACTAGAGAGGAGACCATGGATCAGACGAGATCTGAGACCATGGATCAGACTAGAGAGGAGACCATGGATCAGGCTAGAGAGGAGACCATGGATCAGACTAGAGAGGAGACCATGGATCAGACGAGATCTGAGGCCAGGGATCAGACTGGATGCTCATCCGATGGAGAAATTCACTGGTTCTGCCAAGGCACTGAAAGATTGCTTCGATGGATTACTTTAGTGGAGACTGTACAGTTTCCTTTAACTCAGAGATGGCTAATCATGTTGATTTTAACACACATAGTTAATTAGTATAGATAGTCCAACTACAACTATATATCTTGCAATTGGTTAACCTTGCACAGTACTGCAAATCATCTAATTTAGACTGTAAACACCAGACAATGCTCCTTATAGGCAGCTTGCTGATGGGAGCATGGGAAATCCGACAGGGCTGCCACAATTTAAAGGTAGCCTGTAGTCTCTTAAGGGAAAGTGCAATTTTCAAGGGTGGTCAGTGGATAACAAACTACTAAAGCAGCAGTCAGCATGACATCGTCGAGGGCCCCCGACCCCGATTCTGCTATACAGCTGTGGAGATGCTCGTGAATCATGTGAAGAACAGGAAGGGGGTCCTTTTTCCCTCCAATGGGCAACAAATGTCTCATTAAATTAGCCTGTAACAGTGGAGAGAGGTGGCTGAGCAGATCAATGCCAGCAGCATTTTGCTGCAGTCCAGGAAGGCAGTTAAGAACTTCACCAGGGCTAATAAGATAAAATTTCCTTTCACATCTCTCTTACTCTCTGTACAGCCTTACACTACCCTACTTTAGCCCCGGTGCTAATCCTTCCACCCCTTACTTCCCCTGCCTCCCCTCAAATCAGCAGGGAACGCTTCACGACACCTCCTTTCAGCTTAACGCTTCACGACACCTTCGAAACCTGCTACTTCCCTTACAACTACTTCCCCTTCTTGGCCACACTTGCTGCTTCTTCCTGTAATCATGCACACTACGCTATGCCGCATCATGAATCTTGGAAACGCTTAAACAGGGCACATATTAACCCACTTTGACTCTTCATGCAAGAGATGTTGGCACATAACAGAAGGGAGAGTACGAGAATAGGGGGAGCTTCTGCCACTCTACTGACACTGACACCAATGGAAGAGGCTGCCATCGACATCATGGCCGAGAGAGGGCATGAAGCATTGGAAATGGTCAGGTTGGAGGCGATGCACAAGAACGTGCTTGAGCATCTTCCCTTTCTTTTCTCTCAACTTAATGCTCACACAATCACTCACACATGCGCACGCACACAGACACGCACACACAGCTGCTGCTGCATTGTGTTCCCACTCATCTGCTACTGCTTATCCTTGCCATTATGTATTAATTTTTATCACTCTGCCATTTTTCTAGGTCCTTCAAATAACTTGGTCCCATTGCCACACAAACTGAGGGGGGAATGCACGAGCACAGAAAGTGACACCCTGTGTGGTACAGATAGTAAGAGGGGTTTGCACTGAGTGCACCACTGAATACAAGTGAGTGGGAACAGGTGCAGATGGAAAGGATAGCCCAGGAAACTTCTTGCCAGATGTCAAGCTCACATCCTAGCTCTGCTAAGGAGAACAGATATGCAGGTGTGAGTGAAGTTCCTATCTATTTGGTCCCCCAGCCTGTTCAAAGCAGAGGAGATGGTAGAAGCCAGACCCTACATGGCACCAGTATGTGCATTCCTGAGTGATGCTACTACTGGGGCCAGAGACTCCTGGAAAGAGAGTCCAGCTGCAGAGCCCATAGAGGTGACTACATTCTCCATGGTATATTTCAGAGTGCTGATGCCTTGGTCCAAGACACCACACAAGTGGAAGTGGGCTCCTCCATACTCTCCAACTTGGTGCGACAGCTCTTAGGCAGGCAGTCCAGTGTTTTCAGCAATTGATGGTGCACATGGAAGATCTTTCTTTTAAAGGCTGGGCCCCTGAAATCTGCATCTCTGTCCTCTTCAACATGACTTGCCCTCCGGCGAGCTGTCTCCTGGGCTGTCCTATCCACTAGCACCGGCCCCTGCTCACCTATGCACTGTGAATCAGTGCAGACCCCTCTGACTCACTACCTATCCCAAACAGGGTGCTTGGTGCTGGTGCTTTGAATGGTAAGAGTGAATGCTGGTGCATCTTCCAGGGGGTGTTGTCCCACTCCATCTGTATAGCTGCAGGGTCTGAGCCATTGGATGGACCTAGCAAAAGGGGAGAGGCACAAGGGTTAGCATATAATGGGAGGGCTAAGTGGTAGAGCAGTGCAGCACCAAGTTGTCATTCTGTCTGTATGTATGTATGATTGTTTGAGGACAGAGATAAGATAATGGAAATAGCCAGGCACCATGCTACACTTGGCTTCCAGCCTTGCCATCTTAGATGTTTTGCATCTTTCCTGTGTCAATAATCTCCATGGCAGCATCCTCCATCAGAGTGAGGGCTTGGATGTTTACTACGGAGTGCTGATGCCTTGGCCCAAGACACCACACTCTCCCGGTCCTGGTCCTCTCTCTTTTGTTGCTTGCCAGTTTGTGCTCCAAGAAGAGTGGGAGTGGGTTAGTGTGTGGCACTTGAAAGGGTTGTGCAGCTTCATATAGTGTGCATGCTAAGGAGAGGTTGTAAGAGGGGGAGGTGCCTCCAGTGTGAAGTGTGAAAGGAGATTGAAGAACAGTGAAATGCACTCTAACTGCAACTGGATAGCAGCAACATTTTGTTTGTAGTGTACCAGTTCTGAGGGCAGAAGCAGGTGTTGAGTGTGCGATGTAGTGATGTTGTGTTGTGATTGGAGGAGAAGCATGTAGAGCAGGAGAGGAAAGGATTCATTCAGAGAAAAAGCTTAATTCAGAGAAAAAGATATAGAGGAAGATAAGTCCTGGTCAAATGATTGATCCTCTTCCTACACTGCAGCCAAGTCTGGGGGGAATGCTGCTGGCACTGACATGCTCTGCAATTTCTCTCCATGCCTGCTGACTGTTTTGCCTGAGCTTCCGTCTGCCATCAGAAGGAAAGAGGACCTCCTGCCTGGTCTTCACTTGCTCCAGTAGCACCTCTACAACAGCATCAGGGAAACAGGGAGCCCTGGAAGTCAACGTTCTCAGCAAACCACCACTGATAAACCACCTTCCCTTTGAGGTACACACTTGCTTTAAATGTGCATCAGGCCCACTGGATGTGCTGCCCTCCCAACAGTGAGCTGCCCGTCAATGCTGGAAATGGGTGGGGAGCTCAAAAACACGTGAATGAGGCCCAACCATCAAAATGGTTCAGGAATCTCACTGATGACATTCGGTTTTCCCGATTGCTCCTCCCATTGCCCGCTGAAAACAAAAATAGGCCCTAATATATCAAATATTGAACTGTTGGTACAACTTTAAACACAACACCATGTTCATCATTGGATTTCACTAGACTTAACATCTGGCCAAGTGTCAGTCTAACCAGATCTAAATAATTGGACAACCATTACTTCTTTGACCCTATGCCAAGTCTTTACTCTTCTGTGGAGTTAACACAGACTCTTTGTCAATATACTACTGCTAAGCACTTTTAAACTGGACATCAGCTATACTTTGAAAAGTTATATTATTTAATATAAGACTGTTTATTCATAAAGTTACTGAAAGTTCCCGTTGATATATTTAACCTTAAAGATTATCACAATTTTGACTTCAATGGAAAGGAAAATAGGTGGGGTATATAACGGGCAGCCTATCTGCTACCGCCAGCTTCGTGCCCCGTCGAAGTTGAATTTTACCCTCAGTCATTCATACAAGTTTACCCTTGAATTTCTCTTAGGGTAACAAGTTGCCGGTCAGTCAGGCAAAAAAATGGAGAGAAAAAAAACCTTACAAACAGCATTAAATGAAATACCTTACGAATAATAAATACAATGCTACTCCCAAGAACACAGTGTAACAGAATAGAATATCATGTTATATCACTATACCATGAGCCTACAGCTAGGCAGACTTGCTCGTTAACTTCACTACATTAAAGATTAAAGAGAATAATAATGACAGCAGACCATGAGAAAATCAGAGCAGTGAAGCCTTTAACAGGATGCCAGGGGAAGATTTCATCTGTTCCTTATTTTCAGCTAAAGAGAAAATTAATTCTTTGTACACGCAGTTACAATTTTGTTACGAATACTAGTGAAGGAATTCTTCCCCAACAAAAGTACAGAATTAGTGGTAATTAGCAATGATAGAAATAATATACTTTTTAAAAAGATCATCCTACTTTTAAAACAAACTCACACAGTGATATTTCTGGCTGACTAATTGAACTCGTGCATGATTCTACTTATTGATGAAACCTTTTCAACTGAAATGAATCCCAATATAAAATGTACAACAAAGAATAAGGAACTGCAATTAACAGCTTGTACCCTGACAATCACATGAAAATTTCTCCATCGCAAAGGTACTTTAACTGCATTGCTGAAACTTGATGAATTTTTAATGCACATGTAACAGTCTTTAGACTATTGGTACTAACTTACAATGGATCTATCCAAAGGAATGTGTGAACCGCAAAGAGCCCATCTATTTCCACATTCACAGCATGTCAACACTTTCAGATCACTTTCTATACAGAGGTGAGACCAGTTTAAAGAGGTGTAGTAGGAACCAGTAATATCCTTTAGTTGTACAGGTTTGAATCTAATGCTCCTTTGTACAACAAAATTAATTTCAGACTCTGTTGTAAGGGCATGCTCTAAATATTTTATGATGGTGAGGGGATGAATGATGTAAGGCATCATCGCCATCATTAGAACACTATTACATCCCATTTGTTTTCTCACTCACAGTACTGTACTTAAGGCAGCACAAGTACATCGAATAAAACCTTGTAATGGCATTTTTACCATTGGAAGCTTCGAAACCCTCTTTGAGCAAAGGCTTTTGCTCCTCCTATCTCTGTAATCTCCTCCTGTCCTACAATCACCACCCACCCACACCCCCACCGCCCACCGGGTATTCTTCATTACCCTGACACTGCTATTTTGTGTATCCATTGATCACTTTGCCCCAGCACTGACACCTGTGCTGTCAGCCACCTAGATCCACTGCTTTGCCAATTTCCTCTCCTCCTTTAAGACTCTCCTTAAAACCTACCTCTTTCACCAAGCTTCTGGTCATCCCTCCTAATCTCTCTGTTTTCCTTACTGTGAAGCACCTTGGGACATTTTTCTACGTTAAAGGTGCTTTTGTTGTCATTACCATCTTGAGTCTGATTTCCACGGGGGGAATTTTCCCAGCCCTGAGGAGGCGGGTTTGGAGGCGGGACTGCCGGGAAAATGGCAGAAACTGGGAGCGGGTACCAACCCCGCTCCCAATCCACCTCCGTTCCATCTTCCCGTGAGGCGGGTCCCCAAGTCGCGCAGCGACCCATCTCCTCGAGGTGGGAAGGGTATTAC
The DNA here is from genome assembly GCF_052327205.1 of Somniosus microcephalus. NCBI lineage: Eukaryota > Metazoa > Chordata > Chondrichthyes > Squaliformes > Somniosidae > Somniosus > Somniosus microcephalus. Next base: position 60,371,170 of record NC_140996.1, on the reverse strand, counting down.
AGCCAATTAACTGCCTGTTAACAGCTAGTTAACAGGCAGTTTTGAGGCTTTTCCCCATTTTACGCCTGCAACTACGGGTTTCCCGATGGCTGCGAACCTCACCAGGGTCAGCGAGGCGAGCAGTGGGTCTGCGGGGGTGAGAGGGATCAACATGTCAGATGTAGAGGTGAGTGATGGATGCAAGTGTGGAAAGGTAAGTATGAGAGGTGAGTGTAAAGTTTTTAAAGAAGTTTACTTACCTTTGCTTCTTTCTGCAGGCTTCAACTGTTGAGGATCCGGAGGTGCCTCATCTCAATGGCAGAGATGACAGAATGGCTGCTGCATTCTCAGATTCAGCAGCCATCTGCTTTCTGCTGAGGAGAGATTTTGGTGAGCCTTTGTGCAAGGGCTCCCCTTAGAACAGAGATTGTCAAAAAAATTTCGACAGATGAAGCGTCATACGCTGACGTCATCTGTCACCGGCTTTCCCTTAATTAGTCGGTAAACCCGCAGGGCGGGCTTAACAAGGCCAATCAAGGGAAAATAGCGTGGGTTTGTCATATGTCGCTGGGGGCGGGACTAGAACCCGGAAGGCAGCAGTCCCGCCCCCAACTCGTCTCGGCTGGCAAAATCCAGCCCCACATTACTGATTTGTATTAACATCGGAAAATGTTCCGGTCAGACTGGCAAAGTCACCAATCTGACTTTTGCACTAACTGTATTTGCACACGAGATCCACGTATACATAGTTTCCCTGTTGTTGCTAAATCTGTGGCTCAGTGTAAATGGGGTAATTTGGCACCGACTGGCACTGACTCAGTTTAACTACTTCAACTGGAGCTGACCCACTTCCAATGAAAGTGAGTTAACAATACAAAAGTGGCAATAGTCTATCCTCCCTGTAATAATGTTTTCTGCTATGTTCACTTTACAGAACCATTGACAACAGCAACTTCAGTAGAAGTGGAAGTGCAGGAAAGGGTTTAAGACTCAGCAAACAATGTTGTTTTTGTGGACCCCTCCAGAGGCAGCACCACCAATGATGACATTGGCCCTGAATTCTCGGTCAGAGGCTTCCCACGGGGAAATGCCTCTGATCCGCAAATAGAATGCCCGCGTACCTGAGGCCTCGGGATCCACGGAAACTCGCAGTCCTGGGCCGCTCCGGGTACCGCGGGTAGAGTCCCACGTATTTCTGGGTGCAGGCAGTCTTACGCCTACTTTTAACAGACATAAGAATTCCATGGGCATTTGCTGGGCAGAACTCTCCGCCTGTGGATGCCCTTTTCCCGGGGATGCGAATGATCTGTCTAGAAAATTCTTGACAGATCTCAAGTTCCGGGTTTTAGCGCATATGCACCTCATATGCACCCGTAGGGGCCACAAATTTCGGCCCAATATAATTATTGCCATCAGGACTGCAGATGCTCAATTTTTCTGGTCACCAGCAAATTGATCCACTTAGTCTGCCAGTACAGACAAGGAAAGTCCTCATTAGGGAAAGTACGGCTGCTGAAAACAAAGCCAAGAACCTGCATATGAACCTGTCCGGTGCTGTACATAATCCAAATAGAGCCTTTTCTGCAACACCTGGACCCTCAGGCAATATTGTAAAGTGCTTAACGTCATAAAGGAAGTACATATAAAGTGTCAACAACAGAAAAATTCTAGCGAGTTAACAATGCATATTAAATCAGACAGGAAATTTTAACCTAAAAAAAACGGGTGGGGGTAGTTAAATTGTTAAAAATGGGATTCCCGACCTGAACCCACCTCCAAATTGCCGACTTCCGATTTTAACGGAGGCGGGATGGGGCGGGCAGCCAACCTGCTCCCAGGAGGGGGGACGTCAATTTAAATATTATAATGAGGCTGGAAGCCTTTTTTTTAACCTCCATTTTGTTTTTAACTGCATGTGGATGGGCTTTACACAATTCTTAAAACCCGGCAGTTACAGCAAGACAAGGGCTCCTGGATCCAGGGTCCCTACCTAACCCACCCCCTGTGATCAGAGAACCCCCACGAGGCCTCCAATCACCCCCACCCCTCCTCCGCCACCGGCCTTCTCCCCCCCACCGATGTTGCGGAGGCCGGCTACGATCCTCTGGTGGCCGGCCGCGATCTTCCCTTCACCAACCCAATCAACTGGCCCCGATCCTCTCACTACCACCCACCCCCACTGTCTGCCCGACACCCCTCCCCCACGATCCTTTTAATGGCACAGCCTGATCCCCGATCCCTGGACGACCACCACCAACCCCCCCTCCCCGAACATTTTAATGGCACAGCCCGATCCCCGAACAACCCCCCCTCCCTCAATTCTTTTAACAGCCCGGCTCAATCCCTCCCCCGCCCTCCTCTGTGCGGCCTAGTGCCACAGGCCTATCCACCCGCAGCCAGCGAGCCTCAATCTGGCTGGCTGTGGGCAGGAAACTGAGGCCTCGCATGCAAATCAGGCCCTACTGTTAAAGTTGGTAGGGCCTGCGGGAAACCCGGGAGGTCTGGTTTCCTGACCGCCACAGCGCCCCCCCCCCCCTCCTTAAAATCCACCCTTATGGTGCATTTATCTTCCAGACCCACTTTGGTAAACAGTGCCAATATTTTGTTCTTTGTTAGAGAGAGTACTCCACAAGACATTGGGTACGAAATCAATTTGCTGTTACATAAAGAGTGGTTATGTGCACTTCAGGCTGTCATCACCACAAAACATCGCTGCACCTGCTGGCAAATATTTATGTCTGAGCTATGTGCGGACACCGGCTCTTTTGGTGGTGTGCCTATCCACCACGCCACCAGTCTACATCATTTACTGTGTTGCTTTGCCACCAACCATAGGACTGTCACAAAGTAAATGGGATATAAGAGGGCTGTGATGATCACCAGGCTGTTGTACATCATTCAATTTCTTACCTTCCTAAAATATTTAGAACAAATCCCTACAGCAGAGGCTGAAATTCAGTTTATTTACTGACTGCCTGTTTGCCCTCAGAAAATTTGTAGCGCAGCGCATTTCTTTGTTGCCTGGGGCTCTCACACTACTGACAGAAATGAAATCTACCATTTTAACTCTTTTACCAACGCTAAGAATGAGTAAAATGAGGTCTGGGCCCCACTATCCCTTTTTAATATTTTATATATTTAAAAGGTGGCATTTATGATGGTGTGCAGCCAGAGGTAACCAGAAATACTCTACTAGGAGAAACTATACTGGGGTATCAACAGGCAAGGTCCAGATTTCCGATGACCTAATGCATGCTCTACTAAGCTTGGATCACCAAGTGAGGGTTATCTCTGAATCAGACGGTCTGGGGATGACATTGTGTGACAGCAAGTTTCACAGGAGTATTGGGGTGTGAAACTCTATCACTGGTATTCAGTCCAGATTGATAAATGTGCCCAACATTTCTCCTTAGGGTAAAGTATCTCAAAAGAAACTTGTAAAATATTGTATATTTTTAATACTGAAGTACTTGGGGCTGATTCCCTAATGCAGGTTGTATTGCACCTGTCGTTACATGACATGCTGCCGAGGGAACAAGGGCTTCTGCAGGTGGGTGGAATGTCCACCCATGTACAGAACATCAGCCTCCAAAGGGAAGCAACAGCACTACTGAAGAACTTAAGGTGAAATTATTTATTTAAAATAATGTTTTATTAAGCAGCTCAGCGGCCGAATCACAATATTATTTCTGATTCTGCCACCAACAATGCTAAGTTAAGGCTTTAAAGAGTAAACAATCTGAAACTTTCCAGTAGTGGAATGATTCCACTGTCACTGTATTCCTACAGCCCATGTAGAATAGCAAACTTGAATGCGTGCTTCATTGCCTTTCATCCCTTGTGTGCCGATAGATCACATTGCAGAACTGAAGGATAAAAACAGGTTCATGTGAGAACCATTTGTAGTGAGATAAAGACCTAATTAAACAACGTACTACATTTCTGCAGGATCCCATGGGCAAAGCCAATAGCCAGGGCACCAACCCTGCATTAATTCCATCCTTTACACGTCGCTCAGTCTTGTCAAAGCCACATTTTAGTGACACTTTGCATTAACCTGGATCATAAACCCCCCTTTCATGTGAGAACAATATAGCCTGAGAAAAAATATTCTCACCATTTAAAACAAATTATTTAAATCTCACTCAGTCCCTGCTCTACACTAAATGGCCCCATGAAAAAAGCATATGACAAAACAAGACAGCCAACAAAAGATGCGTGGCCCAGATGGGTTTCCCCAGCAAACCTGGGAACCCATGGGTATGATCCTTTGTCCTACTAGTCCACAGTGCAACAGGCAAGATGAACCCCTCCATCAGGCTACATTCTAATGCTTAGATAATTCTGATGAAAAGAAATAGACTATGAGCACAAATCCCAGAGCTTTTGTTGTACGTCACATGTGCTTCTTGTAGATGTGCAAGGAGCTGCAAGGTTTTAAAAATAAAATTAAACCAATGATGTGTTCCTTTTGGTCAGTAATATTGGCCCGTATTTTCCGATGCCTACGGGTGTTTACGTGCTGTGTACACACCTGTAGGGACATCAGAAATGCCGGTTTCAGGTATGCGAAGTGCATTTCCGATCTGTCAAGAATCCTCTGGTAAAAGCAGGCATAAGGCCTGCTTTTATCAGCATAAGAGTTTTAAAAAAAAGTAAAAATAAAAAAAATTTCACTCATTTATAATTTCAAAATACTTTTGAAAAAGGTAAGTTTATTTTTAGCCCTGGAAAAACTTAAATTATTTTTTTCCAAAAATTAAATTTTTGTTTAAAATATTTAATTTAATGTAATTTTAACTCATTTAAAATCGTGATGGTTTTTAAAAAAATGTATTTAATGTTTTAATGTCTTTTTTCAGTGACCCCCATTCATACTTTTGACAGGTCTATCTGTCAAAAGTATGAAGGGGGATTCCCTTCTTTCATTGGCTCGCCTGGCCCGCGTATCCCAGGGATGCTTGCGAACCGCCTGCACCCCTGGGATACCTGGGCCTCTGCGCATTTCGACTGTGGAGAGGCCCAGGATCGGAAGTGTCCGGACCTCGGGAGCCCTCCGGTAAGGGCGTAGATTTTTTCCCGATAGGAGGCATCCACACGCAGGAAGCCTCCGATCGGAAATTACGGGCCATTACTTCCCCTTCGAGTTAATGTTCACTTTAACCTGGGTAAAACCAAGTCCTGCATTGATGCTCCCTCTACTTTTAAGGGTAGATTTTCCAAGTCCTTGCCTGCAGCAAAGCACATGACCTGCCACCAACATAGATTAGAAATCGTGGCCTTGGTACCCATGATTTTGTATGCATTGAAACGGTGTGTGATCATTTGGAAAATCCTTGATTGGCACGGGCTCACAATCGAGCACTTTTGTTGATTGCCAGAAGTGGCCTCATGGTGTAAATGATGCAGTGCCAATGACAGCACTGAAAGCTCATTGAGAGATCTCACCATGACTGTTGGTGGCATCACTCACATCAGGTCTGTATCTGAGCTCTGGCCATTGGTGGTTTGTGGCCTGTACAGGCCAGAAATTCACTTTTGACATTGCCAGAGTGACAAAGTCAGGAACACGGTTTTAAAGCAATTATGCATGCACAAAAGCTTTTTGCACTCTTGGCTTTGCTAAATCCACTATGCAGAATAAGCAGCACAAATTCAGCACAATGGAAACCAACTCAATTATGGAACCACTTCTACTGGAAATAATTTCATAATATAAAAGAGGTCTGAGAAAGTTACTAGCACAGCATGTCTTCAATGAGCTTTGTGGGATGGGTATTGTTCATTTGATTGGATTGAAGTGAATAGTTGATAAATGAATGTTTTCTTTGTTTGAACACAAATCAAAAGTCTTTTTCTCACTTCTCAGCACAGCTCCTGTAATCAACACTCTGGGAGACTTTCCATAATTAGCAGACACTGCCATTTAGAAGGACTGATGTTCTCACTCCCTATCAAACTCTAACATGATGGTACTTTTCACTTGATTGAAATAAATCACTTTGGCTATTCCAAATAGGAGATTCTGGAATTCCACCAATTGTCATCACTCAGCCACTGCATGGGTCATTGCTGGCAAACCAATGATTTGAGCTGTAAATTCCTGTTGTGTTAATATTTGTTACCCAGATTACACATTTACAGTCAGTATTACAATCTGCCTGTGCTCAAAGTTGCTGTTGAGAATAATAATAAATGATTTTTAATTTTTCACCAAAATAAATTAAAAAAAAACAATTTTTAAAATTATGAATGGAAAATATCAGGAGTGCAGATGGTCAATTTCTCTGGTCACCAGCAGATTGATCCACTTAGCCTGCCAGTACAGACAAGGAAAGTCCTCACTGGGGAAAGTACGGCTGCTAAAAACACAGCCATGATCCTGCATATGAACCTGTCTGGTGCTGTACATAATCCAAATAGAGCCTTTTCTGCAACACCTGGACCCTCAGGCAATATTGTAAAATGCTTAACATCATAAAGGAAGTACATATAAAGTGGCAACAACAGAAAAATTCTAGCGAGTTAACAATGTATATTAAATCAGACAGGGAATGTTAACCTAAAAAAATGGGTGGGTTGGGGGCGTGGGGAAAGTTAAATTGTTAAAAATAGGATTCCCGACCTGAACCCACATCCAAATTGCCCACTTCCGATTTTAACGGAGGCGGGACGGGGCGGGCAGCCAACCTGCTCCCAGGAGGGGGACGTCAATTTAAATATTATAATGAGGCTGGAAGCCTCTTTTTTAACCTCCATTTTGTTTTTAACTGCATGTGGATGGGTTTTACACAATTCATAAAACCCGGCAGTTACAGCAAGGTGGGGACAGCTGGATCCAGGAGGTAAGTGCCAGGAGATACCTACAGTAACATTTGCATATTGATTTATCATTGGCCCGCAGGCATCTGTAAGGAATACCTATTATATTCACATGTGATCACATGCTGAGTTTTCATTGGCCTGCAGGCATCTGTAAGGACTGCTATGGTTTAGAAGACCCAGGGGTCCTGACTCCATTTTGTCCACACGGTGCGGTACGCTGTGAGTCAGATCAGACCTGATGCTTCATTAAAATAGTTTAAACTGTAATACTCCGTCATCCTGCAATTTATTAGTTTTGTACAAAGTGTGCAAAACAAGACATGGTGTCAGAACAGGGATTTGAAATGGACATTGTTGGAGCTCCCTTACCTCGAACGAATTGGGGATCTTTGAACTTACATAGAGAATGGTGCAAGTTCAAGCAACACGTGGAATTAATGTTCTCGGGTCCGTTGAAAAGAAAAGGAGAGGAAGAAAAATGCAGCTACCTACTCCTGTGGATCGAAGAAAAAGGGAGAGACACATGGTCTCTTACCGCAGATGAAGCAAAGGTACTGAAAAGTTATTTTGACCGTTTTGAAGCATATGTGTGCCCAAGACAAATACGATATTCGCTAGGTACAAGTTTCAGGAGAAAGTACAAGGAGCTAGTGAGTCGTTTGAACAGTTCGTGACTGAGTTAAAATTACTGGTAAAAGACTGTGAATATGCCGATAAAGATGAGATGGTCAGAGGCCGCATCGTGTTTGGAATACATTCAGCTAAAGTGAGAGAAAAACTTTTGAATGTTGGGTCCGGGCTAACGCTGGACAAAGCTATAGACATAGCTAGATCGCACGAGATAGCCCAAGCACAGTTGAAAACCATAACCGGCGCCACGAGCAGCCCGAGTGAACAGACAGTGCACGCAGTTAATAGATACACACCAAAGAACACTGCCCAGAGAGCGTGTTTCAGAACAGAAAGAACAGCGAGAGTTCTAAAAATGGGCGACACAGGCATAAAACGCTTCAAAAACTGTGGATATTGTGAAAACAACTGGCATGGAGAAAAGGAGTACTGCCCTGCCAAAGGAAGGCAATGTGCTAAATGTGGTAAATGGAACCACTTTGCTAAAGTTTGCAGGACTGTTGGAAAAGCAGTACACACAGTGAGTGACAGCCAAATGCCAGATAGAGAGCCAAATGCAGAGGAACTGTTTATTGATTCTGTGTCACAGAAAAAACAGATTTCAGAGACTGAGCAAGCTTTTGCCGATATTGAGATAGGAAAACAGGGCAAAGAGCTTAAGTTTAAACTAGACACTGGATCTCAGGTTAATGTAATTCCTCTGAGTGAGTATCACAGCTTGAAGGATGAGTGTGAGCTACAGCCCACCTCATGCAGACTGACCGGCTATGGGGGTGAGCAGCTCTTGTAAAAGGCACATGCGTGATGAACTGCAAGTACAAAGAAAGCGATATGATGTTGGACTTTTACATTATTGACACTCAAGCACTTCCAGTGCTAGGTCTAAAGGCATGTTTAGACATGGACCTCGTCAAGCTAGTGCTATCATTGACAGCACCAGTTGAGAAGCAGACAGTCATGGAGGAGTTTGCTGACGTTTTCAAAGGAATCAGACTATTCCCAGGTGAATGCACTATTCACCTTGACCCAGCAGCAACCCCTGTGGTTTGCCCACCGAGAAGGATACCCCTTGCTCTATGTAGTCGCCTGAAGGAGGAGCTGCAGAGCATGCAGAATACAGAAATCATCGTCCGGGAAACAGAACCGACAGAGTGGGTCAACGCGTTAGTAGTGGTTGAGAAACCACGTACAGGCAAGATCAGAGTCTGTCTCGACCCCAGAGATTTGAACAAGGCTATCAAACACCCTCACTACCCTCTACCAATGCTAGATGGCATCACACCCATGCTAGTGGGAGCACGTTACTTCAGTGTAATGGACGCACGATCAGGATACTGGACTATCAAGCTCACGGAAGAGTCATCTAAGCTAACAACGTTCAACGCACCATTTGGACGCTACCGATTTCTGCGTTTACCATTTGGTCTTATCTCCGCTCAGGATGAATTCCAGCAGAAGATTGACGAAACCTATGAAGGCCTCGACGGAGTAGTCGCAATTGTAGATGACATCCTCATCTATGGCAGGAATAGAGAGGAACATGATAGGAACCTCCGTGCGATGCTACAAAAATCACGGGATAAAGGTATCCGGCTCAACCCTGAGAAAAGCATAATCGGATCCACCAGATCAGTTAATTCGGGCATCGCCTCTCAACTGATGGCATTAAGCCGGATCCAGAGAAAATCTCTGCCATCAAGAAGATGGAGCCGCCGAAGAACCGCGCAGAGCTAGAGACAGTACTAGGCATGGTTAACTACTTAGCCAAGTTTGCCCCGAGCCTCTCCGAAATCAACGCACCCATGCGTCAGTTGCTCAAACAATCCAATGAGTTCCTGTGGGACAAACAACACGACACAGCATTTCAGAAAATGAAAGACCTAATCACCAGAGAACCAGGACCAGTTCTTGCCTACTTCGACCCCAACAAAGAGCTCAGACTACAAGTGGACGCGTCAAAGTACGGACTAGGCGCAGTATTACTGCAAGAGTGAAAGCCCATCGGCTATGCTTCCAGATCTCTCTCAGACAGTGAAATCAACTATGCTCAAATCGAGAATGAGCTATAAGCAATTCTGTTTGGATGCAAGCGTTTCCACCAGTACGTCTATGGCCGACAAGTCATTGTGGAATCCGACCACAAGCCCCTCGAGTCAATCATGAGGAAACCACTAGCCGCAGCCCCACCAAGGCTACAGAGAATGATCCTTCAGCTACAGAAGTATGACTTCACAATCATTCACCGTCCAGGCAAAGACATTCCTGTCGCAGACACGCTCTCCAGAAAGTCTCTTAGCTACCAGGGCAGCAGCCTCAGTGAAGGCATGGATGTGCATGTGCATATGGTGTACAACAGCTTACCTGTGAGTGACTCAAAACTGAAGGAGATCCAAGCAGGAACAGAGAAAGATGCACAACTCACACTGCTGAGCAAAGTCATACATGAAGGATGGTCTGAGGAAAGGAGGAAATGCCCTCAGAGCATATCTGAATTCTGGAACCACAGAGACGAACTGTCACAAATCAACAGAATCATCTTCAAAGGGGAGAAAATCATCATTCCTACCAGTCTCAGAGAAGAGGTGTTGAGAAAAATTCATGCTGGACATATGGGCATGGAAAAATGCAAACAAAGAGCACGTGACATTATGTTTTGGCCCGGAATGTGCAAACACATTGAGGACATTGTCGGAAAATGTTCCATTTGTCTAGAATGCCGCCCATCAAATGTCAAAGAGCCCATGATACCTCACCGTATCCCAGACAGGCCCTGGCAGGTCGTGGCAACGGATCTGTTCACATGGAACAACGAGGACTACATAGTGACTGTTGATTACTACAGCAGATTTTTTGAATTGGACAAGCTTCACAGCACCACATCTGCAGCTGTGATCCACAAGCTAAAGGCAGCCTTTGCCAGGCATGGCATTGGAGAGACCTTAGTCTCAGACAATGGGCCCCAATACAAATCAAAAGAGTTTGAGTCGTTTGCCAAGGCATGGGATTTCACACATGTCACAACAAGCCCACATTACGCTCAAAGTAATGGTCTTGCTGAAAAAACTGTCCAGATTGCAAAAACAATCATGGATAAAGCCAAAGCGGACAAAAGAGACCCCTACATCAGTCTCCTTGAGTACCGCAACACTTCGGTTGACAGCTTCAAGTCACCAGCACAGCTGTTGATGAGCCGCAGACTTCGCTCAATCCTTCCAAGCACCAACCAGCAGCTGCAGCCACAGGTCGTCAGCTGCAAGGAAGTGCATGCAAAACGTGTACAGAGACAGCAACACCAAAAGAGATACTATGACAGGTCAGCTAGACTGCTGCCGCCACTGCACAATGGAGAATCCATCAGAATCCAGGAGCATGACTACTGGAAGCCAGCAGTTGTCATCCAGCCAGCTGACACAGAGCGATCGTATCATGTCTGCACCCCAGAAGGACAGGTGTAATGCCGCAATCACAGGCACCTCCTGAACACCAAGGAACAACACCGTCATTCCGACGAGAGGATCAGTTCAACAGAGTGTGATGAACAGAGCAATACACAAAACACATCATACTTACCTGAACCTAAACCTGAACCTGATTTGTTGACCAATTCAGGAGCATGCTCAGTTCCATACCACACAAGGTCGGGACGAGAGGTCAAGCCTAGAGTTATCCTTGACTTGTGAACTGTCAAAGGGTGTAGGCAGATCACTGCCCTAAAAAAACTGTACATCATTATTGAAACGTTGAGATGTTTTCAGTGCTAGTTAAATGTTGAGTTTACTTATATGTTGATGCTACTGAGAACATTATGTAGAAGAAAGTTTCGAAAGTAATGCATAACATTTTTCTTTTAAAAGAAAGGGGATGTAACATTTGCATATTGATTTATCATTGGCCCGCAGGCATCTGTAAGGAATACCTATTATATTCACATGTGATCACATGCTGAGTTGTCATTGGCCTGCAGGCATCTGTAAGGACTGCTATGGTTTAGAAGACCCAGGGGTCCTGACTCCATCTTGTCCACACGGTGCTGTACTGCTGTGAGTCAGATCAGACCTGATGCTTCATTAAAATAGTTTAAACTGTAATACTCCGTTGTCCTGCAATTTATTAGTTTTGTACAAAGTGTGCAAAACAAGACACCTATCTCCTGGATCCAGGGTCCCTACCTAACCCATCCCCTGCGATCAGAGATTTCCCCCCACGAGGCCTCTGATCACCCCCCCAGGCCTTCTTAAATTTGTGGCCCCTAGTTTTGGACTCCTCACAAGTGGAAACATCTTCTCTATGTCTACCCCATTGAACACCTTCATAATTTTAAAGACCTCTATCAGGTCAATTCTCAGTCTTCTCTTTTCTAGAGCCCCAGCTTTTTCAGTCTTTCCTGATAGTTGTATGCTCTTTGTTCTGGTATCATCCTTGCAAATCTTTTTTGTTCTTTTGCCAATGCTTCTATAACCTTGTTGTAATATGGATGCCAGAACGCTGGTCTAACCAAGATTCTAGGGGGGAGAAATTCCCCTCCTTTGCGCCTCCCGTGGGGGGCGCTAATGGGGCGCAAAGGCCTTTTCGCTGACATGCCTCCTGCCAAATTGCGTGGGAGGTTAGTGGCAGCGATACCAGGTTGTGCTCCTACCGGGTTGCGCCCCAATCTCATGTGCCCGGAGATCGTGACATGGGAATTTCAGAGAGGCTGGAAGAGGTTAGCGCCTGGCACTAACTTTTCCAGCTTTTCTGATTTAGTGCACCAAACTGAGCTCGAGGGGAATTTCTCCCCCTATATGTTTAACATAACTTCTCTGCTTTTTAATTCTATTCCTCTAGAAATGAACCCCAGTGCTTTGTTTGTACATTTTATGGCTTTCTTAACCTGCGTTGCTACTTTTAATGATTTGTGTATCCGTTCCCCGAGATCCTTTTGCGCCTCTTCCCCATTTAGACTCTTAGGGGTCGATTTTAACTCAGGTGCGGGGAATTGGCGGGTTCCCCGAATTTAGTGATTCCGACACGATTCTAAATGGGTCTGTGAGACTGATGCAATTTTAACTCAATTGGCCAATTGATTTCCAGTGGGTGGGAAGCCTTGGCAATTGAGTATTTCCAGTCAGAAAGTCGCAGAATATTAAGTCAACATTGCTGTTGCTTCTAAGGTCCACAGCAAGCCTTGCTTCCTCTGCAGGCTCCCAAACTTCACCATTAAGATAGCACAGGAGTCTGCAGGAGCAATGGTCAGTGGGAGGGCCAGATCTGCCCCCAAATTTGATGAGGCTTCACTCCAGGCATTACTGGATGGTGCTAGGGCCCACAGGGAGGTCCTGTTCCCTTCTTCAGGGAGGAAGAGGCCTCCCAGTCAGACCAAGGCTGTGTGGCTACAGGTGGCAGGTCAAGTCAACTCCTTGGGGCTCACACGAAGAACGTGGTTGCAGTGCAGGAAAAGAGAGCTCACAATAAAAGAGAACAAGCGAGGACAGGAGGAGGGCCACCATCAGTAGCCCACCTCACCCCGTGGGAGGAGGCGATCCTGGAGATCGTAGGACTGGAGGATGAGGCGCAAGTGAGGGACGGACAGACGGGTGCATTACAACAAGCTGGTGACAGAATAGTTTTGCATCTCTCCCATTGACATTGCATGAGTCGCTGATAATGATTCTGAAGCTATAACAGATGGACCTATGATCATCTGCACTATGCAATGTGCATGTAACCTTGACCTCACATCTCTAACTCTTTCCTTCACTCCCCCACAGGACCATCGAGAGCCCCCATCCCCACTGTCCAGGAGGAAGAGCCTGAGCTTCCAGACTCCTCAGAGGAATCTGCAACCTCTGCAGGCGCAGCGTCAGCAGAATTCAGCGCACCCAGCACCAACGCAGACACTCACACCTCTGTCGGACCTTCGGGACATAGAGTAGTGTTGTCACCTGGTGTATCACAGCTCACAAGTGAGCATCAGCAGATTGTGGAGACAGGGACAGCAGTGGAGAGTGCTCGTCGGAGGGCGCAGGACTCTGCCAGCTCGGCTCAGCTGCATGTCGACCCTCTGCCTCTGGGTCCACCCATAAGATCAGCGGGTCTGGAACTCCAGGAACAGATGCAGGAGTCTCTGGCAGGTTTTGTCTCCAGGGTCAATGTGAGTGTGGAGCGAATGGAGGAGTCCATAGCGAACATGAGCAGAGCCTTTGTGGAGTCATTGGCACATGAATGCATCACCATGGAAAGGATGGCAACCTCCATGGAGGAGATAAGTCGCCAGGGTATGGAAAACATGGTGAGTGCTCATAATAGAATGACATCTCTTGAGGAGCGATGGGCATCTATTGAACAGAGAAACCAGACCTTCATGGAAGTCCTTCTGAGTAGGACTGCCAGTGCAGATACGGGTCCCCATGGCCCCCTGATGTGCAGCAAGGTGCTCTGAAGCCACTTTCAAGCGCTGGCCCCTTCTGGCGTGTGCAGCTTCAGGTGGGTGAGCAGCAGCCTGGTGATCCTGTTGCTGCTGCTGTTGTTCCTGGTTCTGCTGGTGCCGCGGCTGGTGTCCGAGCTCATCTAATGCCCAGAAGGGAAGGAAATAAATGGCTCCCATGCTTCTGGTGTATGACTCCATTGAGGAAGCGCTGAGTGAGGGTGGCGAGAGGGGTTTCCCAGGAGGTCACACTGGAGATGTGTGTGAGGCTCCAACCTTCCACAGGTGTGGCTAGCCCTGGTAAAAGTTGCCCCAGGCCTGAGACAACAAAGTCCTGCCACCTGCAAATGATGACTGATCAAATATCCTCTTTAATGTTGGACCTGCAGCTGATAGTCAGCAAGCCAATAGTGCTCATGCCAGGTTTCACAGGCATCATCCCCACCAGGCGTGTTTTATGTGGGAAAAGGGTTAAACAGGCAAGGGCCTGTTAAAATGGGATTATGAAGGCCAATTAGTGCTGTTTAAAGGCCCTAAAGACCAGTCCCGCCTGTTGCAGGCGGGACTGATTCGGGTCAATCAGACACACCTAGGTTAAAATGGCGTGGAGGCGGGAACCAGGTGGGGGGGTCCCGACCCGGGGGGTCCCGACCCCCAGGTTTAGCGATTTTAACCCCCTGCCCGCCTCAAAGCCCGCCTCACGGCCCAATGAAAATCGAGGCCTTATTTTCCAAGGGGTAGGTGGTCTCCATATTCCTCCTACCAAAATGCTGCACTTACACATATCTATATTAAAATTCATTTGCCATTTACATGCCTATTCTGCAAATTTATTAACATCTTGTTGTATTTTGTCGTAGTGCTCCACGCTAGTAAGGATATCCCCAATTTACTGCCATCTGCAAATTTTGATATTGTACTTACGATTCCCGAGTCCAAATCATTTATGTAAATAGTGAATAACAGTGGTCCAAGCACTGATCCCTGAAGAACACCACTTCCTGCCTCCTGCCAGTCTGAGTGACTACCTTTAATCCCTACTCTCTGTTTTGTAGCCAGCTTGCTAGCCATTCTACTACTTGTCCCCTGATTCCAAGTGCTCTGACCTTAGTCATGAGTCTACTATGTAGTACCTTATCGGAAGCATTTTGAAAGTCCATGTATATCACATCCACTACATTACCCTTGTCTACTCTTTCTGTTACTACTTCAAAGAATTCAGTACGTTTGGTCAAGCATGACCTTCCCTTTTCGGTTTCTAGATGTTTTTCTATTATATCATTGAGTAAAGATTCCAATATCTTTCCTACCAACAGCATTAATCTAACTGATCTATAGTTCCCTGGATTTGTTCTATCTCCCTTTTTTAATATAGGAATAACATTAGCTGTCCACCAGTCCTCTGGCACTCTTCCCTTTTCCATTGAATTTTCATATATACTGCGTAAGGTGAACATGGTGAAACAATAGGGTCTAAGTTCAGGTTGGGTCAACATTTTGGCACTGCCCAAGATTGAGGGACCTCTGATATAAATAGTTGAATGAAAAGAGGGTAATTTGATTAACTTTTCTTGATAATAACTGATAGTTACTTATTTTTGTCATTGTAAATGTTGACTTAAAGGGGCTTGCATGAATGCCATTTATCCCACACCACCTCTTCTGATGGGTAAATAAACCGATGTACAATAAATCATGCTAATTTTTCTAAATTCAGACATGACCAATTAACAATGTACTATATATCTAGTCATGTCCAATCAATCAATTAATTAGTCAACACATCTGTTCCAAGCATAGACTAAAGAACCATTCCATAAAAATACAAATTGATTACTAAATCCATCATGGATGTTGCCAGCCTAAATGTTGTTAATTCTAGGCAGGGCGGAAAATCAGTGTTAGCCTATTTTGAAATTTGTTACCTGAATGTGTTGTGGTACAGTTGAAGGCAGTGAAAGTCCAGATTTTGCAACATATTTGGTTGGTTCAAGTTAAAATTAACAGACCTGAATCAAATTATGATTTCCCCGTAACTTTAGAACTCTGTGGTGAGAAATTCTGAGGCAGATCAAAACCAATCAGCCAATTACACAAGGAATCAATATAAAACTCATTTATTAAGGATTCAAAAGCTTATATAACTCCTAAACAGATCCAATAAAAATACTATGGAAAGTTTGTTTTAGAACTGCACACTTTTGGGTACTAAAATTCTGCCTTTACATTCTGCTCCACTCTGAGATCTTCAGAAGTGATTTGCATGTCAAACAAAATGCTTATCACATCTGAAGCTCAACCAATGGTTGCCTGGGAGATTAGGGTTGTACGCTGACAGAAAATAGCACCTCCTGCAGGTCACTGCTTTAGTGGGTGTTTAGAATCTCAAAGATCTAGACAATGTGAAAGAATTATACCTTATTCACCATCGTGAGGGATTCAAATACCAGGGGATACATCTTAAAAATTAGGAAAAAGGAAAAACTTGCACATATATAGCACTTTATCAAATGTCCTAAAGCGCTTCACAGACAGTGAATTACTTTGAAGTGGTGACTATTATTATGTAGATAAATGGGTAGTCATTTGGTGCATATGACAAACAGCACTGATGTGAATGCTCAGTTAATATGTTGTTGGTTGAGGGACAAATGTTGACCAAGACAGCAAGGAGTCTCTGATCTTTGAATAGTAGCATGGGATCTTTAAAATTCACCTGAACAGGCAGACAGGCCTCAATTTAATGTCTTATTTGAAGGGCATAAATACAGTAAGGACTAAAAAGGGATATCAGATATAACTTTTTGACTCAAAGGGTGAAAGAGTTGTCAAACAAGTTACTAGAGAAGGCAATTGAAATGAACAGTACAACTTGTTGCTTTTCCAGAGAAAAGAATGAGGGATATAGGAAGTTAGCCTATGTGCTATATGTTATGAAATTCTAAACTGGTTCCTTATAAATGGGCTTACAATTTTGTTGTACACAATGCACAGAGAAAGTTTTACTCGATGTTGAGAATATGAGAAGGTGGGGTTGAATTATGAAAAATGGTCAGGCTTGATAGATCAAAATACATTTTTCTTGTTTCTTATAAAGGATTTTATTAAAAAGGATTTTCTTTATATCAAAATAAGTTCAGTGCATTAAAAATAAATTGTAGATTCACTGAAAGAGCAATCTGTATCTCAGCTTATGAAAGTAAGTCCAAATTTATTTCTGCCCAGTGTTAATGAGAATCAGTTCAGTGCACAGGCAAGAAAAATCAGAATAAAATGGTGAACAGTGAGCTTTGGAAGCAAGAATTCATGATCAGCTATCTGAAGCTGTCAAATTGTTATGGATGACATGCAGAGATAAAGTTCCATGTAGTAATGGAAATTACCAAAAGGATTAAATGTTTTGAATAATGACCTTTGTTTGGAAGTTCCTTCCAGACATATTGGCCCAAATTTTTATGGGGAGGCAGGGAGGGAAGGTGTGTTTGCGGTCAGGAAGGCTGGAAATCCCGAGAGCAGGAGGTCCTGCCGAATTTAACTGGCAGCTGGTCAGATTGACAGCTTGGTCAGCTACTGGGCATGAAAGGCAGCAGTAGAAGGCTGCAGTTAGGGATCGTAGGTGATGGTCCACGGCAATCGGAAAAAATCGGGGCATGATGGGAGGGTGTGAGCACGGCAATCGGGAAGGAGGCAATAATTGGGGCATGGTGGAGTGGTTGGAGGACGGTAATCAGGAGGGAGGCAATAATTGGGGCATGGAGGAGTGGTTGAAGGACGGCAATCGGGAGGGAGGTAATAATTGGGGCATGGAGGAGGGTTGGAGGACGGTAATCAGGAGGGAGGCAATAATTGGGGCATGGAGGAGTGGTTGAAGGACTGTAATCAGGAGGGAGGCAATAATTGGGGCATGGAGGAGCGGTTGGAGGACGGTAATCAGGAGGGAGGCAATAATTGGGGCATGGAGGAGTGGTTGGAGGACGGTAATCAGGAGGGAGGCAATAATTGGGGCATGGAGGAGGGTTGAAGGACGGTAATCAGGAGGGAGGCAATAATTGGGGCATGGAGGAGTGGTTGGAGGACGGTAATCAGGAGGGAGGCAATAATTGGGGCATGGAGGAGGGTTGAGGGACGGTAATCAGGAGGGAGGCAATAATTGGGGCATGGAGGAGTGGTTGAGGGACGGTAATCAGGAGGGAGGCAATAATTGGGGCATGGAGGAGTGGTTGGAGGACGGTAATCAGGAGGGAGGCAATAATTGGGGCATGGAGGAGTGGTTGAGGGACGGTAATCAGGAGGGAGGCAATAATTGGGGCATGGAGGAGGGTTGAAGGACGGTAATCAGGAGGGAGGCAATAATTGGGGCATGGAGGAGGGTTGAAGGACGGTAATCAGGAGGGAGGCAATAATTGGGGCATGGAGGAGTGGTTGAGGGACGGTAATCAGGAGGGAGGCAATAATTGGGGCATGGAGGAGGGTTGAGGGACGGTAATCAGGAGGGAGGCAATAATTGGGGCATGGAGGAGGGTTGAAGGACGGTAATCAGGAGGGAGGCAGTAATTGGGGCATGGAGGAGGGTTGAGGGACGGTAATCAGGAGGGAGGCAATAATTGGGGCATGGAGGAGTGGTTGAAGGACGGTAATCAGGAGGGAGGCAATAATTGGGGCATGGAGGAGTGGTTGAAGGACGGTAATCAGGAGGAAGGCAATAATTGGGGCATGGAGGAGTGGTTGAGGGACGGTAATCAGGAGGGAGGCAATAATTGGGGCATGGAGGAGTGGTTGGAGGACGGTAATCAGGAGGGAGGCAATAATTGGGGCATGGAGGAGGGTTGAGGGACGGTAATCAGGAGGGAGGCAATAATTGGGGCATGGAGGAGTGGTTGGAGGACGGTAATCAGGAGGGAGGCAATAATTGGGGCATGGAGGAGGGTTGAAGGACGGTAATCAGGAGGGAGGCAATAATTGGGGCATGGAGGAGTGGTTGGAGGACGGTAATCAGGAGGGAGGCAATAATTGGGGCATGGTGGAGGGTTGAAGGACGGTAATCAGGAGGGAGGCAATAATTGGGGCATGGAGGAGTGGTTGAAGGACGGTAATCAGGAGGGAGGCAATAATTGGGGCATGGAGGAGTGGTTGAAGGACAGTAATCAGGAGGGAGGCAATAATTGGGGCATGGAGGAGGGTTGAAGGACAGTAATCAGGAGGGAGGCAATAATTGGGGCATGGAGGTGGGTTGGAGGCAACGTTCCCTCTAAGCTGCGTGGCCTCGCACAGCCCGGGACTGGCTGTTCACGCATTTCACGCATGATTAGGCTTCCAACTGCACGGTGGGAGCCTGATTTAAATATTATAAATGAGGTGCCCACCTCTTGAGAGTGGGACACAGACATGCCACGCAACCAGCCGCTGTAAAAATGGCGGCAGGCTGCATGTGGCGGGCTGGGGTCGCGTTTCGCCATTTTGAATTTTTAACCACCGGGGGGAGGGGCGGTCTTAATATCAACACCATTTTTTGAGAAGTCACAGATGGCAAGGAAATGACCTTTTTTTTCCACTGGTATTGAATTTAACAGGTTTCAAGTGGCTGTCATTCTCAAAGCAATAGTTAGCTGTCAATTCAGAAACCCAGAGTTTGTCTGTTCGGAAAGGATAGAGCCAGATCTATAGCATAGCCTTCTTCTGGCCCAATCAATAATCACAACAACAACACAACTTGTATTTACATAGCACCTTTAACATAGTAAAATGTCCCATGGCACTTCACAGGAGCATTATAAAACAAAAGTTGACACCAAGCCACATAAGGAGAAATTAGGGAAGTAGGTTTTAAGGTGCGTCTTAAAGGAGGAAAGAGAGGTAAAGAGGCGGAGAGGTTTAGGAAAGGAATTCCAGAGCTTAGGGCCTAGGCAGCTAGACAGCTGAAGCCAAGGGCATCAATGGTTGAGCGATTAAAATCAGAGATGCTCAAGAGGCCAGAATTAGAGGAGCGCAGATATCTCGGGGGTTGTGGGGCAGGAGGAGATTACAGAGATAGGGAGGGGCGGGGCCTTGGAGGGATTTGAAAACTAGGATGAGAATTTTTAAATCGAGACGATGCTTAACTGGCAGCCAACGTAGGTCAGCGAGCACAGGGTGATGGGTGAACAGGACTTGGTGTGAGTTAGGAGAAGGGTAGCAGAGTTTTGGATAGGTAGCAAGTTTACGTAGGATAGAACGTGGGAGGCCAGCCAGGAGTGTGTTAGAATAGTCAAGTCTAGAGGTAACAAAGGCATGGATAAGAAGTAAGAACATAAGGGGTAGGAGCAGGAGTAGGCCATACGGCCCTTCGAGTCTGCTCTGCCATTCAATAAGATCATGACTGATCTTTGACTTTAACTCCACTTTCCCGCCCGATCCCCATATCCCTTGATTCCCCTAGAGTCCAAAAAAAACTATCTATCGCAGCCTTAAATATACTCAACGACTCAGCATCCACAGCCCTTTGGGGTAGAGAATTCCAAAGATTCACAACCCTCTGAGTGAAGAAATTCCTCCTCATCTCAGTCCTAAATGGCCAACCCCTTATCCTGAGACTATGCGCCCTAGTTCCAGACTCTCCAGCCAGGGGAAACAACCTCTCAGCATCTTACCTGTCAATCCCCTCAATCTTATACATTTCAATGAGATCACCTCTCATTCTTCTAAACTCCAGAGAGTATAGGCCCATTCTACACAATCTCTCATCATAGGACAGCCCTCTCATCCCAGGGATCAGTCCAGTGAACCTTTGTTGCACCGCCTCTAAGGCATGTATGTCCATCCTCAGATAAGGAGACCAAATCGGTGCCCAGTACCCCAGGTGTGGTCTCACCAAAGCCCTGTACAACTGTAGTAAGACTTCTTTACTCTTGTACTCCAACCCCTTTGCAATAAAGGCCAACATGCCATTTGCCTTCCTAATTGCTTGCTGTATCTGCATGCTAACTCTCTGTGTTTCCTGTACAAGGACATCTAAATCTCTTTGAACACCAACATTTAATAATTTTTCACCATTTAAAAAATATTCTATTTTCTATTCTTCCTATCAAACTAATTGAATTTTTTGAAGAGGTAACAGAGAGAGTAGACAATGGTAATGCAGTAGATGTAATTTATCTAGATTTTCAAAAGGCCTTCGACAAGGTACCCTATAATGTACTGATGAACAAGGTCAGAGAGTGCAGAGTCAGGGGACAAGTAGCAGAATGGATAGCTAGCTGGCTTCAAACAGAAAGCAGTGAGTAGGGGTAAACGGTAGCTATTCACAATGGCAGAAGGTGGGTAGTGGTGTTCCACAAGGATCAGTGCTGGGACCACTGTTGTTCACAATTTATATTAATGATTTAGACTTTGGAATCAAAAACACAAATTCTAAATTTGCGGATGACACCAAATTGGGGGCTATAGTCAATACTGAGGAGGACTACAACAAATTACAGGAGGACATTAATAAACTTGCAGAATGGGCATATAATTGGTAAATGAAGTTCAACACAGGTAAATAGAGTCACAGAGTCATAGAGTCATAGAGTAATACAGCACGGATAGAGGCCCTTCGGCCCATCGTGTCCGCGCCGGCCATCAAGCCCTGCCTAATCTAATCCCATATTCCAGCATTTGGCCCGTAGCCTTGTATGCTATGGCATTTCAAGTGCACATCCAAATGCTTCTTAAATGTTGTGAGGGTTTCTGCCTCCACAACCCTTTCAGGCAGTGAGTTCCAGACTCCAACCACCCTCTGGGTGAAAAAGTTCTTTCTCAAATCCCCTCTAAACCTCCCGCCCTTTACCTTGAATCTATGCCCCCTAGTTATTGACCCATCTACTAAGGGAAAAAGCTCCTCAGCATCCATCCTATCTATGCCCCTCATAATTTTGTACACCTCAATCATGTCCCCCCTCAGCCTCCTCTGCTCCAAGGAAAACAAACCCAATCTGCCCAGTCTCTCTTCATAGCCGAAGCGCTCCAGCCCTGGTAACATCCTGGTGAACCTCCTCTGCACCCTCTCTAACGCGATCACATCCTTCCTGTAGTGTGGCGACCAGAACTGCACACAGTATTCCAGCTGTGGCCTAACCAGTGTTTTATACAGCTCCATCATAACCTCCTTGCTCTTATATTCAATGCCTCGGCTAATGAAGGCAAGTATCCCATATGCCTTTTTTGCCACCTTATCCACCTGTTCCGCCGCCTTCAGGGATCTGTGTACTTGCACACCCAGATCCCTTTGACCCTCCGTCTTGCCTAGGGTCTTTCCATTCATTGTGTATTCCTTTGCCTTGTTAGTCCCCCCAAAGTGCTTCACCTCGCACTTTTCCGGGTTAAATTCCATTTGCCGCTGTTCCGCCCATCTGACCAACCCATCTATATCGTCCTGCAGACTGAGGCTACCCTCCTCGCTATTTACCACCCTACCAATTTTTGTATCATCCGCGAACTTACTGATCATACCCTTTACATTCATATCCAAGTCATTAATGTAGACCACAAACAGCAAGGGACCCAGCACCGATCCCTGTGGTACCCCACTGGCCACAGGCTTCCAGTCACAAAAACAACCTTCGACCATCACCCTCTGCCTTCTGCCACTAAGCCAGTTTTGTATCCAATGTGCCAAGGCACCCTGGATTCCATGGGCTCTTACCTTCTTGACCAGTCTCCTGTGCGGGACTTTATCGAAGGCCTTACTGAAATCCATGTATACCACATCCACTGCGTTACCCTCATCCACACACCTAGTCACCCCCTCAAAAAATTCAATCAAATTAGTCAGACATGATCTTCCCTTGACAAAGCCATGTTGACTATCCCTGATTAATCCTTGCCTCTCCAAGTGGAGGCAAATTTTGTCCCTCAGGATTTTTTCCAATAATTTTCCTACCACTGATGTTAGGCTCACTGGCCTGTAGTTCCCCGGTTTTTCCCTACTACCCTTCTTGAATAATGGTACTACATTAGCGGTTCTCCAGTCCTCTGGCACATCCCCTGTGGCCAGAGAGGTCCTGAATATATGTGTTAGAGCCCCCGCAATCTCCTCCTTTGCCTCACACAGCAGCCTGGGATACATTTCATCCGGGCCTGGGGATTTATCCATTTTTAGGCCAGCTAAAACCGCCAATACCTCCTCCCTCTCGATGTTAATATGTTCGAGCATATCACAGTCCCCCCGCCCTATTTCTATGTCTACATCGTCCTTCGGGGTTTGAGGTATTGGCCTAGAAATTGGGTATAGCCCCGCTTGAGGTGTTAGAACTGGCGATGCGCAAAGTTTATAGCCAGACGAAACTTATCGCCGCCTGGCGCGATATTGGGTTGCATCGCCCCCAAAGGGGATTGAGGCGCTAAATCAGCCGTTGCACGGTGCTCTTAAGGCGCAAAAGGTCAGGCGCTACTCAATATCGACGCGGGCGGGCGCAGCGCAGGTGAACTCAATTACGGGAAAGCACGAGACCTCCAGGTGCCGGCCGGCTCTTAAAGGGGTGGGTCACTCAGCCTGAGCTTCAACACCCAATGCCCTGTAGGCCTCAGATTCGGCGCTCGCCCTTGTCTGGCGTTAGAAACTTGTGCATTATGGAGAAGGTTAGGCAGAGAGCAGAGCGCTTCAGCACTGAGGCTCTGGACCACTTGGTGGCTGCAGTTGAACACCGTCGAGAGGTCCTGTATCTGGATAATGGCAAGAGGCCGAATCAGAAGGCTTATCGACGATCTTGGAGGGAGGTTGCTGTGAGGGTCAACTCCAGCAGCATGGCGACCAGGACCCCTGTTCAGTGCAGGAAGAAATTCAACGACCTCACACGGATCGTTAGGGTGAGTGATGGTTTACCAAACTTGTGCTTCCCTCCATCTGCAGATGACTTCGGGCACCCTGCTGCAATGATGCGCCAATGGCCATCTGTCAATATGCACCCATGGCCCTTTCTGGGCACACACATGGACAGATGTCTCAAGGCCTCATGTAAGGGCTCTTGCACCATGGGGGGCATGCGATGAGGTCTCAAGGCCTCACGTAAGGGCTCTTGCACCATGGGGGGCATGCGGTGAGGTCTCAAGGCCTCATGTAAGGGCTCTTGCACCATGGGGGGCATGCGATGAGGTCTCAAGGCCTCATGTAAGGGCTCTTGCACCATGGGGGGCATGCGATGAGGTCTCAAGGCATCGTGTAACAGAACCTCCCCTTCTTTCCCCTGCAGTCCAAGCTGGCGATGATTCGAAAGGAGCAGCGTCGAACCGGTGGCGGACCTGCACAAGTGGTCACTCTCACGGATCTGGAGGAGAGAGTGCACCAGATACTTGGAGGACGTCTGTCTGGTCCTGTGACCACTGCATCTACCGACCCCATTACCGACAGCGAGGGTAAGACTCTCACCTATTTCACCTGTTGCCTTCCACTTGGTCCCCCCGCCAGCATGCATCCTCAGTGTGCAGCCATGTCAGAGCCTTGCCGCAATCTGGCATGCCTTTCAGCAAAGCTGTCCTTTTGCTAAAGCCACTCTTCCACCTCCCACTTTCAGATGAAGCAGCACCAACTCGGGCTCAACGTGCTGAAGCTGCCAGTGCCAGTGCCACCGGAGGCGAGGACCAGGAGGAATCCGGGCCAGCCGCTGCAGAATCCGGGGAGCTGAGACATCTGCAGACTGGGGATAGTAGTCCCCTGGAGGGGAGGGGGGGTGGCTCTGAGGATGAACCAGTTGCCGGACCAAGCGGCATGCAGCAATGCACGGGGGATAGGCAAGTTCGGCCACCGTCTCCCCGCAGGGTAAGGCAGGTCGTCATGACTGCTGCACAGAGTGCAGATGAGGTCCGTCGCCTGGCTGAGATGAGCAAACAGGCTCGGGTCAGACACACGGAGCTGATGGCTGCAGTGGAGAAGATGCCTGAGTCAATAGATTCATTGGCTAGGAGTATGTTGGACTTCGGGGCAACAATGGAGAGGACTCTGCACGGCTTTGGGGCAACAATGGAGAGGACTCTCCAGGTGTTCGGGGAAACAATGGACAGGTCTATCCAGGGCTTCGGGGCCACAATGGACAGGACTATCCAGGGCTTCGGCCCAACAATGGAGAGGACTGTCCACGGCTTTGAGTCGGCAATGGAAAGGACTGTTCAGGGCTTCGGACAATCCCTGGAAAGGTCTGTGCAGGGCTTGTCCGAGGCAGTGGAGCGGTCGGCACCTGCCTTGTCCGAAGCCATGGGAAGAACTGTCCAGGCCTTCTCTGAAGCACTGGCACCTGGCACACAGGTCCTCACTGTTGCCACGCAGTCACTTGCTGGGCTCCTCCACAGCCAGATTGACGCAACGCGATCTCTCACTGCAGCCACCCTCTCTGCATCAGATAGGATCATCCCGGGCCCTTCCACTCCCGTACAAGGCCAGGAATCAGTGGAGCATGCGATTGTGGCGGATGAGCCGAGCCGCTCCCCTCAGATAGCCAGTGTGTCGTCCGACCATGGTGCAGGTGTCCTCTCTCGGCAGGAGAGCATTGCACATGCCAGCGCTGGGACGCCTGCATTGCAGCTGCCACCACCTGCAGGCCACACTGCTTCCAGCCATGGTCACAGCAAGCATCCTGCGTCCGCACCCTCCAAGCCCAGAGGTCGGCCAGGCCATCCCTCAGGGGCTTCTGCGCTTCCAGACAGTCAGCAAGCGTCCCCCAGCCTTGAGCCCGCCACTGGGGTCCAATTACGTAGGAGCAGCAGGGAGGGAAGGGGCCGGGCGCAGAAGAGAAGTTGTTCTCCCTCAAGGGGCCAGTTGTAGAGGGAGGTGCTGAGACGTTTGTTTGTCCAAATTCAAGGGCACCCTCACCTGCTGTTATATTTGCAGAAGGTTTGTTGAGTTTTGCGGCTTTGCCGAACAGTTCACAGTTATTTTGAAAGTTATGGTTTCTGCTCATATTACGTTGTTTAGCTGTAATGAAAGACTTTTGTGTTAATAAACAGAAGTTTCAATGTTGCATGGTGCATGTGACTACTTTCAGTGATGCTGGCATTCAGAGGCCCTCAAACATCCAAAGTGCGCATGAGTTCAGACTCTCATCATTCCGCCACAGGGGTGTCGACACAAGTCCAGAGGAGCCTCTGACATATGGACCTTCCACTTTCAGCAGCCCTTCCATCTTCCTCCTCCTCCGCCTGCTCTTCCTCATACTCCTCTTCCTCCGCCTGCTTGTGCAGGGTCCGAGGGAAGGTAATGAATTGACGCGTTCGCCTATAAAGGGCATCTGTCACTTGCCGGATGCAACAGCGGACTGCAGCCTGAGCGACAGTCGCATTGTCCCCAATGGCTGACTGAAAGGATCCGTTGGCATAAAAATGGAGGCCATCAGTCAGTTTAGCCATCATGGACAGAGAGGTTCTGCAGCGTTCACGCGGCTGCAGATCCTGACCAAGCAGGTGGCACAGATCAGTAACAATGTCCCTCCAGATTCGGAGCCTTCGCAAACACTGCTCCTCCGACATGTCAAGGCTTGTCACCTGCTGCCTAAAGACCCTCGCAGCATCCCGTCGGATTGGCCGACCTCCATTGCCCCTCCTCATTCTGGCCAATCCCGGCCCTCTCTCCCGCCGTCTCTCTGCCCCTTCACAGTGTTGGGCGATGAGGCCGTCACCCTCCAAACAAGCTCCCATTCCGATGCCAGTTGGTCAAAAGGCTTTTAGGTGTAGTGCTGCAAGTGCTTCGGACAGGGTTGAAGGTCCCAAGTACTGTAAAGCTAAATTCCCAGAACTCCGCTCCACATTAGCTCGCCAACTCTCTCTAGCAGCGATCGCAATGAGCAGGCCAAGTGGCAGAAGATTCTGCACTAGAGCTGTCCCCTTTAAATAGCGCCGCCCTACTCCAAGAAGGGCCTGTTAGCCCTCCCTCGAACTGTCACTAATAGCGCTGGGCGCTAAGGCTCCGGGCGCCACCCAATATGCGCTCAGGCGCTCCTAAAAGGCATTGCACACTGAAATGACGTCATGAGCTGCTTACGCTTGCGGGCGCGCGCAAACGCTTAGCGCAGGTGCTAAATGTATAGTCAATATCTGAGTTGGCACTATCTTCATAGCGTCCGCCCCAACATAGGGCTTTGCCCCAATTCTAGGTCTCTTTAGGCGCTCAGCGCTGGCGCTACCAACCCAATTTCTAGGCCATTGTATTTTGGTAGGAAGGTCACTTATTACTTGGAGGGTGCAACTCTAGGTGGGATAGAGGAACAAAGGAATCTCAAAGTACTAATACAGAAATCATTAAAAGTTGTGACACAGGTTAGCAAGGCCACAAAAAAAGCAAACCAAGCACTAGCGTTTATTTCTAGAGGTATAGAATTGGAAAGTAGGGAAGTTATGCTAAACCTGTATCATAGGGGTCGATTTTCCTGGAGCCGTCAGGCGGGGTTTCAGGTGTGTGGGGGGGGGGGGGGAAATCCCAATTTCGGGGGTCCCGACACCATCCCACCCAAAACCCGCCTCCACGTAAGTTTCAGGGGAGGCGGGTACCTGCCCCGCACTGGGACCCGCCGACCCGAGGCGGGAAGGAATTAGTGCCAATTAAATGCCTGTTAAAAGGTAGTTAACAGGCAGTTTTTAGCCTAATCCCTATTTTGAGGGGTGTCGTGTGGGATTCCCGACGGCTCCAAACCACGCCAGGTTAGAGCAGTCGGGCCGTCGGGGTGAAGGACTTGGAGGGGTCGCGATGTCGGTGTTCAGGTGAGTGATGGGTGCATGAGTGCAAAGGTAAGTGTGTTTGGTGTGTCTAAAGTGTGTAAAGAAGTTTAAATTACCTGTACTTACCTTTTCAGCCTTCCTTCCTTTAGGTTCGGGGAGTCCATCATCTAATCGGCACAGAAAGCAGAATGACTGCGAACTGTCAAAAGTGACAGCCTGCAGCTTTCTGTGCCGGTGAGATTTCTAACTGAGTCCGTGTAGAAGGACTCAGATTAGAAGTAAGACTGTCAGTGTTTGACAGCTTCAAACAGCTGTGAAACACTGATATTTCATCTGTCAAAATGTCTTGACAGATGAAATTTCAGTCTGTGGCGTCACCTGTTGCCGGGTGGCCCTTAATTGGCCTGCTGAGCCCGCAGGGCAGGCGCAACAAGGTCAATCAAGTTAAAATCACGTGGATTGGCCGCATCTCGATGGAGGCAGGACGACAACCCCAAAAGTTGTAGTCCCGCCTCCTCAATGAAAATCCAGCCCAATGTCTTTGGTCTTCCCAATATTTAGTTGGATATGGCTATTAAAATCTGCAGTGATTTACTGTGTCCGATAGAAGCAAAAAAGTGCGAGGTGTGGATTAAAATTATTAGCAATAAATTACACTTCACCTGCTGAAACGGCTTGTGTGAAATGTACAAAGTGCTGAAATTCACCAGCATTTTCTATTGATAAGACTGCACTTGTTTCATACAAGGCAGCACCTGATCACCTCATCTGCTTGTTTGTGCACATGTTGGGGACCCACTCCGATGAACCTAACCCCCTCCCCCCTCCACCGATCCTGGCCCCTCCCCCGTCCCCCACCCCCGATCCTGGCCTCGACCCCCTCCACCGATCCTGGCCCCGACCCCCTCCACCGATCCTGGCCCCGCCCCCCGCCACCGATCCTGACCCCCTCCATGGATCCTGGCCCCGACCCCATCCCCCGATCCTGGCCCCCGACCCCCTCCACCGATCCTGGCCCCCGACCCCCTCCACCGATCCTGGCCCCTCCCCCCTCCCCTGATCCTGGCCCCCGAACCCCTCCACCGATTCTGACCCCCGACCCCCTCCACCGATCCTGGCCCCGACCCCCTCCACCGATCCTGGCCCCCTCCCCCGATCCTGGCCCCGACCCACGCCACCAATCCTGACCCCCTCCCCCCTCCCCCGATCCTGGCCCCCGACCTCCTCCACGGATCCTGGCCCCTCCCCCCTCCCCCGATCCTGGCCCCCGAACCCCTCCACCGATTCTGACCCCCGACCCCCTCCACCGATCCTGGCCCCGGCCCCCTCCACCGATCCTGGCCCCCTCCCCCGATCCTGGCCCCGACCCACGCCACCAATCCTGACCCCCGACCCCCTCCCCCGATCCTGGCCCCCTCCCCCCTCCGCTGATCCTGGCTCCCGACCCCCTCACCCCTCCGACGACCCTGGCCCCCTCCCCGGCCTCCTCCACCGATCATGGGCCCTCCCCCCTCCACCGATCCTGGGCCCTCCCCCCGACCCCCTCCACTGATCCTGGCCCCTTCCCCCTCCCACCTCCACCGATCCTGGCCCCTCCCCCCTCCATCGACCCTGGCCCCTTCCCCCTCCACTGATCCTTGCCCCCGACCCCCTCCACCAATCCTGGCCCCGACCCCCTCTGACGACCCTGGTCCCCGACCCCCTACAACGATCCCAGCCTTCCCACCAGCCAGCCAGTCTCTTAATCCGGCTGGCTCCAGGTGGGAAACAGATCCAAAAAAAATTAACTCTGGCCCTGCCGTCAAATTCATCAAGACCTGATGGAAACCTGTGCTCCTCGGTTTCTCGTCCGCATTCTGATAGTGTAACAATGACAGGAAGTGCACACTACATACAATACTTTTAATAGATTACAGATTGTGGAAATGCATCCTAATATGGTTTTTCCACAAAAAAAACATAGGCCTAGAAATTGAGTGGGCTTAGCGCCCATTTTGCGGCGCTAGAGGGCATTGCGCTGGACTTACAGCCGGTTTTGAAATTGACTAGGGCCCAACATCGGCGTTACACCGGTAGCGCTGCGCCGGCACCGATGACGTCATCGGTGTGCGCAGTGTCCCGGTTGCCGTGGTGACGGGCCCCAGCGCCGAAATTCAGTTGCGGCCGCCTCGCCCGTGGCAGCCGCAACTAAGACTCTGGCAACAGAGTCTTGCACGACTTTGCGCCGGCGCATAAAGGTGGAGCGGCGGCCGGCCGCTTTCCCGCCGGCCGCCTGCCCGCACCTCCCTTCCCGGACTCCCCCACCCCCCCCCCGCGGAACAGATGCTTCTCGGCTGCGAGCCCGGCACTTCCCCGAGTTGCCGGGCTCATTTTTGTGAAGATTTTACCGGCCAGCGGGCGGGTGCAGGCAGCTCCTCCTTAACTGAAGGAGGAGGCCTGCACTTCCCGAGCCTGCCGCACCGCATCGGGCGCCGCAGCGCCGGAATAGCGCCGCAATGCGGCGCGTAGCGCCAGTTTTCAGGCGCAAACAGCCTTCAGTGGAGCCGGCAGCCGTTTGGGCGCGGCGCTACTGAATTTTTGGCGCGCACAGCGCGACTTAGCACCGGCGCTAAATTTCCGGCGTTAAGCCCCGGCGCAGCGCAACCTCAATTTCTAGGCCATAATCTTTGACATTTGTAAGATAGAGAATCCTTGGAATCACAATCCTGGATTTTGCAGAATCAGTGGGAGGGCATCTCATTTGCACAGGTCAGGCGGGCACAAACACCACTTCAGGTGCATCTCCAGCACCCACCTGCCCATGCCTGCTGGAAACTCTGGCATCTGTCAGCCCATGGGGGAGGGGAGAGTGTGTTGCCCAGGTCCTCCATGACTTGCCAATGACCCAAACAGCCCTCTGATGATTTGTAGTACCCTAGCCTGGACCTCACCGGTGGAGCCCAGATACATCTTAGTGGAGGCTGGTATACATCCTCTCACTTGAAGTACTGGCTGCCACTACTATGTCAGGTCCCCTATCAGCCTTAGGAGTAGGAATTGTTGGATTAGGAGACTCCATACCCTGACTGTCATATTTCCATCGTAAAGAAGGAAGGAGGAAAATCCCAGAAACAGTGGAGAGCTAGCACAAAAGAATCTCTGCTGGTTACCTGGAGGATTCGCTGGTTTTTCACCAGAGTTATGCCGGAACTTCTGCAGAATTGCAGCCCCACTGTGTTATTTGTCATTAAAACCACCTGATCTCATTACATCTCATGCCTTTTCTCACGCTGCTGTAAAACACTGACTTTCCTGTCTCATGACACAACCCTGACTGCAGCTATTATGGAACATGAGAATGCTACTGTTAAAACCCCTATAGAGAACCTATAGCAAACAACTGTAAAAATAAATGAATCTGCTATCATATTGTAAAAAATAGAGAATGCCTTGAAGTGCAGCCAAGGCTGTTACACCCTGTGCTTCACATGACTGGGCTCAGACGTGCTTTTCTCTTTTTGTACATGAAATTTGAACCTCGAGTGTGTTACAACCTTGTAAACTACTCCTCGCTATCTCTTATAGTCTCTATATAATCTTTATTGGGTTATAGATTAAGTTAAAGTACTGAAATCTACATTGAAAATTCAGGCTTAATAATATTTATGAATATTTATACTGTTTCTAAGGCAGGAACTTGGTAGATATTTTGGATATAAAGAAGGACTAAATACAAATGAGCAACTGAATTGTTCCCGTCAAGTAGTTAATGTTCAACATTATTACAGTTGTGCTCATTTGGTTAATTAAAGAGTTAGAGACTAGCAGAAACAGTCACGGGAGGACAGCGTTAGAAATTTTAGGGACAATTTTACTGTGGGAATGGGGCCGATGGATGGTTAAAATGGTGAAATAACAACAGAAAATGCTGGAAAAACTCAGCAGGCCAGGCAACATCCGTGGAGAGAGAAATAGAGTCAACGCTTCAGGTCAAAACCCTTCGTCAGGACTGAAAAAACACAGGAAATGAAACAGATTAAAAGGCCAGTTTGGGGGCTGGGAAATGTGGATGAGAGAACAAAAGAGAAGTGAAGAGACATTAAGAGGTATTCAAAACGAGACGAGATGGTGATAGGACTAGTGGAGAGACAAAAGACAGCTCTAGATTAGGTGTGAAATGCACTGGCAGAATGAGAGACAGCCGCCATGTGGGAGAGAATAAAAAGGGGGAAGGGCACAAAACAAAGGTGTGGATAAAAAATATATGTAAAAATGTAATAGGGGCCGAGGTTATGATCTGAAATTGTTGAACTCGATATTGAGTCCGGAAGGCTGTAAAGTACCTAATCGGAAGATGAGGTGCTGTTCCTCAAGCTTACGCTGGGTTTCCGTGGAACAATGCAAGAGCCCGAATACGGTGAGGTCTGAGTGGGAATGGGGCGGTGAATTAAAATGACAGGCGACCAGAAGCTCGGGGTCACCCTTACGGACTGAACGGAGGTGTTCCGCAAAGCGGTCACCCAATCTGCGTTTGGTCTCCCCAATGTAGAGGAGACCACATCGTGAGCAGCGAATACAGTATACTAGATTGCAAGAAGTACAAGTAAATCGCTGTTTCACCTGGAAGGGGTGTTTGGGGCCCTGGACAGTGGGAAGGGAGGAGGTAAAAGGGCAGGTGTTGCATCTCCTGCGCTTGCACGGGAAGGTGCCGGGTGAAGGGGAAGGGGTGCTGGGGTGATAGAGGAGTGGACTAGGGTGTCTCGGGGGGAGCGGTCCCTACGGAATGCTGAAAGGGGAGGGGAGGGGAAGATGCGTTTGGTGGTGGGATCACATTGGATAGGGTTCCCCTTGTCCTAACCTTTCACCCCACTAGCCTCCACATTCAACGAATCATCCTCCGCCATTTCCGCCACCTCCAACGTGATCCCACCACCAAACGCATTTCCCAGCCCCCAATCTGGCCTTTTACTCTGTTTCATTTCCTGTGTTTTTTCAGTCCTGACGAAGGGTTTCGACCTGAAACGTTGACTCTATTTCTCTCTCCACGGATGTTGCCTGGCCTGCTGAGTTTTTCCAGCATTTTCTGTTGTTATTTCGGATTTCCAGCATCCGCAGTATTTTGCTATCGTACTAATGGTTAAAATGGTGGTCGGGCACTCCCCACCGCATACCTGAGGTGTTCTATTAATTTTAACTGCTCTGTTTTTGCCGTAGGCAGGCAGGGGTGTGCCACATTAATATTTATATGTCGGGGCCCGATTATATCATTCGGATTCTGATGTCATCTAACTGCTGATCATAGCAGTGATGCTCTGTGCTGGAGCCACCAGCGAAATCTGATGGAAAGCAGGGGCAGAGTAAGAAGACACCAACTAAAGTAATTATTCTTAATTTTTTGTTAGACTTCCTTGTGGGCTAGAGGAACAGGAGTACTCCTCCGGGCTCCACAAGGAAATTTTGGGCCTCCCCTATCCTGGGCTTCCCTCCCACTCTTTCACCCGCAATCACCTTAGGACTCCCCCCTGGCCACTTACCTGATGCCAGGGCTCGATGCCTGGGGTCCCGAGTGTTGTGTATGTAACCTGTTCCACCTTAAGAGAGCTTAAGCCTGTTCCACCTTAAGAGATGTACTACTTTCTCAGGCTGCTGTAGACGTAATACCGGGGGTGAACACACCGGTATATAAGCACTGTGCAGTAATCTTGTATTCAGTATAGTCCCTACCTCCAACCAGTAAAGACCTGTTTTTATTGTTACTCATTAGTCTGTGTCTTAATTAACTAAATAATTCACAGACTTAACACTGGCGACGAGTCAGGTACTTACCCTGCGGCAGTTATTCCACGGCGCTTGAAGAGAGGTTTCAAACCACACCACCCCACTGGAAGCGACAGGCATTAGGACCCTGAAGCCTCCATCAGCTTGTGAACCGGAGTAGAAGACAGGGCTGGGGAAGATAGAGGTACAGGGCGATAGCGATCGGCAGATAAGGGCCGGGCCGCTTTGAAGTGAGGGGCGCAGCCGGGCCATCGATCGCAACCACCGATAAGGGCCGCACTCGGGCTGAAAGGGCAGCGGCTGTAGAAATTGAAGGCGCGAGAGCCGCGGTGCACAGCGCGGGCCATCGATCGCGATCGGGAGATAAGGGCTTTGGAGTGCGAGGCGCAGCCGGGCCATCGATCGCAAGCACTGATAAGGGCCGGGCCGCTTTCAAGTGCGAGGCGCAGCCGGGCCATCGATCGCATCCGCTGATAAGGGCCGCACTCGGGCGATCGCGGCGAAGATAAGGGCCGCACTCGGGGGCTGAAGGGAGACGGCGTCGGGGGACGGGTGAAGACCGCCAAGCGCGGGAAAACCGCCATTTTGTGGGCGGAGGACGACGGCAAGAGCGGGAAGCCGCCATCTTTGATAACAAGTAAAGAAAAGAAAATCTGAGAAATTGCAAATCTACAATGCCTAAACACGGGAATATTAGCACCTTTGATAGTGACCTCGAAGATTGGGCCATATATGTTGAAAGAGTAAAAAATTATTGTAAGGCCAATAAAATTCGTGACCAAGATAAAGCTCTAACATTATTAAATTTAATGGGTGCGAAGACATACGGGCAATTGAAACACCTGTTATCACCAGATGAACCGGCGGATAAGACGTTCGATGAGATTGTTACTGTCCTGAAAGATCATCTCAACCCCACGCCGCTGATGCTAGCGGAACGATTTAAATTTTATGACAGAAGGCAGCTACAGCATGAAAGCAATGCTGAATATTTGCTGGAATTGCGTAAATTAGCGAAATATTGCCAGTTTGGAACGGGACTGACAGATGCACTACGAGACAAATTTGTGTGTGGTTTATTTAACCAGGATACACAAAAGCGACTGCTCGAGGAGAATGAGCTGACGCTTGAGAAGGCGGTCACTATGGCAGCAGCACACGAAGCCGCAGCGAGAGGCACGGCAGTAATGCAGCTACGGTCACCGGAGCTCAGTGCACACAAATTGGGTGTGAGTTCTGGCAAATGTTATCGTTGTGGAAAGACAACGCATGATCAGAACCAGTGTTGGTTTAAAAACCAAGAATGTAGAACTTGTGGTAGGCTTGGACACATAGCTAGAGTATGCAGGTCAGGGAAGAAGACCAGCAACAAGAAGTCACCGCAAGGAAAATACGCAAAAGTACACAAGGTGGCCGAACAGGAGTCCGATTCAGACGCTAGCAGTAATGAACTGGCTGGCTTAAGCAGTATTGAACTGGCTAGCTTAAGGGTACTCAACGTTGGTAAGGGTGCAGACTTCCAGACAATTTGGGTTACTCTTCAGATAGAAGGAGTCCAAGTAAAAATGGAATTGGACACTGGATCGGCATTGTCGGTCATGAATAAGAAAGATTACAGAAGGTTATTCCAACATATTCCCCTACAGGATACGGAGATTATATTGACAACCTACACGGGGCAGAGAGTGTACCCCATCGGGACAATAAAGGTTGCAGTGGCCAACAAGGGCGAAGGAAGTCAAATAATAGACTTATATGTGCTACCGGAGGGAGGTCCACCACTACTAGGCCGGGAGTGGTTTAGAAACATAAATATGGACTGGCATTCGCTAAAAGCCATAAAGAGTGAGAACTCGGTGCAGATAATCAGCCCAGACTCTAGAACTGATGATGGTAAGACCAACCCATGTGCAAAAGACAAAGTTTCAGCACAGAATTCCACTGAGCAACAACAACATAGTTTAACAGAGAATTCTGAGTCTGTCAAGTCTACTGATATGCACATTTTTGAGGGACACTGGGCTCGAACTCAACTCCATTTCAAACTACAACAGCAATTAGAACAAATGATTCGCCGTTTTGAGCAAGAGATGAATGAAATAAAAAAGTTCTTTGTTACAGAGTGGGAGAATCTGGAAAGGCAACAGAAGCAACTGATGGAGAAAATGGAGCAGGAGCACACCAACCATCTGCGCGAGGAGGCCGAACGAATCAAAGCTGATTCAGGTTCTGAAGGTGCGTGCCATAATCTGGTGTCAGAAGAGTTAACGGTCAGCCAACTCCTTCATATGCTGAGGGACAAGACTCTGAAATGGGAAAAACTTGAACACGAGCTGCGATCTTCAAAGGAAAAGGGTTCGGAGCTCTCAAAAGTCATTGAGATGGCTGATGTGACGACACAGACTGAAACGACTGCAACAGAGCAGCCATTGGATGCCAAAAGTACGCTGACTCACGTCAATGTAGAACAACAGACCGCTGAAACAGCTGCTCCGGTAGAGGGATTGCATAGTCCGATCAATCAATCTCCAAAGGAAGTTGAAGTATTAAAATCACAAATGAGGTCACTAGTAAACGACTTGCTGAAAGCCCAGAAAAAGCTGGATGCAGAGGTACACATGAAGAAGTCTCTTCAGGAAAGATGTCTGGATTTGGAACAAGAGCTGGCTAACGTCCAGCTGGGTATGGGGGAAATAGACGACCCTCTCACTGGTCTAGCTCAGGACGACACCGAATATTACCATGACCTGGTGGACGACACCGAATATTACGATGTCCTGTCCTGCCCAGCTTGTAACTTCGACTCCCAAAGTGCAGAAATCATGGAGGAGCACCAAAAGTCTACGGAACATCGGGAGAAGCTGGCTCTATGACGGAAACAGGAGGAAGAGAAGGAGGAACTGCGCATGCAGCTGGCAGCTGTGGCAGCTGACAATGGAGCCCAGAGAGTCTCCAAGAAGCAGAAAAGGAAAAGTAAAAACAGAAGATGACCCATCTGAACCATTATCACCTCTACCAGATCACACACACGTGGTCCCTCCGAACGGAGCCAAATCAGTTCGGAAGTTCAAGCTGTTAAATCCATGAAAGGACTATTGAATGAGTAACGTGAACCGACTACACCACAGAGACTGAATCTGTGATATGTTACGTTAAACATGAAGTTATATATGTATATATGTTATTACGTTATGTTAAATGGGGGGATGACTATAAAGCTAAGAAGGGAGGAGTGTTGTGTATGTAACCTGTTCCACCTTAAGAGAGCTTAAGCCTGTTCCACCTTAAGAGATGTACTACTTTCTCAGGCTGCTGTAGACGTAATACCGGGGGTGAACACACCGGTATATAAGCACTGTGCAGTAATCTTGTATTCAGTATAGTCCCTACCTCCAACCAGTAAAGACCTGTTTTTATTGTTACTCATTAGTCTGTGTCTTAATTAACTAAATAATTCACAGACTTAACACCCAGCAGAGAGTTCCTGTGAGAACTACTGCTCCCGCCGGCTGGTCAAGAAGTGTTTCCTACCGGGTTCGGGTAAGAGTCTCAGTTCCATCATTTAAATGAGGCCTGCGAGTCAAACTCTCCTGGGCCTCACGTTGCAGGGGGTTGTCTAATTTGGCACCTGCCTCAGCCTCTGCACGCTGCACTTGTGCCCGGAGTTAAAATCAGGTCTTTAATTTTTCTTTTCATCCATGAGCAATGCCACAACCAGTATATATAATTTTGTGGGTGTATATTTTTCATTGAATCGTTGAAGTTACAGCACAGAAAGCCATTCAGCCCATTTCGTCTGTGCAGTGCCAGCTCTTAAACTACCCACACACCCACTTCTGTTTACAGAGGGGACCAGACCTCAAGTTGCCAGATGACTACTGCAACAATAACAATTACTTGCATTTATGTGCCACCTTTAACACTAAAGTACCTTGGGATGTTTTTCTAAGAGCCATAATCAGCCAAAAATGGATGCCAAAACCAAAGAAGGAGCTATTAGGAGGAGTGACCAACAACATGGTCAATGAGGTAGGTTTTAAGTAGGATCTTAAAGGAGGAGAGGCAGAGGGGTTTAGGGAGGGAATTCCAGAATATGGGGCCTAGACGGTTGAAGGCACGGCTACAAATGGTGGGGCAATGGGAGGGGAGAGCATGCATAAGAGGCCAAATTGGAGGAACGTAGAGGAGAAAAAATTCGGTATTGACCATTTTGAGGTGCTAACATCGCCTGGGTGCTAACTTTAGCGCCAGCGACCACAAAATTGAGCTTTAGCGCCATGAGGGAAGTAGAGTGCTATATCAAGTACTCCACTTCCTTCTTAGGGCATTAACGTTGAAGAGCGGGGCAGAGACTTCAGCAGCGCTGCCGCGTTCAAAGGCTCCTTCCCCCCCTTAAAGGGAAGGGCCATCGCTGCAGGCTCTGCAGTTTAAAAAGTACCTACCTGGACCACCAAGGCAGCCACAATCCCAAGCGATCAGCCCGGCACTCAAGCAAAGTGCCGGACTGATCGATCGCTGGCAGTTACCCGCGGAAAAAACTAGAACAGGAAAGGTACGTTTTTTTTAAATTACCTTGGCCACCTCGCCTTTAATCATCGCCCCCCGAAGTGGCCGGCTGCCCAATGCATGCCTCCTGCAGCTGTCGGTGTTTTCGACCAGCACTGCTGCAGGAGGCGGAAGTCAATTTCGGGTCTGGGATGCTATCAGGGCAATGCGCACTGTGATGATGTCACAATCTCCAGGCGAAGTAGATCGGGCGCAACACCGTAGCGCCACCGCAAAACTCCCACCAAATATGGCTGGAGTCGATGTCAGTGCCGCGCCCGGTCGCAAAGCCATTTGCGTCCCATTAGCGCCCCGCACCCAATTTCACCCCCAGAATACTGGTGAGGAGATTGTAGGGCTGGAGGAGGTTACAAGGATAGGGAGGTGCAAGGCCATGCAGGGATTTAAATTGGATGTACGCTGGGACCAAGAGTCAATTAAGGTCAGCAAGGACAGGAGTGATGAGTGAGCAGGACTTGGTGAGGGATAGAATACAGTAGCAGAGTTTTGGATGAGCTGAAATTTATGGAGCATAGAGGATGGGATAGCCAGCTGGGAGAGCATTGGAATAGGCAAGGCTGGAGGTGACAAAATCATGGATGAGGGTTTCAGCAGCAGGTGGGCTGAGGTATGAGGCATGTTGTTGAGGAAGAAGAAACGGTGAAGAACAGGACCTCAGGAGACTCCCGAGGTAACGGTGTGGAGCCAGGAAGAGAAACCATTGATGGAGATGCTCTAGTTACGATTGGATAGATAATACTGGAACCAAGTGAAGGCAGCCCCAGTGAGCTGGACAATGGAGGCTTTCGACGAGGTTTGTGTGGTCAACTGTGTCAAAGGTGGCAGAGATTGAGGAGGAGTAATGCACCATGATCATAATCACAGAGGATGCCATTTGTGAATTTGATTCGAGCCATTTCAGTACTGTGGCAGGATGGACACCTGATTGAGAGTAGTGTAAACAGAAGCTCCAATCTCAATTTAAGGTGTGACAGCAGGCCTAATGGCACAGATATTTATGCTGATTCATTCTTCAGAAGCATCCCAATCACACCATGTCACTCACATAGTACTGTGGGGAAACAAGGCCTTTATACAGTACCCTTCTCATGGCTCTAGTATCTTTCCTATAAAGGGATGCTGAGACTGTAGATTAACCAATGTCTCATATAAACACATCACTTCCTTGCTTTTACATTCAATGCCTCTATCCATGGATGAATAGAAAGATTAGATCAAATGTGAAACTGAAGAAAGACGCACTTAGGGCTTATAGGGAAGATAATAACAATCAAGGAAAGCTGCAAAAAAGGAAATTTACAAAGGCTAAGAGACAGTATAAGATATAAATAGCAAACAACAAGAAGGGCAATAAAAAGGCTTTCTGTAGGCACATTAGTAGCAAGAGGATAGGCAAGGCAGGGCTACAGGCATTAAGGGATGACGGAGGCAAGCACGTAGTTGAAAATGAGGAAATGGCAGAGACATTAAAAAAGTGCTTTGCCTCAGTTTTCAGCAGAGGGTACACCACCATACACCAGAATATATAGCAAGAGGCACACATACCTGCATTTGTAAGAGAAACAGTATATGTGGAGGCCTTGCTTTATAAAAGAAGCTGTCACTTAGTTACTTCACATGCCTACCAGCCCATCTCCACCATAGGCAGCATACTGCCAGTGGTTGTTAAGGACAAAACATCCCTCAACATTTATATTATGGGGTAATTTCAGGCTGCCGTGAGGAACATTACCTGCTTTAGCTGATTAGTTGTGCACTGATGCACTAATTGAGTTACTGATACATTGGCCTGGATATTGCGGCGTATCTACTGAGTACGCCGCTGGTATCCAAATAGAATGCGCGCTTACCTGATGGGGACCCTCCTTCATGAACTTGCTGTTTGATGCTGTGTATTAGAGGGCAGCGTAATAGCCCACGGACCCCAGGGGAGCAGCATGTGCGGAAGCGTACATGGGATCATGAGGGCCTGGTGTTCCAATCAGGAAACAGAAGGTCTCTCATTCATTTAAACCATCATTACTAGAGCCTTTCGCGATTTAAATGTGCATAAACATCTATACATTTTTGTCACATATGTACTTTGTGCATGTTTAATTGAGTTATGAATGGGGATGGCGATCTATGGATCAATTCAAACACCTCAAAAGGTACACGCGCATCGCAGAAATTTAAAGAGTCCAACTGCTGAGAATATATTGGGAGAAGTGCCTCAACAAAGAACTGTATCAATAGCAGACCGCTGCTCTGACAGTCTGTAGTCTCACTGATGGCCCTGACCGCCTCTTATTTAATAATGGTCCCTTTGCATTAGCCACAGACTTCAGTACAAAATCTCGGCAATTTTATGGAATGCAATGGGGGAAAAAATACAATAGCACTTTTGCAAATGACTGATATATAATTTCCCTCCTAGACAACCAAACGATCCGAGATGAAAATGATGTTAAAACATGCCGAAGGATGATTTAGATCTTTTGAGGTATCCCCTTATGCTGATGCAAATTTGCATTAGCTGTAAAGTTTTCATACATAATTTCTAGGCAGTTGGTGGGCAATTAGCCCAACTCTGCACCAGCCGTGAGGATTTCTCCATCGGTGCAGATCATTTATCAAGACATAACTTGACAGATCACTAGTTCAGGATTTAGCGCATGCACAAGCAGAAATCCTGAATTTGCTGTCCATTTAAAGGCAATATGGCAGCGTACTCCGAGTATGCCATCATATCCACTGCAAATTCTGGCCCATTGTATGCTAGAGCAAGCAGTTTCATCTCTATCCCCATGGACAACCAGCAGCACCATGACAGGACACTGCAACTTTAAAGAGTAGCAGGATTCTCAAAGTTCCAAGGACCCATTGTTTGCACCCATGTGGCCCGATATGCTCCCTTGCTCAATGCCACCACCACCTACATCACCAGAAAATGATTCAACTCTCAGTGCACAAATAGATGCAAACAGATACAATATAATTGCAATTACGGAGGCATGGCTGCAGAGTGACCAGGGCTGGGAGCTGAATATCCAAGGATATTCAATATTTAGGAAGGACAGGCAAAAAGGAAAATGAGGTGGGGTGGCGTTGTTAGTAAAAGATGAAATCAGAGCAATAGTGAGAAAGGATATTGGCTCAGAAAATCAAGATGTAGAATCAGTCTGGGTGGAGCTAAGAAGCACCAAGGGGCAGAAAACATTGGTGGGAGTTGTCAATAGGTCTCCAAACAGTAGTGGGATGGCATCAAATAGGAAATTAGAGATGCATGTAACAAGGCTACTACAGTAATCATGGGAGACTTTAATCTACATATAGACTGGCCAAACCAAATTAGCAATAATGCTGTGGAGGATGAATTCCTGGAGTGTGTACAAGATGATTTTTTAGACCAGTACGTTGAGGAGCCAACTAGGGAACAGGCTATCCTAGATTGGGTATTGTACAATGAGAAGGGGTTAATTAATAATCTTGTTGTGCGGGGTCCTTTAGGGAAGAGTGACCATAACATGATAGAATTCTTCATTAAGATGGAAAGTGAAGAAGTCCAATCCGAAACTAGGATCCTAAATCTAAACAAAGGAAACTACGATGGTATGAGGAGTGAGTTGGCTATGATAGATTGGGGAGCTTCATTAAAAGGCATGACAGTGGACAGACAATGGCTAACATTTAAGGAACGAATTCATGAATTGCAACAGTTATACATTCCTTTCTGGCACAAAAACACAAAAGGACATGAGGCCCAACCATGGCTAATAAAAGAAATTAAGGATATTATTAGATCCAAAGAGGAGTCATAAAAAGTTGCCAGAAAAAGTAGCAAGCCTAAGGATTGGGAGCAGTTTAGAGTTCAACAAAAAAGGACCAAGAGATTGATTAAGAGGGGAAAAATAGAGTAAACTTGCAAGGAACATAAAAGTGGACTGTAAAAGCTTCTACAAGTATGTAAAAATAAAAAGATTAGTGAAGACAAATGTAGGTCCCTTAGTCAGAAATGGGAGCATTTATAATGGGGAACAAGGAAATGGCAGTGCAATTAAACAAATACTTTGCTTCTGTCTTTGGTTCTGGAAGAGGACACAAATAACTTCCCAGAAATGTGAGGGAACCAAGGGTCTAGTGAGAAGAGGAATTAAAGGAAATTAGTATTAGTAGAAAATAGTGCTGGAGAAATTAATGGGACTGAAAGCTGATAAATCCCCAGGGCCTGATAATCTGCATCCCAGAGTACTAAATGAGGTAACCATGGAAATAGTGGATGCATTGGTTGTCATCTCCCAAAATTCTATAGATTATGGAACAGCTCCGGCAGATTGGAGGGTGGCAAATGTAACCCCACTATTTAAAAAAAGAGAAAAAGAGAAAACAGGGAACTACAGACCAGTTAGCCTAACATCAGTAGTAGGGAAAATGATAGAGTCTATTATAAAGGATGTGATAACAGGACACTTTGAAAATATCAACGGGATTAGACAAAGTCAACATGGATTTATGAAAGGGAAATTGTGTTTGACAAACCTACTGGAGTTATCTGAGGATGTAACTGGTAGAATAGATAAGGGAGAAGCAGTGGATGTGGTGTATTTGGATTTTCAGAAGGCCTTTGATAAAGTCCCACATAAGGGGTTAGTGTGGAAAATTAAAGCACATGGGATTGGGGGTAATACACTGGCATGGATTGAAAATTGGCTAACAGACAGGAAACAGAGATTAGGAATAAATGGGTCTTTTTCGGGGTGGCAGACTAGTGGGGTACCGCAGGGGTCAGTGCTTGGGCCCCAGCTATTCACAATATATATCAATGATTTGGATGAGGGAACCAAATGTAATATTTC
Organism: Somniosus microcephalus; assembly: GCF_052327205.1. NCBI lineage: Eukaryota > Metazoa > Chordata > Chondrichthyes > Squaliformes > Somniosidae > Somniosus > Somniosus microcephalus. Next base: position 60,328,519 of record NC_140996.1, on the reverse strand, counting down.
CAAGTTTGCTGATGACACAAAATTAGGTGGGATTGTGAGTTGTGAGGAGGAGGCAAAGAGGCTTCAAAGCAATTTAGACAAGTTGAGTGAGTGGGCAAATACATGGCAGATGCAGTATAACGTGGATAAATGTGAAGGTGTCCACTTCGGTAGGAAAAACAGAAAGGTAGAGTATAATTTAAATGTTGGTAGATTGGGAAATGCTGATGTACAAAGGAACCTGGGTGTCCTTGTGCACCAGTCACTGAAAGCAAACATGCAGGTGCAGCAAGCAGTTTGGAAGGCAAATGGTATGTTGGCCTTCATTGCAAGAGGATTTGAGTACAGGAACAAGGATGTCTTACTACAGTTATACAGGGCCTTGGTGAGACCACACCTGGAGTACTGTGTGCAGTTTTGGTCTCCTTACCTAAGAAAGGATATACTTGCCATAGAGGGAGTGCAGCGAAGGTTCACCAGACTGATTCCTGGGATGGCAGGACTGTCATATGAGGAGAGATTGGGTCGACTAGGCCTGTATTCACTAGAGTTTGGAAGAATGAGAGGGGATCTCATTGAAATGTATACATTTCTGACAGGACTAGACAGACTGGATGCAGGGGGGATGTTTCCCCTGGCTGGGGTTCTAGAACGAGGGGTTACAGTCTCAGGATATGGGGTAGGACATTTAGTACTGAGATTAGGAGAAATTTCTTCACTCAGAGGGTGGTGAACCTGTGGAATTCTCTACCACAGAAGGCTGTGGAGGCCAAGTCACTGAATATATTTAAGAAGGAGATAGATAAATTTCTAGACGCAAAAGGCGTCAAGGGGTATGGGGAGAGAGCGGGAATATGGTATTGAGATAGAGGATCAGCCATGATCATATTGAATGGCACAGCAGGCTCAAAGGGCCGAATGGCCTACTCCTGCTCCTATTTTTCTATGTTTCTAAGTACAGACTGGCCTTAGGGCGCCTGTCATGTGTTCTCCAGTGCAGATGTTCCCAGAGTTGCTAGATGCTCAATGGTGGACTTCAGTGTTGTGAAACTGTCCCAGTGCACATGCTCCACCCAAGCTACCCAACAGTACACGATCTGATACTGCCCCCAATGTCCACACCAATATTGATGCACTGCAAGCATCATTCTTTTAAAAGTAGGACCCATGAAAAATGGATTCCAAGACCCTTCAGCCAAGAATTACAACATTTTGGCATCTTTCATGGTCATTTTTGGAGACGGCTGACTGAAAAGGAGGAGTAGAGCCACAAAACCCAAGGGGCGAGAAATTCGGTTGTTAGCGCCACCGATTAACGCCTAAAGAGGCCAAGAAGTGGGGCGCTACCCAATTTCCGAGCGGGCGCAAGGCGCCTCGCCCCATATTGAGCATGCATTTAGTGCCGGCGCTAAATCTTAGCGCCCGCTCATGGGCGCAGGCTGATTATGACATCATTTGAGTGTGCAACGCCTTTTGGGCGCCCCGGACCGGAAATTCAGTGGCGCCCCCCTCCGTAGCGCCTGGCGCTAATAGTGGCAGCTTACCTGGACCTTACCAAGTCGCTCTCGGGCTGGAGGAGCATTACTTAAAGGGGACTGGTGTGGTTTAAAAGCGGCAGCCATTTTTGGAGCACAACTTCCTCGAGAGCTACAAAGAGTTGCTGAGCTGCACACTGAGAGCCATTTGACCACTGAGCCAGCGCAGGCAGACGATCTTCAGCCTTCTGACCATCACCTTGCTGTTGGTGAGCCTTGACAACGGGGAACCTTCCTGTGGGCACTTATTATGGGGGCTGCAATGGAGGGGAACGTCCTGCTGCTGAATCATCTGGAAAGGGCACTGAGACGCTGGGAGAGGGGGGCGGGCATGGCCAGACGGAGGAGGGCCAACAGACGTCGCCACAGCAGACCTTACACTGGCAGGGTTTTCCGACAGCAGTTTTCCTACATGAACATGCCGGAGGAGCAGTGTGTCAGAAGGCTGCGATTTAGAAAGGAGGTGGTGACTGAGCTGTGCCAGCTGCTTCAGCCAGATCTGCAGCCTCAGATAAGGTGCAGGACACCTCTGTCGGTGGCTGAGAAGATGCCTGCTGGCCTGAACTTCTACGCGAGCGGCTCTTCTTAGGCTGCGCGTCAGAGGCTGATCAGAAGTAGCTTCTAGGCCCCTCTCACGGAATGCTTACTGCCATTCCAAGAACAGGAATGGAACCGGTCTGATACCCCCAAGCCTGTGAAGGGCAAGATGCATGTAAATAGAAGGCATGGCCATTGTAAATGAAGAAAGTGTTTCATTACACAAATTGTGGTTCCTTCAAACATGAGAAAGCTATGGCAACTTGCCTCTCACACCCAGGAGACTGTCCAAAACATAAATCACATTCCGACCATCTTCCTTGGCCTTGATTCCACTGTGCCAACCAAAGCATCCAATGCCCCATCAGTGAGGCATTCCACCCTCTGCCTCACCCTTTCCATGTCTTGCTAGGCTGGTGCGCCACAGGTAGGCTCCCAACGCTTTGAAGGCCTACAAGGCAGTGAGTGTGTCTGGTGATGCCAATTGACCTGCCCCTTTAAGAGCTGGCCGGCGCCAGTGTGTCTCAGGGAAAGTGATTATTGACAGCACCCTCGCTGCGCCCCGCCGCCGCGAAATTGGGTTGCGCCGCCGGGTTAGCGCCTTAAGAGTAGCGTGCAGCGCCGCAATCACCTTTAGGGGCGCTGCAACCCAATATCACGCTAGGTGGCGCTAAATTGCGCCTGGCGCTAAACTTTGCGCATCGCCAGGACTAGCACCCCAAACGCGGCTCTACCGAATTTCTAGGCCAAGGTCTCTAAGTTAATAGACACGAGAGCGGACCTGTGGGAGAGCGAGAGGAGCGAACGCAGATAAAGGCAGGCCCTAGAGCCCAAAGGGAGCGCGAGTGTCAGGGAGCGAGGTAAGTGATGTCAGTGCAAAGGAAGGAGCTGCTTGGTGAGTAGTTGGTGGTTTTTTTTAAGTCTTAAGTTTATTTCTGTTAAGTTACTTAATAGTCTATTAAGTAGAGGCATGGCAGGGCACCTTGGTACATGGAATGCACATCTTGGGCCATGTGGTGACTCCAGGAAGTGTCCTGGACAACCACATGTGCAGAAAGTGTCGTCAGCTGGAGGAGCTCGAGCTCCGGGTTTCAGAGCTTGAGCAGCAGCTGGTGTCATTACGATGCATCCGTGAGCCTGAGAGCTACGTGGATAGCATGTTTCAGGATAGCAAAATACTGCAGATACTGGAAATCCGAAATAACAACAGAAAATGCTGGAGAGGCAATATAAACTAAAAGGCACAATCCTAAAGGGGGTGCCTAACAGAGAGACCTGGGGGATACATGTGCACAAATTGTTGAAGGTGGCAGTGCACGTTGAGAAAGTGGTTAAAAAAGCATATGGGATACTGGGCTTCATAAATAGAGGCATAGAGTACAAAAGCAAGGAAGTTATGATGAACCTTTATAAAACACTGGTTCGGCCTCAACTGGAGTATTGTGTCCAATTTTGGGCACCGCACTTTAGGAAGGATGTGAAGGCCTTAGAGAGGGTGCAGAAAAGATTTACGAGAATAATTCCATGGATGAGGGACTTCAGTTACATCGATAGACTGGAGAAGCTGGGGTTGTTCTCCTTAGAGCAGTGAAGTTTGAGAGGAGATTTGATAGAGGTATTCAAAATCATGACGGGTCTAGACAGAGTAGATAGAGAGAAACTGTTCCCATTGGTGGAAGGGTCGAGAACCAGAGGACACAGATTTAAAGTGATTGGCAGAAGAACCAAAGGCAACATGAGGAAAAACTTTTTCACACAGCAAGTGGTTATGATCCGGAATGCAATGCCTGAAAGGGTGGTGGAGGCAGATTCAATTGTGGCTTTCAAAAGGGAATTGGATAAGTACCTGAAGGAAAAATATTTGCAGGGCTATTGGGAAAGGGCGGGGTAGTGGGACTAGCTGAAGTGCTCTTGCAGAGAGCCGGCACGGGCTCGACGGGCCAAATGGCCTCCTTCTGTGCTGTAACCATTCTATGATTCTATGATTTTTTTTCCTACCCACAAATGACCAGATTTATTGAATTCAATTTCACCAGGACACTGTCTACAGCACCAGAAGAGGAAGAGGACCACTTAAATAGGACAGAGAAGTCCAAAGATTAGAAGCTGAATCTCAGTTTAGGCCTTGGACTGAGAGGAGGTCGAAACAAGATAATTTGTGTAGTCTAAGGAGAGGGAGAGGTGCCATCTCACTCTGAAAGAGACTTCAGCAGGCTTTCGGCTGCTGCCCAGGGACAACCACTCCTGGCAGTCCCTGAGGTTGGCAGCAATAGCGTTAGAAAGCAGGGAAAAGGGGGCCTTCTGGGACCCTGCCCCCCTCGTCATTTACATGTGGTGGGTGGTGGTGGTTGCCAGCTGCCTCCCCTGCTAAGACAAGGGGAGGAAAGCTGAGGGCAGTGCTGGGAGGGGCAATAGGCCTCCCTCGCCTGATGACCCACTATTATACCACCTGATTTCAGGTGGTACAGTGGAGAAAAATCCAGCCTAAGTTTTTTAGGGGTTACATCCTTACATATTCTTTTGATAAAATGTACTACTTCATATTCCTTTGTATTCAATTGCATTTGCACCCTATCTGCCCACTGTGCTAATCTGTCGGTGTCCTCCTGAAATCTTTGCCATTCTTCCTTACAATTTGCCTTGCTCCCTAATTTGGTGTCATCAGTAAACTTTGATATAATTCTTTCCTTGTCCCTTTATTGCTGCGATGGCAGCAGCTCTCAGTAAGCTGCTTCCAGTGTGCTCCCTGCTTGGTGTCAACGTGTGCTGAGAAAATGTCCCATGGCTCACATATATGATGCAGTCTACCTGACCAAAAGAAATTGCTTCTAGATCTGCTCAGTGGGCAAAATACAGCAAATATACAAAATAATACATACTACTTTCTTTAATTGGTAAGAAAGGGGATCATTTTATCTTTGGGTGTGGACAGAAAACTGGTGGTTGTGGATCGGCTGCCCGTTATACACCAATGTCCAATGTTCCTTTCCACTGAAGTCAATGTGGAAATTACCCCCAATGTCTCCACAATAAATCGAAAGCCTAAATTTTATTTGAGGGCTTGTCAAATTCCTAACCCAGAATCTTTACTTCATTACAACTTCTGATATTCGTGTTGCCCATCTCCCAACTCCAAGATACTTCAATTTAACCATAATTACAATATGGGGACTACATCATGAATCCATTGTGTCTCCATCAACTCACAAATTATTTTAATGTTAACCAGTACCCCAACTAGGATCCCGCCATGGACCATTGATCAGCATCCTACCAGTCTCTCTGAAGCCTGGTCTTTTTTTCTTACCTCTAAAGATAAGTACAGACACAAACATTTCTGAACCACAGGAAACAGTCAGCACTGCTTACTTAAATAAAAATGACAGATCAGTTATGAAACAACTCTGACATTTGCTAAAATGCTAAATAAATGAGTCTGGGAAAGACAACAAATAGTTGCTGATTCATTCTTTTTGGCTCCCAAAGTGCAGAACATGATCGTGCTTCATTATTCAGCATTCAGTGTCATTCGCAACTCCTCAGATAATGAAGCCGTCCATGCCCGCATGCAACAAGACCTGAACAACATTTAGGCTTGGGCTGATAAGTGGCTGGTAACATTCGCGCCACACAAGTGCCAGGCAATGACTATCTCCAACAAGCGAGCGTCTAACCACCGCCCCTTGACATTCAACGGCATTACCATCGCCAAATCCCCCACCATCAACATCCTGGGGGTGGCCATTGACCAGAAACTTAACTGTACCAACCACATAAATACTGTGGCAACAAGAGCAGGTCAGAGGCTGGGTATTCTGCGGTGAGTGTCTCAACTCCTGACTCCCCAAAGCCTATCCACCATCTACAAGGCACAAGTAAGGAGTGTGATGGAATACTCTCCACTTGCCTGGATGAGTGCAGCTCCAACAACACTCAAGAAGCTCAACATCATCCAGGACAAAGCAGCCCGCTTGATTGGCACCCCATCCACCACCTTAAACATTCACTTCCTCCACCATCAGCGTACCGTGGCTGCAGTGTGTACCATCTACAAGATGCACTGCAGCAACTCACCAAGGCTACTTCGGTAGCACCTCCCAAACCCTCGACCTCTTCCACCTAGAAGGACAAGGGCAGCAGGTGCATGGGAACACCACCATCTCCAAGTTCCCCTCCAAGTCACACACCATCCTGACTTGGAGGTATATCACCATTCCTTCATCATCGCTGGGTCAAAATCCTGGAACTCCCTCCCTAACAGCACTGTGGGAGTACCTTCACCAAACGGACTGCAGCAGTTCAAGAAGGCAGCTCACCACCACCTTCGTAAGGGCAATTAGGGATGGGCAATAAATGCTGGCTTTGGCAGCAACGCCCAGATCCAATGAACGAATAAAAATAAATTACCTAGACAAAGTAAGACTCAGAGCCAAGTCATCTTGAGGGCATGAGAGTAGGAGTGGGGATTTTGGGACAACTTCAGCTGTTAACAGAGCAATTTCTATCAAAGATCTTCCATACTGTTGACTGTAATGTATGTACCTTTAAGGGAGAGAACTACTTTTTACAGCTCCTGTATACTGTAGTACCGACAGTGACCACACCTGTATATAAACCCTGAGTAGTGATCTGTACAGTTAGTTCTAGAGTAACCCTCATTCAGTAAACACCTGTTGTACCGTTTCTCCTGCAGTCTGTGTCTTATTATACACAGACACAACATTGGCGACGAGCAGATTTGAACCTACCTGCAACTCTGCATCACCTCCCAGGGATTCGCTCCTGGAGAACAGTGGAAGGAGGTCGAGTCCAGAAGCACGGGCGTCGACCACGGGCAACCGCCCAGTCATCCAGCGTAGATTTGAGCATCGCAGGGGAGGCTGTCGAGAGCCAGGCTTGGCTTTCCAATCACGGTGGTCCAGCGAAACGGGCTGGCAACAGGTACTGCGCAGACCCTTCCCGGACAGCGGTGGCTAGAGCCGACCGAGCGGCACAGAAAAAGGTCGAGCAGCGTCGACGGGGGAGAGAGGGCAGAGCGCACAGGGCGCAGCCGGTGTTCAGGACCGAGTGGCGTCAATGGGGAGAGAGACGAGAGAGAGCAGAGCGCAGCCGGTGTTCAAGGACCGAGCAGCGTCAACGGGGGAGAGAGGCACGCAGGAAAACGCGAGGCGCTACCATTGCCACGAGGACCACAGAGAGCGGCATTGGCAGCAGCGCAGGAGCAGCGCACGAAACCCACAGGGCGTCGCCATTTGCCACGAGGCCCGCCGAGAGCGGCGTTGGCAGCAGCGCGGGAGACGCCATTTTAAGTCGCAGCGGGGAAGAAAGGAAAGCGCGGGAGATACCATTTTAAGCCGCAGCGGGGAAGAAAGGAAAGCGCGGGAGACGCCATTTTAAGCCAGTCTAACCACACCCAAAAATGCCGAAGAGTGGCAGTATCACAGCGTTCGACAATGAAGTCGAAGATTGGACGACATATGTCGAACGCATAGAAGTATACTGCAAGGTGAATGAAGTGCCAGATGACAAGAAAGCGCTGGTATTGTTGAATTCAATGGGTGCAAAAACGTATGGCTTACTACGAAACCTAGTAACCCCAGAGAAGCCAGTAGAAAAGGATTTTGAAAACATAGTGCCAATCCTACAGGACCACTTAAACCCCACACCACTGCTGATAGCAGAAAGATTTAAGTTTCACAAAAGGAACCAGCATAAAGACGAAAGTAATGCTGAGTATTTAACGGAACTGCGCAAGCTATCGAAACACTGCCAGTTTGGAACGGGACTAGCAGATACTTTAAGGGACAAGTTTGTGTGTGGACTTCAAAGTGAAGGAACCCAGAAACGGCTTCTATCAGAAAAAGATCTTACGCTGGACAAGGCTTTCAGCATTGCAGTATCACACGAAGCAGCAGCACGGGGCGCTGCAGAGATACAACGGAGACCGCAAGAATATGGCACCAATGAAATGTCATACGGAGCAGTGAAGTGCTATCGCTGCGGCAGAACAACACACGACCATAATGATTGCTGGTTCAAGGACAAAGTGTGTAGACAGTGTGGAAAAGTAGGACACATAGGAAGTGTCTGCAGGTCGGGAAAGAAAACCAGCAGCAAGAAATCTCCACAGGAGAAGTACAAGAAGGTACATAAGGTGACGGAGAGTAGTTCAGACGAACAGAAAAGGGATACAGACTCCGGAAGCAAGGAGCTGAGTTGTCTGAAACTACATAATGTGATCAAAACAGAAGATCACCAAACTATCTGGGTCACGCTCAAGATAGCCGGAGTCCAAGTGAAAATGGAATTGGACACAGGATCAGCCCTAACAGTCATAAACCGAAGGGACTACAAGCGGCTATTCTCACATATACCCTTGAGAGATACAAAGATTGTCTTGAAGACGTACACGGGACAAAAAGTCTACCCCAAAGGAAAAATAAGGGTGAACGTTATATATACGGCAAGGAAACACCAAAAATGGACCTATATGTATTGCCAGATGGAGGACCACCACTACTAGGACGTGAATGGATCCGGAAGATACAGCTAGATTGGCATTCCATACAAGCACTGACTGTAGATGCCAAAAAGGATGACGACGTCACACCTGGACGACTGTCAAAAATGTTAACTGACGCACAAGAAGTGTTCCAGCAGGGACTCGGAACACTAAAAGGCATAAAAGCGACGATCAAAATAGAGGAAAATGCAAGCCCAAAGTTTTTTAAGACCAGACCGGTACCTTATGTGATCCGCCCAGCATTCGAAGCAGAGCTGGAAGGTTTGGAACGTTCAGGAGTACTGTCCAAAGTGGACTGAAGCGAGTGGGCTACACCCATCGTTCCTGTAATGAAGAGATCGTTGAGTAATACGCCTGGGGAACCAAAGAAGGTTCGCATCTGTGGGGACTTTAAGGTGACAGTGAACCCAGTCCTTCACACTGTACAATATCCGCTTCCGCGGATTGAAGATATTTTCGCCTCGCTATCTGGAGGGAAACGCTTCACTAAGATTGATCTGGCCCAGGCGTACCTGCAAATGGAGGTAGAAGAAGCCTCGAAACAGTACCTCACGATCAACACTCATAAAGGTCTCTACCAATACAACCGGCTGGTGTTCGGGGTAGCATTAGCTCCGGCTATTTGGCAAAGGGCAATGGAACAAGTCCTGCAAGGGATTCCAGGGACCCAGTGTTATTTGGACGACATCCTGGTCACGGGCGAAAATGACAGTGATCACCTCGCCAAACTGGAGCAGGTGCTCACTAGATTGAAGGAATATGGGCTCCGAGCTAATCGCCACAAATGCTAGTTTTTCCAGAAGCAGATCTGGTATTGTGGCCACGTTATTGATAAAGAGGGGTTACATAAGTCCCCTGAAAAGATTGAGGCAGTAGTCAAGGCTCCAGCACCGGAAAATGTGTCACAACTGAGGTCGTTCCTCGGGCTGGTGAACTACTACCATAAGTTCTTGCCGAATTTGTCTACAGTACTACACCCACTGAACACCCTACTGCAAACGGGGGTACCATGGAAGTGGAGTGACGAATGTAAACGAGCTTTCCAGAAGAGCAAAGCATTGATCACATCAAAAGAGGTGTTGGCTCATTTCAACCCAGCACTACCAATTCGGTTGGCGTGTGATGCATCACCCTATGGCATTGGAGCGGTGCTGTCGCACAAATTCCCGGACGGCTCGGAGAGGCCAGTAGCCTTTGCATCTCGGTCACTAACCTCAGCCGAGCGTAACTACGCCCAGATTGACAGGGAGGCCCTCAGCCTAGTGTGGGGAGTGAAAAAGTTCAATCACTATCTGCACGGGCAGAAGTTCACCTTGCTGACTGACCACCAACCACTTGTCTCCATCTTTAATCCAAAGAAGGGCGTTCCGGTGATGACTGCACAACGGCTACAAAGATGGTCCCTTTTTCTAGGGGCGCACCAATATGAAATTGAGTATAAGGGCACGAAACAGCATGGAAACGCTGATGGGCTATCACGCCTGCCACTGCCTACTGCGGAGGAAACACCAGCAGTGGATCCTGTTGAAATATTTCATTTGACTATAATTGAATGCTTGCCAGTAACTAACGCTGGTATAGAGAAGGAGACCCGAAATGACCCGACACTGTCTCGGGTATATGATTTGACGGTGAAGGGATGGCCAGCACATGGCGACTCACTGTTGCCAGCATTCTCATCCAGAAGAGAACAGCTGTCAGTATGCCAGGGGACCTTGATGTGTGGATCCCGAGTGGTAATTCCACCCAAGTTAAGGGAGTGAGTGCTCAATGAGCTTCACGAAGGTCATCTGGGAGGGGTGAAAATGAAAAGCCTTGCTACGGCTTATGTGTGGTGGCCAGGGATCGATCAGCAAATTGAGGACCTGACAAAGAGCTGCTCAGGATGCCAGAAGGTCCAAAATGCACCACCACATGCCCCTCTACACCCATGGGAGTGGCCCTCATCTCCATGGCAACGGGTGCATATTGACTTTGCTGGTCCATTCATGGACTCAATGTTTTTAATAGCCATGGATGTGCACTCGAAATGGCCCGAGGTCATCAAAATGTCCTCCACCACCACGGATAAAACTATTGCAGTCCTACGGACCATTTTTGCCAGGAACGGCTTGCCAGAGCAGATTTGCTCCGATAACGGACCACAGTTTGTGTCCGAAGAGTTTTGAAGATTTATGAAAAGGAATGGGGTAAGGCATTACACATCCGCCCCGTATCATCCAGCCACAAATGGATTGGCTGAGAGGTTCGTACAAACCTTTAAAAAAGCAGTAAAGGCCATGTGCGATGACGACATTCCACTGCAGCGTAAGGTGGACAATTTCCTGTTAGCCTACAGAAATGCGACACATGCAGTCACCAACCAGGCCCCGGCCATGATGTTCTTTAACCGAAGGTTGAGATCTTGTCTGGATTTGCTCAGACCAAATGTACGAAGAGATGTTGAGAGTAAGCAATTCCAGCACATCAATGAGAAGCCGACAAGGAGCTTCAATGTAGGGCAACCAGTCTTGGCCCACGACTACCGAACAGAGAAATGGCAACCAGGAGCGATATGCACACGGCAGGGGCCACTAATGTACACAGTGGATGTTGGGGAGAACATTGTGAGACGCCATGCTGACCAGATCCTAGAGTCACAGGAACGAGTCAACCCCATGTCTCGGCCATACGTACCTGGTGAGGAACCCGACGTACAGGTCGCATCTACCTCAGAAACAATAGCATTGGAAGCTGATGAATCAACTGACGACAGGGTGCTAGAATCGCCTCCGCACCAAGAGCAAGACACTCGGGAAAGGCGCTATCCAGAAAGAATCAGGAAGCCTCCCCAAAGACTGAATTTATAAATAGACTATTTTCAGCTAATCACAGAATCACAGAAACCCCACAGTGCAGATAGAGGCCATTTCGGCCCATCGAGCCTGCACCGACACATATCCCACCCGATCCCCGTAACCCCTACACCAACACATATCCCACCCTATCCCTGTAACCCCACGTATTTAATCCCCCAACACTAAGGGTCAATTTATCATAGCCAATCAACCTAACCCGCACATCTTTGGACTGTGGGAGGAAACCGGAGCACCCGGAGAAATTGTTAAATGTGTGTTATGGTACTGCTAATCTAAAAGGGGAGGAATTGTAATGTATGTACCTTTAAGGGAGAGAACTACTTTTTACAGCTCCTGTATACTGTAGTACCGGCAGTGACCACACCTGTATATAAACCCTGAGTAGTGATCTGTACTGTTTGTTCTAGAGTAACCTTCATTCAGTAAACACCTGTTGTACCGTTTCTCCTGCAGTCTGTGTCTTATTATACACAGACACAACATTGACTTGTGTAACATTCTAGGTACAGCACAGCACATGATGTGGCACCACATATTATAAGAAAAGGATTTCATTGTTTCACATTAAAAAAAATCCAAATTAGACTGCTCCTTTTAAAATGATTATATTAATCTTACATATAGATATATAAAGGTTCAAGCATCGGCTTGGTTCAGTGATAACACTGCCACCTCTGAGTCCAAAGGTTATGGGTTCAAACCCCGCTTGAACAAATGTTAAACTGAGGCTCGATTTGCTTGCTCAGGTGGGCATAAAAGATTCCAATGCACTATTCAAATTAAAGCAGGGGGGGTTTCCCAGGTTCTGGCCAATATTCATCCCTCAAACTATACCAACAAAACAGATAACAGGTCATTTATCTCATTGTTGCTCCTGGGACCGCACTGTGCTCAAATTGGCTGCTGTGTTAGCCTACACAACAACAGAGACTATGGTCAGAATTTTAATTTGAAGGTGGGTTGAGAGCAGGGGGCCTAGAAAGCGGTCGGGAAACTTGAGAGAATGGGTTTCCCGCAGGCCCTGCCGCATTTAAAAGCAGGGCTGATAAACATTTCAAGGCTCTGTTTCCCGCCCAAAGCCAGCCAGATGGAGAGGCTGGTTGGCTGCGGGTGGATAGGCCTGCGGCACTAGGCCTCAGAGAGGAGGGAGGGAGGCATTGGGGGGGGAGCGATCGGGAGCCGGAGGAGCATCGGGTGTGGGGGGGCGAGGATGGTGTGGTTGGGACTCGGGAGCCAAAGGAGCATTGGGGTAGCGGGTGGTTGGGAGCTGGAGGAGCATTGTGGGGAGGGGGGGTGTCAGGACTCCGAAGAAGCATCGTGGGCCGGAGGGGGGAGGTAAAGGGGAGATCAGAGGCCTCGGGGGGGGGGGGGGGATTGGATGCCTTGGGGGGAGGGGATCGGAGGCCTCGGGGGGAGGAGATCGGAGGCCTAGGGGGGAGGGGATCGGAAGCCTCGGGGGGAGGGGATCGGAGGCCTCGGAGGGAGGGGATTGGAGGCCTCGGGGGGAGGGGATCGGAGGCCTCGTGGGGGGGAATCGGAGGCCGCGAGGGGAGGTTGGAGGCTTCGGGGGGAGGGGGGGGTGCATTCCAATCGCAGGTGATTTGTGAGGCAGGAACGCTGGATCCAGCAGGTAAGTGGAAAGGCACTTATCTCCTGGATCCAGCAGTCCTCGCTTCCCATTCCCCGAGGCCTGGTGAACCCGACCAGCCAGAGTTAAATTTGTAATGGTGGATCACCATGAGGCACGCCAGCCTCATTATAATATTTAATGGGCAACCCGCCTCCTGGGAGTGGGTTGGCCACCTGCCCCCACGCACCCTCCGTCCCGCCTCCATTGAAACTGGCAGCGGACGGGTTGGGGGTTGGGATTCAGATCTTCAGCACTTTAGCCTCCCACCCGACTCCAACCCACTCGTTTTTTGGGGGTTAGAATTCCCCTTGTGCTTAATTAATTTATTGTCTGTAAAGCACTTTGGGACATCCTAAGGATATGAAGGGCACTATATAAATGCAAGCTTTTTTTAATCTTTCTTGAATAACAAGGTAAGTCATGGAAAAGATATAATTTTGTGATATTCAGTTCACTAGGTAAATTGATACTGTACTTTCGCTTAAGTCACACGCTCTGATATGACTCCACAAGGATTCTGAGGCAGCTCTAAATAGCTCACAATTTGCAACTTGTCCAAATAGAAACAAAAATGTCTAAATATAATTTAAAACAGACATACAGGTAATTAGGATGGAACTAAAGGTTATAAAATAAACTAAGGATTCAGAAAAGGTGTATAAAGAGCTCAAGCTTATTTTTGTCTTTTTGACATGATCTGGAATTCTCTGCTCCCTTCCACCTACCTGCTATTCTACATAGTGATAAATAGAAATGATAAAAACCTGAAATAAAAATGGAAAAATGCTGGGAACGTACAACAGGTTCATGAGTATCTAAAAAGTGACTTCATCAGAGCTCTATTCCATATACTCTTAACCTGATTGTGACCATAATCATTCATTTTTCCTAAGATTACTTTAATTGCTTTAAGAATGCAGCAGTTGAGATATTCACTGAGGCGAGATCTTGTTTAGTACTCTGACGCTGACTCTATTTCTCTCTCCACGGATGTTGCCTGGCCTGCTGAGTATTCCCAGCGTTTTCTGTTGTTATTTCTTGTTTTAGTACCTCTGCTTCACAAAGCAGCTGTCACATATGCCATCTCCTGGGCAACTTTCACCACAAAGAGCTCTTCCCATGGTTTTGAAGGTCACTACTGCATTAAATCTTTATGCCACCAGATCTTTCCAAGCCACCGCCGGTAATGTGGGTCAAATAAATTTGTCAGCTGTCCACAGATGCATTAAGCAAGTGATGGAGGCCTTGTTTACATAGGGCAACAAATTTGTCATTTTTCCTGTGGAACGGAGGCCTCAGCTCGACAGGACACAGTAGCGCAAATTCATAAAATCTACCCGCTGGAACATGGGCCCAAGAGACTGAGAGGTACTGAAGCTGCCTGCAACTTATGCAAGGTAAACACCTGTACATAACTGCAAAGACTGGTCAAGTTACAAGTCCAGTTTTTTATTGGTAGTGTGTATTTCTACTTTTTTATTTGGCTGCCGCGAGAGGTTTTTTTTACTTTTTGGTGAGGCATGGGGTGCTGAGCCCGATGCTATTCTTTGGTATTTTGTTTCTCCGTGTGGCCCTTCATTTATTTAAAAAACTGTGAGTACCTACTGAGCTTTTGATACTTCTTTCTGAGGCCCCCGTGTTATTTTTCAGGAATGCGGAAGGACAGGGTGTATTCAGTACAATGTGTCAGTTGTTCTTTGGTGTTGTGTGGCGCTGTGCTGTGGGGCAGAGAAATGTGGCAGAATAAAGTTCAATCTAGTTGTATCCTTGGACCCAATTTTTCAGGTTTTCTTAAGATGCTTAATACCTGTATATCAAAATTTCTGTTCTCTTCCTATTCCCAATCTCCCAACCACCCCACCTCCACCTCCATGGCATATATCAGCTGGAACCCTACATGCAACCCCAGGAAAAACAGTTGTTTTTTGTACATTAAACAGTGCACTTTGTTCACCAGGGCCTGGAGTTTCCGCTAGGGATGCGATCAGCAAAATGCGCCCAGAATGCGCTGGACACTGCGCCACGTTTGCCGAGGTGAAGTTAAACTGAAATTTCTGCGTAAACTTACTAGTATAATCCCAAACGTAAAATCACCATTGAATCAACACAATCAAACTTAAATCAATTTGTGATTGGAACAGGACCAATGGGGACACAAGGTTCTGGGTGGGGAAATATAAAAGGCAAGGGAAAACAAGTTCTCCTTCAGAGTGAAGCTGAAGATTATAAGGTAAGCCACTGTTCTTTCTGGCCTGCTAACTTTTTACAGCTTTTACACAGTGTACAGTTTGAAGTTGACCCGTATTAGTAACTGTGATTAAACTTTATTTAGCACAAGCAAGAATTAATACATTACTGTATTAGAGCAGTAGTTTACAGAGTATAACTGAGACTTATATTACCCCGTTATGCTCTGGGCAGAAGTCACGACAGGGAGCAGGCTGCACCTTGTGCTTTTTGTCTCTCGGGTGTCCCCTGGATTCTTCCTGAAATCTTCTACCCTTTTTGGCTGTCGGGACCCCTCTTACTGAACCAATCACTGGCTTACACCCAATTCCCCAAAATCCAAGCATGAAGATGCCATGTACATAGCACCTCTGCTTACTCAGGTTCTGGTCTTATGACCCCCTGGTCTCATCTGTTTATAACCACCAAGATGGCTATCTGGGGCAGTTATGGCAACACAAAAGAACATATCTCCATACTGAAGAGATATGGCATCCTTGATGGTCCTGTGAGAGGCCCAGGTTTAGAATTACAGCCAGACACCAGTCCTCCCTTTTTCCTTGTCATAACATTCCAACATGGTTACAACTGCAACGGACCTTGGTTCCCATACACTCTATGCCCTATCCTTACTGTTGGCTAATATCCAACTTTGGTTAATTCACCCACAGCTTCCCTATTCAACTATAGCAGTCCTCTCTCTCGCCCCAGGCTGTCTGGGTTGTTTTCCTCACAGACTTTAATTATAGGCAAAAGGTTACATTTCTAATATAATTCAGGTTCCCATTGCATACAGTTTACAATTACAGACATTTTACATTCAATTCTTACACACAATTATAAATCCATTACTGATGATTATAAAATACTGATGATAAAGATAGCAAAACAACTATTCTAAAAACCATCTGATCCATGATAATCTTATAACAGTTAATTGATTTTAATCACTCTGAGCAGTGTACAAATTGATTTAAATCACAAGCAGAGCAGTGTGCTGCCTTGCAAACTTTTAAAGCTTATACAGTGAGATTTAAATCCCATTCTGGGCAGTGTGTTCTATTGTACAATTGACCGCTGGTCACTGCTGTCTTCAATTAACTAATTACTGCAGCACAGCAGGACACACCTGTGGCTTCAATTGATTGTTGGTCACAGGTCTTATGTACCAAGGGAAGATCAATTGACTGAATTTAAACGAATTTAAACTAATTGCTGCAGCAGGAGAAATAGACCTGGGTCAGTCACTTTAATTGACTGCTGGTCACGCTGGATTCATGAGACCACGGGTGCCTGTGTGCCCGAGTATCTGGCCACAATGTGATGAACACCCCTGAATGAGTGAAATCGGCGTAAACCCACCTTTCCGACCTGAGTGCATGGCCAGTTTTGTGGGTGGGAACTGCTTCGTGGATACTCTAGCCTAAAGTGGTTATAGACGTTACTCACATACGCTTAAAATTCCGCAATCTTTAGTGCCCATTGATTTAATTCCGCCCAGAGAAAGCTGTTATCTGGGTGGAAATCATGCGGAAACTCCAGGCCCAGCACGTTAAACAGCTGAGAAGCGCATGGGAGAGAAGAAGTTTTCCAGGAACTTTGCAGCTATATAATTTTCAGGAAAGTGATAATCTTTTTATTTCTAATAGTGAGACATCTTTTAAACTATTTAACATGATCAGCCTCTAAGTCCCTCATGTGCTGCAAGATAATAAGTAGCAACTAGCTAAACCGGAATCTTAACACTAAGTCTCACCTGGCTAAGTGAAAAGGAGGATGAGACAGCTAGGTGTCAAGTGGCAACTATTTGATTTAATGAACAGGGAATTAAGAAATTGGTATCAGGTGAATATCATTCAGATTCAGAAACCCAGATAATTGTATGTAATTATAATGGTGGCACATTGGTGGTCAGAGAAACCCACTCGGATCCCCAGACATCAAGATTACCCAGTCACAAATCTTATTTTGCCATACATTCATACTGCCGTATCCTAACAAAATATTGAGAAAAGCTAAAGGAATGGCACTAATCATTTACAACAAATTATACTGTATTTTTTAAACTAGGCCCATTAAATGGCAAGACCCTGGTGTGGCAGGTTTCATGCCTGCCTGAATGGCAACTACACTAGTTCTTCTGAGGTTGATGCATTTAATATATTTAAATTTATGCAGGTTAGCTCCGAACACTGCGATATTGATGACACTCATTCTGCTCCATCTGTCATTACATAAACATTCCCACTATGGGCTGATCTGAAAAATGCAGGATGTATAACCGAAAAGAATATTTAATTCACACACATAACAGCTGCAAACAAAATTGATTAAATTTATACACAAATTTGTAAATAAAAACACTAAACATTACCTAAGAAAAAAAAAGCATCAACATACCAAACATTAGCTAAACAATAGAATTTTTTTCAAAAAAGTACATTAAAAATCATTTCCTTCTACCCTTGCAAGTTGGGACTTTAATCAGCTTCCCTTTGATAGCCAATGGGGAGGAATGCAACTGGGTGGCAATTCAATCCAAACGGCAGAAAAAGAAACTAGGCCTCAAAGAGTCAGCCTTGCCTCAGTGGTAGTACTCTCTCAGTAGATTTTCAACTTTGCCACCCAGGTATAAAACCAGCTGCCCGTTACAGAAATGTCATTCAATGGAAGTGGAAATCGGACGGCTTCTATAACGAGCAGCTGATCCACAACACCAGTTTTACACCCAGGCAACAAGTTGAAAATGTTTCCCAGAAGCTCCCAGAAGTTCAAGCTCCTTTCAAGAGATTAGGTTAACACTTCAGTGCAGTACTGAGGAAGTTTTGAGCATATAATCCAGGGTGAGAGTTTAGTTGGAGATGCCGTCTCAGATGAGGTGTTAAACTGAGGCTCTGTCTAACCTCTCAGGTGGATGTAAAAGATCTCGAGGCACTATTGGAAAATTGCTGTGTCATTCTGCTGGTCAGAAGGTTGTGGGTTCAAGTCCCACTCCAGAGACTTGAGCACAAAAATCTAGACTGACACTCCAGTGCAGTACTGTGGGAGTGCTGCACCTTCGGAGGTGCCATCTTTCAGATAAAATGTTAAACCGAGGCCCTGTCTGCCCTCTCCGGTGGATGTAAAAGATCCCATGGCACTATTTCGAAGAAGAGCAGGGGAGTTATCCCCGGTGTCCTGGTCAATATTTATCCCTCAATCAACATAACAAAAACAGATTATCTGGTCATATCACATTGCTGTTTGTGGGAGCTTGCTGTGTGCAAAATTGGCTGCCGCGTTTCCTACATTACAACAGTGACTACACTTCAAAAGTACTTCTTTTGGCTATAAAACGCTTTGGGACATCCGGTGGTTGTGAAAGACGCCATACAAATGCAATTCTTTCTTTCTGGTGTCCTGGCCAATATTTGTTCCTCAATGAACATCATATTTTTCTGGTCATTTATCTCATTGCCGTTTGTGGGACCTCGCTGGGCACAAATTAGCTATCGTGTTTCCCTACATTACAAAAGTGATTGCACTTTAAAGCTTTGGGACTCCAGCGAATGTGAAAGGCACTACATAAATGTAAGTTCTTTTTTTATATAGTTCTTATTTTTGAAGTGTAGTAATTGTTGTATGTCAGCACAGTTTTAAAGCATGAGGCTTGATGAACTAGACAATATACCCCAGATCATCTGATGTAACTTGCATAAATTATGCACTTTTTATGGAAATATATTTATTGTTAAAGATGGATATGTGGCATGATCAATCCACAAGTGAAGGCAGGCTTGTTAAATAGTTTAAAAATAGAATTTTGTTGCAGAGCTTCAGGAATTGGCTCCAACAAAATTAGATGTGCCCACCTCTGGCAGATGTGGATATTAGTTGGTATAGTGGATTAGAAAATTGCCATTTTCCATTTTTGATCTGTTCAAATTAAGCTCATTATACAATAAGTATCCCTTATCTGCCTACTGTTAATGCTCTTAAATGACACCATAGAATACATTTTCAGTTTGCCGCCTGGGCATTAAACTGGTGGTGTGGGTCAGCCACCCATTATAGCTACCTCCTGATTTTCATTTCCATTGATTTCAAACAGAAGTAAAAATTGGGCACTTTCTACAATGGGCGGCCAATGCACAGATCCAGTTTTATATCTAGGCAAGTTGAAAATCCATCCCAGTGTGAACAAAATTGGCAAAACTAGAAATGGTATCCAATTTAGCAACCTCACTCAGAGCCAGGGTTCAGGCAGGTACATGGGAGCTCTGCAAAACACATATCTTGGTTAATAAGTGGGATCCTCATTTTTTCTCTCACATTTAAAGGACAAGATTTGATTCCACTTGTAGACTTTATGACTTGATGTGAGCCACTGTTTGTTTGTTTGTTGTTGTTTATTGCATGATCTAAAGCCTGTCCAGTTTTATTTCTTCACTCCATTAACACAAGACCCTGTGCTGCTTTGGTTGAAGATGGGGAATAAGTGAACTACCATTCTTGCATTGCATTAGGCGCTATCAACCAAATTTTATTCTTTTCCAGCATCACTAAGGAGCATTCCCATTGATACAATTAAAACCGCATCCAAAGGAATTTATACACTCATAAATGTAGCTGCTGCAAGTAAACCTGTCGTTGACAGCAACTGGGATGGTGGGAAATAGAGAAACATGAAAACAAAACAAAATGGGAAAAATGGCTCCCTTAAGAAAAAGAAACGCAACAATCAAAATGTAGTAAAAGTACTCCAAAAAGCTTTAATCTCCTAATAACAACAAAATGAGTACAATAAAATGAAAAGGATAAACTGCAAGTGCAGGAAACCTGAAATAAGTCAGAAAATGCTAAAAATATACATATATAGTCAAAATAGATTTAGTCAGTACCTATAAAGAGTAAACATAGAAGATAGGAGCAGGAGTAGGCCATTCGGCCCCTCGAGCCTGTTCCACCATATAATGAGATCATGGCTGATCATCCAAATTCAGTACCCTGTCCCCGCTTTCTCCCCATATCCCCTGACCCCTTTAGCCTCAAGAAATATATCCAACCCCTTCTTGAATATATTTAATGAATTGGTCTCAACTGCCCTGTGTGGCAAAGAATTCCACAGGTTCACCACGCTCTGGGTGAAGAAATTCCTCTTCATCTCAGTCAAAAGACAGGTGGTGACAGTTTGGGTGTGTGCCCTTCATCAGAAATACTAATGACTGTGATGCACCTTATGCATTAGATGACAGAGCTGCCCTAATAGAGTCATAGTCATAGAGTCATAGAGTTATACAGCACAGAAAGAGGCCCTTCGGCCCATCGTGTCCGCGCCGGCCATCAAGCCCTGTCTAATCTAATCCCATTTTCCAGCATTTGGTCCGTAGCCTTGTATGCTATGGCATTTCAAGTGCTCATCCAAATGCTTCTTGAATGTTGTGAGGGTTCCTGCCTCTACCACCCTTTCAGGCAGTGAGTTCCAGATTCCAACCACACTCTGGGTGAAAAAGTTTTTCCTCAAATCCCCTCTAAACCTCCTGCCCCTTACCTTGAATCTATGCCCCCTTGTTATTGACCCCTCTACTAAAGGGAAAAGTTCCTTTCTATCCACCCTATCTATGCCCCTCATAATTTTGTATACCTCAATCAGGTCCCCCCCTCAGCCTTCTCTGCTCCAAGGAAAACAACCCCAGGATGTCCAGTCTTTCTTCATAGCTGAAGCGCTCCAGCCCAGGTAACATCCTGGTAAATCTCCTCTGCACCCTCTCCAAAGCAATCACATCCTTCCTATAGTGTGGCGACCAGAACTACACACAATACTCCAGCTGTGGCCTTACCAGCGTTTTGTACAGCTCCATCATAACCTCCCTGCTCTTATATTCTATGCCTCGGCTAATGAAGGCAAGTATCCCATATGCCTTTTTAACCACCTTATCCACCTGTTCTGCTGCCTTCAGGGATCTATGTACATGCACACCAAGGTCCCTCTGATCCTCTGTCTTTCCTAGGGTCTTACCATTCATTGTGTATTCCCTTGCCTTGTTAGTCCGTCCAAAATGCATCACCTCACACTTTTCAGGGTTAAATTCCATTTGCCACTGTTCCGCCCATCTGACCAACCCATCTATATCGTCCTGTAGCCTGAGGCTTCCCGCCTCGCTATTTACCACCCCACCAATTTTCGTGTCATCTGCGAACTTACTGACAATTGGCCCACTCCCGCTACAGACGCTGTGCATTGGCGCTGATGGGTTCGGCGAGTCGGCGGGGAGGCAGCAGAAGCAGCGATGGAGGCCATGACGACCCGCTGTAGCATGGCAGCCGGCAGCTCCTCGGTGGGAGGCTCGGAGATCGAACCGGTAGGAGGGGAGGAGGCCAGCGGACCGAGGGCGGGAAAAGCAGGCCCTGGAAGGTCGGACACCGCGGGAGGCTTGGATGTCAGACCAGGTGGAAGGAGAGCCAGGGAGAAGCAGGCCCCGGGACGTCGGTACCACGGCGGCTGAAGATTGTCGGGCAGGAGTGCGGGAAAGGCGGAGCGAGGCGAGAGCGGACCCTATTGTGATGGCGCCGATGAAGATGGCTGCCGTCCTTGCGGGCTCCGTGCGTACCAGCAGCCAAGTGTTCTTTGCTGCTTGGTGTGCTCGGCTCGTTAAGAAAAAAGCATTTCACTGACTGGATTTCACTTGTTGTATTTGGTTATGTGACAAATAAAATTGAAATTAAAATTAAAATTAATTTTACATTCACATCCAAATCATTAATGTAGACCACAAACTGCAAGGGACCCAGCACCGATCCCTGCGGTACCCCACTGGACACAGGCTTCCAGTCACAAAAAAACAACCTTCCACCATCACCCTCTGCCTTCTGCCACTAAGCCAGTTTTGGATCCAATGTGCCAAGGCACCCTGGATCCCATGGGCTCTTACCTTCCTGACCAGTCTCCTATGCGGGACTTTATCAAAAGCCTTACTGAAATCCATGTAAACCACATCCACTGCACTACCCTCATCCACACACCTAGTCACCCCCTCGAAAAATTCAATCAAATTGGTCAGACATGATCTTCCCTTGACAAAGCCATGCTGGCTATCCCTAATTAGTCCCTGCCTCTCCAAGTGGAGACCAATTCTGTCCCTCAGAATTTTTTCCAATAATTTCCCTACCACTGATGTTAGGCTCACTGGCCTGTAATTCCCTGGTTTATCCCTACTACCTTTCTTGAATAATGGTACTACGTTAGCTGTTCTCCAGTCCTCTGGCACATCCCCTGTGGCCAGAGAGGTTCTGAAAATTTGTGTCAGAGCCCCTGCAATCTCCTCCTTTGCCTCACATAATAGCCTGGGATACATCTCGTCCAGGCCTGGGGATTTATCCACTTTTAAGCCTGTTAAAACTGCTAGTACCTCCTCCCTCTCGATGCTAATATGTTCAAGTATATCACAGTCCCCCTGCCCGATTTCTATGTCCACATCGTCCTTCTCCATAGTGAACACAGATGCAAAAAATTCATTTAAAACCCCACCTACATCCTCTGACTCTACACACAGTTTGCCACTTTAGTCCCTAATGGGCCCTACTCTTTCCCTAGTTATCCTCTTGCCCTTAATATACTTATAAAACACCTTAGGATTTTCCTTTATTTTGCTCGCCAATGTTATTTCATGGCCCCTCCTCGCTCTCCTAATTTCTTTTTTAAGTATCCCCCTGCACTTTTTATACTCCTCTAGGGCTTCCTCTGTCTTTAGTCCTTTGTATCTGCCAAAAGCCCCCCTTTATTTCCTAATCCATTCTCATATATCCCTTGACATCCAAGGTTCCCTGGGCTTGTTGTTCCCACCCTTGACCTTTACAGGAACATGTTGCCATTGTACTCTCTCAATTTCCTTTCTGAAAGACTCCCATTGCTCCGATGTGGATTTTCCTTCAAGTAGTTGATCCCAGTCCACAGTGGCCAGATCCTGCCTTATCATATTAAAATCGGCCTTCCCCCAATTTAGAACCTTTATTTCCGGTCCATCCTTGTCCTTTTCCATGACTACCTTAAATCTCACCGAATTATGGTCACTGTCACAAGTGCTCACCTATTAACACTTCTACCACTTGCCCGGCCACATTCCCTAGAATTAGGTCCAGTACCGCCCCCTCTCTTGTAGGACTTTCTACATGCAGGCTCAAAAAGCTCTCCTGGATGCACTTTAAGAATTCTGCGCCCTCTAAGCCTTTCACACTCTGACTATCCCAGTTAATATTGGGGAAGTTGAAATCCCCCACTATAATTACCCTATTATTTGCACACTTCTCTGAGATTTGCCTACATATCTGTTCCTCTATCTCCCCCTGGCTGTTTGGGGGCCTATAGTACACTCCCAGCAAAGTGCTAGCCTCCTTGTTTTTAAGTTCAACCCATATGGCCTCATTAGAGGAACCTGTTAATGTACCATCCCTCCTTTCAGCAGTAATTGTCTCCTTAATTAATATTGCGACTCCCCCTCCTCTTTTACCCACCCCCCCCTCTGTCTCACCTGAAGATTCTATACCCCAGAATATTGAGCTGCCAGTCTTGCCCCTCCCTCAACCATGTCTCCATGATAGCAACAATATCATACTCCCATGTGTTCATCAACAACTTCAGTTCATCCACCTTATTCGTAAGACTCCTTGCATTAAAATAAATGCCATTTAGCCTTGCCCTACTCCCTTGTGCCATTACATATTTGCTCTGCCCTCCAGTCTGACTTATTTTTTCCTCTATATTTGGCTGTACATCACCCCCTATTATAGCTCCACTCTGTATCCCATCCCCCTGCCAAGTTAGTTTAAACACCCCCGAACAGTGCTAGCAAACCTCCCCGCAAGGATATTTGTCCCGTTCTGGTTCAGGTGCAACCCGTCCGACTTGTACAAGTCACACCTTCCCCAGAAGCAGGTTCAGTGATCCAGGAAACTAAAGCCCTCCCTCCTGCACCAACTCTTTAGCCACGCATTCATCTGCTCTATCCTCCTATTCCTATACTTACTAGCACGTGGCACCGGGAGTAATCCAGAGATTACAACCTTTGAGGTCCTGCTCTTTAGTCTGCTACCTAGCTCCCTAAATTTTTGCTGCAGGACCTCATCCCTCTTCCTACCCATGTCATTGGTCCCAATGTGAACCACGACCTCTGACTGTTCACCCTCCCCCTTCAGAATGCCCTGTAGCCGTTCAGTGACATCCTTGACCCTGGCACCAGGGAGGCAACAAACCATCCTGGAGTCACGTCTACAGCCACAGAAATGCCTATCTGTTCCCCTTACGATAGAATCCCCTACCACTATTGCTCTCCCACTCTTTTTCCTCCCTTCCTGAGCAGCAGAAGCACCCCTGGTGCCAGGAAGTTGGCTGCTGCTGCCTTCCTCTGATAAGTCATCCCCCTCAACAGTATCCAAATCGGTATACCTGTTTGAGAGGCGGATGTCCACAGGGGACCCCTGCACTACCTGCCTGCTTCTACTGCTCCGCCTGATGGTCACCCATTTCCCTTCTGCCTGTGCAGCCCTTACCTGCGGTGTGCCAACTCACTAAACGTGTTACTCACGACCCTCTCAGCATCGTGAATGCTCCAAAACTCATCCATCTGCAGCTCCAGCGCCACAATGCGGTCTACTAGTAGCTGCAGCTGGATACATTTCTGGTACACATGGTCGTCAGGGACACAGGCAGCGTCCCTGAATTCCCACATAGAGCAAGGGGAGCATAACACAGGGCTGGGCTGTCCTGACATGACTTACCCTTTAATTAATTTAATTCAATACCACCAATTAAAGATATACACTAGGGCGCTTGTATGGTTTACCAACAGTCCCCGCTACACCAGAAAGACCTTAGCAACTATAAACCAGAGTTAAAGATTAAAAATAGAGAAATACTCACCAACCAATCACTTACCTGCTCCCTGGTGACGTCACACTCTGATTACTTTTTACTTCTCTCCCCGCTGCTGAGTTGGTAAGCCTCGCTGCTGCCACCACTTTTATGCTCCGCCTCGGTCGCTGCTCTCCCCCAGGTCCAGTCGCTGTGGTCGGGCCTCGCTGCTGCCACCACTTTTATGCTCTGCCTCGGTTGCTGCTCTCCCCCAGGTCCAGCCGCTGTGGTCGGGCCTCGCTGCTGCCGCTGCTTTTATGCTCCGCCTCGGTCGCTGCTCTCCCCCAGGTCCAGCCACTGTGGTCGGGCCTCGCTGCTGCTGCCGCTTTTATGCTCCGCCTCGGTCGCTGCTCTCCCCCAGGTCCAGCCGCTGTGGTCGGGCCTCGCTGCTGCCGCCGCTTTTATGCTCCGCCTCGGTCGCTGCTCTCCCCCAGGTCCAGCCGCTGTGGTCGGGCCTCGCTGCTGCCGCCGCTTTTATGCTCCGCCTCGGTCGCTGCTCTCCCCCAGGTCCAGCCGCTGTGGTCGGGCCTCGCTGCTGCCGCCGCTTTTATGCTCCGCCTCGGTCGCTGCTCTCCCCCAGGTCCAGCCGCTGTGGTCGGGCCTCGCTGCTGCCGCCGCTTTTATGCTCCGCCTCGGTCGCTGCTCTCCCCCAGGTCCAGCCGCTGTGGTCGGGCCTCGCTGCTGCCGCCGCTTTTATGCTCCGCCTCGGTCGCTGCTCTCCCCCAGGTCCAGCCGCTTATTTGTTGAAGTACATTCGTTTTATAAACCTCTCCTCAAATAAATTTGGTAAAAAATTGCTGCAAAAATGGTTCCCAGCTGCAGAAACTGCTACAGCAATTTTACACATTCTTCAGAGTCAGAGACACCTCACTTCCTCCTGTCTCAACTGTTTCTGGCAATAGCTGTGCCTTATAGTTCTCAGCTTAACTTGCCACTCAGTATAATATACTCAAATGAGATTGAGCAGGCTGGGTCTCTTTTCTCTAGAAAAGAGATGAATAAGAGGAAACCTTGTTTTTTAAATTAGATCATGGGATGTGGGCGTCGCTGGCAAGGCCAGCATTTATTGCCCATCCCTAATTGCTGTTGAGAAGGTGGTGATGAGCTGTGTTCTTGGACTGTTGCAGTCAGTGTGGTGCTGTTAGGAAGGGAGTGCCACAGATAGGGAGTTCCAAGATTTTGACCCAGCGACGATAAAGGAACGGCGATATATTTCCAAGTCAGGCTGCTGCTGATGGCCCACAGTGTCTCATGGATGCCCAGTTTTGAGCTGCTAGATCTGTACTGCATCTATCCCATTTAGCACGGTGGTAGTGCTACACAACAAGATGGGAGGGTGTCCTCAGTGTGAACACTGGATTTTGTCTCGGCAAGGACTATGCAGTGGTCACTGCAACAACACCATCATCTAGATTGGTGAGGATGAAGTCAAGTAGTTTTTTTCCCTTGCGTTGGTTCTCTCGCCACCTGCCGCAGTCCCAGTCTGGCAGCTATGTCTTTCAGGACTCGGCCAGCTCGGTAGGTAGTGGTGCTACTGAATCACTCTTGGTAATGGACATTGAAGTTCCCCACCGAGAGTATTTTCTGTGCCATTGCTACCCTTGGTGCTTCTTCCAAGTGGTATTCAACATGGCAGTTTCCTTGCCCATGCTTGACCTGAAGCCATGAGACTTCATGGGGTCCAGAGATTTTTTTTATTCATTCCTGGGATGTGGGCGTCACTGGCAAGTCCAGCATTTATTGCCCATCCCTAATTGCCCTTGAGAAAGTGATGGTGAGCCGCTTTGAACCGCTGCAGTCCATGTGGTGAAGGTACTCCCCACAGTGCTGTTAGGGAGGGAGTTCCAGGATTTTGACCCAGCGACAATGAAGGAACGGCGACATACTTCCAAGTCAGGATGGTGTGTGACTTGGAGGGGAATTTGGAGGTGGTGGTGTTCCCAGGCGTCTGCTGCCCTTGTCCTTCTAGGTGGAAGAGGTCATGGGTTTGGGAGGTGATGCCGAAGAAGCCTTGATGAGTCAATATTGAAAACTTCCAGGGCCACTCCCTCCTGATGATATACCACTGTGCCACCACCTCTAGTTGGTCTATCCTGATGGGAT
This sequence comes from Somniosus microcephalus, assembly GCF_052327205.1. NCBI lineage: Eukaryota > Metazoa > Chordata > Chondrichthyes > Squaliformes > Somniosidae > Somniosus > Somniosus microcephalus. The sequence goes on along the minus strand of NC_140996.1, from coordinate 60,301,242 downwards.
GGTGATGGAGGAGTCTGGGACGTTGGCTGAAAGGTATGATTCCATGAGTATGACTATACCAGGTTGTTACTTGACCAGTCTGTGGGACAGCTCTCTGTGAATATTAGCACAAGTCCCCAGAGGACTTTGCTGGGTCGACTGGGCTGGGTGAGCCTTTTGTCGGGTCTGAAGCCGGTGCCTAGGTTGATGCCGGGTGGTCTAATTCTCATAATTTAATTCTCATATTGATTTTGTAGTGGTTTGTTACAACTGAGTGGCTTGCTAGGTGTGGTAAACCACTTTTATCGTTCACTATCGTTACACTATAGTTATCACTGTTATATCGTTACTCTATGGTTATCACTGTTCACACTGTTGTATCACTATACGAGGTCGCCACTTGTCACGCTGCTATACCTGGGCTGACCACTGCTGACTCCGCCCATGACTCCACCTACCTGCCCAGGTATAAAGGTAGTCGACTGGCTGGCATTCCTCCTTGTTGTATCCGATCACCCACGAGGGTGGGCTCTGTTATTTAACCAATAAAAACCTATAGTTACTTTCTTAACTCGTCGCTTTTCATTGGATGAATTGATAGGTATATCAATTTTATTGGCTAAATTTTAAAATGTCGACACCTGAGCAGTCAAACGACCAGCCAAGCGACCAGCCAGACGCCCAGCTACAACAGCCAAAGCAGCCGGCCTGGCTGCAAGCCCTCAGACCACCGTACCTGGATCTAAACCCACAGGCAGCAAACTCAGCCCTCGACTTCGAACACTGGCTGAGCTGCTTCGAAGCCTACCTGGGAGAATCCGGCGTGCCTCAGAAATCCATGCTAAGAGTTCTGAACGCCCAAGTGAGCCCTAAAGTATTCGCACTCATCCGGGACCTTAAAACATACGAGGACACCATCAACCGGCTGAAAAGACAGTACCAAACCCCGGTAAATTCCATGTATGCCAGACACCTCCTGAGATCCCGCCCGCAACAGCCAGGAGAGCCCGTGGAGGAATTTTTACGGGTGCTACAAGCACTCGGCAGAGACTGTAACTTTAAAGCGGTAACGGCGGCAGAAAATACTGAAGACAATGTCCGCGATGCCTTCATGAAAGGCCTGCGGTCCGACTACTCACGGCAAAGACTACTGGAAGCAAGGGACCTCGACCTGGACAAAGCTGCAGCCCTCGCTCTCTCTCTAGAGGTGGCCCATCGGGACCTCGAGGCATACTCAAGGTACTGTAACTCGCGACCCTGGGACTTGGGACCGACCCCGACCGCAATACCCCCCGCAGCAACCCCCCTGGGACCTACCTCGGCGTCGGCGTCCCGGACCCGATCGAGACCGCCACCCCCGGTACCGGCTCCGACATCGGACCCCCGCGATCGGGCCGCCGGCTGCTTCTTCCGCGGCCAGGCGAAACACCAGAGGTCGCGCTGCCCAGCCAGGAACTCTACCTGCTCTAACTGCATGAAGAAAGGCCACTTCGCTAAGGCCTGCAGAGGTGGATCATCAGAGGCCAGCAGTGCCTCATGCGAGCTGTGGGGGCGGCCATCTTCCTTCAAGGCAACAGAGGCCAGCATCCCCACATGTGAGTCATGGGGGCGGCCATCTTTGATACAGGCAACCGACACCAGCAGTGCCTCATGTGAGTTATGGGGGCAGCCATCTTCTCCGCCATTTTGTCCAACCTCGTGGGAGACACCATTTTACCCACCACGCCCGACCGCCACCGTGCCTCTAGACCCGACTACCGCCTCAACCACAGACTACAACAACTCGCTCAGCTATACACTAGCCTCCGTCACACTAGACCAGGCCCGCCCGCATCACCTGTCCAAGTCGATGATGGACATCAAAGTAAACGGCCACGCCATGACCTGCCTGTTCGACAGCGGAAGCACGGAGAGCTTCATCCACCCAGACACGGTGAGCCACTACTCCCTCCCTGTCCTGCCAACGCGCAACCGGATCTCGATGGCATCGAGGTCACACGCCACAGACATCAGCGGCTACTGTGTTGTGACCCTGTCGGTTAAGGGTACGGAGTATAAAAATTTTAAACTCCTCGTCCTGCCCCAGCTATGCGCTGCCGTCCTACTAGGCCTAGACTTCCAATCCCACCTCCAAAGCATCACGCTAGCATACGGCGGACCCCTCCCCCCACTCACAGTCGACAACCAGCAGATTTTAAACCGCCCACCGCGTAACACCTGCGGCCTATCCACCCTCAAGGTCCCGCCACCTTCCCTGTTCGCTAACCTCACCCCCGACTGCAAACCCGTCGCTACCAAGAGCAGGCGGTACAGCGCCGGGGACAGAGCTTTCATTAGCTCTGAGGTGCAGCGTCTCCTGAAGGAGGGCATCATCGAGGGGAGCACCAGCCCCTGGCGTGCCCAGGTCGTGGTCGTTAAGACCGGCAATAAAAACCGCCTGGTCATCGACTACAGCCAGACCATAAACAGGTACACCCAGCTGGACGCATACCCCCTTCCCCGCATATCTGATATGGTCAATCAGATTGCGCAGTACCGGGTATTCTCCACCATCGACCTTAAGTCGGCCTATCACCAACTCCCTATCCACCCTGAGGACCGCCAGTATACAGCCTTCGAGGCGAACGGCCGCCACTACCACTTCCTTAGGGTTCCCTTCGGCGTCACCAACGGGGTTTCGGTCTTCCAAAGGGAGATGGACCGGATGGTTGACCAGAACGGGCTGCATGCCACGTTCCCCTATCTAGATAACGTCACCATCTGCGGCCGCGACCGGCAGGACCACGATGTTAATCTGGAGAGATTCCTCCGTACAGCCCAACGGCTGAACCTCACCTACAATAAGGATAAATGTGTGTTTAACACCTCGCGCCTTGCCATCCTCGGCTGTGTAGTAGAGAACGGAGTCATCGGCCCCGACCCCGAAAGAATGCGCCCCCCTCATGGAGCTACCCCTCCCCCACTGTCCAAAGGCACTGAAGAGAACCCTGGGGCTCTTCGCCTACTATGCCCAATGTGTGCCCAATTATGCGGACAAAGCCAGACCCCTCATGAAGTCCACATCCTTCCCCCTTACGGAGGAAGCGTGCGCAGCCTTCTCCCTCATTAAGGGAGACATTGCCAAGGCCACTATGCACGCAGTGGATGAGTCCATCCCCTTCCAAGTCGAGAGCGATGCATCCGACTTCGCCCTAGCCGCCACCCTTAACCAGGAGGGGAGACCGGTGGCCTTCTTCTCAAGGACCCTACAGGGCCCTGAGATCCGACACTCGTCGGTCGAGAAGGAGGCCCAGGCGATTGTGGAGGCGGTACGACGCTGGAGGCACTACCTGGCAGGCAAACGATTTACCCTCCTTACCGACCAACGCTCGGTCGCTTTTATGTTTAATAACAAGCTGAGGGGCAAAATCAAGAATGACAAGATCTTGAGGTGGAGAATCGAGCTCTCCACCTACGATTATGATATCTTGTACCGGCCAGGTAAGCTGAACGAACCCCCCGATGCTCTGTCACGAATTACATGCGCCAGCGTGCAAAGTGATAGACTTCAGACCCTCCACAACGACCTCTGCCACCCCGGGGTCACCAGACTTTACCACTTCATTAAGGCCCGCAACCTGCCCTACTCCATCGAGGAGGTCAGGACCATGACCAGGAACTGCCAGACCTGTGCCGAGTGCAAACCGCACTTCTTTAGGCCGTACAGAGCAAGCCTGATCAAGGCCACCCGCCCCTTCGAGCGCCTGAGCATCGACTTTAAGGGGCCACTCCCATCCTCTGACCGTAATGTGTACTTCCTCAACATTGTTGATGAGTACTCCCGTTTCCCCTTTGCCTTCCCCTGCCCAGACATGACCAGTACCACGGTCATTAAATGCCTGAACGACCTCTTCGCCTTGTTCGGGTTCCCAAACTATATACATGGTGACCGGGGCTCCTCCTTCATGAGCGAGGAACTCCGTCAGTTCCTACTAGCGGGAGGTATTGCTGCAAGCAGGACCACCAGCTACAACCCCCGAGGGAACGGCCAGGTAGAAAGAGAGAACGCGACGGTATGGAAGGCCGTCCTCTTAGCCTTAAAGTCTAAGGGCCTCCCAACCTCCCGCTGGCAGGAAGTCCTCCCGGCAGCGCTGCATTCCACCCGGTCACTACTTTGCACTGCCATCAATGCCACCCCCCATGAACGAATGTTTGCTTTCCCCAGGAAGTCGACTGCGGGAACCACGCTACCAACCTGGCTGACCTCTCCGGGGCCCGTCTTGCTGCGAAAGCACGTGAGGGCCCATAAAACGGACCCCCTGGTCGAGAGGGTGGACCTCCTGCACGCCAACCCCCAGTACACCTATGTGGCATACCCAGACGGGCGGGAGGACACAGTCTCCTTACGAGACCTCGCACCCTCGGGCACTCCGGAGACACCACCTTCACCCCCCCCCACCACCCCCCCAATTCCAGACCAGGTAGACGGCATGCCGGAACCCCACGAGCCTTCGCCGACCACGCAGACACCAGCATTAACACCGGATAATGCAACACCGCCGCTGCGACGATCAGAAAGGCTTACGAGGCCTCCGGACAGACTGACATACCAGAACTGGTAGTACACTTCACCCCGCCGGACTCAAATCTAAACAAGGGGTGAATGTGGTAAACCACTTTTATCGTTCACTATCGTTACACTATAGTTATCACTGTTATATCGTTACTCTATGGTTATCACTGTTCACACTGTTGTATCACTATACGAGGTCGCCTCTTGTCATGCTGCTATACCTGGGCTGACCACTGCTGACTCCGCCCATGACTCCACCTACCTGCCCAGGTATAAAGGTGGTCGACTGGCTGGCATTCCTCCTTGTTGTATCCGATCACCCACGAGGGTGGGCTCTGTTATTTAGCCAATAAAAACCTATAGTTACTTTCTTAACTCGTCGCTTTTCATTGGATGAATTGACAGGTATATCACTAGGCCATTTCAGAGGGCTATTAAGAGTCAACTTCATTGCTGTGGGTCTGGAGTCACATAGGTAAGGATGGCAGATTTTCTTCCCTAAAGGGCATTAGTGAACCAGATGGATTTTTACGACAATCCGGCAGTTTCATGGTCACCATTACTGATACGAGCTTTTTATTCCAGATTTATTTAATTAACGGAATTTAAATTCCCCAGCTGCCATGGTGGGATTTAAACTCGCGTCTCCGGATCAATAGTCCAGGCCTCTGGATTACTAGTCCAGTAACATAACCACTATGCTACTGAGCTGATTAATGTCTTTAAAATTATGAAGGAGCTTGAAAGGCAGGATGTGTAGAAATGGTTTCCACTCGTTAGTGAGTCCAGAACAAGGGGGCATAAATATAAAATAGCTGCTAACAGATCAATTAAAGAATTTGGGAGAAATGTCTTTAACCAGAGAGTGGTGAGAATGTGAAGGCCATTGCTGCATGTAGCGGTTGAAGCAAACAGCATTACTGTATTTAAGAGGATGCTTGTTACATACATGAGGGAGGTGAATAGAGGAAACAGGGGCAGGGTGGGAAAAGGTAACTGGAGTGGGAGGAGGTTCATGTGAAGTACAAACACCAGCATAGACCAGTTGGGCCGAATGGCCTGTTTTTGTGCTATAGATTCTATGATGGCTAATATGGCAAGAGTTTTTGACCAGGCTGTTCTTGGCTGATCAAACAACTCAGACTTTCTGAAAAGTCAATGATACAGAGACAGTGGGAGTAATTTTCCAATTTCAGCTACTGGCAAAGAGCCTTATTCACCGGCTGAGCATATTAGGAAATCACTGATCAGAAAATCGTGGTTGGAACGCCTGCAGTTTCTTGCTATGCATGGCCAGCGGGTGAGGCTTCCTGCTGGCAACAGCTCAAATTGTTTCTTAAAATCCCAGTAGCATAAATGTGAATAGCACCTGTCAGCATACATTGGTGGTTACTTCCCACCAATCTGGCTCCGGTATAAATACCCTTTTAGTAATTGATATATATAAATTTAATTCTCCCAAGCAAAATGGTGGATTAATGTGATTTTATTATGGCAGGTTTGTGTAACATGAATTCATTAGCAGGAACAACAGAAATCTGTCCAATCTGTAACGATGCTCTCTTCACATTTAGCACTGTTGCCTCACAGCGCCAGGGACCCGGGTTCAAATCTGGCCTCGGGTGACTGTCTGTGTGGAGTTTGCACATTCTCCCCGTGTTTGCGTGGGTTTTCTCCGGGTGCTCCGGTTTCCTCCCACAGTCCAAAGATGTGCGGGTTAGGTTGATTGACTATGATAAATTGACCCTTAGTGTTAGGGGGATTAAATACGTGGGGTTACAGGGATAGGGTGGGATATGTGTTGGTGTAGGGGTTACAGGGATCGGGTGGGATATGTGTCGGTGCAGGCTCGATGGGCCGAAATGGCCTCTCTCTGCACTGTGGGGTTTCTGTGATTCTGTGATTCTGTGAAAAAGCTAATGAAACACTTAACTGTTCGATAAATAACAGAAATGGAAGGTTTTGAGGATTGCTTAATGGAGAAACAGTGATTTTTTTGGCCAGGCAAGACAGTTTACAAGCATGAACCAGAGTCAAGGAGCGTGACAATATATTATAGTACTTGTGAATTCGGGTTGACTACTGTGAGGAGCTGGAAGGAGATGCAGAAAAAGTTTCAAGAGTGAAAAAGGGTACCAAGTTAAGACAAATATATTCCTGCAAAGGACATACATGGAGAGGGAGTTAATTGGTATCTGTCAGATCTTTTTAGAAAATCTCTGCATTCTCAGAGAAAAAAATGAATTCCCAGATGTGAAATTACCCGATCCAAATATTGAGGTGAAGGATATATATGGAGATGACGTTAAGTGGCATTTGTAGATTTATATGCAAAATAAATGCTCACACAGAGTAATCAATTAATTCCCCTCTGCCAAGTCATCCTGTATTAATCCACGCTGATCTTCTGGACGGGCCCAGCACCCATTCCACTGTTAACCCTGGGGTAAAGAGTAGAATGGGTGCTGATCCCTTCCAGGAAAAAAAAAGAATTGCACTACCCATTTTACATTCCGAGGGATCAGTGGGCATGGTGAGGCAGTGGCTTGGCTTGAGAAACCGAAGAGTAGCCAGAAGCTACTCATATTAGCAGCGGCTCTATGGCATGACACAGCACTGCACAAGTGACTGCAATGAGTCCCCAGCGAATCCAAAGACAAAGGGGGAACATTTCAGTTGATTTGCGCGTAAGAGGGTACTAAAGGGGTGAAAAGCAACTAGCGCCTGGGCACAGCGCCGCTAACGCCTCCCACAAAATTCAACTGCGCCGGCGACTATGACATCATTGCCGTGCGCAGTGCCCTGGCTGCGATCTTCGGTAGCGCCCCCTGACTTACCGCTGGATGCTATATCTGACAGGGTCAGGGGGGCCTACCTGTAGCCGGGGCGGAGCAAATTAAAGGGAAGATGCCGGGCGGCCATTTTTGTTGCTGGCTGCCTGCCAGCACCTGCCCGCTTTGCCGTCCCTGGCCCGCAGCCCCGCTCCCAGTAGCACCCCGCCTCCCCCTTGGGGTGCTACCAGTGAATTTCAGGCACGGGGGCGCTAACTTTATCAGGGTGCTAAAAGGGGGCACGACTCAATTTTTCCCACAAAGACTTAAATCTGTGTCAGGAGTCTATCAGGGAAGTTGCAGATACAGTTAGCAGATCCTGTGATTCCCTTGCAGGCCCCCCATTGCCTGAGCACCCACCTACCATTGTACTTCATCAGCTAGAGGAGCCCTTAGGGGTAAGGCACCTGCAAAAGGTTTGTTCAGTAGTTCATAACTAAAAAAGGGTAGGTGCAACAGCAAAATGCAATCAACATAAACAGCAAATGCACAGAAACACACATATTCAAACACAATTATTTCACTCCTAATATATGTTGCAGGTTATCATTCTTTGATTCTAAAATAAACAAATTGTTAACAAACTGAAAATATTTAGTCTCTGGCAAAAACTAAGCAGGTAAAGCAACTAGTAAGTCTGAGAGAAAGAGAAAATTATTTTAATTTATCTAGCACTTTATCATGTCCAAAGGGTATCCCAGATGTTTTACAATCACTAAATTATATATGTAGTTATTGTTACATAGGCAAACATGGTAACCAATCAATACACAACAAGAAGTCACAAAGAGCAAATTCATGAATAGAAAAGAGGATGATGTTTTGAGTTGTTTGTTGAGGGAGGAAGTTTGGCCAGGACACTGGGGGAAATTCCTGCTTTTCTTCAAATGGGATCACTCTTATCCACTTCAGCAGGCAAACAGAACCACGATTTAACACCATATCCAAAAGATGGCACATCTGAAAATGCAGTCCTCCCCAGTAATACAATGAAATGTCAGCCAAGATCATAAACTCATGTCATAATAAAGCTTGAATTCACAAACTTCTGACTCAGAGGTAAAAGTGTTACCAGTGAGGCAAGCCAATACAATCTCCAATAGAAAATAAGTGCTCAATTGTGGAACCTGTGGTGTATGTGCCTTTAAGAGCAATTATGGTGTATGTGCCTTTAAGAGCCCCAGGTGTGCGTAATGCCGGTAATTGCCACTTGGGCTATATAAGCCTGTGTATTGTGTATACCCTTTAGGAACCCCCCCCCAGACTTGCTTAGTAAATACCTATGAACCAACTCCTGTCTTCAGTGTCTTTATCTACACACGGACACTACAGTGGCGACGAAGTGGAAACGGACTTACCTGCAATTCGGCAGCACCTCAAGGACATCGATTCCTCCAGCGTCCAGAAGACTCAAGGAAGTAAGAGAAACTGTGGTTTCACCAGCTGGCCAAGCTGGTGACAGGTACTGCGCTAATCCTTCCTGGGCGTCAGGCTGGAGCTCCAGCGGCGGGCTCTACAGCTGAGACAGGCAGCGAAATCGGAGGCAAGCAATAACGGACTGGGAGGGTGCACTCGAGAGACGGCCGGCGCGGCAAGCAGGTCAGCGGTTAGACCTCCGTCGGGAACGAGTCTCCAACAGTGAATAAACGGAAACCACAGTAAAACAGCGTTGTTATCGGTAGCAGCGGCGGGAAAGCGCGGGAAGCGCCATATCATTGCTACAGAGAGAAAAAAAAAGCGCGGGAAGCGCCATATCTTTTCTGAAATGCCTAAATCTGGTAATATTGAGGCTTTTGATGGCGAAATAGAAGATTGGACCACATACGTGGAAAGAGTAGAGGTTTATTGCTCTGCAAATGGAATAACAGATGAAAAAAAAGCTTCAGTACTTCTGAACTTAATGGGCGCGAAGACATACGGGCTGTTACGAAATTTAATCACTCCAGCCAAACCAAAGGACAAGACTTTTAAAGAAATTGTTGATACCCTGCAGGAGCATTTAAACCCAACACCGCTGCTGATAGCGGAACGATTCAAGTTCTTCAAGAGAAATCAACACAAGAATGAAAGTAACGCTGATTACCTAACCGAATTAAGAAAGCTATCAAAGTACTGCCAATTCGGAGCAGGACTATCGGATTATCTTCGAGACAAATTTGTTTGCGGTCTCTTAAGTGAAGGAACACAAAAAAGACTGCTTTCTGAAAAAGATTTAACATTGGACAAAGCTTTCAGTATGGCTGTATCATACGAAGCAGCAGCAAAAGGAGCTGCAGAGATACAACAAGAGACACAGGACTTCGGCACCCATAAAATGACACAGGAGTTCGGAAGATGTTATCGCTGCGGCAGATCCACCCATGACCAGAGGGACTGCTGGTTCAAGGGCAAAGCATGCAGGCAATGTGGTAAGATTGGACACATTGCACGGGTATGCCAATCTGGACAAAATAAATCCACTGACAGAAAACAAAGAATCAATAAAGAAAAGTACAGGAAGGTACAAATGATGACGGACAATAGCTCCGAAGACCAGAATAGCGATAGCGACTCCGGAAACAAGAGACTAAGCTGTCTCAAATTACATAATGTACTTGCCAAAGAGGATTACCAAACCATTTGGGTTACCCTCACAATAGCAGGGTCCCCAGTTAAAATGGAGCTAGATACAGGATCAGCTCTAACCGTAATAAATCGACGAGATTACGAGAGGCTATTTTCGCATATACCTCTAAAAGACACATCCATTATCTTAAAAACATATACGGGGCAGAAAGTCTACCCCAAAGGAAAAATAAGGGTGCCTGTGGTATACAACGGCAAAGAAATACAAAAGTTGTATTTATACATTCTACAAGATGGTGGTCCACCGTTGTTGGGACATGAATGGATAAGGAAGATACGTTTAGACTGGCACTCCATTCAGGCACTGACGGTGACCAGTAAGAAAAAAAACAATGATGACATCATACCTGAACGATTAAAAGACATCTTGGCCAACGCCAAAGAAGTGTTTCAAGAGAAACTAGGAACCTTGAAAGGCATCACCGCCTCAATAAAAGTGGAAGATACAGCAATTCCAAAATCTTTTAAGGCAAGACCGGTGCCATACGCAATACGTCCGGCAGTCGAGGCAGAGCTGAAGAATTTGGAAAAGGCAGGCGTATTATCCAAAATAGATTGGAGCGAATGGGCAACACCCATCGTTCCAGTCATGAAAAAAACATTGAAAAATAACTCTGAGGAACAGAAAAAAAATTCGCATCTGTGGGGACTTTAAGGTGACTGTAAACCCGGTCCTTCACACGGTACAGTATCCTCTTCCGAGGATAGAAGATATTTTCGCCTCACTATCCGGAGGGAAACGTTTCACAAAAATTGACTTGGCACAAGCATATCTACAGATGGAGGTTGAGGAGACCTCTAAAAAGTATCTCACAATAAACACACACAAAGGCCTGTACCAGTACAATCGACTGGTTTTTGGAATAGCATCAGCTCCAGCTATCTGGCAAAGAGCTATGGAGCAAGTCCTGCAAGGGATTCCAGGGACTCGATGCTGCCTAGACGACATCCTTATAACAGGAGAAAACGACAACGAGCACCTTGCCAATTTGGAGCAGGTGCTCACTAGGCTGAAAGAACGGGGCCTACGAGCAAATCGCCCCAAGTGCGAATTTTTCCAAAATCAGATATCATATTGTGGCCACATAATTAATAAGGAAGGGTTGCATAAGTCACCTGAAAGAATTGAAGCAGTTATAAAAGCCCCAGCACCTGAAAATGTTTCACAATTAAGGTCATTCCTGGGATTAATAAGTTCGGTAAAAATTTATGATAGTAATTTATCAACTATTCTACACCCTCTTAATGATCTTCTACAGACAGGAGTGATTTGGAAATGGAACGAAGACTGTAAACGTGCCTTCCATAAATGTAAAGACTTAATCACATCCGAGAAAATGTTGGCTCATTACAACCCATCACTACCAATCAGACTGGCGTGCGATGCATCCCCTTACGGCATAGGAGCGGTATTGTCCCATAGATTCCCTGATGGCTCGGAACGGCCGATAGCTTTTGCGTCACGCTCATTGAACTCAGCTGAGCGTAACTATGCCCAGATAGACAGGGAAGCACTCAGCCTGGTATGGGGAGTGAAGAAATTCAACCATTACCTACACGGACAAAAATTTACCTTGCTGACTGACCATCAACCCCTCATCTCCATATTCAACCCTAAAAAAGGTGTCCCCATTATGACGGCACAAAGACTACAGAGGTGGTCCCTTTTTCTAGGGGCACACCAATACAACATTGAATACAAAGGGTCAAAACAGCATGGGAATGCTGACGGTTTATCACGCCTACCGTTGCCAACGATAGAAGAGGCACCTACAGTAGACCCAGTAGAGATATTCCACTCTACCATAGTGGAATGTCTACCGGTGACAAATTCTGCCATTGAAAGGGAGATAAGAAATGACCCTACTCTCTCACGGGTCTACGATTTAACAGTGAAGGGATGGCCAGCACATGGCGAACCACTGTTGCCAGCATTCTCGCAAAGAAGAGAACAGCTGTCAGTGTGCCGAGGAACCTTGATGTGTGGATCCAGAGTGGTGATTCCACCCAAACTCCAGGATAAAGTGCTAAAGGAGCTTCACGAGGGGCATCTGGGTGGAGTGAAAATGAAGAACCTAGCTAGGGCGTTTGTATGGTGGCCAGGTATCGATGGAGACATCGAAGACATGACCAAGAGCTGCCTAGGATGCCAGAAGGTCCAAAATGCTCCGCCACAGGCCCCTCTACATCCATGGGAGTGGCCCTCATCTCCCTGGCAAAGGGTGCACATCGACTTTGCTGGTCCATTTATGGACTCAATGTTCTTAATCGCAGTTGATGCACACTCCAAGTGGCCGGAGGTAATAAAGATGTCCTCCACCACCACAGAAAAAACCATCACAGTATTAAGGACCATATTTGCCAGGAATGGGCTGCCGGAACAGATATGTTCTGATAATGGACCGCAATTTGTGTCCGAAGAATTCAGAAAGTTCTTAAAGAACAATGGGGTAAAGCACTACACGTCTGCCCCATACCATCCCGCCACCAATGGATTGGCTGAAAGGTTTGTCCAGACCTTCAAGAAGGCCATCAAGGCCATGGGTAATGAAGACATAAAACTTCAGCACAAGGTGGATAACTTCTTATTTGCATATAGGAATGCAACGCATATGGTTACTAACCAAACTCCCGCCATGATGTTCTACAATAGAAACCTAAGATGCCGGCTGGATTTGGTCAAGCCCAACATCTGAAGGGACATGGAGAACCGGCAGTTTCAGGGCATGAATGAAAGGCCAACTAGGGCCTTCCAGATAGGCCAACCGGTTTTGGCCCGGGACTACCGTACCGAGAAATGGCAGCCTGGAACTATCTGCACACGATTAGGACCACTGATGTATACCGTGGACATCGGAGACAGCATAATAAGGCGCCATGCTGACCAAATCATCAAGTCATCCGAAAAGGGACAACCTACACCACCACTCTATACATCTAACGATGAAGTAGAGATACCCATATCTACCTCCGATCCGGTGATACTGGAGCCCGATGAACCCGACACTGGCCTTCAAGCCGAATCAGCCTTGCCAGAAGAACCTACTACACCACCAGAAACTACTACACCCCCGAGGCGTTATCCGGACCGAGTCAGGAAGCCTCCTGAGAGACTAACTTATAATTAATTAATACAGCAATGTATATTATTTTGCATATAACATGTAATTAATAATTACTTAAAATATGATGTACTAGTTAGCTAGAAGGGGAGGAATTGTGGTGTATGTGCCTTTAAGAGCCCCAGGTGTGCGTAATGCCGGTAATTGCCACTTGGGCTATATAAGCCTGTGTATTGTGTATACCCTTTAGGAACCCCCCCCCCCAGACTTGCTTAGTAAATACCTATGAACCAACTCCTGTCTTCAGTGTCTTTATCTACACACGGACACTACAGAACCCACAAGAAAGTGGGCAATGAGATCCTCCTGCCTCTGTGTCCATAGCAGAAGTGGCTCTCGGCTGCTGCACTCTATCATCTTCCTGGTCTTCTTTGGCACAATGGTGAGGCCTCTGTCCATGCGGCATATTGTTAGCACTTTGCCAACTTTCTCTGGGGTATATTTTAAGTACTTACCCTCTGAATATCTGAGGCATTACTTTAGCATCCCAGATGTCTGTTCATGTCTAATTTACCCATGTGGTATTGTATGGGGGTCTGTAGGGTCAATACTGTAGAAGCGTCATCGTCCCTTCTTCTTCAAAGGACCACATCCTATTTCATTTTATCAGAATAAAAGCATCATATATTCCCCAGGAAATGTACATTGACATGCATTATTTTCTGATGGGGTTGCGGGGGGGGGGGTAATGCATTCGTCCATCATGCCATGTCCCTCAGGAGAGCCATAATGTAATAAAACTGCTTTTGCTGCCATTGCTGGAGCTGCTTGCTCAAATGTATGCATGTAAGTTGGTATGTAATAAAACCGCATCTTAGTTACCTCCTTAATGAAGTAAACACAGGTAACATCACATGATTCAGCCATTTAATGTCGCCTGTGGTTAAGTGAAGGATCCGTGTGGAATTAAACTTCAGAGAAGTCCTGACTTTTTTATTTGTTTATGGGATGTGGGCGTCGCTGGTAAGGCCAGCATTTATTGCCCATCCCTAATTGCCCTTGAGAAGGTGGTGGTGAGCCACCTTCTTGAACCGCTGCAGTCTGTATGGTGAAGTTACTCCCACAGTGCTGTTAGGGAGGGAGTTCCAGGATTTTGACCCAGCGACGATGAAGGATCGGCGATATACTTCCAAGTCTGGGTGGTGTGTGACTTGGAGGTGAACTTGGAGGTGGTGGTGTTCCCATGCGCCTGCTGCCCTTGTCCTTCTAGGTGGTAGAGGTCGCGGGTTTGGGAGGTGCTACCGAAGAAGCCTTGGTGAATTGCTGCAGTGCATCTTATAGATGGTACACACTGCAGCCACGGTATGCTGGTGGTGGAGGGAATGAATGTTTAAGGTGGTGGATGGGGTGCCAATCAAGCGGGTTGCTTTGTCCTGGATGGTGTCGAGCTTCTTGAGTGTTGTTGGAGCTGCACTCATCCAGGCAAGTGGAGAGTATTCCATCACACTTCTTACTTGTGCCTTGTAAGCGGTGGATAGGCTTTGGGGAGTCAGGAGGTGAGACACTCACCACAAAACACCTAGCTCCTTTGTACATGTTTGCATCAAGGCTGTAATGAGGTCTGGAGCCGAGTGGTCTTGGCAGAACCCAAACTGGGCATCAGTGAGCAGGTTATTGGTAAGTGCCGCTTGATAGCACTGTCGATGACACCTTCCATCACTTTGCTGATGATTGAGAGTAGACTGATGGGGCGGTAATTGGCTGGATTGGATTTGTCCTGCTTTTTGTGGACAGGACATACCTGGGCAGTTTTCCACATTGCCGGATAGATGCCAGTGTTGTAGCTGTACCGGAACAGCTTGGCTAGAGGCACGGCTAGTTCTGCAGCACAAGTCTTCAGCACGATAGCCGGGGTGTTGTCAGGGCCCATAGCCGGTGCGCTCAGCCTTTTCTTGATATCACATGGAGTGAATCGAATTGGCTGAAGATTGGCTTCTGTGATGGTGGTGACCACAGAATGGTAATTCAATATGGATCATCCACTCGACACTTCTGGCTGAAGATGGTTGCAAATGCTTCAGCCTTGTCTTTTGCACTCGCGTGCTGGCCTCCACCATCATTGAGGATGAGGATATTCATGGAGCCTCTTCCTCCTGTTAGTTGTTTAATGGTCCACCACCATTCACGACTGGATGTGGCAGGACTACAGAGCGTTGATCTGATCCGTTGATTGTGGGATCGCTTAGCCCTGTCTATAGCCTGCTGCTTCTGCTTTTTAGCATGCATGTAGTCCTGTGTTGCAGCTTCCCCAGGTTGACACCTCATTTTTAGGTACGCCTAGTGCTGCTCCTGGCATGCTCTTCTACACTCCTTATTGAACCAGGGTTGATCCCCTGGCTTGATGGTAATTGTAGAGTGAAGGATATGCTGGGCCATGAGTTTACAGTTGCGGTGGAATACAATTCTGCTGCTGCTGATGGCCCACAGCGCCTCATGGATGCCCAGTTTTGAGCTGCTAGATCTGTTCTGAATCTATCCCATTTAGAATGGTGGTAGTGCCACACAATATGATGGAGGGACTTTGTCTACACAATGACTGTGCGGTGGTCACTGCTACTAATACTGTCATGGACAGATGCATCTGCGACAGGTAGATTGGTGAGGACTAGGTCAAGTAGGTTTTGCCCTCGTGTTGGTTCTCTCGCCACCTGTCGCAGGCACAGACTGGCAGTTATGTCCTTCAGGGCTTGGTCAGTATTGGTGCTACCAAGCCACTCTTGGTGATGGACACTGAAGTCCCCCACCCAGAGTACATTATATGCCCTTGCTACTCTCAGTGCTTCTTCCAAGTGGTGTGCAACATGGAGGAGTACTGATTCTTCAGCTGAGGGAGGGCGGTAGGTGGTAACCAGCTGGAGATTTCCTTGCCCATGCTTGACCTGAAGCCATGAGACTTCATGGGGTCTGGAGTCAATGTTGAGGACTCCCAGGGCCACTACTGTGCCGCCACCCCTGGTGGGCTGTCCTGCCAGTGGGACAGGACATACCAAGGGATGGTGATGGAGGAGTTTGGGACATTGGCTGAAAGGTATGGTTCTGTGATTATGACTATGTCAGGCTGTTGCTTGACTAGTCTGTGGGACAGCTCTCCCAATTTTGGCACAAGTCCCCAGATGTTGGTGTCCTTAGTAGTACAATGTGGATGGTTTACACTCCCTGCACATATTAGACCTGGTGACACACCTCAGTCACAGCCTCCCTGCTGAGACTCAGCCAACTCATGAATTATTTTCTGTTATGCCTAGATAGACGACTGGAAGGTGGCAAAAATGAAAGGTTAAACTGAGCAATTAGTCAGTGGGTTTTGCTAGAATCCATCGTCAGGGAAGAAGAAGTGAGCATTTGTGGAAGTCTCGGCTTATCGGAGATTATGCATGGTTTTGTGAAAGGTGGCTAATGCCTAATTAACCTACAAACGTTCTTTGACAAAGTACTGGGATAGATAAGGATCAGTAGATGTCCTATACATGGATTTTCAGAAGGCATCCGAGAGTTCCACACAGATTGCTAGCTAAATTTGAGGTGCACAGAACTAGAGTGTGGCATGGTTGGAAAGCCAATTGAGAGGGGCAGCACGGTGGCATAGTGGTTAGCACTGTTGCCTCACAGCGCCAGGGACCCGGGTTCAAATCCGGCCTCGGGTGACTGTCTGTGTGGAGTTTGCACATTCTCCCCGTGTTTGCGTGGGTTTCCTCCGGGTGCTCCGGTTTCCTCCCACAGTCCAAAGATGTGTGGGTTAGGTTGATTGGCTATGATAAATTGACCCTTAGTGTTAGGGGGATTAAATACGTGGGGTTACGGGGATAGGGTGGGATATGTGTTGGTGTAGGGGTTACGGGGATCGGGTGGGATATGTGTCGGTGCAGGCTCGATGGGCCGAAATGGCCTCTATCTGCACTGTGGGGTTTCTGTGATTCTGTGAAAGACAGGAGGCTGAGCTGGGACTAAAGAGACTTTAGACTCCTTCAGATTGGCAAGGAGTGGCAAAGGGTGTCCCCCACAAATCAGTGCCAGACCTACAGCTTTCACCTATAAATGACCTATATTTGGAAATAAAGACATGTATATCTAAGTTAGCAAATAATACTAAGCTAGGATGTGTAGTGAACTGTGAAGACGTGAGCAGAAAAATGCAACACGATATAGATTAAGTGAGTGCAAGGAATGACGACCTATACGGGTCGATTTCATGAATTTGTGCTAACGTTGGGGGGACTCCATGTGGAGAGAAAATTGGGGGTAGCAGCATCCAAATTTCTGATACGCGCTGTGTGCAAATGAGGCACCTCCTTCTCCCTGCTCATATCACCACACAGTTTAACCTAACATAGTGAGAGGTCATACACTTTGGACATAAGAACGGCAGATGGGCGTATAATTTAAATGGGGAAGCACAACATTTTTTAGGGGTCAACTTACATAACTGATTAAAACACTAGCTTATTGGTGCAAAAGCGATCAAAACAGCTAATGGGATGTTGGGTTTCAGTACAAGTGGTATAGAATATAAAAGGAAGTACTGCTGAATTAAACAAACTGTTGGTAAAACTTCAATTCAAATACAGTGTTCAGTTTTGGCTACCCCACCTTGGGAAGGATATACTGGGCCTTGGAAAAAGTTCAGGAACTAATTCTCAGGATGATACCTGGGATGAAGTTACAGTGAAAGACTGTTTATCTGTGGTTATATGAGGGGTGATCTGATTGTGCTGTTGAAAATAATGAAGGTAGAGGAATTCACAGCTAGGGGACATAATCTTAGCATTCAAGCTCAGGCAGTTAAGAGCAAATCGAGAAACATCTTCATTGCACAAAGATTAGGGGGGGAGAAATTCTGTATCTCCTCGCTTGGGGCGCTAACTTTTAAAAATTGAAAATTAGTGGCAGGCGCTAATGCTTTCCAATTTTTTTAAAATTCAGGGTTTGTGCTCCAGGAAGGAAGTGGAGCGCTAAATCAAGTGCTCCACTTCATTCCTGGAGTGCAGAAGGCGGGACGGTAGGTGAGCAACGCTGCACACTGGGCCGTGCAGCACAGCTGTGTTGGAAGGCTCCTTCCCTCCCTTAAAAGGGAAGAGCCATCGCTGCAGGCTCTGCAAGAGGAAAACTTACCTGGTCCCCAACGGCAGCGGCGATCCAGCCCGATGCACTGCAGCAGAGTGCCGGGCTGATCGATCGCTGGCGAAGAGAAATTAAAAAAATTTAAAGCATTTCAGAATTTTTTTTGACTTACCTTGGCCACCTCACCTTTAAGTATCGCCCCCAAAGCACCCAGCCTCCTGCAGCTGCCGATGTTTTCATCCGGCGGTGCTGCAGGGGGCAGAACCGAAGTTTGGGTCCGGGGTGATGCACATAGTGATGACGTCACTATCTCTGGGCGAAGGAGATGGGGCGCAACGCCCTACCGCCACCGCAAACCTCCCGCCAAATATGGCGGGAGTCAATCTTCTTGCTGCACCTAGTCGGTAAGTGCTTAGCGCCCTGTTATCGCCCCCCAGAGGTGGTAACTGGAGGTGCTAAGGCCAATTTCTAGCCCTCGGTGAGAAGGTGATAACTGTAAAATTAACCGAGATGTTTAAAAGGGAAATCGATCTTTATTTGGAAAGTAAGATTTTAAGGAATATGAAAAAAACAGGGAATTAGCATTAAAAATATAGAGCTGACAAAATGAACAAAATAGCAGAGTGGTGAGAATGTGGAACTCACTGCCACATGGGATGGTTGAAGCAGAGAGCACCGACACATTTAGGGGGAAACTTGATGCATACATGAGCAGGAAGGGAATAAAGGGATATGTGGGCAGGGTGGGAAGAGGTAATTAGTGTGGGAGGAGATATATTCACTGATCGGTAGAGACTAGTTGGGTCGAATGGCCTGTTTCTGTGCTGAAGATTCTATGGAATTCTATGTTTGCTCAATGTACCAAACAAGTTATTCCCATTTCTATGTTTCTAGTGCAGTAAAACCAGTTACTTTGTTAGTTTGTTCTGTATTTGTTGCACTTTCCATGCCCTCTGCGGTTTCAGGCACTTTCTCCTCCTACATGCACTAAAATATGGCTGAGAATGGCCACCACATGCACGCTGTGGGACTGAAAACTCCTTTTTCCTATTTATTTCTCTCAGTGCTATAATGGTATCTCAGAATGCTGCCCTTTCTTCAGTTGATGAACACCAGGATTTGTGTATAAGAGTAAAGATGTCTTACTGCAATTATATAGGGCCCTGGTGAGACCACACCTGGAGTATTGTTTACAATTTTGGTCTCTTTACCTAAGAAGGAAATACTTGCCATGGAGGGAGTGCAATGAAGGTTCACCAGACTGATTCCTGGGATGGGGGGATTGTCCTATGAGGAGAGATTGAGTAGACTAGGCCTATATTCTCAAGTTTAGAAGAATGACGGTGATCTCATTGAAACATACAAAATTCTTACAGGGCTTGACAGGGTAGATGCAGGGAGGATGGTTCCCCTGGCTGGGGAGTCTAGAACCAGGGGTCACAGTCTCAGAATAAAGGGTTGGCCATTTAGGACTGAGATGAGGAGGAATTTCTTCACTCAGAGGGTGGTGAATTTTTGGAATTCTCTACCCCAGAGGGCTGTGGAGGCTCAGTCGTTGAGTATATTCAAGACAGAGATTGATAGATTTTTGAATATTAAGGGACTCAAGGGATATGGGGATAGTGCAGGAAAGTGGAGAGGAGGTGGAAGATCAGCCATGATCTCATTGAATGGCGGAGCAGGCTCGAGGAGCCAAATGGCCTACTCCTGCTCCTATTTCTTGGGTTCTTGTGTAACCTGCAGTTCAGGACTCACTTTTCCATTGCATCACCTCCCTGCCCCATGCCTGCTATGTGCAACTTTGCACAAGACTCTCTCTCATTTGGTTTTTAACAGACCTTGACCAGCATGTTTTTGTTAATGTCGGCGAACACATTTTAGAATGGAAGGAAAACTCCCAGCAGGGTTACAACAGAATAAGAAAGTTCTTGATTCCCCCCCACCCCCCCATTTACACACAACTACTGTTTTTTGTCAAAATTAATGCACAGAAGAAAACATCTCCCTAGTTATGTCAGTTGTATTATGTAATCATTGCTTTAAGAGAGAACAATTCTGTGCACATTCCAAAACTTTCTGGAACATTCCCTACAATTGGCAATTACTACAGTTATATAAAAGGCTGGTGTTTACCCAGCTAAAATAACATTTCTATAAAGAAAATAGTTGCTTCACAGCATGGTGAGCAGTGCTGATTCATGAAGGCAAGTATGACCAGCTTATATCCCAATTGATCCATAAATAATACAATCCTTTTTTATGTTAAAAATCTTATATTTTTGAAGC
Source organism: Somniosus microcephalus (assembly GCF_052327205.1). Lineage (NCBI taxonomy): Eukaryota > Metazoa > Chordata > Chondrichthyes > Squaliformes > Somniosidae > Somniosus > Somniosus microcephalus. Next base: position 60,280,789 of record NC_140996.1, on the reverse strand, counting down.
CAAATTGAAATTTTGTGCATTTTTTCCCAGAAGCCACTTATTCTAATAACTACTTTTCAGATAAATAATGAATGTTGTGGTTTTACAACTTTAATTACCCCAGCCTACAATACTTCATCATCAAACTATGTTTATGGGAATTGTGGACTCCCTGATTAAAAACATATCTGCTGTATGAGCTCACATCACAAGCTTGTTTGATGGTGTTGTGGGGAAGAACATTGTCCTTTCAGCACTTGACCTGGGTTTGAATCAGGTCCAGACATTTTAGATTAAGAGTCTTTCTGATGAGTTGAAAGTGTAATGAGTCTTAACCCAATTCCCAGTGGACACAAGCTCACTGCACAACACTGCTGTTAATGCATATACTGTAAACTGAGAGGAAATCTCAGGGGTCTCTTCTGAGCTGGCATAGGTTTGATTCCCCCACCCAATTCCTCACTATCATGTGGGATAATGTTCCAGAAACAAGTTAGACAAAACCAAAGAACAAAACTGATTTGGATGAAGAGGGAAGTCACAAAGGGTTAGGGAGAAAAATGGCGTGCAACGTTTGTCTAAGATCAATAGATGGAAAATCCTGTGGGGCCCGCTGACCTCTCCACCAGAATTTGTCATCTTTACCCTTATTTTCAGCAGGAGGCTCCACTTGAGCATCATGAGATCTTGTACTTAAAAGTTTTCATTGTCTTGGGCTCAAATACTGGGATAATCAGGAATCCTTTTCACTGTAACTCCATGGATAGGCACCAGAGAATAACTCCCACTGCTGCAGATATTGGAATAAATTTTATGATTTAGTGCTTCAAGCAACAGGAGCAGATATTGGGAATTCGGGCACAGAGGTTGAGTACACCCGATTTGTGGTCCATGTGAGTTTCTGTCCATTAATTCCCATTACGTGCTTCTGTTGCACAAAAGTTTTGTGCCTGGAGCGCTAAATCACAAACTTGAAGCCCAAATGATTCTTCACTTAAAAAAAAAGTTTATTTTTCAGAATGACCATCAAACCAAACGGAAATTACAACATTAGTGTTTTTTTAAATTAAGAAATCTAGGGGAAAGCTCAAGGCCAATGTACAGACCACCACCAAGGTAGAAAAGATCAGGAGACAAAATGAGATGGATAAAGCAGTTGTAATTAGGTGATGCCAAACTTGGTCAAACAGTCTGTAGATTGTAGGAGGAAGGAAAAACTGGTACCTCTGGGTCTCCGCCGGTGGCCTCCTGCCACCTAATTCTAATGGGCAGGCAGCCACGTCCCACCATCCCGGCTGTTTTGGTCAGGAACTTGACAAGTGACATGAAGAGGCCCAGCCGTTCAAATTGGCAAAGCCTGCCTGCTGTCGCTCCCGGATGGGCACATCACTCGCTTTGTCACGTTACTGCCCGGGGGTTAAAAACAAGCCCTTCATCTCAAACTGTCGGGTATTAAAAGAAGGCACCACAGCAATGAAAAGACAGCCATGGGGATAAGGCACATGTGATTTATTTCAGTTGTTTTTTCTATATTGCACTCACTCGCTGTAAAGTACCACTCCCTTGTTTTGTTCTCTGTGTTCCTTTTGGACAGCTGCCCTCTATTAAATTTTTTACTGTAAAATGCTCTCTTTTCTCTGTCAGAACAATTTGGGAAATATCTTAACATATGGTAGCACTTTAAGAGATTTTTTTAAGTCATGTCTGTTTTTCCCACTGTGCTGATGACAATAAAGATTGACTGTTTAAATAAATGGATTTTATTTCATTTTTTTTCCTGAAAAATCTCTCGGCCTCCCTCTGTTTCTCTTTAAAGCCTGATTTGAATCACTTGATTTTTTTTGCCTTTTGAAAAGCGTGTGTAAATCCCTACTATTTTGCAAGTTATTCTACCTCCTCTTTAGCATTCCCTACCCTCATTCTTTCTCTTTTTACTGTTATTAAATCCCTCACTATACAGCCAGGCCCTCAAGAGTGCAGCCTCATTTCTCTCTCTTTGACCTGTGCTTCTCTTGGTTTCTCTTCCGACTGCATGCTCAGCACAAACCATCTTTACAGCTCTGCCAGGTTAGAGATCAACAGACTGGTTGCAGTCTCCACCAACTTGCATCACACTGGCAGCAGGAAAAACATTCCAATATCATTAAAAACATGGAAAGAATGAAGGTCTGTCTCACTATCGAGACTTATGTCATTTTTACAGCATTTAAGTCTTTCTACTATAGAATAAGAAAATACTACTCAGACCCTGGTATTATACCATCTTTGTAAAGTGAGTGGAACTGATCTCATAACCCATTTGTCTCCTCTTCTTCAATCATGTGTAAAGTCTGGATAAGTCCACAAGCTGTATGGTCCCCGTATCACACAATGATCCCTGTGACATTCTTTTTAAAACCGTAGTTTACATTTGCATAGTTTTTTTTCTCTGAGGAGCTCTTACTTGCTCCAGAGGATGTGGAAAATGCTAAGTGGTCATGAAATGCAGTTGCAATGGAGATATTTGAGGCAAAGTACATGGATAGATGACAATAATCATGTCAAAAAGCAACAGAAATGTGAAGAAATCAAAGTGTATACCAGAAACTGAGGAAATGTTTTAGTGGGTGAGAGTTGAAGATTAAGATCATGCTGTGTAATATTAGTAATGAATGTGTTAGCACATTCATATGAAATTCCTTTTGTCTCCTATTTAAATTAAAGTGTTAATCTTATTAAAATAGCAGAAGAATTTTGTATGAATATGTTAATACTAATATCACACATCACAATATTAACCCACTGATCAGCAATAAGCCAGGAGAAAGCATGTTTGGCAAATAACTTCATACACTGACACTTTTTCCCTGTTGTGTTTTCTTTTTGTAGATTAATGATTAATGCAGAGGTAAGCATTATGACCCACAGATCAACTCTGGCCTTCATGAACCTCTGTTGCAACTCTCAGCAAGAGTTGGGCCAGCCCCACTCATTCTTCCCCCACTACGGCTGTGATTTCGCCAGCTGTAGTGAGTCCGGTGTGGCCAGAGCAGACAGCGACCTCAAACTCCGCACCCGTCTTCATCCTGCCTCCTCCAAGTGATTTTGCCCTGATTGGGCTTGTTAAGCCTGCAGTGCGAGGTACCCAGCCAATTTAAATGAAGCCGGTTTCCTTAAAGGTCACGTCCACATTGATTTTGACAGTTGTTCTGTCAGTGTTCTACAGCATTGAGGTGCTGTAAACACTGACGAGCACTTTACAAAGGTGCACAACTACACCCAGAGGCTCTCCCATGACTCCCTCCATATGCTTATGGAGGGAGTCACAGCACACAGAGGTACTCTTCCCTTCCAATGGGCAGAACACACCTCCCCAGGAGACCAATGCAGCCTGGTTGCACATTGCACAGGAGGGCACTAGCAGGGTTGTCATCAGGAGGACCAGGCTGCAGTGGCGCAAACCTTTCAATTATCTCAGTAGATCACGAAACGTTACTGCCAAGCCACCCTCAACCTCATCCTCCTGTGCCATTCATCACATCCCCATAACTCCATGGGATCCAGGGCAATTTGGCACATTGGATCCAAAATTGGCTTAGTGGCAGGAGGCAGAGGGTGATGGTCGAAGGCTGTTTGTGACTGGAAGCCTGTGTCCAGTGGTGTACTGCAGGGATCAGTGCTGGGTCCCTTGCTGTTTGTAATGTACATTAATGATTTAGATATGAATGTAGGAGGTATGATCAGTAAATTCGCAATGACACAAAAATTGGTGGAGTGGTAAACAGCACAGAGGGAAGCCTCAGGCTACAGGACGATATAGACGGGTTGGTCAGATGGGCAGAACATTGGCAAATGGAATTTAACCCTGAAAAGTGTGAGGTGGTGCATTTTGGTAGGACTAACAAGGCAAGGGAATACACAATGAATGGTAGGACCCTCGGAAGGACAGAGGATCAGAGGGACCGTGGTGTGCATTTACATAGATCTCTGAAGGCAGCAGGACAGGTAGATAAGGTGGTTAAGCAGGCATATGGGATACTTGCCTTCATTAGCTGAGGCATAAAATATAAGAGCAGGGAAGTTATGATGGAGCTGTACAAAACTTTAGTTAGGCCACAGCTGGAATACTGTGTGCAGTTCTGGTCGCCACACTATAGGAAGGATGTGATTGCATTAGAGAGGGTGCAGAGGAGATTCACCAGGATGTTACCTGGGCTGGAGCGCTTCAGCTTTGAAGAGAGACTGGACAGGCTGGGGTTGTTTTCCTTAGAGCAGAGAAGGCTGAGGGGGGACCTGCTTGAGGTGTACAAAATTATGAGGGGCATAGATAGATTGATAACTTTTTCCCCTTAGTAGAGGGGTCAATAACCAGGGGGAATAGTTTCAAGGTAAGGGGCAGGGGATTTAAGGAAAAACTTTTTCACCCAGAGGGTGGTTGGAATCTGGAACTCACTGCCTGAAAGGGTGGTAGAGGCAGGAACTCAACATTCAAGAATCATTTAGATGAGCACTTGAAATGCCATAGCATACAAGGCTACGGACCAAGTGCTGGAAAATGGGATTAGAATAGATAGGGCTTGATGGCTGACGCGGACATGATAGGCCAAAGGGCCTCTTTCTGTGCTGTATAACTCTATGACTCTAACTCTGCCTTCCCTACCCGACTCCTGCACATCCTTCCTCACGCCAACTTACCTTACACCTCCACCCATCCCTCTCTATCTACATTATCACTCCCATCTCACTAGTCACCCCTCACACTCGCCCTAATCCTACTGCAAGCATACCAACTAACAACATAAAAGGGTAGGCACTTGGGTGTTTTAGCCAATGTTCATGTGATGTTTCTGGTAATGTGCAGTCAAACATTGAAATCTTAATTTTGAACACACTGGCCGCAAATTTAATAGCACTGAGGGGTTTGGAGGTGGGACCGCTGTCAAAATAGCAAAGATGGACAGCGGGTAGGAAACCCGCTGTCAACCCGCCTCCACATGAATCTCCCAGGTGACGGGTCTGTCAGCGGAGAACTGACCCGACACCAAGCGGCGGGGATACAATTCAGATTGTTAAATGGCTTGTTAAGAGCCAATTAAAGACTATTTTGAGGCATACTTGTAATTTTACCTTCTCCCCCACGGGTTACCTGCTGTTCGGGGAACACGCCAGCTCAATCTGGCGTGTTGAGTCTGCTCTGATGTTTGTAAAAGGATGACAGCTGCAGAAGTGGTGTCAAGGATTCCACGTTGCAGATGGTGAGTTTCAGAGCACAAGAAATGTTGGTTACTGCATTTTTAATACATAGAGAGATTTTTTTAGCGTAAGTTTTTAGATCCAACTGTATGTCCAGTGCCACCTGATTGGGAGAACCTCTCTCACCAGTGACAGATCGCTTCTGTCATCTCACCTGCAGCTGCCATCTATTCCAGCAACATCGGAGCCAATGAAACAATCAGACCTTGGTCCTCTGAATCCTTCCACAATAAGCCCCAACACCAACATCACCAACCTTCTCCGCCATCAGCTGATGCTGCATTGGACACAGGGCATTAGCCCCTGACAACACTGCTGCCCGGGAGGCCAGCATTAGCATCACCATGGCCAGATTTTCTTCACTTGATGCTGTAAACCCTGGCTGCCACATGATACGCCAGGTTGATGCCATCCCACACCAGCACCGTGAAGCATCCCTTCAATGTCCAAGCCATTCCATGCACACTCATTGGGGTGGGGGGGCGGGGTGGTGAAGTTATGACTGAACCATCACTGGAACTCAGTAAGACACTTCTCAATGTGCGCACAGATCTGTCCAATAAGGGGCACTTTTGGAAAAAGAGATTTCACTGTATGACAACACATTACCAGAAACTTCACATGGACATTGGCTAAACCTCTCATGCCCACCCTTCTGTGTTGCTAGTTGGTATGCTTGCAGTAGGATGAGGGTGGGTGTGAGGGGTGGCTAAAGGGATGGGGAAGTGATAAAGTAGATAGAGGGTTGGGTGGAGGTGCAAGGTAAGTTGGTGTTCTGGGGGGGTCTCTTCCGCCTTTGAAAGGGAAGAGAACCTCCCTTCGTGCTGTGATACCCTCCATAAGCATATAGAGGGAGTCATTGGAGAGCCTGGGTACAAGCGTTCACCTTTGTGCAGTGATTGTCAGTGTTTGCAGCACCTCAATGCTGTTGAACACTGACAGAACAACTATCATACTCCTTGTGGCCGTGGTCCCGTTAAGGAAACCAGCTGATGACGCGTCATCAAATGATGTCATCAGACCCGCTTCCTGTTAATTGGCCGGGAAGCCCACAGGGCAGGCTTAACGAGGCCAATCAAGGGAAAATCACGTTTACAGAGCTGATGCAGCTGGGAGCGGGACCGGAACCCGGAAACCATCTCTCCCGCCTCCTCCATTAAATTCGCGCACCTCCACCTATCCCTCTCTATTTGCATTATCACTTCCCCATCTCACGAGCCACCCCTCACATTCACCCTCATCCTAATCCAATCATACCAACTGACAACACAAAAGGGTAGGCACTTGTGTGTTTTAGACAATGTTCATGTGAAGTTTCTGTTAATGTGGTGTCAAACATTTAAATCTTTCATTTTGAAAACTTTGCCTTCTTGGACAGACTTGTGTTCACCTTTGGAAGTGGCTTAGGGAGTTGCAGTGAATGGTGAGACATAACGTTTCCCCCCCCCGCCCCCCCAATGGTGATGAGTGTGAAAGGAATGGCTTGGACATTGTAGGGATGCTTTATGGTGCTGGTGTGGGGTGGTGCCAACCTGGCGCATCATCTGGCAGCCAGGGTGTTAAGTGAAGCAAATCTGGACATGGTGAGGCCATCGCTGGCATCTGGGGCAGCAATGTGCATGGGTGGTAATACAATGTGTCCAGTGCAGCATCAGTTGATTACGGAGAAGGTTGGTGTGGATGTTGGTGCTGCTGGTGTGCCTGGTGCTGCTGGTGTTGGGGCTGATCGTGTTGGGATTCTGAGGACCAAAGTGAGATTTTTTTAAAGGGCACCAATGCTGATGGAATAGATGGTAGGTGAGGTTGAGATGACAGAAGTAATCTGTCAATGTTGAGATAGGTTGTTCCAAGGAGGTGACAACAGAGAGAGAGAATACTCCAAACACTTCAAAAGTGCATAAAGCTCAAAAGTGGGTTCCAAATTATTAATGCTCCAGCTTCTGACATTGGAAAGTGACCAGCTGTAAAATGGTAGCTTTTAGACCGTTTTTGCAGCTTTCACCTATTCAAAGAAACAGAGTTGTTCAGAACCCGACATACTTACCTGGCGTGATCCCCGAGTGACGGGAACCTCGTGGAAAACTTGGGATAATGCTTTGTACCTGGTAAAATGGTGATTAAATTGCTTTAAACACCCTCTTAACAAGCACAATTGCATGACCCGCTGCTTAGTACCATCTGTAAAGCGCAGGCAGAGCTGGCACTAGGGAAACTCATAAGGAGGCGGGTTTAGAACGGGATACCTTTTGATTTTGACAGCGGACCCGCCTCTGAGCGCTGGCAAAACTCAGCTCATACCTGTCCCAATCCTGCTCCCATGCAAAACTCTCAGGCCTAGAAATTCGGTGGGCTGCGCCACCAGTTAGCGCCTAAAGAGGGCACTCAGTGGCTTTAGCGCCACTGGCCACGCCTCCCGTGAAATTTAGCGGGGCGCTAATGGCGGCGTTAGCCTGTAGCACTGCGCCGCCACTGATGATGTCATCGGTGTGCGCAGCGCCCCGCTACCGGCCCGAACGTGATATTGGGTCACGCCCCCCCCGTAGCGCCAGTCGCAAATCGCGACCGGTTCAGGGGGCCTACCTGTGGCGGTAGTGGCGCAAATTAAAGGGGAGGTGTGGGGCGGCCATTTTTTTCGGTGGCCGCCTGCCAGCACCTCCTCAGCCGCCCTCCCCGGCCTCCTGTTTCCCCCGGGCAGTGCCGGCTGTGTCCCGAGAGCCCGGCACGTCTCCTCGGTGCTGGGCTCTTTTGCCAACACTCGCGATCGTGATCGTGCTGGTGCAGGCCCCTCCCCTTTAAGAAGGGGAGGAAGGCCTGCAGTACCGCAGCACGCCGCTGTGGCACATTGCGCTACGATATTCAGTTTCTGCGCCCCAAGTGGGACGCGGGGTGCCTCAAGCAGCGCCCCGCGTCCCTCTTGGGGCGCTCAAACTGAATATCGGGCTGGCGCTCCCGGCTCCTTCCGGGGCGGGACTTCCGGGGCCCAGGCAAGCTTGGCGCCCCAAACGCGGTGCCACCGAATTTTTAGCCCTCAATTTCTTCTTGGATGCAAGGGACAGGAGCCAGAATTACATCCATAGTGGCACAAACTAAGTGTAAACATTGAAGCATAGAGCAGGCAAATCTCACTCTGATTTGGCTGAATCAATTCCACCAAGACGAATCAACTCCAAGGGGGTTTGCTGTGTGAGTTACAATCTAACAACTTGGGCAATGCAATTCTGACAGTCCAATAAAAAATCACATCAACCCGATGAACATCAAGACTGTTGTACATCTACCTATTGGTACAAACGCAAACCCTGAAGGCAGAACTTGCACCAATCAGTGAATTTAACTATTGCATCCTTTTTAAAGTTTCCAGTTTCCTAAGAAACAGAGGGGGTAATTTTAATCCAAAGAACAGGTGAGTTTGGGTCAGGTGGGAAGTAAAAATATCTAAAATTTCAAACCCGATTCCCAACGCGCTCACTTCCGGTTTTAACAGAGGCAGGTCAGGGGGCGGCAACCAATCTGCTCTCAGAAGGTGGGTCAGTCACTGAAATCGTTTAAGGAGGCTGTGTGCCTCCATTTTAACATGATTTTTATTTTAAACCCATGGGGGCAGGGTTTCCTGGGGCTCGGGAAACCCGGCAGGTAAAAGGAAGTGAGAAGATCAAGATCCTTAAGGCAAGTGTATTTACAGCCCGACTTGTGGTCCAGGAGGAGCAGGAGTGTTTCATCTAGGCCCAACAAGCAAACCTCTTTAAAGACCCCAGGATCAGCCGACGCCGCACGCCAACTCCCCACCCCCAACCTCCACGATCTCTCCCCACAATCTCCCCCCTCCCCCCGACTTCCACAATCTCCACCCCACCCCCCTCTGATTTCACCATACCCCACCACTGACCTCCACAATCCACCCCCCCCCCCGCCTCCACCACCTCTTCCCCGCGATCTCCCCCCCAACCCCCTCTCTGTTCCCCAGCTGTGGCCTTGTGCCGCAGGCTGTCCCGCTCAACAGGCAGTCAGCCTGTCAAACTGGCTGGCTGTCGGGCAGGAAATCTGCAGGACATCCGGGAATCGCTTCATTCCGGGTTTCCCACCCAGAAGTCTTCACCTTCGCTTTCTTCAAGGCCTCGAATAAATATCGGGGCCGGATTCACCGTCCACAAATGTGCAGTTATGTATGTGATGCATGCCACAGCTATATGTGCCTGCATTAAACTGGTGCACCCAGTAACTGTAGCAGGGGAAATCAGACCAAGTCAGCATGAATGAGGCACCATTATTTGAGATGATACATTTAGGCCAGGTAGATAAGTATAACAGGAATATTAAATTACTAGAGTAAACTTGTGCCTCACCTAGCCTAAACCATGCCGAATGAGCAGGCTCGAGGGACCGAATGGCCTACTCCTGCTCCTATTTCTTATGTTCCACTGGTCTTCTGTTTCCTAACCCAGTCAAGAGCGATTGAAAATAACTCATTGAGAGTAAGAGACTCTGAATGAAAGTCAAAGTTGGGATTCAAACTCAAGTTTTCTGGATAGACATCAGCACTACTGCTACCACTTCAGTTACCACTCCAGCCTGTCTAACATACTCACAGATTTTCAATGCACTCTCCGAGAGTCATTGACTGCAGATTGAATTGTTTACAGTGCAGTCACTACTGACAACAGTTCATAAATAAACATTATTTTATCCAGTTTAGTTTTAAGAAAATCCATAAACTCTGCTGGTCTCTGTCAGACTCACTGGGCTAAAAATTAATTTGCATTCAAACGGGCGCGGGGATTGCGATGTGCGATCAACCAGTGCCTGTTCAAAGTAATGCAGGCAACACTCTAACTTTGTGCTGCCTGCTGCTTAACATGATTGTGGCATTCAGCCCAGCGCTGAACGCACTGCTGAGTGGCAGAACGCTCAGCAGGGGGCCAAAGTTCGTGCAATTCAAGCACCAATTAAAGCTAGCCTGCACTTCTTAAAGGCAGTCTGCATCTCTAAAAGGGGAGGTGCATTCTGCCTGCAGCAGGTCATTCAACTGGCTGGTGAAGAGAGCCAGAGCAGCAAAAACAATACTGTCGCAACAGGGGAGAGAACATGCTGCAAGGTTCTCCGATACAGCACTGGAGGCTTGGTGCAGGAGATGAACACGAGGAGAGGTCCTATTTCCGCAGGAGGCCTTCCAGGCAAATGCATAAAATGCAATTCGAGCAGATAGGCATTGTGAATGCCAGCAGTATAACCTCGAGGACATGGACGCAGTGCAGGAAGAAGGTTAATGACTTCACACGAGTGGTTAAGGTCAGTGAATTCATCTTCAAATGCCATATCCCACCATCTGCACCACTAGCCTCACACACTGCTCAATGCACCACACCCCTATCATTCACCTACCAACAATCTCTACTAAAACACACCTCATACCTCGCATTCATAGCTTCACCTCACCCTTACATACTTGCCACTGTTGCAAGCCTTACACGCACATCTCACAGCTTACACACACTGTCTGCTACTTAACCATGACTGGCATATCACAAACACCACACTCACTAACACACTTCCCTTTCTCTTGCAGGACAAGGTGGCTCACAACTGGCACCAGCAGGACCTAACTGGTGGAGGACAGGCACGCCTGCATAACCTTCCACTGATGGAGGAGATGGTGCTGGCCATTATTGGGAGGACCATCGCTGAGCCCGTGGCCAGCAGCGAGGCTGAAAGAATACCAGATCCCAGTATCCTCATACGTAATCTTCCTTCTCACATTCCACCGCACCTTCACCCCACAATCTCTTCTGATTTACAAGCTACACATGGTCTAAGCATGCATCTCTTGCTTTCTCCCTCCCCTCACCACAACCTTACCCTTGTGCCTTTTACCTTTCAGGTAGCCAAGAACTGACACCTCGCCAGGCACTGGTGGAGGAGTAGGAAATAGAAGAGCACCAAGGCACTGATGATGAAGACACGGCACTGTCACTTGATTTCACACTCTCAGACATCGACTCAGATATTGACACTCCATGTAGTTTAGAGGATAGGTTAGAGACAGGATTTGCATGTGGTGAGACACCAAGCACGAGTGGCCTGCAACAAGGCGGGGGGAAAAGGTGGTGTAGGTGCCAGCTTCCCGGAGGGCGAGGTCACACGTGTTCTGCTGATGAGGACATCAATGTGGCGGCCTACAGAAGAACGCTGATGGGTATGCACAACAAAATGCTTGGTGCATTGGAAGGCCTGCCAGAAAGCCTGCGTGCAATGTCAAGGAGCATGGAGGAGTCTGGCACCAACTTTGCACAGGGCTTTGCACAGAGCTTGCAGCCCATCCTTTCCAGCGTGGAAGTGATGGGCAACTCCATTAGCGCACGTGTGGACCCAACCATCATGCAACATCTGATGGCTGATGTCTCAGCTTCCATTGCAGCACAAACAGAAGCCACCCAACATCTGAGTGCTGCAGTGGAAGCTCAGACTGAAGTCATGCAGGCTCAGCTTTCTGTCATGCAAGCTCAGGCTGCTGCCATCGTGGCTGCATTTACCAGTGTGAAAAGTGGGTTGCAGGGTGTCACAGCAATCCAGCAATTTGTCCTTCAGCAGATTACTAAGAATGCTGAGGTGCCGCCCCGGGGGAATGGCAGTGGCTCCATGAAGCACGAACCTGCTGTCCTCTCAGGATGACAGCCTTTGTCCTCCCACCGCTGCCACTCCACCAGTGCCCTTGCTGTTGCCTGTCAGCCAGCCAGCCCAGACTGCTGCCACCCATGCCGAGGTGGTGCAGTCCACAGCCGAGCCTTCTTGGGCCAGAGCTGCTCGAGGTCGTCCTGCAAGGCCATCTGCAGTCTCCCCCCATGAAAGTCCGCAGCCTTCCAACAGCCATGCTGCAGCCATTGGGGTAGTACTTCGTAGGAGCACTAGGAAAGGCAAAGGTACACGGAAGCCGGGCACTAAGGGAATGCACAAAGGTGATTAGTTGACTTTATGTAATATTGGATGGATTGATGTATAAAGTTGGATTGGAATGTTTCTTTTGTGGTGGCTTTTATTTCAGCATTGTGGCCAAGAGGACGCTGTGATGGTCAGTAACAGAGGGAAGGTTAATGTGTGGGACTATTGTTGAATGGGGAATTGGGGTTGCGTTCACTGGTACCACAGTCAGATGAGTTGATCATGGACAGCCCGTGGAGAAAGGGGCTGTTTGGGTTGCCTCCTTCCTTGCACTTCCTCCTCTTCCACTTCTTCCTCCTCCTCCTCCTCAGCTGGCCACCGCCTGGTGGCAAGGGCTGTGCCCTCATGATTGTGAGGTTGTGGAGCATGCAGCAGACCATGACGAATCTTGAGACGCACTCTGCTAAGTACTGCAGAGTTCCTCCAGAGTGGTCCAGGCAGCAGAAGCATTGTGTTATTACGCCAATGGTCTGTTCTATCAGATTCCATGTGGTTTTTGTTATATGCATGCTGCCCACGCGTATGTGGGTTGCGCAGCGGAGGCATGAGCCAGGTGGTCAGCATATAGCCCTTGTCTCACAGTCTCACAATAGCCATCCTCTGGTTTGTCGTGGTGGCTCAAAGACTGAGGCACCAGCAGCCTGGCACAGAATAAAAGCATCATGACTACTGCCAGGATACTGGGCATTCACCATTATGATGTGCTGAGCATTGTCACACACCAACTGCACATTCAGTGAGTGGTAACCTTTGCGGTTTCAGTACATCTCAGCATTTAGATGCGGTGCCCGCAAAGCCACGTGCGTGCAGTCAATGGTGCCCTGCACCATGGGGAAGTTTGCTATTCTGGCAAAGCCACATGCATGCTCTGCCTGCTTCTCTCTGGCTAGAGAGAAGATAGTGAATTCCCCCCTCAATTCATGGGGCACTGGCATTAGTACTGGGGAAAGAGGAAGCTGTTCCGTCGGGGCAGGCTGGGACCAGCGTCCTGGCGAATCAAATAACTAGGGCTGTAGATAGGGCTTTAAACTAAAGGGGGGGAGGGGTCAGGTGATGGGAAATTTAGAAATCTAAAGGAAAGGTCAAGGCAATAGAGCAGTGTAGCGATTTGGGTAAAAATAAGCAGAGTGTGACAGGTAGGGACAGAGTTTAACGGTAGCAGTGCAGCAGAGAATAAGGTCAAAGCAGGGAATAATGGTAAAAAATGTAAATTAAAGGCTCTTGTTATGAATGCTTCATGCATTCAGATAAAGATAGATGAACTAATGTCACAACTAGAGATAAATAGGTTTGATCTAATAGCCATAAGAGGTGTGGTTGCAAGGTGACCAAGGTTTAGAACTAAATGTTCCAGGGTAGTTGATGTTTCGAAGGCAGGCTGAATGGAAAAGTGGGGTGGGGGTAGCCCTGATAATAAAGGATGACCTAAGGACAGTAGAGAGAAAGGATCTTGGCTTGGAAGATCAGGAAGTAGAGGTTGTTTCCCCTGGCTTGAATGTCTAGAACTAGGGGCATAATCTCAGGATAAGGGGTAGGCCATTTAAGACCGAGATGAGGAGGAATTTCTTCACTCAGAGTTGTGAATCTTTGGAATTTGCTGCCCCAGAGGGCTGTGGATACTGAGTCTTTGAGTATATTCAAGGCTGAGATAGATAGATTTTTGGACTCTAAGGGAATCAAGGGATATGGGGATCAGGTGGAAAAGTAGAGTTGAGATCGAAGATCAGCCATGAGCTTACTGAATGGTGGAGCAGGCTCGAGGGGCCATATGGCCTTCCCCTATTTCTTATGTTCTTTCCTGGCATAAAGAGTGTCTGTCACCTCTCTTATGCAGCAGTTGACAGCAAACTGGGAGATGTTACAGATGTCGCCTGCTCCAGCCTGGAAGGATCCCACGCAAGGAAATTCAGGGCCACTGTCATCTTCATAGCCACTGGCAACGGTGTCTTTGCCCTGGAGTGAGGCTGCAGGACTGGTTGCAAGAGGTGGCAGATGAGCACCTCCTTCGTAAAGCACAGACGCTCCTGGCTCAGGCTGAGGTAAAAGAATTTCTCTCAGAAGACCCTAGGTGGGTAAGGCCTCCTGCTGAGAGCCCATCTACCCCTCCTCCTGGTATTCATGAGTTCAAATCCCACCATAGCAAGTTGTGAAATTGAACTCAAGAAATCTGTTAAGTTATGGACCATGACCGCTATCAGATTGTCATAATAATCCAACCGACTCACCAATATCCTTCAGGGAAGGGAACCTGCCACCCTTACCAAGTCTGGCCTACATGTGACTCCAGTCCCACACTACGTGGTTGATTCTTAATGCCTTCTGAAGTGGCCTAACAAGTCACTCAGTTGTACTAACAACTGCTTAGGGGATGGGTAACTAATGCAGCCTTGCCAGATATGTCCACAACCTGATGACTAATAAAATAAAATTCTATTTAGTAATAGGATATTAACTGCACAGCAGTCCCATAATACGGCAAGCATTGCAGCACACAAAACCACGATATTCACTTTGCTCTGTTAACGGTTTCAGTACTTTTCAGTTCGAACAACTACAGAATTTCATCCTCAGTAAAATGTTTTCCCCTTCCTCCCACGGCAATCTTTTCTCCCCAGCCAAAGCACTACCATCTAAAGAGCTGCCCACAGATAGGTAATTGTTCTGGACATTTTACATGCAAATATCACCCTCTGGTGGTGGTTATTGTGTTAGCAGTGTTTGTATGTAGCAGAGGTCCTTTGACCTTTCTACCTTTCTTCCTGTTTGACCCAGGAAGTAGAATTCCAGAAAGAACCTAGCAGAGCAATGGAGAATCTGCCATGAGGGATTCTCAATCCAATGTAATCTGACCTCATATGTTAGGCCAGGCGCAATATCTGTGAGTATCTTTGTCTGTTAGCATGATAGTAACTTTGTCAGCGTAGTATTTTGATAACACTATGTTTATAAAAGGTTAATATTTGATATTTACAGTAGTCCAAATGTTAGTTAGTTATACAATTAGTCTATTCTACCATTGTAAATATGTTTATATCTTATGTAATATCGAATGTATAGTACTCAGTTTATGTACAAAACATACTTTGTCTTTGTTTACAGTTTCACAAATTTGTTCAAGTAAAGCTTCAAAACAGCAAACGGCTTCACGAGGAATTATTTTGAATAAGTGTTTAACTTGCTGGATAACTAGATAGGAGCACGTCTAGCGAGGCCAGTACAGTATTGAAAGTAATGGCACATTAACTGATAGATATGACAGAGAACATCTCTTCAGCACAGTAGTAGAAAAGCCAGGACACAGAATAAGTGCTGACTTTGGGAGCTAATGCTTCCAAGAGAAATCTTTCAGAGCAATAAGTGGTTTCTGGGTCTTATCAAGCAGCTGAAGCCATTCCATTAACAGTTACTATATGTGGCCACAAGGATGAATTCAACAAGTGTCACAAGCACTGCCCTGACACATAATGCAAGCTTCAAGGACTGTGTATCTATATTTTCAATAATGAAAAACACCACTTCATTTGCTATGTGCTCCTGTGATGAATTCATCAAGTGTTCAGAGGTCATTTAAAGGGAAAGGTCCAAAATGAGTTAGAACAGACAAGACTGCAGTTGTCAAGTATTTTTCTCTTATTCTTTTTGTGACACAAAAGACACTTCCTATCTTTGTAGTTAGGTGTATGGCTCTCTGTCATGAACATTTTCTCACCTGTCTACCAGAAAGCATCCCAGGAAGATTAACTACCTGCAGGCAGTAGTTGCCACAATGTTTGGGAAAAACCTCCCAAATTTAGGTATTTTGCATTTTAATAATTTATCAACTTTAAGGTTTTAAAACCTATTAATAAAAACTACATACACTGTTGTGATACCATGCTCTGTAGTACTTGAATGTTGCCATGGCAACTGAAAGGTATTCCATATCATCCCATGATTGCCCACCAATTGGTTGGAGGCCTTATTCTACATGTGAAGTTGGAGTCTGATTAGAGGCTTGGTTTGCCATGAGACCTGGAATTTTAGCAAACACATTAGCAATCAGCAGAGCAAGAACATTATGAGGTAGATTATTTTTATACCATGGTCTGCTATGTGCACCTTTAGTATACAAAAAAAACATACACCACTGATGACTCTTGACCCCCAAAATATTTAGGAAAAAAACCATGGTAAAAACATAACTAAAGCTATACCTTTTATCACAGATCCTTTGATTTGATTTTTTTTTGAGTAAACCAACGTCTTCAAGTAGCGGTTCCAGGACCAGGTACCAATTCTTCAAATAAATTTCCCCCACAGTACTTGGAGGACAGCCAGATAAGCAATTAAGAGCCTCACATTATACAGCACAGAAAAAGATGGGCTCTTTGGAAAATCAAAGTAGGAACACAGTAGCGCAACCCTCTTCTGTCGCACTCTGGTTTTGGTCAGGCTTCAAAGCCTTCTAGCAACGTAGATCTTCCATTCCAGCCTCCCTTTCAGCCCCACATGATAGAAAGTGTACACTCCATTAATGCAGCGGCAAGCCTAGAATTCACACGCTCAGCTGAGCTGCCAGCACACAGCTGCAAACCACGCTCCTCTGTGCTGTATCTTATAATACTGCCCTTTCCATTCACAGAGCAAAGCCTCAGCTGAGGACAATGATTGGAAAGCACTAAACTTGAAAGATCCTGCAGACAGAATTGCGGTCTGAACAAAGCAGATCTGCTGGCTAAGAAAGAAACAGGCAGACAGCAAGCAAAAGCAACAGCTACAGTGGGAATGTGTCTTGATAATTTGCAGTTCTTGAATTCTGTAGCCATTCGGTGCTCTGCTGAACCAAGACCTGCTTAGCACACCAGTAAAACCACTGAGCTTAGTCTCAGCAGCAACTTAAACTCCCCTTTGTGATCCCTTCTTATCCAAGGCATCCCTCCAAGGTTCATACAGGGCTGCTAAACCAAACCCTGGCTACACCACCACCCAATTGATTGCTCTCTGAAGACCACAAAATGTCATCTCTCTCAAAATATGACTGCATCAAGGGCAATCTGGTCTGCCAAGAGTAGACAATGATGAGGTGTGGGGATCAGTGCATCACTGCTGGTAATCTGGGACAGCCTATGCAGTGGGTTAAATTTCAGAATAAATCTTTTTCTTCCAAAGTCAAATCTTCATCCTCATCAAAGTTAGAATTACAAATCCAACTGTCTGACTTGATACATTGAATATGAATTAGTAGTTCTTTACTGCCAGGTTAAGATGCAGCAAAGTAAATCTTTAGCTAATATAAAAGAAATGTATAATTACAATAGTTTTTCGTAACTCACTTAGGTCTAATAAATACTGTTGCAAACCAACTGGCCCGACAGTGAGTGAGTTACTTCCATTCTCCTAAAATTTTATAGGTACAATTCCCGAATGAAAGATTCCTTCAAACTGCCATCTGGATAGCTGCAGTATACACCTGCATGGGTGCGTGTGTGGGACCAAAGGCCCAAAGACATTGCAGAAATTAGTTAACTGCAATAAGATTTGACTTTAGGATATGCTATCATAAAGAGTCATTAGTCATTTATCACCTTTACAAGCCAATATCAAATAAATCTTTGATCCCTTTAGTGCTTGAACTCCAAATATGCTAATCATGGAGGTTTGGTCTAGTCTGCATTGCAGAAAGATGGACAATTCGACAAATCCAATTTTAAGGAGCCACGGATTAAAGTGGACTGACCTGCATATTGAATTGCATTTCATCTTCTTCAGAATTTTCTAGAAATGGTAACACCGTTTGAGGTACCATCCCAGCAATCCTCAATCTTCTGACTATAAATGGATAATTTTAATAATTAATGTTAGTTATTGCATGACTTGAATTAAGAGAATGTACCATAATTGAAAGAAGAGATTGGGCAATGAGTGCATGTCACCATGGTTTGTACCTGCTATGCAGGCATATGAAGGATGCAGAGTTATTTATCAAGCTGCCTCCCCCATGTAATAGCTCAATGAATCAATTGACTAAATTGGAAAAGAAAATTGGGCAGGATGTAGAACAGGCTGCCGATTCGCTATAACCCATTTTGCACGACTGGCCAAGACTAATTTCACCATCAATGGGGCCTACATTTGCTAGTGCCTGAATACGGACAAAAATGGCTGCAACGATTGATGGGCACGCCAGAAGAGGCAGGCCCGTGGACTTTCTGATATTGGTTCTTGGGCCTCGTTAGCCTAACGCAAGCTGCAGACACCTTTTTGCAGCTCGCCAGTCAGGCCAAAAGGTAAATCAGCCGGATTAGCAGTGGCAGTAGCCTTCAGCAAGCTCCTGTGGGGGGGAGGCAAATGGGAGGGGGTGCAAGGGCAGGCCGCCAGTGGCCGCAGTATTACTGTGGAGGCAGGAGGCCACTGTAGAATCACAAAAATAGTCAAAGCTTGCGCAGTCTGAATAGTCTTCACAAATATTACAAACAGGACCCTGTTTTCAATATTGAAATGTGTTCATTTCAGGTAACCGCTAAGGCCGCCTAATAAAGGCCTTGATGAATTTAGCAGTGGCTCAAATGCACGTGCAGATCAGGTGTGGGCTGCTGCACTGCTAAATTTGTCACTGTTGTGATCATTTACAACCACAAATTGGGCACAACAACGTTGAACTTATTCCCCAATGTTTCTCCCCTACATTCAGAGTGTAGCTCTACACAAGCTGTAGCATTGATGCACATATGAACTTTATATTTTTTATAGACCAGTATTGCCTTGTCAGTTCCTCATGTTTAATGAAGCTCGCTTGGCAATGCCTAATTTTACACATCAGCCATACCAGTTCAGCCCAGGAATTTTTTCAGAACAAGTTCTATATAAAATAAGTGTGTTGTAAAGGTATAGATATATTAAATCATAAAAATGGACATTTTGTTCAGGAGGTTCCTTGTTCGTCGGACATTTGCGACATCCATCAGTTTACTTTAATGATATGTAGCTCATACACAAGTACACAATCAATTCAAACTTCTCGGTGAAGTGTATGCACCTTTACACTTATGCATCCTTGGCTCAGAATTTCCCAGAACATTTCAGTGTAACTACGGTGTAACACTGCCGCTGCACCAATTTTTTTCCAAGGACATTGTGCATAACTGATTTACGTCTGTTTTATGCCAGAACATCGGTATTTGCATATTTTCTCGCTTGTTTGCGCCACCACTGGGATACAACTGCCATTACCCTTTTAAATTTTAAATAGTTGTCTTCATGTTCAAATTCCTTCCTGGCCTCGCCTCTCCCGATCTATGTAACTTTCTACAGCCCTCGAGAACTCTACGCTCCTCCAACTCTGGCCTCTTATGCATCCTCCACTTCCTTCACCACACCATTGACAGTCGTGTCTTTAACCATCTAAGCTCTAAGCTCTGGAATTCCATCACTAAACTGCTCCTTCTCTCTCTCTCCTTCTTGAAGACCCTTCTTAAAACTTACCTCTTTGACCAAGCTTTTAGTCACCCCTCCTAATATCTCCATCTTTGGCTCGGTGTCAATTTTTGAATTGTCTATTGACACCACTGTGTCAGCCAATGAGTTGGAGGCGGGGCAGCACTTACAGCAATCAGACAATTTTACAGCAAACAGAGTCTATTTAAACAGTGCACTACAGCAAACACAGTCTATTTAATCAACAAACAGAATCTATTTAAAAAGAATCTCTATGAACTACATCAAAAAGAACTCATGACTGAAACTATAGCAACATCGCCCCATAAAAGCAAGGTTATTTCTCCACCAAAATGCAAAGTGGACGATAGCTACATACTACAACTTATGCACGTTACAGCAGTGGGGTCTCCAGGCGTGATTGACAGGGGAATTACCCAATCATGTCCATTCTGTCCGGGAATAGTGGTATCACTATATGGAGCCATCAATTTTTTCTGACAACGCTCCTGTGAAACATCTAGGGATGTTTTCCCATGTTAAAGGCCCTATATAAATGCAAGTTGTTGTTGTAGCACCACATTTACCCACCGAACCATTTAACTCCAGGTGGATTCCCCGCTCAGACCCAAGTTAAAATTACAGTTGGGTGTCAATGATGTCATTGGGCCGCAACATGCATATGTAAAGAAGGACCCTGTTGGCTCCGGGTGAGTGTCCTTGCTGCCTGCTCAGGAGAGCAGGTTAAAATTGCAAATGATGCGATCATGGCAGCTTTCGGACAGGTAAGAGCCAGGGAGATTTTAACTGTCCACCCGCCAGGTTTCTGCTGAGCAAGTAGCGATAAAATCACCCACATATACTTGGAGAAGTGAATCTTGATGTTAAAAATAAAAGATATTGATCATTTCAACGTACAAATCATCAGAACCGTTTGCTTATACTGCACTTTAAAAACGAACTCAATGGTGAAAGTGCTTTAGGATGTTTCACCATAAAAGGGGCCTATAACCACACTATTGTTTATAATTCACCCTTTTATGCATCAATGATTCAGTCTTTTAAGTGGTTTATAGACCACTGTGGAACTTTATCTGTCATGTTTCTTTAAATGACTGACATCCATTTTCGCAGAACGTCTGCAAAGCTCTTTCTTTGTTTCTACTTGATTCTTCCAGTAAACATGGTTTTTGAAGAGGGTATTGATCATAGCAGGATTATGTTACAAAATGCTGCAGGTACAGACACCAGCTGAATTGATCAATATCGTCTGCAAAAAATTGTCAAATACTCTGACCAGTGACATCATCTGTGCCACGTAGGAATGGCCACTCTGTGAGTATTGTGCCGAGTTACTTTTATATTACATTAGTAGTGCTGTACTAGTGCTACTGGCTCCTGATAGGCAGGTCTCATGCAGCTGGGATCAATATTAAAGTGAATTTACCGGATTATGGTTGGTGGATGGGAGAACACACTATAAAATGGGCCTTAATAAATTAGCAGGACTACTTTGGTGTTCTGATGTTACACACTCCTTTGTTGTTTCTGGTGTACTTTCAATTGATCAAAAATACTAGTGACAAAATTGTTTACTGGAATTTAGTGAAAATTATTATCCTTAATATAGTACAGATCCTAATACCTCTATTATACAGATTCAACAATGCGAATGATGGATTAGATCAGGAATTACCAAGCGTTTTGTTTTTTGTCGACTGCTTCAGTGGATCCCATGGAGCTCCTTGAGCCACATATTGGCCCTGAAATTGCATTCGGTGGTGTAGCTAAGGAGTACGCCGTTGACCTCTGAAGGGAATCTGCACTTAGTTTGTGCGAGGCCCCAAGCAAAAACGTGCTTTGAAATGCTGCAGAGTTGTGCACAGCGTAGTGGCCTACGGATCCCAGAGGCGCTCCGTGTGCATAAGCATACCTGGGATCACGTGGGGGGTTTTCCGGAGCGGTTTTGCTCAAGTTCTGCTCAAACTCATTTGCATATTGCCAAACGCAAAATCTTCCATGAACCAGTGCAACGGGTCTGTGTTTGGCTGTCATGTTTCTTACATTACAATAGTGACTACACTTCAAAAGTACTTAATTGGTTGTAAAGTGTGTTGGGATGTCCTGAGGTGGTGAAAGGCACTATATAAATGCAAATAGTCCCTGAATACTTACCTCTTCTCCACAGTGTTAAAGAATTCTATAAAGTACAGAGAACTTGAATAGAGATAACTGATTGGAGGTTACACCTGAAGAAGTGTGTACAGTACAAAACCATGGCCCGTAATTTGCGGTCAATGGCGAAGCAAAGGCATTCACCGCTGTCCTGGAAGAAAACTGCCCACAGTGTGGCGAGAAGTTTGCCTTTTTTGACGTTCAAGCAATTGCAGCGCTGTGAATAGGGGATTCCCAGCAGAAAGCTGCAGTGACACCAACAAGCTGTCTAAGCTTCCAATCACATTGAAGAATTCCTGTAGACAGGAAACCGGGAAATGAGAAGCTGCTTTTATCCAAAAAAAATTTAATGTTACAAAGCACAAAATAAAGATTGGGGCTTTCACATAGGAATAAAGTAGAAACTGAAATATCATGAACAAACATTAAAAAAAAATGTACGGTTTGAAAAAAATTTCATTTTTATTTTAATGGAGAAATATGACCCTCCACAATTATAAAAATTAGTTTTCAGTCAATATGCTGTTAAAAGTCCAGTTACACCTAATCCAACAAGGCTTAACATTTAATGAGGTATTTAACGGCGATATTACCCTGGAAAAGCCCATGTTTTCATCAGTTTCACTGAGTTCACGAGGAGTGGGCCTTTGGCGTAGCGGTAGCATCCCCGCCGTTGGGCCAGAAGGCGTAGGGTTTCGAACCCCGCTCCAGACAGTCCCGGCAAGTGGAGTCAGAGCTCCGGCTCTAAATTCTGGGTTGACATCCAGTGGGATACTTGCGTCCGTGGGTGTGGGTGGCCCCCCCCTCGTATGGGTTGTGGGAGCCCGTAAAACCCTCCCGCCATAGGACTAACCACCCTAATGGCTGGTACGAAGATGGTTACCGTCACGGAAGGAGCGTTAATCGCGGCCAGAAATCCTTCCACCACTTCATACAGTTCCCCAAAGGGGACAGTGTGAAGACACGTATGACGACGACTGAGTTCACTGATTGGTGGCTTTGGTGGGTGTGGGGGGGTCCACATCACAGCCAGTGTCAGAGCAGTGAATGACTGACTGCAATGTCAGGATTTCCGCGTTTAGATGCGCATGCACTACATTCTGAAGTTGCGGTCAGTTTCAGAGGGGTAATGACGGTGAATGCTGGTAGTTCGCCATCATTACCACCACAAATACCGGGCCATTATTTATCGGTTTGGATACAGCACCAACTTTGTTTTAAATGTGTGCTTATCAGAGTGCAGAGGAAAAACCATGTTTTCCACATCTGTTACCAGTGTCAACATCAAGCATTTCCAGGTCAGGCAAAGCCTGGTGACATTCACAGCAAAGCTTCCTCTAATCTGCCCCAATAATCTGCTTTAACCCAAACCTCAGAAGAGAAATTCCTACTGCACTAGAGTGTTTTTTTCCCCATTTTCCATGCCAGTTTTCCTTATAGGCTTCGACTGATTTTTCTCATTTGCATCAATATTGTGGACAAGATTTGCCACGGGCCTGCACTCACTGGGAACTGGGTTGAAATGACCAAAAATTTTATATAAAATGTTTGTCATCAGCAAAAGAAGGAGACTTTCATTCTATTAGCCTGGACTGGATTTAAAAGGACGGCACACTGAACCATTCTATTACTCAGTCCACAAACCTGTATTTATTTTTCTTGGTTTTGTCCCTCTTCAGCTTATCACTATCTATAATAGTAATCAGCAAGCAGCCACTATGGGCTAGATTTTCAGGGAGCCGTCAGGTGGGGTTTCAGGCATGTGGGGGGGGGGGGGGGAAATCCTGAATTTGGGGGTCCCGACACCATCCCGCCCAAAACCCCGCCCCACGTAAGTTTCAGTGGCAGCGGGTACCCACTCCACACTGGGACCCGCCGAAACCAGACGGGAAGGGATTAGTGCCAATTAACTGCCTGTTAACAGGTAGTTAACAGGCAGTTTTTAGCCTAATCCCTATTTTGAGGGGTTTCGTGTGGGTTTCCCGACGGCTCCAAACCACGCCAGGTAGAGCAGGCGGGCCGTCAGGTTGAAGGAGTTGGAGGGGTCGCGATGTCGGCGCTCAGGTGAGTGATAGGTGCATGAGTGCAAAGGTAAGTGTGTTTGGTGTGTCTAAAGTGTGTAAAGAACTTTTACTTACCTGTACTTACCTTAACAGCCTTTCTTCCTGTAGCTGTCGGGAGCGCATCACTCAGCCGGAACTTAAAGCTGAACGGCTGCGATCTGTCAAAAGTGACAGCCTTCAGCTTTGAGTGCCGGTGTGAGTTCTAACTGAGTCTGTGCAGAATGACTCATGTCAGAATTCAGACTGTCAGTGTTTCACAGCTTCAAACAGCTGTGAAACGCTAATATTTCATCTGTCAAGGACTCTTGACAGATGAAATTTCAGTCTGTGATGTCACCTGTTGCCGGGTGGCCCTTAATTGGCCTGCTGAGCCCGCTGGGCGGGCTCAACAAGGTCAATCAAGGGAAAATCGCGTGGATTGGCCGGACGTCGAAGTAGGCGGGTCAAAAACCCGAAAGGGGAAGTCCCGCCTTTGTCCCAACAGGTTCGGCAAAATCTACCCCTATATTTCATTAGCTCAATGAAAGTCAAGTGAACTGTAATATTAAAAGCAATAAAAAATCATTTGATTTTCTGAAGATACAAATTTCAGGAGCAGCATAAATTGATTATGATGTTGCGATGCCAAAAATAT
Source organism: Somniosus microcephalus (assembly GCF_052327205.1). Taxonomy (NCBI): domain Eukaryota; kingdom Metazoa; phylum Chordata; class Chondrichthyes; order Squaliformes; family Somniosidae; genus Somniosus; species Somniosus microcephalus. The sequence continues at coordinate 60,256,360 of NC_140996.1, read as the reverse complement.
TAAAAATAAATGGGTTATTATGGCACCATCAACTTATGGCAAATTAGGAGGAACTCCTGTGATATATTCAAACAGTAATAAGCACTAAATATCATGAGGTCAAACAGAATAGGTGGTGCAGTGGGTTAAACACTATCCTTTCACTTCTGGGAACTGGGTTTAAAGTCAGCCCAAACTAATAGGATGAAAGTTTCCTCTAATTGCTGGGCCTTAGGCCTAGAAATTGAGTGCCCTTAGCGCCGATTTTGCGGCGCTAGAGGGCCTAGCGCTGCATTTGGCGCCGGCGCCGAAATTGCCTGGGGCCCTTACGCCGCGGTAGACCGGTAGCGCTGCGCCGGCACCGATGACGTCATCGGTGTGCGCAGCGTCCCGGTTGCCATGACGACGGGCCCCAGCGCCGAAATTCAGTTGCGGCCGCCTCGCCCGTGGCAGCCGCAACTAAGACTCTGGCAACCGAGTCTTCCCCGAGTTTGCGCCGGCGCATTAAGGTCGCGCGGCGGCCGGCCGCTTTCCCGTCGGCTGCCTGGCCGCACCTCCCTCCCCGGACTCCTCCACCCCCCCCACCGCGGAACAGATGCGTCTGGCCTGCAAGCCCGGCACTTGTCCGAGGTGCCGGGCTCATTTTTTCAATATTTGAACGGACAGCGGGCGGGTGCAGGCAGCTCCTCCTTAACTGAAGGAGGAGGCCTGCACTTCCCCAGCCTGCCGCACCGCATCGGGTGCCGCAGCGCCGGATTAGCGCCGCAATTCGGCACTCAGCGCCCATTGGGAGGCGCTCACGCCCGCCAGTAGCGCCGGCAGCCGTCTGGGCGCGGCGCTACTGAATTTTTGGCGCGCGCAAGGGAATTAGCGCCAGCGCTAAATTTCCGGCGCTAAAGCCCTGGCGCGGCGTCAACTCAATTTCTAGGCCTAAGTGTTTTAAGCCTAGAAAGTCCCAATCCTAGTGACTGTAGGCCCACAACGCAAAACCTCTGTTGATGTGACACTAATAGGCACTAAATTGGTAGTCTCGCTCAGGGAGGCCATGGGCAGCCTATTTTACCATAAAATTTGTTCTTTTGGCACAACTACTTTCAACTGCAGCAAATGCATCAGCGTAATGTAGCAATTGACTCAACGGGCTGGATTTTGTGAATGGAGGCAAGTTGGAGGGGGGACTGCTGCTTGTCGTGTCAATGTCCTGCTTCCATTCTCGCCTGACCAATCAGAGGGATTTTCCCCTGATTGAGCTTGCGGGCTCAGCAGGTCAATTAGGGAGGAAGTCACTGACAGTTCATGTCAACGTCAGACGTGCTATCTGTCAAGACTTCTTGAAAGAAGAAATGACAGTGTTTGACAGCTCTGTGAAGCTGTCAAACACTGACATTCTCTTTAGTTTGATGAGCCTTTGTGGTGAGGACTTATCAAACCTTTCAACTTTGTAAATTTCACATGTCTGTAAGATCGGAGGATCCAACAGCCATTATGTGAAATTGACTAGGATAGTATCGGCTCTCCCCATCCAGCACGGCTAAAGGCTGTAGAAAGAAAACAAGGTAAGTGAACACTTTTTTAAATTTATCACTCACCTTACATACTTACCACTCTACACTTGCACCCATCACTCACCTCTACACCTTACTTCCAGGTGCCTCCGACCAGCGCAGACCTCCTCCATGTCTCCTCCAACCCGGCGGGGTTCTCCGAGATTGGGAAGCCTTCACCTGTGACGGTAAAATGGCACTAATCCTTTTTTCTGCCTGCTAACTACCTGTTAACAGGCAGTTAAAAGGAGTAAATGCCTTTCCCGCCTCCAGGAGACAGGACCCGAAGCTGCACATCTTCTCACCCAAAAGGGCATGGGGGCGGGTTTGCCATCCGCCCCCACTTGCTCCAATTTTACCAACTGTCCCGCCTCCATGCCCGCCTCCTTGGGGCTTGGAAAATCCAGCCCAACATGTCTGAGCAGTCAGGTGCAACAGTGCGCGATTCTCCATAAATGAACAGACATTTCTTAAAAAAGAAATTAGGAGAGCGAGGAGGGGCCATGAAATAACACTGGCAAGCAAAATAAAGGAAAATCCTAAGGTGTTTTATAACTATATTAAGGGTAAGAGGATAACTAGGGAAAGAGTAGGGCCCATTAGGGACCAAAGTGGCAATCTGTGTGTGGAGCCAGAAGATGTAGGTGGGGTTTTAAATGAACTTTTTGCATCTGTGTTCACTATGGAGAAGGACGATGTAGACATAGAAATCGGGCAGGGGGACTGTGACATACTTGAACATATTAGCATCGAGAGGGAGGAGGTACTAGCGGTTTTAGCAGGCTTAAAAGTGGATAAATCCCCAGGCCCGGATGAGATGTATCCCAGGCTGCTGTGTGAGGCAGAGGAGGAGATTGCAGGGGCTCTGACACAAATTTTCAGAACCTCTCTGGCCACAGGGGATGTGCCAGAGGACTGGAGAACAGCTAACGTAGTACCATTATTCAAGAAGGGCAGTAGGGATAAAGCAGGGAATTACAGGCCAGTGAGCCTAACATCAGTGGTAGGGAAATTATTGGAAAACATTCTGAGGGACAGAATTCGTCTCCACTTGGAGAGGCAAGGATTAATCAGGGATAGTCAGCATGGCTTTGTCAAGGGAAGATCATGTCTGACCAATTTGATTGAATTTTTCGAGGGGGTGACTACGTGTGTGGATGAGGGTAGTGCAGTGGATGTGGTATACATGGATTTCAGTAAGGCTTTCGATAAAGTCCCGCACAGGAGACTGGTCAAGAAGGTAAGAGGCCATGGGATCCAGGGTGCCTTGGCACATTGGATCCAAAACTGGCTTAGTAGCAGAAGGCAGAGGGTGATGGTCGAAGGTTGTTTTTGTGACTGGAAGCCTGTGTCCAGTGGGGTACCGCAGGGATCGGTGCTGGGTCCCTTGCTGTTTGTGGTCTACATTAATGATTTGGATGTGAATGTAAAAGGCATGATCAGTAAGTTCGCAGATGACACGAAAATTGGTGGGGTGGTAAATAGCGAGGAGGGTAGCCTCAGTCTGCAGGACGATATAGATGGGTTGGTCAGATGGGCGGAACAGTGGCAAATGGAATTTAACCCTGAAAAGTGTGAGGTGATGCATTTTGGACGGACTAACAAGGCAAGGGAATACACAATGAATGGTAAGACCCTAGGAAAGACAGAGGATCAGAGGGCCCTTGGTGTGTATGTACATAGATCCCTGAAGGCAGCAGAACAGGTGGATAAGGTGGTTAAAAAGGCATATGGGATACTTGCCTTCATTAGCCGAGGCATAGAATATAAGAGCAGGGAGGTTATGATGGTTAGGCCACAGCTGGAATACTGTGTGCAGTTCTGGTCGCCACACTATAGGAAGGATGTGATTGCTTTGGAGAGGGTGCAGAGGAGTTTCACCAGGATGTTACCTGGGCTGGAGCGCTTCAGCTATGAAGAAAGACTGGACAGGCTGGGGTTGTTTTCCTTGGAGCAGAGAAGGCTGAGGGGGGACCTGATTGAGGTATACAAAATTATGAGGTGCATAGATAGGGTGGATAGAAAGGAACTTTTCCCCTTAGTAGAGGGGTCAATAACAAGGGGGCATAGATTCAAGGTAAGGGGCAGGAGGTTTAGAGGGGATTTGAGGAAGAACTTTTTCACCCAGAGGGTGGTTGGAATCTGGAACTCACTGCCTGAAAGGGTGGTAGAGGCAGGAACCCTCACAACATTCAAGAAGCATTTGGATGAGCACTTGAAATGCCATAGCATACAAGGCTACGGACCAAATGCTGGAAAATGGGATTAGATTAGACAGGGCTTGATGGCTGGCGCGGACGCGATGGGCTGAATGGCCTCTTTCTGTGCTGTATAACTCTATGGGGGAGAAATTCGGTTGTTAGCGCCACCGATTAACGCCTAAAGAGGCCGAGAAGTGGGGCGCTAGCCAATTTCCGGGCGGGCACAAGGTGCCTAGCGCCTCGCCCCATATTGAGCATGCATTTAGCGCCGGCGCTAAATCTTAGCGACCGCTCATGGGCGCAGGCTGATTATGACGTCATTTGAGTGTGCAACGCCTTTTGGGCGCCCCGGACCGGAAATTCAGTGGCGCCCCCCTCCGTAGCGCCTGGCGCTAATAGTGACAGCTTACCTGGACCTTACCAAGTTGCTCTCGGGCTGGAGGAGTGTTATTTAAAGGGGGACTGGTGTGGTTTAAAAGCGGCAGCCATTTTTGGAGCACAACTTCCTCGAGAGCTACAAAGAGTTGCTGAGCTGCACACTGAGAGCCATTTGACCACTGAGCCAGCGCAGGCAGACGATCTTCAGCCTTCTGACCATCACCTTGCTGTTGGTGAGCCTTGACAATGGGGAACCTTCATGTGGGCACTTATTATGGGGGCTGCATTGGAGGGGAACGTCCTGCTGCTGAATCATCTGGAAAGGGCACTGAGACGCTGGGAGAGGGGGGCGGGCATGGCCAGATGGAGGAGGGCCAACAGACGTCGCCACAGCAGACCTTACGCTGGCAGGGTTTTCCGACAGCAGTTTTCCTACATGAACATGCTGGAGGAGCAGTGTGTCAGAAGGCTGCGATTTAGAAAGGAGGCGGTGACTGAGCTGTGCCAGCTGCTTCAGCCAGATCTGCAGCCTCAGATAAGGTGCAGGACATCTCTGTCGGTGACTAAGAAGATGCCTGCTGGCCTGAACTTCTACGTGAGCGGCTCCTCTCAGGCTGCGCGTCAGAGGCTGATCAGAAGTAGCTTCTAGGCCCCTCTCACGGAATGCTTGCTGCCATTCCAAGAACAGGAATGGAACCGGTCTGATACCTCCAAGCCTGTGAAGGGCAAGATGCATGTAAATAGAAGGCATGGCCATTGTAAATGGAGAAAGTGTTTCATTACACAAAATGTGGTTCCTTCAAACATGACAACAGAAAGCAAAACTAATACACTGACACATAACTGCCTCTCACACCCGGGAGACTGTCCAAAACATAAATCACATTCCGACCATCTTCCTTGGCCTTGATTCCACTGCGCCAACCAAAGCATCCAATGCCCCATCAATGAGGCGTTCCACCCTCTGCCTCACCCTTTCCATGTCTTGCTAGGCTGGTGTGCCACAGGCAGGCTCCCACCGCTTTGAAGGCCTACAAGGCAGTGAGTGTGTCTGGTGATGCCAATTGACCTGCCCCTTGACCTAGGCCCAACCATCTTCAGCTGTTTCATCAATGACCTTCCCTCCATCATAAGGTCAGAAGTGGGGATGTTCGCTGATGATTGCACACTGTTCAGCACCATTCGAGACTCGTCAGATACTGACGCATTCCGTGTCCATATACAGCAAGACCTGGACAACATTCAGACTTGGGCTGACAAGTGGCAAGTAACATTCGCACCACACAAGTGCCAGGCAATGACCATCTCTAACAAGCGAGACTCTAACCATCTCCCCTTGACATTCAATGGCATTACCATCGCTGAATCCCCCACTATCAACATCCTGGGGGTCACCATTGATCAGAAACTGAACTGGACCAGCCATATAAATACTGTGGCTACAAGAGCAGGCCAGAGGCTGGGAATTCTGCGGCGAGTGTCTCACCTCCTGACTCCCCAAAGCCTTTCCACCATCTACAAGACACAAGTCAGGAGTGTGATGGAATACTCTCCACTTGCCTGGATGAGTGCAGCTCCAACAACACTCAAGAAGATCGACACCATTCAGGATAAAGCAGCCCGCTTGATTGGCACTCCATCCACCACCTTCAACATTCACTCCCTCCACCACCGGCGCACTGTGGCTGCAGTGTGTACCATCTACAAGATGCACTGCAGCAACTCGCCAAAGCTCCTTCAACAGCACCTTCGAAACCCGCGACCTCTACCACTTAGAAGGACAAGGGCAGCAGACGCATGGGAACATCACCACCTACAAGTTCCTCTCCAAGCCACACACCATCCTGACTTGGACCTGTATCGCCGTTCCTTCACTGTCGCTGGGCCAAAATCCTGGAACTCCCTTCCTAACAGCATTGTGGGTGTACCTACACCATATGGACTGCAGCGGTTCAAGAAGGTGGCTCACCACCATCTTCTCAAGGGCAATTAGGGATGGGCACTAAATGCAGGCCTAGCCAGCGACGCCCACATCCCATCAATGAATAAAAAATAAATTTTAAAAAGGGCCTACAAGCAGTGAGTGTGTCTGGTGATGCCAATTGACCTGCCCCTTTAAGAGCTGGCCGGCGGCAGTATGTCTCAGGGAAAGTGATTATTGACAGCACCCTCGCTGCACCCCGCCACCGCGAAATTGGGTTGCGCCGCTGGGTTAGTGCCTTAAGAGTAGCGTGCAGCGCCTGATTTAGCGCCACAATCACCTTTAGGGGCGTTGCAACCCAATATCGCGCTAGGTGGCGCTAAATTGGGTAATGCCTCGTTTGGGGGCGGTCAATGAATTATTGGCAGACATTTAGCACCTGCGGCAGGAGTACTGCCCCAGCGGCTAAATTGGGCTTACTAACCCGGTGAGGAAGCAGAGCACTATCTCAGGTGCTTCACTTCCTCTCGGGATGGTGCCGGTGCCTGGGGCGCAAAGCGCGGTAGCGCCGGAGTGCTATGTGGCCACTCCGCATAGCGCTGTCATATTTCAGCATCCCTCCCATTCCGTTATAAAGGGCAGGGCCCTCTGCACTCTGCAGGCCATTTGACAGCCTCCACTAGCCCACCAGGGCGACATGGTGCCGTGGCCACAGCCTAGCACCGAGACGCAGTGCTGGACGGTGCGATGGCAGCTACGGACCACACCAAGGACCGCCAAGAGGGGCCAAAATTTTAAAAATGTCAGTGCATCGCCAGGACTAGTGCCCCAAACGCGGCTATACTGAATTTCTAGGCCCATGACTCTATCTATGACTCTATTGTTTGGTTCAACTACAAGTTTCTCAGGGGTTACTTCAGAACAGTTGGAAACTGCCTTAAAACCATTCACAGTTGTACCTGCCAGCAGTGTGCAGCCCGGTTCACGACCCACAAGGTTATTGCTGACATCGCCCGCAGCAGCCTCGTGGGGTGCAGCCGAATTTTGGCTGCGGGGCGGTAAGGGGCCACAGCGGGGCGCTAAGGGGTCGTGTCGCTCGTCCCGCCGAATTTCTTGGCGTGCGCTATTAGCACCCCGCACGGGCAATAAGCCCTTTGCGCTCCATTACCGTCCCCCCGGAGGTGCTAACAACAGGTGCAAAGGAGGTGAATTTCACCCCCAATAGAGTTTTTGAGGAATTGCAGCAGCCCATTTTATACTCCGTCAGATTTTGTTTTCCATTAACTTCAATGGAAAAGAAAATCGGGCGGATTGCAAAACAGGCTACCAATTCGCTAACACCCATTCTGTGCTGCCACCTAAGATTTCACCCCCAAAGTGTTAGGGTAAATGAATGTTGCATGGATTTGGAAAGGGTTGGAAGTGCTGTACCCCAGGGGCCAGTGCTGGGTCCACTTTTTGTTCTCAGGATATATAAATGATTTGGACCTGGGCAGAGGACGTACACTCCTGAAATTTGCTGACAACACAAAAGTAGGCAGTTTGGGAAGCAGCAAGAAGGCTTCAGAGAGACAGATTAACGGAATAAGGCAAAAGGTGTCAGATACAATTTAAAGTGGATAGGTGTGAGTTAATACATTTTAGGAGTAAAATCAAGGGATGGGGGTATACACTCAATGGAAAGTCACTGAAGGTGTGGATGAACAATGAGACCTAATTCCCTGAAATTACAAGTGCACGTAGATAAAACCATAAAAAAGTCCAGCAGCATTTTGGGTTTTATAAAAAGGGGCATAGAGTACAAGAGTGTACAAAACATTAGTTAGCCCACAGTTAAGCGTACTGTGTGCAGTTTGGGCACCCATTATAAAAAAACATGTAAAGCCATGGAGAATGTCCAGCATAGATTCATCAAGATGATGCCCAGATGGGACATTATACTTGTGAGGAGAGACTTAAGATAGTGGGACTATTTCCATTGAAGCAGAGAAAGCTAATTGGAGATTCAAAAGAGATTTTTTTTTAATTATTGATGCTTTTCATAGTGAATGGGGAAAGACTATTTTCCCTGGTTGGGACGTCAGTGACGAAGCATCAATTTAAAACTGTTACTAACAGAATGAAGAGAGAAGTTAGTAAAAATTTGTTTTCACATAAGATTGTTGGAGCATGGAATACTTTGCCACAGAAAGTGGTTGAAGCAGAGACCACTGCATCTTTTAAAGGAAAATTGGATAAACATTTGAAGCACAGGAATCTACAGGGCCATCGAGTGAGAACAGGGTAGTAGGATTCGTTTTGAATTGCTCTTGCAAAGAGCTGGCCCAGCCATGATGGGCCAAATGGCCTTGTTCTGCACTGTAAATTGTTATGGTTCCATTTCCTGAATGCACGTAACTAGGTTTGCAGAAACTATGCAGGATAGATAATAACATGCCTTTTACACTGAAGCATTTTAAAGTGCTTCACACAATGAATTATATTTTGAATTGCAATGACCATTATTATAAGTCCTGACTTTCCTATTTTTACAGAACATTAAAGCTAATCAGCAACAGCTATTTCAAGATTCAGCCAGACATCATGCGAATGATTTCTTTTTATTATTTCCTGCATCATCACCATTTGTTTAATGTGTCATTAATGTCGGTTTTATAACGCCATGTTTAGCCTGATGATAGTCAATTGTTTTTCTAGCATCATTAGGCCTAATTGTAAGCTACTGTATTTCATTACAACATGACATTAATGGGGACAATCAAGGACATTCAACTTGTCACTTATCAAATGCCTATGAAAGAGCACACACCAAGGGCTCACTTCTCTGAAGTGTTGGGAAAGCAATCGTTTTTTTTTTGTAAAAGTTATTTTTTCCCTCCAATATCCGCTAACTGGGAATGGGATGGCTGGAGGTGGAAGGGATTGGGAAATTTTCCAATGTTTGAAAAAAAAATCACAAAAAACCTAAATAACAAGAGGTGTGTAAAATATCAGAAGGGATGAGGATATTAGTGTGCGACATACTGTTGAAGAATATAAACAGATACAAAACTGAATTACAATAATAGCAATTATGGAAACACTGGAACTGTAGTGCAATTCTAATGAACAAATAAACACCGTCTGTCTTGCAGCTAGTTATTATTTAGAGTTAATTTATACTGAAAATCATGGGGTGAAATTCAACTTCAACGGGAGCATGAAATGGGCGGTAGCGGATCGACCGCCCATTATAGACCCCAAGCAATTTTCCTTTCCATTGACTTCATCCCCACCACCCTTCCAGACCAGACTTGGCCCCATCAAGAGAGTACTGAGCTTGAGCAGGGCAAACTTTATGCAGCATTTCTTAGGTGCACAAGAGTTCCTGTAATACAGAAAACTTTTTTTTATCCGGCACGGATGGGACCGACATGGTGCCGGTTCATCAAAAATTCCAGGTAACCGAAAGCTATAGTAAAAGATACGGAGCCAAGAGCTCCATATAAAGCAACAAACCACAGCTTCAGAACAATGGCCACAAGTTGCAAGTGTCTCTGTAGCTTAGCAACAGCTGCAGCCACACCCTTGCACAGCAACAAATGGAGGAAGGCAAGTAATAAAAGTTACCTGAACCTACTCCTGAATTTTGCCGGTTAACCGAGATTTCCGATTATTTAGGTGCCGGTAAATCGAAAGTTTCCTGTATCTGGGAACTGTGTAATTGTCTATAACAAAGCAGCATAAATTGTAGCTTGCACAGAGTATGGGGAAAACAAGACACTACTGAGTCGATTCTAGCACACTCTGATAGGACAGTCAGAGTGGTAAAATGGCATTTAAAAAAAAACTTTGTTTTAAAGGGGGATGGTGGCACACCAGCTTCTTGTGGTATAACAATGAGACAAATGGAAACATTCAAATAGATGTGTAGTTTGAATATTTTAAATGCAATGTTATGTCTACAGGAACATACAGTTGACATTTACCACAGCCTTACATTTCTTTCCACTTAAATAGGTTAGGAGATTGTGTCTTCTTGCTGACAACTGACCATGGGGAAGACCTTTGTGACTGTCATGGTGTTTATCTTTCAGTGAAGCAAATGGCAAATCGTGAATTGGTGCTACCTGGTTGGCTTGCTTTTATTTTTCTGTGCTGATGATAAAACAATATTTTAAGACTTTGGCAAAGGCGAAATCACATCCCCGTGAGGTCCTCTATAGCCTGCTAGCTGTGGAGGGGGGTTGTATAGGGAATGTCATTGGTACACTGGGTTGACCGCTGAGGCCAGTGAGCAGAAGGTTCCAATCTACAAACCACACTACATTAGCTTTACTGCTGGCAGCATCAGGGAAATTGGAATTAATGGTGTTATTTGATTGTCCTGGTTAAATTACTTGAACATCTGCTACTTGAGTACACGTGTCAGCATATTACGCACACTTTGTTGAAATAATCACCTCAGCATATATAATTTAAACACACTATGGACAAATTATGCTTCAACTGAGTAGAGCTGTAACAAGTCCAAGCTCAAATCAGACAGATAATTCCTCTAAGGATAAAAATTCAAAATACAACGCATGAGCCAAAACAGTGAGAGATGCAGGCAGAGAGAGACCCTCATTTGATCAAGTACATCAACATTTTAAGGTGCGGTAATAGCAAATGAATCAGTTTGGATTCAATGGATCACACTGGGCAGATTGCACCATCAATTGAAACAGTGGTAGACCTTAGATTTATGCTATTCTCTGTGTTTACAAACGGTTAAAACATTCTATGGATTTCAAGCAAAACCTATGTAAGGCTGAATATAGAAACATAGGAGCAGGAGTAGGCCATTCGGCCCTTCGAGCCTGCTCCGCCATTCAACGAGATCATGGCTGATCATCCAAACCCTAGCACCCGGTCCCTACACCGACAGCCATCCCACCCAAGCCCTATCCCCGTAACCCCATGTATTTAATCCCCCCTAACACTAAGGGCCAATTTTTTTTATCATGGCCAATCAACCTAACCCGCACATCTTTGGACTGTGGGAGGAAACCAAAGCACCCGGAGGAAACCCATGCAAACACGGGGAAAATGTGCAAACTCCACACAGACAGTCACCTGAGGCTGGATTTGAACCCGGGTCCCTGGCGCTGTGAGGCAACAGTGCTAACCACTATGCCACCGATCTGTTACAAAGATCTGTAAAACTGAAATTTACATGGTTCTGACCAATGTAATGGATTTTATGGTTCTTCCTAAATAAACCTCTCTCTGATGAACCATAGAAACATAGAAAAATAGGAGCTGGAGTGGGCCATTCGGCCCATCGAGCCTGCTCCGCCATTCAATATGATCATGGCTGATCCTCTATCTCAATACCGTATTCCTGCTCTCTCCCCATACCCCTTGATGCCTTTTGTGTCTAGAAATCTATCTATCTCCTTCTTAATATATTCAGTGACTTGGCCTCCACAGCTGTCTGTGGTAGAGAATTCCACAGATTCACCATCCTCTGAGTGAAGAAATTGTGGATGTTCCTGAGAATTACATAGTTGAGTGATTTTCTGGCTGACCCAATGAATTGCTGCAATAGAAACAAATAACTGAATTGTTTCTGAGCTTTTGATATAGAACTCTTTTCAATGAATCATGCTTTTAGCAATGATAGGTGGCTTTTTAATGGGTGTTCACATCTTGCTTTCTGCTGTTAACTTGTGTATGAAAGTATAAAAAAGACTGCAGCTGTAGTTCAGATGCAGTTCATTGTTATGCCTCAAAACATGTTTGTGTATGCGTAAAAATGCACAAAGAAAACTGAGACCAAGACCATCACCATGTGCTGCCATGGCTCAGTAGTAACACACTCATCTCTAAGTCAAAAAGCTGTGGGTTCAAGTTCCACTCCAGAGCTTTGAGCATATAAGCTAGGCTGACACTCCAGTGCAGTACTGAGGTCGGTGCCATCTTTCAGATAAGACGTTAAACCGAGGCCTTCTCAGAAGGACATAAAGACCTTGTGGCTCTATTTCAAAGAGCAGGGCGTTTCCTGGCCATATAAAGTGGATAGACTGGAGAAGCTTGGGGTTGTTCTCCTTAGAGCAGAGAAGATTGAGAGGAGATTTGATAGAGGTGTTCAAAATCATGAGGGGCTCTAGACAAGAGTAGATTGCTGTTTGTGGGATCTTGCTCTATGCAAATTTTTCTGCCATGTTTAACAGTAACTACATTTTTAAAAAGTACTTCATTGGCTGTAAAGCGCTTTGGAACGTCCTGAGGTCATGAAAGGCGCAATATAAATGCAAGTCTAATCTAATGTGCCAACCACACTCACTGAGTTATCAGAGCTGTAGTGTTATCACTGCTGCAGCTATTACATGCTCTAATCTAAAGGATCTATTATAAATTGTTTTGGTTTTCAGTCAGATCACCAGATAATCATACTGACCGTCTGGAAAATGAATCACTCATGTTTCTCCCTCTTCTAGTATGCCTCCCGAGAGTTACACAGCCATCTGCCATGTTGCTTGGTTGGTGGCATATTTACTGATGCCTGTAAGGGTAAAATCTCTTCAAAAAGCACTGTATCCAATTGCTTCTCATTTCATTCCAATATTGTACATTACAGGCAGCACCTCTTCTGTCTAGCATTTCCTGACAAATCACCACTGAATTTATTTCCAATCCTACTGATACTTGCTCAGAAACTGGTTCAAATAATAGACATATATGGATTGCATATTTGCAAAAGCCCTAAGTTCTGCACTTGGCAATACATAAGGAAAGAAAGACTTGGATTAATATAATGCCTTTCACTGGACATCTCAAAGCGCTTTACAGCCAATGAAGTACTTTTGGAGTGTAGTCACTGTTGTAATGTTCCCTCTAAATGGCCACACAGCTCTCTGCCGGTCCCGCGCAGCCTAAATCATACTGACCGCTCAAAAAATAAATTGGGGGAACATTGCATGGAAGCCACCCTGTCTACTATGTGCCGCCACATGTACATTCTCAACCTTTGTCTTCAGCAGCATCAGCTCAATCTATACTGTAGCTTTCTTTGTCCTTAGTTCGACCTTTATCTCATTTGGCAGTTCAACACTAAACATTGTTTTTCTCCCTTTCGGGTAGCAAAGTCCAGAAGTTCAAACAACTTTTGCCTGCCAGACAGCTAATCACCTCTTCCCCTTCACTTTCTTCTGATGCTATCTTTCCTAACCTCATCAATTGTTAGATTTTCACCATCTACTCTGACCCTTCGCTTTCTGGCCTAGAAATTGGGTATAGCCCCGCCAGCTCGTTTGCGCCGTAAATTTTGCGCCCGCCACGGAGCCAGTTGTGCCCGCCCCATATTCACTTTCAGCGCCCCAAAGCGGAACCAGGCGCTGTTCCAGGGTTTGGCCGCCCCGCTTGGGGCGCTGAAAGTGAATTTCAGCGCTGCCGGTCCCGCTGCGCCACCCGATGCGGTGCGGCAGGCTGCTGTACTGCAGGCCTCCCCCTTCTCTTAAGGGGGAGGTGCCTGCAACGGCCGGAGCCCCGATTGCAAGTGCCGGCAAAAGAGCCCGGCACAACGGAGAAGTGCCGGGCTCCACGGAAACCAGCCGGCAATGCCGCGGGGGGGGGGGGTGGAGGAGGCCGGGGAAGGAGGTGCGGGCAGGCGGCTGCCGAAAAAGTGGCCGGCCGCACCTCCACCTTAAAGCGCCCCGCTAAGGCTGCTGTAAGGACCCGGTCTCCCGATGTTGTTAGCGGCCGCCACGGATGAGGCGGCCGCTACTGAAGATGGGGATCGGCGTGGTTTCGGGCGGTACCGGGGCACTGCGCACACCGATGACGTCATCGGTGCCAGCGCAGCGCTACCGGCTAACGCCGATGTTAGGGCCCACCTAATTTCGGGCGCGACGCAACTTCCGGCGCAACCCACTCTTTCGCCCCTAATTGGGCGCAAATGCAAGTGAATTTCTAGGCCTCTGACTCTGGACAATCTGTTGTTAGCAAGTGCCTTAGTTTCAAAACCCCATGCCCCCACCACAACAAATCCCAAAATTGAATTAACACTGAGGTCTTCTTCCACAGCCTTCACCACTGTGCCTTCTTTTCCACCCTTTCCATGAATATAATCCCTTCTTCCATCCCTAAACTTTCCTACGATCCTGGAGTTTGTCCCCCCAGTATCTTCTCTTCTCTCGATCTTATTATCAATATTGCTGCTACAATTAAGCCATTTCTACTCCCCCTACTTTCTCTAATCTATCTCCTTCTGAACTTTCAGTGCTCCGTTCTCTAATTTCTGTCATCAAGCCTACTGGCAAAGGGGTCGCTGTTGCCATATGGCAGAAGGACCTCTCCAGGCTGAGGCCATATGCTATGTCTGGCGACTCCTCCTATCTGCCTCTAGACAATGACCCTACTACCATACACCAAATCATCGGGGGTTGGAGGGCAGGGGAGGTCGCCAATCGTGGCGGGGGGGGGGAAGAGAGACACTGCAATTGGCAGAAGGGGGGCTGAAGGTTTGCTTGAGGGATGAGCGGAAGCACTCCTGCACCTCCTGGCCCACAAGGAGTGTATAAAAAACCTTCTGGAGCCAAAAGCCCTTGATTCCATTTGCCTGCCAGGTTTCCTGAGCCCTGGGAAACCCGGCCAGCAGCAGTTAAATTTCAATTAGGCTCCCAATTGCACTGTGGGTGCCTGATTTAAATATATTAATGAAGTGTCTGGCCTCTCCAAGATTAGAAACAGGCATGAATTGCAACCCACCACCGTTAAAATGGCAACGGGCGCATACACACGGGTTCCCTGTTTTTTTGGGTGTAAACCCCCCAACCTTCACCCGCCCATTGTGGGGGGATTAATATTGAGGCCATAGTTTCCCAACCTTGTAAAGCTTGTTTCTCCCCTCTCTCCTAGATACACAAACAGGACTGTCCCAAATGCACTGACTGAGGGTAATTTTGACTTTTGACAACAGTGTAAAACATGCAATATCAGATCAGCCACCCGTTAAACTAGAGTGAACATATTTTCTAAACCAAATCCAAGGACACACAGGGTGGAAGTACAGCAAAGTAGCCAGGACACGTTTCAAGAAAACTGGCATGATGGATTTGTTGCTTCTGCTAGTGGAATACATGTAGAAATAACACCATTTTCACTTTACACCGAATCTCGAATCTTGCGTGTGTTCTGGCAATAGTGCTGTATCATCCTCAATAAGCTCCCCACTGGAGTGGAGCTAATTTACAGAACAAACGGGAAACTGTTCAACCTCCGTCGCCTCCAGTCCAGATCCAAGGTCGTCCCATCCTCTGTCGTCGAATTACAGTATGCAGACGATGCTTGTGTCTGCGCTCACTCGGAGGTCGAACTCCAAACCATCGTCAACACCTTCACCGAAGCATACGAGAGCATGGGCCTTACACTAAACATCCGTAAGACAAAGGTCCTCTACCAACCTGCCCCTGCCACACAGTGCTGCCCCCCCGATTATCAAAACCCATGACAAGGCCTTGGACAATGTGGACCACTTTCCATACCTCGGGAGCCTACTGTCAACAAGGGCAGACGTCGATGACGAAGTCCAACACCGCCTTCAGTGTGCCAGTGCAGCCTTTGGTCGCCTGAGGAAGAGAGTGTTTGAAGACCAGGACCTCAAACCCGGCACTAAGCTCATGGTCTACAGGGCAGCAGTGATACCTGCCCTGCTGTATGCCTCAGAGACATGGACCATGTACAGCAGGCACCTCAAAGCACTGGAGAAGTACCACCAACGCTGCCTCCACAAGATCCTGCAAATCCATTGGCAGGATAGGCGCACCAATGTCAGTGTTCTTGCTCAGGCCAACATCCCCAGCATGGAAGCTCTGACCACACTCAATCAGCTCCGATGGACGGGTCACATTGTCCGCATGCCCGATACAAGACTCCCAAAACAAGCGCTCTAGTCGGAGCTCCGGCACGGCAAGAGAGCCCCAGGTGGGCAGAGGAAACGCTTCAAGGACACCCTCAAAGCCTCCTTGAAAAAGTGTAACATCCCCACCGACACCTGGGAATCCCTGGCCCAAGACCGCACAAAGTGGAGGAGAAGCATCCGGGAAGGCGCCGAACACTTCGAGTCTCTTCGCCGGGAGCAAGCGGAAGCCAAGCGCAGGCAGCGCAAGGAGTGCACGTCAACACAAGCACCGCACCCACCCGCCCCTTCAACCACCATCTGCCCCACCTGTGACAGAGACTGTAGGTCCCGCATTGGACTAATCAGTCACCTGCGAGCTCATTTTTAATGTGGAAGCAAGTCATCCTCGGTTCCGAGGGACTGCCTAAGAAGAAGAGAAGCTGTATCATCTATACTACTCCCCGAATAACCTAACTTTTAATTTCTCATTTTTAAATCTGTTCCAAACAGACTGAGATTTTCCATATAAGGTGCAAAACCCCCTCTGTCTCAGAAGGTTTTAGAAACATTCAGAATTTAGAGCTTGCCTTGTTAATTAAAAAAAGCACGATGCACCATGCTGATTTCTGAGGTAAAGTAAAATAACTCATCGCACCCTTGGCTTCTCCCATGCATTTTAAAGGTTCCGCCCTCCGGCCTGTCGCTATTGGCAGAAACATGAGGTCAGGTGACTCAATCCTCCCAGGGTGCAGTGCGGCCTGAGCTATCGATGGGGTTGCGCTGCATTGTGGGAAGGTGGGGCTGCCGTCGATGGCTCCTAGAATCTGTTCCTGAGCTCAAACTGGGCATGAACGGGACGAGGAGCTCCCCCGGGGTTTCTGTACATTCGTGTTTAAAAAACAAAGATTGATTTTTTTCATTTGATCCAAAAATAAAGTTAAAATCCAACTCCTGCCAACCAGCGGACCAACGAATATGACTCTATTCGGGGATGAGTTTCCTGAACCGGGGACTCTTCTGAGGATGTTGTTTGCCCAGGAACACAGTACCTAATTCCGGGGACTGTCCCCGGAAAATGGGGACATATAGTCACTCTACGTTAAACACCTCTCCCCATTTTAATTACCAATGGAAATAAAAAACAGGAGGTGTTTAATGGGTGGCCAAGCCAATATCACCCATTTTACACTACCATCTAAAGTCAAAATTACCCCCACTGTTTCAGCTTGATCCTGTCTCACCAAACTAAGTTACCTCTATTTTGATTGTATTTTTTTCCTTTGTGCAGTCCCTATCCAACTACATCTGTGACTCTTCCTCCATCGCTTTGACAATTTCAGCTTTACTGGTGGTCCCAGTCTGTATCATGGTGGGGCAGATCAGCCATCCTCTCTGGGACCCACCTGACTTTCATTCCATTGATTTCTATAAAGGGTGTGCAATCTGTTATCTCAGATTAACACCCAGGAGGTAAATCTACCCCAGGATTTTTATACAGGTATGTCAGACCTCAAATTAAAACTGGATCTTCTCTCCTCTGTAACAGCTCGCTACAAACATCAGGTGGTGTCAATGATAAAGGCAGAATAAGACATATTAGCCTTGATTTACCAATTGTGGACTACCTGTTTTTTGGGCATAAATTGCACAGAACTAATTGGGAAAGTGGGTGTACTCTTTTGATGCACACGATAGACAAATGAACTGTAACTTAGCTTAAAACATTGAAGGAAACTTAATAAATTAAAATTTGGTTGCCTGGGGTGAAGATGCACTCCAGTCCCTCCAGTGCCCACCGGTCGTGGGGAAGGTGAGTGTATCTGTTGCACCATACCACCACCCAGTTTGCACATCACATGCATTTCCAGTAGTAACATGCTGGAAATCATGCACTGCAAGCAACAACTTGAACTAGGTGGGAGATTTATTTTCATACTAATTTGAGAACGTCTTTCTTGCCAATTCCCAATGATTAGCATGATCAACAGACAGCATACAATTGAACCTCATGAGGACGAGTTACCCAAACAATGCCAACAATGGAACTATCATGTTTTGGGATTTTTTTCACCATTTTTCCATAGAGACGTCTTGGACATGTTGTGTTTTAAACCATAATATATTCATGCAAGTTAAAAAACAAAGCACTGAGATAATAGCTAGTAAAGATGCTACTGATTTTGCTTTTATGTTTCCCCATAGACAGTTTGCTCGATTGTCTCAGTAAATGACAAACACATCACGCCCATTGTGTTGGGAAGGCACTTGGCTGGGGATCTGGCAGGCCTTCACTTCTAACTATGAACAGAGGAAGAGAGACAAAGGTCTGTATTTTAGCCTGGAGGCGAGTTCCGTGTGGAGCAGTGGGGGGGGAAGGGGGCTGTTGCGAGTTCAGGAAACCCGGAAGAACGTGTTCGGATCGTGGGTGGTCCTGATCGCAGGGGGGTTTCCAGATCACAGGGGGGGGTGGTTTCCAGATCACAGGGGGCGTCCTGATGGTGGAGGGGTCCGATGGTGGTCGGAGGGGTCCAGATCGCTGTGTGGGGGTTCCGATGGTGATTGGGGAAGGTCCCGATTTCGGGATGGGGTCCGATGGTGTTTGGGGGTTCCTGATCGCGAGGGGGTCCGATGGTGATCGTGGGGTTCCAATGGTGGTCGGGACGAGCAGACAGATCGTGGGGGGTGGAGGAGAGGTTTACTGGTAAGCTTGTTGGGCCTGGAAGGAGCACTCCTGCTCCTCTTGCCCACAAGCAGTGCTGTAAAGGCACTTACCTCATGGATTCAGCATTTCTCGTCTGCTTTCAGTTGCTGGGTTTCCCGAAGCCTGGGCAACCCAGCAGTCTGTGGTTAAAAATAGAACGACTGTTAAAATGAAAGCAAGCAGCCTCATTATAATATTTAAATTACCAACCTGCTTCCCACGAGCAGATTGGTCACCCGCCCCACATCCCAGCTCCATTAAAACCTGAAGTGGGCGGGTTTGGTTCCTGTTCCAGATTTTTTGCATTTTAACCTTTGACACGACCCCAACCCACCCTTTTTTGGGGGTTAAGATTCACCCCAAAGACACAAAAATCAGTCAGGAGTTTAAAGTAAAATGAAAGGATTTTCACCAAGACTAAGAAGTTAGAAATGCTGGAAGATAGCTAGACGACACCTTGTTTAAGTAAGATGACCCGCTTATGTGGGGAAGTGTGGCATATCCTTTATTTTGTATTATTACATGAATATAAGCTCTACTGATTGAATTGAGTCTGATCATAACTTTGTTCTGTACGTTCACTTTGCCGTGAATTACAGCAGCTTAATGATTCATATCTGGTCTCAGCTCATCAAGTGTTTGCTCAGTCTATCTTCAGAGGGATTGAAGAAGTACACGTGCGAAAGACAGGATAATCCGGTTCAGCTCACTAGGGAGTGCAATTGTTACATCCCCGGTTAGGCTTCTGTGCAAGTAGATATAGAGCAGCGTGAGTAAACTCCTTTTAACGTAAGATGCTCAGAATGTTTACAGGAGCGACTGATGCCACTGAGCTCGAGAAGGTATCTACAGCTGATCCAAATTTGTAACAGAAGTCAATAACAAAGGCAATCCATCAGAAATGAGGGAGAGTGGGTGGTACACTGAGTTAGAACATTAGCCTTTTATA
Organism: Somniosus microcephalus; assembly: GCF_052327205.1. NCBI lineage: Eukaryota > Metazoa > Chordata > Chondrichthyes > Squaliformes > Somniosidae > Somniosus > Somniosus microcephalus. The sequence continues at coordinate 60,236,822 of NC_140996.1, read as the reverse complement.
TCTGAGACCTGCTTACAATCCAACCCAAATGTGTTCAAAGTGTCCTTAGGGGCGGAGCTAAAGTTAAACGGCAAGGGGTCAAAGTGCAGATTTTGCTGACTTGGCTGAATGCAGGCGCGCTGCCTACCCATTACCACATCCCACCCCCCACCCCCAGAATCCCCTTATCTGCCGGCTGGCTGTGCACAGTAGCCAATCGTTTTTGCTCCTGAACAGACTGGCAAGCTGCAGCGAGGTGCCATTTAGTGCCCGTGGCTCATCAAAAAAAGGTTAATGAAGCCCAAACCTGAAAATGGTTTGGGCCTCCCGACTCGGACATTGGACAGGTACTGCCAGCATTGTGCCCGTTCAGTGCCCAAACTGAAAGTCTTCCCCCCCCAATAATTCGTGATTTTGAACAAAATTGACTGACCTCAAAGTGATTTTGGGGGTGGGGGTGCTGCGGTCATGAACCGCAGTGGCTCTGCCCATGGTTTCCTCTGCCCATGGTTTCCTCTCTGTTAGCTGTTAAGGATACTGGCCAAATTTTCTGCTTCAACACTCCTGGTACATGCCAGAAATAGATACTAGGAAAACCCAGCCTACAGTGTATGATTTTTGAAGTATTAAAATTAATAGTCATACAATCATGACCTGGACATGTGAAATTTCCCATTGAATGTCTGCAGCGTGTCCCAGGAGCGCTGAAGTGTTCACTGAGTCTGGGCAGCCGCAAACCAGCTCCAAGTGGTCATAAAATAAAACAGACATTTTGGAAATACACAGTAGATCTGTCAGCAACTGAAAAGTAAAAAAAAAACATGAATTTCAGATGTTGACAGCCATCATTTCAGATTTCCAGGTTCGCAGCTTTTGATCTCTGCAGAACACTAATAATTCAGGTATGGTGCAGTGAGTGGAACATTCTGAGGTTGGGTTCAGGCATTTGGCATATAGGGAGCTTCACTGGGAAAATAACCCTTGTTATGCTTGACTTGGGAATGCTTGATGCTGAGATTGGGCACAAAATGTGGGGGTAAAAAATAATTCCCCAGCACTTTTATCCATCCCTCAGCTGGAAGAGCAAAAATAAAAATCACTCAAAATTGAAATAAAATTGAATACAAAAGAAATGAATACTTTATCACATAGGAATAGTAAGTACAGCAGGAGACAACTACAACAGACAAACAAAACGGGTAACATTACTGAAACCGAGCAGCAAGCAACGTACTCAAGGTAATGAGTCAAAATGAGCTAGAAGAGTAGAATAAGCAGAAACCCAAATGATAACAAGGAATCCTCACTGCACCATGAATCTCTTTCAACATGTCGTTATGTAGGACAGTATACAGCAGGGGGTACATTACAAGGCAGCAATACATCTAGAGGTTGAGCTTACATTATGAAACACAACGCAGTTTATCTTACCTCATGAAGTATCTTATTGCTTTGAAATGTATTCAGATGCATTTGTTATTATTTATGATATGTATTATGATATACTTATTTGATCAAGAGATTCAAAGGTAATAAAACTTAAATGCAAATTCCTGACAAGGAATGAATTTGGGAATGTAACTGGTTCCTTCAAGAGGAATCTATTAGCAATCAGCGATATCCGAGTAAATTGTAACTTACAATCAGTGGCAGACTTCTCAAGTATCATTTTTGTGGTGGTATGTCTCAATTGTACAGGATAATTTTCAAGGGATCCCACTATCCCTGTGAGTACGGTGGGTGCCTGCCCTTAATGTGGTGATGGCCCTGTCCCCGGCATTTGGGGTGAGGTCATGGGAGAGTCAAAATGGTGGGCGGCAGTTACATATCCCTTGAAATTCTGCCCGAAGGTCTATTGCAGGAAGTATTTTCAAAGGAGCAGTGGCAGAGTGCACAACTACCAAGTTCAACAACCACAATCTGGAAGAGACTGTCAGCCCGAAGTTGGAAAGTATGCTGGCTGGGCACAGTATCACCCAGACTGCGTACTGGATTCATCAGCACTGCACTGATACAAGATGCAACCTCTTAGTGTCTCTCCCTCTCCTCTGCTGCCACCTCCACCACAGTTTGCATTTGCTGCATTAATACAGTGCACATTGTATTAAGCCTGAAGCTGGGGAACACGGGTAAAATAACTCATACCAGGGCACCTCAGGTACTTACAGTACAATAGTAAAGAAATAACTTTGGGAAAAATTATTGGTTCCTTCAAAAGTAATCAGTTACCAATGCAATTCTGGCTCTGCACCTAGGGCAGCAGTTATTGATAAACTTACTACAATGATAATGTTCGATACTCAAAGCTCCTAATTATATGTTTGCATCGTATTCTCACACAAGAGGTTAGATACTTGATCAGGTCAGGAACCTATATTTATTTTTGCGTTTCTATCAGTTATTTGTTTTAAAAACTTAAAATCAAGTACCTTGGCTACTTATTTCTGTCATTGCCTGATCAATATCAGATCACAATGAGCTTACTGTTATATTCATTTTTTTTAATTAGAAAAATGTAATTGATCATGGGCTAGATTTTCAGTATAGGCAGTTTTGGGGCGCTAACCTTAGCGCCCGCCCGAAGTTAGCGCCCGCCCCAAAGTAGCGCCCCGTTGCCGGGAATTCAGTGGCTTCGCCCTAAGAGGTTGGTGGAGCGCTAAAAGAGGCGTTCCACTACTCTCTTTAGGCGCTAAGCCGGCGGTCCAGAGGGATAGCGCCCAGGCGGGGCGCAGCACGGGTGCGGTCATTTTTGCACTGACAGCAGACCCCGTGGTGCCGACCAGCTCTTAAAGGGGGAAGGGACGAATTGGTCTGCTGCCACGCCCTGCACACTGCAGCCTTGCAAAGAGGCCTCAACACTACTGCTCAGCCCCAGGGAGTCATGGCAACGCCAGAGAAGGCCCGTCAGCGTGCCCTGCGCTTCTCAGAGGGTGATCTGGACATAATGGTCACAGCTCTGGAGGTGAGGCGCAAGATCTTGTTTCCAGACAGTGGGAGGAATCCAACCCACCACGACTACACCAAAGCCTGGAAGCAGATCGCCCAGAGGGTGACGTTCACCGGCGAGGCCCCCAGGACCCACACACAATGCCGTAAGAAATACAACGATCTGACCAGGATTGTGAGGGTGAGTAGCCTTTCCAGTCTCCTCCTCATTCTTGCATGTACACCTGACATGATGGGCAAAGGGACCTGAAAGTCCTTTTGGCCAGCCCTCAGCCAGCAGCAATGGGACAGTCATGAGCATCAAATGGCCATTCGGCACTCTACACTTTGGCCAAGCTATTCCACCATGGGAGGCAGTGGACAGTACATCAGGGCTTCACTCTGTCCAAGCTATTCCACCATGGGAGGCAGTGCACACTACATCAGGGCTTCACTCTGTCCAAGCTATTCCACCATGGGAGGCAGTGCACACTACATCAGGGCTTCACTGCGCACTTACAGCCCGTCCTTTCTCTTGCAGGCTAAAGTAGCGTTTAATCGCCAGGCCCGTGCCAGGGGTGGCCGCGCCAAGCTGCAGAAGCTCACTCGGCTGGAGGAGCGCGTGTGTGTGCTCATGGGAGCACGTGTGATTGTCCCCACAGCGTGCGGTGTATCCGACCCTCCACTGCCCGGCAATGGTAAGGACCTCGCCTTTTGGCCCTCTCGCGTCGCACTGGCCCATCCGAGCTACCTCCTTTGCCACTGTCCCACCAATGCGCTGAATCCCACCAGTCCTAACTCCCTCGCTGACGCCGTCTCCTCACTCTGAAGCTACTCTTGTGCATTCCTGCTTTCAGCTGGTGACGACCAGGACCCTGAGGCTGCCAGTGACAGCACCTCCAACCAGGAGGAGGAGGAGGAGCAAGCCGGACCTTCGGGGGAACAGTCACGTCCCGCAGGAGAGGAGGAAATGCTCGACACCTCCTCACTGGACGAGTGCCTGGAGGAACTGTCGCAGGGCAATGCAGCTTCTGGGACCAGTGGCGTCCAGCCACCCAGCAGCCGTGCGCGTGGCCCGCGGCCTTCCCCCCAAAGGGGGGAAGGATCAGAGGGGAGTGCTGCTGCTCGGCACACTCGCCGTCACCAACGCGGCAAGGGTCCCCTAGTTCGGCCCCCTCCTCCCCAGCGGGAGAGTCGCGACTCCAGTCCGGACACCTTCACTTCGGAGGAGGTGCGGAAGCTCGATCAGATGGCCGACGACTCGGACCGGCGCCACACGGAGCTCATGAGCGTGGTGGGGCGCATGCCTGAGGCCATCGAGTCGCTGGCGACCAGTGTGCGCGAGTTCGGGGCAGCAACTGCCGCGACTGGCCGCATGCTAACTGATGCCGTCAAGACCCTGGCGGATGTGATGCGCGCGCACACCAGGACCACAGGGCCACTCACTGCTGCCACACGCGCTGTCTCAGGCAGGCATCGCCAGGGCAGGCGCCGCGCTGGACCATCCCAGCAAGCCGGCCGTCGGCTGATTGCTGCGGATCCTGCAGTGCGGGCCCGGCCGAGTGCCACCGCGCCACAGCACCAGCCAGTGCATCCCAGACGCCAGCTGGCCCACATTGCGCCATCCGTCGCCGCCATTCCCCCTCTGGGCCGTCAAGGGCAAGCGGCTGCAGCTGATGGTGGCCAGGCTCAGGTGCGCCACTCAGGAGACGGCCCCTCGAGGCCCAAACGCCGTGTAGGCCGCCCCCCAGCGGCATCTGGCGGAAGGGCATCTGAGCCTCAGGCGCCTTCCCCCAGCCTCGCAGCAGCCACTGGGCAGAGCTTGCGAAGGAGCAGCAGGCAGGGCAGGGGAGGCAAAATGCTGGCCAAGGTCTCGCCCTTGCGGGCCACTCAGTAGAGGGTGTGGCCAGCTTTCCTTTAATATGGCGGTGGCCATCTTTATTTTGCCCATGGTTGTGCTTTTGGAGGGCTTTTTTTTTGCGTTAGGCCGACGTTGAGGCCCGGTTTCAATAAAGGTGGAGTGGCTCCTCCCCAGTTTGTGGGAGTGAGTCGTTTGTTGGGCTTTTTGTGGGGCCCGTTTATTGTTTTTGGGGATTCATGTGGGAAGGGCTTTTCATTTTTGTTTAATAAAAAATTATCTTTATTCATGCAGTCTCCATGGTTGTTCTTCTTAGTGTTTGTTGGCTTCGCCGGCTGAGGGCTTGCGGAGCGGCTGCATTCATCTTCCCTCATGGCCCCTGGCCATTCCCTGACAGGGGGCTTAGAAGTACCGTGTAATAAGGTGGCGTCGTGCGGCCCTTGGCCCTGGTCGCTCCCTCCTGGGAACGTACTCCTGCTCCTCCTCCTCCTCCTCCTCCTCCTCCTCATGCTCCTCCTCCTGAGGTGCTGGTCCAACGTCAGGTGGCAGTGCCTGAGTCCTGCGGATAGCCAGGTTGTGTAGCATGCAGCAAACCACCACAAATTGGGAGACCCGGTCCGGCGAATACTGGAGAGCTCCTCCGGAGCGATCAAGGCAGCGGAACCGCTGCTTGAGGACCCCAATAGTTAGCTCGATGATGTTGCGGGTGGTTTGATGGCTCTCGTTGTAGGCCTCTTCAGCAGCGGTCCTGGGCGCGCGGAGCGGGGTCATGAGCCAGGTGCACAAAGGATAGCCTTTGTCCCCGAGTAGCCATCCTCTTGGGGGAGGCTGTGCCTGGAACATGTCATGCACAGTACTCTGCCGCAGGATAAAGGCATCGTGGCTGCTGCCTGGGAAGCTGGCATTGACTGCCATGATGCGCTGCTTGTGGTCACAGACCAGCTGCACATTCAGAGAATGGTAGCCTTTCCTGTTGCGATACTGCTCGCCATGCTCCAGAGGGGCCCGCAAAGCCACATGCGTACAGTCAATGGCGCCCTGCACCAAGGGGAATTCCCCGAGTCTGGAAAATCCCAATGCGCGCTGATGCTGGCTCTCCAGGGCCATGGGGAAGGAGATGAATTGGCTTCTCCTTCTGAACAGTGCTTCGGTCACCTGGCGGATGCAGCGATGCGCGCCGTACTGGGAGATGTTTGCTATGTCCCCAGCAGCGTATTGGAAGGAGCCGGTGGCATAGAAGTTCAATGCCACCGTCACCTTCACTTCCACCGACAGAGACGTCCTGCACCTGAGCTTTGGCCGCAGATCTCGGCGAAGCAGGTGGCAGATCTCTGCAATCACCCCCTTTCGGAATCGGAGCCTTTTAACACATCGCGCGGCACTCATGTTTAGGTAGGAGCGCTGCTGGCGGTATAGCCTGACTGGGTAAGGCCTACGTGGCCGACGCCTGTAGCCCCCTCTGCCTCTAGCCAGGGCTGCCCCTCTCACAATGCGTCTGCGAGCCCTACGGACATGGAGCTGCAGCTCCGCGTTGGCACCCCATGCAACCCCCATCAAATCCTGGCAAACACTCTAATTTCCAAATGGCCACTTGCAGCGCTGTTGCCTGAGTCCAAAAATACCTGGCTCTTGCTGCTTGAAACCAGTTAGCTATCCTCCTTGTTGTGTCTCCAGAAATGCGTTGCACAAGACTGTTTTCTGAAAAAAGGATGGCCTTTATACTGGAGAGGACGTTCCCTTTAATTAGCGCCCCCCGGGGCCCGCGCTGGTTGTGTTGCGTTCCTTTTTCCAAACGCTCCGGCCGCCCGCCGCACAATGGGGCGGTCCGACTGAAGTTTGCAATCGGGGCGGCCAAAGGGCGTTGCACGAGGATGTGACGTCATTTTCTGCGCGCGCATCCGGGCGGGCGCTAAACTTTGCGCCGGCGCTAACGGGCAACTTAATTTGGGGCGGGGCGCAAACTGCGCTGCGCCCGGGCGCTACACGCATAGCGCCCGGAAATCACTTCTCTTAAGGCGCTAACTGCTGGCGCAAGCAACTGAAAATCTAGCCCTAACTTTCTCAAGTTTCAAATGATTATTAAAACTAAGAATTCTCTACTTTAATAAATTACTGCAATATAGCTGTAAATTTTTGGGAGCAGACAATATATATTTATCTCTGTAGATGTACATAAGTAAAATTGATTTACCGATATCTTGTCTATCTCAATTAAAGTTGATCTGCAACAAAGGGTATTCCTTTCAAGGCATTACTATCCTGAGGTTAGGTCGTGGGTCAGAATGTGCCAAGTCAAAGGGGTTACGGTCCTTTGATAATGTGTTGATGAGGGTACAAAATCAGTAGGGCCAAGTCTGTGATGTGAGGTATCTATGATGTAGGGAAGATGCTGACCAAATTAAGACTAGAAAAGCCTTAGTTAAGGTGTGAGCACCAAAGGTATTCATGAGTGTAAGATAAACCAAGGGTTTAACAGAATGCATCAGCTCCAAAATTAGTAATTAATTCAGAACTGAGATTGTCAGAAAGGATGCCAATTTCAAGAGTATTCTTTTAGAAAAGTGTTTACGCAACTGAGCTGAGATCAATAGGGACTTCATAGATATTGCATTACAATTTGAGATTAAAAGTACTGCTGCAAAGCATGATTCCTGGTTTCATTTACTCAAAAATTAGATGATGTCCTCTGATCAAAAGATCAAAGTGGCATTTTTATTGACTTAATTTAAAAATACTTCTGGTATCTGAAAGGGTTGTCGTTCCTTTGTAATGATCTTGTTACACATATCCAGTAAACCTGCTTGTTTGGGGACATGTGAACTGTGTTTGTATCTCTTCAGACATCTAATTATTGTACTGTGTGGATTCTGCCTTGATCCATACTTGCATAGTGCAGTCAATCATATACATGTATGTAGTATTCTCAAGGCTGTCTGAAAAATATACTTCAAAAGAGTTAACAGAATGGTGGGATTTGATACTCAAGAGATTATGTGCTGGAGATTGAAACAAGGCTGGAGTTCTGGTAACTGATCCGAAAAAAGGGACAATAACTTATGATTGACATGAAACGCTGATAAAAAAGATGAAAGTGACTGAATTAGCCATGCCAGAAGCCAGGACTTTGTCCTTCAAAACTAAAGCAACTTTGATATTCCCTCAGGGATCTTTTAGGAATAACAGACTTTCTCATTCTATGTATGTTTAGAAATGGTGGAATTTTAATATTTGCTAAATTGCTGTGCTTCATATTATTATTTCATTGTAAGTAAAGATATTTACTGCTTTAGTTTGTAAATGTCTGGTCAATTTGTAATACACTGTATCTGCCATTTTAAATCAAGTTTGGCACCATCCATGAGACAATGTTAAATGCAGCGAACAGACGACTGCAAGTAGTCAACTGTAATTGTTAAACCCTTGAGTATGTTTCAGCACAGACAGAACAGGTACAGCTTTTGGATTGTAGCAGGACAAGATCCCCTTAAAGGAACTGTTGTCAAACCACTAAGTTAGTTCAGTTCTGCAAAAACCCCAAATTATAGTCGGTACAGCAAAAAAGAACATTTAAACACCCAGAAACCAAAGCAATGTGCTAAACGCATTCAATGTATCTAGGTAATAGTACAAAATGCAAAATGTTTGGTTATTTCAATATTCATAACACAATGGATAATAAGTCTCCATGGTTTGGGCCATTTGATACTGATACTTAGTTTTTCAAATTTGCACATTGAAAGAGTTATTTGGTGATACCTGTGCTAAGGGCTAAATTCCTGTTTCTGTGCTAATTAAGCCAGGCAATATCTCCTGCTTCCTATGGATGTAACACACTTTATATCATACCATGTGATTCAGGCTGAAGCAGTACTATACCAAGTGCCTCGGACTGCAGTGAAATTACCTTCTCAGTGACTGATTGACGCAAGGGAACACACCTTTTAAACAAAAAAATCTGTATATCATTGAAGTAGTGAGGTCAAGCCTTCTTTTGTGGGCTGAAGAACTGACTAATGCAAAATGAAAATCGCTTTTAGTTTCCTTTTAGTCTTACGTATCTATATATTTCCAACATCAAGCATGGTGTAAAGCAGGCAGCTGATTCACTAGGTGCCTATTTCATGCTACTGGCGTAGACCAATATCACTGCACTAAAATTTATAAGTAAATCTTCTCAGTTCACAATGAAAGATTATGGGGGAATAGAAGCAAATCTATTAAAAACACCAGCGCCAATTGAAGTGAGAAATGGGCAAATAACAATCAATACCCCATTTCAACGAACACTGATAGCACAGTGTCACCTTGGTCAGGGGCAGACACCAGAGGATTCCTTTACCTTGATAAAGATATATTCCTGTCCCACTTCTCCATAACAGTACACCACAAAAATCCTGCCTTTTTGCTAAAGTGGGTCGCTAAATACTGCTGGCAACAAGGATGAGCGGTTTATTTATTAGTGTGTAATAAACATAGCTGAAAGAGTATGCTTCCAATGCATGGTTGCTCTATAGTACCTCACTCACATGGCCATTCTTTGTGTCTGGGCCTGAAAAGTGAGTTTCGGCAGGCTGCTCAACAACAAAAGCATCACTGCCGTACCTGATCCTGGCCTCATGGAAACTCCACATGTATGCATTTTCTAGCGGGGAACTGAAGGTAAACCAGGAGTGACAGCCCTGGAAGATTTTCTCCTCTGTAGCCCAGGATTGTCTAGGCCAATTTTAGTCACCCCAGCAGAGATCAGCTAACTTAGTACAGACTGGAAATATAACTCTAAGTTAAAGTGTTATTATGGCAGTGTGGCTTAGCACCATCTGTAGAACAATTCTTTGTTTGAAACATAGAAACTAGGAGCAGGAGTAGGCCATTCGAGCCTGCTCCGCCATTCAACGAGATCATGGCTGATCATCCAAACCCTAGCACCCGGTCCCTACACCGACTGCCATCCCACCCAAGCCCTATCCCCGTAACCCCGTAACCCCACATATTTAATCCCCCCCTAACACTAAGGGCCAATTTTTTTTATCATGGCCAATCAACCTAACCCGCACATCTTTGGACTGTGGGAGGAAACCGGAGCACCCGGAGAAAACCCACGCAAACACGGGGAGAATGTGCAAACTCCACACAGACAGTCACCCGAGGCCGGATTTGAACCCGGGTCCCTGGCGCTGTGAGGCAACAGTGCTAACCACTATGCCACCGTGCTGCCCCTTCAAAGATAGTGACCTCAGGTACCAAGAGGGAACCGTACCGCAGGAGAGGATGGGAGAAAATTGTGGGGGTACATTTACAGGCAATGACTCAACCATCAACATCCCATAAAGCCAGAAAGATTTTTTCTTATGCTTGATGTTTATTCATCAGCAGAGGAAAGATATTGTTAACCAATTAGCAAATACACCTGTTATCTTAATTGAAGTTTTATTTGTGGTCTCTTTATGGTTGTTTCTTTAATCATTTTCTGTCATTTCCCTTCTTGATCTTTTTGCCATTTACCATCCACAGCCCAAAGGGTGGAGCATTCAACCTGGCTTCACGTTTTCATTGATACTACTCTTCAGTGAGCCACTGGCGTAGCCTGAGCTACTTTCAATTTCCCCTCGCATCCTGTGGAGAAATAACTGTCATCCTGCTTAGTGTGTCTCAACAATGATATACCTGATATCAATAACAGTGTATCGAGGACCTCAGGTAGGAATCCACATCTCACCACCCAACGGTGCGGAATGCTGTGCCATTCTATGCCTCTCTATTTATCAAATTAGCCGTTTCTGCAACAGACTGCCCAGATACGTCAATGTCTACTGGTGCCATGCATATCCCCTTGTGTGATACAAGTATTGAATGTAAACAGACAGTTCAATAGTCTGAAGACTACCCATCAGTTATATGTAATGTGACTATTCATCTAACTAAGACAGAGTTTTGACATTCATAGCATCCCTGTAGGCCATTTTAGCCAAACAGATCTATTTTACATCCATTCTAAGTTTGTTACAATATTTAAAGACACAATACGTACTAGTTTGGTTTAGTATCATAGTGCTCCAGTTCTGAAATGATCTGTATATATTTAGGATTGAAATAATCCTCACCTTCAAGCATGCCCTAATCTCCAAACCAAGAATTAGCGATGATTATAAGCAGGGATTATAAACAACAACAGTTAAATATCCAAGAAATGCACCTACACAGGACCTGAATCAAGATACAAACTGCATGAGCTGAATGATCTTTTCTTATTTTTATTCAGAAGGGAAATGTTGGTCATGGATGGAACCTGGGATCTTCCCACTGTGTATGGTTCAATAACACACCACATGGTGCATTAAGCCACTGTTGAGAAAAGCAGGGAGATTTTTTTTAAGCGTATTGAGAGTAGGAATTACTGTTGGCAATGCTCTCACTGAATTTTTTTCTTTGCCATTTTAATGGAGGAGTTGTCATGCTTAAAAAACTGGTTAATGCTTTTGCTAAAAAGAAAAATAAATTTAGTATTAGTGTACTAAATGCTTGTCTGGTAATATCACCAACAGTAATTTGAGGTGCGCATCTTATTGAAAATTCCCATTTTTTCCCCCAAATTTGCGACTTTGACGTATGAATTTGCCACAAGTCAACGATCTCACTTTGAAAATCAACTAACTGAACCTGCATGATGCAGAGCTGCCACATCCTTTCTTATGGCTGCAGGTTATGTCAGTCAGGGAAAGTCCTTTCTCTGTCTGTAGCGCGCTGTTTGATTTCCTTTTAATTTTGACTGCCATTTCATTTAAACCCTCACAAAATGAATCTGCCAGCACACTGCCCACTGCTGTAGCAGCTCCATCCTCAGCCCCAACACCCATAAGAAGGCATGGTTTACATATGAAGCAGTTCTCTCTTATAGCTGCCTGCTTAATAAAGGGATCGGCAATGTGACTCCGGCACTGAAAAGGCCGGGTTTGGAGGTCCCTGAATCACTGCTGGCCCGTCCATTGCATTTTGGGTGTGTTTCATCTGTTACTATTTGATCTTTATGTTTCAATCTTTTATTATTTGAAAATGAAAAAGACAAGCTATGTGAGATTCCAATTTTACTATCTGAAGTCATTTAAAAGTCATAAAATACAATTTCATTCAGGAAGACTTTCATTAGAGAAGGCTGCTAGCGTAATTAAACAAATATCAAAATTGTAACATCTTAATGGAATTTCTTGTCATATTCTGCGTGACTGTATATTACACTGTGTCTAATTGAGAATGATGGTGGACAAGCAGGCAACTGATGGAAAAAGGAGCCAGCATGAAAATCTCTATCAACAACCATGGTGCAGCTCTAATGTGAGTGCAAGAGACAACGATAAAGTGTTTGTAAGCGTCTTCAGCCAAAACAGCTGACTGGATCATCCTACTCAGCTTCCGCCTGAGGTCCCCACCATCACGGGCGCCAGCGTCCAGGCAAATCTATTCACTTCACGTGACATGAAGAAGCAGCTGGGTGGACTGGACACAGCAAAGTACTATAGGCCCTGACAAAATCCCCACCACAGTGGTGAAGACCTACACACTGAAACTACCTACACCCAACTTTGGATCCAACTTGCCACTTTCCCTTGGATCCCAATCAGTTCGCTCTCCTTACCAGATGCCCGAGCTTCACTCTACTGAAATGCCATCTTATCCAAAATTCCACCACCCATATCCCACCCTGCGCTAAGTACCCCCTTACCTATCATTCTTGTCCTAACCAGCCTCCATTGCTTCTTGGCCACCAACATTGAATTCATATCCTCATTTACAAATCCTACCATGATCTCACCCCACCTATACAACCTCCCCCAACCCTATATCCTGGCTTGCACCCACCACTTTTCTGACTTTGGCCTACTATTAACACCCTCCACCCACCCCCCCTCCCCCCCCACTTCACTAACCTCCACCATTGGTGATAGAGCCTTCAGCTATTATGGCCTTGCATTCTGCAACTCTCTCTCCATCTGAAAATCTACGGTTGATCATGCCTTCAGTCACCTTCCCTAACCTTTCTCCCTAAGCCTGCTAGGTGTCTATTCTTTACTTTACCTTTTCTTTGTTGTGAAGTGTCTGGGGACATTTTGCCACAAGTGCAAGATCTTATACTAGAAGCTTCCTACACAGTAGGATTCTAAAACTAAATTACATATGAGGGGAGTTAAAAAAACATCTATTTTACAAATATTGATCTGTCCACCTATCACACAACCAATTCAGCCAAATTATAATGTTACTTGACATATTCCCTCCATGACAAAAACACCTACTTTCACCTCCATAACTTCATCTACCACTGCCCTTACCACAGCTCATCTGCCCTCATCCATGACTTTATCATCTCCAGACTTGATTATTCAAAAACTCTGCTGGCCAGCCTCCCATTCTCCACCCTCTGTAAACTGCAGCTCATCCAAAATTCTGCTGTCCATATCCTATCCCACACGAAATCCTGTTCACCCATCACCCCTGTCCTCATTGACATACACTGACTCCCAAAGGGCTGAATTTTGCCGGCGCTCAGAGTGTGGGTTTGGAGGCGGGTCCACTGTCAAAATTGAAATGATTGACAGCGGGTTGGGAACCCACTTTGTAAGTTTCCAAAGTGTCAGGTCTGCGATTTCAGAACAGACCCGACACCAAGTGGCGGGAGAGGAATTTAAGATAGTTAAGTGCTTGTTAAATGCTTGTTAACTACTATTTTGCTAGCCTATTTATTTTTTCCCACTTTTTTAACAAGGTTCACATCGTTCGGAGATCACGTCAGGTAAGTAGGTCGGGTTCTCTATGTCTCCCCATTGCTGTGAATAGGTGACAGCTGCAAAAGTGGTATGAAATCTACCATTTCACAGCTGTTCACTTTCCAATGTCAGAAGCTTGAGCCTTCAGGAGTTGGAAGACACTTTTGAGCTGTATGCAGTTTGGAAGTGTTTGGAGTAAACTCTCTATCCACTGCACCTCCTTGGAGCAAGCTATCTCACCATTGACAGATCGCTTCAGTCATCTCAACTTCAGCTGCGTTTATTCCAGCAACATCAATGCCCTTGAAAAAATCTCACCTTGGTCCTCTGAATCCCTCCATGATCAGCCCCAGCACCAACATCACCAGGCACATCAACATCACCAACAACAATACCAACTTTCTCCGCAATCACCTGATGCTGCACAGGACACAGGGCATCAGCACCAGACCACATTGCTGCCCAGGAGGCCAGAGATGGCCTCATCATGGCCAGATTTACTTCACTTGACGCTGTACACCCTGCCTGCCACATGATGTACCAGGTTGACATCACCCCACACCAGCACCATAAAGCATCCCTACAATGTCCAAGCCATTCCATTCACACTCATCACAACTGGGGGCGGGGGGGGGGTAGTTATGTCTCAACATTTACTGGAACTCACTAAGACACTTCCAAAGGTGAACACAGATCTGTCCAATAAGGTAAAGTCTTGGAAATATAGATTTCAATGTTTGACAACACATTACCAGAAACTTCACATGAACATTGGCTAAACCACTCAGGTGCCTACCCTTGTGTGTTGTTAGTTGGTATGCATGCAGTAGGTTGAGGGTGAGTGTGAGGGGTGGCTAGTGAGATGGGGAAGTGATAATGTAGATAGAGAGGGATGGGTGCAGGTGCAAGGTAAGTTGCTGTGAGTAAAGATGTGCAGGAGTAGGGTAGGCTAGGCAGAGTGACGTGGATGTGATGAGTGGCATAGCAAGATGAGGTTGAGTGTGGCTTGGCAGTAACGTTTCATGATCTGCTTCGATCATTGAAAGGCTTGTGCCACTGCAGCCTGGTCCTCCTGACAACACCCCTGCTTCTGCCCTCCTGTGCAATGTGCAACCAGGTTGCGTTGATCTCTTGGGGAGGTGTCTTCCGTCCATGGGAAGGGAAGAGAACCTCCTTGCGTGCTGTGACTCCCTCCATAAGCATATGGAGGGAGTCATGGGAGAGCCTGGGTGCAGCCATGCACCTCTGTGCAGTGCTCGTCAGTGTTTGCAGTACCTCAATGCTGTAGAATACTGACAGCAGAACTGTGAAGATCAATTTGGACATGGCCCCTTTAAGGAAACTGGCTGATGATGCATCATCAAATGATGTCACCAGACCAGCTTCCTGTTAATTGGCCGGAAAACTTGCAGGGGAATCAGGGGAAAGCCCTTTTCACAGAGTGGCTGGAGCCGGGAGTGGGACCGGAACCCGGAAACCAGCTCTCCTGCCGTGATCCCGCCTCTGATGGCAAAATCGCAGCCCCAGTTTCCCAACACCTCAAATTTAAAATTGTCCACTGTGTGTTTAAATCTCTTTATGGCCTCGCCACTCTCGATCTCTATAGCCTCCTCCAACAACAACAACAACGTGTACTTATATAGCACCTTTAACGTAGTAAAACATCCCGAGGCACTTCACAGGAGCGATTATCAAACAAAACGTGACACCGAGCCACATAAAAGAAAGACTTGCATTTCTATAGTGCCTTTCTTGACCACCGAACGTCCCAAAGCACTTTACAGCCAATGAAGTACTTTTTGAAATGTAGCCGTTGGTGTAATGTAGGAAACGCGGCAGCCAATTTGCTCCCACAAACAGCAATGTAATAATGACCAGATAATCTGTTTTTGCTATGTTGATTTAGGGATAGATAATCTGTTTTTGTTATGTTGATTTAGGGATAAATACTTGGTGATCGCTTTGTGGAACACCTCTGTTCAGTCTGTAAGGGTGACCCCGAGCTTCCGGTCGCCTGTCACTTTAATTCTCCACTCAATTCCCGGTCTGATCTCTCTGTTCTTGGCCTCTTACACTGTTCCAATGAAGCTCAATGTAAGCTCGAGGAACAGCACCTTATCTTTCAATTAGGCACTTTACAGCCTTCTGGACTTAACATCGAGTTCAATAATTTCAGGTTATAACCTCGGCCCCTGTATTATTTTTCATTTTTTTCTCACATGGCAGCTGTTGATGATTCTGCCATCGCCATTTACACCTCATCTAGAGTCATCGCCTGGAAAAAGCTGGAGCGCTAAATCAAGCACTAATGACTAAGCAGGGTGCTACAGGTGTAAAGTCTGTGGGTTGTGCAGTTAATAAATACACAGACTTCAGAAGTAACAAACAAAACAGGTCTTTACTATTCGAAGGTCCGGGCGAATCTGCCCCAGCAATCCTGCCATAACACTTATATACTGGTGTGGTCACTATCGGTATTACAGTATACAGAAGCCAAACAAATAGTGCCACACCTAAAGTAGTTCTCTTAAAGGTGAACGGTTACATTCAATAGTTCCCTTAAAGGTAGATGGGTACATACACTACAATCCTCCCTTTTTAGCTTATTACTTACAGAGTCTCCATTAAACATACATATCTTCAACTTCCTATAAACAAATTACAGATATAATCTCGGTGGAGTCAATGTCATATAAAACAATTTACAGATATAATCTCGGTGGGAACAGTTCACAGGTTCAGTCTCTGCGGAAACAGTTCATAGATTCAGTCTCTGATCTTGACTCGTTCCGAACAACATTTCTTTGGTGTAGCCGGTTCACCTGGCTAGCGTGACTCCTCCATAGCCTTTTTCTTGACGTAACAGCTTGAACTTTCGTCCTGTTGAACCAGCAGTGCGGACTTTTACAACCAACTGGCTGTCTTGACATTTTCCAGTTTTTCAACTAATTTAGCTCCTTTCGTAGTGTTCCGCCTGAGATGGTAGAAGTGCTAATATTTTAGACAGTTATTATCTTCTGCTTCTTCTTTTTCTTTTCTGCCTTTTTGAAACTCTCGGAGCTCCTTTCTCGGCTGCCAGCTGTAGCGCCACCAATTCTCTATGTTCCTTAGACCTTAAGTGCTTCCTCCGGATTTCAGCACTTTGGGAGTTTTCATCACAAGCTGGGCAGACCACATCCTCGTAATATTCAGTGTCACTCAACAGGTCATGGTAATATTCGGGTTCGTCCTGAGTTAGGCCAGCGAGAGAGCCTTCTTCTTCCTCCTCACCCGTCTGGACGTTAGCTGACGGTGGTTCCTTCCCTGGACATCTTTCTTGAAAAGGCTTCTTCATGCATTCATATTCATCCCGCTCTTCCTGGGTTGTCTGCCATTCCTTCACTACTGACCTCATTTGTGAGTTCAATACCTTCCCTTCCACCGGGGATTGCGGTATCAGGCTATTTAATCCTTCTACTGAAGCAGCTGTTTCAACATTCTTCTGTTCACATTGACGTGATTCAACGAACTCTTCATAGAGTAAACTGTAACACAAAATCTGTGTTGCCACCTCAGTTATTTCTGTAACTTTTGGGAGCTCCGAATTCCTTCCCTTTGCAGATTGAAGCTCGTGTTCCCATTGTGGAGTCTTGTCTCTCAGCATGTGAAGGAGTTGGCTGACCGTTAACTCTTCCGCGGGGACTCTGTGGATCAGAGTCTTCACCATTTCATCCACCTTTCCCTCCAATGCTTTCACCTTCCTTTCCTCTTGTACTTTGGTTTCAAGCGCTCGAAGAAGTTGCGCCTTGATGCTCCCAAGCTCATGTTCAGAGCCCATTCTTACAGTCTCTGTATTTCTTACAGTTTCCTTCCCTTCCACTGAAAGGATTCCCAGTTGACTCTGCTCTTCAAGTCGTTGAACCTCGGTCATTGCCGCCTCATATTTGTCTTGGGTTTCCTCCAATATTTTTATGAGTTCTTGGACATCTTGGCCTAGAAATTGGGTTTTGGCTTAGCCAGGGCTTTAGCGCCGGAAATTAGTGCCGGCGCTAAGTCCCCTGCGCGCGCCAAAAATTCAGTGGCGTCGCGCCCAAACGGCTGCCGGCGCTACTGAAGGGTCTTAGCGCCTGGAAAAGGGCGCTAACTGCCGTTTCACGCCGCAATTCCGGCGCTGCGGCACCCGATGCGGTGCGGCAGGCTGGGGAAGTGCAGGCCTCCTTCTTCCATTAAGGAGGAGCTGCCTGCACCCGGCCGTGGCCCGCGCAAATCTGCTTAAAAATGAGCCCGGCACCTCGGACAAGTGCCGGGCTTGCATCTGTTCCGGGGGGGGGGGGGGAGAGAGAAGTCCGGGGAGGGAGCTGCGGGCAGGCGGCCGGCCGCCGCAGGACCTTTAATGCGCCGGCGCTAACTGCAGTAAGGCACCTCTGACAAAACGCTGGTTGCGGCTGCCACGGGCGAGGCGGCCGCAACTCAATTTCGGAGTTCGGGCGGGTTACCACGGCAACCAGGACGCTGCGCACACCGATGACGTCATCGGTGCCGGCGCAGCGCTACCGGAGCAACGCCGATTTAGGGCCCCAAGGAATTTCACTACTGGCCATAACTCCGGCGCAAGGCCCTCTAGCGCCTCAAATGAGGCGCTAAGGCTACTGAATTTTCAGCCGCTTGTCTTTCATGTTCTGCCATGTCTTTCACCGCTAAATTCTCATCTATGGATGGAACTTCTACCGATGAGTCTGTCTTGGCCTTGAGCTCATCAAGAAGTTCCTGCAGCCTTTGGACTTCTTGCTCATGTTCAACCTTTAGTTGTTCATATGCTTCTACTGAAACTAGCTTTTCGGAGGTTGCCGAGTTAATCCCCTCCAGAATTGTAGCCTGGGCCTGTTCATACTGTTCTTTCCACTTCTCACACTCTGCTTGTAAGGAGTCGTAGAGAAGAACTGGAATAAAATCCCGGCTTCCTGAAGATTCCTCTTCATTTGCTTCTTTCGCAATTTCCTGTTGGAGTTCAGCCAAGGCTGCTATGCTATCTGCCTCTTGAAGTCTCACTGCCATCAAATCTTCTTTATTCTTGCAGTCTATCTCAGTCATTTTCCCTTTATTTTCATTTAACTGAGTGATAAGCTCCTCTTGCAACATGGCCACATTATTCACATCAGGTAAAGAAGCGTTTCTCTTTTCCATGTCCAAGATTTTTTTCTGCATCTCTTTAAGTGCACACTGCGATTCAGCTTCTCTTAACCTTGCCTGCACTAGCTCCGTCTCCAATTGCAGAACAAAATCCTCAGTGTAGCGTGGTTTGCCTTTATGCTGTATCTCTAGATCATGCAAATATTCTAACTCCTGAACATCATAAGGGAGGTGTGATCGGTTATTGGTCACGATGGCTCTATGGTCGCTCTCTGCTTGAGCCAGCAGGTTCTGTTGTCTTTCCAGACTCTCCCATTCGGTGTCATAGAACTTTTTCATTGTTTTCATCTCTTGTACGAGACGGTAACTTAATTGTTCGAATTGTTGTCGTACTTTGAAATAACGTTGAGTTCGAGCTCGGTGTTCCTCCGTAATGCATATGTCTGTGACTTGAACAGACTCAGAATTCTCTGTCTTTATGCACGCCATCGTTTTTCCAACCTTAGTCAGTGAGTTCATGTTAACCTTGTTTTTCATACGTGGGCTGGACTTATCGTCTTCCGGCTCAGTCTGAGCTGCTTGTCTGCACCGAGTCCTCACTCGTCATTGCTTGTAGGTAGTGCCATTCCATGTCTATTTTCTTGATCCACTCCCGTCCTAGAAGTGGTGGTCCTCCCTCATGTAGTACATACAAGTTCATTCTTGGGTGTTCTTTACCCCTATCTCTCACCTTGACTCTTATTTTTCCCATGGGGTATACTTTATGCCCCGTGTATGTCTGCAATACGAACTTGGTATCTCTTAAGGGTATGTGTGAGAATAGCCGGTGGTAATCCCCTCGATTTATGACTGATACAGCTGATCCAGTGTCCAACTCCATTTTCACTTGGACTCCAGCTATTTTTAGCATGACCCAGATAGTTTGTAGGTCAGCTTCCTTACTCACATGGTGGATACTCAGACTACCCAGCTCCTGGCCGTTTGGATCTGAGTCTGGATTCTGTTCGTCTGAACTCTTCTCAGCCCCCTTGTATACCTTGTTGTACTTTTCTTGTGATGGCTTCCTTTGGTTGTTGGTCTTCTTCCCTGACCGGCATACCTTAGTGATGTGACCCAGTTTGCCACATTTCCTACATTCTTGGTTCTTAAACCAGCATTGATTCTGGTCGTGTGTTGTCTTCCCACAACGATAGCATTTTGTTGTACTCGAGGTAATTTGGTCCACCCCGAGCGCCGCCGCCTTTAGTTGCATTTCCGCCGTTCCTTTCGCTGCGGCTTCGTGTGATGCGGCTATAAGGACAGCCCTGTCAAGTGTAAGGTCGTTCTCTTCTAGTTGGCGCTTTTGCGTCCCTTCCTTGGACAATCCGCCGACGAACTTGTCTCGCAGTGCCTCTGTCAGATTCCCTCCGAACTGGCAGTATTTCGCTAGCCTACGCAGTTCGACCAAGTATTCTGCGTTGTTTTCGTCTTTCCGTTGCGTTCTTGCATAGAATTTGAATCGTTCAGCCAACATCAACAGTGTGGGGTTCAAGTGGTCCTTCAGAACAACCACAATCTCTTCGAAAGACTGATCCGCCGGCTTAGCTGGTGCTAGTAAATCCTTCAAGAGCCCGTATGTCTTTGCGCCCATCGAGTTTAACAATGTTATCGCCTTGTCGTCTTCCTCTATTTTGTTGGCTTCACAATAGATCTCGATGCGTTCCACATGCGTGGCCCAGTCTTCTATTTCAGAATTAAAGTCGTTAATATTCCCTCGCTTAGGCATTTTTCTTCCCTTGGGAGCAGCACCAGTATTTCTTTAAGTATTCTTATTTATTTGTTTGTTTCTAAGATGGCGGTTTTCCCGCGAAAATGGCGGTTTCCCGCTCTTCCTTTCTCGCCCCGCCCACTTCAATGGCGGTTTCCCGCTTCTGGCGTCTTCTCCGCCTAATGGCGGCTTCCCGCGTTTCTTCCCGGTGGAAGGGGTACGCTTCCCCCACAGCGGACAGGTTCAGCCGCTGGCTGGCTTCCGCACAGCTCCCCTTACTCGGCTATGTCTTTTCCTCCCGCCCGCACGGCTCTACCGGCGCTGGGTACACCCAGTTAACGGAGGACAGTTCAGCCGCTGGACTGGCTCTCGCGCAGTCTCTCTCTCCGTCCCCGGCTCTGTCGCTCTCTCACCCGCACATTCGGTGCTACCGGCCCTGGGTACCCCGTTGGTGGAGAACAGTTCAGCCGCTGGACTGGCTCTCGCGCAGTCTCTCACCCCGTTTTCGGCTGTGTCTCTCACCCACTCCCGCACGTTCGGTTTTGCTGGCTCTGAGTACCCCGTTAGTGGAGAACAGCTCAGCCGCTGGACTGGCTCCTCGCAGTCTCTCTCTCCGCACCCGGCTCTCACCCGCACGGTTCCCGTTCGCCTCCCCAGCCCTCTCGCAGACCGGTGTTTCCCTCCCCAGCTGCGGCTGGGTTTCTCTTCCCGCGCCTACTCGCGGGCTCAGCGCTTCGTGGCTGCGGTCGCTGCCCGGATTTTTCCCGCCGATCGTGGTCCGGCTGTCACCCGACGCCGTTGGACCCGACTTTTGGCCGGCACAGCTCCCCCTCGACCGAGGTCGAGTGCTCTGCCCTTATCCTCCGGATACTTCTACACCTTCCCCTACTCACAGTCTCTTCGGCCGCCTTGTTCCCTGCTGATCGGCTCACTCCGCACCGTGGTAGAAGGGTAGTCAGTGCCTGTTGCTAATGGAAGCTTTTGTTGCTAAAGTCTTCCACCTTTCTCCTGCTGCAGCCTCGTGTTTTCTTCCAGCAGCATGACGAGGGCGGTTGCCTCTCTTCGACGCTCTTCTTGCTTTGGTAATCTTGCCGCAGGGTACGATCGGACTCGTCGCCACTGTAAAGTCTGTGGGTTGTGCAGTTAATAAATACACAGACTTCAGAAGTAACAAACAAAACAGGTCTTTACTATTCGAAGGTCCGGGCGAATCTGCCCCAGAAATCCTGCCACAACACTTATATACTGGTGTGGTCACTATCGGTATTACAGTATACAGAAGCCAAACAAATAGTGCCACACCTAAAGTAGTTCTCTTAAAGGTGAACGGTTACATTCAATAGTTCCCTTAAAGGTAGACGGGTACATACACTACAACAGGGGCACTATCAGCAGAGCGATAATGAATTTCAGGTGCAATGCATTCAGCAATGATCCTTCACACTGGCTCCTTCCAGCTCTTAAAGGGGAGGTTGCGTCATTGTACAGGTCCTCATTATCAGCATTGCTGGCTGTGAAGGCGACCTGCAAGCAACTCAATCCCCTGATCGTGATAACTGATCCCACTCCCAGGGAGAGAGCTCATCGTTTCACGGACGAGGCATTGGTTGCGGGAGTGGAGCGAAGGAGGGCAGTGCTGTTCCTGGACACTGGAAGGAGGCCATTGCCCCAGGTATTCAGGGCAATGTGGAGGGACGTGGCCCAGGAGGCCACGGCCAGTAGTGTGGTCGTATGCAGCCTGACACAGTATAGGAAGAAATTCAACAACCTCACTCGGGTGGTCAAGGTGAATACATGATTCAACAGGTCCTACATACCAGCATCTGAACCTCAGTCTGTACACACTGCACAAACCAGCACACCCCCATCACACATCTGCACCTACTCAAACCCACATCCACATCTCACGCCTTGCCGACAATTACAACTATTCAACTACGGCAGGCATATCTCCCAAACACATAGCTGGACTCTGACTCACACACATTCATTTCTCTTGCAGGCCAACATGGCTCACAATAGGAGGGAGCAGCAGAGTACAGGCGGGGGAGATGTGCAGCTCCAGCAGCTTTCAGACCTGGAGGAGCGAGTGCTGTGACTCATTCGGCAGTAGGTGATGGGAGGCATGGCTGTCGGCAACGTCGACCCCCTTGGGGGTAACAACGGTATGTTCATCCCCATTCCTTCTCTTATCCTACTTCCCCCTCACACCACAAGCCTTTCCCACTTTCCAGCTCCTGATTTTCTGCATTCCTTGCTCCCTTCCTGCTCCTTAATGTGAGTCTTGTGCCTTTATGCTTTCAGAGAATCAGCAACCAGATGACCAGCCTATCCCTAAGCCTCCCACTGAGAGTGAGGAAGGAGAAGAGGCAGAGCAAAGCATCACATCACTGCATCTCTCACCCACAGGCACCACCTCAGATACTGCCACTACGTGATCTTTAGAGGCAAGTTTAGTAGAGGGGTCTGCACTGGGTGATGCACTGGGGATGAGCAGGCGGCAGCAAGGCCAGGGGGAGCCAGCTTGGGAGCCAGCTCCCCAGAGGGCGAATTCGCACGCGACTTCTGTTGCATCAGATGAGGACCTCGATAGGGAGGTGTGCACAAGAAGGGCCATGCACTGCGAGATGATAGGTGCAATTGCAAGGGTGCCCAAGAGCCTCTTGGCAATGGTAAGGAGCATGGAGGAGTCTGCCTCCAACACTGCACAGAGCTCTGCGCACACCACGGAGCCGATCATTTCCACTCTACAGAGGATGGTGGACTCCCAGAGAGACCGTGCGGATCCAGACCTCATGACGTGTGTCATGGGCGATGTGGCAACTTCCATTGCAGCACAGGCAGAAGCGACGCAACATCTTAGTGTTGTAATGCAGGCAATGGTTGGTGGCATCGAGTCTCAGACTGCTCTCATGCAGTCTCAGCTTGCAACCTCTGACTGCTGCCATCATCACTGGGTCCACCACAGTCCACCGGGGCTCTCACGGTGTCGCAGCAGCCCACCAATCTGTGCTCCAGCAGATTGGTAGGATGCTGAGGTGCTGCCCCAGGGGAGTGGCAGTGGGTCAGTGGAGCAGGAACCTGCTGTTCTCTCTCCGGATGACAACATTCCTGATCCCACCACTGCCACTCTGCCATTGCACTGTCGCTGCCTGTCATCCAGTCAGCCCAGACTGCCGCTGCCCATCCTGAGGTGGCGCAGTGTAAAGCTGGGCCTTCCAGGCCCAGAGCTGGTCAAAGGCGTCCTACAAGGTCATCTGTAGTCTCTGGCACCGATACTCAGCAGCCTTCCACCAGCCCTGCTGCAGCCACTGGGGAGACACTAAGTAGGAGCAGTAGATTAGGGGAAGGCATTGTAAAGAGGGGAAGTAAGAATTTGCACAAGTGTCATTCGTTAATATTGTTGTTGTATATATGTGGTTGCTGAATTTGGATAAATTTATTATTGGAATGTTGCAGATTTGGTGCTGTGTTTCATTTCAGCTTTGGGGTGTGATATGGAATAAGAAATTGATGGAATTATGGGGACGTGCTGAGCAACCAGGAAGTGGCCTCCAATTCATTGGAACCAAAGTCCGATGAGGTGGTCACACACCACCCTTCCACAAGGCTGATTGGAGGAGGCCACCACTCATCGCTGATGTTCGTGCTCCTGTTCCTTCTCCTCCTCCTCCTCGTCCTCCTCTTCCCCCTCCTGAGGTGGTGTGGCTATGCCTGATGACAATGGCTGTGCCCTCTTGATGGCCAAGTTGTGCAGCATGCAGCAGACGACGACGAAAAGGGACACCCGCTCAGCCGAGGACTGGAGGGCTCCTCCCGAACGGTCAAGGCAGCGGAAACATTGCTTGAGCACTCCAATGATCTGCTCAATGATGTTCCTGGTGGCAGCATGGTTCTCATTATATGAGCGCTGGGCACAAGTGTTGGGGTTGCGGAGGGGAGTCATGAGCCAGGTGGAGAACGGATAGCCCTTGTCTCCCAGCAGCCAACCGCGAGCTGGATGTGGTGGCTGGAATAGAGCTGGCACACCAGTCTGGCACAGGATGAAGGCATCGTGGCTGCTGCCAGGATCGCGGGCATTGACGGTGAGGATTCGCTGTGTGTGGTCACACACCAACTGCACATTAAGTGAGTGGTAGCCTTTGCGGTTACGGAATACCTCAGGATTGTTACGGGGTGCATGCAGAGCGACGTAGGTGCAGTCAATGGTGCCCTGCACCATGGGGAAGCCTGCTATCCTGGCAAAGCCACATGCACGCTTGCGCTGCTTCTCTCTGGTCGTGGGGAAGGAAATGTAGTCCCTTCTCCTTCTGTAGAGAGCATCTGTGACCTCACGGATGCAGCAATGGACGGTGAACTGCGAGATGTTCGTTATGTCTCCTGTTGCACACTGGAAGGATCTGCTAGCGTTGAAATTGAGGGCGACGGTGACCTTGACTGCCACTGAGACAGCCATGGTGCTCCTAATGTGAGGCTCGAGATCTGGCTGCAGGAGGCGGCAGAGCTCTGTGACCGCGTCCATGGTGAAGCGGAGCCTTCTAAGACAATGGCCCCGATTTTCTGCCAGCCGTCGGGCGGGTTTTCAGGCGGGCGGGGGCCGAAAATCGCAGAAACAGGGGGTTGCGACCACCCCCCCTCCCCCCCTGCCTGATTCCCCGCCCCGTCCGACTTTCGGACCGCCGTTTCTCTGCGAGCCGAATCAGTCCCGCCCACCGCTGGCGGGACTGGCCACCGGGACCCTAATCACCAATTATTGGCATGTTTAATGCCATTTTAAGGGGTCCTTGCTATTTTCAAGGGTTCCCCACGCTAAACACGCCTGCAGGGAACCCCGCTGATGAAACCTGGCGTGAAGCTTGCTGGCTTGCTTGCTCTCAGCTGCAGGTCATTCGGGAAAGCTGCGATTTAATCGGAGAGCATTTGTATGTTGAAGGACCTTGTTGTTGCAGGTTTGGGGCTACTTCTTCAAGGCTTAGGCACAGCTGTGGAAGGTTGAAGCCTCACACACTTCTCCAATGTGATCTTCTGGGGAGCCCCTCTCACCACCCTCACTCAGCACTTCCTCAGCGGAGGCATCTACCAGAAGCATGGGACGCCTTTTTTCCTTCCCTTCTTGCCATTAGAGGATCTCCAGCAGCAGAGGCGGCAGCAGCAGAACCAGGAACAGCAGGATCAGCAACAGGAGCACCAGGCTGCTGCTCACTCACCTGAAGCTGCACAGGCCAGAAGGGGCCAGCGCTTGGAAGTGGCTTGAGAGCACCTTGCTGCGCTTTAGGGGGCCATGGGGACCCGTATCTGCACTGGCAGTCCTACTCAGAAGGACTTCCATGAAGGTCTGGTTTCTCTGTTCAACAGATGGCCATCGCTCCTCAAGAGATGTCATTCTCTTATGAGCACTCACCATGTTTTCCGTACCCTGGCGACTTATCTCCTCCATGGAGGTTGCCAACCTTTCCATGGTGATGCGTTCATGCGCCAATGACTCCACAAAGGCTCTGCTCATGGTCGCTATGACTCCTCCATTCGCTCCACACTTGCAGCGACCCTGGACACAAAACCTGCCAGAGACCCCTGCATCTGTGCATGGAGATCCATCACCTCTTCTCTTGTGGATGGACCCAGAGGCAGAGGGTCGATGAGGACTCTCCACTGCTGTCCCTGTCTCCAGAATCTGCTGAGGCTCACTTGGGAGCTGTGAAACACCAAGTGACAACACTACTCTATGTCCCGAAGGTCCCCCTGAGGTGTGAGTGTCTGCGCTGGTGCTGGGTGCGCTTACTTCTGCTGACGCTGCACCCTCAGAGGTTGGAGCTTCCTCTGAGGAGTCTGGCTGCACAGCCTCTTCCTCCTCCACAGTGGGGACGGGGGCTCTGGATGGTCCTGTGGGGGAGTAAAGGAAGGAGTTAGAGATGTGATGCCAAGGTTACATGCACATTCGAGTTGACATCTGCTGACACCTGCATCCATGCAGCCTTGGTCTCAGTGGGAGGCGTCTTCCTGCCTGACCTAGGGAAGAGGACCTCCCTGTGGGCCCTAACCCCATCCAATAATGCCTGCAGTGAAGCCTCGTCAAATTTGGAGGCAACTCGGGGTCTGGCACTAGCCACAGCTGCTGCAGGCTCCTCTGCCATCCTGTATGGTTCATTTGGAAGCCAACAGAGGAAGCAATGCTTGCTGTGGACCTTGAAAGCACCACGAATGATGACATCATACTGTGGGGTTTCCTGACTGGAAATGGACAATTAGCAAGGCTGTCCACACGCTGGAAATTAATTGGCCACTTGAGGGAAAATTGCGTGCAGCTGGCTGACCCATTTTTTTTCGGGTCAGAACCCCACATTCGGGGAATCCGACCATTTCCCACACAATCCACAAAATCGGGCCCAATGTTTCTCAGTGAAATTGATGTAGGAGAAATGCTACCGTAATACACTGGGAGGGTGAGGCCTCCTGTTGGAGAGCCCTGTTTGGCCCTCCTCCCTCTGGCCACATTTTTCAATCTCTCTCTCTGCTTCCGCTGCCTCCGACGTTGACGCTGGAGGGCGAGGTCCAGTGCCGGTACAGCCCGCACTGAAGTATGGAAATGTTGCACTTTCAAATCTCACTTAAATGAAAGTGAATAATTTTTCTGAGCCAGAAGACTCCTTCACCTGAAAAATGCTGAAATCGCTCAAAATGCCTGTTTATTTATGTCAAACTGACAAGGCAGCAGTCTTCCGACTAAAAATAAACCATATGTTGATGCCTTAATATAGCACTCCTCCAACTGCATACCACCTCCTGTACCTGACGTTGCTAATGGCAGGCGCTCAGGCAGGGGGCAAGAGTGAATTTCTGAGCCGGGGCACTACCAGGGCACTGCGCAGCCGGATGATGTCACGATCTCTGGCCGCAGGAGAGCGTGGCGCTAGTGGGTACCGCCGCCGCAGCCCTCCACTTCAATTTTGTGGGCGTCGGTACTATCACGTGCCCAGTCGCTAAGCCGTTATTGCCCCGTTAGCACCCCCGGAGGCGCTAACGGGAGGCGCAAAGGTACCCAATTTCTCCTCCATATTGTCCTTGGAAGGAGTGTAGCACAGATTCACCAGAACGGTACCAGGGCTCCTTGGGTTAAATTATATGGGGAGATTACATAAACTAGACTTGTATTCCCTTGAATATAGGTTTGATTGAGGTTTTTAGCATTTTGAAAGGAATTGATAGTGTAGAGAGAAACTTTTTCTGCTGGTAGGGAGTCTAGAACAAGAGGACATAACCTTAAAATTAGAGCCATGTCATTCTTCACAGAAAGGGTGGTAGAAGTGTGGAACTCTCTGCCACAAAAACCAATAGATGCTAGCTAAATTAATAATTTTAAGTCTGAGATCGATAGGTTTTTGTTAGTCAAGCGCCTAGAAATTGGATATGGCCTGAAAACGGGCGGTATCATGGCCCAGCACTATTAAGCTGCGCCAGGGCAAACCAGTCTAGGTAGCACGCAAAATTAATGCTTAGTCCTCATTAACATGATTATAGTGCTGATCTCAGTGCTAAAATCAGGGCTCATTGGCTTACCGTGCAACAGGTGGGCCAATATCGGGTGCAGTCTAATTCCCAGTCACGTTTGGCCTAGGCTTTATTCAGTACTTAAAGGGGAGCTACATTGATGAAACAGCACCTCATTGTCATTCCACGTGAAACTCCACTTGGATGCAGACACTACTACAAAGAGATGGCTGAGCCTTAGCACAGGGAGAGAGTAAGAAGATTCTCAGACGCGTAGTGGTAGTCGCTGTTATTGGCCGTGGAGGGGAGGTGGGCTGTCCTCTTCCTGCAAGCTGGCAGGAAGCCATTGGCCCATACGTCAAGAAGGCTGTGGCGGGAGATATCCGATTATGTGGCGGCCACCAGTGTGGTCCCCAGGTCCTCCATCCAATGCTGCAAGAAGTTTAATGACCTCACAGGCAGGTTAAGGTGAGTGAAGGCTTCAGCAAATACCATATCCCACCATCAGCACCACAGCCCTCACACACTGCTCAATGCACCACACCTCCAGCACTCACCTACCAACAATCTCCACCTATCACCACTCAGACCTCACAATCATAGTTTCACTTAACTCTCTCAACCTTACCACTGCTGCAACACTCACACCCACATCTCACACCATGCACACAGACAGCTATTGAACTATGGCAGGCATATCACCCAAACACATTGTACCACACTCACTCACTCACTTCCCTTTCGCTTGCAGGCCAAGGACACGCATAATCGCCGGGAGCTGCAGCAGACAAGCGGGGGGCACGCTGCCATACAGGCCCTGAGACAACTGGAGGAGCGAGTGCTTGACATCATTGGACAGGAAGTCAGGGAGGCCTTGGCAACGGGTGAGATTGAAGCCCTTGGGGACAGCAAGGGTATGATCATTCTTAATCCTTCTCACATTTCACTTCCCCCTCACCCTACAATCTCTTCTCACTTACAAGCTGCTGTTTGCATGCAAATCTTGCCTTCCCCGCCACCTCCCCTCACCAGAACACGACTCTTGTGCCTTTCTGCTTTCAGATAATCAGGAACAAGCATTAGCCCAACCTGTCCTTGAGGCGATGGAGGAGAGAAAGGAGAAGAAGAAGACATAGCATCACTGCATCTGTCACTCTCAGACACCAGCTCAGAAACCAGTACTGCGTGTAATTTAGGGGGTAGTGTAGATGCGGAACGGCACAGGGTGAGGCATCGGGCACGAGTGGGCTGCAGCAAGGCCAGGTAGTTAGGGTAGCTCGGGGGCCAGCTCCCCGGAGGGCAAGTTTGCACGTGAGTTCTGCTGCACATGACTCAGATGAGGGCCTCGATGGGGTGGCCTTCAGAAAAAGGGTGATGGGCATGCACACCGAATTGCTAGGTGCAATGGCAAGTCTGCCAGAGAGCCTCTTGGCAAAGTTAAACAACATGGAGGAGTTCACCTGCAACATTGGCCAGGGCTTTGCACAGAGCTTGGAGCTGGATGGAAAACTCCCGGAGAGACCGTCTCGACCCAAACATTATGCTGCGTGTGATGTCACAGCTGTCACTGCAGCACAGGCGGAAGCAACTCAACATCTTAGTGCTGCCACCCAAGTTCAGACTGCTGCCATCGTGGCTGGGTTTACCACTGTCGACCAGGGCTTGCAAGGTGTTGCAGCAGGCCAGCAATCCATCAGATTGCTAGGAATGCTGAGGCGCTGCCCCAGAGGAGTGGCAGTGGGCCAGTGGAGCAGGACCCTGTGGTCCTCTCTCAGGATGACAGCATTCCTACTCCCACCACTGTTACTCCGCCATTGCCCTTGCCACTGCCTGTCAGCCAACCAGCCCAGACTGCTGCCGCCCATGCCGAGGTGGTGCAGTCTATAGCTGGGCCTTCTAGGTCCAGAGCTGCTCGAGGACATCCTGCAAAGCCATCTGAAGTCTCCCCCAACGGAAACTCAGCAGCCTTCCACCAACCATGCTGCAGCCACGAGGGGAGCACTTTGTAGGAGCACTAGAGCAGGAAAGGGCACTCGAATGACAGGCACAAAGGGATTGCACAAGGGTGATTAGTTGATACAGTATGTGTGAATTGGTTGTTGGTAAAATTAATCATTTTGTTTGGAATCTTTGTTTTGTGGTGACTCTCCTTTCAGCTTTGTGCCCAGGAGGACACGATGATATTCCGTGACACAGGGATGCTATGATGAGGCTGTACTGAGCAACGGAGGTCTGGGGTTTCATTCACTGGAATCGGAGTCTGATGAGGTGTTCACGGACAGCCCGTGCCAAAGGGGAATTTGCTGCCTGCCTCCTCCCTTCCTCATCATTCTTCTCTTCTTCTGCTCCTCCTCTCCCTCGTCCTCCTGCTGAGGTGGTCCCGCAATCCCTGCTGGCAAGAGCTGCGCCCTCATGACAGACAAGTTGTGGAGCATGCAGCAGTCCACCACGAAATGCGACACCCGCTCCGCTGAGTACTGGAGGGCTCCTCCCGAGCTGCCAAGGCAGCGGAACCGTTGCTTCAGTAGCCCGATGGTCTGCTCGATGATGTTCCTGGTGGCAGCATGGCTCTCATTGTATGAGTGCTGGGCAGGAGTGGTGGAGTTATGGAAGGAAGGCATCAGCCAGGTGCCGAGCGGATAGCCCTTGTCTCCGAGCAGCCACCCTCAGATACACCAAATCGTGTGGTAACAGCCAACGCTAAACCCCCGAATTTTTAGCCCAAGAAGCCAAATGGCTATGGAGTTAATGACTTAGATAAAACTATACTGAGTCATATATCCAAGTTTGCTGATGACACGAAAATTGGTGGCATAGTAAGTAGGTGGATGGGCTGAATGGCCTATTCCTGTTCTTATGTTCCTAATGTCTCCTTCTTCGACTTAGTATCCATTTGTTTTATTATGCTCTGCTAAGCACTTTGGGGTGTTTTTCTAGATTAACGACGCTATATAAATCAAAGTTGATACTGACGCATTGCAATGGCACAGTTCATTGGGCAGTCAATGTGTTGTGTTGCAGTCTGACAGGATAATAGTATTACTGACATGGGGAACACATTACATGACAGATTCCCCATGAATGTTCCCTGTGTTAGACATCACAGCTTACAGAGTATGGACCTGAAAGCACTGTCTTCCAGAACATGTGGAAATTGAAGAAAGTAGAGAGGGAAGAAGATAATTTTTAAAATAACTTACACAAAAAAATTGGACTACCTATGTGTCCAATTCGAGTGAACTCTAGTTTGGGCTATACACTGACATTCTACCACAGAACTGCCTGAAGTAACAAAGCAGAAATGTGGGATGAAGTCAATATTGCAGAAATGCTGTGAGTTCCCTGCAGGGAATGGCACCAGGTAATAAATGGTATGTTTTTGAACATGTTCTTCTCAAACAAAATTATGATTTTTATGCAGAAACAAAATTTTGTCAGAAAGTTCAATTTAAAAAAAACACTAATAATTCACACATCAGTCAAAAATGTTACAAAAGTTTGAATTGTACATTGGAGATCAATCTTAAATCTGAAGCAAGCTCACCTGCAGCCAAAGTATGACCTCGGGCCCATTGAATAGAATTATTTTGGGTGGGATAGAGTCATAACAAAAAGGACTTTTTCCATCATGCAATGTGATAAAAGTATTTATCAAAGCAGTAGCAGTCCACAGCATTTTTACATTAAAAAAAAAATCATATTCCTCAATTTCTTATTTCTCTGCTTTGAATAGTTTAAAGAAAAATCTAATGTTATTTGCTCCTCTCTTGGAGCACAGGATCATGCTCCAACAGGGCTCTAACAGTGTCTCGCCACTTAAACCATTCTTCAGATGCATGTTTAGGTAGCATGGAGATCATTAGGGTTAGCCTAATCACTTTAATAAGAACATAAGAATTAGGAGCAGGAGTAGGCCATAAGGCCCCTCGAACCTGCTCTGCCATTCAATAAGATCATGGCTGATCTTCAACCTCAACTCCACTTTCCCGTCCGATCCCCATCTCCCTTGATTCCCCCAGAGTCCAAAAATCTATCTATCTCAGCCTTGAATATACTCAATGACTCAGCATCCACAGCCATTTGGAGTAGAGAATTCCAAAGATTCACAACCCTCTGAGTGAAGAAATTCCTCCTCATCTCAGTCTTAAAAGGCCGACCCATTACCCTGAGTCTATGCCCCCTAGTTCTAGACACTCCAGCCAGGGGAAACAACCTCTTAGCATCTACTCCCTCAGAATCTTATGTTTCAATGAGCTCACCTATCATTCTTCTGAACTCCAGAGAGTATAGGCCCAATCTACTCAATCTCTCCTCATAGGAAAACCCTCTCATCCCAGGGATCAATCTAGTGAACCTTTGTTGCACCGCCTCTAAGGCAAGTTTGTCCATCCTCAGATAAGGAGACCAAAACTGTGCACAGTACTCCAGGTGTGGTCTCACCAAAACCCTGTACAACTGTAGGAAGTACTCCTTACTCTTGTACTCCAACCCCCTTGCAATGAAGGCCAACATGCCATTTGCCTTCCTAATTGCTTGCTATACCTGCATGCTAACTCTGTGTTTCCTGTACGAGGACATCTAAATCTCCCTGAACACCAACATTCAATCGTTTCTCACCAGTTAAAAAATATTCTGTTTTCCTATTCTTCCTACCAAAGTCAATAACCTCACATTTCCCCACATTATACTCCACCTGCCACCTTATTACCCACTCACTTACCCTGTCTACACCCCTTTGTAGGCTCTTTGCATCCTCACAGCTTACTTTCCCACCTAGCTTTGTATCATCAGCAAACTTGGATACATTGCACTCGGTCCCTTCATCTAGGTCATTAATATAGATTGTAAATAGCTGAGGCCCAAGCACTGATCCTTGTAGCACCCCATTAGTTACAGCCTGCCAACTGGAAATGACCCGTTTATTCCTACTCTCTGTTTTCTGTCCATTAACCAATCCTCTATCCATATTACTCCCAATCCCATGAGCCCTTATCTTGCGTAGCAACCTTTTATGTGGCACCTTATCGAATGCCTTTTGGAAATCCAAATATATTACATCCACTGGTTCCCCTTTATCTACCCCACTAGTTACATCCTCACAAAACTCTAATAAATTTGTTAAACATGATTTCCCTTTCATAAAACCATGTTGACTCCGCCTAATCATATTATGATTTTTTAAGTACCCTGTTACCACTTCCTTAATAATGGATTCCAGCATTTTCCTGATGAATGATGTCAGGCTAACTGGCCTGTAGTTCCCTGTTTTCTCTCTCTTTCCTTTCTTGAATAGCGGTGTTACATTTGCTATCTTCCAATCCGCTGGGACTGTTCCAGAATCTAGAGAATTTTGGAAAATCACAACCAACGCGTCCACTATCTCTGCAGCCACCTCACCTGTCTCAGCCTCTAAGGGACCAACTTTTGCTACTCTCTTCCTTTTTATATACTTATAGAAGCTCTTACAATCTGTTTTTATATTTCTTGCTAGTTTACTCTCATTCTATTTTCTCCCTTTTTTATCAATTTTTTGGTCATACTTTGCTGGTTTCTAAAGTTCTCCCAATCCTCAGGCTTAGTATTATTCTTTGCAACATTATAAGCCTCTTCTTTTAATCTAATACTATCCTTAACTTCTTTAGTTAGCCACGGATGGATCACTTTTCCCATGGAGTTTTTATTTCTCAATGGAATATATATTCATTGCGAATTGTGGAATATTTCTTTAAATGTTTGCTGCTGCTTAACTACCCTCATACCTTTTAATCTAATTTCCCAATCTACCTTAGCAAACTCACCCCTCAAACCTATGTAATTGGCTTTATTTAAGTTTAAGACTCTCGTTTCAGACTTAAGTATTTCACTCTCAAACTCAATGTGGAATTCTATCATATCATGATCACTTTTCCCCAGAGGATCCTTTATGATGAGATTACTAATTAACCATGTCTCATTACACAGTACAAGATCTAAAATAGTCTGTTCCCTGGTTGGTTCCATGATGTATTGTTCTAGGAAACTGTCGCCAATGCATTCCATGAACTCGCCCTCCAGACTACTTTTGCCAATTAGATTTGCCCAGTCTATATGAAGATGAAATCCCCTACGATTACTGTATTACCTTTGTTACAAGCTCCTATTATTTGTTGATTAATACTCTGTTCAATGGTATAGTGACTGTTTGTGGGCCTATAACCTACTCCCACCAGTGTTTTCTGCCCCTTGTTATTTCTTATCTCCACGCATACTGATTCTGTTTCCTGATCTTCTGAGCCAAGATCCTTTCCCACTACTGTCCTTATGTCATCTTTTAGTATCAGTGCTACCGCCCCTTCTTTTCCATTTGCCTGTCTTTTTGAAACGTCAAGTATCCTGGAATATTTAGTTCCCAACCTTGGTCACTTTGCAACCACGTCTCTGTAATGGCTGTTAGATCAAAGCCATTTATCTCTATTTGTGCTACTAATTTGTCTATCTTGTTACAAATGTTTCGTGCATGCAGATAAAGAGCCTTTAATTTTAACATTTTACCATTATTCCCTGCTTTCACCTTATTCACTGATGCATTATTACCATTAAACTCTCTGTCCCTTCCTGTCACACACTCCTCTTATCTTTACCCAAATCGCTATACAGCTCCATTGCCTTGACTTTTCTCTTTAAATTTCTAAATTTCCTCTCACCTGACCCCTTTTTAGCAGGATTTACTACACAGGGACCATGAGCAGGAATGCTGGCTGACACTTACACTGAGAGAACTGAGGCTAATTATAATGTCATTTCTACCCCCTTGACGTGACAGGCTGGGTGTTGAACCTGGATTGCTCAGTTCCAGACTGGGCACTGTCTTTACTAAATGATGGGGAGGTGGTGCTTTGAATACTTCTGATATTCATGTTTCTTATTTTTGAACAACAGATCGACAGTTAAGCCACAACAAAGATAACCAATCAATCACAATGATGTCAGAACCACAATTCAATCTTCCTGGAGCACTTTTCCCAGCTGACTGAATTAACCTTTTATCGGCTTTTGGGTTTGAACAGATGGCACTTCACTTCCCATTACCCATTCCTTTACTTGTACCATCCTTGGTTTTAGTAATAACATGTTACAACTCAGTAACATTCTGTACATAAAATGAATATTAACCAGATGCAACCCACGTTATCAAAGTGTGCAAAGTGATTACAGTACAATGAAATAGTCAAGCTTGTGCTGTTTTGAGGGGTGCTGCTTTATCGAACATTAGGAATACTTGCACACATAGCTAATATTATTTTTGTATTAATTATCTCATCTTTGTAATGTCCCAGTTTGTACCCCAGAGCTTGCCAGTGCAGATGTAGTTTGTGACTATATGCATCTCCAATGCTACTCTGTGTATAGTTGACAAGTCATGGCCAAATTCAGTACAAAATGACAACACTACCATTGTCTGACCCACTACATTGGCTCCGAATCCAGCAATGCCTTGATTTTACATTTCTCATCCTTGTTTTCAAATTCATTCATGGCCTCGCCCCTCCCTATCTCTGTAACCTACTCCAGCTGTGTACCACCAACAACAACAACTTGTATTTATGTTGCGCCTTTAACATAGTAAAACGTCCCAAGGTGCTTCACAGGAGTGTTATAAGGCAAAACAATCTGACACCGAGACAAATAAGGAGAAATTAGGGCAGATGACCAAAAGCATAGTTAAAGAGGTAGGTTTTAATGAGCGTCTTAAACCCTTCAAGATCTCTGTGCAGCTCCAATTCTGGCCTCTTGCGCAGCCCCAATGTTCTTCGCTCTACCATTGGCGCCCATACCTTCAGCTGCCTAGGCTCTAAGCTCTGGAAATCCCTCCGTAAACCTCTCCGCCTCTCTACATCTCTCTCCTCCTTTAAGATGCTCCTTAAAACCTAGCTCTGTGACCAAGCTCCTGTCCTAATATCTCCTTATGTGGCTCGGTGTCAAATTTTGTTTGATAACACTGCTGTGAAGAGCCTTGGGACATTTTACTATGTTGAAGGCACTATATAAATGCACGTTGTTGTTGACTAGTAGCTCACCATTTGCAGTTGCAGCTTTTAAACAGAAGAAAATAAGGTTATGTTTTGTGATATGAAAAGCAAGTCCAGTGCTCAGGTGGTTCACCCTCCTTGCAATATGATTACTGCACAGGTTAATGTTTTCTCATTAGGACCTGCGTATTTAGAAATAACAGCAAATTCCCAACACACTAAAAGGAGGGAACAATGATATAACAAGTTACTAAAATTCCACTGTAATTGAAACTGAAAAGACATTAAAGGAAAATGTTCGAGGGAATTATTCTGCGACTCATCTATAATTGAAATGTCAAACACAAATGCAAGCATTAGGCTGGCATTTTCACGGGTATACGGACTTAAATGACACCCTGAGAAATCTGTCAGGGATGACAGAGGGATAAGTTAAAGACTTTTCATGACCCAAAGTTACTTCAACTCCTGTGTGACAGGAAACCCTTTAGATTCCCAGCTGTATGATATAACTGCCTTCAAAGGTAAAGCTGCCTCTCTCAAAGACTCATTAAAAAATGATAATGCACTGCAACTAGGCTGGTATCTCAATTCTGTGATTTCTCAAGTCATCAAGTTCATCTCATCCTTCAAAGCACCTTCATGTAACAAGTTGAATTGCTATACTGATGCAGCTAATAGCTTGCTCAGATATGGATTCCTGGCACAGCATCAAGTAGTGTACAGGCTGAGCAGTGCATCTGTATCTGAAAATATACACAGAACTAGTCACTGAGTTCAGTGCTTAAGCCGGAAAAGGGTTTTGCAAAATAAAGTGTTATTGTTTGGAAATATGGCCAAACAACAGAGGTGTAAATCACAACTCCAGAGATTTGAGCATATAATCTAGGCTGAGAGTTCAGTTGGCGATGCCGCCCTTTGGATGAGATGTTAAACTGAGGCTCTGTCTGCCCTCTCAGCTGGACGTAAAAGATTCCATAACACCATTCAAAGAAAAACGAAGTTTGCCCCATGTCCTGGCCAACATTTATCCCTCAATAATCACCACTAAAACAGATTATCCAACCAGTTATCTCATTGCTTTTGTGGGACCTTGTGAACAATTTGAC
The DNA here is from genome assembly GCF_052327205.1 of Somniosus microcephalus. Classification (NCBI taxonomy): domain Eukaryota; kingdom Metazoa; phylum Chordata; class Chondrichthyes; order Squaliformes; family Somniosidae; genus Somniosus; species Somniosus microcephalus. Next base: position 60,199,842 of record NC_140996.1, on the reverse strand, counting down.
TGCTGTGGTTGCCTGGACTATAACAGTGACTACGACTGAGATTTTCCTTACTTTGGCGGGTCTGGGGCGGGCGATGTTGGTGGCAGGTCGCGGCCCCGCTGCTAGCTCCATCCTGCTCTGGAAAATGAATTTATGTTGATAGGGCTTGTTAAGCCCACCCAGCGCATTTCCCGCTCCAACTAGAGGAAGCAGGGCTGGTGACATCATTTGATGATGCGTCATCAGCCGGTTTCCTTAAAGGAACCAAGGCTCACTTTCCTTTGACAGTTGTGCTGTCAGTGTTCTACAGCATTGAGGTGCTGCAAAAACTAACAAGCACTGCACAGAGGTGCACGGCTGCATCCAGGCTCTCCCATGACTCCCTCCATATATGCTTATAGAGGGAGTCAGAGCATGCAGGGAGGTTCTCTTCCCTTCCGATGGGTGGAAGACACCTCCCCAGGAGACCAAAACAGCCTGGTCGCACATTAGACAGGAGGGCACAAGCAGGAATGTGGTCAGGGGGACCAGGCTGCAGTGACACAAACATTTCAATGATCTGAGCAGATGATGAAACATTAGTACAAAGCCACACTCAACCTCACCCTGCTGTGCCTCTCATCACATCCCCATCACTCTGCCTAGCCTACCCTACTCCTGCACATCTTTACTCACAGCAACTTACCTTGCACCTCCACCCATTCCTCTCTATCTACATTATCACATCCCCATCTCACTAGCCACCCCTCACACTCACCTTCAACCTACTGCAAGCATACGAACTAACAACACACAAGGGTAGGCACCTGGGTGGTTTAGCCAATGTTCATGTGAAGTTTCTGGTAATGTGTTCTCAAACATTGAAATCTATATTTTCAAGACTTTACCTTATTGGACAGATTTGTGTACACCTTTGGAAATGGATTACTGAGTTGCAGTGAATGGTGAGACATAACGGTACCCCCGCAATGGTGATGAATGCAAAAGGAATGGCTTGGTCATTGTAGGGAAGCTTTATGGTTTTGCTGTGGGGTGGTGCCAACCTGGCGCATCATGTGGCAACCAGGGTGCACAGCATAAAGTTAATTAAATCTGGCCATGATGAGGCCATCACTGGCCTCCTGAGCAGCAATGTGATTGGCTGCTGATGCCCTCTGGTAGTGTGCAGCATCAGGTGATTGCGGAGAAGGTTGGTTTTGCTAATGGAGCTGCTGGTGTGCCTGGTGCTGCTGGTGTTGGGGCTCATTGTGGTCTGATTCTGAGCACCAAGGTGAGACAGTATAAATGGCATCCATGCTGATGGAATAGGTGGCAGGTGAAGTACAGATGACATAAGCGATCTGTCAATGGTGAGAGAGGTAATGAGGTGAGACAGGATGGAGACTTGTGGAAAGACTTGAAGCCTGCTGAATCTGTTGTGGAATTGCAGTGAGGAACAGCTTGTGGCTGAGGAAAGTGATTTCGGTCAGGTGGGAGCTTTTACTGTACATATGAACCTGTCAAGTAATCAGCTGGCGCAATGGCCACTGAACTCCCACCTCAGATTGACACACGTGGTCACCGAACAGCGTGGTTCCTGTGGCCATGAAGTTAAAGTTAAAAAGTACGGTTAATGCGGAGGGTAGGGATGGCATTAAAAGGGAAATTAGAGAAGCGTGCATTAAGGGCACAGCAGTTATCATGGGTGACTTAAATCTACATATAGATTGGGCTAACCAAATTAGTAACAATACGGTGGAGCAGGAATTCCTGGAGTGTATACGGGATGGTTTCCTGGACCAATATGTTGAGGAACCAACTAGAGATCAGGCCATCTTAGACTGGGTATTATGTAATGAGAAAGGATTAATTAGCAATCTTGTTGTGCGAGGCCCCTTGGGTCGGAGCGATCATAATATGATAGAATTCTTCATTAAGATGGAGAGTGAAGTAGTTGACTCCTAGGGTCCTGAATTTAAATAAAGGGAACTATGATGGTATGAGGCGTGAGTTGGGTAGGATTGATTGGGAAATGGCACTCAAAGGGTTGACGGTGGATAGGCAATGGCAAACATTCAAAGATCGCATGGATGAACTACAGAATTTGTTCATCCCAGTTTGGCATAAAAATAAAACAAAAAAGGTGACTCAACCGTGGCTAACAAGGGAAATTAGGGATAGCATAAGATCCAAGGAGAGGACATATAAATTGGCCAGAAAAAGCAGTAAACCTGAGGATTGGGAGCAGTTTAGGATTCAACAAAGGAGGACAAAGGGATTAATTAAGAGGGCAAAAATAGTGTATGAGAGTAAGCTTGCAGGGAACATAAAAACGGACTGTAAAAGCTTTTATAGATATGTGAAGAGAAAAAGATTGGTGAAGTCAAGCGTAGGTCCCTTGCAGTCAGAATCAGGGGAATTTATAATGGGGAACAAAGAAATGGCAGACCAATTAAATACATACTTTGGTTCTGTCTTCACAAAGGAGGACACAAATAACCTCCCAGAGATGTCGGGGAACATAGGGTCTAATGAGAGGGAGGAACTGAAAGAAATCAGTATTTGTAGGGAAATGGTGTTAGGGAAATTGACGGGATTGAAGGCCGATAAATCCCCAGGGCCTGATAATCTACATCCTAGGGTGTTAAGGAAGTGGCCCTAGAAATAGTTGATGCATTGCTGGTCATCTTCCAAAATTCAATAGATGCTGGAACAGTACCCATGGATTGGAGGGTAGCTAATGTTACCCCACTATTCAAAAAAGGTGGTAGAGTGAAAACAGGGAATTATAGACCGGTAAGCCAGACATCGGTAGTGGGGAAAATGCTAGAGTCCATTATAAAAGATGTAATAGCAGAGCACTTGGGAAACAGTGACAGGATCGGACAAAGCCAACATGGTTTTACAAAAGGTAAATCGTGTTTGACTAATCTACTGGAATTTTTTGAGGATGTAACTGTTAAAATAGGTAAGGGAGAACCAGTGGATATGGTGTATTTGGACTTTCAGAAGGTTTTCAATAAGGTCCCGCATAAGAGATTAGCGTGTAAAGTTAAGGCACACGGGATTGGGGGCAAGGTATTGACTTGGATAGAGAAATGGTTGGCAGACAGAAAGCAAAGAGTTGGAATAAACGGGTCTTTTTCCGAGTGGCAGGCAGTGACTAGTGGGGTACCACAGGGATCAGTCCTAGGACCCCAGCTATTCACAATATATATTAATGATCTAGATGAGGGAACTAGATGTAAAATCTCCAAATTTGCAGATGACACAAAGCTGGGTGGGCATGTGTGCTGTGAGGAGGATGCCGAGAAACTCCAGTATGATTTGGACAGGTTGGGTAATTGGGCAGAAGCATGGCAGATGCAATATAACATGGATAAATGCGAGGTTCTCCACTTTGGTGTCAAAAACAGGAAGGCAGATTATTATCTGAATGGCAATAGATTGGGAGAAGGGGAAGTTCAACAAGACCTGGGTGTCCTTGTGCACCAGTCCCTGAAGGTAAGCATGCAGGTGCAGCAGGCAGTTAAGAAGGCAAATGGTATGTTGGCCTTCGTAGCGAGAGGGTTCGAGTACAGGAACAAGCATGTCTTGCTGCAGTTGTACAGGGCCTTGGTGAGACCACATCTTGAGTATTGTGTGAAGTTTTGGTTACCTTATCTGAGGAAGGATGTTCTTGCCATGGAGGGAGTGCAGCGCAGAATCACCAGGCTGATACCTGGGATGGCAGGAATGACATATGAGGAGAGATTGGGTCGATTGGGCTTATACTCGCTGGAGTTTAGAAGAATGAGAGGGGATCTCATTGAAACTTATAAAATTCTAACAGGACTAGACAGACTAGATGCAGGAAGGATGTTCCCAATGGCTGGGGAGTCCAGAACCAGGGTCCCAGTCTAAGGATAAGGGGTAAGCCATTTAGGACAGAGATGAGGAGGAATTTATTCACCCAGAGAGTGGTGAACCTGTGGAATTCTCTACCACAGAAGGCAGTAGAGGCCAATTCATTAAATATATTCAAGAAGGAGTTAGATATATTTCTTAAGGCTAAAGGGATCAAGGGATATGGAGAGAAGGCAGGGACAGGGTACTGAATTTGGATGATCAGCCATGATCTCATTGAATGGCGGAGCAGGCTCGAGGGGCCAAATGGCCTACTCCTGCTCCTATGTTTCTATGTTAAAAAGCCTGTTAAAAGGTCTGGTAAGTGACATGAATCAACTGAGCGGCCTGCGGGTGGCGCTGTCCAGGGAGAGTATAAATAGTTGGGCACGAGCCCAGCTTGCGCAGGACATTCTTAGCAGGAACTAGTGCAGGACACTAGACCTCCATGTTGTAAAACAGTTGATTAAAGCTTTGTTTAACGCTTAAACCAAGTGCCTAGTAGTTTTTTTATGTCAGTAAGTACATTATAATTAGTTTAGTTGGGTCACCCGTCGCTGTCTGTCAGGTCTGCTCAGCGCCGACAGACCCGACATTGGGAAAGGCGCGTTGTGGCATGTTGACAGCGGGTTCCCGTAAAAAAAAATACTTTCCCACCCGGCCCACCACCGATACCCCAGAAAATTCCTGCCTATATTTCAAAAGTACTTCATTGGCTGTCCATTGATGTCCATTGATACTAGCTTTAATTGGAATATAGAACTCACTGTAAAGAAAATGTATTGAAATGCTGTAAACCAGTTTCAAGGTAATTCTGATTGCATTTTCACACAGACTGGTGCTGCTTTACATTCATCCAGAAAGTCGGAATCAGTTTCTATTTCATAGTTACTGCATGGACATAAAAGTAATTGCGTGGACCATTCATTGAATGGTAAGAGGAGAATACTGGATAATTTGGTTCTTAATCTGCAGCCAAGGCTTCTTCGACAGCACCTCCAAAACATAGAAACATAGAAACATAGAGATAGGAACAGGAGTAGGCCATTCGGCCCTTCGAGCCTGCTCCGCCATTCAATGAGATCATGGCTGATCTTCGTCTGAGATCTTAGCTGATCTTACCAGTTCAGTACCCCGTCCCCGCCTTTTCTCCGTAACCCTTAATCCCCTTAGCCTTCAGAAATATATCCAATTCTCTCTTGAAAATATTTATTGAATTAGCCTTCACAGCCCTCTGTGGCAGGGAATTCCACAGGCTCACCACTCTTTGAGTGAAGAAATTCTTCCTCATCTCTGTTTTAAATGATTTGCCCGCTATTTTTAGACTGTGGCCCCTGGTTCTGTGCTCCCCTGCCATTGGAAACATTCTCTCTGAATTCAGCCTGTCCAGGCCTGCCATAATTTTATATGTTTCGATGAGATCCCCTCTCAATCTTCTAAACTCCAGTGAGTACAAGCCCAAACTATTCAATCTCTCCTCGTAGGTCATTCCCGCCATTCCAGGTATCAGCCTGGTGAATCGCCGCTGCACTCTTTCCATGGCAAGAACATCCTTCCGCAGATGGGGCGACCAAAACTGTACACAATACTCCAGATGCGGTCTCACCAGCACCTTGTACAGCTGTAGTAAGGTATCCCTATTCCTATACTCGAACCCCCTTGATATGAAGGCCAACATACCATTTGCCTTCTTAATCGCCTGTTGCACCTGCATGCTCTCCTTCAGTGACTGGTGCACAAGAACACCCAGGTCCCTCTGCACTTCCCCATCTCCCAATCTATTGCCATTTAGATAATAATCCACCCTCCTGTTTTTACCCCCAAAGTGGATAACCTCGCATTTATCCACATTATAGTGCATCTGCCACGTATCCGCCCATTCCCCCAACCTGTCCAAATCGCACTGTAGCCTCCTGACATCCTCATCAGAGCCCACCCCTCCTCCTAGTTTAGTGTCGTCAGCGAATTTGGAAATATTGCATCCAATTCCCTGATCCAGATCATTTATATATATTGTGAACAGCTGGGGTCCCAGGACAGATCCTTGCGGCACCCCGCTGGTCACTGCCTGCCACTCCGAAAACGAGCCGTTTATTCCAACTCTCTGTTTTCTATCCGCCAGCCAGTTCTCTATCCACGTTAATACTTTGCCCCCAATCCCATGAGCCTTAATTTTGCATGATAATCTTTTGTGTGGAACCTTATCGAAGGCTTTCTGGAAGTCAAGGTACACCACATCCACTGGCTCTCCCCCATCTATTTTACCAGTTACTTCCTCAAAAAATTCCAGCAGATTAGTCAAACACGATTTACCCTTTGTAAATCCATGTTGACTCTGTCCGATCCTTTCCCCATTTGTCAAGTGCTCCGCTATTTTATCCTTAATAATGGACTCTAGCATTTTGCCCACAACCGATGTAAGGCTTACTGGTCTATAATTCCCTGCTTTCTCTCTACCCCCCTTTTTAAATATTGGGGTAACATTAGCTACCCTCCAATCCACGGGTACTGTTCCCGAGTCAATGGAGTTCCGGAAGATGATCCTTAGAGCATCTGCTATCTCCAGGGCCACCTCCTTAAGTACCCTAGGATGTAGTTTATCAGGCCCCGGGGATTTGTCGGCCTTCAGTCCCCTCAACTTACCCAACACCATATCCCTAGAGATGCTAATTTCTGTCAGCTCCTCCCTCTCATTAGTCCCTATGTTTGCCGATATTCCTGGGAGGTTATTTGTGTCCTCCTTTGTGAATACAGAACCAAAGTATGAGTTTAATTGGTCTGCCATTTCCTTATTCTCCATTATATATTCTCCCGAATCGGACTGCAAGGGACCGACTTGGGATTTTACCAGTCTTTTCCTCCTGATATACCGATAAAAGCTTTTGCAGTCTGTCTTTATGTTTGCTGCAAGTTTACTTTCGTATTCTATTTTCCCCTTCCTGATTAATCCCTTTGTCCTCTTTTGCTGTATCCTGTACTGCCCCCAATCTTCCGGTCTGGTGCTTTTTTTTGCCAGTTGATATGCCCTTTTTTTTGATTTTATGCTGTCCCTAATTTCCCTCGTTATCCACGGTTGAGCCACCTTTTTAGGTTTATTTTTATGCCAAACCGGTATAAACATGTTCTGGAATTCTTCCATTCTATCTTTGAATGCTTGCCATTGTCTATCCACTGTCAATCCCCCCAGAAACACCACCTAATCAATCTTACCCAATTCCCGTCTCATACCCTCGTAATTCCCTTTATTTAAGTTCTGGACCTTAGTCTCTGATTCAATTTCCTCACTCTCCATCTCGACTGAGAGCTCGATCATATTATGATCGCTCTGACCCAAGGGGCCTCGTACAAGAAGATTGTTGATAAGTCCCTTCTCATTGCACAATACCCAGTCTAAAATGGCCTGATCTCGAGTCGGCTCCTCGACATATTGGTCCAGATAACCGTCCCGAAAACATTCCAGGAATTCCTCCTCCTCAGAATTTTTACTAATTTGGGTAGTCCAATCAATATGTAAATTAAAGTCACCCATGATGACAGCTGTGCTCTTATCGCACGCTTCTCTAATTTCCCTTTTTATGCCTTCCCTCACCTCCATATTACTATTTGGAGGCCTATATATCACACCCACTAACGTTTTCCTCCCCTTGCTATTTCTCATTTCTACCCATACAGATTCCGTTTCATCCGAGTTAATATCCTTCCTTTCCATTGCATTAATCCCCTCCTTTACCAGCAATGCTACCCCACCTCCCCTACCTTTTTGCCGATCCTTCCTAAAAACCCGTGACCTCTATCACCTAGAAGGACAAGGGTAGCAGGCACATGGGAACACCATCACCTCCAAGTTCCCCTCCAAGTTACACACCATCCTGACTTGGAAATATATCGCCACTGGGTCAAAATCCTGGAACTCCCTCCCTAACAGCAGCGTGGGAGTACCTTCACCACATGGACTGCAGCGGTTTAAGAAGGCGGCTCACCACCACCTTCTCAAGGGCAATTAGAGATGGGCAATAAATGCTGGCCTTGCCAGTGATGCCCACATCCTGGAAACGAATAAAAAAAGGAAACCATAAAAGCTTTCCTTCAACCCTATTTTGTGTTAGTTTCCTGTTAATATTCTTGGCAAAACTGCAATTAGAAAGTGGGATGTTCCTTTAAATAAGTGAAGCCATACATTATTTTAATATTTAACTGAGCCTTTTTTTTTATGCACATTTTTAATTAACTTTGTGCTCATCCAGGCGAAGGATGTTAGCATTGAGGAACAGACACTCGTCGTTAGCAACTCGTACTTCTGGGGAAGGTACTTCACAAGCCAGAGGCAGAGAAAAGCTCCCAGTGCATCTTTTAAAGGAAAACTGGATTCATATTTTAAAAGCAGAGGAAAATACAAAGCTGTGGGAAGAGAGTAAAGTGCTGTTACTGGCGCAATCGGCAGAATGGCACCTTTCCTGTTATAAACCTCTTTGATTCTTCTCTGCCTTCATACTGTAAATCAACCCCAACCTCAGGAGACTATCCCCTACTGTGGCAGTGTAAACTTTTCAATTTTCCATGATAGCTATCCTTACTGTCCCTCTGACTGAGATTACCAGTTTAGTATCAGGTTATGAGCAGTTTTGTGCTGTGAATTTACACCTAGCAACTGGGTTGAGACTAATTAAACTCATTCTACATAAGAACCTTACAGCCAGCAGGCAAAGGAAACATTGGGGTCGATTTTCGTGGAGCCGTCAGGCGGGGTTTCAGGCATGTGGGGGGGGGGGGAAATCCCGAATTCGGGGGTCCAGACACCATCCCGCCCAAAACCCCGCTCCACGCAACTTTCAGAGGCGGCGGGTACCCACCCCGCACTGGGACCCGCCGAAACCAGGCGGGAAGGGATTAGTGCCAATTAACAGGCAGATTTTAGCCTAATCCCTATTTTGAGGGGTTTCGTGTGGGATTCCCGACGGCTCCAAACCACGCCAGGTTAGAGTAGGCGGGCCGTCGGGTTGAAGGAGTTGGAGGGGTCACGATGTCGGTGTTCAGGTGAGTGATGGGTGCATGAGTGTAAAGGTAAGTGTGTTTGGTGTGTCTAAAGTGTGTAAAGAACTTTTACTTACCTGTACTTACCTTAACAGCCTTTCTTCCTGTAGCCGTCGGGAGCCCATCACTCAGCCGGAAGTTAAAGCTGAACGGCTGCGATCTGTGAAAAGTGACAGCCTTCAGCTTTGAATGCCGTTGTGAGTTCTAACTGAGTCTGTGCAGAAGGACTCATGTTAGAACTCAGGCTGTCAGTGTTTCACAGCTTCAAACAGCTGTGAAACACTGATATTTCATCTATCAAGAACTCTTGGCAGATGAAATTGCAGTCTGTGACGTCACCTGTTGCCGGGTGGCCCTTAATTGGCCTGCTGAGCCCGCTGGGCGGGTTCAACAAGGTCAATCAAGGGAAAATTGCGCGGATTGGCCGGACGTCGAAGTAGGCGGGTCTAAAACCCGAAAGTTGTAGTCCCGCCATCTTCCCGACAGCTTCAGGAAAATCGACCCCACTCATTCCATCATTTTGGATTGAACTTGAGTCCAAACCGTGGTGATGAAAGAACAATGCAAAGCCATGCTATCACTGTTTCCCCCAGTGAGAATTATTTAACAGGTAAAATAAAAACAAAATCAGTACAAAATGAAATGGTTGATTCTTTCATATTTCCATAGACTATGCTAAATCTGTTGTGTATGTACCTTTAAGAGAATAACTGGTCTCAGACTGCAGTACCGGCAGTGACCACCCCTGTATAAAAGGCGCTAGTGAGCCTCTGTGTTTTTAGTTTCACTATTGACTTCCACCAGTAAAGACTTATTTTGTTCACTCCTGCTGTCCGTGTCTCAATTATTCACGGACGTAACACTGGCGACGAGGAAGAAACTAACTTGCCTGCAACTCGGCAGCACCTCAGACGACGTTATTGAAGGTCGAAGCTAGAAGACAGAAAAAATAAATAAATAAAAAATAAAATCCAAAGAAACTCAAGAAACGGGCGTCGACCGTGGGCAACCGCCCTCCAAATCGTCGGATTGAAAACTTGCAGGAGAGACTGTCCAGAGCCAGGCTTGGTTCCTCGGTCTGTGGTTTCCCAGCTAATCGGGCTGGTGGCAGGTAGTGCACTGATCCTTCCTGGGCTGCGGCGGGCTAGAACTCGATCGGGTGGCTTTTCAACGGGGCTGGGCAGTGAGTCAGGAAGCAAAGAGAGAGAGAGAGGGTGGAGCACGCAGGGCGCGGCCGGTGCTTCGAAGCCAGGCAGCGTTCGGACCTAAGAAGAGGGAGGGAAGTGTCCCAGAGGGTCCGCTCCACGACGGGAAAATAATAAAAGAAAAAAAATCAATATTAAACGCGCAAGAAACCATGGAAAGCAGCGCTAACAACAGCGGGGAAGAAGGCAAAGCACAGGAGGCGCCATTTTGTTAAATCGGGGAAGAAGGCAAAGCGCGGGAGGCGCCATTTTAGATTTGCAAGATGCCGAAGACTGGCTGTATCACTGCTTTTGATAATACAAGAGAGGACTGGACCACGTATGTGGAAAGAGTCGAGGTATATTTCGAGGGAAACGAAATAGCGGAGGGGAAAAAGGCATCAATATTGCTAAACTTAATGGGCGCTAGAACGTACGGCCTATTGCGGGACCTGATTACTCCAGCCAAACCGAAGGCAAAGAGTTTTAACGAAATTGTTGCTGTCCTACAGGAACACTTAAACCCTGCACCGCTGTTGATAGCAGAAAGATTTAAATTCTACAGGAGAACTCAGCACAAAGATGAGAGCAATGCTGAGTATCTTACGGAACTACGCAAACTATCAAAGCACTGCCAGTTCGGAGCAGGACTGGCAGATACCCTACGGGACAAATTTGTCTGTGGACTCCTGAGTGAAGGAACACAGAAGAAGTTTCTCTCAGAGAAAGAGCTGACGCTAGATAAGGCTTTCAGCGTGGCAGTATTGTATGAAGCAGCAGCCAGGGGAGCTGCAGAAATTCAACAAAAACCACAGGAATACGGCACCCACGAAATGACACGGGGATTTGCAAAATGTTATCGCTGCGGCAGAACTAACCATGACCAGAAGGACTGCTGGTCCAAAGACAAAATATGCAGGCAATGCGGGAAGATGGGACACATTGCACGAGTTTGCAGGTCTGGGAAGAAGACCAGCGACAACAAAAAGGCTACTAAGGAACCGTACAAGAAAGTACAAAAGATGACGGACAGTAGTTCCGAAGACCAGATGAGCGATAGTGAATCCGGGAACAGGAGACTAAGCTGCCTCAAACTTCACAATGTAATCGCAAAAGAGGATCACCGAACCATTTGGGTCACCCTCACGATAGCAGGGTCCCAAGTTAAAATGGAATTGGATACAGGATCAGCGCTAACCGTCATGAATCGACGAGACTACGAGCGGCTATTTTCACACATACCCTTGAGAGAGACATCCATCGTCTTGACGACGTATACGGGGCAAAAAGTATACCCCAGAGGAAAAATAAGGGTGCCTGTCGAACACAACAGCAAGAAAATACGGAAATTGTATCTCTACATACTGCCAAATGGTGGACCACCGTTACTGGGACAGGAATGGATCAGGAAGATAAACTTAGATTGGCACTCCATTCATGCAATGACGGTGGACGGTAAAAAAGATGAAGAGGTCACTCCTGGACGATTGTCAACAATCTTAGCTAATGCCAAAGAGGTATTTCAACAAGAACTGGGCACGCTTAAAGGCGTAACCACCTTGATAAAAATAGAAGAGAATGCAGTTCCCAAGTTTTTCAAAGCAAGACCGGTACCATATGCAATTCGCCCAGCCGTCGAGGCAGAGCTGGAGAATCTGGAGAAGGCGGGCATGTTATCTAAGGTCGACTGGAGCGAGTGGGCGACACCCATCGTTCCTGTCATGAAGAAAACGTTAAGCAATAAATCCGGGGAGCCAAGGAAGATTCGCATCTGTGGGGATTTCAAGGTGACGGTGAACCCAATCCTTCACACAGTACAATATCCTCTTCCAAGGATAGAAGACATCTTCGCCTCACTGTCTGGAGGGAAGCGTTTTACAAAAATTGACCTAGCACAAGCATATTTGCAGATGGAGGTTGAAGAGTCCTCTAGGAAGTATCTCACGATAAACACTCACAAAGGTCTTTACCAGTATCATCGATTGGTATTCGGAGTAGCATCGGCTCCGGCGATATGGCAAAGAGCGATGGAACAAGTCCTGCAAGGGATTCCGGGGACTCAGTGTTACTTGGACGACATCCTTGTAACAGGTGAAGATGACAGTGAACACCTTAACAACCTAGAACAGGTGCTCACTAGACTACGGGAACATGGGCTGCGAGCCAACCGCCCCAAGTGCGAATTTTTTAAGAAACAGATATCGTATTGTGGCCACGTGATTGATGAAGAGGAGTTACATAAGTCCCCTGACAAAATTGAAGCGGTTGTTAAGGCCCCAGCGCCTGAAAATGTGTCGCAACTGAGGCCATTCCTCAGATTGGTGAATTACTATCATAAGTTTTTGCCGAATTTGTCGACAATTCTGCACCCGCTGAACGCCCTGCTACGAACGGGGGTAGCATGGAAATGGAACGATGATTGTAAGCGTGCTTTTCAGAAGAGTAAGGACGTAATCACTTCAAGGGAAGTATTGGCTCACTACAACCCAGCACTGCCAATCAGGCTGGCGTGTGATGCATCTCCCTACGGCATTGGGGCGGTACTGTCACATAAATTCCTTGATGGTTTAGAGAGGCCGATAGCTTTTGCGTCACGCTCGTTAACTTCTGCCGAGCGTAACTACGCCCAGATTGACAGAGAGGCCCTCAGCCTAGTGTGGGGGGTGAAGAAGTTCAATCACTACCTGCACGGTCAAAAATTTACTCTACTAACCGATCATCAACCTCTTGTCTCCATTTTCAACCCTCAGAAGGGCGTACCGATAATGACAGCACAACGGCTGCAGAGATGGTCCCTTTTCCTAGGGGCACACCAATATGACATCGAGTACAAAGGAACTAAACAGCATGGAAATGCTGATGGATTGTCACGTCTACCGTTGCCGACGGTGGAAGAAGAAGACCTTGCAGTGGATCCAATGGAGTTATTCCACTCGACCATAGTCGAATGTCTCCCTGTGACGAATGCAAACATAGAAAAGGAAACACGGAATGACCCGACACTATCACGGGTCTATGATTTAACGGTGAAGGGATGGCCAGCACATGGCGAACCACTGCTGCCAGCATTCTCGCCGAGAAGAGAACAGCTGTCAGTGTGCAGAGGAACCTTGATGTGTGGATCCAGAGTAGTAATTCCACCTAAGTTGACGGATAGAGTGCTCAATGAGCTTCATGAGGGTCATCTGGGTGGGGTAAAAATGAAGAACTTAGCCAGAGCGTTTGTGTGGTGGCCAGGAATCGATAGAGAAATCGAAGAGATGACCAAGAGCTGTGCAGGATGCCAGAAGGTCCAAAACGCCCCACCACAAGCTCCTCTGCATCCATGGGAGTGGCCCTCATCTCCATGGCAAAGGGTGCACGTTGATTTTGCTGGTCCCTTCATGGACTCGATGTTTTTAATTGCGGTGGATGCACATTCAAAGTGGCCAGAGGTAATAAAAATGTCCTCAACCACCACAGAAAAAACTATCACAGTTTTACGAACCATATTCGCCAGGAATGGGCTGCCTGAACAGATTTGCTCTGACAATGGACCACAGTTTGTGTCTGAAGAGTTCCGGAGGTTCTTAAAGAACAATGGTGTTAAGCATTACACATCTGCCCCATATCATCCATCCACTAATGGATTGGCCGAGAGGTTTGTCCAAACATTCAAGAAGGCTATCAAGGCAATGTGTAATGAAGATATACCCCTACAACACAAGGTGGACAACTTCTTGTTTGCCTACCGGAATGCGACACATGCGGTTACCAACCAAACTCCAGCCATGATGTTCTTCAATCGAAGACTACGATGCCGCTTGGATTTGGTTAAGCCAAACGTCCGAAGAGATGTGGAGAACAGGCAGTTTCAGAATATGAATGAAAGGCCGACCAGGAGTTTTAAGATAGGTCAACCAGTTTTGGCCCGGGACTACCGCACTGAGAAATGGCAGCCAGGAACGATTTGTACACGACAAGGACCTCTCATGCATACCGTGGATGTTGGGGAGAGCATTGTAAGACGCCATGCTGACCAGATTCTAGAGTCACTGGAAAACGTCAACTCCACACCACGATCTGATGGGATTAGATTAGACAGGGCTTGATGGCCGGCGCGGACACGATGGGCCGAAGGGCCTCTATCCGTGCTGTATAACTCTATGACTCTATGACTCTATGACCTGGTAATGAAATCGACGTTCCAATTGCAGCTACCGCAGAACCGGTAATATTGGAAGCAGATGAACCAAACAACGACATTGATCCCGACTCAACATTGCCAGAAGAACCTGATACCCCAAAGAGGCGTTATCCAGACAGAATCAGGAAGCCTCCTCAAAGACTGAACTTATAATTGCTTAAACTTAACCAATGTATCTAGCAACAGTAATTGTGATTGTAACTAGTTATCATTTAGTTGTTAAATGAATGTTATGTACTGTTTATCTAAAAGGGGAGGAATTGTTGTGTATGTACCTTTAAGAGAATAACTGGTCTCAGACTGCAGTACCGGCAGTGACCACCCCTGTATAAAAGGCGCTAGTGAGCCTCTGTGTTTTTAGCTTCACTATTGACTTCCACCAGTAAAGACTTATTTTGTTCACTCCTGCTGTCCGTGTCTCAATTATTCACGGACGTAACAAAATCTAACTGAATTATGATCACTATCACCAAAATGCTCTCCCACTGATACCCCTTCCACTTGCCCAGCTTCATTCCCTAAAATTAAGTCCAGAACTGCCCCCTCTCTTGTTGGGCTTGTTATGCACTGGCTAAAAAAGTTCTTCTCAGGTATCAATGGACTGGTCAGGTGGGCAGAAAAGTGGCAAATGGAATTCAATCCAGAGAAATATGGGGTAATGCATTTGGGGAAGGCTAACAAGGCAAGGGAATACACAATAAACGGTAGGATACTGAGAAATCTAGAGGAACAGAGAGACCTTGATGTGCATGTCCCCAGATCCCTGAAGGTAGCACAGGTAGATAAGGTGGTTAAGAAGGCATACAGGATACTTTCCTTTATTAGCCGAGGGATAGAATATAAAAGCAGTGAGGTTATGCTAGAACTGTACAAAACACTGGTTAGGCCACAGCTTACAGTTCTGCTCACATTACAGGAAAGATGTGATTGCACTACAAAGGGTTTAGAGGCGATTTACAAGAATGTTGCCAGGCCTGGAGAATTTTAGCTATGAGGAAAGATTGGATAGGCTGGGATTGTTTTCTTTGGAACAGAGGAGGCTGAGGAGAAATTTAATTGAGGTGTATAAAATTATGAGGGGCCTACAAAGAGTGCATAGAAAGCACCTATTTCCTTTAGGGGAGAGATCAATAACCAGGGGGCATAGATTTAAAGTAATTGGTATAAGAATTAGAGGGGAGTTGAGAAATGTTTTCACCCAGAGGATGGTGGGGGTCTGAAACGCACTGCCTGACAGTGTGGTAGGGGCAGAAACCCTCATCACATTTTAAAAATACTTGGATATGCACTTGAAGTGCCGTAACCTGCAAGGCTACGGACCAAGAGCTGGAAAGTGGGATTAGGCTGGATAGCTCTTTTTCGACCGGCGCAGACATAATGGGCCGAATGGCCTCCTTCTGTGCCGTAACTTTCTATGCTTCTATATTTCACATTTATTTATAGAGGTTTTTGGCTTTCCAAAGTTTCCTTGCAAATGCTGGCTCTTGAAATGTCTTCTTTTGAGCATAAAGCTTAAAACTAAGGTATTCACAAATCTGACAGAGTGTAATTGTAACACAAACGCAAAATACTGTGGATGCTGGAAATCTGAAATAAAAGCAGAAAATGCTGGTCAGGCAGCAGCTGTGGAGAGAGAAACAAAGTTAACATTTCAGGTCGCTGACCTATCATCAGTAACATGTTAGGCTAACATGAGGCTTTTTAAGAATGCAAGACATTTGATGTTCCCCATCGCTAACATCCTTCGCTTGGATGAGCACAAAGTTAATTAAATATACATAAAAAAAAGACTTATGTATCTCTGCCCATCACTGCTCATTTTTTAAACATTCAGAGAAGTCATTGTTACAAAACCTTGTTGAATTTCTCTTTCTGCAACAGATTGACTGTGAGAGCAGCACCTTGACATCTAATACAAGGATCTGGTATATGTTGACTCCCTATGAAATTATGAAGCAAAAATGACTCATCTTGACAACTTGAACAGCTGCTTGCAACATGACTGCTAGTGCTTTGACACCATCACATCCGTAACAGGCAACAACTGACAAGGCTCACTTCCTCTCTGATTTCTTTGATTATAATACCTTGAATGTGCTTGGAGGGGCTCATTCTGCTGTGTGAATAGTCTATATAGCAAAACCCACAAGAAATTAATGGTTGTCAAAAGGTCATGTTTAAGGAGATTGAGGTCCAATTATTTCCCACCTCGAAGCGTTTTCAATATTAGACACAGTGGCAGAAAGGAATAACTGGTATTTATAAAATTGAGTAAGCTGCAGGTGAACATCAGCTTTGATAAGATTATTGACTTCACATAACATCGCTGGCATCAATGCTATTTGTTTTTAAATGAAATATAACCTTTATACATCCCAGGTTTCTAGAGAGACGTTTAAATTTGAATTAGATAAAATATATGAAGAAAATACAGGATCACTTCAGTCAGCAACGTAGGAGTGAACATTCACAATAGCCAATCTCTCCAATTTCACTTATAATGACCATAATGAGAATGTAACCTGGTGGCTGATGGCTCAATACTCGGATGATTACCAATTCTAATCTCACAGCGGCTGCTGATCAAATGGCACTCCACACCCTAATTAAAATCTGCCTGGGGTCAACATCCCATTTAGTTCAAAGTCAGATAACCTGTTTTTAGCCCTTAAATTTACATTTGTCTAAACTATGGAGGTTTCAGGTGCAATATTGACCAAATCTGCTCCACTTCCTGGCTATAAGATTAGCATTACTGAAAGTTGGTAAGTCACCTGGTCAAGATGGAATGCAATCTAGGTTGCGGAAAGAAGCAAAGGCATATGTAGCAGAGGCATTGGTCACAATCTTTCAATCCTCATTGGACTCTAATGTTATACCATTATTCAAGAAAGGAGAGAGTGATAAAGCAGGAAACAATGGGCCAAGTCAGCCTAACATCGGTGGTGGGGAAGTTACTGGAAACCATTATCAGGGGCAAAATACAGGAAACTCTTTGGTATCCGGCACCGACAGGACCAGGATGGTGCCGATTGATTAAAAATTCCGGATGACGCAGAGCGTTATCTACCGAGGCTATTTTTAACAAACAAAAATTTAAAAAATCAAGAAATGTGCAGTATACAGTAATTGGGTACTCACCTACAGAATGTTGTGTTAAATGGATGGTGGAAGATGCTTGATTAAGTACAGTACTGCCAGTTGAGGGTAATCCATAACTCTTTAATCAGAAGAGACTACCGGCAGCGCAGGAGACACACAGAAAAATGGCGGATCGGAAGAGACTACTGGCAGCGTGGGACAGTCAGACTCCTGTTATTGAGGTGTTCGGACTTCTGACAGCGCCAAGAAGCCGAGTAGTGGCAGTTTGGAGAACTACCCCCACTGACTAACTCGGCCACCGCGGGAGACTCGGACTCGGACTCGGCAACATTTCCGGTTATTGAGGTGTTGTTTTCAGAGTATGAATTTTGCTGGTTAAGAGAGAATTCCGGATATTTAGGTGCCGTTTAAACGAGAGTTTCCTGTAAACATTCATTTCGAAAGACATGGGTTAATCAAGGAGAGCCAGCATAGATTTGTTAAAGGCAAATCGTGTCTGACTGACTTGATTGAATTCTTTGATGAGGTAACAGAGAAAGTTGATCAAGGTAGTGCAGGAGATGTGTATATAGGGACTTTTGGAAGACATTCAACATGTAGGCTTGTTAAGAACATGAAAGCCCATGGAATTAAGGGGAAAGTGGCGGTATGGATACAGAATTGGCTCATAGACAGGGTGGTCATGTTTTTCAGACTAGGTATGGTTTCATTACTCTTTTCAATTTTTATAAAACAACCAGACTCTGATGTAGGGAGTAGCATTATAAAGTTTGCAGATGATACGAAACTTGGCAAAGTAGTAGATAGTGATGAGGATAGTTGCAGATATCAGGATGACATAGACAAGGTAGCGAAATGGGCAGGCAGTAATGCACACTCTTGCGAATTAATCGCGAGACACGCGATTTTTAATGAAAATTGACCTTAACTCATGATCACGCGGTTTAACTGTGAAAAGTCATGGGCCTAGAAATTCAGTTGTTAGCGCCAGCCGCTAGTGCCTTAGGAGGAGGAGAAGTGGGGCGCTAAGCGGCTAGCGCCCGGGCGCGGCGCGATCTGCGCCTCTTGCGAACTTCACTTAAGATTTAGCGGCAGCGCAAAACCGCAGTGCCCGCTCAGCTGCGTGCGCAGATTGTGACATCATTTCATGGTGCAACGCCCTTGGTGCGCCCCGAACCGGAACTTCAGTGGCGCCGCCCTTCTTTGCGCCTGGCGCCCCCAGCGACTGGTAGAGGGGAATGGTTCCCAGTCACTGCGGGGCGCTATTTAAAGGGGACTCCTCCTGCATTATAAGTGGCAGCCATTTTGTGCCAATCCTCCTGTGTGAGAGACGGATATTTGGAGAGAGAAAAAGGCAGAGAGCTTTCTGCTTTTACTCAGCGCTCACACAGGTACTTCTGGCTTCAGGCCAGAGCTTTGCACTTGGATTTCACTTTCAGTGCCATAGCCTTGAGTCGCCACATATAATGGGGGCTGCAATGGGTGGAAACGTTGGCATTCTGCATTGCATTCAAAGGGATCAGAGACGCCATGAGAGAGTGCCAGTCATGGCCAGATGGAGAAGGGCCAACAGGCGTCGGCACAGGAGGCCTTACCCACCCAGGGTATACCGCCAGCAGTTCTCATATCTGAACATGTCTGAGGAGCAGTGTGTTCGGAGGCTGCGATTCAGAAGGGAGGTGGTCACTGAGATCTGCCACCTGATTCGCAGAGATCTGCAGCCACAGCTGAGGAGCAGGATGTCTCTGTCGGTGGCAGTGGCACTCAACTTCTATGCCACCGGCTCCTTCCAATCCGCTACTGGGGACATTGCCAACATCTCCCAGTTCGTGGTACATTGCTGCATCCGCCAGGTGAACAATGCCCTTTTCAGAAGGAGACGTCAGTACATCTCCTTCCCCATGACCCTGGACAAGCAGCGAGAGCGTGCAATGGGGTTTGGAAGAATAGCGGGCTTCCCCATGGTCCAGGGCGTAGAACTGATGAACCAGCAATGGTCAGGCCTTGCCTCAGGGCTGCGGTGTGCAGGGCATGGCAGCCAAACAAGTCGCCCCTTCCCCTTTAAAAGCTGACCGGCGCCAGCGTGTCTGCCTTCATTCAGAAACTCACCGCACCTGCGCTGCGCCCGCCCTTGGTGTTAGCGCCTCGGCACGCCGGCTTAGCGCCTTATGATAGTCGTGCATCGCCTGCTTTAGTGCAGCAGCAACCTCTTGGGGCGATGCAACTGAATATCGGCGAAGGTGGTGCTAAATTGCGCCGGGCACAAAATTTAGCGAACGCCCGGCTGTAGCGCCCCAAACGTGGCTATACTGAATTTCTAGGCCATGATTTTTTCCCCTACTCTATTAATCTTTGTTATGCCTCTTGGTAATTGGCTGCTCTGGGACACATGGGTTTGGTCAGGCCAATCAGCTGTAAGATCCCTTGATTGGTTCCCTCTGCTGTCAATCACAAAGTGAAGTGACATGAAGCAGCCAATGGAAAAGCAAGAAAGGCAGTGCCTCTTGCTCAATACCTCCTCTCTGGTGAAGAAGGCCCAGCAGCGCCTATATTTCCTAAGGAGGCTGAAGGGATGTAACCTGTCACCCCTGATCCTCTCTAACTTTTACCACTGCACAATAGAGAGCATCCTGACAAACTGTATCACAGTATGGTATGGCAGCTGTAGCTACTATGACCGGAAAGCCCTGCAGCGGGTAGTCAAAACTGCCCAACGCATTACCGGCACCCGGCTACCGACCATAGAGCACATATACCAGAAATGCTGTTTACGGAGGTCACGGTCCATCATCAAAGACCCTACCCACCCCAGCCACAGTCTGTTCGCCCTCCTGCCATCTGGGAGATGCTACAGATGCATTCGCACCCGTACGACCAGATTTAGGAACAGCGGCCTAGAAATTCACTTGCGTTTGCGCCCAATTAGGGGCGAAAGAGTGGGTTGCGCCGGAAGTTGCGTCGCGCCCGAAATTAGGTGGGCCCTAACATCGGCGTTAGCCGGTAGCGCTGCGCCGGCACCGATGACGTCATCGGTGTGCGCAGTGCCCCGGTACCGCCCGAAACCACGCCGATCCCCATCTTCAGTAACGGCCGCCTCATCCGTGGCGGCCGCTAACAACATCGGGAGAACGGGTCCTTACTGCAGCCTTAGCGGCGCAAGTTAAGGTGGAGGTGCGGGGCGGCCGCTTTTTCGGCGGCCGCCTGCCCGCACCTCCTTCCACGGCCTCCTCCACCCCCCCCCGCGGTATTGCCGGCTGGTTTCCGTGGAGCCCGGCACTTCTCCGTTGTGCCGGGCTCTTTTGCCGGCACTTGCAATCGGGGCTCCGGCCGTTGCAGGCACCTCCCCCTTAAGAGAAGGGGGAGGCCTGCAGTACAGCAGCCTGCCGCACCGCATCGGGTGGCGCAGCGGGACCGGCAGCGCTGAAATTCACTTTCAGCGCCCCAAGCGGGGCGGCCAAACCCTGGAACAGCGCCCGGTTCCGCTTTGGGGCGCTGAAAGTGAATTTGGGGCGGGCACAACTGGCTCCGCGGCGGGCGCAAAATTTACGGCGCAAACGAGCTGGCGGGGCCATACCCAATTTCTAGGCCAGCTTCTTTCCCAGGGCTGTCATCCTATTGAACTCCACAAATAAACTCTAAAGCCTGCACATCTGCCAATGCACTTTATTATGGTTATGTTTATGTTAATGTATTACAAGCCAAATGTATGTTGAATGTTTAAATGTCTTAATCTAAATGTACACTCTCGGGAGCCGCAAGCCTACATTTTGTTGTACTGCACTTGTGCACTAACAATGACAATAAAAGTTGATTTTGATTTGATTTGATTTTTTGAAGCTGAGTTTCTCCTTGCCCCGGGTCGAACTATGTGTGTTGTGAAGGTGCTGTGCACAAATATGTGATAACATTGTGGCCAGGATTACACGGTTACTGTTTTTCATGCTTTCTCTTAAACTAGCTCTGTAGTAGTTGTAGAGGCTAATAAGAATGAGATCAGTCTCTGAGTGCTAAGACAAGCAGGAATCCATGTCCCTTTGATTGTTTGATGGTTGTGAAGGCAGAGAGAGCGAGAGATGGGAGAAATGGGAGAAATAGAGAGAGAGATGGGGGTATAAAGAGTAAATGGAAAAGAGAGAGAGATGGAGGTATAGAGAGGAAAGGGAGTGATGGGAGTAGAGAGAGAGATGTGGAAGAGTCACTGGGAGAGAGATGGAGGTAGAGAGAGGGGAATAGGAGAGAGAGATGGGGTACAGAGAGAGGAATGCGAGAGATGGGGGCAATGTTCCCGTTAATTTTTTTTGGGTGCGCAGCCCCACATACTGCACGTGTTTTTTTCCCATTGAAAAGCCAGTGAGCCGGCTGCGCAGGAGGCCCAGAAAGCTGCGCATCTGCGCAGCTAAAAGGGAACATTGGATGGGATGGGCTGGGGCGGGGCGGGGCAGAGAAGCCAGACAGACAGAGAGAGAGCGACACACACAGAGTGCAAAACCAAGACCGGAGGGGGGGAGAGAGGGATGGAGACTCGAAAGGAAGAGATTGATGCAGTTGGGGGAGAGGAGGGTGGAATTGGGTGGGTGGGTGAAGAGAAAGAGAGGAATAGACACTGAGGGCAAGAGATAGTAAGATAAAAGTTTTCACATCACCAAACACATCGATGTTCACTGGGAGTGATCGCAACTCCTGTCTCCGTGGGGAGGTGTTTTTGATTTTTTCCCCTTTGGTTGGCAGCTGCAGGGACTGCCTTGCATGGTGTTTGTGTTAGGCACCAAGTGAAGGGTGGTGATAATGTTATGATTTTTTAAAAGATTTTGTAAAGCATTTTCAGATGCAGTAATATAGGTTTTGTACAGAGCTGTGACCTGTTAGAGATTAAATAAAGCCACTAATGAGGTTTATAAACCAAAAAATAACTCACGATTTCTTAACAAATCTCAGGTTTTTTAAGAGTTTGTCTCATGATTTATGAGATGGTGGGGTTGGCATTACTGGACAGAAGCATGGCAGATGGCGTTCAATGTGGAGAAATGTATAGTGATACACTTTGGGAGGACCAATATGGAAAGACAGTATACTATAAATGGTACAATTTTGAAAAATGTAGATGAGCAGAGAGACGTTGGTGTCCATATACACAAATCCTTAAAGATGGCAGGGCAAGTTGATAAGGTGGTTAAAAAAGCATATGGGTTGTAAGCATCGAACGCAGGCCCCAAGTTCATTTCAGACTTTTTGAATGATTGTTACC
This sequence comes from Somniosus microcephalus, assembly GCF_052327205.1. NCBI lineage: Eukaryota > Metazoa > Chordata > Chondrichthyes > Squaliformes > Somniosidae > Somniosus > Somniosus microcephalus. The sequence goes on along the minus strand of NC_140996.1, from coordinate 60,177,251 downwards.
AACAGCCTGTTTGGAGAAGATGGGAGGGGCCCAAGTGTTCGTGGACAGGAGATTCCAGCCAGGCCTACAAACTGATTATGGGAGAATTTCTGGGCAGACAGAATTCTTTGGGAAGACAATGGGCCCGGGCTAGGTGACTCATACAGTGACGAGCACCTAGATGAGATAGCCCCGAAGGCAGGAACCGGACAAAAGAGGGCCACTGTAAATTAATGGGAAGCTGCTTAACCCAGGATCAGGTGAGAAGTGCGGCCCATCATCTGACATTAAGACGAGCACCTAGATGGGATAGCCCAGAAAGGCGGGAAACCAGACAAAGAAGACAAAGAAAGGTGATTAAAAAGACATCACTGCAACTACACAGACTAGAGTGACCTTTTGGGATATAACGAAGGCAGCTCTCTCTTGCTCGAAACCACCACGAGCGACAAGAGCCTCGCCTTGTTCTTCGATTGTAGGAATGAACCTCGAAACTGGGACTTGGATACTGCATCGGCGATACGGAACCAGGAGACACGTTCTACACGGGGGAAGCAGCGAGCAAGAAAACGGACAATCGGGGTGAGCATTGTCCAAGCCCACACATCCTTAAGACCACCGGTACTGTGTGAGGAGGCGTTGTGTGTCCCAACCAAGCCAGAGGGGTTTAGTGGGGAGGTTCTGTGTGTATTTTATACTCTGTATTGCAACGCAGTGTGATTTTAGGCATCTTAATACGAGACGGGGGCCTGTTCGACAGGCCAAGTTGTATTGTTGTACTGTTTGTTTTACGCCACCAGGCACTTTACGTACTGGAGGCGGGTGTGTGTGTGTTAACCTTATTAAACACCATACGGTTGAGTCTGAAAAGCTTGTCTGTGTCCCAATCCTGTTCACCGTAATTCCTGTCGTATAGAACTAAGTAGGAGGGGTGATTCGAACCACCAAAGCAAGGGGTGCCAGAGCAGGGGCGCACACATGATATTGTGTCCCCAGCACCTGAACGCGTTCGATCGACCAGTGTGTTGGTTTGAATCGGAAAGTGCAGAGCCCATCAATTGCACCATGGAGGTGATGGTCCAGAGCCACGTTCCACCTCAGATAGCATACACAGGCGACAGGATGTACTGCGTCACGACAAGCGTGGACCAATATCGGGTACACAACGACACTTGGTGCCCGGTCACCGATTCGACTTTCTGCTTCAAACCCCACACAGAAGTTCAGGTGGCGCAAGAGCGCATCCTTCCCATTTCAGTGCCATCTACAGTACACCTCGTGGTGAACAACACGGTACAGAATCTGCAGCAGTACGTCACATGGTTCAGGTACGAGATACAGCCTCTGCCCGAACACCTCACAAAATTAATAAAAGCCATTAAGCTGTCACAAAAACATTTTTACACGCTCAAACAGCAGGACACAGGGGAGGAAATTAAAGGGCTGATTTCCCCGCCCTGGTGGGACATTGGGTTAAATGTCGAGATCCCTCCCTGGATCCGGATACGTTCGCACGCTCTTGTGATCATACAGAGTTTGATGGTATTGTACTTGTTACGGCTCTCCTGTAAAAAGCGAAGCAGGGTACTCCGAAGTCATTGGCAGGCCCTGAACCAGGAGTTTTGTTCTCTGTATAAAGTTGTATAAGTATGTATTTGTGATTTAAGAACAGAACCTGGGGATTTTAAAGGTAATGAACGGCTTGTTTGGGGCTCACGATGCTTCTACACAATGGAAGAAGACAAGGATGCTCGATATTCCAGTGGGGACATTGAAATATTAAAGGATTCGAACCACCAAAGCAAACCACCTACGGGGTTTATTGGGTTTACAATTAGAGACATAGGGGGAAAGATTCAGTATCGCCCAGTTTAGGGCGCCATTAGCGGCTGTGCGCAAAGTTTAGCGCCTGGCGCTAATTATCGCCTCCGACGGCAAACTTGGCTTTTATCGCCCCGGAGGTGATTGGAGTGCTAAATCAGACGCTTCACACCTGTCTTAAGGCGCAAAGGCCGAGGCGCTACCTCAGAGCGCTGGCGAAGCTCATGTGATGTCAGTCAGCAATGGAACACAGACACACTGGCTCCGGTCAGTTCTTAAAGGGGAGTTCTGACGAAAGGTCATCGACCTGAAATGTTAACTCTGTTTCTCTCTTCACAGATGCTGCTTGATCTGCTGAGTTTCTCCAGCATTTTTCTGTTTTTATCTTAAAGGGGAGGGTTGATTTTGCACTCCATCCACATCCTGCTCATTGCAGCCTTGAATCTCGGCCTGGAGAGACATGTACATTAAATCTGCTGGAAAGAACAATGGAGAGACCCATGGAAAGAGCTCAGAGTGCAGCCCCCACAGTCTCTTTTAAATAGATACAAGGAACTGCAAATCAAAATGAACCTGCAAAGTGCTGCTCAATATGCAAAACTCCTTCACACAGTGTTGAATCTCTCCAGAAGTCTCTCTCTCTCTCTCTCTCTCAGAATGCGTGGTGCAAAAATGTCACCAACAAAAAAAGGCAGGAAGCGGTCGCCTTTAAATAGCACTCCCCCAGTCCCTTCCTGACTGCAAAACGCTCCCCTCAACCTGTCATTGCTAGCAGCAGGCGGTAAGGCAGGGGGCGCCACTCAATATCCGGTCCAGGGCGTTGCACACTCGACTGACGTCACGATCTGCCGGCGCAGGAGATCGTGGCGGTAGAGTTTAGCGCTGCTGCAAAATGTCTAGTTAATTTCGCGAGCGACGCAAACATCGCTGCGCCCGGGCGCTAGTTGCTTTGCGCCCCATTAGCGCCCTCTTGAGGCGCTAACGGGAGGCACAAACAACTGAATTTTTCCCCCACAGAATATAAAAGTAAAAGGATCATGCTAGAACTTTATGAATCACTGGTTAGTCCTCAGCAGGAGTATTGTTGAGAATTCTGGGCCACACTTCAGGAAAGATGTAAAGGCCTTAGAAAGGGTACAGAGGAGGTTTACCGGGGATGAGGGCGTCAGTTATGAGGAGAGGTTAGAAAAATTAGGGCAGTTCTCCTTGGAACAGAGAAGGTTAAGAGGTGACCTAATAGAGGTTTCAAGATGATGAGAGGCTTTCATAGAGTAGACAGAGAAAAACTATTCCCTCTGGTGAATGGGTCAATAACCAGAGTTCATAGATTCAAAATCATTGGAGAAATGTCTAAAGGGGAAATGAGGAGAAATTTTTTCACTGAGTTGTCTGGATCTGGAATGTTTTCCCGAAAAGGTGGTGGAAGCTGATTCCATAAACAATTTTAAAAGGGAGTTAGACAGGTATTGAGGATGAGCAACTTACAGGGTTACGGACAAAAAGCAAGGATGTGGGACTGAGCACAACTGCTCTTTCAAAGACAAAAGTAAAATACTGTGGAAGCTGGAAATCTGAAATAAAAACAGAAAATGCTGGAAATACTCAGCAGGTCAGGCAGCATCTGTGGAGAGAAACAGTTAACATTCCTGAAATAATTATTGTCAAGGATAGAGGCTTCAGTGTGTAAACTAATGGCTTGGAAATGCAGCAATGACAACTGTAGCTTACAAAAATTCTGATAATATTGCCAGAACACAAACAATATTCTTCCCCTATATACACGAGCCACTGTCTTGAAGCAACGTGGTTTCCGCAGAGAAAACAATTGCTTCAATGATTTAAAATCAAATGGTTGAAAAAAAATCTGCACATCTGAGTTTGTCAGTGAGCTTCCCTAAGGTGATTCTTTCCAGCATAAATAGTAGCATTACTATTCTCTCTCTCATACAAAAACCGCTCAGGCAACAAAGATGAAAGTCTACCTCAGGATTTTTGCCCTAACTATTTGTGGTGAGAGATCATCCAGAAAACCAAGCAATGAATGTTGGGTGAAAGTAAGGCTGTCATACAGCTGAAAGTGGCATCATTTTCATGATGTCATCTGATCAATCATTAATGTCCAAGGATATTACTTAATGGGCACCAAAATAAAAGATAAAACAACAATTACCTTTCATGCTGATGCTGCAGACAGGCTGAAGTCAACTTAATTGGGGAAATATAAGAAATCCCACATGTATATTAAAGAAGCACAATGCTTATTGTGCAAAAATTGGCAAACACCCAGATGCAGTCTGTGCTGGCATTGTGTTGAAAATGGTGCACACAAGTTCTACTGCTCTCTCTCTCTCTCTCTCTAGGTCTAAACACAGTGGGGCCGAAATTCATTAGTGCCCAAATCCAGGTGTGATCTGTGAGGTGCACAGCCAAAGCGTGTCAGAATGGAAAGGCCCGAGGACCATTTTAACTTTGTCCTTGGGCCTCATCATCAAAATTGCAGATGCCATATTAGGTGCCCAGCTCACCGGTCTGGGCCCTTTGAATTTCGTCCAGCTTGGAAGCCAGCTGAGGAACTTGGCTGAGTCCAGGAGAGAGGGGTTTGCTGGGGGGTTTGGGTGGGAGAGGTAATATAGAGGGGGGCAAGTGCAAGCCAACATCAGCCCTAGTATTAAGCCAAGTTAAAAAAAAACTTACCCGCTTCAATTTAGACCGCAGTGGACTCTGAAATACTTGGGGTTGGGGGGTTAGGCTGCATCCCAGCATAGGTTTTGAGTTGTGACTGCCGGAGACCTGTACTGCCGACCCTACCAAAGTTTGTAGGGTCAGGCGGAGGTCCCTGTTTTGCATTGAATGAGGTGCCCAAACCATTAATGGCGCATATAAGCTGCTCGCTGTGTTAGAGGGACTGGAAGGTCCGGCAGAGGAGTGCCGTATTACACGTGTTTGGCTCCAGGTTTCCCCAACCCGCTAGAAAGGAGCCTCATAAAATAATTCTAAAATAATTGAGCATTTTCCTTCAGAGGGCCAGTCCACATTCCTGACCTGGACTTCGAAGTGGGCCCCACTTCAGCTCCTCTGAGGGCCAGGAAAGCAGGAATTCTCAGCAACAACAACTTGCATTTATATAGCATCTTTTACATATGCAAGTTGTAATCAGACAAATATTGACATGAGCCAAAGAAGGAGATATTAGAATAGATTAGTCAAAGAGATAAGTTTTAAGGGGCATCTTAAGGGAGGAAAGAGAGGGGGAGAGGTTTAAGGAGAGAATACCAGAGCTTTAGGCCTAGACGGCATAAGGAGCTTCCCCCATCCTTGTCCTCGCCCCCTCCCCCCAAGCCAATGTCCTTGTTTGGAGCATACAGAGGCTCTGCCCCCAAGAGGGCATTGCAGAATCTCTGACTACCTAATGTAATTTCCAGCTATTCCAGCCAGAAGGGCCACTGAAGTCCGGCCACAGATTTTAGGTGCCAGTGCCCCTTTAAAACTGCTAATGCCAGTCCACACTTAGCCTTTTATACAAAAAAAAAATCAGGTTAGAAAAGTCACTTACTTTTCCAGAATGCCTGAGGACTTGGACAGATATGCAGGATGTAAAAGCAGGGAAGACAGGGATATCTCAGGTCACTCTTACGCACCTCCTAGTAGGTACTTACTAAGTAGTATCTGGGTTACATATCTACCTCGAACCAAGAATGGAAAGCCTTAGGGAAAGACTTTTTAAAAAAATTGAGGAAAGAAAGGCAGCACGGTGGCATAGTGGTTAGCACTGTTGCCTCACAGCGCCAGGGCCCCAGGTTCAAATCCGGCCTCGGGCGACTGTCTGTGTGGAGTTTGCACATTCTCCCCGTGTTTGCGTGGGTTTCCTCCGGGTGCTCCGGTTTCCTCCCACAGTCCAAAGATGTGCGGGTTAGGTTGATTGGCTATGATAAATTGACCCTTAGTGTTAGGGGGATTAAATACGTGGGGTTACGGGGATAGGGTGGGATATGTGTTGATGTAGGGGTTACGGGGATCGGGTGGGATATGTGTCGGTGCAGGCTCGATGGGCCGAAATGGCCTCTATCTGCACTGTGGGGTTTCTGTGATTCTGTGAAATGGCTAGCTATTCTATGATTTTAAGAGAGATCCTGTTTCTCTAACCTATAGTAATCAGCCATTTACAGCCAAAAATGCCACAATAGCTTGAGAATTCCATTCTTACTATAAAAATTGGAGATCTGCCACATACATTTATATAGTAACCCATGTAAAAGAATGTCTCAGAGCAGTTTACAAAGGAGCAGGTGAATGCAGAGTAGGAAAATTAGTTGGGGCAAATAGAGAGACAATAAGCATAATCAAAGAAATAGTGTTAGGAACACAAGGCGAGATATAGCAAGATAAATTAGTTTAGGAAGAAAGTTCCAAAAGGCAGGGGCACAACAGCAAACAGATCAGTGTCTGATGGTGAAACTGAAAGGGAAGAAGAAAGCAGTAATCCAGCATCAGGGGAATGGAGAACCAAGGCTAGGGACAGGTGGCTGAAGAAAGTTGGGTGCGGTGAAAGTGTGCTAACAATTTGAAAAAGAGGATGAGGATCTTGAAGCTGATTTACTGGGACAGAGAAAGTCAGTGGAGCTGGGTGAGGATGGGATGCTGGATGTGCAGAATTTTGTGGGAAAGAGTTTGGGCTGTAGAATTCTAGATTAGCTAAAGTCTGTGGAGGGTGGAGACAGGGAGGCCAGCGTGGGGAGGGGGCAAGTCTTAAGGTGATGAAGCCATAAATGAAGCTTTTAGCAGTGGTGGGGGTTAGGTAGAGGCATAAATGGGTAGTATTTCAGAGGTGGAAGTAGGTCACCTTGGCAATGGACCAGATATGTAATAATTAGAATAAGGCAGTAATGTTCTCAAGCAAGCAACATTAAGATGGATGGGAGTGTAGTAATCAAATGCTGCAATGCACTAAAATTCTCTGAGATTCGGATTCTAATCTGTTTCTGAGCTCTGTTTTTATACAGTAGGTATTAGTGAGATTGGGAGTGACTAATGTGCTCAGATTTTGACACTGAACAGCTTATATGTGTGAATGATCATGTTGCATTGCTTTGCCAACAGAGATAGAAAGGGCACTGGAAGAAATCATTCAATATATCACTGGTGCTACTGCTGACCCAAGCAATAATCTTGATAATGCCAAGGCCGTGGAAGCCAAATCTGCTCTTAGACTCACTGCAACAGAACACAAGTCAGACAGGCACAAGGTTTGACAGACAGGCTTTGAAGGGCATACATCTGCTGCCTGACAACACTTCAGCTTATGGCAGCAAAAACTGGCAGTTCATGATAAATAATAAGGGAAGAAAACAGTCTTCAAAAAATACTTTGTTTTAAATTCCCTTAAGATGCCATGGAAAATCAGTGAAGTGGAAGAGTGCTGTATTGTTAGGTTGTGGAGAGACAGTACGATATTATTAGGTACTTTAATAGAACTCTTGGATTATTCTCACCCTGCAGTGATTGAACTGTTGTTGCTATTGTCCTGCATTCACCGGCACAGTATTTCAATATTGTTTTGTGCATGTCCTGTTCCTAAATCCTTTATTTTATTGCACTAGCCTGCAATGATTACTGTACATATGATATAAACACATTTCAATGTTGCACTGTGAAAGTAGAATAAAATGTGCATTGTGGTCAAAAGTAAAAAGATAAAAGAAGGCTTACATTTATATAGTGCTTTTCACAACCACCAGATGTCCCAAAGTACTTTACAGCCAATGAAGTACTTTTTGAAGTGGAGTCACTGTTGTAATGTAGAAAACATGGCAGTTCCCACAAACGGCAATATGATAATGACCAGATAATCTGTTTTCGTAATGTTGATTGAGGGATAAATATTGGCTAGGACACTGGGGTAAACTCTTTTATATCCATCTTAGAGGGAAGATGGGGCCTCAGTTCAAAGTCTCATCCAAAAGATGGCACCTCCGACAGTGCAGCACTCCATCAGTACTGCATTGGAGTGTCAGCTTAGATTTTCTTTTGTGCTCAATGTCTCTGGAGTGGGCACTTGAACCCACAACCTTCTGACTCAGAGGCAAGAGTGTTACCCACTGAGCCACAGCTGACGCTGTGTGAATACTTGCAAAAAGTATTTGCATCAATGGCTTGGTTCTAAATTTGGTTTTAGAATTTATGACTGAGGTCCATTTTTAGCATCAGGAGATCACGTTCTGAGGTGCAGACTTTGTTATATTGTTGTCTTCATTCTAATATCCAAATGTGGTCAAAGCATAGTTGGCACTATAAGGAGGAGTACTGAATTTAGAAAATGGCCTGATGATATAAACTAAAGCTACAGTACAAGTTTTGTACAATGTTCCACAATCATTTATAAGAAACATGTCAACGAACTACCATATGCTTTTCATACAATCCAATTCTAAGTTAATTTATTGAGAATAACATTAGAAACTACTGAATGAGTAAAAGCTGTTTGGTTCATCAAGCCCATTTCCAACAGAACAGACAGAGTTTGCATTCTCATGGACACTTCCCAAATTATTTAATTCCCGTAAGCAGGTAAGCAGATGCTGGTGTAACATTTTGAAGTAGCAAAATATACAATTTCTCGTTGAGCGCTGAGCAAGAAGTACAGCTTTGACATCTATATTTATCTATATATATAAATCGGTACATCTGTCTGTCTGTCTGTCTGTCTGTCTGTCATTCTGTCATTCTGTCTGTCATTCTGTCTGTCATCGCCTGTGCGTCTGTCGGGCTATGCGCTCGAAAGTTACAGGGTGTACCTGCGCGCGCGTTACCTCCAAAGAAAGCTTACGCTTCTGAGACGGTTTTAAGCGTATTTACGTTTCGGCCGGGCTAAACTCGCGCCCGCGGTATCCCAAAAACCTTCAACGTTCCGCTCATTAGCATCTCATTATCCGCTCATTAGCAACAGAGTGACCTCGAGCTCGACCAATCGTACACCGGGTTGCTGGCGTGTGCCGCCGGGCCAATCGGTGCGTGTGTGGCCGGGCCTTATCGTTCTGAACCAAGGTGAGTCGCCGCCATCTTGATTCCAAACTTTTCCTTTCTTTTTCCCGCTTTCTGCGTCTTAAAAAAAAACGTTGCTTTTAAAACACATAGGCCTAGAAATTGAGTGGGCTTAGCGCCCATTTTGCGGCGCTAGAGGGCATTGCGCTGGACTTACAGCCGGTTTTGAAATTGACTAGGGCCCAACATCGGCGTTACACAGGTAGCGCTGCACCGGCACCGATGACGTCATCGGTGTGCGCAGCGTCCCGGTTGCCGTGGTGACGGGCCCCAGCGCCGAAATTCAGTTGCGGCCGCCTCGCCCGTGGCAGCCGCAACTAAGACTCTGGCAACAGAGTCTTACACGACTTTGCGCCGGCGCATAAAGGTGGAGCGGTGGCCGGCCGCTTTCCCGCCGGCCGCCTGCCCGCACCTCCCTCCCCGGACTCCCCCACCACCCCCCCGCGGAACAGATGCTTCTCGGCTGCGAGCCCGGCACTTCCCCGAGGTGCCGGGCTCATTTTTGTGGCGATTTAACCAGCCAGCGGGCGGGTGCAGGCAGCTCCTCCTTAATTGAAGGAGGAGGCCTGCACTTCCCGAGCCTGCCACACCGCATCGGGCGCCGCAGCGCCAGAATAGCGCCGCAATGCGGTGCGTAGCGCCAGTTTTCAGGCGCAAACAGCCTTCAGTAGCGCCGGCAGCCGTTTGGGCGCGGCGCTACTAAATTTTTGGCGCGCACAGCGCGACTTAGCACCGGCGCTAAATTTCCGGCGTTAAGCCCCGGCGCAGCGCAAACTCAATTTCTAGGCCATATTGTTTTAAAAAAAAATGATTTAGAAAGTAATTAACTTATCTAATCTCATTAATTTTCCTACCTTTCCCCGTTTTTCCAGGTAGGCCTAGAAGCCTCGGCGTCTCCTCCGCACCCACGCCCGAGCTAGGCACCTCCCGGCCCCACTCGAAGGCTGGAGGGCCGAGCCTCAGCCCAGCGCCGCTAGGGTGCACGCGCAGCAGGAGCTGAGATGCGGCGTCTCTCTCTGGCTCAGCCAGGGGGCGGGGCTTGCTGAGCATCGCCGGTTACCCTGGCAACCGGCCCCGCCGGCCGTCTCGCACAGCCGCAATCGGCGGTCTTCACCTCGGGGGGGGGGGGGGCCGCGACCCTCGGGGGGGGGGGGCCGCGACCCTCGGGGGGGGCCGCGACCCTCGGGGGGGGCGCGACCCTCGGGGGGGGAGGCCGCAACCCTCGGGTGGGGGGCGCAACACTCGGGGGGGCCGCGACCCTCGGGGGGGGCCCGCCGCCCTCCCTCCATCCCGCCCTCCCTTCCCCCCCTGCCCCCCCCGCCCTCCCCTCCCCCCCTTTTTCCCCCGCCCTCCCTTCCCCCTCCCTTCCCCCCGCCCTCCCTTCCCCCCTCCTCCCTTCCCCCCCGCCCTCCCCCACCCTTCACCCCTCCCTTCCCCCCTCCGCCCTCCCTTCCCCACCCTCCCCTCCCCCCTCCCTCCCCTCCCCTCCCCTCCCTCTCTTCCCCCCAGTCGCTCTCTCTCTTCCCCCCAGTCGCTCTCTCTCTTCCCCCCAGTCGCTCTCTCTCTTCCCCCCAGTCGCTCTCTCTCTCTCTTCCAACAACAACATGCCCTCGAAAAAGCCTCGGCACCGCCGGGCACTTCAGCTAGTATATATATAAATGAGTCTGTCTGTCTGTGTGTATGCGTGTGGTAAACTCAAAAGTTATAGAGCGTACCTACACATATGTTATATCAAAAGAAAGCTTATGATTAGGGGAGTGTCATAGGTGTGTTTATTTTTTGGTCAGACAAAAATTGTTCGGACAGTTTACAAAAAACGGACAAAATCCACTCATTTTAACAAAGCTTCTTCGACGTGGCTGACGAGTGAATGGACCAATCGACGGGCCGCATTAGCGTTGAGTGATGTGATGGTTGACCAATCCTACGGGGGAACCGCGGTATGATGCGTCACGGGGGGCGTTTCATGGCGTGTGTGGGTGGGGCCTAAGCCTGCGGCCTGCCGTGAGTGCGGGACTGGGAAAAGAGAGGGAAGGAGAGAGAGAGAGAGGGGGAAGGAGAAAGAGAGAGAGAGTGAAGGAGAGAGAGAGAGAGGGGGAAGGAGAGAGAGAGAGAGGGAAGGAGAGAGAGGGGGAAGGAGAGAGAGAGGGGGAAGGAGAGAGAGAGGGGGGGAAGGAGAGAGAGAGAGAGAGGGAAGGAGAGAGAGAGGGAAGGAGAGAGTGAGGGAAGGAGATAGAAAAGAGAGGAAGACACCCCGGGGAAGGGGTTGGACTCAGAGCCCAGCCGCGGTGACCCGGAGCCCCCGTGCGCGGCCTAGTGCCACAGGCCCGGCCCGACTCACCTCAGCTCCCGCTCCGGCCCGCCGCCGCCGCTCCCCCGCTCTCGGGCTCTCGGGGCCGCGCAGTTCTCTCTGTCTCTGTATCTCTTTCCCGTCTCTCTCTCCTTCCCCTTCTCTCTCTCCTTCCCCCCTCTCTCTCTCTCTCCTTCCCCCTCTCCTTCCCTCTCTCTCTCTTTCCCTCTCTCTCTCCTTCCCTCTCTCTCTCTCTCCTCTCTCTCTCCCTCCCCTTCCCTCTCTCCTTCTCTCTCTCTCCTTCCCTCTCTCTCTCTCTCTCTTCCCCCCTCTCTCTCTCCTTCCCCCTCTCTCTCGCTCTCTCTCCTTCCCCCCTCTCTCTCTCTCTCTCCTTCCCCCCCTCTCTCTCTCTCTCCTTCCCCCCCTCTCTCTCTCCTTCCCCCCCTCTCTCTCTCTCTCTCTCTCCTTCCCCCTCTCTCTCTCTTCAGGCCTGGCCCGACTCAGCTCAGCTCAGCTCCCGCTCCAGCCCGCCGCTCCCCGCTCGCTGTCTCTTGGGCTGCGCGGTTCTCTCTGTCTCTGTCTCTGTATCTCTTTCCTGTCTCTCTCTCCTTCCCCCTCTCTCTCCTTCCCTCTCTCTCTCTCTCTCTTTCCCTCTCTCTCTCTCTCTCTCTTTCCCTCTCTCTCTCTCCCCCTCTCTCTCTCCCTCTCCTTCCCTCTCTCTCTCTCTCCTTCCCTCTCTCTCTCTCTCCTCCCTCTCTCTCTCTCTCTCCCTCCCCTTCCCTCTCTCCTTCTTTCTCTCTCTCTCTCCTTCCCTCTCGCTCTCCTTCCCCCCCTCTCTCTCTCTCTCTCCTTCCCCCTCTCTCATTAATGTCAATGATAACATTGCAAAATTATAATTCTGCTTGCTACCTCCAAATTCACATAGAAGGAAAACTGTAAAACCTGGAGTATATGGCTACTGGCGATCCCCATTAACAAAAAACGAAGTTAAAGAACCACCTCCTGGGTGCTTAGCAAGAGTTCTTCAATCCCAACAGTTTTATAAACAGTTTTATAAACATGGCAGAGGGTTCTTCAGTTCCCTCGGCAACGCCGGGTACTCCAGCTAGTAGACAATAAAGGAGAGGATGACAAAAGGGAATACGAAAAAGTTAGGAAAGGAGTCAAAAAACAATTAGGAAGGCAAAGAGGAACTACAAAATTAAATTATCAAGGAATATAAAAATAAATAGTAACGTATTCTATAGGCACATAAGTAACAAAAGGAAAATAAGGTAGGGATAGGGCCACTAAGGGATGCACAAGATAAAGTCGCAGGTAATGGCAGTGCAATGGCAGAAATATTGCCTCAGTATTTACCAAGGAGACTAACAAGGTGGATGTCACATTGGAAGAAGAGATCAAAAAAGATATAAAGATATTTAAGACAGAAAGGGGGAGATAATTCATAAACTAGTCAAACTTAGAGAGGATATGCACATGCTTAACAATCTAGTACAAAAAGGAATGCAGCAGTTTATATTTTGCACAAGATATTCTTCTTCTAACTGCTTTGCTCATGTATTGAAGACATACATAAGAAAGAAAAGTTTAAACTGCAGACAAGTAGGAGAACCCTACAGGACAATAGCAATGGCAATAGTGTCCCTGTGTTTGTGTTATGTTCGCAGTCAATGGATTGCATTGCCTGTGGCCAAAGGAATTACATGTACTGGAGGACTGATGTAGATCACATCATTTGTGTTTTTACAAGTGTCAACTCTTAAAAAATTAGTTGTGCATTACTACCTTCTTGATTGAACTTTTATGACCCTATTCTCTGAAAGCTGTGCCAACATTTCAACATTCCTGTCATGAAGCTGACTAACACTGAGTCTGACCTGGAGTTCAATACTCACGATTCTTGGTTATCTCTCCGCCCCCCCCACCCCCCCAGTGTAATTCTGCACAAGTTTCTCATATTTGGTGTTAAGAAGCGAAAAGCTGGGTTTTTTGCTCATTTGCATGAACCTGTCTAAAGATGTGATCACTATACAGAGTAACGATACAAACGGGAGAATAGTTTATCATTTTCTACAGCTCTGTTTCTACACATTTGATTTTTCTTAAAATTAATGCACAAAACAAAACAAAATATGACCCAGTGATCTTTTAATGTGCATTGGTGTAAACAAAATCAGATTTTGTGTTGAGATCAAGGTCACAGAGGGTGCCAGATGGCCAGATGGCACATGAATACAAGTGGACATTTATCCATTCAATTTGACCTTTACCTGTTAATTAACTGACTTCTTAATGTGTTCATTTGTAATTATTTGTTTTATTTGAAGGAGAGGAAAAGCTTACGCATCTATATAATTTCCTACATTTAAGTAAATACTTTGTGCCTCGTGGGAGGCAGCAATGTTTCTGCCATACATTTTCCATCATCAAACTGGCTCCACTGTGTGCTCTGGTGCTTCCTGCACTAGATTATACAACGCTGCCATCTGATGATAACCCAGGAAAATGTATTGATGGCTGAGTATTGCTGTGTGCTCAGGTCAGTTTCAAACCCCAATTTCACAGTTATTCATCAAAGCCACTCCCATACTTGCAGCATTATCTCAGCAGGACCCCCGCCACCAAAAGGGAGCCCGCAGTTGTGGAGCTGGAAACTTTCAGGGGTACTGCAGCATTAGAAGAGATGGCCACCAATTTAAAGGGGGTGAAAGAGCCCTGAAGAGGATGGCAACCTTTATTTTAGGACTTGGCCAAGACCAAAGCCTAAAACAGTTTGTGCTAAGGGCCAAAGTGGAAGGAGAGGAGGCCGTCTCTCTCTCCATCCTGATACTTCAGGGCTTTCCTGCCACTACCCAAAGGGCTTACCACTAGCTTCCTGCTGATTTTCCCATTCCTAACAAAAGGACACTGAGCCCATTTATGTTGCCCCTACTGCATCTGGCTGAGATCAGCTAACTCACCACAGAACCTGGGACTTTCCTGATCTCTGTGGTTCAGTTGGCAGCCCAATATACTGCACTTTGGGACAAAAAGAAGCATTTCTCTTCTTCCCTCCCCTATGAAATCTTTGTGGATTTATTATATATTCACTCATGTCCTCCTAAAAGAATGACCTTTGCCCACAACTATTGTGTCACTAAGGCAACGGTATGAAGAACGATATTATGATGTAATCATTAGAACTCTGAAAAACAACAAAAGCAGAAAATAAAACTCTAAACCCAATGGTTTTCATTACTTGATGTGCTTGGCCACATTATTGTATTTGAGTAAGATTAAATAGTTAAGCAATCTGTCCATTAAATTTCCTGCCTGGATTTTCCTCTTTGAAGCAAAGTTTTGGCGATATGTCTACTCCAACCCCAACCTATTTTCCTGGGTTGGGGTTCATTAGACGTGAGCAGCAGGCTCCTGGTGGGATTCCCGCTGTCAAGAGATAGCCCCCCTCTTACAAATCAGAAAGCTTCAGTGGTACTGCAGTGGTGACAAGATTGAGGCCTTCAGCAGGTAAGTTCCTAGGGCCATATAGAAGGAAGAGAGGGCGCGACAAAACCCTCACCTTCCATTTGGATATTTACTGCCACTTCTGGGTCTACCACCAAAATACGATTTGGTTGGGATTACGGAAACGTGGCTCAAGGAAGGCCAGGACTGGGAACTCAACATCCAGGGGTATTCGATATTCAGGAAAGATAGGCAAAAAGGAAAGGGAGGTGGGGTAGCATTACTGGTTAAAGAAGGGATTAAAACAATTGTAATGAAGGATATTAGCTCTGATGAGGTGGAATCTGTATGGGTAGAATTGAGAAATACTAAGGGGAAAAAAACGTTAGTGGGAGTGGTTTATAGACCTCCAAACAGTAAGGCGGAGGTTGGGGATGGCATTAAAAGAGAAATTAAAGAAGCGTGCAATAAGGGCACAGCAGTCATCATGGGTGACTTTAATCTACATATAGATTGGGCCAACCAAATGAGTAACAATACTGTGGAGGAGGAATTCCTGGAGTGTTTACGGGATGGTTTCCTGGACCAATATGTCGAGGAACCAACCAGAGATCAGGCCATCTTAGACTGGGTATTATGTAACGAGAAAGGATTAATTAGCAATCTTGTTGTAAGAGGCCCCTTGGGTCGGAGCGATCATAATATGATCGAATTCTTCATTAAGATGGAGAATGAAGTAGTTGACTCGGAGACTAGGGTTCTCAATTTAAATGAAGGAAACTATGATGGTCTGAGGAGCGAGTTGGGTAGGATTGATTGGGGAATGGCACTCAAAGGGTTGACGGTGGATAGGCAATGGCAAACATTCAAAGACCGAATGGATGAACTACAGAATTTGTTCATCCTAGTTTGGCATAAAAATAAAACAAAAAACGTGACCCAACCGTGGCTAACAAGGGAAATTAGGGATAGCATAAGGTCCAAGGAGAGGGCATATAAATTGGTTAGTAAAAGCAATAATCCTGAGGATTGGGAGCAGTTTAGGATTCAACAAAGGAGGACAAAGGGATTAATTAAGAAAGGGAAAATAGAATATGAGAGTAAGCTTGCAGAGAACATAAAAACTGACTATAAAAGCTTTTATAGATATGTGAAGAGAAAAAGATTGGTGAAGTCAAGCGTAGGTCCCTTGCAGTCAGAATCGGGGGAATTTATAATGGGGGACAAAAAAATGGCAGACCAACTAAATACATATTTTGGTTCTGTCTTCACAAAGGAGGACACAAATAACCTCCCAGAGATGCCGGGGAACATAGGGTCTGATGAAAGGGTGGAACTGAAAGAAATCAGTATTTGTAGGGAAATGGTGTTAGGAAAATTGATGGGACTGAAGGCTGATAAATCCCCAGGACCTGATAATCTACATCCCAGGGTACTTAAGGAAGTGGCCCTAGAAATAGTAGATGCATTGCTGGTCATCTTCCAGAACTCGATAGACTCTGGAACGGTACCCATGGATTGGCGGGTAGCTAATGTTACCCCACTATTCAAAAAAGGTGGTAGAGAAAAGGCGGGGAATTATAGACCGGTAAGCTTGACATCGGTAGTGGGGAAAATGCCAGAGTCCATTATAAAAGATGTAATAGCAGAGCACTTGGAAAGCAGTGACTGGATCAAACAAAGTCAACATGGATTTACAAAAGGTAAATCATGCTTGACTAATCTACTGGAATTTTTTGAGGATGTAAGTGGTAAAATAGATAAGGGAGAACCAGTGGATGTGGTGTATTTGGACTTTCAGAAGGCTTTCGATAAGGTCCCGCATAAGAGATTAACGTGCAAAATTAAGGCACATGGGATTGGGGGCAAGGTATTGACTTGGATAGAGAACTGGTTGGCGGACAGAAAGCAAAGAGTTGGAATAAACGGGTCGTTTTCTGAGTGGCAGGCAGTGACTAGTGGGGTACCGCAAGGATCGGTCCTAGGACCCCAGCTGTTCACAATATATATTAATGATCTGGACGAGGGAATTGGATGTAATATCTCTAAATTTGCAGACGACACAAAGCTGGGGGGGAGGGTATGCTGTGAGGAGGATGTCGTGAAACTCCAGCACGATTTGGACAGGTTGGGTGATTGGGCAGAAACATGGCAAATGC
Source organism: Somniosus microcephalus (assembly GCF_052327205.1). Classification (NCBI taxonomy): domain Eukaryota; kingdom Metazoa; phylum Chordata; class Chondrichthyes; order Squaliformes; family Somniosidae; genus Somniosus; species Somniosus microcephalus. The sequence goes on along the minus strand of NC_140996.1, from coordinate 60,160,517 downwards.
ACTATAATGTGGATAAATGTGAGGTTATCCACTTTGGTGGCAAAAACAGGAAGGCAGATTATTATTTGAATGGCAATAGATTGGGAGAAGGGGAAGTGCAAAGAGACCTGGGTGTTCTTGTACACCAGTCGCTGAAGGTAAGCATGCAGGTGCAGCAGGCGGTTAAGAAAGCAAATGGTATGTTGGCCTTCGTAGCAAGAGGGTTCGAGTACAAGAACAAGGATGTCATGCTGCAGTTGTACAGGGCCTTGGTGAGACCACACCTTGAGTATTGTGTGCAGTTTTGGTCGCCTTACCTGAGGAAGGACGTTCTTGCCATGGAAGGAGTGCAGCGAAGATTCACCAGGCTGATACCTGGGATGGCAGGAATGACGTATGAGGAGAGATTGTGTCGATTGGGCTTATACTCACTGGAGTTTAGAAGATTGAGAGGGGATCTCATCGAAACCTATAAAATTCTGTCAGGCCTGGACAGACTAGATGCAGGAAGGATGTTTCTGATGGCCGGGGAGTCCAGAACCAGGGGTCATAGTCTAAGGATAAGGGGTAAGCCATTTAGGACTGAAATGAGGAGGAATTTCTTCACCCAGAGAGTGGTGAACCTGTGGAATTCTCTGCCACAGAGGGCGGTGGAGGCCAGTTCATTAAGTATATTCAAGAAAGAGTTGGATATATTTCTTAAGGCTAAAGGGATCAAGGGATATGGGGAGAAGGCAGGGACCGGGTACTGAATTTGGATGATCAGCCATGATCTCATTGAATGGGGGAGCAGGCTCGAAGTGCCGAATGGCCTACTCCTGCTCCTATCTTCTATGTATCTATGTATCCAGCACATGGCAGCCCCAGAAAGTGACGATAAGTATGGCAGAGGGCAAGGAAATCCACTGGGATCCCAGGGCCCTACCCCAGCCACCATTTACCTGTGGTGGGTGGGACAGGAGTGGACAGCAGTGGTACAGGCGGGATTGGAAATTCCGGTCAGGCAGTGAGGGAGCAGTAGGCCTGACCGCCCACATTTTCTGACATTCTTTGCCGTGAACCTGCCAGATTTCAGGCAGGATGGTGGAGGAGAATACCTCCACAGAGTCATCCAATTGAAATCACTAACCACATTACATAGTATAAAACTGACCAGCACAGTTCTGAAACATTCACCACCAAAATCTACTCACTGTGGATTCATTTTCAGTGAACTGATCGTAATAAAAAACTATTTGTGGAGCCTAATCAAGAAAGGCAGAGAAATATATTAAAATGCATGTACAGGGTTTTACACAGATCCCTCATTGTAAGCATAATTTCATATCAAACTTTTGGGTCCTTGAAGACTATTGGAGCAGTTCCGATTAGAAATAAAGAATGAATTGTGGATGGCTGAAATGTTTTCGGAACCCATGCACAGCATACTGCTTGTCAATATTCTGGGAAGTGAGCCAGTTTAGGGAGTAGAGGCAACACATTTTGCCTCATTACAGTCTGACCTTGTTTCCACGTTACACTCACCAACTGGTACTAGTCATTCTTTCAGGACAGACCCAATGTTTACTTCCTCGCCCCAAGTGCCTATTTCACTTGGCTGAAAAAACGATTTTCGAAGTTGTGCATCATTTGTTTATTTTCTTGCAAAATATTGGCACGGAGCATCCAGCTAGGCTAGCCTCACATCTCACAACTACAGGGAATATTTCTCCATTCACTGACATTGCTGCACCGAGACTGCTGAGCACTTGATAACTTAATCATTCCAGTGTTGCACCTGCCAGACTGTCGGTGAACAAATTTTATCAAGTATGGAGATGTGATAGCCTTAACACCATTCCTGTTTGTATTCCTGAGCTGAGAGGAGCAATTAGTTTGACAAGACCAGCCACCTGAGTATGCACTACTTTACTAATTATTTTATATTTAAAAGAAATGCATCCAATCAGCATACTTCCTTGGAGTACAAGAGTAAGGAAGTCTTGCTACAATTGTACAGGGCTTTGGTGAAACCACACTTGGAGTACTGTGCACAGTTTTGGTCTCCTTAGAGGCAGTGCAACAAAGGTTCACTAGATTGATTCCTGGGATGACAGGGCTGTCCTATGAGGAGAGATTGAGCAGATTGGGCCTATACTCTCTCGGGTTTAGAAGAATGAGAGGTGATCTCATTGAAACATATAAGATTCTGAGGGGGATTGACAGGGTAGATGCTGAGAGATTGTTTCCCCTGGCTGGAGTGTCTAGAACAAGGAGGCATAGTCTCAGGATAAGGGGTCAGCCATTTAAGACTGAGATCAGGAGGCATTTCTTCACACAGAGGGTTGTGAATCTTTGGAATTCTCTACCCCAAAGGGCTGTGGATGCTCATTCTTTGAGTGTATTCAAGGCTGAGTTAGATAGATTTTTTGGGGGAGAAATTCATGCATTTTGCGCCACACGGTAGCACCACGGGATGGCACTAAAACGCCATTCAGAGCTCTACCGTCACCTGATGTTGGTTCCAGTGCCACATGCCATATCAATCTTGCCGGTAGCATTGCCACTTGCCAGCACTGAGGTGCGGCTGACCCATGAGAGGGATGTTGTTGGCAGGACAGAAGGAAGTGTGTGGGCTCCTCTCAAAGCGCTCACATGACCATGCCACTGCGGAACCCTTGGTCAGAGACCCACTTTGCGGAGACAACTGAGATGGCCGTTTCAGCCCCTGCACAGCCGCAGGAAGAGCAGACTGTTGAAGAGCCCTCCCAGGCTCCCAAACCCAGAGGACGCCCGCCAAATGCGTCAAAGCAGGCGCAGCATACCAGTCAGCAAAGTGCCTCTACATCTGCTGAAGCCATGGGAGAAGCACCACATAGAAGCACGCGTTAGAGAAAGATTAAGCACCTATAGTCACAAGGGGACTCACTTGGGTCTTTTGTCTTTTTTTTCCGACTGTTGTTGGTTTATTCTCCTTTTGTCATGTGTAAAAGAAAAATTAGAGCAAACAGCTGATTGTGTGGTCTATGCGTTCTGGGAAATGGCAAAAGCGCATTGAGGGCTCAGGGCGACTTGCTTTTGTAATGCTGATAGTGAAAGTGATAGGAAATAACAGCGTATAGTAGAGGTGATGTATGATGTTGGACAAATGTTGCCTGCAATTACAGAGCCATATGGTAGCCACCTATGGTTAAAGAGTAAGCTTATGCTAATGTGGCATGGCAGTGTGCATAACCTGCTTGACGGGCAGCAGTGAACTGGAGAGATGCTGCATTGGTCACAACAGGGAATGCAAGGCGCCCCTTGTCCTTCTCCTTCTCCTCTTCCTAGGAAGGTCTGCACTGAGTTACACGGCTGCTACTCCTCTGATTATGAGGACCAGGATGAGAGGGCATAAATGTTTCCCATCCCCTTGCTACAGATTACATTTGAGGCAACAAGACTGCAAGCGCACAGTCGAAGTGGCCTGAAATTATTCCATTCAGGTCACACTGCAGATGGGTGTCAGCTTGAACAGTCACAAGGTCAGTAGATGTGCAAAATCTTATCCCATACCTACAACAGCAAATTTGAATGTCAGCCATGTTTCAGGGGCGCTTTTAAAGTGCCCCACCAATGACTACAAATCATGTCCTCCAACAACTCGTCTCCTTGAACCTGGCCTGTTTGTGATAAGTCGGGAAACAGGAACCAGAAGCACAAAAATGGGAAACCACTATAAAAATAGGATTAGCAAGGCAGTTAACAGGCTGTTAATTGCCTTAACTACCTGTCTCATCGGTTCCAGTCGGGTCAGTTTGGGAGCGGCTAAACAGACACTCACGAAAATCGGGTGGGGATGGGATGGAGGTGGGTTGGGTGTCTGAAGTCATTTTTTCTGATTTTCGCGACAGACCCGCCTCCAAACCTGCCTCCTCAGAGCTAGTAAAATTGAGCCCATTGTCTTTGTCCATCCTGGTCTCTCCCACAGATAGTGGAGCACCTCAATTGACTTACATTGGCTTCCACAGACAGGAGGAGAGGAGCAAAGGGTCCATCCCTTCTAGAAGAAGGAGTTTACATGTTGGAAGGCAACTTTAAACAGAATAATTGGCGAGGAAAATGTTCAACAAAGGAATTGAACATTAAGCAGCACAACTTTAAGCCAAGACTATCTAGCATAAAATTAACCCTTATATATTGATTTACTGTGTCAATGTACAATTCATTGCCATCAGTCTTTATATTAAAATTTCACTATTGACCGTTGTAAACAAAATATGCCAAGTGAGCATTGAGAAATACATATTGATCTTTTATATTAAACAGGATCTTGACGTAACTTCTATAAGGGATATGGGAACAGGATGGATAAATGTGATCAGGACTATTTGCTCATGTGGAGGGTAAACACCAACATGAACTGGTTGGGCCAAACAGCCTGTTTCCATATTGTAACTTATATGCATTTCTAAAAGAAGTCATGAAAATTGTAGCCATTTTTACTTTTCCTGCATCTATACTGAAATGTGTATTAGAATGCTAATGCTTTAAATTACTACACATATTTAATCATTTGTTAAAAAAAAGTGTAGTGCTAGAGAGCTGGAGGATAGCTAATGTTATACCTTTATTTCAGAAGGGAGACAGAACATGTCCAGGGGACTATAGACCAGTCAGCTTAATATTGGTGGTAGGAAAAATAACGGAATCCCTATTAAAGGAGAAAATAGAAAAACATCTAGAAACCAAAAATATAATGTATAGTCAGCATGGATTTCAAAAGGGAAATTTTTGCTTGATCAACCTTACTGAATTCTTTGAAGAGGTAAAAGAGAGAGTAGACAAGGGTAATGTACTGGATGTCATTTACCTAGATTTCATAAAAGCCTTCGATAAAGTACCACATAATAGACTACTGAATAAGGTCAGAGAACAAGTAGCAGAATGGACAGCTAGCTGGCTGCTAGGCAGAAAGCAGAGAGTAGGAGTAAAGGGTAGCTAGTCAGAGTGGCAGAAGGTGGAAAGTGGGGTCCCACAAGGATCAGAGTTGGGACCACTGTTGTTCACAATTTATATGAACAATTTCCACTTTGGAATCAAAAACACAATTTCTAAATTTGCAGATGACACCAAATGGAAGGGTGGGGGGGGATAATCAATACTGAGGAAGACTGCAACAAATTGCAAAAAGAACATTAATAAACTTGTAGAATGAGCATATAATTGGCAAATGAATTTCAACACAGATAACTGAGGTATTACATTTTGGTAAGAAAAATAAGGAGGTCACATATTACTTGGAAAATAAGAATCTAAATGGGGTAGAGGAGCAAATGGATCTAGGAATACAAATACACAAAGCACTAAAAGTTGTGACGCAGGTTAACAATTGCATAAAAAAGCAAGTCAAGCACTAGGGTTTATTTCTAGATGGATAGAATTGAAAAGTAGTAAAATAATGTTAAACTTGTATCGGACCACGGTTAAACCACACTTGGAGTACTGTGTATAGTTCTGGTCGCTATATTATATAAAAGATATAGAGGCACTGGAGAGGATGCAAAAAAGAGTTACAAGGACGATACCAGAAATGTGAGGTTATACCTATCAGGAAAGGATGAACAGGCTGGGTCTCTTTTCTCTTCAAAAGAGATAGCTGAGGAGTGACCTAATAGAGGTCTTTAAAATCATGAAAGGTTTTGATAGAGTAGACACAGAGAGAGTATTTCCACTTGTGGGAAGAGCAAAACTAGAGGCCATCAATATAAGATAGTCACCAAGAAATCAAATAGGGAATTCAGAAGAAACTTGTTTACCCAAAGAGTGGTGAGAATGTGGAACTCACTACCACAGGGAGTGGTTGAAGCAAATAGTAAAGATGCATTTAAGGGTAAGTAAGATAAGCATATGAGAGAGAAGAAAATAGAGGGTTACATTGATAGAGTTAGAGGAGGAAGAATGGGAGGAGGCTTGAGTGGAGCATAAACATCAGCATGGAACGGTTGAACCTGTTTCTGTGCTTTATATTCTATGTAGTTCTATGTAAATCTATACACTTCTAAATTACTGACTGTCAGGTACCAGTTTAAATACTGCTGTGTCAATGTGGAGCTAATGTTTAGGTTTTGTGAATGACATGTGCAATACCCAACTGGAGGAATTCTTCTCTTACCTTTGATACTCTGTTGGCAACTTCCCTGCCAACAGTCAAACCCTGCACAAAGGTCCGAGCTGCAATAAAAGCCCTTGTCACCTGTATCTTCAGCTTTCGAGGCACGTCTCCAAATGGCTTGAGCTGGTCGGTGTATTTGCTGATACATTCGAGGTAGTCCTCTGTGAAATGGTACTGGGGGTTTACCAGCTGGAACATACGTTCCAGTAAACGGGCCCAGAAATCATTGAGCATCTCTTCCAGGTTTACATTGCCACCTGTGTAGTACCGCTTTAGTTCTGTGAAGAGATCCTGGAACACTTCAGAATTCTGCATGTACAATCGGCCATATGTCCGTATAAACATGTCATTCAGTGACTTCTCAGAATTTTCCAAGAGTTCTCTGAAGAATTCTGTAAGAATAAAAAGCAGATATTAGGGAATTATATTTAAGATAATGAAAAGATTTGGTAGTCTTGATCAAATATCAATAATGCAGCAATTAAAAATGCACATATATATAAAGGATATTATACATGAGGATATTTGAATCCAACACTTCTGCCATGAGCAAAACTCGGAGGCACCAATTAAAAAATAATTATGTTAGTCTCATTCAACATTGTATTTAACTGCGTGATATACAGTATTTATTCATACAATGTACATGCTTCGCTTATGAATGGCAACATTTAAACATTAAAAGAAATCCTTGGTGTGAATCATCTATGGTGGTCTTTTTGTCACGTGGTATGAAGCAGGATGTAGTGGCACACTAGGTTGTTGTGATACCCCAGTATGCTGACATCCATTATTGTGATGCTGGCACTATCAATTTCCATTTAAGTTGTTTAAGAGACAAAAGTACTGGCGTGTGCACTGGTGTTCAGGACATGGTCCCAGTGGGGAGGTCTGTCTGGACTAATTCACTGATGGTATTTTGTATATTTGCATAAGGTGGCAAAACAGCAGGGTGCAGCCAGAGAGAAATGTAACAAAGACAGATGTACTGAGAAGACCAAATAGGAGCACAGAAAGTCTTTGGAGAAATAGCACAGGTTATAGATCTTCTATCAAACAATGCAAATAGAATTGTTAATCTGTTTCTGGCAATTTGCCCTTAAACACAAATGAGCAGGTTGTTGTGGCAGATCTTATAACAACTTTTCATTCATCGGAGTTTACTGTTGACACCACTGAAAGTGGAATTTTGGTGTATAGTTATCATGGTCTGGCTCTGTTCTTCTTGTGGATTGCCACAGTACTTGCTGCATTACATTTGGATAGAACAACACAGGCTAAAAGTGACAGTTAAAATATAAGATTTGGATACAGATAGTTTCACAGAATGAGCTTGAAAAAGCTGAGCAATCAGTGCCAGCAGTTTTTCCAGGATCAAGTTTTCCAGGAGATGTTTAACTTAGGCCAGAATTTTGCCGGCGCTCAGAGGGCAGGTTAGGAGGTGGGTCTGCTGTTAAAATAGCAAAGATTGACAACGGGTAGGAAACCCACTGTCAACTCACCTCCACGCGAGTCTCCCAGGTGTCGGGTCTGTCAGTGGAGAACGGACCTGACACCAAGTGGCGGGGGAGGCAATAGAGCTCATTAAATGGCTTGTTAAGAGCCAATTTAATGGTATTTCGAGGCTTCCTTTCAATTTTACGTGCTCCCCCACAGGTTACCCGCTGCTCGGGGAACACGCCAGCTCACCCTGGCGTGAGTTGAGTCTACTCTGATGTATCTGATAAGCTAACAGCTGCAGAATTGGTGTAAAGGATGCCATGTTGCAGATGGTCAGTTTCAGAGCGCAGAAACTGTTGATTACTTCATTTGTAATACATATAGAGATTTCTTTAGCTTGCAAATGTTTAGAGGCAACTGTATGTCCAGTGCCACCTCATTGGAACAACCTCTCTCACCATTGACAGATTGCTTCTGTCATCTCACCTGCAGCTGCCATCTAAAGCAGCAACATCAGTGGCCTTGAAAAAATCAGACCTTGGTCCTCTGAATCCTTCCACGATCAGCCCCAACACCAACATCACCAGGCACACCAACATCACCACCCTTCTCCGCCATCACCTGATGCTGCACAGGACACAGGGCATCAGCCCCCGACATCACTGCTGCCTGGGAGGCCAGCGATGGCACCACCATGGCCAAATTTACTTCACTTGACGCTGTAAACCCTGGCTGCCTCATGATGTACCAGGTTGACACCATCCCACACCAGCAGTGTGAAGCATCCCTTTAATGTCCAAGCCATTCCATGCACACTCATCACTATAGCGGGGGGTGGGGGGCGGGGAGTTATGTCTCAACATTCATTGGAACTCAGTAAGACACTTCTCAAGGTGCGCACCGGTCTATCCAATAAGGGGCAGTGTTGAAAATATAGATTTCATTGCAGGACAACAAATGACCAGAAACCTCACCTGGACATTGGCTAAACCTCTCAAGTGCCTACCCTTGTGTGTTGTTAGTTGGTATGCTTGCAGTAGGATGAGGGTGAGTGTGAGGGGTGACTAGTGAGATGGGGAAGTGATAAAGTAGATAGAGAGGGTTGGGTGGAGGTGAAAGGTAAGTCGGTGTGAGTAAGGATGTGCAGGAGAAGGGTATGGAAGGCAGAGTGATGGAGATGGGTGGAGTGGCACAACAGGGTGAGGTTGAGTGTGTCTTTGCAGTAACGTTTCATGATCCACTGAGATCATTGAAAGTTTGGCGCCACTGCAGCCAGGGACCCCTGACAACATCCCTGCTTTTGCCCTCCTGTGCAATGTGCAACCAGGTGTCCTAGGGGGGACTCTTCCACCCTTGGAAGAGAAGAGAACCTCCCTGTGTGCTGTGACTCCCTCCATAAGCATATGGAGGGAGTCATTGGAGAGCTTGGGAGCAAGCGTCCACCTTTGTGCAGTGATTTTCAGTGTTTGCAGCACCTCAATGCTGTCAAACACTGACAGAACAACTGTCAAACTCAATGTGGCCGTGGTCCCTTTAAGGAAACCGTCTGATGACGCGTCATCAAATGACATTATCCAACCCGCTTCCTGTTAATTGGCCGGGAAGCCCGCAGGACGGGCTTAACAAGGCCAATTAAGGGAAAATCCCTTTGACAGAGCAGCTGCAGCTGGGAGCAGGACCGGAACCCAGAAACCAGCTCACCCGCCACCATCCCGACACCGCTAAGAAAATTGCTGCCTAACTGTGCCATATCCTGATTTGGCTGATTGAATTGTAATCATTTGATAGATCTCTGAACCACTAGATACGGTTTGCCTTGTCTGAGCCCAGATGAAGTCTGGACCTTCTGATTAACAGATGCAACTCCAATCCAAGATACCATTTTAAAAGCTATTTCAATTGTCCCTGTCATATAACCAAACTTTATGTAGGAAATTCTTTGAAGATATTTGAAATATAGACTAATTTGATCATCACATTTGCCATGATCTCACTGAAAGGTAACGGGGGTGATTTTCATTCAGAAGTCGGGAAGGAGGCGGGACTACAACTTTCGGGGTTGTAGTCCCGCCTCCATCGAGATGCGGCCAATCCACGCGATTTTCACTTGATTGACCTTGTTGAGCCCGCCCAGCGGGCTCAGCAGGCCAATTAAGTGCCACCCGGCAACAGGTGACGTCACAGACTGAAATTTCATCTGTCAAGACGTTTTGACAGATGAAATATCAGTGTTTCATAGCTGTTTGAAGCTGTCAAACACTGACCGTCTTACTTCTAACCTGAGTCCTTCTACACAGACTCAGTTAGAAATCTCACCAGCACAGAAAGCTGCAGGCTGTCACTTTTGACAGTTCGCAGCCATTCTGCTTTCTGTGCTGGTTAGATGATGGTCTCCCAAAACCTAGAGGAAGGAAGGCTGAAAAGGTAAGTACAGGTAATTTAAACTTCTTTACAACTTTAGACACACCAAACACACTTACCTTTGCACTCATGCACCCATCACTCACCTGAACACCGACATCTCGATCCTTCAACCCGACGGCCCGACTCATCTAACTTGGTGTGGTTTGCAGCCGTCGGGAATCCCACACTTCAAGCTTTAAAATAGGGATTAGGCTAAAAACTGCCTGTTAACTACCTGTTAACAGGCAGTTAATTGTAACTAATCCCTTCCCGCCTTGGGTAGGCGGGTCCCAGTGCGGGGCGGGTACCCACCTCCTTTGAAACTTACATGGAGGCTGGTTGGGGGCGGGATGATGTCGGGACCCCGAATTTGGGACTTTAACCCCCCCGCACGCTTCCAATCCCGACTCCACGGGTCAATGAAAATCGACCCCAACAAGTTTGGATGGAATCCCATTTTCTACCTGCTCCATTAGGAATGATTCAGGGATAGCCAGCTCGTCAGTGCTGTCAGAAAGTGCTAACACCCGCAAGAAATGACAGGTTTGTTTCAAGGTTACAAATGTTGTTAAAATAGAACATACATTTTCAATCTAGATGGGTAAACAACTGCCATTTTAGAGATCAGAAGGTATTATATCCTTGTTGACAGAGAACATTTGAAAGTCGCTTGTGTACAGCTGAGCAATCCTATTTTGGGTGAAGGTGTCATCACTGCATTGACTTTTTTAATTTTATTATTTACAGAATAAGCAACAGAGCTAGCAAAGATGAATTTTAAATATTTAAATAGTTGGAATCTAACTAGACTGGGTCAAAGGGAGTACAATCATTTATATAACTGATCTAATATTTGTCGAGGGAGTACTGTTTCTCTAATACCTCACATTCTATTGAACTATCATGAGACTACAATTTAAACCTCCAGCAACAAATACTAGAAAATGAATTACAGCAATTTCCAACAGGGTCGGTTCTGGAAGAGGAGATCCAAAAGGTAAATTTTCAACATCACTGCATGGGTGGTAATCTGGCAAAGCAGATTATTCGCCCATTATAGAACCCGTCCAATTTTCATTTAATTGAAATGAATGGAATGAAAATCAGGCAGGTTCTGTAACGGCTGGGTGATCTGCTCCGCCAGATTACTGCTCATGCAGTGAAGTCAAAGGTATCCCCCCCCTTCAAAACATTATTCAGCCAAACATCATCATGAGATCTGTCTGAACCACATCAAGAACAATTGAGCCTCAGTCTCCTCTACTGAAACAGTCTACTAATCCAGGATCATTCTGTAAAGCAAAGACAACACCTAGCAGTTTTGCTCCAATATCAACCATCTCCTTAAACTCCTTTCCCTGCCCCCTCCACCCTCACCTCCAACAACAAATGCAATCAGCACATGGACTTATTTGTCACTAAGATTGAGACCATCTGTTCAGCTGCCTCTGCTGCTTCTATTTTCCCCTACCCATCAAGCTAAACCTCCCTCTCTGGCCTAGCCCAGGACTCTAGTTTCACTCCCATCTCCTCTCATGTCCTCTCTGAGCTCCTCTCGGCCATGAGGCCCACTTCCTATTCCTTTAACTCCATTCCAATAAACTGCTGACCAACCAACTTCCCTTCCTGGCCTGATGTTAGCTGACATTGTAAATGGTTGCTTTCATTAGGTACTGTCCTCCTCCATTAGAAGAATGAGAGGTGATCTCATTGAAACATTTAAGATGCTGAGGGGGGTTGACAGGGTAGAGAGTGGCTGGAGAGTCTAGAACTAGGGGGCATAGTCTCAAGATAAGGGGTCGGCCATTTAAGACTGAGATGAGGAGAAATTTCTTCACTCAGAGGGTTGTGAATCTTTGGAATTCTCTACCCCAAAGGGTAGTGGATGCTCATTCATTGAGTATATTTAAGGCTGAGATAGATAGATTTTTTGACTCTAAGGGAATCAAGGAATATGGAGATTGGGCTCGAAAGTGGAGTTGAGGTCAAAGATCAGCCATGATCTTATTGAATGGCGGAGCAGGCTCGAGAGGCTGTATGGCCTACTCCTGCTCCTAAATCTAATAAGAACATAAGAAATAAGAGCAGAAGTAGGCCATACAGCCCCTTGAGCCTGCTCTGCCATTCAATAATATCATGGCTGATCATCGACCTCAACTCCACTTTCCTGCCCGATCTCCATATCCCTTGATTCCCCTAGAGTCCAAAAATCTATCTATCTCAGCCTTGAATATACTCAAAGACTCAGCATTCACAGCCCTCTGCGGCAGAGAATTCCAAAGATTCACAACCCTCTGAGTGAAGAAATTCCTCCTCATCTCAGTCTTAAAATGGCCTACCCTTTATCCTGAGACTATGCCCCCTAGTTCTAGACACTCCAGCCAGGGGAAACAACCTCTCAGCATCTACCCTGTCAATCCCCTTCAGAATCTTGTATGTTTCAATGAGATCACATCTCATTCTTCTAAACTCCAGAGAGTATAATCATAATCATAATCATAATCAACTTTATTGTCATTGTTAGTGCACAAGTGCAGTACAACGAAATGTAGGCTTGCGGCTCCCGAGAGTGTACATTTAGATTAAGACATTTAAACATTCAACATACATTTGGCTTGTAATACATTAACATAAACATAACCATAATAAAGTGCATTGGCAGATGTGCCGGCTTTAGAGTTTATTTGTGGAGTTCAGTAGGATGACAGCCCTGGGAAAGAAGCTGTTCCTAAATCTGGTCGTTCGGGTGCGAATGCATCTGTAGCGTCTCCCAGATGGCAGGAGGGCGAACAGACTGTGGCTGGGGTGGGTAGGGTCTTTGATGATGGTCCGTGACCTCCGTAAACAGCGTTTCTGGTATATGTGCTCTACGGTCGGTAGCCGGGTGCCGGTAATGCGTTGGGCAGTTTTGACTACCCGCTGCAGGGCTTTCCGGTCATAGTAGCTACAGCTGCCATACCATACTGTGATACAGTTCATCAGGATGCTCTCTATTGTGCAGCGGTAAAAGTTAGAGAGGATCAGGGGTGACAGGTTACATCCCTTCAGCCTCCTTAGGAAATATAAGCGCTGCTGGGCCTTCTTCACCAGAGAGGAGGTATTGAGGGACCAGGAGAGGTCTTCCGTGATGTGGACTCCGAGAAACTTAAAGCTGTCCACCCTTTCCACCACAGCCCCATGGATGTGGATGGGGGTGTGACTCCGCCTTTAGACTTCCTGAAGTCCAAGAGGTCTTGACAGATGAAATATCTGTGTTTCACAGCTGTTTGAAGCTGTCAAACACTGACAGTCTGACTTCTAACCTGAGTCCTTCTACACAGACTCAGTTAGAACTGTCACCGGCAATGAAAGCTGAAGGCTGTCACTTTTGACAGCTCACAGCCATTTTGCTTTCAGTGCTGGCTGATTGATGGACTGCCGAAACCTAGAGGAAGAAAGGTTGTTAAGGTAAGTACAGGTAATTTAAACTTCTTTGCACACTTTAGACACACCAAACACACTTACCTTTGCACTCATGCACCCATCACTCACCTGAACACCGACATCGTGACCCCTCCAAGTCCTTCAACCCGACGGCCCGCCTGCTCTAACCTGGCGTGGTTTTGAGCCATCGGGAATCCCACATGACACCCCTCAAAATAGGGATTAGGCTAAAAACTGCCTGTTAACTACCTGTTAACAGGCAGTTAATTGGCACTAATCCCTTCCCGCCTCGGGTCGGCGGGTCCCAGTGCGGGGCGCCCCCTGTGAAACTTATGTGGAGGCAGGTTTTGGGCGGGATGGTGTCGCGACCCCCGATGTCGGGATTTCCCCCCCACACACGCCTGAAACCCCGCCTGATGGCTCCAGGAAAATCAACCCCTTTTTGTTCTCCTCACAGCTTACTGTCCCACCTAGCTTTGTATGAGCAGCAAACTTGGATACATTACACTCGGTCCCTTCATCTAGGTCATTAATATAGATTGTAAATAGCTGGCGCCCCAACACTGATCCTTGCGGCAGCCCACTAGTTACAGCCTGCCAACCTGAAAAGGATCCGTTTATCCCTACTCTCTGTTTTCTGTCCATTAACCAATCCTCTACCCATGCTACTATATTACCCCAAACCCCATGAGCCCTAATCTTGTGTAATAACCTATTATGTGGAACCTTATCAAATGCCTTTTGTAAATCCAAATATACTACATCTACTGGTTCCCCTTTATCTACCCTGCTAGTTACATCCTCAAAAAACTCTAATAAATTTTTAAACACGATTTCCCTTTCATAAAACTATGTTGACTCTGCCTAATCATGTTATGATTTTCTAAATGGCTAGATACCACTTCCTTAACAATCGATTCCAGCATTTTCCCAACGACTGATGTCAGGCTAATTGGCCTGTAGTTCCCTGTTTTTTCTCTCCCTCCTTTCTTGAATAGCGGTATTACATTTGCGACCTTCCAATCAGCTGGAACCATTCCAGAATTTAGGGAATTTTGGAAGATCAGCACCAATGTATCCACTATCTCTTCAGCCACCTCTTTTAGAACCCTAGGATGTACGCCATCAGGTTTAGGGGATTTGTCGGCTTTTAGTCCCATTAGTTTCTCTAGTACTTAACATCTTCATTAGACCCTTGGTTCCCCACATTTTTGGTATGCCTTTTGTGTCTTCTACTGTGAAGACAGATACAAAATATTTGTTTAACATTTCTGCCATTTCCTTATTCCCCATAATAATTTCTCCTGTCTCAGCCTCTAAGGGACCAATGTTTACTTTTGCTACTCTTTTCCTTTTTACATACATGTAGAAACTCTTACAATCTGCTTTTATATTTCTTGCTAGTTTTCTCTCATTCTATTTTTTCCCCTTTTTATCAATTTTTTGGTCAACCTTTGCTGGTTTCTGAAACTCTTCCAATCCTCAGGCTTACTATTATTCTAATACAACATTATAAGCTTCTTCTTTCAATCTAATGCTATCCTTAACTTCTTTAGTTAGCCATGGTTGGATCACTTTTCCCGTGTTTCTCAATGGAATGTATTTTTGTTGAGAATTATGAAATATTTCTTTGAATGCTAGCCACTGCTTATCTACTGCCATACCCTTTAATCTACTTTTCCAATCTGCCTTAGCCAACTCGCCCCTCATACCTATGTAATTGGCTTTATTTAAGTTTAAGACACTAGTTTCGGACTTAGGCAAGTCACTCTCAATATTAATGTGAAATTCTATCATTTTATGATCACTCTGCCCCAGAGGATCCTTTACTATGAGATTGCTAATTAACCCGGTCTCATTACACAATACAAGATCTAAAATAGCCTGTTCCCTGGTTGGTTCTATGACATTGTTCTAGGAAACTGTCCCGAATGCATTCCATGAACTCGTCCTCCAGACTACCTTTGCCAATTTGATTTGTCCAGTCTATATGAAGATTAAAGTCCCCCAAGATTATTGCATTACCTTTGTTGCAAGCTCCTACTAGTTGATTAATATTCCGTCCAACAGTATAGCTACTCTTAGGGGGCCTATATACTACTCCTACCAGTGTTTTCTGCCCCTTGTTATTCCTTATCTCCACCCATACTG
The DNA here is from genome assembly GCF_052327205.1 of Somniosus microcephalus. Classification (NCBI taxonomy): domain Eukaryota; kingdom Metazoa; phylum Chordata; class Chondrichthyes; order Squaliformes; family Somniosidae; genus Somniosus; species Somniosus microcephalus. Next base: position 60,144,988 of record NC_140996.1, on the reverse strand, counting down.
ATTCTACTTCCTGATCTTCCGAGCAGAGATCCTTTCTCGCTACTGTCCTTATGTCATCCTTTATTATCAGGGCTATTCCCCCTCCTTTTCCATTCTGCCTGTCTTTTCGAAACGTCAAGTACCCTGGAACATTTAGTTCCAAACCTTGGTCACCTTGCAACCATGTCTCTGTAATGGCTATTAGATCAAACCCATTTATCTCTATTTGTGCCACTAGTTTGTCTAGCTTGTTACGAATGCTTTGTGCATTCAGATAAAGAGCCTTTAATTACATTTTTTTACCATTATTCCCTGCTTTGACCTTATTCTCTGCTGCACTGCTACCATTAAACTCTTTGGCCTAGAAATTGGGTATAGCCCCGCTTGAGGCGTTAGAACTGGCGCTGCGCAAAGTTTATAGCCAGACGAAACTTATCGCCGCCTGGCGCGATATTGGGTTGCATCGCCCCTAAAGGGGATTGAGGCGCGAATTCAGGCGTTACACGGGACTCCTAAGGCGCTAAACTTCCGGTGCAACCCAATATCGGAGCGGACGGGCGCAGCGCAGGTGCGCTCAATTACTGATGACCACGAGACTTCCAGGCGCCGGCCAGCTCTTAAAGGGGTGGGTCAGTCAGCTTCAGCATCCACACTCTTCGCCTTGCAGGCCTCAGAATCGGTGCAGGCCCTTCTCTGGCGCTAAAAACTTGGACCAGATGGAGAAGGTGAGACAGAGAGCAGAGCGCTTCACCAATGAGGCTCTGGAGCAATTGGTGACCGCAGTGGAGCACCAGCGAGATGTTCTCTACCCAAACAATGGCACGAGGCCGAATCATAAGGACTACCGATGAGCTTGGAGGGATGTATGCCAGAGGGTCATCTCCAGCAGCATGGTGACCAGGAGCCCTGTCCAATGCAGAAAGAAATTCAACGACCTCACTCGGGTCGTGAGGGTGAGTGTTGTTTCTGCAAACTTCTGCATCCCTTCATTTGCACCTGACTTTATGGCTACAGGGTGGGCTGTGCTCCATTGGCCATCTGCCAGCAAGCACCCATGGCCCTTTCTGGGCACACACATGCACATTTGACTCAAGGCGTCATGTAAGGGCTCTTGCGCCATGGGGGGCATGAGATGATCTCTCAGGGCATCATGTAAGGGCTCTTCCACCATGGGGGGCATGAGATGATCACTCAGGGCATCATGTAACATAACTTCCCCTCCTTTCCCCTGCAGTCCAAGCTGGCGAGGATTGGCAAAGACCAGCTTCGCTCCGGTGGAGGACCTCCACAAGTGGTCACTCTCACGGATCTCGAGGAGAGAGTCCACCAGATTCTTGGAGGACGTCTGAGTGGTCCTGTAACCACTGCAGCTGCCGACCCCATTGTCGACAGCGATGGTAAGGTTCTCACCTTTTACAACTGTCTCCTTCCACTTGTTCCCCCCACCAGCATGCTTTCTCACTGTGGACCCATGTCATAGCCTTGCTGCAATCTGGCATCCCTTGCTGCCAAGCTGTCCTTTTGCTAAAGCCACTCTTCCACCTCCCTGCTTTCATATGCTGCATCACCAGCTCGGGAGCCGGGCCCTCAAGCTGCCAGTGCCAGTGCCTCCGAGGGCTCAATGAGAAAATTACTGTCCAACAGGAGGTCAGCAGCTCTCTCCAGCAACGATCAGAATGGCCAGCCCAAATGGCTGCAGCTTTTATACTACTGCTGTCCCCTTTAAATAGCGCCCCCCGAGTTCGAGAAGGGCCTGGGAACACTCCATCCAACTGTCACTAATAGCGCCAGGTGAAAAGGTTGCGGGCGCCACCGAATATCCGATCCAGGGCACCAAAAAGGCGTTGCACACTGAAATGACGTCATGATCTGCCTGCGCCCGCGGGCGAGCGAAAAGAGTTAGCGCCGGCACTAAAAGGATACTCAATATGGGAGGTGGCGCTATATTCACTGCGCCCGCCTGAAAATTGGGTAACGCCCCCATTCTCGGGCTCTTTAGGTGCTAATCGCTGGTGCTACCAACCAAATTTCTAGGCCTTTGTCCCTTCCTGTCACACATGCTTATTTTTACCCAAATCGCTACACTGCTCTATTGCCTTGACCTTTCTCTTTAGATTTCTAAATTTCCCATCGCCTGACCCCTCCCTCCTTTTTTTAGTTTAAGCCCTATCTACAGCCTTAGTTACGTTCCATTTCAAAACCACCTTCATCAGCTGCCCTCTCCTCAATAAACCCACCATTGACACCTCAGTCTTTACAAATTACCACCCTATCTCCAATCTCCCTTTCCTCTCCAAAGTCCTTGAATGTATTGTCACCTCCCAAATCCGTGCCTGTCTTTCCTGCAACTCTATGTTTGAATTTCTCCAATCAGGTTTTCACCCCTGCCACAGCACCAAAATGGCCTTAGACTTCCTCTTAAGACATCAGTCGGAATCTTTACCTTGGAGTCGGGTTGCGTGCGTGCGGGAAGCGTAGGGGGTTGGGAACCCGAAGATGTAAACAGCACGTTCTGCAGTGCACGGTTTAACTTAATAGCCCCAATTAAAACAGTCATCCGCATTTCCATCTAAAACCTCATCCATGTTTTTGCCACCTCCAGTCTCAACTGTTCCAATGCTCTCCTGGCCGGCTTCCCATTCTCCACCCTCTGCAATTTCAGCTCATCCAAAATTCTGCTGCTCATATCCTATCCCACATCAGGTCCTGCTTGCTTATAACCCCTGTCTTCGCTGACCTACTTTGTTTCCCGTTCCCCCAGCACCCCAAATTTAAAATTCTCCTGTTCATGTTTAAATGCCTTGATGGTCTTTCCCTTCTCGATCGCTACAACCTCCTCCAGCTCTATAACCTCCCTGGCCAAACCCTTGTTCCTCTAACTCTGGTCTCTTGTGTATCCTTGACTTCTTTTGCCTTACTAGTGGAGGTCGTGCCTTCAACAGCCTAGATCCCATGCTCCAGAATTCCTTTCCTAAACCACTCCATGTCTCCACCTCCCACTCCTACTTTAAAACCCTACTTAAAACCCACCTTTTTGACCAAGCTTTTGGCCACCGTTCCTTATTTAGCTCAGTGTCCATTTCTTTTTATTACACCTCTGTGAAGTGCCTTGGCACATTTTTCTATGTTAAAGGTGCTATATCATTGTAGGTTGCTGTTGTTGTACGAGGAGGGCTATACATTTTTCACATTCTTTGTGGTCAAATTCACAGTTCTTGCCCAGTCAAAAAAGACATTTCACAGGTTATGGATGGGCATAGTAAAAAATGTCATCAAAGTAATGTATTCATTGTATACAATTCCTGGCGAAGTGCTCACTGTAATCCTAATGTATTGGTGGAGAAGAAACTTCAAGAATAACACGTAGGTTTCTAAAATGGAAGAAGCTACTCTGACCAAATCACAGAATCACAGAATCACAGAAACCCCACAGTGCAGATAGAGGCCATTTCGGCCCATCGAGCCTGCACCAACACATATCCCACCCGATCCCCGTAACCCCTACACCAACACATATCCCACTCTATCCCCGTAACCCCACGTATTTAATCCCCTTAAAACTAAGGGTCAATTTATCATAGCCAATCAACCTAACCCGCACATCTTTGGACTGTGGGAGGAAACCGGAGCACCCGGAGAAAACCCACACAAACACGGGGAGAATGTGCAAACTCCACACAGACAGTCACCCGAGGCCAGATTCGATCCCGGGTCTCTGGCGCTGTGAGGCAACAGTGCTAACCACTATGCCACCGTGAAGTGCAGCGTTGATACATAAACTGCATTCGTTGACAGCTTTGCCAACTTTAAGGGTGCGTTTCCCTACATTACAAAAGTGACTACACTTCAAAAGTATTTCATTAGCTGTGAAGCACTTTGGGACGTCCCGAGGTTGGGAAACCTGCTATAAAAATGCGAGCTGGTTATTTTGTTTGTAGTGCTGTGAAAGAGTTTCCACTGGAGAAGTGCAGCTTCACATGGCTTGAGTTCGCCACCTTACGGGGTAAAACTCCAGTGCAGTGTCACACCTGGCTTAAAAACTGCTCAAGGGGCCCTTGGATCTCCTGCCTATTTTTAAAATTACCTAAAGTTGATTTAAATGTTTAAAAAGTGCAGACACTTCTGCATTCACTTCTAAATATATCAACTGGAACTGCCAAGGGTTGGGGAAGCTGTGCATGTGCCTGTAAGCAAAGCGTTCTCTCTTGGGCAAGAGAATCCTTATTGTCGACACTTGCTAAGAAAATCATGGTACATCACCATGTATTATTGAAGATGACACATCAATTTGTCATTGTTTATTAAAACATCATGTGACTGAGGATTGTTGATAGGTGATCAATGGTGCAGGCTGCAAGGACATTCCAAATCAATAAAGCTAAAAAGAAAATACCCAGCGCTTTCATACGTTAATGCTGTCGAAACAAAGAAGAAGGAAAATTTATATCTGCCTTAAGCAGGCACTTCAGAGGAGCTTTCTCTCATTTGAGAGGCCTTTAACATCTCTTCTCCCTGGGACACAGCCACCTCCCTGTGGTATAAAAACAAAATACTGCAGATGCTGGGAATCTGAACTAAAAACAGAAAATGCTGGAAATACTCAGCAGGTCAGGCAGCATCTGTGGAGAGAGAAACACAGTTAACGTTTCAGGTTGATGACTTTTCGTCAGGACTCTGCCTATTTCCAGCATTTTCTGTTTTTATTTCACCTCCCTGTGGTGTCTCACTATGACTGTGTAATTCAATTTGGGAAGTCAGTCTGTTGCGAATTTGACACATTTCCCATCATGTGTTGGCTAGTGGTACTGCCTTTAAGCATGTAGAGCTGCACAAAGTTTTAATGTAAAGAAAGAAAAGGAAAGATCTCAGAGTTCCTCCTAAGCCTCAGATTGATTCTGCAGATCATCTAGGGTTATACTTTTCTCGCTAACTTTAGCAAAAATGGTAAATGTACATATTAAGGATGATTCCAGTGGGGAGTGGCATCTGCAGGGAATGTTTCTGAGAAATTCCGAGACTGCAGCCCAGCAATTACCCAAGATGCGCCCTCTCACCTCTCTGTGAACTCAGTTCCCTGCTGGATCACAGCATCGTCTGAGAAAATAGAAATTCTCTTTCGACACATATCTATGTTATCCCTGAAAGCCAGGCAAATTTACCTATGCCTCATACCATCCGTGGTTGACTGAGTCTTTATCCTATTTCTGCTATATATTCCACAATTTCCTCTGTTTCCTTGGTGATTGTCTTGCATAGACATACTTTATCAAAATATCTTAGCAGTCTAATTGTTTCCATGTTTTTCTTGGTGTTCTGGCTTGTGTATGCACACAGGAAAAGCACCAAAGAAAAGTTATAGTCTACAGAAAATGATCAGATAATGATTTGAGAACAATGCTGAAACATAATTCCTTTAATCCTTTTCTCAAATTGCAATTCATTTTTGTATGGAAGCCATAATACTGTAATGAAAATAATCAGAAATCTATCTACACAACATCCTTTTTGTACAAGTGCCTGATCAGTGGCTCTCTGTTATGTCCGTGTCACTGTCTAATTTTTTGCATTTATTTCCATAATACATGTAGCAGAGCTGAATCCAAATACATATATGTTTAATTGACCCAGAAATATTATACGTGGGATGGTATTTTCTACATGCAACATATAAAAAAACTCAACCTACTTAAAGCTGTGACATGCCACTAATTTTGATTAATTAAAGACAGTGAATTGACAACTTAACCTCATCCCTCCCAAAGATTAACTTTTTCGACAAGATATATTTTGAAATTAATTTAAAGATTTATATGGTGCAGGAAGCAGTGACTTGGAGGAATAATGCTTTGAATCATGGCATTGTGGGTCTCAAGTTCAATTGCTCACTCCATCGAGTTTCCAATCTTAGTTGTGTGTTTGTGGGGTAACACTGAGATCACAGAAATCACAGAAACCCCACAGTGCAGATAGAGGCCATTTCGGCCCATCGAGCCTGCACCGACGCATATCCCACCCGATCCCCGTAACCCCTACACCAACACATATCCCACCCTATCCCCGTAACCCCACGTATTTAATCCCCCTAACACTAAGGGTCAATTTATCATAGCCAATCAACCTAACCCGCACATCTTTGGACTGTGGGAGGAAACCGGAGCACCCGGAGGAAACCCACGCAAACACGGGGAGAATGTGCAAACTCCACACAGACAGTCACCCGAGGCCGGATTCGAACCCGGGTCCCTGGCGCTGTGAGGCAACAGTGCTAACCATTATGCCACCGTGATGAGGACAGATGGTTTCCAGATGCAAGGAAAATCATCAGCAGCATCATACCTTGAACACACTCGTGCACTTGATAAAACCTGGTTCAGGTCTGCACTGGCAGAGGCCTGGGACTAAGCTGCCCATACACCTGTCAAGGTGCATGTGATGGTGGCTCAGGGAGCCAAAGGGAAAAAATGGAGAAGAATTTACTCTCCAAAGTATAATAAGCACCCACAACCCAATTGCTATATTGTGTTTGTGTCATTGTCGTGACTCTGGTTCAGGCACAGCAATAGATGTCACAGTTAACATTTTATATTTTATGTTATACTAGAATTTACCACAGAAATATTGTCAGAATGCAGGTGGGAGGGGATGGGATGAGACAGGGTTGGCGGTGGTGGAGGGGGGGGGAGAGGAGATGGAAGCGGTGCAGCAATGCAGTTGTATTCTCCGTCAAGTCATCCAAATTGAAAATAGGAATGTTGGTGAAATAGCTGAATGCTGCTGCTTTTTAAAAATAAAATTGTTATATATTTTAACAGAAGTTTATCTTAATATGGCAGATATGACAATTATTATTAATATAATTCAACTACTAAGAATTCCATCCTTAAGCATGCTGTTCTTTTAGTTATCTGAAACAAAACCTACAAGGAAAATCAGTCTACTGATACAACCGAGCTTACGAGAGACCCAATAATTTTATACATACTTGTGTATGTTAAATGTCAGAATTTATTAATTTTAGCCTTACATTTTAAAAAGAAACTATAAGCTATAAGTCCTGTTGTTGCATACAACTGTGCAGAATGTTTGGGGATTTTATGGACCTTACTATTTGCCCTTTCACAGACATTGCCAATTATGGCTTTTCTCAATGCTCATGCATGTGTGAACTCAATAAAGAGCTAATTTCTTTGCAGCAGTGTCCGTGAAGAGACTTTTGCGACAAACTACATGGGAATATCTGCAAATGAGCTGAGTGACCTTTTCTGAAGAGAATATATATTTAAATTAAATTATATTTCTCACTGTAATTGTAAACAAAGCGTTTATTAAATTTGTAACTGTACTGAATCAAATTTTATGCAAGCAATATACATACAGCAGTAAAACTAACATCCACAATCTATAATTATCTGGCATGCTCATGAAGTAGTGTTTTCAGAGCTTGAATAACCATAAACCATAACCCGAATAAACACAGAAGCTGAAGGTCATCAGAACCACAAATGTTTGAAAGCAATTATTTAAAGAGGAAATACATTCAATTAACATATAATCCTATCAAAGCAGAAATATATGCACTCAGTTATATCTTGCAATCCTCCCTTATTCTTATGTTTTGTGCTTTAAACTTGTTGGTTGACTTAGCCTGAGAACAGACACTTTATATAGAATCTCCACTATGCACCCCAGTTGGTCAGTGAGTAAACCTTGCATGCTATGGACTCGTACAGACCATGCATGTCCCAGTTTTACTCCTTAGTCTGTGCTGAGTCAGTTGATCTTGATTTAGGGAGGGAAGTTAATAGGACAGGATTCTCTCTCCTATCACCACCCAGTGACCCCTGCTGGCAAAGTGCATGTGCACATGAGTTGAAGAGAGGATCTGACTAGTTGTGATGCTCTTATGATTAGACAACCTGCCAACATTCACTGTCCAGGCTTACACATAAGGAATAGCAAGGTAGCAAAGGCCGGCACACACTTGCAGAATCGTACCCCAGGATGAGTTACTATCTCCGAAGTGAAGGGGAGGCATGGAAATAAAACTGAAGGGAGTTCAAATCAATGATCTCAGAAAGTTGCACTCCAGGGTCAATTTAAATTGGAAGAGCTGTCCACACACAGTCACTGGTGCAGAACGACATGATGACACTTTATGTGAAGGATTTTACAAAGAAAAAGGAATACTGAAATATACCAGTAGACGTACAAATAACTCCCTTTACAACATTTAAGGTTATGTGGAAATTCAGATCAGTACATTTATCCTTTAGACATGAAATATAATTAGGCAGCCACTGTAATAGAGGAAGTTCAGAACAGGTGTATTCATTTGTGTTGCCATAGCATTATTGTGTACCTACCATACTACACCTCAATCCACCACAAATGAAACACCTGCAACAACTTTGTTCCATCACAAACTGGGAATCACAGTGCCTCACACTCCAAGCAAAATAAGATTGTGAAGAGAGATCACATTGCTAAGGTAACAATGAAGGATTAAGCTGATTGCTTTCACTAGGTTAGGTGTGACATTTTCAAAGTTGATCACATGCTGGTGAGAAATAATGAGTGAGGAAAACTCATACATGATACAAATCATTCCTTTTCCACTGTGAGCTGCAGATTTGGTTCCATTATAACCGTTCAATAAGGTTCCCATCAAATGACCAGAAATGTATCTTTCTCAAGAAAGCAATAACTTTGCCAGAATCTGAACATATCATGCAGACCGAGCAGATTATTGATTTTAATGGTTATGTGACTAGATGATTCAACCATCAATATCCAGAATCAAGCACCACTTACTTGTGTTCTCCTCTTTCAGGAACAAGAGACCCCATCGTACCTGATGGACTATGTTGCTTATAAGTTTGCATATTATATTCTGGAAAGTCTGGCTTTAGTATTTGTTTAAAAAAAAACATCTTTAATTAAAGGGAGGGAGGGAGGGACATTATAGATACATCCAGAAACTAGAGGGAGAACATTGATTTGGATTGTGGTCTATGACAAAAGCTTAGTAACTAATGCGGCATTAAACAAATGGCCTTTTAGGCAGGTTTCGCTTACAGATCTGGATTGACTAATGCTGAAAACTGAAATGTGCAAACGTCTCTGCTTCCATGATGAATGCATTGAAAGAGTGATGCCTGCATCAGTAACTGTGTACAGTGTGAGTCAATTGAAATTGATTTGGTAGATTGTACAATGTTTGGATTAGAAATGCATTGGATTATGGATGTCCATCAGACAATCAAGCCAAATGCCATTATTATACGTCTCATGTACTTTGATTACTTAAAATTTTGCTACTCTGAAATGAATTGGAAATGATCCCTCTTGTCTTATAGGCTGTGTGTGTTTGAGTTATTTTTTATGTGGGGAGGGTGAGAATCAATTAGCTATCTGAGAGCTAAAGCTGTATTGCAAAGATAACGGGTCATGTGAAACTCTAATATTTTACGGTGCTGCTGCACATAATCCCTGGATTTGGCATATGCCGTAGATAAGATTAAGAGACATTTGATGAAGTTACAATATTACTTCAAATAAAAATGATAATTCTGAATGCTCACAGTTAACATACGAATAGTCAAGAAATCACAAAAGTGCACATATTGGACAAGTAAATCTGCTATGCTTAGTTCCTCTGTCTGATACATGTCCAAGAGATCAGTTAACTTGTGTTGTAGAAACTGGTTTCAGCTTGGGCAATTTTGTCAGCGCTACTAGAATCAGACCTTGGGCTAAAAATTGGATAGCGGCAAAAACTTGCTGGTGCCACAACAGGCACCCGGTGTTAATGGCCGCCGAAAATGATGGCACTGACAGGACTGAAAAATTGGCGCGGGGGATTAATTAATATTAGCCCAGCGCTAAACTCACAGTGCAACGCCATCTTGGTGGCATTCGTCCCGGCAGGAGGCCCCAATGTAGCGTGGCCGTAACATCATTGCAGCAAGAACAGACTGCTTTGAAAGTAAGGCTATCATTTCAGAAAGCAGTTCGGTCTCTTAAAGGGGACCTGCCTGCTGAAAAAAAAAAGTAAAAATATGCAGTTTTTAGCCCTTACAGCTCAACTGCCTTCTGAAAAAAAATTAACATTAGAAAGAATTCCCAAATGGCAGTCTTCAGCTCTTAAAGCTGAATTCCCTTCCGCACCTAAAAAAATGGGTAAGTGCTTCAGCACTAACACAAATGGCTCAGCAAGCCAGGGAAGGGGCACCCAGGGACCCGCACGCAGCACTCCAGCTTTGTGCAGGGGGTCAACACTGCAGGAGAGGTCCTCTACTCACAGGGGCCAGGAGGCCCTCCAGGAAGAAGGATGTGGGACCAAATCACCGAGGCCGTCACTCCCAGCAATGTCACATCCATGACCTGATCCAGTGCCCAAAGAAGCTTCATGACCTCAGACCAGTGATCAAGGTCAGTGAATGCATCTTCAGAAGCCGTCTCTTACCAACTGCACCACTAGCCTCACACACATCTCAATGCACGACTCCCCCGCCCAATCACTCACTTACCAACAATCTACCAAACACAAGACACACCTCCCATTCCTAGCCTCGCCTTACCCCCTTGGAGAAGACAATGCTGGCCATTCTTGGCAGGGGCCTGGCTGAGCCCTTAGCCAGCGGCAGGCTGAAAGGATACAAGATGTTGGTATCTTCATACATTATCCTTCTTCTCACATACACCTCTTGCTTTCCTGTCCTCCCCTCACCACAACTCCACCCTTGTGCCTTCCTCATTTCACATACCCAAGAAATATAGCCTGCCCAGCCAGTGGTTGACCAAGAAGAGGGAGAAGAGAGTGAAGAAGAAGAAACACCATCACTCGATTTCACACTCCCAGCCACCAGCTCCTCAAGCGGGACCAGCAAGGCCATCTGCAGTGTCCCCCACTGAAAGTCAGCAACCTTCCACCAACCATGCTACAGCCACTGGGGTAGCGTGACATCACTAGGGTAAGCAAAGGCACACACAAGACAGTCACTAAGAGAATGCATATGGGTAATGAGTTGATTTTTTGATGTCATATTAGATGGATAGATGTATAAAGTTGGATTGGAAAATTTGCTTTGTGGTGGCTTTGATTTCAGCATTGTGGCCAAGAGGACGCTGTGATGGTTAGTAACAGAGGGAAGGTAAGGTGTGGGGTAAATGTTGAAAGGGGAATTGGGGTTGTGGTCACTGGTACCGCAGGCGGATCATTCCATCCCAGATATCCTGGCCAGAAAGGGGATGTCTGGGTTGCATCCTTCTTTCTGCATCTTGCTCTTTCTTCTGCGAGCGGATGCTGTAAACCTGAAATAAATGCATAAAATGCTGGAAATACTCAGCAGGTCAGGCAGCATCTCGATCTGAGACGTGAACTCTGTTTCTCTCTCCACGGATGCTGCCTGACCTGCTGAGTATTTCCAGCATTTTCTGCCTTCTCAGAGGCCTTCCTTTACCATCTGAGGTCTTGCAAGCATCCAGCAGCACTCCCTGCACACTTAAAAAACTTTTAACATGTATTGCACCAAGCCACTACATCAATAAAAAAATTTAAAATCCAGTTCAAAAGCTTAAATGCAAACTTACCTGAAATAGGTATTGTAGTGTATGTGCTTTAAGTCAGAACTACTTTTTACAGCTCCTGTATACTGTAGTACCGGCAGTAACCACACCGGTATATAAGCTGTGCGCATGCCTCTGTACTCCAGTCTAGAGATTGCCCTCCTCCAGTAAAGACCTGTTATTTGTTTATGTACAGCATCCGTGTAATTATTTATCCACTGAACTACGGATCTAACCGTGGCGACGAGTGTTGATGCGAATCTACCTGCAAAATTAAACAAACAAAAAAAAAAGTCGAGTCCAGGAACACGGGCGTCGACCGCGAACAACCGCCCAGCAATCAGGCAGAGATCCAACTTCACTGGGGAGGCTGTGGAGAGCCGGGCTTGGTTCCCCAGCCACAACGAGCAGTAAGAGACCGACGACAGGTCCAGAGCAGACCCTTCCCGAGCAGCGGCGGTTGGAGTCGACTGACGGCAGAGAGAGAGAGCCGGGCAGCGTCGACGGGGTAAGAAAAAGGGTGAAGAGAGCAGGGCGCAGCCGGGGGTTGATCACCGAGTGGCGTCGAGGAAAAATACTGCAAACCGGAGAGAGGGTAAAAAACAGCCGGGTTCTAGACTGAGCGGCGTCAACAAATATCAAGAGAAGAACGCGCAGAGCACAGCCAGGGATCACAGGCTGATCAGGGTCCGCGGGGCGAAGCAAGGGGAGACGCCATTGAGCTGCGGAGAAGCAGGGAGAGCGCGGGAGACGCCATTGAGCCACGGAGAAGCAGGGAGAGCGCGGGAGGCGCCATTGAGCCGCGGAGAAGACGGGGAAGCGCGGGAGGCGCCATTGGTGATAGTTAACGCACAACCAAGGATGCCGAAGAGTGGCAGTATCTCTACGTTCGACAATGAAGTCGAAGATTGGGCGACATATGTGGAACGTATTGAGGTGTACTGCAGGGCGAATGAAGTGCCAGATGCTAATAAAGCACTGGTTCTGTTAAATTCCATGGGTGCAAAAACTTATGGGTTACTGCAAAATCTAATAACCCCAGAGAAGCCGGTAAACAAGAATTTTGAAAGCATAGTAGAAATCCTACAGGACCACTTAAACCCCACACCGCTGCTGATAGCAGAACGATTTAAGTTCCATAAAAGGAACCAACACAAAGACGAAAGCAATGCTGAGTACCTAACGGAACTGCGCAAGCTATCGAAATACTGCCAGTTTGGAGCGGGACTAGCAGACACATTAAGGGACAAGTTTGTGTGTGGGCTACAAAGTGAAGGAACCCAGAAACGGCTTCTATCAGAAAAGGACCTTACGCTGGACAAAGCTTTCAGTATGGCAGTATCACACGAAGCAGCCGCAAGGGGCGCTGCAGAGATACAACGGAGACCGCAAGAATATGGCACCAACGAAATGACCTATGGAACAGGGAAGTGCTATCACTGCGGCAGAACAACACATGACCAGAAAGATTGTTGGTTCAAGGACCAAGTGTGCAGACAGTGTGGGAAAGCAGGACACATAGCAAGAGTCTGCAGGTCTGGGAAGAAAACCAACAGTAAGAAATCTCCACAGGAGAAGTACAAAAAGGTACACCAGGTGATGGACAGTGGTTCAGACGAACAGAAAAGTGACACAGACTCCGGAAGCAAGGAGCTGGGTTGTCTGAAACTACATAATGTAACCGAAATGGAGGATCACCAGACTATTTGGGTTACACTCAAGATAGACGGAGTCCAAGTGGAAATGGAATTGGACACAGGGTCAGCTCTAACAGTCATAAATCAAAGAGACTACAAGCGGTTATTTTCACACATACCCTTGAAAGCTACAGAGATTGTCTTGAAGACGTATACGGGGCAAAAAGTCTACCCCAAAGGAAAAATAAGGGTGAAAGTGACATATAAAGGTCAGGAAATACCTAAAATGGATATATATGTATTGCCAAATGGAGGACCACCACTGCTAGGACGTGAATGGATCCGGAAGATACATTTAGATTGGCATTCCATACAGGCACTGAAGGTGGAGGCCAAAAAGGATGACGACATCACACCTGGACAACTGTCAAAAATGCTAACTGATGCAAAAGAAGTGTTCCAGGAGGGACTAGGAACACTAAAAGGAATAACAGCAACAATTAAAATAGAGGATAATGCAAGCCCAAAGTTTCTGAAGGCCAGAGCAGTGCCTTATGCGATCAGACCAGCGGTTGAAGCAGAGCTGGAAGGGTTGGAATGTTCAGGAGTACTGTCCAAAGTGGACTGGAGCGAGTGGGCTGCACCCATCATTCCTGTAATGAAGAGGTCGTTGAGTAGTGCGCCTGGGGAACCAAAGAAGGTCTGCATCTGTGGGGATTTTAAGGTGACAGTGAACCCAGTCCTTCACACGGTGCAATATCCGCTTCCACGAATTGTGGATATTTTCGCCTCGCTATCTGGTGGTAAACGCTTCACAAAAATTGATCTAGCCCAGGCGTACTTGCAAATGGAGGTAGAAGAAGCTTCGAAACATTACCTTACGATCAACACCCATAAAGGCTATCAATACAACCGGCTGGTGTTTGGAGTAGCCTCGGCTCCGGCTATCTGGCAAAGGGTGATGGATCAGGTCCTGCAAGGGATTCCAGGGACCCAGTGTTATTTGGACGACATCTTGGTCACGGGCGAAAATGACGGTGATCACCTCGCTAACTTGGAGAAGGTGCTCGCCAGATTAAAGGAATATGGGCTACGAGCTAATCGCCACAAGTGCGAGTTTTTCCAGAAACAGATCTCGTATTGCGGCCATGTCATCGATGAAGAGGGGTTACATAAGTCCTCTGACAAGATAGAGGCAGTAGTCAAGGCTCCAGCACCGGAAAATGTGTCACAACTGAGGTCGTTCCTCGTGCTGGTAAACTATTACCACAAGTTCTTACCAAATTTGTCTACGGTATTACACCCGCTGAACACCCTACTGCAAACAGGGGTACCATGGAAGTGGGATGACGAACGTAGACGAGCTTTCCAGCAGTGTAAAGAATTGATCACATCAAAAGAGGTGTTGGCCCATTTCAACCCAGCACTACCAATTCGTTTGGCATGTGATGCATCACCCTACGGCATTGGAGCGGTGCTGTCGCACAAATTCCCGGATGGTTTGGAGAGGCCAGTAGCCTTTGCGTCTCGGTCACTAACCTCAGCCGAGCGCAACTACGCCCAGATTGACAGGGAGGCCCTCAGCCTAGTATGGGGAGTAAAACAATTCAACCACTATCTGCATGGACAGAAGTTCACTTTGCTGACTGACCACCAACCACTTGTCTCCATCTTTAATCCTAAGAAGGGCGTGCCAGTAATTACTGCACAGCGGTTACAAAGATGGTCCCTGTTTCTAGGGGCAAATCAATATGAAATAGAATATAAAGGCACGAGACAGCATGGGAACGCTGATGGGCTATCGCGCCTGCCACTGCCTACTGTGGAGGAAGCACCAGCAGTGGACCCTATCGAGATATTTTATTTGTCGATAATTGAACGATTGCCAGTAACAAACGCGGATATAGAGAAGGAGACCCGCAGTGATCCGACGCTGTCACGGGTATATGAATTGACGGTGAGGGGATGGCCAACACATGGCGACTCACTGTTGCCAGCATTCTCATCCAGAAGAGAACAGCTGTCAGTATGCCAGGGGACAGTGATGTGTGGATCCAGAGTGGTGACTCCACCCAAGTTAAGGGAGAGAGTGCTAAATGAGCTACATGAAGGTCATCTGGGGGGAGTGAAAATGAAAAGCCTAGCTAGGGCTTATGTGTGGTGGCCGGGAATCGATCAACAAATCGAAGACCTAACTAAGAGCTGCTTGGGATGCCAGAAGGTCCAAAATGCACCACCACATGCCCCTCTACACCCATGGGAGTGGCCCTCCTCTCCATGGCAACGGGTGCACATTGATTTCGCTGGTCCATTCATGGACTCAATGTTCTTAATAGCAGTGGATGCTCATTCAAAGTGGCCTGAGGTGATAAAGATGTCTTCAACCACTACAGAGAAAACGATTGCAGTCCTACGGACCATATTTGCCAGAAACGGGTTGCCAGAGCAGATCTGCTCTGATAATGGACCACAGTTTGTGTCCGATGAGTTCCAAAAATTCATGAAAAGGAATGGGGTAAGGCATTACACATCCGCCCCGTATCATCCAGCCACCAATGGATTGGCTGAGAGGTTCGTACAAACCTTTAAGAAGGCGATAAAGGCCATGTGCAACGAGGAAATTGCACTACAGCATAAGATGGACAATTTCTTATTAGCCTACCGAAACGCGACACATGCAGTTACCAACCAAACCCCTGCCATGATGTTCTTTAACCGAAGGTTGAAATCTCGTCTGGACTTGCTCAGACCAAATGTGCGAAGAAATGTTGAGGACAAACAATTCCAGCACATCAACGAGAAGCCGACAAGGAGCTTCAATGTAGGGCAACCAGTCTTGGCCCGGGACTATCGAACAGAGAAGTGGCAACCCGGAACAATATGTACAAGGCAGAGGCCATTAATGTACACAGTGGATGTGAGACGCCACGTCGATCAGATCTTAGCATCACAGGAATGCGTCAACCCCATGTCTCGAGTACCTGGGGATGAACCCGACATACCGGTAGTATCTACTTCAGACCCAGTAGCAGTGGAACCCGATGAACTACCCAATGAAAGGGGGTCAGAATCGCCTCTGCACCAAGAACAAGAACCTCCAGAAAGGCGCTATCCCGAAAGGGTCAGGAAGCCGCCCCAAAGACTGAATCTATAAATGGACTTTTGTTATTGAATGTACATGTAAAAATGTAATTGTTATTTGAATATTAAGGGGGTATTATTAATCTAAAAAGGGAGGAATTGTAGTGTATGTGCTTTAAGTCAGAACTACTTTTTACAGCTCCTGTATACTGTAGTACCAGCAGTAACCACACCGGTATATAAGCTGTGCGCATGCCTCTGTACTCCAGTCTAGAGATTGCCCTCCTCCAGGAAAGACCTGTTATTTGTTTATGTACAGCATCCGTGTAATTATTTATCCACTGAACCACGGATCTAACAGGTATGTGTCCCTTTAAGAGGTGCTGACAGCATCTCTGTCAGTCTGTTTCACACTCGCTTTTCAGAGCGAGCTTAGGATCCAGCGCTGAACTCAGCGCTAAGGTCGAAGTTCACAGAGGTGTCGTTAAGTTGCCGTTGCACTCCGACTGATGTCACCCTCTCTTCATTTACATCTCCAGGACAAGCGCTGCCAATGCGCTAAGGCCCTCACCAAAATGGCGGCCAGCGAATCCCGCGCCAAAGAAAGGCGCTAGAGTGGCGGCCACCATTTTTCACCAGGATAGCGGCACAAACGGGTGGTGGTAAGCAGCCCAATTTCTGTGCCATAAAAATACTCTTATCAGTACCACACTACAGGTCTCTTAAACTGTTCCACACACTGCCATAAACTTTCACTCTACCTTAACAGCTCATAGATAGTTTGAGGTTTGTCATTGGCACAAATCAGGGATGCTTGTGTCAGCTGCATTGGGCAAGGTGTTTTCATTAATTGCCTGCCCTGACATTTAAGTTGCTGATATCCACAGTAGGTATTCTGAATGATAATGAGGTAGGAAGGTAACTATTGCAATCTGAGGAGCTACTGAATGTGTTACACAAAAAAATCTGCTAACAGGTTTTTGGCTCCCAAATGTCCAAAATCTGAGGGAGGGGAAAGGTTGCTTTTAAACAAAGTTAATGGGAGAAATGGACATTGATCAGCAGGACACCAGGCCTATAATCACAAGTATAGGTAAATTTTTAATTGAAGCTAAAACCCAAACTCACTTAAGTGAACTTACTAGCTCCAGGGACTGGAGTCTGGATGGTTTTGGTTCTGCTCCAAGCTTAGAAACAGACTCTAAACATGGTGTAATATGAGCACCGGACACTCCTGTCAATTTGTCTTGTGATTAAACAATTCTTTTCATACGGCTGGATTATATGGTTGAAGAGAATCAGCTTTGCTGCTGCAGGGTACGGAAGAATGGCATGTTATTAATATTGTTAGTGTTTAACACAAATGTTAATGTAAACAATCCTCAGGTGTTAAATGTACAAATACAAAAACTCTTGATAAGGTTCACTGTGCATGGCAGTGTACACAGGGTGTGATCACTGTTACTCCAGCTGCTACCTGAAGCAAGTTAAAGCAAAGAAGCTGCAGGTACCAGTATCAAGAGGCCAATAAGCGCAATGATGACAACAGAAGCCTTCCACAATAATTAATTCGTTCTTTTTTGTGAAAGGACTTTCACCTGAGTATTATGCACATATTACAAAACATGTGATGGTACAATGAAAATAAAGAAGCTATCATTAATCTGACATTTGTACACATTACTATAGAAATGCAAGTGTGTGAATACTGAACAAGATGGGCTGGAAGGTGCAGGGGTGCCTCAAAGGGACTCTCTCTTTGATTTCACCTTGCTTTGAGAAACTGCTTAACCTTTATTCTGCCTCCTAACGGAAGCACACATGACATTAGAAGCTCACCCTGCAGAAGATATAGCAAACCTGAACAATCGTCATAATATTCCAAAGCACAGTGTCTTGGAGCTCCAGTGCACTGCACAGGACCTCCTGTGAATCTCCAGCAATGAATATTATCAAAGAGAGAAGAAATACATCTACAGAACTACAAATATCTTGGAATTGAAAAGGACCAACTGGAATGTTAGTGGATTTGGAGATACTGTTACAGAAATACCAGAGCACTTCTCAAAGAGTTAAAGAGTGAAGGAGACATGGACCAGTGGTAGTGTCAGTGTTTAGTTGATTAGCTGCCAATTCATCAATCATCTAGATAGTGCTGAGAGGAAATCTATTGAATAAGCCCTTTTATATAGCTCTTACTGTACTTATAACCAACCCTTCCATGATCCTCTGTTCCCAATGGGAAGCCACACTCACACGTAGCACAGGTCTCAGATAAGGCCACAATATAGTCCTGATTCTCCAGCATATGCTCCCTGCGAGTGTGGCTCCTCACTGGAGTGCAGGATCATGGCATTTCCCCATTTATTCCATATTCATGTTGTTGTGGTGCAGCTGAAATACTGGAGGACCACTATACATCACTCAATAATTTGCAATAACTTTACATGAAAGAATTTAAATGATAAAGCACCTAATCATGTCTCTCAGAAACAACTCAAGAGCTTTGGTGTACAGTGAATCACTTGAGAAGTGATAGAACCCCAATTTATGCTGAAATAAGATAGGGGCTAGAGCGAGCCTCAGCACCCCAGATTAAGAAGGAGAAAGATGTCCAGGATTCCCTGGTCATAGCATTAGAGCTAGGCCGTTCAGGGGTGATGTCAGAAAACACTTCTTCACACAAGGGTAAGGGAAATCTGGAACTCTCTCCATCAAAAAACTGTTGAAGCTAGGTCAATTGAAAATTTTGAAACTGAGATTGATAGGTTTTTGTTAGGCAAGTCTATTAAGGAATATGGAGCAAAGGTACAGATCAGGTATGATCTAATTTAATGGTGAGAAAGGCTTGAGGGGCCGAATGGCCTATTCCTGTTTCTATGTTCCTGTCCACTTTTCCCATAAAGGCAGCAACTCAGGCTGAGTAAAGCCTTATGCAAATGTCCATTCCTCATGGTTCTCACCAATCATCCACATGTGGAGTCTTTCCAGCAGAAGTCACCGGATAGCGATCAGAATCAGGAACTCTGGTTGATGTTTTTGTTTGGAGGATAAACACCAATGGGCCAAGTGGCCTTTTTCCATGTTGTAATGTTTATATAATTCTATGTAATTCCCCTCCCTAGCAGTGCTCCTACTGTTAACCCAGCTGATACAAGCTAAAGCAGCACAAGCTAGGGATTGAACCTGGGACCTTATTGTCAATAGGGCGCAGTACCACACCAGATTGTAGCAACAGTATTTTTAAAGAGTTTAAATAATGGGCTGTAATTTGCGGCCCCTACGTGTGCTTATGAGGTGCGCACGTGCCCGTAAAGAGTACGCAAGTTCCGGGTTCAGGCATGCGCTGCGCATGCGCTAAAACCCGGAACTTGTGATCTGTTAACAATTCTCTTGACAGATCGTACGAATCCCTGAGAAAAGGGAATCCGCGGGCGGCCCAACTTCTGCCCAGCGAATGCCCGTGAAATTCTTACGCCTGGCAAAAAGCATAAAATAAAATTTTATCAATAATTTATACATTTAAAAACCTGTGCAATAAGGTAAGGTTATATTTAACCACTTTAAAACATGTAAATTTATTTTTCAAAAAATTAAATTTTTGTTTTAAATATTTAATTAAATGCAATTTTAATTAATTTTAAAAATGTGATTTAAAAAAACTTATTTGATGTCTAGGTGTATTTTTTTGAGTATTCCCATTCATGTTTATGGGGTTTCCATACATACGGAATCCCAATAAGTATGAATGGGGATTCCCTTCTTTCATTGGTTGGGCCAGCCCACGTGATCCCAGGGGTGCTCGTGAACCGCCTGTGCCTCTGGGATATGTGGGCCTCTACCCGCGGGTACCCAGAGAGGCCCGAGACCGCGAGTCTCTGTACCTCCCGGACCACCAGGTACGCGGGCATTTTATTTGCGGATCGGAGGCATTTCCCCGCGGGAAGCCTCTGACCGCAAATTCAGGGCCAATGTGTCTTCCTCAGTAGAGTTTGTTGAGCTATAATGAGTTCTCTGCAGGAAACTTGAGGCTCCTACTTAAAACAAAATCTCTCATTCTCTTCTGCAGAGTTGCTTTCATCTATTTCTTTTATCTATTACCATGCATCCTATGTAATCCCTTCCAATGAGAAGAATGAAATCAAACTTTGCAACTCCACTCATATCCTGTGTGACAGGTGCATTTTGTCTAACAGCCTCAATAGCCTGTATGGAGATTTTGTCTCTCTCTGCCATTTGTAAAGCAGTTAGGCACATGCATTCCATGTTTGTTGTCTTATCCACTCCATGTTTTGTGATAGATAGTACCGCTGATTGATTGACATAAGAGGTTTTCAGAATGTGAGGTGGAGTGATGTAGATTGAGTACTAAACAGTAGACACCATGAATGTGAGTTGTTTTGAACAGAAGAATGTCCTCTGTCTTTTATCCACTGCACCACATAATGTTTTTTCAAAGGTTAGAAGCTCTGTGGGAGTCCAAGGCTGCAGATTCCCCCACAGCCATCATTACTGCTGCTCTGCAACCACCCAGTGGTTCCAAATAGAGCAACCCAGTTTTATCACTTATTTGGCACCTGAGCATAAAGACAGCTGAGGTGTCAGTTGACAATTAATCAAACTCAACAGTTCAATTGACAGACAAGCACTGGATTCAAGAGAGTTCATTGATTTCAGTTTCTTGGTTTGGTGTCCAGTGTCTTACCACATGGGCTTTCAACAACAACTTATATTTATTAAACAACAACTTGCATTTACATAGCGTCTTTAATGTAAGAAAATGTCCCAAGGTGCTTCACAGAAGCGTAATCAGACAAAAATTGACACCAAGCCAAAGAAGGAGATTCTGGCCCGTATTTTCCAATCGCAGGCCTCCCTTACCTAAGGGCTCCCGGGACACACGCGCTTCCGCTCCTGGGCCTCACCAGACTTGAAGTGCACAGGGCCCACGTATCCCAGGGGCGCAGGTAGTTCGCAGCGTCCCTGGGATCACGTGGGCCATGGGGAGCCAATCACAGAAGGGAATCTCCCTTCATACATTTGACAGGAAGACCTGTCAAATATATCAATGGAGATCAATGAAAAAACATAGTAAAACTTTAAATACATTTTTTTTAAATCACATTTTTAAAAGGACTTGAAATTACAATAAATTAAGTATTTTAAGCAAAAAATAAATTTTTTGAAAAAAATAATTAAAGATTTTTATGGGGCTAATAATCAACTCACCTTTTTTTAAAGTATTTTTAAATGATAAATCAGTGAATTTTTAAAAAACTTTTTTCAACTCTTATCCAGGTAAAAGCAGGCCTTACACCTGCTTTTACCAGGCGTAAGAATTGTAAGGGTTTTCTGTGGGCGGAGGGTCTCCAAAAAGTGGAACTATCCGCCCGCAGAGGCCCTTCACCAGGGCAGGCGGAGGTTCTTGACAGATCGAAAATGCCGCTGTGCATGCCTAAAACCGGCATTTCCGATGTCCCTACAGTGCGTACCCACCCGTAGGGATTGGAATATCTGGGCCATTAGATCAGGTGATTAAAAGCTTGGTCAAAGGTAGGTTTAAGGAGGGTCATAAAATAGGAGAGAGAGGTGGAGAGGTTTAGGGAGGGAATTCCAGAGCTTAGGCCCTAGATGGCTGAAAGCACAGCTGCCAATGGTGGGATGAAGGGCGTTTGGGATGCACAAGAAGCCAGAGCTGGAGGTACGGAGTTCTCTGAGGGTTGGAGAAGGTCACACAGATAAGGAGGGTCGAGTCTATGAAGGAATTTGAACATGGTGAGAAATTTTAATCTGAAGTTTTTGTGGACTGGGAACCAATGTAAGCCAGCAAGCACAGGGATGAGGGGTGAGTGGGACTTGGCTAGGATACGGGCAGCAGAGTTTTGGATAACCTCATGTTTATGGATGGTGCAGGATGGGAGGCTGGCCAGGAGAGCATTGGAATAGGCAAGTTTGGATGTGACAAAAGCATGGACAAGGGTTTCAGCAGCACATGGACTGATGAGGCAGGGGCAGAGATGGATGATGTTAAGGAGGTGAAAGTAAGCGGTCTTTGTAATGGATAGGATATAGTGTCAAAAGCTCAGCTCATGGTCAAATAGGACGCAGAGAGTGCGAACAATCTGATTCAGCTTGAGTCAGTGACCAGAGAGGGGAATGGAGTCGGCAGTGAGGGAACGGTAGCGGGGGTTGAAAGACGGTGGCATCAATCTTACCAATATTCAATTGGAGAAAATTTGAGGGTCAGGGCTGTCTATGGTTTAGTATTACAAACATTAACCTAAATAAACCATGCAAAGGCAAACCTGCAGCATTGAGTTGGGATTTTAACATGTCTCTGAAAAGCTTAACAAAGAAATGTTCTAATTTAAATTTCTTCAGGATTGTCATTGTCTTAAACTTTTATTACATTAAATAATTTCTTTTCATATCTATGTCTGTCTCAGTCCAAATATCTGGAAGTCATTTAGTTCACCAAGAATGGATAAACTGGCCACGTCAGCAATTCTTTTGGAATAGAGAAACAGATTTAATAGTTCTTATGATCTAAACAGAACTCTGTGCAGGCAGTGTTGTCACTATTTAGTACATTTGGTTCCAATACACTATTGGAAAAAGTTGCACTTAAGGCAATAGGATTCAGTGTTATGCCAATAGCTTTCTTGTGAGATACTTTTAATTCACCCACTCAAGTAACTTACACCACTATCACCAGTGACAGACTTGTAGCCATCGCTATTTCACCCTAGCATAATGCAACATGAAATTCAGCTACAGAGTTAGTTTGGAAGAACATAATTTATCATTGTACTACTACCCTATGTTTTCAGTATAAGTGGACAGAGTACAAAGATTTCATACACCCGCCATTATACTTTATTGAAATCCCAGTGACAACACTGTCATGATCTGATCTCTTTCAGCAGGCAGTATCTTTTGAAAATGGCTATAACTCAAGACATGCAAACTTCCTGTTCCCAAGATTTATCACAGAACTTAGTTGAAATCGACACTATATAAGCCTGCCAGTACTTCGCTGGTGTCTATTTACTTTGAACTGCTTCTTATGGTGAATGTGACTTACTGCCTGACCACAGCATTCCTGAAATATCAGGTAGTGGAGCACAGCACATAGCACTAGATTAAGTTCTTAAGGTCTTTCTGTTAAGACATTTATACAACAGCAGTCACACAAACCTTTCCCTGCAGCCTGTCTTCTCACTGGACTGAGTTGCTATCAGAGTAATCATTTTGCTTAAAAAGAAATGAAAGAAATGAAGTCACCATCAGTGCCATCTTATTAGAAGGACAAATCATGCAGTTACAAAGAAGTACCATTAGTTTTAATTGAGGGTTTGTTTATTTCTCCCTTTCTATTGATTAAAGAAAACTGTGGGGCCTATTTTGACATTGGGGGGCCGAATGGCGGAGTGCACTGATTGGTCACCCATTCTTTCTGATGAGTGTGTTGATCACCTGCCATTCCGACGGAGCGCACGGATCACTTGCTCATTCCGACGGAGCGCGTTGATTGCCCACCATTCCAACAGAGTGCACGGATCACTCGCTCATTCCGACAGAGCGCACTGATCATAGAATCATAGAATGGTTACAGCATGGAAGAAGGCCATTCAGCCCCTCGAGCCCATGCTGGCTCTCTGCAAGAGCACCTCAGCTAGTCCCACTCCCCCGCCCTTTCCCCATAGCCCTACAAAAAAATGTCTTTCAGGTACTTATCCAGCTCCCCTTTGAAAGCCATGATTGAGTCTGCCTCCACCACCCTTTCAGGTAGTGCATCTTAGATCCTACCCACTCGCTGCATAAAAAAGTTTTTTCTTATGTTACCTTTGGTTCTTTTGCCAATCATCTTAAATCTGTATCCTCTGATTCTCTACCCCTCTGCCAATGGGAACAGTTTGGGCTGGATTTTGTCAATGGGAAGCTTTTGGAGGCGGGACTACTGCTTGCCGGCTTTTAATCCCGCCTCCATCAGCTTCTGGCCAACCAGCGGGATTTTCCCGATTGACCTTGTTAAGCCCACCCAGCGGGCTCAGCAGGCCAATTAGGGGGAGGTCAGTGACAGAGCACATCAATGTATGATGTGCCAGCTGTTAAGATTTTTTGAAAGAAGAAATGTCAGTGAAGCTGTCAAACACCGACATTCTGTGTAGTTTGATGAGTCCTTGTGTTCAGGACTCATCAAACTTTTCAACTTTGCAGAAATCACCTGGCTGTTGGTTCGGAGGATCCAACAGCCAGTCTGTGAAATCTACAATGTAGATGTCGGGACTCTGGCTCCACAGCGGCTGAAGGCTGTAGGCAGAACCAAAGGTAAGTGAACATTTTCTAACACTTTACACTCACCTTACATACTTACCACTCCACACTTGCACCCATCACTCACCTCTACATCGCACTTTCAGACCCCTCTGACCCCCGCAGACCTCCTACTCATCTCCTACAACTTGGCAGGGTTCCCCGAGGTCGGGAAGCCTGCACATCAGAGCTAAAAATGGGGATAATCCTATATTCTACTTGTTCACAGGCAGTTAATACACTTTAATCCCTTTCCTGCCTCGAGAAGACGGGACCCAGGGCAGGACGGCTTCCCACCTCCTGGCAAGAGGGCACGGAGGCGGGTTGGAATTCTGCAACTTTACCAGCAGTCCCGACTCCATACCCGCCTCCTTGGGGCTGAGAAAATCCAGCTCTTTCTCTCTATCTACTCTGTCCAGACCACTCATGATTTTGAACACCTCTATCAAATCTGTCAATCTTCTCTGCTCTAAGGAGAACAACCCTAGCTTCTCCAGTCTATCCATGTAACTGAAGTCCCTCATCCCTGAAATAATTCTCGTAAATCTTTTCTGCACCCTCTCTAAGGCCTTCACATCCTTCCTAAAGTGCGGTGCCCAGAATTGGACACAATACTCCACTTGAGGCCAAACCAGTTTTTTTATACAGATTCATCATAATTTCCACGCTTTTGTACTCTATACCTCTATTCATGAAGCCCTGCATTCTCAACCTGCCCTGCTACTTTCAACGATTTGTGCACAGATACCCCCAGGTCTCTCTGTTCATGCACCCCCTTAAGGATTGTACCCTTTAGTTTATATTTACTCTCCTCGTTCTTCCTACCAAAATGTATCACTTCGCATTTCTCTGTGTTAAATTTCATCTGCCACATGTCTGCCCATTCAACCAGCCTGTCTATGTCCCCTTGAAGTCTATCAGCACGTTCCGCCATTCTGACGGAGCGCACTGATTACCCGCCCATTCCGATGGAGCGCACTGATCACCCATCCATTCCGATGGAGCGCACTGATCACCCACCCATTCCGATGGAGCGCACTGATCACCCACCCATTCCAATGGAGCGCGCTGATCACCCACCCATTCCGATGGAGCGCACTGATCACCCATCCATTCCGATGGAGCACACTGATCACCCACCCATTCCGATGGAGCGCACTGATCACCCACCCATTCCGATGGAGCGCACTGATCACCCACCCATTCCGATGGAGCGCACTGATCACCCGCCCATTCCGATGGACCGCACTGATCACCCACCCATTCCGATGGAGCGCACTGATCACCCACCCATTCCAATGGAGCGCACTGATCACCCACCCATTCCGACGGAGCGCACTGATCACCCGCCCATTCCGATGGAGCGCACTGATCACCCACCCATTCCGATGGAGCGCGCTGATCACCCACCCATTCCGACAGACCGCACTGATCACCCACCCATTCCGATGGAGCGCACTGATCACCCACCCATTCCGATGGAGCGCACTGATCATCCACCCATTCCGATGGAGTGCACTGATCACCCACCCATTCCAATGGAGCGCACTGACCATCCACCCATTCCGATGGAGCGCACTGATCACCCACCCATTCCGATGGAGCGCACTGATCACCCACCCATTCCGATGGAGCGCGCTGATCACCCACCCATTCCGACAGACCGCACTGATCACCCACCCATTCCGATGGAGCGCACTGATCACCCACCCATTCCGATGGAGCGCACTGATCATCCACCCATTCCGATGGAGTGCACTGATCACCCACCCATTCCAATGGAGCGCACTGATCACCCACCCATTCCGATGGAGCGCACTGATCACCCGCCCATTCCGATGGAGCGCACTGATCACCCACCCATTCCGATGGCGCGCACTGATCACCCACTCATTCTGATGGAGCACACTGATCACCCGCCCATTCCGATGGAGTGCACTGGTCACCCACCCATTCCGATGGAGCGCACTGATCACCCACCCATTCCAATGGAGCGCAATGATCACCCACCCATTCCGATGGAGCGCACTGATCACCCACCCATTCCGACAGAGCGCACTGATCACCCACCCATTCCGATGGAGCGCAATGATCACCCACCCATTCCGATGGAGCGCAATGATCACCCACCCATTCCGATGGAGCGCACTGATCACCCACCCATTCTGACAGTGTGCACTGATCAACCGCCCATTCCGATGGAGCGCACTGATCATCCACCCATTCTGATGGAGTGCACTGATCACCCAGCCATTCCGATGGAGCGCACTGACCATCCACCCATTCCAATGGAGCGCACTGATCATCCACCCATTCCGATGGAGCGCACTGATCACCCACCCATTCCGATGGAGCACACTGATCACCCTGTGGCGTTACCACATTGGGGAAACACTGTGTGTATGTAGATAAACCTGTATAATCCCCTTTTAACTGCTGTATTCCCCTCCCCCCGCAAGACAGTTGCAAGCTGAGAGGAATAAGGCATGTTCAGACTTGCCTGCTGCCGCACTGATCACCCACCCATTCAGAGGCCAGCAACGACCCGACGGCAACCAGCAGCAGCCCGATGTCGGCCGGCGCCGTGTCCTTGAAGCTCCCCACCTTCTGGGAACACCAAGCACCAGCTTGGTTCGCGCACACGGAGGCCCAATTCACCCTTCGCAGGGTTCAAGACGATGAAGAAAGGTACCTCCACGTAGTCTCAGCACTAGCAAGCTCCACCGCCGCCGAAGTTCTCGACCTGCTGGGGAACCCACCACAGACCGGCAAGTACTCAACCATTAAGGGCCGCTTGCTGCAGGCTTATGTCCTGTCCGGGGAGGAGAGGGCCCGTAGGCTTCTTTCACTACCAGGCCTCAGCGACTCTACCCCGACCCAGTTGATGAGCCGGATGCTTGCGCTCCTGGGCTCTGAACCGCAGTGCTTCTTGTTTCGGGCCCTTTTCCTCAGCCTCCTTCCTCAGCAGGTACAGACTGCCCTCGCGGGGTCCCCGATCACGGACTGCGTACAACTGGCAGCCGCCACGGACAAAGTATTCGTCGTCGCCCAACTCGGCTGTGCAGCCGCGAGGCTCCCCGACACCACCGAGCGCGCGCCGCCACGCCAGGCCGCAGAACTATGCTACAAAACTGCTGTACATAACCGACTCCCTTTCAGGGTGCAGATTCCTTTGCGACACCGGAGCCCAATGCAGCATAATTCCTGCCTCCCAGCTCGACATCCAGGCAGGCTGCAGCGGCCCACCCCTCGTGGCGGCAAATGGCGCAGCCATCGCTACTTTTGGAAAACGACGGGCCGAGGTTTGTTTCAACGGCCAGCGATTTACGTGGGATTTCGTGACGGCCTCGGTGGCACATCCCTTGCTGGGCGCCGATTTTCTTTGCGCCCACGGACTCCTGGTCGACGTCCGTGACAGGCGCCTGATCAACGCAGCAACTTTCGCTTCACTGGCCTGCCAGCAGAGCAACAGCCCGGCCCTCGTCGGGTCCTGCTCTGCCCCGGCGGATGACAACTACGCCCGCCTACTCGCAGATTTCCCGAGGCTCACACAACCGACCTTCTCAGCCGCGGCAGCCAAGCATGGTGTCGAGCACCACATCGCCACTACGGGACCACCAGTGTTCGCCTGAGCCAGACGCCTGGACCCAGCCAAGATGGCGGTGGCCAAGGAAGAATTCGCCATGATGGAGAAACTGGGCATCATCCGCCGCTCGAACAGCCCCTGGTCCCCCCCCTCCACATTGTGCCCAAGCCGGGCGGTGGCTGGTGCCCCTGCGGCGACTACAGACGGCTCAACGACGCCACCACGCCCGATAGATATCCCATTCCGCACATCCAAGACTTCTCGACACACCGAGCAGGAAAGTTCGTCTTTTCCAAGGTCGACCTGATTCGCGGCTACCATCAAGTCCCCGTCCACCACGCAGACGTCCAGAAGACGGCGGTCATCACCCCCTTCGGACTGTTTGAGTTCCTGCGCATGCCCTTCGGGCTCAAGAACGCCGCACAGGCCTTCCAACGGCTCATGGATTCCGTCCTACGGGACCTGAGCTTCCTGTTTGTCTATCTGGACGATATCCTCATGGCCAGCACCAGCAAGGCCGAGCACATCGCGCATTTGCGCTCTCTTTTCCAGCGCCTCAGCCAACACGGGCTAATCGTCAACCCGGCCAAATGCCAGTTCGGAGCAGCCCAAATTGACTTTCTCGACCACAGAATCTCGCCAAGGGGAGCCATTCCCCTACCTTCCAAGGTGCAGGCGGTGGCGGACTTTCCCCAACCCACCTCGGTCAAGGCGCTGCAGGAATTTTTGGGGATGGTCAATTTCTATCACCGTTTCGTGCCCAAGGCCGCCTCACTCATGCGCCCCCTCTACGAAGCCACCAGGGGCAAAACGGGCAAAGAGCAACTCACCTGGTCCAGCGAGATGGCGACAGCCTTCCACCAGACCAAAAGCGCCTTGGCCAACGCCACACTACTGGCCCACCCCATCCCGGGCGCCAAGACCGCCCTCACCACGGACGCCTCGGATTACGCCGTCGGCGCTGTCCAGCAACAGTGGGTCGAAGGTGCGTGGCAGCCACGGGCATTTTTCAGCCGACAGCTGCGCAAGAACGAGCAGGCCTACAGCACGTTCGACAGAGAGCTCCTGGCCCTGTTCCTGGCAATCCGGCACTTCCGTTTCCTCCTGGAAGGCCGGCCGTTCACCGCATTCGTGGACCACAAGCCGCTCACTTTCGCCATGGCCAAAGTAACCGAACCCTGGTCCGCACGCCAACAGCGCCAACTCAACTTCATCTCGGAGTTCACCACGGACATCCGCCACGTCGCCGGCAAGGACAATTTGGTGGCCGACTGCCTCTCAAGACCCTCGCTCCACGCAGTGCACCTGGGCGTCGACTACGGCAGCATGGCGAGAGACCAGGCCGCCGACGCGGAGATCCAGGCCCTCAGGACGTCAACCACCAACCTCACTCTGGCCGACATCCACTTCCACACAGCCGGCACAACCCTCCTGTGCGACGTCTCAGTCCCCTCGCCTAGGCCGGTCGTCCCATCCACCTGGCGCAAGCGAGTTTTCGACATCATCCACGGCCTCTCACATCCAGGGATGCGTGCGTCTCAGAAACTCATGTCCGCCAAGTTCGTCTGGCCTGGACTCCACAAGGATGTGAGAGACTGGACCAACACATGCGTGGCGTGTCAGCGCGCTAAGGTCCAGCAGCACACCAAGGCGCCATTGGAGTGTTTCCCGGTGCCCGAGAGGCGTTTCGACCACGTCCACGTCGATCTGGTAGGCCCCTTGCCGCCGTCGCACGGTTTCACACACCTGCTCACGATCGTCGACCGCACCACCAGATGGCCCGAGGCGGTTCCCCTCACCTCCACCACCACGACCGACGTCGCGCGAGCATTCGTCTCGACATGGGTGGCCCGGTTCGGCGTGCCGACCAACATATCCTCGGACAGAGGCCCCCAGTTCACCTCCCACTTGTGGAATGCCATCACCGCCGGCCTCGGCACCAAGTTGCACAGGACAACAGCCTACCACCCACAGGCCAACGGGCTCTGCGAGCGCTTTCATCGTTCCTTGAAAGCCTCCCTCCGCGCCAGCCTGGCCGACACCAGCTGGATCGACAAACTACCCTGGATCCTCCTGGGATTGCGCACCACGCCCAAAGAGGACCTCCGCGCCTCCGCGGCCGAGATGGTCTACGGCCAACCGCTCAGAGTACCAGGCGACTTCCGTCCCATGACAACGGAGCCGTGGTCGGCCACCAGACATCTTTCCCTGCACCAGGACGCGGCCCAGCAATTCCGTCCAGTGCCCACTTCGCAACACGGCCCGCAGCCGTCCTACGTGCCTCGGGACTTACGACATGCGGAGTTCGTCTTCGTGCGCCGGGACGCGCACAGAGGCCCGCTGCAGGCACCATACACCGGCCCCTTCTCAGTATTGGAGATGGGGGACAAAGCTTTTCTTATCGACGTCGGCGGGAAGCCGGACCTTATTTCAGTAGACCGCCTCAAACCGGCGCACCTGGACCTCAGCTTCCCGTTTTGTCCGGCTCTTCCCCCATGGCGGGGCAGACCTCCCGCGTTGGCGGCGGCCCCACAAGAGGACCAAGACACGCCAGAGCCTTACTTCCCGGCCGCCGCCCCACCTTCGCCGGCAGCCCGTCCAGCCAGCCCACCGGCAGACCAGCCGCCAGACCAGCCGACGAACCAACCGGCCGACCTCCCAGACAGCCCTCCTCACACGCCAGATGGCTACTACAGCCGCTACGGCCGTTTGGTCAAACCTCCACAGAGACTGACTTTTACAGTTAACGAGGATTCTGGGGGGGCGTATGTGGCATTACCACATTGGGGAAACACTGTGTGTATGTAGATAAACCTGTATAATCCCCTTTTAACTGCTGTATTCCCCTCCCCCCGCAAGACAGTTGCAAGCTGAGAGGAATAAGGCATGTTCAGACTTGCCTGCTGCTGAGAGAAGGAAAACCAATCAGGTTCCAGCAGGTGACCAATCCGTGAGTCATCACAGGTTCGCGGGCTTTACGAATTCAGTACTGTATTGTGAGAGTTGGAGTAAAGACCTATTTCTTGTAGCTCGCTGTGTTGCCTATTTCTTTACGCGGGAGACTGTAGTCTCCCACAACCCACCCATTCCGATGGAGCGCACTGATCGCCCACCCATTCCGATGAAGCGCACTGATCATCCACCCATTCTGATGGAGCGCACTGATCACCCACCCATTCCGATGGAGCGCACTGATCACCCGCCCATTCTGATGGAGCGCACTGATCACCCGCCCATTCCGATGAAGCGCATTGATCGCCCACCCATTCCGATGAAGCGCACTGATCACCCACCCATTC
Source organism: Somniosus microcephalus (assembly GCF_052327205.1). Taxonomy (NCBI): domain Eukaryota; kingdom Metazoa; phylum Chordata; class Chondrichthyes; order Squaliformes; family Somniosidae; genus Somniosus; species Somniosus microcephalus. The sequence goes on along the minus strand of NC_140996.1, from coordinate 60,113,522 downwards.
CGATGGAGCGCACTGATCACCCGCCCATTCCGATGAATCGCATTGATCGCCCACCCATTCCGATGAAGCGCACTGATCACCCACCCATTCCGATGAAGCGCACTGATCACCCGCCCATTTCGATGAAGCGCATTGATCAACACCTATTCCGATGGAACATTCTGATCAACCACCCACTCCGACAGAGCGCACTGATCACCTGCCCATTCCAATGGAGCGCACTGACCACCCGCCCATTCTGACAGTGCGCACTGATCACCCACTCATTCCGATGGACCGCACTGATCACCCGCTCATTCCGATGGACCGCACTGATCACCCGCTCATTCCGACAGTGCACGCTGATCACCCACCCATTCCGACAGTGCGTGCTCATCACCCACCCATTCCGACAGTGCACGCTGATCACCCGCCCATTCCGATGGAGCGCACTGATCACCCACCCATTCCGACAGTGCATGCTGATCACCCACCCATTCCGATGGAGCGCACTGATCACCCACCCATTCCGACAGTGCACGCTGATCACCCACCCATTCCGATGGAGCGGGCTTATTGTCTGTCCATTCCGATGGAGCGGGCTTATTGTCTGTCCATTCCGATGGAGCGGGCTTATTGTCTGTCCATTCCGATGGAGCGGGCTTATTGTCTGTCCATTCCGATGGAGCGGGCTTATTGTCTGTCCATTCCGATGGAGCGGGCTTATTGTCTGTCCATTCCGATGGAGCGGGCTTATTGTCTGTCCATTCCGATGGAGCGGGCTTATTGTCGGTCCATTCCGATGGAGCGGGCTTATTGTCTGTCCATTCCGATGGAGCGGGCTTATTGTCTGTCCATTCCGATGGAGCGGGCTTATTGTCTGTCCATTCCGATGGAGCGGGCTTATTGTCTGTCCATTCCGATGGAGCGGGCTTATTGTCTGTCCATTCCGATGGAGCGGGCTTATTGTCTGTCCATTCCGATGGAGCGGGCTTATTGTCTGTCCATTCCGATGGAGCGGGCTTATTGTCTGTCCATTCCGATGACAAAGTGGCCCCTGTGCTCTGGTCTCATTTACATTCATCAGGTGAGCTGCAGGGTGCCACACAGGTGTCCCAATGCAGCTTGCCAAATTCGGCAAAGGAAAATGAGGCAGCAGCAGCCCAGATTATTTTTGTGGGTCCCAGAATTGCACTCCTGCTCTTCAGAGGCACACAAAAATAATTCAAGACTTACTTTTGATGGGAGTCTTCTCCTTCATCGCCCATGGAACTGCTCGAAGCCTGAACTGTGCAGGATCTGACCAGTTCCTACCTAAAATGGCAAGCGGGGTCCTATTTACATCATAGGACTCCAATTTCCATATTAAAAGTGGCCTATTGCCTGAAAGAGGCGGGCGCTTTGACACCCAGAGGTAGGCCCCTTTTAACAAGGGGTCGGCTGCATTGCTGGTGTTAATAGGCTGGTAAGGTTACCGACCCCATTTTGAGGCTATTACCGTCCAGTTAACACTCGGCAAAGTGAGTGAAAAATCAATCCCAATATTCCCCTTTAAACAGTAAAAGCAGATGATACCATCACAGGTAAATCCTGGAGGAAATGCTGCTGATTTAATATACTTTGTAGATTCTAAAACATTCAGATTTAAATATTAGGGTTTGAGTCAAAGGGGGAAAAATTCAGTATCGCCACGTTCGGGGCGCCATTATCGGCCGGGCGCAAAGTTTAGCGCCTGGCGCTAATTATCGCCTCCGACAGCAAACTTGGCTTTTATCGCCCCTGGAGGTGATTGGAGCGCTAAATTAGGTGCTTCACACCTGTCTTAAGGCGCAAAGGCCGAGGAGCGAGGCGCTACCTCAGAGCGCTGGCGAAGCAAGGAAGTGCAAATCAAAATAAACCTGCAAAATGCTGCTCAGTACCCAAAACTCCTTCACACAGCGTTGAATCTCTCCAGAAGTCTCTCTCTCTCTCTCTCTCTCTCAGAATGCGTGGTGCACAAATGTCACCCAACAAAAAAAGGCAGGAAGCGGTTGCCTTTAAATAGCGCTCCCCCAGTCCCTTTCTGACTGCAAAACGCCCCCCTCAACCTGTCATTGCTAGCGGCAGGCGGGAAGGCAGGGGGCACCACTCAATATCTGGTCTGGGGCGCTACCGGGGTGTTGCGCACTCGACTGACATCACGATCTGCCGGCGCAGGAGATCGTGGCGGTAGTGTTTAGCGCCGCCACAAAATGTCTAGTTAATTTCGCGAGCGACGCAAACATCGCCGCGCCCGGGCGCTAGTTGCTTTGTGCCCCATTAGCGCCCTCTTAAGGCATTAACGGGAGGCACAAACAACTGAATTTTTCCCCCAAAAAGTGTAGAAAGTACTCACTCTTCATCGTAAGTGAATATGTAATTGAGTGGCTCTGAAATGTATGCTTCCTAAGAATGCAATTTCAGTAGCATTAACAAAAAAAACAGCCAATCACAGTATACCTGCAATAATGATCCATAGACACTTCTCAAGCAGCTACTAAGCTACTTAAATGGAATAAATAATAGAAAGTTTGGTAATCCATCTCTCAAGAGAATATTTTTTCCAGAGCATGGCTGAATCACAAGTCAGCAAATTCTGACTTACGTAAGAAGCTCTTTACATGTGGGTGACCTCTGTCATGGAGAAATGTGATCTTGCTTCTGGTGGAAGCGAATGACCCCTGAACATGCAAAAATGGGGCCAGAAATAGCCAGTTGTTACAGAAAGAGTCAACATGGTCTCAGCTACTCACAGGATTTAGTTGGAGATCTGGAAGAAATTGCATACTTTGAAAAGCAGCACAAAGGTGAAGTATGAATATTACTGTAAAGAAGCAGTTTTGTCCCATTGTGGGCATGAAGGAAATTCATAATTGATAATTATCTATATGTGTCTATATATGTATGTGTATGTATCTACACACAAAAACACACACACATACACCCATCAAATTAAATAGGCCTGTCAATCACAGACATGGGTGAAAGCCCAATGACCAGTTGGCCAAAATACGTAACAGCATACTCACTCTGACCACTGTCCCCACCTCTTCAGGTGGATCTGCAATTAGCTTTGTCTGTGTATGTTCGGAAACAATTGAAAATTCATGGCTTGAGTCAAAGACCATTGATATCCTGTAATGAGACTTACAAAGTCTAATACCTAACCTTCCAGAGTCATTTGTTTGTATAGTTGGAACTAGACAGGTTTCCGTTTCTGAATCATCTGAAAATATCTTTAACCTCTAGACAAATATAGGAAAGTGGATTCTCTCTAATAGAGAGAAGCTAAATTAAGTTTGAAGTAACATGCTCACAAGCCTTAATGATCAATCAAAAGACTATATCGTGTAAAGATTCTAATGACATTAAACAAGACAGATTTTCATTCTTCCATGGGCTAAATCAGCATAGGATAGGAATTACAATTGATGCCATTTTTGTACAAAAGCTTAATGTTCTTGTATCAAATTCTACTCTGCAATCTATTAATGCAGGCATGAACACCTCCATTCAGTCCGCAAGCGTTATCCTGAGCTTCCGCTCGCCTGTCACTTTAATTCTCTGCTCCACTCCCACTCTGATCTCTCTGTCTTCGGCCTCCTACACTGTTCTAATGAAGCTCAACATAAGCTCGAGGAACAGAACCTCATCTTTTAATTAGGCACTTTACAGCCTTCTGGACTCAACATTAAGTTCAACAATTTCAGATCATAACCTCTGCCCCATTTTTTCAGATGGCAGCTGTTGATGATTCTGCTATTCCCATTTACACCTCTTCTAGACCCATCTTTTGCTCTTTACTTGTCCCATTACCAACTCCTTTTGTCTTACACCATCATCTTGTCTTTTAATCTCTCCTGCTTTCTACCCCATCACAGACCTTCCCTTTTGTTCTTTCCTCCCCTCCCCACTTCACCTGCCTCTGCACTTGTTTAAAACCTGTTAAATCTCTAACCGTTTTCAGTTCTGACAAAAAGTAATCGACCTGAAACTCTGTTTCTCTCTCCACAGATGCTGCCTGACCTGTTGAGTATTTCCAGTATTTTTTTTTATTTCAGGCATGAGCATGTCTATTTTAAATTGGAAACACTGGTGGACCCCCAAACATAAATAACTCACTGACCTATGCTTTCCGACAGGGTGGGGTGGGACTTCTGTTCACCCCAGAGATGCCTCCCTGACTTTTCAGGGGTCATTTGCAACCAGGAGGCGAGCATCCCAGCAGAGCCAGACTAGGAGTTTGAGGTACAGCAGCCCACAGCCGGAAAGTTGCTTGAAGAAAGTATTTTTTTAATGTAAATTTTTTTGCTGCAGCTGAAGGAGCCCGTGCTTGGCTATGGTCTGAGAACGCTTGGACAGGCCCCTCTTCCGCTGAACGATTGTGGCCCTCTTTGTCGATCTTAGAACACTGGACATCAGGGCTCAACACATGGCTCCTGCATCCAACATTCAACCAGAGCAAGTGGCAGGAAACATTTAAATTTCATCAGCATGTATCCCTCCCCCAAATACGGGCAGGCTCATTTTAGGCTACAAAGCCCACACTCGGGTAAAAGGGGATGTGTGGAAAAGCAGTAGGATGGGTCTGGAAAGCCGAGGCTACTATATAAAAAATGTCATTGAATTATTTAGGAGAACACGACTGGAAGACAGATTGTATGAAGATTGGAGTGATGTGTAAAACTATTGATGAATGCCACATTGATCATCGTTTACACAATCTATGCGACACATTGACTGCACAAATGTAATGGGCCGGATTTTACTGTATAAATAAGGGTGAGGCTTCGTTATTTATCTGCAAATTGGACAGCAACTTCTGGCGACTACATGCGCAGTTAAACGTGGGAATCTGGAAGTTGCTGTCCGAGATGCCCTGCTCCTACAAAAGCTTCCCGAAAATGACATCTCTCAATCTGACTGCCCATTCAAATATATTGAACGACGTGAAGTTCCTGTACTGACGTAGATACAGACTAAAGTCACCACAGAAAGTTGGGGCTTGTCCAATCCAGTTTAAGTACCCTTTTAACGGCATGGTAATAATTAGTGCCAAACAAGCTCTCTGGCACTTAAAATGAACTTTTACAAGTGTGGAGTCTCATTCTTTCAGCTTTTAAATGGGCCAGAACTTCGGGTCCCCACGGGTGAGTATGTGCTGGGTACTCACGCGCAGGCCCAACGAAAGTGCTGGTTTCGTGCATGCACTGCGCGTGCGCGGGAAACCGGAACTTCCGTTCCCTTAAAGGAAGGGGTTCACAGGTCGAATGTGTGCACCGGAGAGGCAGCGCGTACGCCTGGAACGTCCGTTTTTTTTGCAGGTTTCTCCGGGAGGGTAAGTCTCCAGGAGCTACGCTTTAAAAAAGCAGTCGCAAGGCCTGCTTTTAACAAGTTAAGTGGTGAATTAAGTAAAATTGAAACATTTTTTCCACAGGTTTATTATTTTTAAATACTTTAAAGAAAGGTAAGTTTATTTTTAGCCCCGTTAGAAACTGTAATTAATTTTTTCAAAAATGTTAATTATTGTTTAAAATAGTTATTTTATGTAATTTATAGTTATTTTTAAAATGTGATGTTTTTTAAAAAAAATTATTTGAAGTTTTAGTTATGTTTTGGGGCTGAATTGTATTCATAGTTTTGATAGGTCTTCTTGTCAAATCTATAAATACAGATTCCCTGCTACCATTGGCTCTCCATGGCCCACGTGATCCCAGGGGATGCATCGAACTAACTGCGCCCCTGGGATACGCAAGCACTGCGCGCCAGCAGTTGGAGCAGGCCCAGGATCGGAATCCCACGCGGGCCCACAGCACAACAGCCGACGCGCTAGGTACGTGCAGGTCGGAGGCTTGCACCCACGGGAAGCCTCCAACCCGAATTTCTGGGCCATTATTGTTGGAGACTTTTTTTTAATGATTTTTACTCTTTTCTTTCTGTCTCTTTTATCTCTCTCTCGTAATCCAATCTTTCTTTCCCTCTCTTTATTTTGCTTGCTGTACCTGATTTGACATTGAATTTACGGGGTGCTGCTATTTTTGGATAGTTGATTGAAAGCAACTTGCCGTGCAAAACCCTATAGAAACTCTATGGGCAAGTACAAGACTAACAAATGACTGGCACCACTCATTCACTACTCAAGGCAAAATTCGGCCCTTTATAGTAGATGTAATAACAACACGGTATTCAAATAGCTAAGTATGCTTATGTAACAGAGGAAGCTCATCCAAAAAGCATCATTCTCCTCAACACCAAATATCACCAATCCCAGCTCAAGCAGGCACCAACAAAGTTACACACAACAGGAGAAATACAGCCTGTTCCTCGAAATTCACTTGATTCAAATTATCTGCTTACATAGGATTACATAGGGTATACGGCACAGAAACAGGCCATTTGGCCCAACCAGTCGTTTATGCTCCACTCGAGTCTCCTTCCATCCTTCCTCATCTAACTCTATCAGCATAACCCTCTCTTCCTGTCTCCCTGATATGCTTATATAGCTTCCCTTTAAATGCATCTATATTATTCGCCTCAACTACTCCCTGTGGTAATGAGTTCCACATTCTCACCATTCTTTGGATAAAGAAGTTTCTTCTGAATTCCGTATTTGATTTCTTGGTGACTATCTTATATTGATGGCCTCTAGTTTTGCTCTTCCCACAAGTGAAAACACTCTCTGACCGCGATTTTCCCTACTTCGGCGAGTCCGAGTCGGGCGACGTCAGTGGCGGGTCCAGATCCTGCTGCTGACTCCATCCCGGCCTCCGACATGACTTTCCCCCGATTGGGCTTGTTAAGCACACCCAGCAAGTTTCCCGGCCAATTGAAGGAAGCAGATCTGATGACATAATTTATGACGTGTCATCAGCCGGTTTCCTTAAAGGGACCATAACAAATTTACTTTGACATTTGTCTCGTCAGTGTTCTACAGCATTGAGGTACTGCAAACACTTCACAAGCACTGCAGAGGTGCACGGCTGCACCCAGGCTCTCCCATGACTCGTCACAGTACGCAAGAAGGTTCTCTTCCCTTCCAAGGGGCAGAAGACACCTCCGCAGGAGGCAAATGCAGCCTGGTTGCACATTGCACAGGAGGGCACAAGCAGGGATGTCATCAGGAGGACCAGGCTGCAGTGGCGCAAACCTTTCAATGATCTCAATAGAGCAAGAAACGTTACTGCAAAGCCACACTCAACCTCATCCTGCCATGCCACTCATCACATCCCCATCACCCTGCCTTCCCTAACCTACTCCTGCACATCCTTACTCACACCAACTTACCTTGCACCTCCACCCATTCCTCTCTATCTACATTATCACTTCCCCATCTCACTAGCCACCCCTCACACTCACCCTCATCCTAGCACAATCATACCAACTAACAACACACAAGGGTTGGCACTTGTGTGTTTTAGCCAATGTTCATGTGAAGTTTCTGTTAATGTGCTGTCAAACATTGAAATCTTTATTTTCAACACTTTGCGTTCTTGGACAGATTTGTGTGCACATTTGGAAGTGACTTACTGAGTTGCAGTGAATGGTGAGACATAACAATGGTGATGAGTGTGAAAGGAATGGCTTGGGCATTGTAAGGATGCTTTATGGTGTTGGTGTGGGGTGGTGCCAACCTGGCGCATCATGTGGCAGCCAGGGTGTGCAGCGTCAAGTGAAGTAAATTTGGCCATGGAGAGGCCATCCCTGGCGTCCCGGGCAACATTGTGGCCAGGTGCTGATGTCGTCTGTCCTGTGCAGCATCAGGTGATTGCGGAGAAGGTTGGTGTGGTTTTTGGTGCTGTTGGTGTGCCTGGTGATGCTGGTGTTGGGGCTGATCATGGTCAGATTCTGAGGACCAAGGTGAGAGAGTATAAAATGCACCCATGCTGATGGAATAGATGGCAGGTGAAGTAGAGATGACAGAAGCGATCTGTCAATGGTGAGAGAGGTAATGAGGTCAGACTGCATGGAGACTTGTGTAAAGGCTTGCAGCATTCTGAATCTGTAGTGGAAATGTAGTTTAGATATTTGAATTAGCTGGGAGCTTTCAGTTGACATTTGAAGCTGTCAACTGATCAGCTGATGGCCACTGACTTCCCACCTCAGCTTCACTGATGAGGTCTAGGCACAGTGGGAAACCCATGGGAGACCTGTGAAAAGTTACCAATGTTTTTTCCCCCCAGCTTTTTAAGTGGCTATAAACAAGCCGCTAATGATTTGAATTGGGGCCCCCGCCGCTGCCTGTCAGGTCTGCTCAGCACTGACAGACTCGACATCGGGAAATGCAGGTGTGCGCGTTTTGACAGCGAGTTCCAGACCCGCTGTCAATCATTTAAAATTTCACAGCTGACCCACCAACAATTGGGTCCGCTGAGCACCGGCAAAATCGCGGCCTCTGTCTACTCTATCAAGACCTTTCAGAATTTTAAAGACCTCTATTAGGTCACTCCTCAGTCTTCTCTTTTCAAGAGAAAAGAGACCCAGCTTGTACGTCCTTTCCTGATAGGTATAACCTCGCATTTCTGGTATCATCCCTGTAAATCTTCTCTGCACCCTCTCTAGTGCCTCTATATCCTTTTTATAATATAGCGACCAGAACTGTACACAGTACTCCAAGTGTGGTCTACCCAAGGTTAATACAAGTTTAGCATAACTTCTCTACTTTCAATTCTATCCCTCTAGAAATAAACCCTAGTGCTTAGTTTGCTTTTGTTATGGCCTTATTGACCTGCATCACAACTTTTAGTGCTTTGTGTATTGTACTCCTAGATCCCTTTACTCCTCTACCCCATTTAGATTCTTATTTTCTAAGTAATAGGTTACCTCCTTATTTATACTTATTTCCACTAAATTCCTACTTTCCTATGTTATTTATTTTGCATAATTGAAATGACTAGATATTCATTTTTTAGCACAAAGAACAACTTTGAATTATCAAGAGTAGAACACTGAGAAGGAAGTATACATTGAGGTACTGGGCATTGGCGAAGAAGGGGTCAGGTTGATGGCAGTTGATGAGGGAATAGCTGGTACAAGGTTGAGACACAGCATGAAGATGTCATTCCTGAGATGTATGGAAATACAAACCCAAGTAGGCCTGCTTTCAACTGAAGACTGCAAACATTCATAGCTCATAGTACATTCAAAGGTGCTCTGGTAATGTGCTGGAGTCCAACACCCAGAGGCTCATTGCCATGTCCTACAAGTGATATAAAAAAGAGCACCAGTTAACTACACTGCAGTCTGCCATTGAACACATAGCAATACCAGTGGCATCTGCAGTCGAACTTTCTCTTACCAGGCAGTAGACACAGGAGCATCGCTCATGAATACTGCCCCTTGCTGTTATGGAGGCATTGGGGTTGAGCTCCAAGATGTCATGGTGTACACTGGACGTTAAATTTATTTTGTGATGTTCCACTTGATAGGCCACCAAATAGTGGGAAGGAGTTAGGGGAGCAAATTTGCAGGCAAATTGCACAAAGGTGTAAGAACTCTATCGCAGTGATAATGGGGGACTTTAATTTTCCTAATATAGACTGGAAAAATAACAGTGTTGAGGGGGAGGAATTCCTGAAATGTGCACAAGAGAATTTTCTTGATCAGTATGTTCCCAGCTGAGCTGAACAAGGAAGGATGAAGTGCTGGATCTAGTTCTGGGGAATGAAGTGGGACAAATGGAGCATGTTTCAGTGGGGGTGCATTTGGGAAACAGTGATCACAATATCATTAAGTTTAGAGTAGTTATGGAAAAGGACAAAGAAAATTCAAATACTTAACTGGAGGAGAGCTAATTTCAGGGAGTTGAAAAGGGCCAGGTGGATTAGAATCAGAGATTGGCAGGTAATACTGTAAATGAACAATGGAAGACCTTCAAAGAGGAGATAGTTCGGGTACAGACTAGACACATTCCCATGAGGGAGAAAGGAAAGGCATCAAAAGCCAGAGCTCCCTGGATAACAAAAGATATAGGCCTAGAAATTCAGTATAGCCACGTTTGGGGCGCTACAGCCGGGCGGCCGCTAAAGTTTGCGCCCGGCGCAACTTCGCGCCACCTTCGCCGATATTCAGTGGCATCGCCCCAAGAGGTTGCTGCTGTGCTAAAGCAGGCGATGCACGACTATCATTAGGCGCTAAGCCGGCGATCCGGGATGCTAACACCGAGGACGGGCGCAGCGCAGTTGCGGCGAGTTGCTCAATGAAGGCAGACACGCTGGCGCCGGTCAGCTCTTAAAGGGGAAGGGTCGACTTGTTTGGCTGCCATGCCCTGCACACTGCAGCCCTGAAGCAAGGCCTGATCAATGCTGGTTCATCAGTTCTACACCCTCAACCATGGGGAAGCCCGCTATTCTTCCAAAGCCGATTGCACACTCTTGCTGCTTGTCCAGGGTCATGGGGAAGGAGATGTACTGATGTCTCCTTCTGAAAAGGGCATTGTTCACCTGGCGGATGCAGCAATGTACCGCGAACTGGGAGATGTTGGCAATGTCCCCAGTAGCGGATTGGAAGGAGCCAGTGGCATCGAAGTTGAGAGCCACCGTCACCTTCACTGCCACTGACAGAGACGTCCTGCTCCTCAGCTGTGGCTGCAGATATCTGCGAAGCAGGTGGCAATCTCAGTGACCACCTCCCTTCTGAATCGCATCCTCCGAACACACTGCTCCTCAGACATGTTCAGATATGAGAACTGCTGCCGGTATACCCTGGGTGGGTAAGGCCTCCTGTGCCGACGCCTGTTGGCCAATCTCCGTCTGGCCATGACTGGCACTCTCTCACGGCGTCTCTGATCCCTTTGAATGCAATGCAGAAAGCCAACGTTTCCACCCATTGCTGCCCCCATTATATGTGGTGACTCAAGGCTATGGCACTGAAAGTGAAATCCAAGTGCAAAGCTCTGGCCTGAAGCCACAAGTATCTGTGCAAGCGCTGAGTCAAAGCAGAAAGCTCTCTGCCTTTGTCTCTCTCCAAATATCTGTCTCTCACACAGAGGGATTGGCACAAAATGGCTGCCACTTATACTGCAGGAGGAGTCCCCTTTAAATAGCGCCCCCCGCGCCCCGCAGCGACTGGGAACCGTTCCCCTCTACCAGTCGCTGGGGGCGCTAGGCGCAAAGAAGGGCGGCGCCACTGAATTTCCGGTTCGGGGCGCACAAAGGACGTTGCACGATGAAATGACGTCAGGATCTGCGCGCGCAGCTGAGCACGCGCAAAGGCTTTGTGCCGCCGCTAAATCTTTACTGAAGTTGGGGAGAGGCGCAGATCGCGCTGCGCCCGGCCGCTAGCTGCCTAGCGCCCCACATCTCCTCCTCCTAAGGCGCTAGCGGCTGGCGCAAACAACTGAATTTCTAGGCCATAGAGATTAAAATGAAACAGAAAAAGTAGGTTTATGATGAATGTCAGGTTCATAATTCAGTAGAGAACCAAGCTAAATACAGAAAGTTAAGAGAACAAAAAAGGAAATAAGAGGGGCAAAGAGAGTGAATCAGAAAAGATTAGTGGGTAACATAAAAAGGAACCCAAATGTCTTTTACAAACACATAAATAGTAAAAGGGTAGTCAAAGGAAGGGTGGGGCTGATTAGGGACCAAAAAGGAGATCTTCTTGTGGAGGCAGAGGACATGGCTGAGGTACTAAATGAGTACTTTGCATCTGTTTTCACTAAACAAGAGGATGCTGCCAATGTCACTGTAAAAGAGGGGTAATAGAAACATTGGATAAGATAAAAATAGATAAAGGGCAGGTACTTAAAAGGTTGGCAGAGCTTAAAGCAGAATAGTCACCCTGTCCGGATGGGATGCATCTAGGTTGCTGAGGGAAGCAAGGGTGGAAATTGCGGAGGCTCTGGGCACAATCTTCTAATCTTCCTTAGATATGGGAATGGTGCCAGAGGACTGGAGGATTGCAAATGTTTCACCCCTGTTGAAAAAGGGGAGAGAGATAAACCCGGCAACTACAGGCCAGTCAGCATTGGTGGTGGGAAACTTTGAAAGACACTAAACCAGAACAAAAATTATTAGCATTTGGAAAAATATGGGTTAATAAATTAAAGCTAGTACGGATTTGTTAAAGGCAAATCGTGTTTGACTAACTTGATTGAGTTCTTTGATGAAGTAACAGAGAGGGTTGATGAGGGTAGTGAGGTCGATGTTGTGTATATAGACTTTCAAAGGGCATTTGATAAAGTACCACATAATAGACTTGTTAGCAAAATTGAAACCCATGGAATTAAAGGAACAGTGGCAGAGTGAATATGAAATTGGCTAAGGGACAGAAAGCAGAGCATACTGGTGAATGGTTGTTTTTCAGATAGGAGGGAAGTATGCAATGGAGTCCCCTAGGCTTCGGTGCTGGGACCACTGCTCTTTTAGAGATATATTTATGACCTGGATTTGTGTATGCAAGGCATCATTTCAAAGTTTACAGATGACACAAAACTCAGAAATATAGTAAATAGAGAGGAAGATAGTAACTGATTTCAGCAGGTCATAGACAGACTGGTGAAATGGGCAGACACAATTTAATGCGGAGAAGTGTGAAGTGATTCATTTTGGTCGGAAGAATGAGGAGAGGAATATAAACTAAATGGTCCACTTTTAAAGGCTTTGCAGGAACAGAGAGACCTGAGGTGTATGTACACAAGTCTTTGATGGTGGCAGGACAAGTTAAGAAGGCACAGAGGAGATTTACTAAAAAGGTACCAGAGATGAAAGACTTCAGTTACATGGAAAGACTAAAGAAACTGGTGTTGTTCTCCTTAGAGCAGAGAAGGTTAAGGGGAGATTTGATAGTGTTCAAAATCATGAGGTTTTGATAAAGTTAGTGAGACTAATTTGTTTCCAGTGGCAGAAGGGTTGGTTACCAGAGAACACAGATTTAAAGTAATTGGCAAAATAACCAGAGGCTACATGAGGGAACCTTTTTTTAACCCAGCGAGTTGTTACAATCTGGAATGCACTGCCTGAAAGGGTGGTGGAAGCAGATTCAATAATAACTTTCAAAAGGGAATTGGATAAATACTTGAAGGGGAAAAATCTGCAGTATGTGGAAAGAGCAGGGAGTGGGACTAATTGGATCGCTCTTTCAAAGAGCCAGCACAGGCACGGTGGGCTGAATGGCCTCCTTCTGGGCTGTGTCATTCTATGATTCTATGATCCAGACAAAAAATAGTGTGATTTTTGTTTCGTAAATTTTCTTTTTTGTCTATGAGGTTTCTCAGTAAATGCACCTTCTGGGTGAGAGGATGATGCAGGAGATCTGTTCTTAGAAATCTACCAATGCTGCTTTGTAATCAACTATTAGAAGATACACGAATGCAGCTCAGGGCGACCTGCCCTCTGATTATATTCCAGCTGTCTGTGGAGAAGGATATGTGCTGCACTTGGAGCCTCCCCAGCATGACAACATAACTGAGATTAGAGATTTACAGTATATGGAATCACAGATACAAACTCGCATCCTAGCATAGTGTGTTCCTAGGTATTGGAGTTCAAATATGCTTTTGTTTTCCTACACAGCAGTTTTACTTATGTAATGGTGCATCTGAACAATTTGTCTATGTTCACACAATACTTAAGGAAAATCTACAGGTTTGTTCACCTCACGTATAATCTGAGTTTCCAACACATGATTTCATTGCAACAATCCCTGATTATCTATATAGAATCATAGAATAGTACAGCACAGAAGGAGGCCATTCGGCCCATCAAGTCTGCACCAGCTCTTTCGAAGAGCAATCCAGTTATTCCCACTCCCCCACTCTTTCCCCATATCCCTGCAATTTTTTCTTCTTTACATATTTATCCAATTTCCTTTTGAAGGCTACTATTGAATCTGTATCCACCACCCTATCAGGCAGGGTATTCCAAATCCTAACCACTTGTTGCATAAAAAAAGTTTTCCGTCATGTCACCTCTGGTTCTTTTGCCAATCACCTGAAATCTGTGCCCTCTCGTTATCGACCCTTCAACCATTGGAAACAGTTTCTCTTTATTTACTCCGTCTAAACTCTTCATGATTATAAACACCTCTATCAAATCTCCTCTTAGTCTTCTCTGCTCTAAGGAGAACAACCCCAGCTTCTCCAGTCTATCCACGTAACTGTAACCCCTCATCCCTGGAACCATTCTGGTAAATTTCCTCTGTACCCTCTCCAAAGCCTTCACATCCTTCTTAAAGTGTGGTGCCCAGAATTGGACACAATACACCAGCTAGGGCCAAACTAGTGTTTTATATAGGTTTAGCATAACTTTGTGGATTTTGTACTCTATGGGCTAGATTTTGCCAGGCGGGAATGGAGGCGTGTGGGGTGTTAAAATTGCAAAAAGTGGTGGGCGGGCCCGACCCCGCCTCCATCCCGCCTCCAAGCAATTTTCCCAAATGCGTGGTTACTGATCACGTCTCCGTCCCACCTCCAAGAGGCGGGATAGGCCCTCAACCACTAAATTGCCTCTATAATCCCATTTTGAGAGGCCTTTCCGATTTTAACACGTTTCCCACATGATTCACGTCTCCACTGAAACATGATGGTGAAACCTGGCGGGAGCACAATTGGATTGCTGACTATCAGCTGCAGCTTCACCATTAAATAGGAGGTTTGATCAGTCATCATTTGCAGGTTGCAGGATGTTGTTGTCTCAGGTCTGGGGGGACTTTTAGCAGGCATAACCATAGCTGTGGAAGCTTGGAGCCTGACACCCATCTCCAGTGTGACCTCCTGGGAAACCCCTCTCGCCACCTTGGCTGAGCACTTCCTCAACTGAGGCATTTACCAGAAGAATGGGAACCATTTATATCCTTTCCTCCTGGACATCAGATTTGGAAGAAGACCAGCCGCGGCAGCAGCAGAACCATGAACAACAGCAGCACCAACAGCAGCGGCATTAACAGGAGCGCCAAGCTGCTGCTCACCCACCTGAAGCTGCACAGGCTAGATGGCACCAGCCCATGGAAGCCCGATACCCCCCAAACAGGGTCTACAGACAGAGGATCAGCTACCTCAACATGAGTGAGCAGCAGTGCCAAAGGCGGCTCCAACTTTCGCGAGAGGTAGTGGGTGACATCTGCGCAATGGTGCAGCAAGACCTGGAGCCCAGAGGAGCAGGTGGACACCCCTTACCAGTGGCAGTCAAAGTCACCACCGCACTCAACTTTTTTGCTTCAGGCTCATTCCAGGGATCAGCAGCAGACATCAGCGGCATCTCCCAGGCGGCCGCACACACTTGCATCACGCAGGTAACCGATGCCCTCTTTGCCATCGCGCACAATCACATCCATTTCTCTAAGGATCAAGCAAGTGTCACGGCGCGTGCGGTTGGATTAGCTAATCTGGCAGGCTTTCCAGAGGTGCAGGGCGTCGTTGACTGCAGGCATGTGGCCCTTAAGTCACCCCATTGTAATCCAGGTACTTTTGTCAACCGCAAGGGCTTCCACTCCCTCAACGTGCAGCTGGTGTGTGACCAAAAGAAGGAAATTTTGCACGTTTATGCCAAGCACCCTGGCAGTTGCCATGACTCCTTCATACTGCGCCAGTCTAGTGTGCCTCCGCTATTCAGTCTGTCAGACCAACTTAACGGATGGCTACTTGGAGACTGTGGTAAACCACTGTTATTGCATATTGTTACCTCTGGTTGGCGCTGTGTACCAATGCATGCCTCAGCTGGCTCCGCCCACATGACCAGGTATAAAGGTGGGTGTTTCGGCTACCCACTTCCTTCTTGGAACCAGTCGTCCACGAGAGGCATGCTCTGTTCTTTAGTTAATAAAAGCCTTTTCATTACCTTCCTAATTCATCGCCTTTTATGGAGTAATTGATAAGCATATCAATTTTATTAACTAAAAGTAAAATGGCGACACCTGAGCAGCAACAACAGCAACAACAACAGCAGGCGTTGCTGCGAGCCCTCAGACCAGCATGCCTGGACCTCGACCCTCAAGCAGCGGGTTCATCGACCAATTTCGAACACTGGCTGAGCTGCTTTGAATCCTTCCTAGAAGCCTCCGCTGTGACATCGGAGGAGAACAAACTAAAAGTTTTGACCGCCCAGGTGAGCCCTCAAGTATATACACTCATCCGGGACGCTGCTACGTACACGGCGGCCCTCGAACTACTAAAAGGGCAATACACGCGCCCAGTGAACACGATTTACGCCAGACACCTCTTGGGATCCCGCAGGCAGCAACCGGGGGAATCGGTAGAGGCATTTTTACGGGCGTTACAGACACTCTGCAGGGACTGCGACTGTAAGGAGGTAATGGCTGCGGGGCACGCGGAGGGACTTACCTGTGATGCCTTCATTAGGGGCCTCCAGTCCGACTACTCCCAGCAGAGACTGCTCGAAAGCAAGGAGCTCGGCCTGAAGACGGCCGTAGCCCTTGCGCTCTCGTTAGATGCGGCCCACCGAAACCTCGAAGCATACTCACGTAACGGCGCCGCGCCATGGCCATCACGACCTTGGGACATGGGACCGCCGCCCCCGGTACCAACTGCAGCGATGCCCCGTAACCAGGCCCAAAAATGCTATTTCTGTGGCCAGTTAAAACACCCTAGAGCGCACTGCCCGGCTAAGACCGCTACCTGCTCGGGCTGCGGGAAGAAAGGCCATTACGCCAATGCCTGCAGGGGGAAACCCGCGAACGCCAGCAGCGCCGCGTGCGAACCGTGGGGGCAGCCATCTTATCCGCCATTTTGGGCACCTCCGGCCGCATGGCCGCCGCCATTTTGTCCGCCGCACTCAACCGCCATTTTGTCTCCGGACTCGACCACCGTCTCGTCGGACGACCATATCGACTCACTAAGCCATACACTGGCCTCCGTTACGCTGGATCAAACCCTCCCTCATCATCTGTCCAGGTCCATGATGGACATCACGGTAAACGGCCGCGCCACCACTTGCCTATTTGACAGCGGGAGCACAGAGAGTTTTATTCACCCTGACACGGTACGTAGCCACTCCCTCACGGTCCTGCCAACGCGCCATCGGATTTCTATGGCGTCTAAGTCCCATTCAATGGACGTCGGCGGCTACTGTGTGGTGACCCTTTCGGTTAGGGGCACAGAATATAAAAATTTTAAACTTCTAGTCCTGCCCCGTCTTTGCGCTGCCGTGCTGCTAGGGTTGGATTTTCAGTGCCACCTTAAAAGTGTCACATTAGCATATGGTGGACCCCTCCCCCCACTCACAGTCTGCAACCAACACCTTTTAAATCGCCCGCCGCACACCACTTGCAGCCTTTCCACACACAAAGTCTCCCCCCCTCCCTTGTTCGCTAACCTCACCCACGACTGTAAACCCATCGCTACCAAGAGCAGGCGGTACAGCGCCGGGGACAGAGCTTTTATTAGCTCTGAGGTGGAGCGGCTCTTGAAGGAGGGCATTATCGAAGGGAGCACCAGCCCCTGGCGAGCCCAGGTTGTAGTCGTTAAAACCACCGATAAACGCCGCCTGGTCATTGACTACAGCCAAACTATAATCCGGTACACTCAGCTGGACGCATACCCCCTTCCTCGCATATCTGATATGGTCAATCAGATTGCGTAATACAAAGTATTCTCCACCATTGACCTTAAGTCAGCATACCACCAACTCCCCATCCGCCATGAGGACCGCCAGTATACTGCCTTCGAGGCGAACGGCCGCCTCTACCACTTCCTTAGGGTTCCCTTCGGCGTCACCAACGGGGTTTCGGTCTTCCAAAGGGAGATGGACCGGATGGTTGACCAGAACGCGCTGCAGGCCACCTTTCCCTATCTGGATAACGTCACCATCTGTGGCCACGACCAGCAGGACCATGACGTTAATCTAGAAAAATTCCTCCATACAGCCCAACGGCTGAACCTAACGTACAATAAGGAGAAATGTATGTTTCGCACCAAGCGCCTTGCCATTCTCGGCTGCGTAGTGGAGAACGGAGTCATCGGGCCCGACCCCGACAGAATGCGCCCCCTTATGGAGCTCCCCCTCCCCCACTACCAAAAAGCACTGAAGAGATGCCTGGGGTTTTTCTCTTACTATGCCCAGTGGGTGCCCCACTATGCGGACAAAGCCAGACACCTCATCAAATCCACCTCCTTCCCCCTGACACCAGAGGCGTGTGCAGCCTTCACTCTTATCAAGAGCGATATTGCGAAGGCCACAATGCACGCAGTGGATGAGTCCATCCCCTTCCAAGTGGAGAGCGATGCATCCGACTTCGCCCTAGCTGCGACCCTTAACCAGGCGGGGAGACCCGTGGCCTTTTTCTCAAGGACCCTCCAGGGCCCCGAGACTCGACACTCCTCTGTCGAAAAGGAGGCCCAGGCTATTGTGGAAGCGGTGCGTCACTGGAGGCATTACCTGGCCGGAAAACGGTTTACCCTTCTCACTGACCAGCGTTCAGTTGCTTTTATGTTTAATAATAAGCAGAGGGGCAAAATCAAGAACGACAAGATCTTGAGGTGGAGAATCGAACTCTCCACCTACAATTACGATATCTTGTACCGGCCCGGGAAACTCAATGAGCTCCCAGATGCCCTATCACGTGGTACATGCGCCAACGCGCAGGTTGATAGACTGCAGTCCCTCCACAATGACCTCTGCCACCCGGGGGTCACCAGGTTCTTCCATTTCATCAAATCCCGTAACCCTCCCAACCCAACCCCTGTAGACGGCATGCCGGAGCCCCAGGACCCTTCGTTGACCACCCAGACACCAGATTTGACGTTGGATACTGCACCACCGCCGCCACCACCACGACGATCAGGACGTCAGACAAGGCCTCCTGATAGACTTACCTACACGAACTTGTAGTACACTTCACCCCGCCGGACTCAATTTTAAACAAGGGGTGAATGTGGTAAACCACTGTTATTGCATATTGTTACCTCTGGTTGGTGCTGTGTACCAATGCATGCCTCAGCTGGCTCCGCCCACATGACCAGGTATAAAGGTGGGTGTTTCGGCTATCCACTTCCTTCTTGGAACCAGTCGTCCACGAGAGGCATGCTCTGCTCTTTAGTTAATAAAAGCCTTTTCATTACCTTCCTAATTCATCGCCTTTTATGGAGTAATTGATAAGCGTATCAGAGACAAGGGCTATCCCCTGAGGACGTGGCTAATGACGCCATTGAGGAGCCCATCCAATGAAGCTGAGGAGAGCTGTGACTCCAGTCACATGTCCACCAGAGCCATAATCGAGCAAACCATCGGCATGCTGAAGATGCGTTTCAGATGCTTGGATAGATCAGGTGGACCCCTGCAGTACTCAGCAGCCAGGGTCTCCAGAATCGTCGTGGTTTGCTGTGCACTTCACAACATGGCACAGCGTCGTGGCTTGCAGATTTCTGAGGACCAAGTGGCTCCTTACATATCCTCCTCCTCAGAGGAGGAGGAGGAGTGCGAAAATGAACAACTTGCAGAGGCCCATCAACCAGCGGCAGCAGTACGCGAGAACATTGCTGCCTGGGATGCAAGGAACGCACTCATCTTGGCCAGATTTGCTTAGCCTAGCCAATCAAGCAATTTTGCCTCGCAGCTTCTTACCAGAGCATCGACAATGGCCAAGAACCAGCAGATTCCTAGCACTCTGACCACCATACTGTCAATTGCAAGTAATCCTAAGCCCTCAATGTGGAAGTCCCATTTGCGAAATGGCACACCCACAACTGCAACAGTTGCCATTAGAATTTTTATTTACAATAACCAACTGATGGCATTTTAAAAATAAACACATTTCACCCAAGTGGCTACCCTTGTGACTATTTGTGCAGTATCTTTCTCTTACGCGTGCTCCTACGTGGTGCTTTCCCTGTGGCTTCAGCAGATGTGGAGGCCCCTTGCTCACTTTCTTACTGCTCCTGTCTCGACACCTTTGGCAGGCATCTTCTGGGGTGGCAAACCTGTGAGGGCTCGGCAACAGTCTGCTGCTCCTGCGGCTGTGCAGGGGCTGAGACGCCCATCTCAGTTGGGTGTGGAC
Source organism: Somniosus microcephalus (assembly GCF_052327205.1). Taxonomy (NCBI): domain Eukaryota; kingdom Metazoa; phylum Chordata; class Chondrichthyes; order Squaliformes; family Somniosidae; genus Somniosus; species Somniosus microcephalus. The sequence continues at coordinate 60,093,578 of NC_140996.1, read as the reverse complement.
TCTGGTGGGGCTCTGACCGAGGGCTTTGCAGTGGCATGGTCGTGTGAGCGCTTGGAGAGGAGCCCCCACTTCCTTGTTGTCTGCTACCAACATCCCTCTCATGGGTCAGGTCCACCTCAACGCATGCAAGTGGCTTGAGAGCACCTTGCTGCACATCAGGGGGGCCATGGGGACCTGTATCTGCACTGGCAGTCCTACTCAGAAGGACTTCCATGAAAGTCTGGTTTCTCTGTTCAGTAGCTGACCATTGCTCCTCCAGAGATGTCAGTCTATTCTTAACACTCACCATGTTTTCTACACTCTGGCGACTTAGCTCCTCCATGACCGTAGCCATCCTCTCGTCTACAGTAGCCATCCTTTCCACGGAGGTTGCCATCCTTTCCGTGGTGCTGCGTTCATGTGCCAATGACTCCACAAAGGCTCTGCTCATGTTCGTGATGGACTCCTCCATTCGCTCCACACTTGCAGCGACCCTGGAGACAAAGCCTGCCAGAGACTCCTGCATCTGTTCCTGGAGTTCCAGCACCATTGCTCTTCTGGATGGACCCAGAGGCAGAGGGTCAACATGCAGCTGAGCCGAGCTGGGAGAGTCCTGCGCCCTCCGACTAGGACTCTCCACTGCTGTCCCTGTCTCCACAATCTGCTGATGCTCACTTGTGAGCTGTGATACACCAGGTGACAACACTACTCTATCTCGCGAAGGTCCCACCGAGGTGTGAGTGTCTGCGCTGGTGCTGGATTGGCTGAATTCTGCTGACGCTGCGCCCTCAGGAGGTTGCAGCTTCCTCTGAGGAGTCTGAAGGCTCAGGCTGTTCCTCCTGGATAGTGGGGATGGGTGTTTGCAATGGTCCTGTGGGGGAGTAAAGGAAAGAGTCAGAGATGTGAGGCCAAGGTTACATGCACATTGTATATTGCAGATGATCATAAGTCTATCTGTTAGAGCTTCAGAATCATTATCAGTGACTCATGCAATGTCAATGAGAGAGATGAAAAACTATTCTGTCACCAGCTTTCTCTGATGCACCCGTCTGTCCGTCCCCCACTTGTGCATCATCCTCAAGTCCCACGATCTCTAGGACCGCCTCCTCCCAAGGGGTGAGGTGGGCTACTGAGGGTGGCCTTCCTCCTGTCCTCGCTCTTTCCCTCTTATTGTGAGCTCCCTTTTCCTACAATGAGGGAAACAAGTGGTGTTTGAGTGAGAATGAAGGAGTGCGTGTAGAGAATCCATAGCATAGATGCTTAGAAGGAGACAAAGATTGAGTGAGTTGGCAAGACCAAGGGCCCTCCCTGTGTGTTGTCAGTTATTTTCATAGCATCAGAGTGATAGGGAGTGTGAGGGCTGCATAGTCGAATAGTTTGGTGAATGTGACCATAGAGAGAGAGGGAATGGGTAAGGGTGCAGGGATGTCAGTGTCAAGTGGGATGTGGAGGAAGTGATTGCCAAAGCTGAGTGCTGGTGGGGAGAGGCAATGGGGATCAGATTGAGGGTGATGGCAAAGTCATACTCACTTTTCCAGTGCGCAGAAGGTCATGAACCCTCTTCCTGCACTGAAGCCAGGTTCTGCGGATCATCAACAACGAGTTGACCTCTTGGACTACCTGGATCCACACAGCCTTCTTCTGCTGGGGAGGCTTCTTCCTCCCTGAAGAAGGGAAGAGCACCTCCTTACTAGCTCTTGCTCCCTCCACCAAAGCTTGCAGGGCAACGTCATCAAATTTGGTGCAGACTTAGGTCTCCCGCTGCTCATTCTGCCTCCAGGTCCCTTTCACTGCAAAGGCCAAAAGGTTGGCAGTCTGCAGGAGAAGCAAGGCTTCTTGCAGACCTTAAATGCAGCAGCAATGATGACGTCATCGGAGACGAGTTTCAGACTGAAAAAACTAATTGGGTCATGGGTTCCCACACATTGGAACTCAATTGCCCAATTATGTGAAAATTGCATCAACCTCCCACATCGATTTGGAATCGGCTGGATAACACGAAAAGCGGATGACACGACCCCAGCCCGCCCCAATGACAAAATCCAGGCCTAACCTCTATTTAGAAAGCCCAGAATCCCATACGTTTTAGTAACTGCGTTGTTAACTTGTCGTGCCTCCTTCAAAGATTTGTGCACAAACACTCTCAGGTCTCGCTCTTGCACCCCCTTTAAAATTGTACTATTTAGCATGTATTGTCTATCCTCATTCTTCCTACCAAAATGTATCACCTCTAACTTTTCTGCATTGAATTTCATCTGCATTGTGTCCACCCTTTCCACCAGCCTGTCTATGTCCTCTTGAAGTTTATTACTATCTTCCTCACTGTTAACTACACTTCCAAGATTCGAGTCATTCGCAAATTTTAAAATTCTGCCCTGTACCCCCAAGTCCAAGTCATTAATGTATATCAAAAACAGCAGTGGCCCTAGTACTGAGCCCTGGAGGACACCATCCAATCCGAAAATAGCCATTCACTACAACTCTCTTTTTTCTATCCCTTAGCCAATTTTGTATCCATGCTGCTACTGCCCCTCTTAGCCCATGGGCTTCAATTTTGCTAACAAGCCTGTTATATGGTATTTTATCAAACGCCTTTTGAAAGTCCATGTACACCACATCAATTACACTACCCTCATCCACCCTTTCTGTTACTTCATCAAAAAACTCAATCAAGTTAGTCAAACATGATTTGCCCTTAACAAATCCATGCTGGCTCTCCTTTATTGGTCCATACTTGTCCAAGTGGCTGTTAATTTTCTCCTGGATTATTGTTTCTAAAAACTTCCCCACCACCAATGTTAAACTGACTGGCCTGTAATTGCTAGGTTTACCCTTCTCCTGGTTTTTGAACAAGGGTGTAACATTTGCAATCCTCCAGTCCTTTGACATCACCTCTGTATCTTAGGAGGATTGGAAGATTGTGTCCAGCACCTCTGCAATTTCTACCCTTACTTCCCTCAGCAACCTAGGTTGCATCTCATCTGGACCAGGTAACTTATCCACTTTAAGTACTGCCAGCCTTTCTAGTACCTCCTCTTTATCTATTTTCATCCCATCCAGTACCCTCGTTTACCTCAGCTTTGGCAAAGTCCTCTTCCTTGGTGAACACCAATGCAACGTAGTCATTTACTGGTAAGAAATATTAAAACAGAAAGTAAGAGCTTCTACAGGTATGTAAAAAGGAAGAGAGTAGCTAAAGTAAACGTTGGTCCCTTAGAGGATGAGAATGGGGAATTACAAAAGGTAAATCATGCTTGACTAATCTACTGGAATTTTTTGAGGATGTAACTGGTAAAATAGATAAGGGAGAACCAGTGGATGTGGTGTATTTGGACTTTCAGAAGGCTTTCGATAAGATCCCACATAAGAGATTAGCGTGCAAAATTAAGGCACATGGGATTGGGGGCAAATATATTGACTTGGGTAGAGAACTGGTTGGCGGACAGAAAGCAAAGAGTTGGAATAAACGGGTCATTTTCCGAGTGGCAGGCAGTGACTAGTGGGGTACCGCAAGGATTGGTCCTAGGAGCCCAGCTGTTCACAATATATATTAATGATCTGGACGAGGGAATTGGATGTAATATCTCTAAATTTGCAGACGACACAAGGCTGGGTGGGAGGGTAAGCTGTGAGGAGGATGTCGTGAAACTCCAGTACGATTTGGACAGGTTGGGTGATTATAGTGCATTTGCCATGCTTCTGCCCAATGTGGATAAATGTGAGGTTATCCACTTTGGTGGCAAAATCAGGAAGGCAGATTATTATTTGAATGGCAATAGATTGAGAGAAGGGGAAGTGCAAAGAGACCTGGGTGTTATTGTGCACCAGTCGCTGAAGGTAAGCATGCAGGTGCAGCAGGCGGTTAAGAAGGCAAATGGTATGTTGGCCTTCGTAGCAAGAGGGTTCGAGTACAGGAACAAGGATGTCTTGCTACAGTTGTACAGGGCCTTGGTGAGACCGCACCTTGAGTATTGTGTGCAGTTTTGGTCACCTTACCTGAGGAAGGACGTTCTTGCCATGGAGGGAGTGCAGCGAAGATTCACCAGGCTGATACCTGGGATGGCAGGAATGACGTATGAGGAGAGATTGTGTCGATTGGGCTTATACTCACTGGAGTGTAGAAGATTGAGAGGGGATCTCATCGAAACCTATAAAATTCTGTCAGGTCTGGATAGACTAGATGCAGGAAGGATGTTTCTGATGGCCGGGGAGTCCAGAACCAAGGGTCAGAGTCTAAGGATAAGGGGTAAGCCATTTAGGACTGAAATGAGGAGGAATTTCTTCACCCAGAGAGTGGTGAACCTGTGGAATTCTCTGCCACAGAGGGCGGTGGAGGCCAGTTCATTAAATATATTCAAGAAAGAGTTGGATATATTTCTTGAGGCTAAAGGGATCAAGGGATATGGGGAGAAGGCAGGGACAGGGTACTGAAATTGGATGATCAGCCATGATCTCATTGAATGGCGGAGCAGGCTCGAAGGGCCGAATGGCCTACTCCTGCTCCTATCTTCTATGTTTCTATGTTTCTATGTTTAATAATGGGGAATGGGGAAGTGGCAGAGACTCTGAATAAATATTTTGTATCTGTTTTCACGGTAGAAGACATTAACAACATCCCAATAATGGATAATCAAGGGGCCACAGCGAGGGGGGAACTAAAGACAATCACTTGGTAAAATAATGGGACTAAAAGACGACAAGTCCCCTGGACCAGATGGCATGCATCCCAGGGTCTTAAAAGAAGTGGCTGCAGAGATAGTGGATGCATTGATTGCAATATACCAAAATTCCTTGGACTCTGGAGAGGTCCCAGCGGATTGGAAAACTGCTAATGTAACACCCCTATTTAAGAAAGGAGGGAGACAGAAAGCAGGAAACTATAGACCAGTTAGCCTAACATCTGTCATTGGGAAAATGCTGGAGTCCTTCATTAAGGAAGCAGTAGCAGGGCATTTGGAAAATCATAATGCAGTCAAGCAGAGTCAGCGTGGTTTTATGAAAGGGAAATCATGTTTAACAAATTTGCTGGAGTTCTTTGAGGATGTAATGAACAGGGTGGATAAGGGTGAGCCAGTGGATGTGGTGTATTTGGATTTCCAGAAGCATTCAATTAGGTGCCACATAAAAGGTTACTACATAAAATAAGAGCTCGCGGAGTTGGGGTAATATATTAGCATGGGTAGAGAATTGGCTAACTAACAGAAAGCAGAGACTGGGGATAAGTGGGTCATTTTCTGGTTGGCAAACGGTAACTAGTGGGGTGCCACAGGGATTGGTGCTGGGGCCTCAACGATTTACAATCTACATTAATGACTTGGATGAAGGGACCGAGTGTAATGTACCCAAGTTTGCGGATGATACAAAGATGGGTGGGAAAGCAAGTTGTGCAGAGGACTCAAAGAATCTGCAAAGGGATATAGACAGGCTAAGTGAGCGGGCAAACATTTGGCAGATGGAGTATAATGTGGGAAAGTGCGAGGTTATCCACTTTGGCAGGAAAAATAAAAAAGCAAACTATTATTTAAATGGAGAGAGATTACAAAATGCTACAGTTCAGAGGGACCTAGGGATCCTTGTGCATGAAACACAAAAAGTTAGCATGCAGGTACAGCAAGTAATCAAAAGGCAAATGGAATGTTGGCCTTCATTGCAAGGGGGTTGGAGTATAAAAGCAGGGAAGTCCTGCTACAACTGTACAGGGTATTGGTGAGACCACACCTTGAGTATTGCGTACAGTTTTGGTCTCTTTATTTAAGGAAGGATATACTTGCATTGGAGGCAGTTCAGAGACGATTCACTCGGTTGATTCCTGAGATGAGGGGTTGACTTATGAAGAAAGGTTGAGCAGGCTGGGCCTATACTCATTGGAATTTAGAAGAATGAGCGGTGATCTTATTGAAACATATAAGATACTGAGGGGGCTCGACAAGGTAGATGCTGAGAGGATGTTTGCCCTCGTGGAGAAATCTAGAACTCGGGGGCATATTTTCAGAATAAAGGGTCGCCCTTTTAGAACTGAGATGAGGAGGAATTTCTTCTCTCAGAGGGTCATAAATCTGTGGAATTCTCTGCCCCAGAGAGCGGTGGAGGCTGGGTCATTGAATACATTTAAGGTGAAGATAGACAGATTTTTGCCAGATAAGGGAGTGAAGGGTTATGGGGAGTGGGCAGAGAAGTGGCTTTGAGCCCAAGATCAGCCATGATCTTACTGAATGGCGGAGCAGGTTCGAGGGGCCAAGTGGCCTATTCCTGCTCTTATTTATTATGTTCTATGTTCTTAGTACCTTAACTATGCCTTCTGCCTCCACCAATAGATGTCCATTTTTTCCCTAATCGGCCCACTGCTCCTCTGACAACCCTTTTACTGTTATTATGCGGATAGAAGACCTTTGGATTTCCTTTTATATTAGCTGCCAGTCTATTTTCTTACCCCTCTTTGCCCCTCTTATTTTCTATATCTGTAACCGTTATTTGTACCTAGTGACAGAAGATATGCATTACTATGAAACATTTATTGCTACAGTATTTTCTAGGCATAGTAATATCATGTTTGAATTCTGCTTTTGTGGCATTTAGTACAGAGCATATAATGTCAGTAATGCTTATTCAACTGCAGCTGTCATGTACAGTGTATACAGAATGCAAAATAATGTGGACGCAAAATGTCATTAGCTGTTTACCAGATCGAATCTATTGGTGTGAACTACAATATAATACAACACAATTAGCCAGCAGAAAGCATGATTCGTACAGGAAGTGTTATCAATGCCTGTTCTGAATGTGGAATGGTCTACCTTATCATGCAGAACCCAGCCCAGCTGAGAACAGACCAATCTGTCTGATTGAATTGAATTGAATAAGTTTGTGTGATATGCAGCCATGGGACTCATACCAGAGAAAAAGGGTCAAGTCAATTGTACTTAAGTTTCCAGCCTGTTACAGAAAGCATTGATTGTCAGATACAAATGGCTTGCACTGGGAATAAAATTAACCTGCAGGCAATATATTTATAGTGTGAAAGATAATCCTGTATTTGAGTAGAGCACAGGTTAATTCACATGACAAGTCCATGTGAAATTTATTCAGGACACATTAAGCAGAACAATTAATTATTTTTTGAAAATAATTTTTAACTAGGCTACAAAAGTAGTTTCACGACCACATACCAGTCATCAACATCAACAAAGAAAACTTTACTTCATTATCACTGTATTATATATATTTTATATGTGTACAAAGAATTGAGTAGAAAAAGTCAGAACTCACGCTGCACGGCTAATTTCTGAAGCAGGTGTTTTAATATATTGATGTGAATCAATCTGGCATGTCTTTAACCAGTAATGTCTTCTTTGTAATGAACACAGGCTGGACATTATAAACCCAGTTAAATCACAAAGGGGAAAATATGGAAATCTAACAGTAATATGAACAACCAGTTTTAATTATTAATTACTATGAAGTGATGGTGGAAATTTGCAAAGATAAATCAGGTCTCCACATTAGAGATGATCAAGCCCCAAGTCACAATTTTACGGCTTCATTTGCATTTAGAGACACATTACAATGTGAGTTTGCTGACTGATGAGCTTCTACAGTTTATTAAAGTTTAATGTGCCCGTTTATTACACCAATATATTTCATACTTGCAGGCCATTACAGAACTGCCATCCTCCCTCTGTAATATTCCAGATTTCATTCCTCATGTTGAATGCATCACATGAGTTTGCATCAATGGTAATTCCATTTTTAATTTGCCCAAGGACTGCTAGGTGCAGTATTCCTTTCAATTTCCCAGGTTTCTCATAAAACATGATGGAATTTCTTTTGATAATAAGCTATTGATGTTTAGGCGTCGAATAATCATTAAAGTAATCTTTTGTGGTTTCAGTTGCTTTCCTAGATCGTCACTACTCTTTTTTGGTGCAAATAAAATTAACCAGTTGAAATTCTCTTACATGTTGTAAATGTGGTGCAACCACAGGATGTAATTGGTGCATTAAAATCTTCAGGCATCCTCGATTTGTATTTACTTATAATAGTTAATCAACTGGAGTAGATTGGAGAAATAAATAATACAGAATATGAAATGAGCATTTAGGTCACTGTTATTGGTTGTTGCGCTAAGGCAGGACTGATTTGGGATAGGAGAATAATTTACTATGCTACTACTATGCATCACAGGGTAAGTTATCAGAGACTGCACACCCACCGCTCAATGGAAAAACACATTTACGAATTGGGCGCGGAGATCAGCACTCAAACTGCTCCCAATTTTCCAGTCACTAAAATGAATGCACCATGTTCCTGATGCAGTGGTGTAAGTGCAGCGGGGTGGCAATTAAGCCTCCCGAAATCCTGGGATGCCCATCCCATCAGAAATCCCGGGATCACCTCATTTCCACAATACTGGTGGGATAAAAGCAGGAGTTCTGCCAGCAAATGGTCCGATGGGAGGGGGTGGAAGGGTGATAAATTCGGGAAAGAATGAGTAAAGGTGCTACGTCATCATATAAAGGGCTGCATCCAGTTAAAGGGGCAAGCGGGAATGAAATGACAGAAAGGAAAAGACAAGCAGCTAACATCTCAGAGGAGGATGTTGCAAGTGCTGCTGGGATAAACTGGAGAAATGAGGGAGGCAATTGTTTAATACCTGGGAAGAAGCCATTACATGCAGCAGCATGAGATCGAGGTGGCTGTGAGTGGGAGCTCCATAACAGTTTCAAAAGAAGTTTAATGACTGCATGGTCAGCAAATGTAAGTGTGTTCTCAGCTGAATAACAGGGCTGCTACCTGAAATACAGAAAAGCAAATGAGTATTCCCTGAGACAATAGTCAATCATTACCCATGAGCAATCTGATAGCACCTTGTTCCAGAAACAGTGTAACTTGGTAACACTCACGTCAATTGTTTTACATCCTGTAATGTATGCTGACACACTGAAGTCTCACATCCTGGGACCTTGATCCCCTATACCTACCTTTAGTACCATCCATTCCACACATCATGACCGACTGCAGCTGCAGAATTTGGAGACTGCAGCAGCCAATTAACACAATACATTCCTCTTGCAGGAAAAGGCGGCACATAATGCCAGGGAACGCCAGGCTGCTGGACAAAATAGTTCACAAATCTGCCATTTAACTCTGTGTGAAGTTGCTAAGTTTGCAGTTATTTTCTTTTCTTTCGATTACCTAGGCTCAGGGAAGGGGCTCCATAATAATAACTCTAAAATGGCTGTCCAGCAAATCTCTTGATCAAACTTCGGTTTTCTTCCAAAAAGCAGGAAATGGATGCAAACCCAGTTAGAGTTGATCTATTTAGAAAAGATTACTGATCAAGATAAAAAATCACGGGATTGGAGGTAATATACTGGCATGGGTGGAAGATTGGCTATCTAACAGAAAACAAAGAGTTGGGATAAATGAATCGTTATCGGGCTGGCAATCAGTAACTAGTGGTGTCCCACAGGGATCAGTGCTGGGACCCCAACTCTTTACAATCTATATTAACGATTTGGAGGAAGGGACCGAGTGCAACATATCCAAGTTTGCCGACGATACAAAGATGGGAGGGAAAGCAGTGAGTGAGGAGGACATAAAAAACCTGCAAAAGGACATAGACAGGCTAAGTGAGTGGGCAGAGATTTGGCAGATGCAATATAATGTTGGAAAGTGTGAGGTTATGCACTTTGGCAGAAAAAATCAAAGAGCAAGTTATTATCTAAATGGAGAGAAACTGCAAAGTGCTACAGTACAAAGGGATCTGGGAGTCTTGGTACATGAAACACAAAAAGTTAGTATGCAGGTGCAGCAGGTGATCAGGAAGGCCAATGGAATCTTGGCTTTTATTGCAAGGGGGATGGAGTATAAAAACAGGGAAGTCTTACTGCAGTTATACAGGGTATTGGTGAGGCCACACCTGGAATACTGCGTGCAGTTTTGGTTTCCATATTTAAGAAAAGATATACTTGCTCTCGAGGCGGTTCAGAGAAGGTTCACTCGGTTGATTCCAGAGATGAGGGGGTTGACGTATGAGGAAAGGTTGAATAGGTTGGGACTCTACTCATTGGAGTTCAGAAGAATGAGAGGCGATCTTATCAAAACATATAAGATTGTGAGGGGGCTTGATCGGGTGGATGCGGTGAGGATGTTTCCACTGATGGCTGAGACTAGAACTAGGGGGCATAATCTTAGAATAAGGGGCTGCCCTTTCAAAACTGAGATGAGGAGAAACTTCTTCACTCAGAGGGTAGTAAATCTATGGAATTTGCTACCCCAGAGAGCTGTGGAAGCTGCAACATTAAATAAATTTAAAATGGAGATAGACATTGTCCTAGCAGATAAGGGAATTAGGGGTTACGGGGAGAGGGCAAGGAAGTGGACGTGAGTCTAGATTCGGATCAGCCATGATCCTATTGAATGGCGGAGCAGGCCCGAGGGGCCGTATGGCCTACTCCTGCTCCTATTTCTTATGTTCTTATGTTCTTATGTTAGCTGTATCTTTAATTCAATAATTAAAAAGTAAACATGGGTAGCACTCTCAGGGAGACTGGATGATTCATTAACTATTAACATGAATACAGCAGCTTTACACCATTATCAAGATTATTCAATAGGCTCCAAAAGTCATAATTTCTTTCTTCTAACTAACAGAATTCAGCTTAGTTTACTTAAAATTCTCAGGGGAGAAGGAGGTTCAAGTAAGTCACATGACAGGAAGAGAAACTGCTTTACAATAGTTTGACTCTAGAGGAGGGCATCAATGACCTCAGCCAATAGTAAGGGCTTTAGTGAGAACTAATTCATTCCTAATAAAGATGATAATAAAATTATCTGAACCCCACATAAAGGCATAATACAAATGTTGGCCTCTGTAAGCTTTGACAAAATAAAAAGCATTTTAATTTAAAATAAAAATTTCAAAAAGGTTTCACAATACACTGGAGTACAAACGTGTCCTCCTCTCCATGTTATACTGCTCACTAGTCACTTGTGAATATATAATCATTTATTTTAATTAGGCAGAGGGGAGACTAAGTGAAATAAAAGCAGCATTTACTCCCTCTATGGTGCAGGAAGTAAATATTTCACCATCCACCAAGATGAAAAGCTTATGTTGGAAGGCTTCTAAAGAAGCTGAAAATGTCAAGGTCACGCAAGGTCAACTTGCACATGTATGAGCAAGAACTTTTGTGCTAGTGGCAAGAAGCATAAATAAATAATAAACTAATAAATATCAACAGACAAGATCACGGTCAAAAGTGCTTTGGAATGTCCTGAAGAGCTGAAAGGCACGACGTAAATGCAATGTATTTATTTTCTTGCGATACCCAGAGCCATGCTAATAAAAAATATTCAAAGTGATCCAAACTTTAGAATAAAATCAGCATCCTCTTTGTGCAGGACTCCAACCGCAACAAAACATAAGAAAAATGGTCGATAATCCTGAGTTATCAAATACTGTAATTGGAATTTACTGATCAGCGTGATACACGGTACGATGTAAAAAGGCTTGCATTTATATAGCGCTTTTCACAACCTCGAGACGTCCCAAAGCGCTTTACAGCCAACGAAGAATTTTTGAAGTGTAGTCACTGTTGTAACATAGGAAACGCGGCAGCCAATTTGCTCACAGCAAGCTCCCACAAACAGCTATGTGATAATGACCAGATAATCTGTTTTAGTGATGTTGATTGAGGGATACATTTTGGCCAGGACACCGGGGAGAACTCCCCTGCTCTTCTTCAAAATAGTGCCATGGGATCTTTTACGTTCACCTGAGAGAGCAGACGGGGCCTCGGTTTAATGTCTCATCCGAAAGATGGCACCTCCGACAGTGCAGCACTCCCTCAGCACTGCACTGGAGTGTCAGCCTAGATTTTTATGCTTCAGTCTCTGGACTGGGACTTAGACGCACAACCTTTTGACTCAGATGCGAGAGTGCTACCCACTGAGCCACTGTTGAGCCATGATGTAACAAGCACGTTGCACTGAGCTGGACGTATCCCAGTGTAACATCTGTTCTCCCACAATAACAAATGGATACATAACAGTTGAGGAGCTCCTGAGTATTTTCTCTAATCCGATGATAGAAATGTAAACTTCCAGAAGAACTAACAGCAATAATAGCAATCTGTGATATGGTGATTACTATGGCAGAATCAAGTAACAACAAACAACAACAAACAAGGCACTTCACAGGAGCGATTATCAATCAAAATTTGACACCGAGCCACATAAGGAGATATTAGGGCAGATGACCAAAAGCTCGGCCATAGAGGTAAATTTTAAGGAGCATCTTAAAGCAGGAGAGAGAGGTAGAGAGGGGGAGAGGTTTAGGGAGGGAATTCCAGAGTTAAGGGCCTAGGCAGCTGAAGGCATAGCCACCGATGGTTGACGATTAAAATCGGTATGTGCCAGAGGCCAGAATTGGAGCTCAGAGATCTCGGATAGGGAGCGGTGAGGCCATGGAGGAATTTAAAAACAACGATAAGAATTTTAAAATACGAGGCGTTGCTGGACCAGTTGTTAAACTCTTTTTCTCTCGAAGGCACTTACTCATACTGGAGACAGTTCCGTGGCTTGTGTGTGTAAACGGGGTTTCCAGCAAAATTACGGCAACAGAACAGGACAAGCCTTGAGGAAATTCACTCCATTCTCAAATAATCAATAAAACAGAACAGTAGCATAAGATAAAGATTTACAAAATGAAACCTGTTATACCACAGATAAGTTTCTATCCATTTAAAATGGGTATAGCAGGTAATAGCTTCTTAAGAATTGCATTTATATAATTATTTGGCCTCATTTGAATGTTTTATCCACTGTAGCTTCAGTACAGAAATTCAGGAGGAAGATATTGCTCTTGTGCTAGCTGTTAAAAATCTAAATTTTAAAGATCAATGGCCTGCAAAAAGGTTTGTGTGAGGAAAAAGAGTTCAGGGGGTATGTGAAATAACAACAGAAAATGCTGGAAATACTCAGCAGGCCAGGCAGCATCCGTGGAGAGAGAAACAGAGTTAACGTTTCAGGTCTGGGACCCTTCATCAGAAGGTATGTGCACTGATTGATTCAAACATTCCTCATGAAGAATTCTCCTTGATGCATTTTAAAAAGTACCTTTAAATACTGTGATGAAATATATGTCTTCAACAGCCCCTGCGTTTTACCTGCATTGTATTGTGTGTACCGCCCCCTTTTCCCCTTGATGTGCCTTCAATAACCACAAAACTAGAAGTTATACTTTAACAAGTTGGCTTTTAATCACTAAGATCAGAGCTAACATCTCAACACACTGACTGGCTCGCAGGAATGAGTCATATAGATCCTGGGATCTTTATGTAAGAGAAGTCAGGGGCGGAGCCAAGAGCCAAGACCTGGAACATTCCAGGTTAGTCAGGAAAGAGGAAGTGAAACTATACACCGTGCGGGGGAGGGTAATATACATGAGTGCAAAACGAATACAGGCAAGCCAAACACATTTCATTACATTCACCCCTTCTTTAGATTTAGTCCATCGGGGTGGTGTTTCTTAAAAGTTGGTATAAGTGAGTCTGTCAGGAGGTTTTGCGGTTCTCAGTGATCGGCGCAAAGCCGGTTGGGGTGCCTCTAGGGGAGTGGATTCTGGTTCCTCCGCTGTCCGGGCCTCCGCAGTGTCTTCCAGGTTATCTGCAGTGTCCTCCAGGTTAAAGTTGGGTATTGATACCTCTGGGCGTCCTGTCTCTTTTTGGTGTAGGTCTTCCTCGGGTAGTCTCTCATCGTTCTCTCCGCTCCCCGAGGGAGCGAGGTCTTTTATGGAAACAGTGTCCTCTCGCCCGTCAGAGTATTCGATAGAGGCGTACTGAGGGTTTGCATGATAAAAGCCAACTTGTTAAAGTATAACTTCTAGTTTTGTGGTTATTGAAGGCACATCAATTTTAATCACTAAGATCAGAGCTAACATCTCAACACACTGACTGGCTCGCAGGAATGAGTCATACAGATCCTGGGATCTTTATGTAAGAGAAGTCAGGGGCGGAGCCAAGAGCCAAGACCTGGAACATTCCAGGTTAGTCAGGAAAGAGGAAGTGAAACTATACACCGTGTGGGGGAGGGTAATATACATGAGTGCAAAACGAATACAGGCAAGCCAAACACATTTCATTACACCCCTATTGTGTGTATTGGCTCCGCCCCTGTCTTTTGTCATATAAAGGTCTCAAGAGCTGTATGAGTCATTCTGCCAGACGAATCCGATGTGGAATGATGTGCAATGTTCTTAGCGATTAAAAGCCTTCAGTTGAATCCTTTAACTTCTTGTCCTTGAGTTATTGATGGCACATCAATTTTAATCGCTAAAACACCAAGATGGATCGACTCCTGAAACCAGAGCGCTTGGATCTGGACCCCCATGCCACAGACGCAGCCACACAGTTCGGACACTGGTTCCAATGCTTCGAATTTTTCATCGAAACCTCAGCCACCGCCATAGCAGCCGCGACCGCCACCGGAGACGTGAAACTGGGAATCCTGCGAAACCGGGTGAGTCATCGGGTCTCCCCTCTCATCCGAGATGCCACCAGCTACGAGGATGCCTGCACCATTCTGAAGGCCCACTACGTGCGGCCAATAAACGAGGTGTACGCCAGGCATCTTCTGACTACTCGCACGCAGCGGCATGGTGAGTCACAAGAGGACTTCATGCTAAGCCTAAAAGTACTGGGCAGAGACTGTAACTGTAAGGCCGTGTCTGCCACCGTGTACACGGAGGAGCTGATCCGAGACTCCGTTATTGCGGGCCTCAGTTCAAATTACATTCGGCAGAAACTGTTTGAAAAGGAGGGACTGGACTTAAAACAGGCTATGGGCATAGTGCGATCGCTGGATATGGCCCAGAGGAACTCTGAATCCTGTTCCTCAGGCCATGCGGCCCACTCCGCCTCGTGCGCGCCGTGGGGGCCGCCATCTTGGAAGCCATCTTCACCTCCCAGGTCTCAGGCCAGCCCAGCACCGTCGGAGCCCCAGCCTCCACCCAGGAGCCCCACTACTGCCACGTTGCATCGGGGCCCGAAATGCTACTTCTGCGGCCA
The DNA here is from genome assembly GCF_052327205.1 of Somniosus microcephalus. NCBI lineage: Eukaryota > Metazoa > Chordata > Chondrichthyes > Squaliformes > Somniosidae > Somniosus > Somniosus microcephalus. The sequence goes on along the minus strand of NC_140996.1, from coordinate 60,078,531 downwards.
GGACAAACACTCCAGGCATTTGTGCCCAGCGAAGGGCACCACCTGTTTTAAATGCGGGAAGAAAGGACATTTCAGTAAAGTCTGCAGAGGGAACCCCGCCTCCAACTCCGCCACCGCCGCGTGCGCGCCATGGGGGCGGCCATCTTGGACGCGTCCACCCTCATGGAGTCCACCATCTTGTCCCGACTACACAGACCCCCAGGACCCACTGGTGGCCTCAATCACAGTGGATCAATCCAGGCCGCATCCGTTGTCTAGATCGATGATGGACATAGAGGTAAACGGGAACAAGGTTAAATGCTTGATTGACTGCGGGAGCACCGAAAGCTTTATTCATCCTAGCCTGGTAAAACAACTTTCACTAACGATAGTCCCTACACAGGGTAAAATCGCCATGGCTGATAAGACTCATACCTCAAAAATTACAGGTGTCTGCGCGGTTATGTTGTCGGTAAAAGGCACTGATTACAGAGATTTTAAACTGTTGATAATGCCAGATCTCTGTGTGAGCGTGATCTTGGGTCTGGACTTCCAGTGCCACCACCAAAGTATCACGCTTACCTACGGTGGGTCCCAGCCCTCCCTCACAGTGTGCAGTCTGGCTACCCTGAAGGTCAAGCCGCCCTCTCTGTTCGCCAACCTCGCACCCAACTGTCGACCCATAGCGACCAAGAGTAGGCGGTACAGCTGGGAGGACAGACGGTTCATTGCGTCTGAATTAGAAAGACTCAAGCGGGAGGGTATCATCGAATGCAGTACCAGCCCGTGGCACGCCCAGGTAGTAGTAGTTAAGGGTAGCGAAAAGAAGCGGATGGTGATAGATTATAGCCAGACGGTTAATCTATACACCCAGCTAGACGCCTACCCTCTGCCCCGCATAGCGGATATGGTTAACCAAATTGCGCAATACCGGGTGTTTTCCACCATCGACCTAAAATCGGCATACCACCAGCTCCCCATTAGGCCGGAGGACCGTCCATACACCACCTTCGAGGCGAACGGACGCCTCTACCACTTCTTCAGAGTCCCCTTTGGGGTAACGAATGGGGTCTCAGTCTTCCAGCGGGAGATGGACCGCATGGTCGATGAGAACCAGTTAATAGCCACCTATCCATACCTAGACAACGTCACCATCTGCGGCCACAACCAGCAAGACCACGACTCGAACCTCGCGAGATTTCTGAAAACCGCCCTCAGACTCAATCTCACCTACAACGAGGATAAGTGTGTCTTTAGCACCACGCGCCTCTGTATCCTGGGCTGCGTGGTGGAAAACGGGGAAATCGGTCCGGACCCCGACCGATTGCGCCCCCTACGGGAGCTACCCCTACCAAACACTCCCAAGGCCCTGAAAAGGTGCCTGGGGTTTTTCTCCTATTACGCCCAATGGGTCCCCAATTATTCCGACAAGGCCCGTCCCCTCCTGAAATCAACGTCCTTCCCGCTCACGGCCGAGGCCCACGCCGCCTTCAACAGCATTAAACACATTGAGAAGGCCGCGCTGCGGGCAGTGGACGAAAACATCCCTTTCCAGGTCGAAAGCGATGCGTCCGACTTCGCTTTAGCAGCCACCCTCAACCAGGATGGGCGGCCCGTAGCCTTTTTCTCAAGAACCCTCCAAGGGCCCGAGATCAGGCACTCCTCGGTAGAGAAGGAGGCCCAGGCCATAGTGGAGGCAGTGCGGCACTGGAGGCACTACCTAGCTGGCAAACGCTTCACCCTGCTTACCGACCAGCGGTCGGTAGCCTTCATGTTTAACAACAAACAGAGGGGGAAGATCAAGAACGACAAAATTCTCAGGTGGCGGATCGAACGCTCCACGTTTGTGTACGACATAATATATAGGCTGGGGGTCCTCAACAAATCCCCCGACGCCCTATCACGAGGGATGTGTGCCAGCATCCAGGGGGACAGGCTACAGGGCCTCCACAATGGCCTCTGCCACCCGGGGGTCACCCGGCTATTTCACTTTATAAAATCCCGTAACCTGCCCTATTCCATCGAGGAGGTCCGGTCTATGGCCAGGGACTGCCGCACCTGTGCGGAATGCAAGCCCCGTTTTTACAGGCCCGACCGAGCCCACCTGATCAAAGCTACACGGCCATTCGAGCGCCTGAGCTTAGATTTCAAGGGACCACTCCCCTCCACCGACCGCAATGTGTACTTTCTCAACATTGTGGACGAGTACTCCCGCTTCCCATTCGCCTACCCCTGCCCAGACATGACCAGTGCCACGGTCATCAAGTGCCTCGGCAGCCTGTTTTGCACGTTCGGCATGCCGAACTACATCCACACTGACAGGGGGGCATCGTTCATGAGCGACGAACTGCGCCAATACCTGCTGTCGAAGGGGATAGCCACGAGTCGGACCACTAGTTATAACCCCCGGGGTAATGGGCAAGTGGAGAGGGAGAACGCGACGGTGTGGAAGGCGGTCACCTTAGCACTAAGGTCTAAAGGCCTCCCTACCTCCCGCTGGCAAGAGGTCCTCCCAGACGTACTCCACTCGATAAGGTCGCTACTGTGTACTGCTACTAACGCCACTCCTCACGAGAAGATGTTTGTTTTTCCCCGTAAATCAACCTCGGGAGTGTCCCTACCTTCGTGGCTCTCCACCCCAGGGACAATCCTATTACGGAAGCATGTGAGGGGCCACAAAACGGATCCCCTCATGGAGGCAGTACACCTACTCCACGCAAACCCACAGTACGCGTACGTCAAGCACGCCGACGGGCGTGAGGACACCGTGTCCATAAAGGACCTCGCCTCGGCAGGAAGCGACGACGAACCATCCTCACCACCCCCAGAAGAACCTCCACCATCCCCAGAGGTATCCTCACCACCCCCAGAAATACCTGCAACACCCCCAGCACATGGGTATGCCCAGGAGGGCACCACGGACTCCCGGTCGGAACCCGAGGTACTGTTGCGACGTTCAGGAAGGACTATCACACCCCCGGACAGACTAAATCTGTAGAAGGGGTGAATGTGATGAAATATATGTCTTCATCAGCCCCTGTGTTTTACCTGCATTGTATTGTGTGTACCGCCCCCTTTTCCCCTATTGTGTGTATTGGCTCCGCCCCTGTCTTTTGTCATATAAAGGTCTCAAGAGCTGTATGAGTCATTCTGCCAGACGAATCCGATGTGGAATGACGTGCAATGTTCTTAGCGATTAAAAGCCTTCAGTTGAATCCTTTAACTTCTTGTCCTTGAGTTATTGATGGCACATCAAATACCACTCCATGCTAATTAGAAAATTGCTCTTTGGCACAAAGGAGACATCAAGTGAAACAATGGGCAATATTTGGCTGCACCTATGGAAGGGCGCCTAACCAAATAGAAAAGCAAACTGGGATAATTTTGGCCATTTTTAATTTATTCAGAGGCCGGGAAATTCTTTGGAGCTGCTCCTGCTCTGCCGGCATTACTTTACTGGAAGTACTGTGGAGGCTGTGATTCACAAGAGGTACCATTACAAAGTTGAGCCACATGCTTCAAGGTGACCGTAGACAAACTCCTTAAAGAATGACACTGTCAGTTGCTGTCAGGGTCACAGGTGCCCTTAACATTTAATGTTTCGGGATCATTCTAAGCTGCACAGGGGACATCAACAACATAAACCAATCAGCTCTACATAGATATATTAAATAAGTCACTTATGCCTTGTTTACATAAGCAAATAATTTCATTGCTTTCCCCATGGACAATCAGCAACATCATGTGCATTTTCACAAAGTGGTAGGATTCCTGGGCATAGATTGCACTGATTTGGCCGTGACATACTGCCATTACTTAAATGAATAGGAAAGGATTTCAGTCTGTGATTGTGTAGTTTACTTGTGACTATCAGCACCAGATTATGCATGTCAATGCTCACTTCCCATGTCATGACCCTCATTTTAGTGCAATCCGCCATTCCACAAATATTTGAAGACAAATGAAAGTGTCAGAATGGCTCCTGTGCAATCAAGGCTACCCTCTGGAAACATGTTTCATAGCATTTCTGTCACAACAGTTATCCTGAGGTCCATGGTACCACGCGTCATCACTGAACACACAATTAGCATTCTGAAGCAGAGCTTCAGCTGCTTGGACAGGTCGGAGGTCATACTGCAGTATAGTTCTGCAAAGGTGTCAAGATAACTTATTTGATAACGAACCCTAAATAACCACATCTGTAATGTTGACGCTCAGCAACCAGCATGAAACATCGTAAAACATTTCTGTTTCAAGTTCAAATGTAGCCATTAATGGGAGAAAATAACGTGTGATTGATTGATTCTGACAACTTCCAGTTCTGCCCTCCAACCTATCAGATTAGTTCTGACAGCCTCCAGTCTATCTCAGATTGATCTAATTGTTTGATACCGAGAACCTCCAATCTGAGGGGAAAAGCTGATAGTTTTTTCTTGTGAAATCCTAACAAGCTGACACGAGGTTGAAAGGCTGATGGTTGGCACGTACATCTCCAGGTCTGAATGGCATATTTGCACACCTGGCAGTACATTGCACAGGCAGCGCAAGGAGCGCACATCAATCCAAGCACCCCACCCACCCGCCCCTTCAACCACCATCTGCCCCACCTGTGACAGAGACTGTAGGTCCCGCATTGGACTAATCAGTCACCTGCGAGCTCATTTTTAATGTGGAAGCAAGTCATCCTCGGTTCCGAGGGACTGCCTAAGATTTACCAACCGAAACATGACACAGTCCATGATCTAGGTTAGGCAGAATGATGCACAGAATGTTCTGAAGAGCGCCACACTTGATTTAGAGTTGCCAGTTTTTGCCAAATCCTGGATGGAGAATAGATTGGGAAAGGCAATGGATGGGGTAATGGGACAGTAATAGGAACGTGGTTTCAGAACAGCCCAATTGATGTCAACAATGAAGCTGGTAAAAGCACCTTATTTCAGCATTATAAATTTTGAGCAGCTATTTCTCCACAGGTTTGAAATTAAACATTTGACGCTACAATATTTATAAACTGACAACTTACAGAAATTACAAAAATATTCCAATGTGTATTTTGTATAACAAGCACAAAGGTCAGTTTGTAAAAAAACCTCATTAGACCAATACTATATTCTGCAACAAATGACATCCTGACTTTTTGACCTTCAAAAGCAAGAACCTTTCAGTTATTTTGTGTGGGTATATTAAGTGATGTATATCAGACAGCACCAGTTAGTTTCTCTACTAGCAAGCATGTAACAAATTTTGACTACACCGCAGAGTGAAAGTAGTTGAATCATCTGCTCATTTTTCACATCAGCCCTTTATATAGTTTAAATTGACTGTGATGGACTCCGAGGACCCATCCTATTTCAGATTATAAGAATCTTTATACTATATATTTCATTGTGTCTACTTTTAAATAGCTTCTATGACTGGATTCCGCAAGAGATATTCTGTTGCCTTTGTTTCTCTGTACTTGGTGAAGTTGGTGGATGTAGATGTCCACTTCACTTCTGTTGGGGGAAACTAAACTCAGATTACATAGGTTTAGGTGACCTATTTTTCACCATCCCTGTTCTGTCTGCAAGTGCGACCTTTAGCTCCCTGTCATTTGACACTTCACCCTCCCACCCAAGCTCGAGGAACAGCATCTTATCTTTCTATTAAGCACTTTGCATCCCTCTGGATTTTAGTAACTCCAGCCCTTAACGATACCTCCCACTTTCTCTTTGGTAGGAAGTTCTAGCAGTGTGGGATGGGTGTTCCAACATTTTTTGGAGGGGGGAGGGGAAAAGTGGGGTAGGGGCCCTCTTTTGGTACACCATGCTGGTGGGGTGCATCCTTAGTATTGACCTGCTAGCCCAGACTCCTGGACCTTTAAAGCCTGCTCTGCTTTGCCAGTTTTCCATGATTCCTTCTGTACCCCCACCATCTCCTGCTTTTCACTTAAACACTTTACAAGTCATTTGATTTCTTCTCTTGTGTGTTTGTGAGTTTCCCTCCTCCCTCTTCCTCTTGTTCTGTTCCTTTTTAAATGTAGCTCATCAGGAATATCTTCCAGTTCTAACAAAGGGCCACACCTGAAACATTAACTCATCTCTCTTCCCATATGCTGGCTGACCTGCTGATTGTTTCTGGCATTTTCTGTTTTTGTTTCACCTCTGTTAATGTTAATTGGTCGTTAGAAGACCCACAACCCATCCAGGTGATGGAACCGTTTATTATTAATGATAGACTATCAATTTACTTATCTACTGTCTATTGTATTCACAATTATAATAAGAAATTCGGGTCTCCACGGGTGAGTGCGCACGGGGTACTCACCCGTAGGCCCGATGGAAGTGCCGGTTTGCTGCATGCACTGCGCATGCGCGGGAAACCGGCACGTCCGTTCCTCTGAACGAAGAGGTTCAGAGGTCGAACACGTGCGCGGGGGAGGCTGTGCGTGCACATCAAACTTAGTTTTTTTTTTACAGGTTTCTCCAGGAACGTAAGCCTGCAGAATTTAGAAATGTAAAAAGCAGGCGTAAGGCCTGCTTTTTACAAGGTAAGTGGTGAATTGATTATAATTAAAACATTTTTTCCACAGGTTTATTATTTTTAAATACTTTAAAGCAAGGTAAGTTTATTTTTAGCCCCGTTAGAATAAAAAAAAATTTAAAATTTAAATTATTGTTTAAAATAGTTATTTCATGTAATTTATAGTTTATTTTAAAAATGTGATTTAAAAAAAAATTTATTTGAAGGTTTACTGCTATTTTGGGGCCGTAGTATTTATAAGTCTTGACAGCAGTTCCTGTCAGACTTATGAATGGAGCATTCCCTGCTCCGATTGGCTGTCCATGGCCCACGTGATCCCAGGGGATGCATCGAACTAACTGCGCCCCTGGGATACGCAAGCACTGCATGCCGGCAGCTGGACCAGGCCCCGGATCGCAATTCCACGGGAGCCCACAGCTCAACGGCCGGCGCGCAAGGTAAGTGCAGATCGGGGGCATGCACCCGCGGGAAGCCCCCGACCCGAATTTCTGGGCCAATAGGTCTCTGATGGCTATTCCATTAAGTGGCCCTGGAAGTAAGACGTCTGCAGTTTTGCTGTCCTGAAGGTTTGTGAATTGCTTTTCATCGCTCCACCATTGGCGGCTGCGCCTTCAGCTGTCTAGGCCCCAAGCTCTGGAATTCCCTCCCTAAACCTTTCCATCTCTCCACCTCTCTCTCCTCCTCAAAACCTCCCTCTTTGACCAAGCTTTTGTTCATCTGTCCTAATATCTCCTGATGTGGATCAGCTCCTGTGTTGCACCTTGAGACGTTTTACTATTTTAAAGGCACCATATAAATGCAAGTTGTTGTTGTTACTGTTGCTTGAACCAGGAATGAGAGAGTTTGCTTTGTGTGCTTTTGAAATAACATTAGTTGAATGTTTTGATAATTATGAAGCTGCTGTTTTTATCTTTCTTTGCACTAGCTTGGACTTCTAAGGGAAGAGAAGCGTATAATCTAGGATGGTAGCCCCTCTTCTTTAGCGTTTTTCTACTTCACTGTACTGTAGTAAGACTGGAATCTAGTAGCTTACTCCATGAGAGTTCAGTCCTACATGAAACTTGCCAGCTTGGATGCTTGGCCAAGTTATAGCACCCGAACCAAGAGGCCCGAAGATTGCTCGAAGTTGGTCAACATATCCGGGGCACTTGGTCGCTTCTCCCCAGGCAACTTGTCCGAGGGAAGACATCAGTGTCAGGCCCTCTGCCTAACTGGCAGCAGCCCTTAGGTAAGCCCTGGGAAAGGATTTAGAGCATGCCATCCCACTGCAAATTGAACCCATCTTACTCCCGAAAGACAGCCACAACGCATACCAATTTCTACCCTGTGAATTTTTAAGACTTGGGAATTTTATTCACTTTAGGCAATTAGAGAGTAAAGTTAAGTGAAGTATTGAACTTCACCTAAATCTGTTCCTTTTTATGTTTCTGTTTAATCTTACTTCTTAATAAACATGAATAAGTAGCTTTAATCAGAGATTAATCTGTCAATTATGTATTTTCTGTCAGTTGGAGAGATCAGGACTGTTTGGAGGATTCTATACTATTTCCAGTGTATCCCAACAGTAAAAAGGATGCATTGCTCGCCTAGAGGACACTGAGGCCGAGGTTTTCCCTACTGGGGCGGGTCCGAGGCGGACAACGTCAGTGGGGGGTCCGAGGCGGATGATGTCAGTGGAGGGTACGAGATGGACGATGTCAGTGGCGGGGCCGAGGCAGACGAGGCAGATGATGTCAGTGGCGGGTCCGAGGTGGACGATGTCAGTGGAGGGTACGAGGTGGACGATGTCAGTGGCGGGGCCGAGGCAGACGAAGCGGATGATGTCAGTGGAGGGTCCGAGGCAGACGAGGTGGATGATGTCAGTGGAGGGTCCGAGGCGGACGATGTCAGTAGGGGCTCAGAGGTGGATGATGTCAGTGGGGGGTCTGAGGCGGACGATGTCAGTGGCGGGGCCGAGGCGGACGATGTCAGTGGAGGGTCCGAGGTGGACGATGTCAGTGGAGGGTCCAAGGTGGATGAGGCGGATGATGTCAGTGGGGGGTCCGAGGTGCATGATGTCAGTGGGGGGTCCGAGGTGGATGATGTCAGTGGGGGGTCCGAGGTGGACGATGTCAGTGGGGGGTCCGAGGTGGATGAGGCGGATGATGTCAGTGGGGGGTCCGAGGTGCATGATGTCAGTGGGGGGTCCGAGGTGGATGATGTCAGTGGGGGGTCCGAGGTGGACGATGTCAGTGGGGGGTCCGAGGTGGACGATGTCAGTGGGGGGTCCGAGGTGGACGATGTCAGTGGGGGGTCCGAGGTGGACGATGTCAGTGGGGGGTCCGAGGTGGAAGATGTCAGTGGTGGGTCCGAGGTGGACGATGTCAATGGGGGGTCTGAGGTGGACGATGTCAGTGGCGCGTCCGAGGCGGACGATGTCAGTGGCGGGTCCGAGGCGGATGACATCAGTGGGGGGTCCGAGGCGGACGATGTCAGTGGCGGGTCCGAGGTGGATGGTCAGTGGGGGGTCCGGGGCGGACGAGGCGGACGATGTCAGTGGTGGGTCCGAGGCGGACGATGTCAGTGGTGGGTCCGAGGTGGATGGTCAGTGGGGGGTCCGGGGCGGACGAGGCGGACGATGTCAGTGGTGGGTCCGAGGCGGACGATGTCAGTGGTGGGTCCGAGGCGGACGATGTCAGTGGGGGGTCCGAGGCGGATGATGTCAGTGGCGGGGCCAAGGCAGACGAGGCGGACGATGTCAGTGGTGGGGCCGAGGTGGATGAGGCGGATGATGTCAGTGGGGGGTCCGAGGTGCATGATGTCAGTGGGGGGTCCGAGGTGGATGATGTCAGTGGGGGGTCCGAGGCGGACGATGTCAGTGGGGGGTCCGAGGCGGACGATGTCAGTGGGGGGTCCGAGGTGGACGATGTCAGTGGGGGTCCGAGGTGGACGATGTCAGTGGGGGGTCCGAGGTGGACGATGTCAGTGGCGCGTCCGAGGCGGATGACATCAGTGGGGGGTCCGAGGCGGACGATGTCAGTGGCGGGTCCGAGGTGGATGGTCAGTGGGGGGTCCGGGGCGGACGATGTCAGTGGTGGGTCTGAGGCGGACGATGTCAGTGGGGGGTCCGAGGCGGACGATGTCAGTGGGGGGTCCGAGGCGGACGATGTCAGTGGTGGGTCTGAGGTGGATGATGTCAGTGGGGGGTCCGAGGCGGATGATGTCAGTGGGGGGTCCGAGGCGGACGATGTCAGTGGTGGGTCTGAGGTGGATGATGTCAGTGGGGGGTCCGAGGTGGATGATGTCAGTGGGGGGTCCGAGGCGGACGATGTCAGTGGTGGGTCTGAGGCGGACGATGTCAGTGGGGGGTCCGAGGCGGATGATGTCAGTGGGGGGGTCCGAGGCGGACGATGTCAGTGGGGGGTCCGAGGCGGGCGACGTCAGTGGCGGGTCCGAGGCGGACGATGTCAGTGGGGGGTCCGAGGCGGATGATGTCAGTGGGGGGGTCCGAGGCGGACGATGTCAGTGGGGGGTCCGAGGCGGATGATGTCAGTGGGGGGTCCGAGGCGGACGATGTCAGTGGGGGGTCCGAGGCGGACGATGTCAGTGGTGGGTCTGAGGCGGACGATGTCAGTGGGGGGTCCGAGGCGGATGATGTCAGTGGGGGGGTCCGAGGCGGACGATGTCAGTGGGGGGTCCGAGGCGGGCGACGTCAGTGGCGGGTCCGAGGCGGACGATGTCAGTGGGGGGTCCGAGGCGGATGATGTCAGTGGGGGGGTCCGAGGCGGACGATGTCAGTGGGGGGTCCGAGGCGGATGATGTCAGTGGGGGGTCCGAGGCGGATGATGTCAGTGGGGGGTCCGAGGTGGGCAATGTCAGTGGGGGGGGGTCCAAGGTGGATGAAGTCAGTGGGGGGTCCGAGGCGGGCGATGTCAGTGGCGGGTCCGAGGCGGATGATGTCAGTGGGGGGGTCAGAGGCGGATGATGTCAGTGGGGGGTCCGAGGCAGATGATGTCAGTGGGGGGGTCAGAGGCGGATGATGTCAGTGGGGGGTCCGAGGCGGATGATGTCAGTGGGGGGGTCAGAGGCGGATGATGTCAGTGGGGGGTCCGAGGCGGATGATGTCAGTGGGGGGGTCAGAGGCGGATGATGTCAGTGGGGGGTCAGAGGCGGGCGATGTCAGTGGCGGGTCCGAGGCGGATGATGTCAGTGGGGGGGTCAGAGGCGGATGATGTCAGTGGGGGGTCCGAGGCAGATGATGTCAGTGGGGGGGTCAGAGGCGGATGATGTCAGTGGGGGGTCCGAGGCGGATGATGTCAGTGGGGGGGTCAGAGGCGGATGATGTCAGTGGGGGGTCCGAGGCGGATGATGTCAGTGGGGGGGTCAGAGGCGGATGATGTCAGTGGGGGGTCAGAGGCGGGCGATGTCAGTGGCGGGTCCGAGGCGGATGATGTCAGTGGGGGGTCAGAGGCGGATGATGTCAGTGGCGGGTCCGAGGTGGACGATGTCAGTGGTGGGTCGCGGCCTCACTGCTGGCTCCATCCCAGCCTCCAACGTGACTTTCCCCTGATTGGGCTTGTTAAGCCCGCCCAGCGAGTTTCCAGGCCAATTGAAGGAAGTGTGTCTGCAGCATTGAGGTGCTGCAAACACTGACAATGACTGCACAGAGGTGCATGGCTGCACCCAGGCTCTCCCATTACCCCCTCCATAAGCATATTCCCGGCAGGCAGGGAGGTTCTCTTCCCTCCCAAATGGCGGAGGAGACCTCCCCAAGCCACCAAAGCAGCCTGGTTGCACAATGCACAGGGAGACACAAGCAGGGATGTTGTCAGGAGGCTGCAGTGGTGCAAACCTTTCAATGATCTAGGTAGATCACAAAACGTTACTGCAAAGCCACACTCAACCTCATCCTGCTGTGCCACTCATCACATCCCCATAAGAACATAAGAAATAGGAGCAGGAGTAGGCCAATTGGCCCCTCGAGCCTGCTCCGCCATTCAATAAGATCATGGCTGATCTGATCCTAACCGCCAATCCACTATGACAGGACTATCTCCTGAATCCAACAGAATTAGACACACGAAACAGGAGCAGGATCAGGCTACACAGCCCCTGGGCCCGCTCCGCTACCCACAGGGCCATGACCGATCCGAACCTAGACTCATGTCCAAATTCCTGCCCGCTCCCCGTAACCCTTAATTCCCTTTTCTTCTAGGAAACTGTCTATTTCTGTTTTAAATTTATGTAATGATGTAGCTTCGACAGCTTTTTGGGGCAGCATATTCCATGGACCTACCACCCTCTGAGTGAAGTAGTTCCTCCTCATCTCAGTTTTGAAAAAGCAGCCCCTTATTCTAAGACTATGCCCCCTAGTTCTAGTTTCACCCATCATCTGGAACATCCTCCCTGCATCCACCCGATCCAACCCCTTCACAATCTTATATGTTTCAATAAGATTGCCTCTCATTCTTCTGAACTCCAATGAGTAGAGCCCCAATCTACTCAACCTCTCCTCATATGTCCATCCCCTCATCCCCGGGATTAACCGAGTGAACCTTCTTTGTACTGACTCGAGAGCAAGTATGTCTTTTCTTAAGTATGGACACCAAAACTGTATGCAGTATTCCAGGTGCGGTCTCACCAATACCTTGTACAACTGAAGCAATACCTCCCTATTTTTATATTCTATCCCCCTAGCAATGAAAGCCAACATTCCATTGGCCTTCTTAATCACTTGCTGCACCTGCATACTAACCTTTTGAGTTTCGTGCACCAGGACCCCCAGATCCCTTTGTACTTCAGTACTTTCCAGTTTCTTGCCATTAAGATAATAACTTGCTCTATGATTTTTCCTGCCAAAGTGCATAACCTCACACTTTCCAGTATTGTATTCCATCTGCCAAATCTCTGCCCATTTACTTAGCCTGTCTATGTCCCCTTGCAGGTTTTTTATGTCCTCCTCACTCGCTACTTTCCCTCCCATCTTAGTATCATCTGCAAACTTTGATATGTTACACACGGTCCCCTCCTCCAAATCGTTAATATAGATTGTAAAGAGTTGGGGACCCAGCACTGACCCCTGCGGAACACCACTGGTTACTGATTGCCAATCTGAGACTGAACCATTTATCCCAACTCTCTGCCTTCTGTTAGATAGCCAATCCTCTATCCATGCCAGAATATTACCCCCAATCCCGTGATTTTTTACCTTACGCAATAATCTTTTGTGTGGCACCTTGTCAAATGCCTTTTGGAAGTCTAAATACACTACGTCCACTGGTTCCCCTTTATCCACCCTATATGTTACTTCCTCAAAGAACTCCAGCAAATTTGTCAAACATGACTTCCCCGTCATAAAACCATGCTGACTTTGTCTTATTAAATTATGATTATCCAAATGTCCTGTTACTGTCTCCTTAATAATGGACTCCAAAATTTTACCTACCACAGATGTTAGGCTAACCGGTCTATCGTTTCCAGCCTTCTGTCTACTGCCCTTTTTAAATAAGGGTGTTACATTAGCAGTTTTCCAGTCTACCGGGACCTTTGCTGAGTCCAGGGAGTTTTGGAAGATTATTACCAATGCATCCACAATCCCTACCGCCACTTCCCTCAAGACCCTAGGATGTAAGCCATCAGGTCCAGGCGATTTATCCGCCTTGAGTACCATTATTTTATCGAGTACCACTTCCTTAGTGATTTTGATCGTGTTTATCTCCTCCCCCACTATAGCCCCCTGCTTGTCCAGTGTTGGGATATTCTTGGTGTCCTCTACTGTAAAGACTGATACAAAATATTCATTCAGTGTTTTTGCCATCTCCATATTTCCCACCATTAATTTCCCGGTCTCATCCTCTAAGGGACCGACATTTACTTTAGCCACCATTTTTCTTTTTATATAACTATAAAAACTCTTACTATCTGTTTTTATATTTTTTGCTAATTTACTTTCATAATCTATCTTCCCTTTCTTAATCAATCTTTTTGTTATTTTTTGCTGTCTTTTAAAGTTTTCCCAATCCTCTATCCTCCCACTAGATTTGGCTACCTTATATGCCCTTGTTTTTAGTCGAATACTATCCTTAATTTCTTTACTTAGCCACAGATGGCTGTCTTTTCTTTTACACCCTTTTTTTCTCAGTGGAATATACTTTTTTTGGAAGTTGTAAAATAACTCCTTAAAAGTACACCACTGATCATATATCGTCTTACCCTTTAATCTATTTTCCCAATCCACTTTACTCAATTCCGCTCTCATACCTTCATAGTCTCCTTTATTCAAGCTTAGCACGCTTGTTTGAGATACAACCTCCTCACCCTCTAATTGAATATGGAATTCAACCATGTTATGGTCACTCATTCCAAGGGGATCCTTTACTAGGACATTTTTAATTAATCCTGTCTCGTTACACAGGACCAGATCTAAGGTTGCTTGCCCTCTGGTCGGTTCAGTTACATACTGCTCAAGAAACCCATCCCTAATACACTCAATGAACTCATCCTCAAGGCAGCCCTGCCCAATTTGATTTGTCCAATTAATATGATAGTTAAAAGCCCCCATAATTATAGATGTTCCCTTATTACAAGCCTCAACTATTTCCTGATTGATACTCCGTCCAACAGAGTTGCGAATGTTCGGAGGCCTATAGACTACGCCCACTTGTGTTTTTTTCCCCTTATTATTCCTTATCTCCACCCAAACTGTTTCATTATCCTGATCTTTTGGCCCAATATCATTTCTCTGTATTGCAGTGATTCCTTCCTTTATTAACATAGCCACCCCACCTCCCCTTCCTTCCTGCCTGTCCTTCCTGATTGTTAAATAACCTGGTATGTTTAATTCCCAGGCATTGTCACCCTGCAGCCATGTTTCTGTAATGGCCACAAGATCATACCCATATGTAGCTATTTGTGCCATTAACTCGTCTATTTTGTTACGAATGCTACGTGCATTCAGATAGAGAACTTTCAAATGTGTTTTGTGACACTTAGTTCCTGCTTTTGCCCTTTTTATTACTTTACCTTTTACTCCATACCTCCTGCCCCTTCCTGACACGCTCTGGTTTTTAATTTCCCCACTGCTACCTAAGTCTATGACCTTCTCTGTTGTCATTTTTATTATTTGTTCTCTAGGAACCTCCCCCCCACTAGTTAGTTTAGAGCCCTCTCTACAGCCCTAGTTATATGATCTGCCAGGACTCTAGTCCCAGCACTGGCCAAGTGAAGCCCGTCCCAACGGAACAGCTCCCTCCTGCCCTAGTACTGGTGCCAGTGTCCCAGGAAGCAAAACCCATTTCTCCCACACCAGTCTTTGAGCCACGCATTTAACTCTCTTATTTTATTTGTCCTAGCCAAATTTGCTCGTGGCTCAGGTAGAGATTATTACCCTTGAGGTTCTGTTTTTTAATTTGACCCCTAGCTGCCCATCACTCTGCCTTCCCTATCCTACTCCTGCACATCCTTACACCAGCTTACCTTGCACGTCCACCCATCCCGCTCTATCTACATTATCACTTCCCCAGCTCACTAGACACCCCTCACACTGACCCTCATCCTAGTCCAATCATACTAACTAACAATACACAAGGGTAGGCACTTGGGCCTAGAAATTCACTGGCGCCCTGTGCAGCCTCGCCAGGGCGCCGGAAGTACCGCCCTGGAAGGAGTCACGGCCGCCCGCCGCAAATTCAGTTTCAGCGCCCCAGACTGAAGCGCGGCACTACTCGAGGCGCCCCGCATCCCTCTTGGGGCGCTGCAACTGAAAAATCGCAGCGCAATGTGCCGCAGCACCACACGCTGCGGCACGGTGCGCTGCAGTACTGCAGGCCTTCCTCCCCTTCTTAAAGGGGAGGGGCCTGCTGCAGCGCGCTTGAAGAGCGCGAGTGCCGGCAAAAGAGCCCAGCACTGAGGCGAAGTGCCGGGCTCTTGGGACACAGCTGACACTCCGCGGGGTGGAGGGCTCAGGAGGCCGGGGACGGCGGCGCGGAGAGGTGCTGGCAGGCGGCCAGCAAAAAAATGGCCGCCCCGCACCTCAGTTCCTCTACCGCCGCAGGTAGGCTCCCCTGAGCCAGTCGCAAATTGCGACCGGCGTTAAAGCAGGGGGCGCTACTAAATTTCGCGATCGGGGCGCTGCGCACACCGATGACGTCATCGGTAGCGGTGCAGTGCTAACGGCTAGCGCCGCCATTAGCGTGCCGCTAAATTTAGCGGGAGGCATGGACAGTGCCGCAAAACCCACTAAGTGCCCTCTTAGGGCGCTAACGGGTGGCGCAGGCCACTGAATTTCTGGGCCTTGGTGTTTTAGCCAATGTTCATTGATGTTTCTGTTAATGTGCTGTCAAACACTGAAATCTTTATTTTCAACACTTTGCGTTCTTGGACAGATTTGTGTGCACCTTTGGATGTGTCTTAATGAGTTGCAGTGAATGTTGAGACATAACGGTACCCGCTGCAATGGCGATGAGTGTGAAAGGAATGGCTTGTCATTGTTGGGATGCTTTATGTTGTTGGTGTGGAGTGGTGCCAACCTGGTGCATCATGTGGCAGCCAGGGTGTGCGGTGTGAAGTGAAGTAAAGTAAATGTGGCCATGGTGAGGCCATCCCTGGCCTCCTGGGCAGCAATGTGGTCGGGTGATGATGCCCTTTGTCCTGTGCAGCATCAGTTGATTGCAGAGAAGGTTGGTGTGGTTGTTGGTGCTGTTGGTGTGCCTGGTGATGCTGGTGTTGGGGCTGATTATGGTGGGATTCTGAGGACCAAGGTGAGAGAGTATAAAGTGCACCGATGCTGATGGAATAGATGGCAGGTGAAGTAGAGATGACAGAAATGATCTGTTAATGGTGGGAGAAGTAATGAGGTCGGACTGCATAGAGACTTGTATAAAGACTTGCAGCATTCTGAATCTGTAGTGGAAATGCAGTTTAGAGAAGCTGGTGGTTAAGGGAACATTTCTTAAGCAGCTGGGAGCATTGAGTTGACATTTGAAGCTGTCAACTCATCAGCTGAAACAATGGGCAGTGACCTCCCGCCTCAGTTTCACAGACGAGGTCTAGGCACAGCGGGAAACTGGTGGGCGACCTGTCAAATTCAAAAAGCTGGGAACAAAAGCATTGTTAAGTGACTGTAAACAAGCCACTAGTGATTTGAATTGGGTCCCCCACCGCTGCCTGTCGGGTCTGCTAAGCACTGGCAGACCTGACAGCGGGAATTGCAGGTGTGCATGTTTTGGCAGCGGGTTTGCAACCCACTGTCAATCATTTTAAATTTCACAGCTAACCCGCCACCAATCGGGTCCGCTGAGCGCCGGCAAAATCGTGGCCTGAGATACTCTGCACACAAGGTCAAGTTTTGGTTGATAGGAACACATGCTTATCTCCGCAAATTGACTTTTGTGTTGAGCAAGAACTAAAAGTATCTGGAGAGAGCTCAAATCATAACATTGAGCTCAACATAATCTTCTAAACTATGAAGAAAATAAAGTTCAATTAAAATATCCTGATCTTCAGTTCCTTAAATAAGCCAAGCGAAAGCATTTCAGTGTTGTTCTTTCTTTCTTTAAATCTCACTGGGCAGCAGTTTTGGCAAAGGAAAACATGATCTGACTCCTCTGAAAGCAGGTGGTGCAGCTGCGACTCTCTCTCTCTCTCTGATTTTTTACCCACATGTAAGCCTCAGCTCATGACTCAAATTCCAGCAACTTCAGTTTTTTAAATATTTCTGAAGCGCTGATTGTCAGAGGCCAATTTTTGCAGTTAGTCACAGGCTGTAGACTGTGAAGTATCACAGGAGATTCCGGGTAAGCCCAGAGAGGTGGGGAATGTCTCTAGCATCCTGTTCCTAAAATAAGACTACACAGAGATACCAGATGGGCCAGAAAACTGGATGGAAACTGGACCACATGCATGAAGGTTAGACCTTTGAGTACAGTTTTATAAATGCTGAAAAACGCTGTCAAGGTGCAAACTGGATGGTTAGCAATCCTAATGCTAATTATTAACATGCCTCTGTAAAATGAAATGGGCCTGCCTGCCAGTCTGAAAGTTAATCAAACTAGTTTACAGTCACTCCATTTGAATCACAATTCTTGTTAGGAATTTAAGCTTTCTCAGGTACAACCAGTGGTGGAGCCAGTATAGGGTGTCATAATCCTCCCAATCATCTTGAGTTTGGCCAGTACAGCTTTGGAAGAATGCCTCCATTTCGCAACCAGGAACCTCTATCACATGTCTTCGGCCTCCGGGTTCGACCTGCAAGTCTGTGTGGTACCTGGCTTGGCCTTCATATTAGGTAAGTCTGCGTTCCCCAGTTCCCAGTCCATCCTTGCTACCAATTCGGCCAAATCTTGAGTTTGACCCACCAAGTTAGCCAAGCCTAGCTCCTCCACTGGGGGCAACCCAGATTCCCTTAATTCACACGAGTTTCAAATCATCATGACATCAATCATTGTGCTGTTAATTTCGACTAATAATTCACCAGGAACCAATGGTGCAGAGTTGATGCCAATTGTATGCATTCAAGGATCTCAAATTCACCTGGAAAATAGAGTTATCTGCTCTAAAAAGACTGCATTTGGAATTGTCTTCTTGCAGAGCAACACAATGTAATGATAACTACATTAAATTTCATAAAGGAGAGGGGTTATTAAGTACAGGATGTATAAACAAAACATAAATGCACCGTGCACTTCTGGTTAAGAGACCAGTTCAGTGGAACAGATAGAGGCACAACTGTAAGTACCTTGGAAATAATTACTTTCATTAGTGGAGTTTTATTAGTCTTGAGTACGTACTCAGCAAGTTGAAAGAGCATCGACCTGGAACGTTAACTCTGTTTCTCTCTCCACAGATGTTGCCTGACCTGCTGAGTATTTCCAGCATTTTCTGTTTTCATTTCAAATTACCAGCATCCACAGAATTTTGCTTTTGTATTCAACAAGTTAAAGGCCTAGAAATTCGGTTGGTTGCGCCAGCGATTAGCGCCTAAAGTGGCCGAAAAGTGGGGCGTTAGCCAATTTTCGCCTGTGCGCAGTGAACCCAGCGCCTCTTGCTATATTGAGTGGGTTTTAGCGCCGTTGTTAAATCTTAGCAGCTGCTCGCGGACACAGGCAGATCATGATGTCATTTCAGTGTGCAATGCCTTTTTGGCACCCTGGACCGGAAATTGAGTGGCGCCCGCCTCCGTTCCGCCTGGCGCTAATAGTGACAGCTTGATGGAACGTTCCCAAGTCCTTCTCGGGCTAGGGGGGCGCTATTTAAAGGGGACTGCACTAGTATAAAAGCGGCAGCCATTTTGGGTGGGCATCTTGCTGGTTGTTGGAGAGAGTTGCTGACCTTCAGTGGGAGAGCATACTCTTCATTGAGCCAGCGGTTCCTTTGGACCTTCAGCCCTGTCAACAACAGTTTGCTGGTGAGATATTACTGCGTCTTACTTCTCTCACATTGTAATGGGAGCTGCTTTGGAGGGGAACGTCCTGCTGGCTGAACATATGGCAAGGGCACAGAGGCGGAGGGAGAGAGGGCCGGGAATGGCCAGAAGGAGGAGGGGCAATGGACGTCGCCAAATGCGACCGTACGCTGCCAGGGTTTTCAGGCAGCAGGTCATACATTGCCATGTCGGAGGAGCAGTGTATGCGAAGACTCCGATTCGAAAAGGATGTGGTGACTGAGCTGTGCCACCTGCTTGCTGAAGATCTGCAGCCGTGGCTATGGTGCAGGACCTCTCTGTCGGTGGCCATCAAAGTCACTGTTGCCCTAAACTTTTTCACCAGCGGCTCGTTTCAGGCAGCAACTGGGGACATTGCAAATATTTCTCAATTTGCAGTGCATTGCTGTATCCGGCAAGTTACAGCTGCCCTATATAGAAGGAGGCAGGAATTAATCATCTTCCCTTTGACCCTGGAGAAGCAGGGAGAGCGCGCACAGGGCTTCGCGGCTATAGCGGACTTCCCCATGGTGCAGGGCGCCATTGATTGCACACACGTGGCTTTGCGGGCGCCATTACAGAATCCCGAAGAGTTCCGCAACCGCAAGGGGTTCCACTCCCTCAATGTGCAGCTGGTCTGTGACCACCGGCAGATGATCATCGCGGTCAACGCCCAATTCCCTGGCAGCAGCCACGACGCGTTCATCCTGCGGCAGACCTCAGTGGCTGACCTTTTCGAGGCCCCGGCTCACCCACGAGACTGGCTTCTTGGCAACAAGGGCTATCCTCTCTGCCCATGGCTCATGATCCCGCTCCGTTTGCCCAGCATGCTGGCAGAAGAGCATTACAACACCAGCCATCAGGCGACCAGGAACATTGTGGAGCACACAATCGGTGTGCTCAAGCAACGGTTCCGTTGTTTCGACCATTCAGGGGGCGCCCTGCAGTACTCGCCGGAGCAAGTGTCGCACATCGTCATGGTCTGCTGTATGCTCCACAACCTGGCCATCCGACGCACCCAGCCAATGCCAGCCGACCTTGAAGGTCCAGCAGAGCAGGAGGACGAGGAGGAGGAGGAGGAGGAGGAAGAGGAGGAGGAGGAAGACGGGAGGGGTCCAGAAACTGGAAGGGCCGTCTGTCAGAGGCTCATAAGGACTCGGTTCTAGGCCCCTCTGATGGAATGCTGGGTGTAATTGGATCAGTGCCCTCCGGTTCGCCCAAAGCCTATGAAGGCCACCATGCTTGTAAATAGTCTAGAGTTCCAGTGTAAATAAAACATTTTCTTTATTTTCCAAAAAGTGCTTCCTTCCAGCATGACAAAGCAATGGCAACAGAAAGCATAATTAACGAACTAACACATAACTGTCTAGCAAACCCGCGACACTACCCAAAACATGACTAACATTCACAGCAGGTGTAGACGGCCTTGAATTCTACAAATGAGACGTCTCAACAGCTCCCTCTACTCTTTACCCCTTGATGGAGATCTACTTCTCTTACGAGATCGGCCCCTTCCCTCCCTGCAGCTCCTCCGTAATTGTACCCCAGTGGCTGCGTCAAGGCTGGGGGACGCCTGCTGAGTATCCGAAAGCGCAGAAGCCCCTGAGGGACGGCCTGGACGACCTCTGGGCTTGGAGGGCCCGGATGATGACTGCTCCAACTATGAATGGTTGGAAGCAGTCTGTCCTGCAGGTGGTGGCAGCTGCAGTGGAGACTTGCCAGCGGTGGCATCAGGAATGCTTACATCCTGAGAGCGGACACCTGCTCCGTGGTCGGCCGACACACTGGCACTCTGACGGGGCAGCACCGCAGCATGCGCCACAATCGGCTGGTCCAAAGATTGATGGCCTGCTGTGGTGCTGCAAGGGTCCCGGGTAATCCTGCCTGATCCAGCTAGGGTCGCAGCAGTCAGTGTTCACGTGGCCTCAATCTGCGTGTGCAGGAGGCCAGCAAGTGACTGCGTGGCAGCACTGAGTACTTGCGTGGCAGGTGCCAGTGCTTCGGAGAAGCCCTGGATAGTCCTTTCCACAGCTTCGGACAAGGCCGGGACAGTCCTTTCCACTGCTTCAGTCAAGCCCTGTACAGACCTTTCCAGGGCTGCCCCGAAGCCCTGGACAGTCCTTTACATTGCTGCCCCGAAGCCCTGGACAGTCCTTTCCATTGCTGCCCCAAAGTCCTGCACACTCTTTGCCAGTGTGTCGATGGAGGCAGGCATCCTCCCCACTGCAGCCATCAGCTCAGTGTGCCTGAGCCGAGCCTGGGCGCTCATTTCCGAAAGGCTACGCACCTCCTCTGCACTCTGTGCAGCAGTTATCGTGGCCTGCCTCGCCTTCCGGGGAGACGGCCCCCGAGCTTCCCTACCCCCCTCGCGTTGCTGCAGCCCGCTGGTTCCTGCAACTGGTTCCTCATCAGAGACACCCCTCCCTCCCCTCCAGGGAACTACTATCCCCAGTCTCCAGATGGGATGGCTCCCCTGAGGCTGGCACGGATGTTCCGGGTTCCTCCTGCTCGTCGCCTCCGGAGGCAGTGGCACTGGCAGCTTGAGGGCCCGGCTCCCGAGCTGGTGATGCAGCATCTGAAAGCAGGGAGGTTGAAGAGTGGCTTTAGCGAAAGGACAGGGTGGCAGCAAGGGATGCAAGATTGCTGCAATGCTATGACATGGGTCCAGAGTGAAAAAGCATGCTGGTGGGGGGAACAAGTGGAAGGAGACAGCTCAAAAAGGTGAGGACCTTACCATCGCTGTGCACAATTGGGTCGGCAGCTCCAGTGGTGACAGGACCAATCATATGGCCTCCAGCAATCTGGTGGACTCTCTCTTCGAGATCCGTGAGAGTCTGGAGTTGAGGACGTCCTCCTCCGGCGTGAAACTGCTCCTTGCGGTTCCTCGCCAGCTTGGCCTGCAGGAGAAAGGACGGGAAGTTATGAAACATGATGCCCTGAGTTGTCATCTCATGCCCCCCATGGTGGAATAGCCCTTACATGATGCCCTGAGTTGTCATCTCATGCCCCCCATGGTGGAATAGCCCTTACATGATGCCCTGAGTTGTCATCTCATGCCCCCCATGGTGGAATAGCCCTTACATGATGCCCTGAGTTGTCATCTCATGCCCCCCATGGTGGAATAGCCCTTACATGATGCCCTGAGTTGTCATCTCATGCCCCCCATCATGGAATATCCCTTACATGATGCCCTGAGTTGTCATCTCATGCCCCCCATGGTGGAATAACCCTTACATGATGCCCTGAGTTGTCATCTCATGCCCCCCATGGTGGAATAGCCCTTACATGATGACCTGAGTTGTCATCTCATGCCCCCCATGGTGGCATAGCCCTGACATGATGCCCTGAGTTGTCATCTCATGCCCCCCATGGTGGAATAGCCCTTACATGATGCCCTGAGTTGTCATCTCATGCCCCCCATGGTGGAATAGCCCTTACATGATGCCCTGAGTTGTCATCTCATGCCCCCCATCATGGAATATCCCTTACATGATGCCCTGAGTTGTCATCTCATGCCCCCCATGGTGGAATAGCCCTTACATGATGCCCTGAGTTGTCATCTCATGCCCCCCATGGTGGAATAGCCCTTACATGATGACCTGAGTTGTCATCTCATGCCCCCCATGGTGGCATAGCCCTTACATGATGCCCTGAGTTGTCATCTCATGCCCCCCATCATGGAATATCCCTTACATGATGCCCTGAGTTGTCATCTCATGCCCCCATGGTGGAATAGCCCTTACATGATGCCCTGAGTTGTCATCTCATGCCCCCCATGGTGGAATAGCCCTTACATGATGCCCTGAGTTTAATGTGCATGTGTGTTCCCAGAAAGGGCCATGGGTGCTTGCTGACAGATGGCCAATGGGGCATCGCGCACCCTCTGGCCATAAAGTCATGTGCAGATGGAGGGATGAAGAAGTTTGCCGAAACACCACTCACCCGCACGACCCGAGTGAGATCGTTGAATTTCTTCCTGCACTGCACAGGGCTCCTGGTCACCATGCTGCTGGAGTTGACCTTTTGAGAAACTTCCCTCCAAGCTCTTCGGTATTCCTTCTGATTAGGCCTCCTGCCATTGTCGGGGTACAGCACATCTCGCCGGCGCTCCACTGCGCCCACCAATTCATCCAATGCCCCATTGGTGAAGCGCTCCGCTCTCTACCTCACCCTCTCCATCTTTCAAAGTTTGTAACACCACAGAATGGCCAGCTCCGATTTTGAGGCCTACAAGGCGCAGAGTGTGGCTGCTGATCCTTACTGACCCACCCCTTTAAAAGCTGGCCGGCGCCTGAAAGTCTCGTGGTCAGCGGTAATTGACAGCACCTGCGCTCCGCCCGCCCCGATATTGAGTAGCGCCGCAAGGTTAGCGCCTTAGGCGACCCATGTAACGCCTGATTTTGCGCCTCAATCACCTTTAGGGGCGCTGCAACCCAATATCGCACGAGGTGGCGATAAGTTGTGTCTGGCTATAAAATTTGCGCAGCGCCAATTCTAATGCCCCAAGCGGGGCTATACCCAAATGCTAGGCCAAAATGTCTTCTTACAATCTGTCAAAAAGTAACAAAGATCCTATTCCACCAGGATCCCTAAAGCAGCACAGTATTGCTGTGTAATTGTTAAAACCCTTTAACAATCTCATGGCGGTAACATGAGCCTTAGGACATTGACCACATCTTACTGTACTACAAGGAAAGTTATTTGAGGTGGCTTTAATGTTGCTATGTTTTTAATAGCTATCAAGATGATTTATGATATTACATTAAGTGTACTAGGGAATGCCATTTACTTATTGCTAAACAAATGGCTCAAATTTAGCAGTGAGATTAATGCTAATTGCTGGAAGGCTATTCACTGCAACACAACTGTAGAGTTCATGGGAAACAAATAGTAAATGTTGCACTTCTTTCCAAGCATATCTGCTCAATGCGATTGTCATAAGGTAATGAGATTCATCATCACCAGCGATTCCTGTTATTGCAATTTCTATTTTTAATGCATGTAAAATTCAATCAAACTGAAGTATTTGAAAGAGGACACAAAGGCGAGATCTACCTATACTAGTAATTAATTCTTACTTTGCATAGGTTAATTGAGGGCAATCATATAGTACTGGATGACATTACCTACCTATCAACTAGAAGAGAAATGACTCATTTTTAACTGAAATACATCAGATGCAGTGCCTGTGTGCCATATGATGGAAAATAACTTTTCAATCAGAGATATAAAGCTGTTTTACCCAGCAACAGAGTTGTGCTGCATTTTAAAGACAATAGCCTGGGTTTTGCTGTAATAATAACAGTGAGGTTATCAGCGCTCACTGTTATTATGGGGTAAGTCGGACAGCAACATCTGGCATCCGCACATGCAGAGTTGAACGCATAAATCCAGAAGCTGCTGTCAGAGATATCCTGCACCTCCACAGGGTGCGCTGTTGCAGTCCTCGCTGATAGACTTGTCATTGAAATGACTGCAATGGTGTGAACTTGGGGTACTTACCCACTAGTTCCGCACTAAAAATGGCTGAAAAGGTTAGGGCTGGTGCATTCAGGAGTGAGTTTTTAGCTGCATGATAAGCAATATTCCCTCTATTTTTTTGGGTGCATGGTCCCTTTAAGGGGCAGCATGGCCCATTCAAAATACCGCGCATGCGCGGATTTTTGCACTGAAAAGCCAGCGAGCCAACTGCGCATGAGGTCCCGAGAGCTGCGCAGCCATGCAGCTTAAAGGGAACATTGGTGATAAGTGATAATTACTGCTGAACAACCTCTCTGGCCCTGAAAAATTAATTTTACATTCCCTCAGAAGGAAATTAGCGTTGGAGATTTCAAAAAATAAAATTAAAATAACTTTTTTAAAAACTTTTTCTGTCTCTTTTATCTCTCACCCTTAATCTCACCTGCAATTCCCAATCTTTATTTCGCTTTTTGTACATCACTTAAATCTAATTTTTATTTCCTGCTTTATACTTCCTGGTTGGGACTCTGCATGGCTCAGTGAGGATTCTTCAATCTGATTGGTTGAAGTGCCACGCTGTTTCTTGGTCTGCTCACAGCCGACACAGATCCCCTGTGGAGCGCACCGCACTGGAAAAGACACCTGGTGACAGGAAGTCTCCGCTCTAAAGCTGGTCAAATCTTTGTGGGCAGTTGTCAGCGTGGTGAACGGCGAGTGCCATTGGTTTTACGGACCCTCGCCTCTAGGGAGCGCTGAGTTCCCTGTGCGAAAGGGTCAGGAAAAAGGGGCAGAGACCCAGTTCACCAATTCCTACCCTGGAATTTCGAGGGCTTTCATAGAGGAAGGGAAGAGGCTGAATGCAGCAATGTAGATGAGGTGGGTGGGGCAATCCTGGCTTCTTCCCTCATTCTCTGGTGCATTCATCACCCTGGGTTTCCCAGGGCAGAGCCCCTGCTGTGGCCTGCCCCCGTATCCCTGCCAATAGGGTTTCTAGAGGCAGGCTTAAGAACTACAGGCTCCCCCAAGAATCTCCATCTGAAGTGTTGCACGGTGGGGTTTTATCCACTCAATGAGCCCAGTGCTGACCCTGCCAGAAATCACAGGGGCAGCTCAGTAAAATGTTTCTGGGTGCGATACAGGCTCAGGTCCCATCTAACAATTGGTGCACTGCATTCTTTTGTCATGCAGGAAAAGATTGTGCACAATTCCTGAGAAGGACAGGCTACAGGAGAATGAACAGCAAGAGAAGGTAATACAAATCTTTGGAATTCACTCAGCTAATACTGTAGGGGACGGAGATGTGGGAGAGCCTGCACCTGCAGATGGCTTGTGCTGACTAAATGTTAATGGTTAAAGATCAGAAATAGTTTCTCTTTTTGAGGCTCATACTCTAAGAAGATCCTTACAGGAGCCTACGAACAGGAAGGAAAAAGTGGCCAGAAGAAAACGAGTTACATTTCTTATTCTTCTTATCTCCTCAGAAGCTGGATGCACGACAGATGCTGCAGATAAGAAAGAGAAAGAACCAATACCAGAACCTTAAACATCTGGCACTGCCTGCAGAATTCAGCCCACTCTGTCATGAATTCTATCACTCATACTCACCAGCCCTGATAGTTTAATTTAGGACCATGCAGATAATCTAGATGAGGAATTGACATATGGTGATTCACAACTCACAAGGAAGCCAGAGGATGAGGTATTGGAAGTGGTGCTTGATGTATCTGAGCAGAGTCTTAGGAGATGTCAGATCCTGGCTATTTAGCATTCAGCTGATGATCTTGAGCATCCTGCCATAAAAAGAAGAATGCTTGCTGGGCAGCAGAACCATATGAAGCCACCACAAAAATTCTGTGACGATATGTAGCACATGGCAGGGTGGCAGAAGAGTCCAATGCCACCCTTAGCAGCACTATCAGAGAGGTTTTCTCTACAGTGCAGAGCTACCTGAAGTAGATGGCCATTCCAGGCACTTCTGCACATGTTTACAGAACACAAAGAACTCCTGACACATAGCTCCATGGATATTTTGAAAAATTATCTCTTGGGATATACACCCTGGTGTTTAGGTATCTTGGAAATGTCTAGATCTCCTGCCTTATGAGCTTGGCTTCCTGGGTTACCCACTGTTCCTCCCCCTCCTCCTCCGACAAATAAATCACAAAGGGAATCCCCCAACGAAAACTTCCAAATGAAGTTCGAGCCTCCAAAATGAAGAGCAAAATAAAATTGGTAACAGATTCATCCAAAGTAAAGATATGTCTCTGTCTAACAGCAGAAAGAAACACAGCGATTCAATTCACCTTTAAGATCCCAGCATCAGACAAAAACAACAACAACTTGTATTTATATAGCACCTTTAACATAGTAAAACATCCCGAAGTGCTTCATAGGAGAGTTATAAAACAAAATTTGACACCGAGCCACATAAGGAGATATTAGGGCAGATGCTTGGTCAAAGAGGTAGGTTTTAAGGAGTGTCTAAAAGGAGGAAAGAGAGGTAGAGAGGCGGAAAGGTTTAGGGGGGAATTCCAGAGCTTAGAGCCTAGGCAACAGAAGGCATGGCTGGCAATGGTGGATTGATTAAAATCAGGGATGCTCAGGAGGCCAGAATTAGAGAAGCGCAGATATCTTAGAGGGCTATGAGGCTGGAAGAGATTACAGAGATAGAGAGTTAGAGATAGATGTCCTCAGCTCTATCCTAAATTACCCCTGCTTTATAGTGGTGTAAGTTAGATTGGTGGAAATGATGCCATCTACAACTGATGATGTCATCCTGGCCCAAACGCATCATTTGGATGGTTGCTCCTTGGCTACAGTAGGTGCATCTGATGCCCTCCTTCAATCCCATCGTAATTTATGGTAGAACTTAAATGCAGCATAAAATGCGGTAGATCCTATTCCTCCTCAGATTCCGACCTCTCCCAGATAGATCTGCCAGATTTATGCCTTACCAAACCATTGTAACTTCGAAGCCTATATATTTTGATCTAAATAGATAGAGAAATGGAAAAAGGTATATATCATCCAGAAATACTGCATTTTCAAGTATAACATTAATTTAACATCTGACAGTGCCATCCAAAGTCTTCCCCTGTATGAAAAGTTCAAAAAGAAAAGTATCTGATTTGTCATTCCCATTACATGAATGTGGCCCTGATTGGAAGGCACGTAATTAATGGAGCTATTTATATGATATTGATAAAATCAATGTCAATGAGTTTGAACTTGACGATACACATGGGACATATCTTTTACTGTCCTAAAATCGACAAATTTTGAATATTCCAATGTTGAGTATATACATGAGGCCACAAAGCTATTGACTGTTCTCTACTACAAAACTTTAATGGCTAGTTTCCAGAATTCATCAACAAATTTTAATAACTATTTCCCCTTAATTTTCTCCTCTCTTCTACTGTAGACACTGCCTCTGGCTGGGGTACAACTCCATAGGTTCTGGCAATCTTTCTTTCCCTTACCCAGGCGCATATTCTTCACATGAGCTTCGAGAGTGAGTGGCAGCAGGTTCTTCAACAGTGGGGCTTTCACCACCAAACTCAAGCCTATCCTCACCAGCTGTGGCTCAGTGGTTAGCACTCTCGAGGTGGGAGGGGCTAGGAGTGAGCAGGTGTTACTGGTATCCTGATTGCAGCAGGGAGTTGGAGTGAGTTTGTAAAAAGTTGGTGGTGGGTTTTTGTTTTCAGGTTTTAGGGCCTTTTTGGCCCATAAACAACAGCCAGATGGCTGCGGAGGGGTCCGGAGTGCCGGGCCCCTCAGAGGACAATGTTCCCAAGATGAATTTAATTAGAGGAGAAATTGCAGTTGGAAGGGAAAGAAAAAGGCCCAAAGATTTGGGCCGGGACCCCAGGAGGTTTGGAAAAGAAAACACGGCGGTGGTTCAGTGTGAGGATTAGGAGATATGAGCTTGGGATATTATCCAAGCGGTACATGAGGTCTGTGGTGAGGGAAGCTGCTTTGCCGGCCGACCAAAGCCGAATGTTGGGTTCGAGGTGATGGTCAGTGGCCGAGAGGAGATGGAAAGACTTTTACTCAGTTTGAAAGTTGGCGATAAGTTCTTGGAGGTATCTCTGCTATATTCGGAAGAGGTGGTGGTCTCATTCTTAAACTTGCCAGTTTATATTGAGGACGATGCGCTAATCAAAAAGTTGGAGTCGTGGGACGTTAAAATTTGCTCAGCAATAAAGAGGAGATACTATCCAGGAACACGAGTAGCAGATGGAACCCATTACGTAAAGGTACGGTTCCCAGAGAGGGTGAAGTCATTACCGTACAGCATGAAATTCGAGACAATGGAAGGAGTGCAGTAGTTCTGAGTACTGCATGATAACCAAGTGAAGGTTTGTTATTATTGTCTTAGACATGACCATCTTGTAAGAAACTGTCCAGACTTGTACTGTTATAATTGCGGCGAGTCTGGACACATCGCTCGGAGCTGCAAGGCGGAGAGCTGTGGGGTGTGTCACAAAGGCCCC
Source organism: Somniosus microcephalus (assembly GCF_052327205.1). Lineage (NCBI taxonomy): Eukaryota > Metazoa > Chordata > Chondrichthyes > Squaliformes > Somniosidae > Somniosus > Somniosus microcephalus. The sequence continues at coordinate 60,049,677 of NC_140996.1, read as the reverse complement.
ACCCGCTGTGATTGTGAGACAGAAGGAAGCTCTATGAGTGACGAGGAGATGGGAGAAGGAGCAGGAGGTGTGAGTGGAACGGCCGGAGGAGCGGAGCAGTCGGAGGACACAGCTGGTAAATTGAAGGGGAAAAGAGCACAGGAAGAGGCAGAAAATTGCAGAGCAGAGAACAGGATGGAGATGGTGGAAAACACACCAAGTACAGTGGAAAAGAACAAAGACAGCAGCGGGCAGCAAGGGTCGAGTGCAGACTCGAGCCTTAATACGGTTCAACTCTCCCTAAAAAATCTGGTGTCCATGGGGGGAGAGGAGGCGGGAGCGGGGTGCGTGGTAAATGTAAGTACTCCAAAGAAAGACGGGGAGTCGGACATCTTGGTGAGCAGGAGGGCCAAGACAAGGAGAGGGTACAAGAGGCAGGAGCCTTAAAGGGGCAGCAGGACGGGAGCGGCGAGACAAAGATGCCAGAAGGGAGCAATATAGGTGCGCAATTGTCCCAGAGAGAGAAGGATCAGGGAGCAAGGGTCAGAGGTGGAGATGAGGTCAAAGGGAGCGGCACTGTTGGAGAAACCGCGATAGCAGGAAGACTCTCTATGGGAGATGAAGTATCTGACGGGGAGCAGGATTATGTATCTGACGGGGAGCAGGCACAGAGAGTTACAGAAGAGCTTGAGAGTGAGGAATTAGAGGGGGACAGAGACATGGAAGTGGGGGGTGGGGTGGCATCATGTGGAAAGGGAAAGGTTAGTGAGGGGCAGAAGGAGGGAGAAAGGGCAGCTCCTTGGCCCAAACTTAATGCAAGGAAGAGGCTGAAACAGCAGGTTCAAACAGGAGGTGAAAAGGAGTTGGAGGCTGCAGGAAAAAGCAACAGCTGGCTGAAAAGTTGGGAAGGAGCACGAGAGGAGGGAAGGGCCAGAGATTAAATGATGGGGAGATTATCAGGCATACTTCCCTTCTTTGGAGCCATGATTACATTGGTCTCGATTAATGTGAACGGACTGAGGGGTGAGAAGAAATTGCAGCAGATGTTGCAGGGTTTTAAAGGCACGGACTTGTTGTGTCTGCAAGAAACCTTTTGGGATGAGGATATCCTAGAAAGAGTTCAGAAGGTTTGGAAGGGAGAGGTGTTTGCAAGTTGTGCAAACAATAACCGTAGAGGGGTGGCTGTTTTCGTGAGTCCGTCCATAAAAGAGAACGTTGCCTTGGTGGACAAGGACACTGAGGGGAGATTTTTATGGCTAAGGGTAAAAATGGAGGAATTTAATTGCGATCTCACTAATATCTATGCACCGAACGACCATTGCAAGCATCGCGAGTTTTTTCGGGGGTTATTCACTGAAGTGGCAGAGGTGGAAAATCCTTGTATAGTGGGAGATTTTAATGTATTTTTATCTCGGATGGACATTTCAGCCCAGATGACATTTAAGGATGATAACAAAAATTATGGCAAATTTAAATTTGAGAGACTTATGGAGGGACCGGAACCCCATAAAAAGGGAGTTCTCCAGATCAGGTTGGGTGGGTGATGTTTTAAAACAGAGCCGAATAAATTTTGTGTTAATGCCGGAAGGGTTATGTTCTGAGGTGATGGAGATTTATTATAAAAAAGTATTTTTTAGTGATCACTCGGCTTTGGTTCTTAGAATTAGGAACAGCAGAGTTAAGATCGGTTCAGGGGTGTGGATTTTAAACAATCAATACCTGAAAGAAATTGCTTATAAAGAAGGGATTTTAAATATAATAAAGAATGCTCGGAAGGAACCTTTGTTCTTGAAAGAAAGAAGAGTTTGGTGGGACAATTTCAAATATGAGGTAAAAGTTTTTTCGGTACGTTATGGGAAAAAGAGGGCGGCAGCTAACCGGCATCGAGAAGAGAATATAAACAAAAGGTTTATGGATGTCTGTAAAGCAGTTGACAGAGAGGATAAGGGAGCTAAGACTATGTTCCGGGTGCTAAAGGAAGAGTGGGAATTATTGCAAGCTGAAAAATGCAAGGGGGCCATTCTCCGTGCAAAGGCTAGAGATGCATTGGAGGGTGAAAGATGCACTAGATATTTTCTAGAGCAAGAGAAGCTGCGACAGAGATTATCATTAATTGAAGAGTTGAAGGTTGGGGAGAAGATCATTCATGAAAGTGGGGAGATTTTAGAGGCGGCTAGCAGCTTTTATCAAGAGTTATATACAAAAGAAGACATTTCCAATTTGGCGATGGAGAAGGTTAGTGCTTTTTTGAAGAGGGTTTAAAGGAGGATGAGAGAAGCATGTGTGACAAAGAAGTAGGATTAGCGGAAATAAAAATAGCAATATGTGGAATGAAGGGGGGAGGGGTGGGTGGGAAAAGCCCAGGGTCTGATGGACTAAGTGCAGAATTTTATAAAGAATTTTTCGAGATTTTAAGTCCATTGCTCTTAGTTTTTAAGGAAATTAAAATTGAGGGAAGCTTGGCCCCATCTATGAGGAGAGGTGTCATAAGCTTAGCTTATATAAAAATAAAGGGGATAGATGGGATCTGAAGAATTGGAGGCCCATCACATTATTAAATGTGAATTATAAGATCTTGGCGAGGGTTATGGCAAATCGTTTGAAGGAGGTGTTGCCGCAGATAGTTTTGCCCTCTCAGTTCTATGGAGTCATAGGCCGGGACATCGCAGACTCTGTGGTCTCAATCCAAGATGCAATAGAGCTCATGGAAGAGAGTGGGAGGGAGGCTTATGTATTAAAGATAGATCAAGAGAAAGCCTTTGATAGGGTCTCTCATGAGTTTTTATTGAAGGTTTTGGAAGCATTTGGTTTCGGGGAAAATTTCATTGAGTGGATAAGGATTTTTTATTCAAACATATTTAGCTGTGTTAAATGTAATGGTTTTTTATCCAAGTATTTTCCGATACAGAGATCAGTGAGACAGGGTTGTCCCCTGTCCCCATTGTTGTACACATTGGTAGCAGAACCATTAGGTTACATGATGCGAAAGAAACAAGGTGTAGTTGGGATTGTGGCTCCCAGTTCTGGGCTGGTGTCAGTGATACACCAATATGCAGATGACACAACCTTAACATTGAGAAATGGGGAGTCAGTGAGGAAAGCTATGGATGTAGTGGAGGAATATTGTCGAGCTTCAGGAGCCAGAGTGAATTATACGTAGTAAGTCCCAATGCCTGGTTGCAGGAAGGGGTAGGGGGGAATGGTTGGGGGAATGTCCCTTTAAGGTGGTGGAGGATTTGGAAGTTCTGGGGGTGCATATGGGGTGCAAGAAAGACAGGGATGAAGTGGATCGATTAAATTGGGAACCGAAGGTTATGAAAATTAAAAAGATTTTGGGAAGATGGGAAAGAAGGTGGTTGAAAGTGCAAGGAAGAGCGACAGTGGTGACTGCTCTCCTGCTATCTAAGCTATGGTACATATTGACGGTGGAGGATATTCCTGAGTGGGCGGAAAAGTCCATCCGAGAGGCTTGTGTGAGGTTTTTATGGGAAGGGAAACCAGCCTTAGTGGCTTACAATACCATCATTGGACGGAGAAATCAGGGAGGACTCAATTTCCCAGATATTGATTTGAAGAAAAAATTCTTTAGAATCAAATGGGTGAAGAGATTTCTTCAGAAGTCAAATACAAGTTTTTGGAAGAGTTGTTTTGAGCATTTTTTAAAACAAAGTGGGACAGGAGGGCAGGGGATATTGTATATGGAATACAATAATATGTTTCTGAAATCGATTAAACTTCTCCCTAGGTTTTATAAGGGGGTTGTAGAGGCTTGGGCCCAATTTTTAAAAAGTGTGCAGTTTATGCCCAAGGGGGCTGAGGAATTTTTAGAACAGCCCTTATTTTTGAACAGGTGGGTCAACATCGAAGGAGAGGTTTTATTTAATCAAGCTTTTATAAAAGCTGGTATTATATGTGTGAAAGATGTATTATACGAGGTAATTCCAGGTTGGTTGCCGGAAGCGATAGTGAGGGGCATGGTGTGGGAAGAGGATCAGGAGGTAGAGGAAAAGCAATAGGGATCATGTATGAGAAGATTGTGAGGGCAATGCCACAGGATTGGATGGAAGAAATAAATGCGGAAATCTCCAAAGGAAGTAAAATGCGTCCCGCTTTTCCAAGCTTTCTGCTGGAGAAAGGGGGAGAGTTGGTCCAATTTGACAACTGTAATACTTGAGATTTCTATGAGGTATTTAAAGAATGGAGATTCAAGACACCTGCTGGTCAGGAGTTTTGGCAGAGTATATACCCACAGCTGGACTTCAACAGGATTTGGAAGGGAGTGTGCGCGAATTTTAAATGTCCAGAGTGGATTGAACTGGATTTCAAATTGGCTCATAACCGGATTTTTACCATGACGGTCTTGTGCAAGATTAGACGAGTGGAGGGGGCAACTTGGCCAGTGTGTGGGACACGGGATGAGACTCTGCCCCATTTACTGGTGTTATGTCCACAGTTAAATGATTTTAAGTACTATGTTCAACAGTTGTGTGAAGTTTTTTTGCTGGGTGGGGCCCAAAGAGCGAGAATGGGAATCCCATGGGACTCAATTTTGAGATGGGGATTGCAGGAGATTCTGCCCAATTCTGGCAGAGCGGCAATTAATTTAATGTTAAGTTTGGCTAGATTTGTGATTGTGCAAAGAAGGAATGCTCTGTTTTTTAAGTGGAGGAGAATCAATCTGAAAGAGTATTTTAAATATAAGCTAAAAGATCATTATAAGGCTCTATGGATGTTTTATTCAGAAAGGAATTTAAAGATAGTGGGCTGAAAATTCAGTAGGGTTAGCGCCCCATTTGAGGCGCCAGAGGGCCTAGCGCCGGAGTTATGGCCGGTTTGTAAATTCAGTGGGGCCCTGCCATCGGCGTTAGACCGGTTGCGCTGCGCCGACACCGATGATGTCATCGGTGTGCGCAGCGTCCCGGTTGCCGTGGTGACGGGCCCCAACGCCGAAATTGAGTTGCGGCCGCCTCGCCCGTGGCAGCCGCAACTAACGATGTTTCAGCAGAGTCCTACGCGAGTTAGCGCCGGCGCATTAAGGTCGCGCGGCGGCCGGCCGCTTTCCCGCCGGCCGCCTGCCCGCACCTCCCTCCCCGGACTCCTCCACCCCCTCCCGCGGAACAGGTGCGTCTGGCCTGCGAGCCCGGCACTTCTCCGAGGTGCCGGGCTCATTTTTTTCAAGATTTCAACGGCCAGCGGGCGGGTGCAGGCAGCTCCTCCTTAACTGAAGGAGGAGGCCTGCACTTCCCCAGCCTGCCGCACCGCATCGGGTGCCGCAGCGCCGGAATTGCGCCGCAATGCGGCAGTCAGCGCCCATTTCGAGGCGCTGACACCCTCCTGTAGCGCCGGCAGCCGTTTGGACGCGGCGCTACTGAATTTTTGGCGCGCGCAGGGGGACTTAGTGCCGGCGCTAAATTTCCGGCGCTAAAGCCCTGGCGCGGCGCCAACTGAATTTCTAGGCCAGTATTTTACAATCAATTTTTAAAGTACAATTGATTAATATATGTTACAGCAGACAAATTAAACTTCAGGTTTTGATGTTAAAATGTGGTGGCCGAATGGCTGTGCAGAATTGATTTGTATGATACAATGAAATTGTGGTGTATGTAACCTGTTCCACCTTAAGAGAACTTAAGCCTGTTCCACCTTAAGAGATGTACTACTTTCTCTGGCTGCTGTATACGTAATACCGGTGGTGACCACCGGTATATAAGCACTGTGTAGTAATATTGTATTTTAGTATAGTCCTGACCTCCAACCAGTAAAGACCTGTTGAACTTTAATCTTGTAGTCTGTGTTAGTAATTACAACTAAAACACACAGACTTAACAGTGGCGACGAGTCCGATTCTTACCCTGCGGCAGTTTATATCCACGGCGGCTTCGTCCACAGAACGGACGTCGAAGAGAGGCTTCCACCCTCATCACCCTGCTGGAAGACACGTCGCGCGGCAGGCATCGAGAAACCAGAGTGCAGAAGACATCCTGAACTCGAAGCCTCCATCAGCGGCTGTCAACTATCTTCTTTCTACCTCGGTGGTGGGTAAGCCGGGCAGCGACGCGACCAGAAAGTCGGCCGCGTTGGCTGTACAGACGGGGAGGGAAGACGGAGGAATAAGGGCGGTGAGATCGATTGCGACCGGAGATAAGGGCCGGGCCGCATTCGGGCCGAAAGGCGCAGCGCGGGGACATCGATCGCGGCTGGTGATAAGGGCCGGGCCGCATTCGGGCTAAAAAGGCGCAGCGTCTGGGGCAACTGAAGGCGCGAGAGCCGCGGTGAAGCGGAGACAGCGTCGGGGGACGGGTGAAGACCGCCAAGCGCGGGAAAACCGCCATTTTGTAGGCGGAGGACGAAGACAAGAGCGGGAAGCCGCCATCTTGGATAAAAATTAAAATAAATTAAATTGCAACGATGCCTAAACATGGGAACATTAATACCTTTGATAGCGACATCAAAGATTGGGCCATGTATGTAGAACGCATACAAAATTATTGTAAAGCAAATAAAATCCCAGATGAAGAGAAAGCACTAACGTTATTAAACTTAATGGGTGCGAAGACATACGGGCAATTGAAACACCTTTTATCACCAGATGAACCGGCGGATAAGACGTTCGAGGAGATTGTTACTGTCCTGAAAAATCATCTAAACCCCACGCCGCTGATGCTAGCGGAACGATTTAAATTTTACAGCAGAAGGCAGCTGAAGGATGAAAGCAATGCTGAATATTTAATGGAATTGCGTAAGCTAGCAAAGTACTGTCAGTTTGGAACGAGACTGACAGAGGCGCTACGAGATAAATTTGTGTGTGGTTTATTAAAAGAAGATACACAAAAGCGACTGCTCGAGGAGAATGAGCTGACGCTTGAGAAAGCGGTCACTATGGCAGCAGCACACGAAGCCGCAGCGAGAGGCACGGCAGTAATGCAGCTACGGTCACCGGAACTCAGTACAAATAAATTGGGTTTGAGTACTGTAAAATGTTATCGTTGTGGAAAGACAACGCACGATCAGAACCAGTGTTGGTTTAAAAACCAAGAATGCAGAACGTGTGGCAGGCTTGGCCACATAGCTAAAGTATGCCGGTCAGGAAAGAAGACCAGCAACAAAAAGTCACCGCAAGGAAAATACATAAAGGTACACAAGGTGACAAAGAACAGTTCGACCGAACAGAAGTCAGATTCAGACGCTAGCAGTAATGAACTGGGTAGCTTAAGAGTACACAATGTTGGTAAGGATGCAGATCTCCAGACAATTTGGGTAACCCTTCAGATAGCAGGAGTCCAAGTAACGATGGAATTGGACACTGGATCGGCATTGACGGTCATGAATAAGAAAGATTACAAAAGGTTATTCCAACATATTCCCCTGCGGGATACGGAGATTATATTGAAAACATACACGGGGCAAAGAGTGTACCCCATCGGAAAGATAGAGGTAAAAGTGGTCCACCACTACTGGGATGGGAGTGGATTAGGAAAATGAATATGGACTGGCACTCCTTGAAGACACTAACGGTAGATTCCGGGGAAATAGATGTCAAACCTAAACGATTGTCCAAAATATTGGATGATGCTAAAGAGGTGTTCCAGCAGGGACTGGGAACACTGAGAGGAATTACGGCAAACATCAAGATTGATGAACATGCACACCCAAAAAATTTTAAAGCCAGACCGGTACCCTATGCAATACGACCTACTGTAGAAGCGGAACTGGAAGCGCTAGAACGTTCAGGTGTACTGTCTAAGGTAGATTGGAGTGAGTGGGCTATGCCCATTGTTCCCGTTATGAAACGTCCTTCGAGCAACAAGCCAGGAGAACCAGGGAAGGTTCGCATCTGTGGAGATTTCAAAATCACCGTTAATCCGGTGCTTCACACGGTGCAGTATCCGCTTCCGCGGATTGAGGATATTTTTGCTTCGTTGTCTGGCGGGAAACACTTCACCAAGATAGACCTGGCGCAGGCGTACTTGCAGATGGAGGTTGAAGAAGAGTCACGCCAATACCTCACGATCAACACGCATCGAGGTTTGTACCGGTACAATAGGCTGGTTTTTGGAGTGGCATCGGCTCCAGCAATTTGGCAGAGGGCCATGGAGCAGGTATTACAGGGAATTCCAGGCACACAATGTTACCTGGACGATATTCTGATTACAGGTGATGGTGATGAAGAACACCTCGCAAACTTGGAACTGGTGCTCAACAGACTGAAAGAGTATGGACTTAGAGTTAATCGGCAGAAATGTGAGTTCTTCCAGAAGCGGATCTCGTACTGTGGTCATGTCATTGACCGGGAGGGGCTTCATAAGTCTCCTGACAAGATAGAGGCAGTTGTAAAGGCTCCCGCTACGGATAATGTCTCTCAGTTGAGGTCGTTTCTAGGATTGATTAACTATTACCATAAATTTCTACCAAATCTATCCACGGTACTGCACCCGCTAAACGCTCTTTTACAGAAGGGGGTACCATGGGAATGGAGCGAAAACTGTAAGAAGGCATTTCGCAAAAGCAAAGAATTGATCACCTCAGAGGAAGTGTTGGCTCACTTCAACCCGACACTGCTTATTCGGTTGGCTTGTGATGCTTCTCCATATGGTATTGGGGCAGTACTCTCACACAAGTTGCCAAATGGCACGGAAAGGCCAGTCGCATTTGCATCCAGATCATTGACCTCCGCTGAGCGCAACTATGCGCAGATCGATAGGGAGGCTCTCAGCCTTGTATGGGGAGTGAAGAAGTTTAATCATTACCTGCAGGGCCAAAAATTCACACTTCTGACAGACCATCAGCCGTTGGTATCCATTTTTAACCCTAAGAAGGGTGTTTCAGTGATGACAGCACAGCGTCTCCAGAGATGGTCCCTTTTCCTAGGGGCACATCAATATCAAATAGAATTCAAAGGTACGAAGCAGCATGGCAATGCTGATGGGCTGTCGCGCCTGCCACTACCTGAAGAAGAAGAAACGACGAAAGTTGACCCTGTTGAGTTATTTCATTCGACCATCATCGAGTGTTTACCAGTCACCAATGCAAGTATTGAAAGAGAAACCAGGAACGACCCGACACTGTCCAGAGTCTACGAGGTGACAGTGAAAGGATGGCCAACACGTGGTGATCCTCTGTTACCGGCATTCTCGGCAAGGCGAGACCAGCTGTCCGTCTGCCATGGTACTTTGATGTACGGGACAAGAGTGATTATTCCTCCCAAGTTAAGGGAAAGAGTTCTAAAAGAACTGCATGAAGGTCATCTGGGGGGAGTTAAGATGAAAAGTCTTGCTAGGGCTTATGTATGGTGGCCGGGTATTGACCAACAGATAGAGGAGTTGACGAAAAGCTGCGCTGGGTGCCAAAAAGTGCAAAATGCACCTCCGATTGCACCACTACACCCATGGGAATGGCCTTCAGCCCCATGGCAACGCGTACATATTGACTTTGCTGGTCCATTCATGGACTCCATGTTCCTAATTGCGGTGGACGCACATTCCAAATGGCCAGAAGTGATCAAGATGAATACCACTACTTCAGAAAAGACAATTGCGGTGTTAAGAACAATATTCGCAAGGAACGGATTGCCAGAACAGATCTGTTCGGACAACGGACCACAGTTTGTGTCGGAAGAATTCCAAAAATTCTTAAAGAAGAATGGGGTGAAACATTATACCTCTGCCCCATATCATCCGGCGACAAACGGGTTGGCCGAGAGATTTGTCCAAACATTCAAAAAGGCAATAAAGGCCATGAACGATGATCAGATTCCGCTACAGCACAAGGTGGACAATTTCCTAATGGCATATCGAAACGCCGCTCATGCAGTGACTAACCAAAGTCCTGCCATGATGTTTTATAACAGGAGGTTGCGGTCCAGGTTGGACTTGTTAAAACCAAATGTGCGGAGGGAAGTGGAAAACAAACAGTTCCGGCATATTAATAACAAGACCACTCGAAGTTTTGACGTAGGACAACCAGTGTTGGCAAGGGGCTATGGAAACGAAAAATGGCAGTCCGGAACAATTCGGGCCAGACAAGGACCTCTGATGTACACAGTAGATATTGGTAACAATGTGATAAGGCGTCATGCGGATCAACTGGTAGAATCGAGAGCAAGGGTCGAACCCATGGTTGCGACAGAGACAACTGTGGAAGACGTTAATGAACCTGAAGCATCTACCTTGGCAGGGAATGTACCTGATGATGATAACACCCAATGCATGGGAGACCAACTAGAGGAGTCACCTCAGCAACAGGAATCAGAGACCACTGAAAGGCGTTATCCAAACCGAATCAGAAGGCCTCCTGAGAGACTGAACCTTTGAACTGTTTATACCTGAAGTTATATATGTTATTATGTTATGTTAAATGGGGATATGACTGTTAAGCTAAAAAGGGAGGATTGTGGTGTATGTAACCTGTTCCACCTTAAGAGAACTTAAGCCTGTTCCACCTTAAGAGATGTACTACTTTCTCTGGCTGCTGTATACGTAATAAGCACTGTGTAGTAATATTGTATTTTAGTATAGTCCTGACCTCCAACCAGTAAAGACCTGTTGAACTTTAATCTTGTAGTCTGTGTTAGTAATTACAACTAAAACACACAGACTTAACAGAAATGGTCACAATGTTGTAAATGTTCTTAATGTTCAATAAAGTATATTAAAAAAAAAGTGGTAGCACCCTCCCCTCTGAGTCAGAAGGGCCTGGGTTCAAGCCCCACTCCAGAGACTTGATCATGTAAACTAGGCTGATACTTCAGTGCAGGACTGTTGCACTGTTGAAGCTGATGTCTTTTGGATGAAACGTTAAACTCTCTCAGGTGGACGTAAAAGATCACATGGCACTTTTCGAAGATGAGCAGGTGAGTTCTCCCTGGTGTCCTGGTCAATATTTGTCCCTCAACCAACATCACTAAAACAGATTAGCTGCTCATTATCATATTGCTGTTTGTAGGACCTTGCTGTGCACAAATTTGCTGACGCATTTTCTACATTATAACACATGACTATACTTCAAGTTATAAAAAGTACTCATTGTCTGTAAAGCGCTTTGGGATGTCATGAAAGATGCTGTATAAATTCAAGTCTTTCTTCTTTCTTTCATCAGGTGTCTAAACATGAGCACTTTTCAGCAGCGGTCACTGCACTGTGACGGAACAGGAAATCATACTAATCTTTCCCTTCCTAGCCCAGAAGTACTTAGACCAATTCTAGTAGCCCTATCATCATCCCTGCTGAGATCAGCGGCTTTCAGACTTGTGACTGGTCATCAGAGTTTACTGACTAGAGCAAATTTTGAATTTGCCAATCTTGCTAGCTAAGATACTGATATAGTTTAATTAATGCAAATACATATAGAACTCTGCTGTAGACTATTTACACCATGGAAAATCAGTAGTTAGCAAATGAATATTCAAATGAATATACTTTAAAAAAACTGACATCTGTCAATATAAAAGTAGTTCATGAGTTTATTTGGCTCAGTGAAATCTATGAAGATTTTTGGTGTAGTTTTAATATTTAAAAACTAAGCAGGGGTTGAGGTGATGCCATAAGATCAAAATGTTGTGGTTTACAACTAATATCTGAACCTTAGCATTAAATTCCAGCTTTAAATGCAACTCCTTACATTTATTTACATTATATTAAAAATCATTTGTATGTTTCTTTTTACTTGTTAGTAATTTTCTGCGGTAGCACCAGCTATCTGTGGACATATCAGCGCACTTCATATCTATAATGCATGATTACATTCCCCTAATGCCCAGTGACATTATTGCTGGATGTTTATCAGTCAATAATCTGCAGCTGATTACAGAGAAGTTTAATGCCCAGTAATAATGTATTTTATTGTAAGTATGATAAATAACCAGTCAAAATAGTTTCCAGATTTCCATGGGTATGATGTCATTTTCTGCAGGAACTGAAAAGTGCTTTCTCACCAATCTCTCCTTCCCACCCATTACTTGTTCTGTCTTCACAGAATCTTCTTACAGAAGCAGATGTTATTTTTAGCTCTATGACTTTACCTCTCTAGAGGTTTATTTAATTTTTTTTCCAAACTGAGTGCAGATTAAGCACAGTGACCGATGACTACTTCTCCCTACACCAGTTTGTTAGCTTAATCACTACATTGTCATTTCCATGGCCAGAAATTTCCTTAGAGCTGCTCCCGCTTTGCCACTGTAACTTCGCCAGGGTTTTCGCTGCACTTCCAGTGAAGCTACAGTCGAATGGGAGCAGCTCCAAAGAAATTCTCAGCCCATATCTTTCGACCAAAATCTTGTATCTTGCAATTCTTTGAAGACTCTCATCACAAAGTTCCTCAGGGGTTCTCCCGCTGGTGCTTCGGTGGAAGATCAGCAGTTTATGTGGATTATTCGAGGTTTCTGCCCATCTTCTGCCGAATTTATGGTGGCCAATCAGGAGAACTCCAAGGAAATTCCTGGCAATAGTTTCTTCATGTTTCTTGTAAGTCAGCCCCCAGTAAAGTTCCATTGTGGCTCTCTCTCTCCCACATGGCAGCTGTCTTTCATTCTGCCAGCGCATTTCACACTTCATCTAGAGCCATCCTTTGTCTCCTTACTTGTCCTATTACCATCTCGTCTCGCCTTGAATATCTCTTAATGTCTTCTCACCCCTCCCAGACCTTCCCTTTTGTTCATTCATCCTCTCCCCCATACTTGCTTCTTAATCTGTTTCATTTCCTGCTTTTTTCTCAGTCCCGACGAAGGGTCTTCGACCTGAAACGTTGACTCTGTTTTTCTCTCCACGGATGTTGTCTGGCCTGCTGAGTTATTCCAGCATTTTCTGTTGCAGTCAGTATTCCTGCCTAGCTTTTCTTGGAATATACATCCGCATAATCTTATAAAAACTGAATGACTGCACACATTTCCCGTCCATTATGTAGTGTCCGTGTGTTGATAAAGACACTGAAGACAGGAGTTGGTTCATAGGTATTTACTAAGCAAAGTCTGGGGGGGGGGGGTTCTAACGGATATACACAATACACAGGCTTATATAGCTCGAGTGGCAATCACCGGCACCACAGCACACCTGGGGCTCTTAAAGGCACATACACTACAATTCCTCCCCTTTTAGCTAACCAGTACATCATATTTTAAGTAATTATTAATTACATGTTATAAGTAAAATAATATACATTGCTGTAGTTAATTAATTATAAGTCAGTCTCTCAGGAGGCTTCCTGACTCGGTCTGGATAACGCCTCGGGGGTGTAGTAGTTTCTGGTGGTGTAGTAGGTTCTTCTGGCGAGGCTGATTCGGCTTGAATGCCAGTGTCGGGTTCATCGGGTTCCAGTGTCACCGGATCGGAGGTAGATATGGGTATCTCTACTTCATCGTTAGATGTATAGAGTTGTGGTGTAGGTTGTCCCTTTTCGGATGACTTTATGATTTGGTCAGCATGGTGCCTTATTATGCTTTCTCTGATGTCCACAGTATACATCAGTGGTCCTAGTCGTGTGCAGATAGTTCCAGGCTGCCATTTCTCGGTACGGTAGTCCCGGGCCAAAACTTGTTGACCTATCTGGAAGGTTCTAGTTGGCCTTTCATTCATGCCTTGAAACTGCCGGTTCTCCACGTCCCTTCTGATGTTGGGTTTGACCAAATCCAGCCGGCATCTTAGGTTTCTATTGACGAACATCATGGCGGGAGTTTGGTTGGTAACCATATGTGTTGCATTCCTGTATGCGAATAAGAAGTTATCCACCTTGTGCTGAAGTTTTATGTCTTCATTACCCATGGCCTTTATGGCCTTCTTGAAGGTCTGGACAAACCTTTCAGCCAATCCATTGGTGGCGGGATGGTATGGGGCGGACGTGTAGTGCTTAACCCCATTGTTTTTTAAGAACTTTCTGAATTCTTCGGACACAAATTGCGGTCCATTATCAGAACAGATCTGTTCCGGCAGCCCATTCCTGGCAAATATGGTCCTTAATACTGTGATGGCTTTTTCCGTGGTGGTGGAGGACATCTTTATTACCTCCAGCCACTTGGAGTGTGCATCAACGGCGATTAAGAACATTGGCCTAGAAATTCAGTTGCGTTCGCCAGCCGTTAACGCCATAAGTGGGGTAGATTTCCAGCGCTAGGCACTTAGCACCCGGGCGCAGGTCGATCTGCGCCTACGCCCAACTTCAGTTGACATTTAGCGCCGGCGCAAAGTGTTTGCACCCGCTCAGCTGCGCGCGCAGCTTATGACGTCATTTCGTCGTGCAACGCTGTTTGAGCGCCCCAAACCGGAAATTCAGTGGCGCCCGCCCAATGTGGGCGTGGCGCTGTTAAGAACTGTGAAGTGGAACGCAGCAGAGGCCCTGCGGGCCTCGGGGAGCGCTAATTAAAGGGCACTTACACTGAACTATAAAGGCCAGCCATTTTGCTGCAATGACTTCAGTGCTTTGGACTTCTGGACAGAGACCAAGGAACAGACCTTACTGATTTGGGACAACATAGGAGAGGTATTTTTGGCTTCTGGCCAGAGCTTGGAAATTTGACTCTTGTGATTTCACTGTTTGCAAGTTTATTATGGGGGCTGCATGGGGTTCCAACCCTCAGTTCCAGCATTATGTGCGAAGGGCTCGCAGACGCTGTGTGAGAGGGCCAGCCATGCCTAGACGCAGAGGGGCCATCAGGCGTCGGCAACGTAGGCCTTACCCACTCAGGGAATACCGGCAGCAGGTGTCCTATCTCACCATGACTGCCGCGCATTGTGTTAGGAGGCTGCGCTTCAGAAGGGAGGTGGTTGCAGAGATCTGCCAGCTGCTTCACAGAGATCTGCGTCCACAGCTGATGTGCAGGACCTCTCTGTCGGTGGAAGTGAAGGTCACGGTGGCTCTGAACTTTTATGCAAGCGGCTCCTTCCAAGCCGCTGCTGGGGACATAGCGAACATCTCCCAGTTCGCCGTGCATCGCTGCATCCGGCAGGTCACTGATGCCCTTTTCGCAAGGAGACACCAATTCATCTCCTTCCCCATGACCCTAGAGAGGCAGGAGCAGCGTGCAGTCGGATTTGCCAGGATCGCCGACTTCCCCATGGTGCAGGGCGCCATTGACTGCACGCATGTGGCTATGCGGGCACCTATCGACAATGCCGAGGATTACCGCAACCGGAAGGGCTACCATTCCCTCAATGTACAGCTGGTGTGTGACCACAGGCAGCGCATCCTAGCTGTCAATGCCCGCTTTCCAGGAAGCAGCCACGATGCATTTATCCTGCGCCAGACTACTGTGGCTGACATGTTCGAGGCACAGCCTCCACCAAGGGGATGGCTTATGGGGGACAAGGGCTACCCTTTGTGTACATGGCTCATGACCCCGCTCCGCGCGCCCAGGACCCCTGCGGAGGAGGCATACAACGAAAGCCATCAAGCCACAAAGAACATCATAGAGCAAACGATTGGCGTCCTCAAGCAACGGTTCCGCTGCCTGGATCGTTCCGGCGGATCTCTACAGTATTTGCCGGATAGAGTCTCCCAGTTCGTCATCGTTTGCTGCATGCTGCACAACCTGGCTATCCGCAAGACTCAGGCACTGCCACCTCACGTTGGACCACCACCTCAGGAGGACGAGCAGGAGGACCATGAGGAGGAGGAGGAGGAGGAGGAGGAGTACCAGCCCAGGAGGGAGCCACAAGGTCCAAGGGCCGTCCGCCGGCGGTTTATTGAACGGCACTTCTAGGCCCCCTGTCAGGGAATGGCTTGTGGCAATGAACGCACCTGAATGCAGCCGCTCCGCAAGCCCTCAGCCGGTTAACGCAACAACCACTTGAAACATGACACCTGGACAAGCTGAATAAATAAAAAGCTTTATTTAACAAACTCAGGGCCCTTCCCACATGAAACAGAGAAACAGACAAGACCCCCAAAAAACAGTCAAAAATATCTCTCACTCCCACAACCTGGGGAGGAATAACAAAACTTGTCAATAACATTTGCCTTCATCCTCGGCCTTCCCAAAATAAGCCCCCCCCTGCAGAACACAACCACCCCCATATAAAAAAACATTTGGCTTCATCTTCGGCCTTCCCAAAATAAGCCCCCCCCCCCAGAACACAAACACCCCCATATAAAAAAAAAAGTCGGCAACACACTCTACTTGGTGGGCCGAGAGGGCGAGTCCTTGTGCAGGCTTCTCCGGCCCCTGCCCGACCTGTTGCTCCGCCTCAACCTGGGCCCTGTGGGTGTGGCAAGGCTGGGGGAAGGCTCCTGAGGGGCACACTGCGTGACGGCAGATGCCCTTGGGGGTCGGCCTAGACGAGGTCCGGCCCTGGAGGGGCCGGCTGCTGACTGCTGCAGCTGTGGCTGGGCAGCATCAGTCTCTGCATCAGCTCATCGCACCTTGGCTGGGGGAGTGGCAGTGGCGGCTGCAGCAATGGGGGCAAGCTGGCTGATGCCAGGCGCTCGCTGGTCGCCAGAGACACTAGCACTCGGCCGGGCTGGCACTGCAGCAAGCGCAGCAATCTGGTGGAGGCCAGACCGCTGTGCTGCAGCAGGGCGGCGGGTGCCCTGGCGATGCTTCCGTGACACCGCGAGTGTGGCAGAAGTGAGTGCCCGAACTGCCCTGGTCTGTGCCCGCATCAGATCAGCCAGTGTCTGGACGGCACCACTCATGAACTCGCGACTCGCGTCCTGTGCTGCCGCGAGTTGTTCGACACCCCTGGCCTGTGCTGCCGCGAGTTGGTCGACACCCCTGGCCTGTGCTGCCGCGAGTTGGTCGACACCGCTGGCCTGTGAGTCCCCGAAAGCGGCCACACTATGAGCCAGGGACTCAATGGCCTGAGGCATCTGTCCCACAACCCCCATGAACTCGTTGTGGCGCCGCTCCGAGGCCGCGGACATTTCATCAAGGAGGCGCACCTCCTGGGCGAGGACCGTCTCCGGACTGGAGGGCGGACTCTCCCTCTGGGGAGAAGGCTGCCGAGCTGCCCGACCCTTCCCGCGTGCCTGGACGCCACTGGGCCCAGCAACTGCCCTCCCCTGCAACACTTCCCCCCCTCTGGGGAGAAGGCCGCCGTGCTGCCCGACCCTTCCCGCGTGCCTGGACGCCACTGGGCCCAGCAACTGCCCTCCCCTGCAACACTTCCCCCCTCTGGGGAGAAGGCCGCCGTGCTGCCCGACCCTTCCCGCGTGCCTGGACGCCACTGGACCCAGGAGCTACACCCCCCTGCAACACTTCCCCCCTCTGGGGAGAAGGCCGCCGTGCTGCCCGACCCTTCCCGCGTGCCTGGACGCCACTGGGCCCAGGAGCTACACCCCCCTGCAACACTTCCCCCCTCTGGGGAGAAGGCAGCCGTGCTGCCCGACCCTTCCCGCGTGCCTGGATGCCACTGGGCCCAGGAGCTACACCCCCCTGCAACACTTCCCCCTGGCTCTCCTCCAGGCAAGACGTCTCCCCTCCATTGCCATCCCCTGGCGCGGATGAGGGTTCCCCCGATGTGCCGCCTTCCTCTTGGTCCTCGTCGTCCTCCTCTTCCGAGGGACTGGCACTCTCAGCTTCATGGACCTCCTCCTCACCAGCTGAAAGCAGGACGGCACAAGAGTAGCTTTAGAGTGAGGACAGGGCGTCAGCGAGGGAGGCATGAGTGGTGGCATTATGCGCATTGGTCGGACAGTGGCAAAGGATGTAGATCTGAAGCGCAAGGGGAACGAGAGAGGTCCAAACGGTCATGTCCTTACCATTGGGGCCCAGCACAGGGTCCGCATCACCAATAGCAACGGGGCCAACCACCCGGCCACGCATGAGTCGAGCCACGCGCTCCTCCAGCTCACTGAGCTCCTGGAACTGGGCACGGCCTCCCCCGGTGACATTCCGGCTCTTCATATTCTGGGCCAGCTTGGCCTGCAAGAGAAAGGACGGCCTCTAAGTACAGTGTGGTGCCCTGTTGTTGTGTGCACTGCCTCCCATGGTGGAATAGCTTGGCCAGTGTGGTGCCCTGTTGTTGTGTGCACTGCCTCCCATGGTCGAATAGCTTGGCCAGTGTGGTGCCCTGTTGTTGTGTGCACTGCCTCCCATGGTCGAATAGCTTGGCCAGTGTGTAAAGTGCAGAAAGTGCTATTGATGATCATGCCAGTGCCATAGCTGCGGGAGGAGGGATGGCCATTAGGCCTTTGAGGTCCCTTTGCCCATAATGTGAGGTGCACATGCAAGGATGAGGAGGACACTGGAAAGGCTACTCACCTTGACCAACCGAGTGAGGTCGTTGTACTTCTTGCGGCATTGGTCACCAGTCCTGGGGACATCGCTGGTGGCTGACACCCTGTGGGCGATTTCCCTCCAGGCTCTCCTGAACTGCCTCCTGGGAGCCTTCTTGCCACTGTCCGGGCACAAGATCTCTCTTCTCTTTTCCAAACCCTTAAGCAGCACCCACAAAGCAGGCTCTGCGAAGCGCTGCGCTCGTTCACGGGCCTTCTGCATGGCTTCAGGCGCTATTTGGGTCCACCAGCAGTGTTGAGGCCTAGCTGCAAGGCTCCACTATCCAGGGCGTGGCAGCAGACAAAGTCGACCCTTCCCCCTTTAAGAGCTGGCCGGTGTCAGGGTGTCTGCTGTCAATCAAAACATGACCGCACCTGCGCTGCGCCCGGCCTCGGCGTTATCAGTCCGCACCGCCGGCTTAGCGCCTAAAGATAGGAGCGCAACGCCAGTTTCAGCGCTCGCCCAAACTCCTTGGCCAAATCTACTGAATTTCGGCGAAGTGGCCTACACTTTCCGGCGGGCGCTAACTTTAGCGACCGCCCGACTTTAGCGCCCCAAAAGTGGCGCGACTGAATTTCTAGGCCATTGAGTCCATAAATGGACCAGCAAAGTCGATGTGTACCCTTTGCCAGGGAGATGAGGGCCACTCCCATGGATGTAGAGGGGCTTGTGGTGGAGCGTTTTGGACCTTCTGGCATCCTAGGCAGCTCTTGGTCATTTCTTCGATGTCTCCATCGATACCTGGCCACCATACAAACGCCCTGGCTAGGTTCTTCATTTTCACTCCACCCAGATGCCCCTCGTGAAGCTCCTTTAGCACTTTATCCTGGAGTTTGGGTGGAATCACCACTCTGGATCCACACATCAAGGTTCCTCGGCACACTGACAGCTGTTCTCTTCTTTGCGAGAATGCTGGCAACAGTGATTCGCCATGTGCTGGCCATCCCTTCACTGTTAAATCGTAGACCCGTGAAAGAGTCGGGTCATTTCTCGTTTCCCTTTCAATGGCAGAATTTGTTACTTGTTGACATTCCACTATGGTAGAGTGGAACATCTCCATTGGGTCTACTGTAGGTGCCTCTTCTACCGTTGGCAACGGTAGGCACGATAAACCGTCAACATTCCCATGCTGTTTTGACCCTTTGTATTCTATGTTGTATTGGTGTGCCCCTAGAAAAAGGGACCACCTCTGTAGCCTTTGTGCTGTCATAATGGGAACACCCTTTTTAGGGTTGAATATGGAGATGAGGGGTTGATGGTCAGTCAACAAGGTAAATTTTTGTCCGTGTAGGTAATGGTTGAATTTCTTTACTCCCCATACCAGGCTGAGTGCTTCCCTGTCGATTTGGGCATAGTTACGTTCAGCTGAGTTCAATGAGCGTGATGCAAAAGCTATCGGCCGTACCGAGCCATCAGGGAATTTATGCGATAGTATTGCTCCTATGCCGTAAGGGGATGCATCGCACGCCAGTCTGATTGGCAGTGATGGGTTGTAATGAGCCAAAACTTCTTTGGATGTGATTAAGTCTTTGCATTTATGGAAGGCACTTTTGCAGTCTTCGTTCCATTTCCAAATTACTCCTCTTTGTAGCAGTTCATTAAGAGGGTGTAGAAGAGTTGATAAGTTCGGTAAAAATTTATGATAGTAATTTATTAATCCCAGGAATGACCTTAATTGTGAAACATTTTCAGGTGCTGGGGCTTTTATGACCGCCTCAATTTTTTCAGGTGACTTATACAACCCTTCCTTATTTATTATGTGGCCACAATATATTTGATTTCGGAAAAATTCGCACTTGGGGCGATTTGCTCGTAGGCCCCGTTCTCTCAGCCTAGTGAGCACCTGCTCCAAATTGGCAAGGTGCTCGTTGTCGTTTTCTCCTGTTACAAGGATGTCGTCTAGGTAGCATTGAGTCCCCGGAATCCCTTGGAGGACTTGCTCCATAGCTCTTTGCCAGATAGCTGGAGCGGATGCTACTCCGAAAACCAGTCGATTGTACTGGTACAGACCTTTGTGTGTATTTATCGTGAGATATTTTTTAGAGGCCTCTTCAACCTCCATCTGTAGATATGCCTGTGCCAAGTCAATTTTGGTGAAACGTTTCCCTCCGGATAGTGAGGCGAAAATATCTTCTATCCTCGGAAGAGGATACTGTACCATGTGAAGGACCGGGTTTACAGTCACCTTGAAGTCTCCACAGATGCGAATTTTTCTCTGTTCTTCAGATTTATCATTCTTCAATGCTTTCTTCATGACTGGGACGATGGGTGTCGCCCACTCGCTCCAATCTATTTTAGATAATACGCCTGCCTTTTCCAAATTCTCCAGCTCTGCCTCGACTGCTGGACGAATTGCGTATGGCACCGGTCTTGCCTTAAAAAACTTGGGAATTGCTGCATCTTCCACTTTTATTGAGGCGGTGATGCCTTTCAAGGTTCCTAGTTTCTCTTGAAATACTTCCTTGGCGTTGGCCAAGATGTCTTTTAATCGTTCAGGTATGACGTCATCATCATTTTTTTCCTTACTGGTCACCGTCAGTGCCTGAATGGAGTGCCAGTCTAAACATATTTTTCTGATCCATTCACGTCCCAACAGCGGTGGACCACCATCTTGTAGAACGTATAAATACAACTTCTGTATTTCCTTGCCGTTGTATACAACAGGCACCCTTATTTTTCCTTTGGGGTATACTTTCTGCCCCGTATATGTTTTCAAGATAATGGATGTGTCTTTTAAAGGTATATGTGGAAATAGCCGCTCGTAATCCCGTCGATTTATGACGGTCAGAGCTGATCCTGTATCTAGCTCCATTTTAACTGGGGACCCTGCTATTGTGAGGGTAACCCAAATGGTCTGGTAATCTTCTTTGGCAATTACATTATGTAATTTGAGAGAGCTTAGTCTCTTGTTCCCGGAGTCGCTATCGCTCTTCTGGTCTTCGGAGCTACTGTCCGTCATCATTTGTACCTTTCTGTGCTTTTCCTTATTGATTCTTTTCCCGTTAGTGGATTTTTTGTTTTCAGATCGGCACACACGTGGAATGTGTCCCATCTTTCCGCATCGCCTGCATGCTTTTTCCTTGAACCATCAGTCCCTCTGGTCATGGGTGGATCTGCCGCAGCGATAACATCTCTCGAAACCCCGTGTCATTTCATGGGTGCTGAAGTCCTGTGGCCTTTGCTGTATCTCTGCAGCTCCTATTGCACTGAAAGCCTTGTCCAGTGTTAAATTTTTCTCAGAAGATACCTTTTTTTGTGTTTCTACACTTAGGGGATCGCAGATGAATTTGTCTCGCAGAGAATCTGCCAGTCCTGCCTCGAATTGGCAGTGTAGGGTATCAACAATCTCTTCAAAATTCTTGTCCATTGGTTCGGCTGGAGTGATTAAGTTTCGTAACAGCTTGTATGTCTTTGCGCCCATTAGATCCAGAAGCACTGAAGCTTTTTTTTCATCTTCTATTCCATTTGCGGTGCAATATATCTCCACTCTTATGTGGTCCAATCCTCTATCTCGTTATCAAAAACATCAATATTGCCAAAATTAGACATCTTAGAAAAGATATGGCGCTTCCCGCGCTTTTCTTTCTTTTCTGTAGAAAAGATATGGCGCTTCCCGCGCTTTCCCGCCGCTGCTGCCGATGACAACGCTGTTTACTGCAGTTTCCGTTTGTTTTATTATTTTTTTTATTTACTGTTGGAGACTCGTTCTCGCCGGAGTTTCTCTCCAGGTCTGAACGCTGACCTGCTTGCCGCGCCAGCCGTCTCCCGAGTGCTCCCTCCCAGTCCGTTATTGCTTGCCTCCGATTTCGCTGCCTGTCTCAGCTGTAGAGCCAGCCGCTGGAGCCCCAGGAAGGATTAGCGCAGTACCTGCCACCCGCTTGGCCAGCTGGTGAAACCACAGCTTTTCTCACTTCCTTGAGTCTTCAGGACGCCCGAGGAATCGATGTCCTTGAGGTGCTGCCGAATTGCAGGTAAGTCCATTTCCACTTCGTCGCCACTGTAGTGTCCGTGTGTTGATAAAAGACACTGAAGACAGGAGTTGGTTCATAGGTATTTACTAAGCAAAGTCTGGGGGGGGTTCTAACGGATATACACAATACACAGGCTTATATAGCCCGAGTGGCAATCACCGGCACCACAGCACACCTGGGGCTCTTAAAGGCACATACACTACACATTAGACGAGTGCTGTCCATCACACTTCAGCTGCAATATTATCTATCTGTGTCCCACTTTTTTCTAATTGGCTCGAATTTCATATTCATAAAACTGCAGCAAATCACAGTGAAGAGATGTGTACCATACCGACCGACAAGCAGTACACAGTAAAGGAAACCACCAATCGTGAAGATCAAAAAACTATAAATTAAAAACTGGCAGCGAGAAACAGCTACCAATAGAAAGGAAGGTAAAAAGGCAAACTAATGAATTGCTCGAGATGTTTTTTGAAAATGTTCTGTTTGATATTTTTCTCTCACTAAGGGCCAAAATGAGATTTGTAACATAATATTAAGAAAAACATATGTCACAAGAATACTTATCTTTCAAATAAAATTTAATGGGGATTTCCAACTATTTATAATAGAAAGCAGGGTTACTGATAATCTGTTTGTCTATCTCTGTCTGGATGTCTCTCTGGAGTAAAATTTAGCTGTTATTACTAATTAAAATTTACCTCAAAAGAATTAATTCCCCAACGTGTTTGCAAATAATATAGAAAAACAAAGGGACTCTTTGTAGGACAAGGAAAGCACAACAACCATTAACCCATTTGTTTGGGCTCGATTTTGCCATTGGAGGCGGGCTGGGGCGTGTCAGTTGGTTATCGTGTCAGGACCCCGACTCCGATGTGAATTGGGAAAAAAGTGCAATTTTGCCCTAATTGGGCACATCAGGGGGAAAAATTCAGTTGCTTGCGCCTTCCGTTAGCGCCTTAAGAGGGTGCTAATGGGGCGCAAAGCAACTAGCGCCCGGGCACGACGATATTTGCGCCGTTCGCGAAATTAACTAGACATTTTGCGGCGGTGCTAAACACTACCGCCACGATCTCCTGCGCCGGCAGATCGTGACATCAGTCGAGTGCGCAACGACCCGGTAGCGCCCCGGACAGGATATTGAGTGGCGCCCCCTGTCTTACCGCTTGCCATTAACAACGACAGGTTGAGGGGAGCGATTTGCAGTCAGAAAGGGATTGGGGGAGCGCTATTTAAAGGCGACTGCTTCCTGCCTTTCTTTGTTGGTGACATTTTTGAATCACGCATTCTGAGAGAGAGAGAGAGAGAGAGAGAGACTTCTGGAGAGATTCAACGCTGTGAGAATGAGTTTTGAGCACTGAGCAGCACTTTGCAGGTTCATTTTGATTTGCGCCCCAGCCCGCCTCCAATGGCATTTGCGCCTTAAGACAGGTGTGAAGCGCCTGATTTAGCGCTCCAATCACCTCCAGGGGCGAAAAAAGCCAAGTTTACTGCCAGAGGCGATAATTAGCGCCAGGCGCTAAAGTTTGCGCACGGCCGGTAATGGCGCCCCAAACGGGGCGATACTGAGTTTTTCCCCCTTGATTTCCAACATGTGGAAACCCCTGGCCCAATGAGTCTTTTCATAAAGAAAGTCGCCCCCGATGACATCATCAATACTGCTGGATTTAAGGCCTGCAAGCAGCCTTGCTTCTTTTGGAGACTTTAAACTTTATGCCCATTGTTGTGATCGTTTCATTCAGCAACTATGTCCACCAGTAGGCCAAAGTGTGCTCCAAGGTTCGATGAGGCCTCCCTCCAAGCTCTGGTGGAGGGAGCAAGATCAAATAAGGAGGTGCTCTTCCCTTCCTAAGAACAGAAGAAATAGGAGCAGGAGTAGGCCATTCGGCCCTTCAAGCCTGCTCCGCCATTCAATGAGATCATGGCTGATCTTCTGCCTCAATTCCACTCACTGGCCTTATCGCCATATCCCTTGATGATCTTACTGGTCAGAAATCTATTGACTACTGTTTTGAATATACCCAGTAACTGAGCCTCCACAGCCCTCTGGGGTAGAGAATTCCAAAGATTCACCACCCTCTGCGTGAAGAAATTTCTTCTCATCTCAGTCCTGAATGGCCTACCCTTTATCCTGAGGCTGTGGCCCCTGGTTCTAGACTCCCCAGCCAAGGGAAACATTCTCCCAGCATCCATCCTATCAAGCCCTGTAACAATTTTGTATGCTTTAATGAGATCCCCTCTCATTCTTCTGAATTCAAGAGAATACAGGCCTAGTTTACTCAATCTCTTCTCATACGACAGTCCCGCCATCCCAGGAGTTAATCTTGTGAACCTTCGTTGCACTCACTCTATGGCAAGTGTATCCTTCCTTAGGTAAGGAGACCAAAATTGTACACAGTGCTCCAGGTGTGGTCTCACCAAGGCCCTATATAATTGAAGTAAGACGTCTTTACTCCTGTACTCAAATCCTCTTGTAATGAAGGCCAGCATACCATTTGCCTTCCTAATGGCTTGCTGCACCTGCACATTCACTTTCAGTGACTCATGTACAAGGACACCCAGGTCCCTTTGAGCATCTGCATTCCCCAATCTTTCACCATTTAGGAAATACTCTGCCTTTCTGGTTTTTTCTATCAAAGTGGATAATTTCACATTTATCCACATTATATTCCATCTGCCATGTTCTCACCCACTCACTGAGCCTGTCGAGATCCCCTTGAAGCCTCTTCACGTCCTCTTCGCAACTGACACTGCCACCTAGCTTTGTGTCATCAGCAAATTTGGAAATGTTACATTTAGTCCCCTCATCCAAATCATTGATATAGATTGTGAATAGCTGGGGCCCAAGCACCGATCCTTGTGGTACTCCACTAGTCACAGCCTGCCATCCTGAAAAAGACCCGTTTATCCCTACTCTTTGTTTTCTGTCTGTTAACCAATTCTCAATCCATGCTAATATATTACCCCCAATTCCATGTGCCCTAATTTTGTTCACCAACCTCTTGTGTGGGACCTTATCGAAGGCCTTCTGAAAATCCAAATACACCACATCTACTGGTTCCCCTTTGTCTATTCCACTAGTTACAACCTCAAAGAACTCCAATAGGGTTGTCAAACAGGACTTCCCTTTCATAAATCCATGTTGACTTTGCCCAATCTTATTAACAAAAGAACATAAGAACATAAGAAATAGGAGCAGAAGTAGGCCAATTAGCCCCTCGAGCCTGCTCCGCCATTCAATAAGATCATGGCTGATCTGATCCTAACCGCCAATCTACTATCACAGAACCATCTCCTGAATCTAACAGAATTAGACACACGAAATAGGAGCAGGATCAGGCTACACGGCCCCTGGGCCCGCTCCACTACCCACAGGGCCATGACCGATCCGAACCTAGACTCATGTCCAAATTCCTGCCCGCTCCCCGTAACCCTTAATTCCCTTTACTTCTAGGAAACTGTCTATTTCTGTTTTAAATTTATGTAATGATGTAGCTTCTACAGCTTTTTGGGGCAGCATATTCCATGGACCTACCACCCTCTGAGTGAAGTAGTTCCTCCTAATCTCAGGTTTGAAAGAGCAGCCCCTTATTCTAAGACTATGCCCCCTAGTTCTAGTTTCACCCATCATCGGGAACATCCTCCCCGCATCCACCCGATCCAACCCCTTCACAATCTTATATGTTACCAATAAGATCGCCTCTCATTCTTCTGAACTCCAATGAGTAGAGTCCCAATCTACTCAACCTCTCCTCATATGTCCATCCCCTCATCCCCGGGATTAACCGAGTGAACCTTCTTTGTACTGACTCGAGAGCAAGTATATCTTTTCTTAAGTATGGACACCAAAACTGTATGCAGTATTCCAGGTGCGGTCTCACCAATACCTTGTACAACTGAAGCAATACCTCCCTATTTTTATATTCTATCCCCCTAGCAATGAAAGCCAACATTCCATTGGCCTTCTTAATCACTTACTGCACCTGTATACTAACCTTTTGAGTTTCGTGCACCAGGAACCCCAGATCCCTTTGTACTTCAGTACTTGCCAGTTTCTTGCCATTAAGATAACTTGCTCTACGATTTTTCCTGCCAAAGTGCATAACCTCACATTGTCCAGTATTGTATTCCATCTGCCAAATCTCTGCCCACTTACTTAGCCTGTCTATGTCCCCTTGCAGGTTTTTTACGTCCTCCTCACTCACTACTTTCCCTCCCATCTTAGTATCATCTGCAAACTTTGATATGTTACACTCGGTCCCCTCCTCCAAATTGTTAATATAGATTGTAAAGAGTTGGGGACCCAGCACTGACCCCTGCGGAACACCACTAGTTACTGATTGCCAGTCTGAGAATGAACCATTTATCCCAACTCTCTGCCTTCTGTTAGATAGCCAATCCTCTATCCATGCCAGAATATTACCCCCAATCCCGTGATTTTTTATCTTAAGCAATAATCTTTTGTGTGGCACCTTGTCAAATGCCTTTTGGAAGTCTAAATACACTACGTCCACTGGTTCCCCTTTATCCACCCTATATGTTACTTCCTCAAAGAACTCCAGCAAATTTGTCAAACATGACTTCCCCTTCATAAAACCATGCTGACTTTGTCCTATTAAATGATGATTATCCAAATGTCCTGTTACTGTCTCCTTAATAATGGACTCCAAAATGTTACCTGCCACAGATGTTAGGCTAGCCGGTCTATAGTTTCCAGCCTTCTGTCTACTGCCCTTTTTAAATAAGGGTGTTACATTAGCAGTTTTCCAGTCTGCCGGGACCTTTGCCGAGTCCAGGGAGTTTTGGAAAATTATTACCAATGCATCCACAATCCCTACCGCCACTTCCCACAAGACCCTAGGATGTAAGCCATCAGGTCCAGGTGATTTATCCGCCTTGAGTCCCATTATTTTACCGAGTACCACTTCCTTAGTGATTTTGATCGTGTTTAGCTCCTCCTCCCCTATAGCCCCCTGTTTGTCCAGTGTTGGGATATTCTTAGCGTCCTCTCCTGTAAAGACTGATACAAAATATTCATTCAGTGTTTTTGCCATCTCCATATTTCCCACCATTAATTTCCCGGTCTCATCCTCTAAGGGACCAACATTTACTTTAGCCACCCTTTTTCTTTTTATATAACGATAAAAACTCTTACTATCTGTTTTTATATTTTTTGCTAATTTACTTTCATAATCTATCTTCCCTTTCTTAATTAATCTTTTTGTTATTTTTTGCTGTCTTTTAAAGTTTTCCCAATCCTCTATCCTCCCACTAGATTTGGCTACCTTATATGCCCTTGTTTTTAGTCGAATACTATCCTTAATTTCTTTACTTAGCCACGGATGGCTGTCTTTTCTTTTACACCCTTTTCTTCTCAGTGGAATATATATTTTTTGGAAGTTGTAAAATAACTCCTTACATGTACACCACTGATCATGTATCGTCTTACCCTTTAATCTATTTTCCCAATCCACTGTACTCAATTCTGCACTCATACCTTCATAGTCTCCTTTATTCAAGCTTAGCACGCTTGTTTGAGATCCAACCTTCTCACCCTCTAATTGAATATGGAATTCAACCATGTTATGGTCACTCATTCCAAGGGGATCCTTTACTAGGACATTTTTAATTAATCCTGTCTCGTTACACAGGACCAGATCTAAGGTTGCTTGCCCCCTGGTCGGTTCAGTTACATACTGCTCAAGAAACCCATCCCTAATACACTCAATGAACTCATCCTCAAGGCAGCCCTGCCCAATTTGATTTGTCCAATTAATATGATAGTTAAAATCCCCCATAATTATAGACGTTCCCTTATTACAAGCCTCAACTATTTCCTGATTGATACTCCGCCCAACAGAGTTGCAACTGTTCGGAGGCCTATAGACTACGCCCACTAGTGTTTTTTTCCCCTTATTATTCCTTATCTCCACCCAAACTGTTTCATTATCCTGATCTTTTGACCCAATATCATTTCTCTGTATTGCAGTGATTCCCTCCTTTATTAACATAGCCACCCCACCTCCCCTTCCTTCCTGCCTGTCCTTCCTGATCGTTAAATAACCTGGTATGTTTAATTCCCAGGCATTGTCACCCTGCAGCCATGTTTCTGTAATGGCCACAAGATCATACCCATATGTAGTTATTTGTGCCATTAACTCGTCTATTTTGTTACGAATGCTACGTGCATTCAGATAGAGAACTTTCAAATATGTTTTGTGACACTTAGTTCCTGCTTTTGCCCTTTTTATTACTTTACCTTTTACTCCATACCTTCTGCCCCTTCCGGACACGCTCTGGTTTTTAATTTCCCCACTGCTACCTAAGTCTATGACCTTCTCTGTTGTCATTTTTATTATTTGCTCTCTAGGAACCTCCCCCCCACTAGTTAGTTTAAAGCCCTCTCTACAGCCCTAGTTATATGATCCGGCAGGACTCTAGCCCCAGCACTGGCCAAGTGAAGCCCGTCCCAACGGAACAGTTCCCTCCTGCCCCAGTACTGGTGCCAGTGTCCCAGGAAGCAAAACCCATTTCTCCCACACCAGTCTTTGAGCCACGCATTTGACTCTCTAATTTTATTTGTCCTAGCCAAATTCGCTCGTGGCTCACGTAATAATCCGACCCTTGAGATTCTGTCTTTTATTTTGACCCCTAGCTGCTCATACTCCTTTAACAGAACCGGCTTCCTAGTCCTATCTATGTCGTTTGTACCAACATGGACCACGACAACTGGATCCACCCCCTCCCACTGCAAGTTTCTTTCCAGCCCAGAGGAGATGTCCTTAACCCTGGCACCGGGTAGGCAACACAGCCTACGGGACTCTCGCTCTCGGCTGCAGAGAACTCTATCTATCCCCCTAATAATACTATCCCCTACCACTACAACATTTCTATTTACTCCCCCCTCTTGAATGGCCCCCTGTTCCATGGTGCTGTGGCCAGGTTGCTCATCCTCCCTGCAGTCCCTGCTCCTGTCCCCACAGGGAGTAAGAACCTCGAACCTGTTGGACAAGAGCAAGGGCTGCGGCTCCTCCAACACTACCTCCTGGATCCCCGTACCTGCCTCACTCGTAGTCACACCGTCCTGTCCCTGACCATGGGCTACATCTGAATGAATTAACTTCATAGGTGTGACCATCTCCTGAAACACAGAGTCCAGGAACTTCTCCCCCTCCCTGATGTGTCGCAGTGTCTGAAGCTCAGACTCCAGCTCATCAACACGGAGCTGGAGTTCCTGTAGCAGCAGACACTTGTCACAGACGTAATCACCGTGAGCCTCAATGGGGTTCACCGGCTCCCACATCTCGCAACAGTAACACATCACCTGCTCCATTCTATGTAATTAATTAAATTTTTTATTGTTAGTTATGGACACCCTCTGCCCGATTATAGATGCTAGTATCCCCTTTAATTTATTGGATTTAAATTAAATCAATCCCTCTAATTACACCAGTTAAATGGTTCACCAACAGTCACTCTGCACCAGAAAGGTCTTATTAACTGCAACCCACAGAGTTAAAGTTTGAAAAGAGCACCGAACACCCCACTTACCCTAACTCACACTTACCCAAACTCACAGCACTCTCTGCTGACCTCGCACTAGCAATGGTCTTTTTATACTGCTTGTTTGTTTACAGCCAAATGAGTCACCCCTACTGATTGGTTAGAAAACTGGTTTTCACTGCCTGCTGTGCCAATTTACTCCTATTGCAGTGTAACCTTGTTTTACTCTTCTTAAACCAACAGAATCCCAAATACTTAACTTTTCCCCTTTACTTAAACTGCTTATGTAATCTTATCAAGAATGATTTAAAGAGAAATAACAATTAAAGAACTCTCACACTTACCCAAACTCACAGCAGTCTCTGCTGACCTCGCACTTAGTTTCTAAGTGCCCAGTTATTGCATCCTTTATAATAGATTCCAGCATTTTCCCAACTAATGTGAGGCTAACAAGTCTGTAGTTCCCCGTTTTCTCTCTCCCTCCTTTCTTAAATAGCGGGGTTACATTTGCTGTCCTCCAATCTGCAGGAATCGTTCCAGAATCTATAGAATTTTGGAAGCTGACAACCAATGCGTCCACTATCCCAATGGCCACCTCTTTCAAAACCCTAGGGTGTAGGTCATCCGGTCCTTGAGATTTATTGACTTTTAGTCCCATTAATTTTGCTAGTACAGTACTATTTTTTGCTAATAATAATTTCTTTAAGTTCCTCATTCTCGCCACACCCTTGGTTTTCTCGTATTTCTGGAAGGTTTTTTGTGTCTTCCTCCATGAAGACAGAAACAAAGTTTTTATTTAATTTCGCAGCCATTTCCTCATTCCCCATTATAAATTCTCCCATCTCTGACTGTAAAGGACCTACATTTACCTTTGCCAGTCTTTTCCCTTTCACATAACTATAGAAGCTTTTACAATCCGTTTTTATATTTTTCGTTAGTTTATGCTCATATTCCATTTTCCCTTTCTTTATCAATTTCTTGGTCCCCCTTTGCTGATTTCTAAGGGAGGGAAAAGCCTCCCCAGCAGACTAAAGCTATGTGGATGCAAGTGGCCCAGGAGGTCAACTCAATCTCTATGTGCCGCAGAACCTGGCTGCAGTGCAGGAAGAGGTTTCATCACCTTCTCCGCACAGGAAAAGTGAGTTTGACTTTCCCATCACCCTCAATCTGAACCCCATCGCCTCTCCTCACCAGCACTCTGCTTTGCCAACCTCTTCCTCCATATCCCACTTGACACTTACATCCCTGCACCCTTACCCATTCCCTCTCTCTCTATGGTCACATTCACTTAACTATTTGACCATGCAGCCCTCACACTCCCTATCACTGTGATGCAATGAGTTCATTGAGTGTATTAGGGATGGGTTTCTTGAGCAGTATGTAACTGAACCGACCAGGGGGCAAGCAACCTTAGATCTGGTCCTGTGTAACGAGATGGGATTAATTAAAAATGTCCTAGTAAAGGATCCCCTTGGAATGAGTGACCATAACATGGTTGAATTCCATATTCAATTAGAGGGTGAGAAGGTTGGATCTCAAACAAGCGTGCTAAGCTTGAATAAAGGAGACTATGAAGGTATGAGTGCAGAATTGAGTACAGTGGATTGGGAAAATAGATTAAAGGGTAAGACGATACATGATCAGTGGTGTACATGTAAGGAGTTATTTTACAACTTCCAAAAAATATATATTCCACTGAGAAGAAAAGGGTGTAAAAGAAAAGACAGCCATCCGTGGCTAAGTAAAGAAATTAAGGATAGTATTCGACTAAAAACAAGGGCATATAAGGTAGCCAAATCTAGTGGGAGGATAGAGGATTGGGAAAACTTTAAAAGACAGCAAAAAATAACAAAAAGATTGATTAAGAAAGGGAAGATAGATTATGAAAGTAAATTAGCAAAAAATATAAAAACAGATAGTAAGAGTTTTTATCGTTATATAAAAAGAAAAAGGGTGGCTAAAGTAAATGTTGGTCCCTTAGAGGGTGAGACCGGGAAATTAATGGTGGGAAATATGGAGATGGCAAAAACACTGAATGAATATTTTACATCAGTCTTTACAGTAGAAGACATTAAGAATATCCCAACACTGGACAAACAGGGGGCTAAAGGGGGGGAGGAGCTAAACATGATCAAAATCACTAAGGAAGTGGTACTCGGTAAAATAATGGGATTCAAGGCGGATAAATCACCTGGACCTGATGGCTTACATCCTAGGGTCTTGAGGGAAGTGGCGGTAGGGATTGTGGATGCATTGGTAATAATTTTCCAAAACTCCCTGGACTCGGCAAAGGTCCCGGCAGACTGGAAAACTGCTAATGTAACACCCTTATTTAAAAAGGGCAGTAGACAAAAGGCTGGAAACTATAGACCGGTTAGCCTAACATCTGTGGTGGGTAAAATTTTGGAGTCCATTATTAAGGAGACAGTAACAGGACATTTGGATAATCATAATTTAATAGGACAAAGTCAGCATGGTTTTATGAAGGGGAAGTCATGTTTGACAAATTTGCTGGAGTTCTTTGAGGAAGTAACGTATAGGGTGGTTAAAGGGGAACCAGTGGACGTAGTGTATTTAGACTTCCAAAAGGCATTTGACAAGGTGCCACACAAAAGATTATTGCTTAAGATAAAAATCACGGGATTGGGGGTAATATTCTGGCATGGATAGAGGATTGGCTATCTAACAGAAGGCAGAGAGTTGGGATAAATGGTTCATTCTCAGACTGGCAATCAGTAACTAGTGGTGTTCCGCAGGGGTCAGTGCTGGGTCCCCAACTCTTTACAATCTATATTAACGATTTGGAGGAGGGGACCGAGTGTAACATATCAAAGTTTGCAGATGATACTAAGATGGGAGGGAAAGTAGTGAGTGAGGAGGACATAAAAAACCTGCAAGGGGACATAGACAGGCTAAGTAAGTGGGCAGAGAT
Source organism: Somniosus microcephalus (assembly GCF_052327205.1). NCBI lineage: Eukaryota > Metazoa > Chordata > Chondrichthyes > Squaliformes > Somniosidae > Somniosus > Somniosus microcephalus. Next base: position 60,017,090 of record NC_140996.1, on the reverse strand, counting down.
TTGGCAGATGGAATACAATACTGGACAGTGTGAGGTTATGCACTTTGGCAGGAAAAATCGTAGAGCAAGTTATTATCTTAATGGCAAGAAACTGGAAAGTACTGAAGTACAAAGGGATCTGGGGGTCCTGGTGCACGAAACTCAAAAGGTTAGTATGCAGGTGCAGCAAGTGATTAAGAAGGCCAATGGAATGTTGGCTTTCATTGCTAGGGGGATAGAATATAAAAATAGGGAGGTATTGCTTCAGTTGTACAAGGTATTGGTGAGACCGCACCTGGAATACTGCATACAGTTTTGGTGTCCATACTTAAGAAAAGATATACTTGCACTCGAGTCAGTACAAAGAAGGTTCACTCGGTTAATCCCGGGGATAAGGGGATGGACATACGAGGAGAGGTTGAGTAGATTGGGACTCTACTCATTGGAGTTCAGAAGAATGAGAGGCGATCTTATTGAAACATATAAGATTGTGAAGGGGTTGGATCGGGTGGATGCGGGGAGGATGTTCCTGATGATGGGTGAAACTAGAGCTAGGGGGCATAGTCTTAGAATAAGGGGCTGCTCTTTCAAAACTGAGATGAGGAGGAACTACTTCACTCAGAGGGTGGTAGGTCCATGGAATATGCTGCCCCAAAAAGCTGTAGAAGCTACATCATTACATAAATTTAAAACAGAAATAGACAGTTTCCTAGAAGTAAAGGGAATTAAGGGTTACGGGGAGCAGGCAGGAATTTGGACATGAGTCTAGGTTCGGATCGGTCATGGCCCTGTGGGTAGTGGAGCGGGCCCAGGGGCCGTGTAGCCTGATCCTGCTCCTATTTCGTGTGTCTAATTCTGTTAGATTCAGGAGATGGTTCTGTGATAGTGGATTGGCGGTTAGGATCAGATCAGCCATGATCTTATTGAATGGCGGAGCAGGCTCGAGGGGCCGATTGGCCTACTCCTGCTCCTATTTCTTATGTTCTTATGTTCTTACAACTTACAGCACACAGGGAGGGCCCTTTGTCTCGTTCTAAGCATCTATGCTATGGATTCTCTACATTCACTCCATTATTCTCACTCAAACTCCACTTGTGTCCCTCATTGCAGGAAAAGAGAGCCCAAAATAAGAGGGAAAGAGCGGGGGCAGGAGGAGGGCCACCCTCAGAAGCCCAGCTCACCACCTGGAAATCGCCAGTGTCAAGGACGATTAGTGGGGGACGGACAGACGGGCGCATCACAGCAAGCTGGTGACAGAGTAGTTGGGCATCTCTCTCATTGACATTGCATGAGTAACTGATAATGATTCTGATGCTCTAACAGATTGAATTGTGCAGATGGTCATAAGTCAATGTGCATGCAACCTTTACCTCACATCTCTAACTCTTTCTTTTACTTCCCCACAGGACCATCGATAGTCCCCGTCCTCACTGTCTAGGAGGAACAGCCTGCGCCTCAAGACTCCTCAGAGGAAGCTGCAACCTCTGAGGGCGAAGCGTCAGCAGAATTCAGCACACCCAGCAGCAGCGCAGACACTCACACCTCGGTGGGATCTTTGGGATATAGAGTAGTGTTGTCACCTGGTGTATCACAGCTCACAAGTGAGCATCAGCAGATGGTGTAGACAGGGACAACAGTGGAGAGTCCTCATTGGAGGGCGCAGGACACTGCCAGCTCGGCTCAGCTGCATGTTGACCCTGTGCCTCCTGGTCCATCCAGAAGGAGAGCGGTGCTGGAACTCCAGGAACAGGTGCAGGAGTCTCTGGCAGGTTTTGTCTCCAGGGTCGCTGCGAGTGTGGAGCGAATGGAGGAGTCCATTGCGAACATGAGCACAGCCTTTGTGGAGGCTCTGACGCATGAATGCATCAACACGTAAAGGATGGCAACCTCCGTGGATAGAGGAGAGGATGGCTACGGCCATGGAGGAGCTAATTTGCCAGTGTGTTGAAAACATGGTGATTGTTCAGAATAGATTGACATCTCTTGAGCAGCGATGGTCAGCTATTGAGCATAGAAACCAGACCTTCATGGAAGTCCTCTGGAGTAGGACTTCCAGGGCAGAAACGGGTCCTCATGGCCCCCCCACCCCCCGAAGTGCAGCAAGGTGCTGTCATGCCATTTGCTAGCTCTGAAGTGGGGCTGACCCACGAGAGGGATGTTGGTGGCAGACAACAAGGAAGTGGGGGCTCCTCTCCAAGTGCTCACACGACCATGCCACTGCAAAGCCCTCGGTCAGAGCCCCACCAGAGTCCTCACCCAACTGAGATGGGCGTCTCAGCCCCTGCACAGCCGCAGGAGCAGCAGACTGTTGCTGAGCCATCACAGGCTCGCAACCCCAGAGGACACCTGCCAAAGGTGTCGAGACAGGAGCAGCAAGAAAGTGAGCAAAGGGCCTCCACATCTGCTGAAGCCACAGGGGAAGCACCACGTAGGAGTACGCGTAAGAGGAAGATAAAGCACAAGCAGTCACAAGGGTAGTCACTTGGATGTTCTGTTGTATTGTTTTTTGACAAGCCATCCTTGCAATGTTATGATAAACAGATTTGATGGCAAACTGTTGAAGTTGTGGCCTGTGTCATCTCACAAATGCGACTTCCACATTGAGGGCTTAGAGCGACTTGCAATTGTCAGTATGTTGGTCAGAATGATAGGAATCCGCAGCTTCTTGTCCATTGTCGAAGGTGCGAAGCAAAAGTATTTGATTGTGCAGGCTAAGCAAATCTAGCCAACATCAGTGCGTCCCTTGCATCCCGGGCAGCAATGTGGTCGCACGCTGGCGCCTTCTGTCCTGTGCAGCTTCAGGTGGGTGAGCAGCAGCTTGGTGCTCCTGTTGTTGCTGCTGCTGTTGTTCATGGTTCTGTTGCTGCCACGGCTGGTCTTCGTCCAAATCTGATGTCCAGGAGGAAAGGAAAAAATGGTTCCCATGCTTTTGGTATATGCCTCAGTTGAGGAAGCGCTCAGTCAAGGTGGGGAGAGGGGTTTCCCAGGAGGTCAGACTGGCGATGGGTGTCAGGCTCCAAACTTCCACAACAATGAGTAGGCCTGCTAAAAGTTCCCCCAGACTGAGACAACAAAGTTCTGCCACCTGCAAATGATCATTGGTGAAAACTCCTTTTTAATGGTGGAGTTGCAGCTGTTAGTAAGCAATCCACTTGTGAGGCCACCAGGATTCACTGGCGTGTTCCAGGAGACGTGCAGGATGGGGGAAATGTGTTAAAATCAGAAAGGCCTCTCAAAATAGGATTGTAGAGGCACTTAACTGGTTGTTAAAGGCCTTAGGGGTCTATCCAGCCTCTTGGAGGCGGGATGGAAACAGGGTCTTTAACCCTGATTCTGGGAAAATTGCTCAGGGGTGGGCTGGAGGCGGAATCGGAGCCACCCGCCATCTTTTGCGATTTTAACACCTCACACGCCTCAAATTCCGCCTCCTTGGGCCTAGCAAAATCAAGCCCAAAATCTCTAGATGTCTGTCTGAATTAAAATTAACAAACTGGTAATAGTTTAAATTGATCTTTTTTCTATAAATATCTTGGTTCTTTTGATTGGTTGTTGTTCATATCAATTATGTCAATTTTGCATTATTTGAGCCAGATGGCTGGGTGGTCCAGAAGTGACAATGCCTTGAAAGACATCTCCATCATCCATGCCAGGTCCTGTCCTTCCCTTGTTGGGCGTTCCCTCAGAAATAAAGAGCTGGGCAGTGATGAGGTTGTTGAATTACAGCTATCTCAAATTGATTCCCCAACATCATAAATCCAGACAAGATGACTGCTGTAGTTAAGCTGTGGACTCGCCACAGAAGCCCCCTTATTTAACAGGCTGTTTGGGACACTCTAAAATGACTTGATAGTCCTTGCTTATGAGGTACCACCACATTTGTATTGCAACAGTGCAGCATGCTTTGCAGAGACATGGGCACCAGTGCTGGAATTTGAGTGGGTCAATGGAAGGGTACTCATTGGCATGGGACAGGCTGACACAAGCACCACACTGGGCACATCTCTGGTGTCCACTTTCTTAAAGTGGCTGGGAATTCAGACACCTGCATGCCACAGGGTTGTGGGAAATTGCCCAGGCCCCCTTCCCCCGGTCCCCAGCCACGGTTTCTATGGCCCCTGTGCAAAAGGGCTGATCTTTACAACCAAAAAAATCAACTAAAGGAATCATTTTATTTGCTGTCCAAGCCAATTTCCTGGGTGGGGACAGCCACCTTTCGGGCAGCCAGCACACCTTACTTCCCTCGGCCTCCACATCCCGACTCAGCCAAAGGATGAGTATCTCCAAGCATAGGGAGTCCCCACCACTGGATCTGTCCTCATGATGACATTTCTCTTGCTGGCACTGGTTCTACCCCTTAAGAAGCCAGGTGGAGACCTGGCACAACAGTGTTCCCTGGGGGGTTCCACCAGTCTCCCACCAGAGTTGCGGCAGGAGATCAGCAGAGCTCCCAAGGAATTTCAGCCCCATTATTTCCCTTCCTTCACTAATCATGCATGCCCCCTGGATGATTCCAGAAACACCAGTAATGCCATGTATGAATACGGCAGCAGAGTGGCTCTTAACTGAAAACACTGTAGATGAGTTGAGGCAAAGGGGAAATTAGAAGTAAAAAAAGTACTAGTCATTACTGAATAAATCAAGCTGTGGACAGGCCAATTTCTTGCTGTCATATTGATCATTGACACTGCGGTACCGATCTAATCATCTGATTATTACTTGACAAGCACCTGCAGTCTGAGTGACAGCAAGCCATATTCTGAATTATTCTTCAGCGTTATTGGTGTAATTGGTTCTTGTACAGGATCGTATAGCCTACCCTTGTATCTGTCATAGCTGTCACTTGGGATAAGAGAAAGCCACAGGTTGACACAATCCAGGAGACATGTAGCTGGGATGTCAGTACTGTGCACAGCAAAAGCTGCTCACATGCAATTGACTCGTGCTGTTTAGAGATAGAGATTGCTCAGAGGAAACCTGAGGTTCAGAAACATTCTGTGCAGACTTCAGGTCAGAAACAGAATACAAATCACTGAAAAGATGCAACAGATGTCAGCTACAGAGTGTTTTATTTTCTGTAATTCAGGTTATGTAATCTTTAAGAGTTATGAGGCAGTTTGAGAAAACAAGCGTGGCTCTACAACTCACCAAGATTTTCTTTGCTGTGCGTGTTGTGGATACATTGGCCCTGAATTTGCGGTCGGTATGATGCCTTTGAAATTGACTGCAAGTTCGGGATTTCCACATGCGCTAAATCCCGAACTTGCATTCTGTCAAGTTCCGAGTCCATATCGGCTTCGCTGCACATTTCACCTACCATTGAAATCAATGTGCTGCCGAAAAGTTGGGCTAATTGCCTACCTACTGTGCATTAATTACCCTGAAAATGCTTATGGCTGTTGCAAATCGGCGCAGGAGCCAGTTACACATCATAAGGGGGGGTGATGAGAAAATTGTTTAATTTTGAGCAAGATTTATACTACAGTTGCCACATTGGGGAAACACTGTGTGTATGTAGATAAACCTGTATAATCCCCTTTTAACTGCTGTATTCCCCTCCCCCCGCAAGACAGTTGCAAGCTGAGAGGAATAAGGCATGTTCAGACTTGCCTGCTGCTGAGAGAAGGAAAACCAATCAGGTTCCAGCAGGTGACCAATCCGTGAGTCATCACAGGCTCGCAGGCTTTACGAATTCAGTACTGTATTGTGAGAGTTGGAGTAAAGACCTATTTCTTGTAGCTCGCTGTGTTGCCTATTTCTTTACGCGGGAGACTGTAGTCTCCCACATTGGTGACCCCGAATGTCGGCGGCCGAAGCCCCCGACTCACGTAGCCCTACAGAGGCCAGCAACGACCCGACGGCAACCAGCAGCAGCCCGATGTCGGCCGGCGCCGCGTCCTTGAAGCTCCCCACCTTCTGGTTCGCGCACACGGAGGCCCAATTCACCCTTCGCAGGGTTCAAGACGATGAAGAAAGGTACCTCCACGTAGTCTCAGCACTAGCAAGCTCCACCGCCGCCGAAGTTCTCGACCTGCTGGGGAACCCACCACAGACCGGCAAGTACTCAACCATTAAGGGACACTTGCTGCAGGCTTACGGCCTGTCCGGGGAGGAGAGGGCCCGTAGGCTTCTTTCACTACCAGGCCTCGGCGACTCTACCCCGACCCAGTTGATGAGCTGGATGCTTGCGCTCCTGGGCTCTGAACCGCAGTGCTTCTTGTTTCGGGCCCTTTTCCTCAGCCTGCTTCCTCAGCAGGTACAGACTGCCCTTGCGGGGTCCCCGATCACGGACTGCGTACAGCTGGCAGCCGCCGCGGACAAAGTCTTCGCCGTCGCCCAACTCGGCTGTGCAGCCGCGAGGCCCCCCGACACCGCCGAGCGCACGCCGCCACGCCAGGCCGCAGAACTATGCTACTACCATGCACGTTTCGGCCACAAGGCCCAACGCTGCAGAGCACCCTGCTCTTTCGATCAAACCAAGATGGCCGCCCGGCCCAACGCGCCAGCCCCGCGCCACCGTCTAGGCCCGCTCGACCGCACCCCCACCGCCACGATGGCCATCGGCACCGCAGGTAAACTGCTGTACATAACCGACTCCCTTTCAGGGCGCAGATTCCTTTGCGACACCGGAGCCCAATGCAGCATAATTCCTGCCTCCCAGCTCGACATCCAGGCAGGCTGCAGCGGCCCACCCCTCGTGGCGGCAAATGGCGCAGCCATCGCTACTTTTGGAAAGCGACGGGCCGAGGTTTGTTTCAACGGCCAGCGATTTACGTGGGATTTCGTGACGGCCTCGGTGGCACATCCCTTGCTGGGCGACGATTTTCTTTGCGCCCACGGACTCCTGGTCGACGTCCGCGACAGGCGCCTGATCGACGCAGCAACTTTCGCTTCACTGGCCTGCCAGCAGAGCAACAGCCCGGCCCTCATCGGGTGCTGCTCTGCCCCGGCGGATGACAACTACGCCCGCCTACTCGCAGATTTCCCGAGGCTCACACAACCGACCTTCTCAGCCGCGGCAGCCAAGCATGGTGTCGAGCACCACATCGCCACTACGGGACCACCAGTGTTCGCCCGAGCCAGATGCCTGGACCCAGCCAAGATGGCGGTGGCCAAGGAAGAATTCGCCACGATGGAGAAACTGGGCATCATCCGCCGCTCAAACAGCCCCTGGTCGTCCCCCCTCCACATTGTGCCCAAGCCGGGCAGTGGCTGGTGCCCCTGCGGCGACTACAGATGGCTCAACGATGCCACCACGCCCGATAGATACCCCATTCCGCACATCCTTTTCTAAGGTCGACCTGATTCGCGGCTACCATCAGGTCCCCGTCCACCACGCAGACGTCCAGAAGACAGCGGTCATCACCCCCTTCGGACTGTTCGAGTTCCTGCACATGCCCTTCGGGATCAAGAACGCCGCACAGGCCTTCCAACGGCTCATGGATTTCGTCCTACGGGACCTGAGCTTCCTGTTCGTCTATCACACACAGAATCACACAGAAACCCCACAGTGCAGATAGAGGCCATTTCGGCCCATCAAGCCTGCACCGACACATATCCCACCCAATCCCCGTAACCCTACACCAACACATATCCCACCCATTCCTGTAACCCCACGTACTTAATCCCCCTAACACTAAGGGTCAATTTATCATATCCAATCAACCTAACCCGCACATCTTTGGACTGTGGGAGGAAACCGGAGCACCCGGAGAAAACCCACGCAAACACGGGGAGAATGTGCAAACTCCACACAGACAGTCGCCCGAGGCCGGATTCGAACCCGGGTCTCTGGCGCTGTGAGGCAACAGTGCTAACCACTATGCCACCGTGCTGCCTATCTGGACGATATCCTCCTGGCCAGCACCAGCAAGGCCGAGCACATCGCGCATTTGCGCTCTCTTTTCCAGCGCCTCAGCCAACACGGGCTAATCGTCAACCCGGCCAAATGCCAGTTCGGAGCAGCCCAAATTGACTTTCTCGGCCACAGAATCTCGCCAAGGGGATCCATTCCCCTACCTTCCAAGGTGCAGGCGGTGGCGGACTTTCCCCAGCCCACCTCGGTCAAGGCGCTGCAGGAATTTTTGGGGATGGTCAATTTCTATCACCGTTTCGTGCCCAAGGCCACCTCACTCATGCGCCCCCTCTACGAAGCCACCAGGGGCAAAACGGGCAAAGAGCAACTCACCTGGTCCAGCGAGATGGCGACAGCCTTCCACCAGACCAAAAGCGCCTTGGCCAACGCCACACTACTGGCCCACCCCATCCCGGGCGCCAAGACCGCCCTCACCACAGACACCTCGGATTACGCCGTCGGCGCTGTCCAGCAACAGTGGGTCGAAGGTGCGTGGCAGCCACGGGCATTTTTCAGCCGACAGCTTCGCAAGAACGAGCAGGCCTACAGCACGTTCGACAGAGAGCTCCTGGCCCTGTTCCTGGCAATCCAGCACTTCCGTTTCCTCCTGGAAGGCCGGCCGTTCACCGCATTTGTGGACCACAAGCCACTCACTTTCGTCATGGCCAAAGTAACCGAACCCTGGTCCGCGCGCCAACAGCGCCAACTCAACTTCATCTCGGAGTTCACCACGGACATCCGCCACGTCGCCGGCAAGGACAATTTGGTGGCCGACTGCCTCTCAAGACCCTCGCTCCACGCAGTGCACCTGGGCGTCGACTACGCCAGCATGGCGAGAGACCAGGCCGCCGACGTGGAGATCCAGGCCCTCAGGACGTCAACCACCAGCCTCACTCTGGCCGACATCCACTTCCACGCAGCCGGCACAACCCTCCTGTGCGACATCTCAGTCCCTTCGCCTAGGCCGGTCGTCCCATCCACCTGGCGCAAGCGAGTTTTCGACATCATCCACGGCCTCTCACATCCAGGGATGCGTGCGTCTCAGAAACTCATGTCCGCCAAGTTCATCTGGCCTGGACTCCACAAGGATGTGAGAGACTGGACCAACACATGCGTGGCGTGTCAGCGCGCTAAGGTCCAGCAGCACACCAAGGCGCCATTGGAGTGTTTCCTGGTGCCCGAGAGGCGTTTCGATCACGTCCACGTCGATCTGGTAGGCCCCTTGCCGCTGTCGCACGGTTTCACACACCTGCTCACGATCGTCGACCGCACCACCAGATGGCCCGAGGCGGTTCCCCTCGCCTCCACCACCACGACCGACGTCGCCCGAGCATTCGTCTCGACATGGGTGGCCCGGTTCGGCGTGCCGACCGACATATCCTCGGACAGAGGCCCCCAGTTCACCTCCCACTTGTGGAATGCCATCACCGCCGGCCTCGGCACCAAGTTGCACAGGACAACAGCCTACCACCCGCAGGCCAATGGGCTCTGCGAGCGCTTTCATCGTTCTTTGAAAGCCTCTCTCCGTGCCAGCCTGGCCGACACCAGCTGGATCGACAAACTACCCTGGGTCCTCCTGGGATTGCGCACCGCGCCCAAAGAGGACCTCCGCGCCTCCGCGGCCGAGATGGTCTACGGCCAACCGCTCAGAGTACCAGGCGACTTCCTCCCCCTGACAGCGGAGCCGTGGTCGGCCGCCAGACAGCTTTCCCTGCACCAGGACGCGGCCCAGCAATTCCGTCCAGTGCCCACTTCGCAACACGGCCCGCAGCCGTCCTACGTGCCTCGGGACTTACGACATGTGGAGTTCATCTTCGTGCGCCGGGACGCGCACAGAAGCCCGCTGCAGGCACCATACACCGGCCCCTTCTCAGTATTGGAGACGGGGGACAAAGCTTTTCTTATCGACGTCAGCGGGAAGCCGGACCTTATTTCAGTAGACTGCCTCAAACCGGCGCACCTGGACCTCAGCTTCCCGGTTCGTCCGGCTCTTCCCCCACGGCGGGGCAGACCTCCCGCGTTGGCGGCGGCCCCACAAGAGGACCAAGACATGCCAGAACCTTACTTCCCGGCCGCCGCCCCACCCTCGCCGGCAGCCCATCCAGCCAGCCCACCGGCAGACCAGCCGCCAGACCAGCCGACGAATCAACCGGCCGACCTCCCAGACAGCCCTCCTCACACGCCAGATGGCTACTACAGCCGCTACGGCCGTTTGGTCAAACCTCCGCAGAGACTGACTTTTACAGTTAACGAGGATTCTGGGGGGGCGTATGTGGCGTTGCCACATTGGGGAAACACTGTGTGTATGTAGATAAACCTGTATAATCCCCTTTTAACTGCTGTATTCCCCTCCCCCCGCAAGACAGTTGCAAGCTGAGAGGAATAAGGCATGTTCAGACTTGCCTGCTGCTGAGAGAAGGAAAACCAATCAGGTTCCAGCAGGTGACCAATCCGTGAGTCATCACAGGCTCGCGGGCTTTACGAATTCAGTACTGTATTGTGAGAGCTGGAGTAAAGACCTATTTCTTGTAGCTCGCTGTGTTGCCTATTTCTTTACGCGGGAGACTAGTCTCCCACAACAGCCCATAAAATGCATCCTAATCGAGTGTTATGGTTTTAAGGACACCATCAGTAAAACATATCTCAAGATTTTTCAGTGTTTGATCGAATTCTATTAATGTTGAAATCTTGGTTTGCGTATTAAATACTATTGCAATGATTGTAATTTATTAATAAAATAGCATTTCTGGCTGCTAGATTATTTTAAATGAGTTTTTTTTAATAGTCAGCAATTTAAAAGCCGAAGCCTGGCATCAAATCGTTTAATGTAGCAAAATTAATGCAAATCGAAGAAAGATGCTGCAGCAATCTGTTGGAAAGTGCAGTGGGAACAGTAAAAATAAAACCAGGTCAGCTGCTCATTTGGACTTTCTGCAAAGCTCAATGCTGTCCCATCAGAGACTTCTATGTTTCTTGATTGGCTAAGAGTCAGGAAGTGAAAGGAGCACCGCCCCACGTGATCCCAGGTTTGCATTCACACAACGGTGCGCCCCTGGGATCCGTGGGCCATGACGCTGCGCACAACTCCGCAGCATTTGAAAGCAAGTTTTCGCTTGGGGCTTCCCACGAGGTAAGTGCGGATTTAGTTCGGATGTCAGCGGCGTACTCCTTAGCTATGCCGCCGACCACAAATTCAGGGCCAATAAAATTGATCACAACAAACATTCAGGACTACAGGTAGTTGGTCCTAAAAGCAAAACTTCTTTAAGCATTAGAGCCATGATATTTATAACCAAAGTTTTATTTTTTAAATGGGATCTTCGTGAAGTCATGATGCTGCACAGGACACAGGGCATCAACACCCGAACACATTGCTGCTCAGGAGGCCAGGGATGGCCTCACCGTGGCCAGATTTACTTCACTTGATGCTGTATACCCTGGTTGCCACATGATGCACCAGGTTGGCACCACCCCACACCAACAACATAAAGCCCTCCTCTTCCTCATCTAAATGCTGCCCCTTAATGACACCATCCACAGACATGGTGTCAGGTTCCACATGTACGTTGCCATCTTCCAGCTCTATCTCTCCACCATCTCTCTTGACCCCTCCACTGCTTCTGTGTTGTCTGACTGCTTGTCCCAGATCTAATATTGGCTGAGCCGCAATTTCCTCCATTTAAACATTGGGAAGATCAAAGCCATCATCTTCGGCAGCCACCACAAAGTCCCTACCCTTGCCACCAATTCCATCGTCCTCCCTAGCCACTGTTTCAAGCTGAACCTCCTGTCCTATTCAAACCTGAGCTGAGCTTCCAATTCCAAATCCCTCCATTACAAAGTCCGCTCACTTCCACCTCCATAATATTACCCACCTCCACTCTACCTCAGCCTGTAGTGTATGTACCTTGAAGAAGGAACTATATTCTGCAGCCCCTGTATACTGCAGTACCAGTAGTGACCACCCCTGTATATAAGCCTGTGTAGTAACTTTGTATAGTAGTTCCAGTTTTGTCTCCATTCAGTAAACACCTGTTATAACCAACTTCTGCAGTCCATGTCTCAATTACACACGGACATTACATTGGCGACGAACAGATCCGAACTTACCTGCAGTTCTGCACCACCTCACGGGGATCCATCCCTGAAGCGAAGTTATTAGAGGTCGAAGCCAGAAGGAAGAAATCCAAAAAGAAAAAACAAACAGAAGAAACGGGTGTCGACCGTGGGCAACCGCCCTCTGATTCATCGAATTCGAAGATTTGCAGGAGAGGCTGTCGAGAGCTGGGCTTGGTTCTGCAGTCTATGGTGTTCCAGCTAATTGGGCTGGTGGCAGGTAGTACACTGATCCTTCCTGGGCTGCGGCGGGCTAGAGCTCGATCGGGTGGCTTTTCAACGGGGCCGAGCAGCGTTGTCGGGAAGAGGAGAGAGAGAGAGAGGGTGGAGCACACAGGGCGCGGCCGGTGCTACGAAGCCGGGCAGCGTACAGACCCGAGAAGAGGGAGGAAAGTGTCCCATAGGGTCTGCTCTGATGACGGGAACAGTAATTAAAATAAAAGAAAAAGAAATTAGAAGCGCAGAAAGCCGCGAGGAGCTGCAGTTTGCCACGGGGACCGCGGAGAGCGGCGTTGGCAGCAGCACGGGGGGAAGCGCGCGAAGACCATAGGGCGTCGCCATCAAGGCATAAAAACGCCAGCAACAGCGTTGGCAGCAGCGGAAAAGACAGAAAGCGCAGGAGGCGCCATCTTAATCCAGCGGGGAAGAAGGAAAAGCGCGGGAGGCGCCATTTTGTTCAATCGGGGAAGAAGGCAAAGTGCGGGAGGCGCCATTTTGTTCAATCGGGGAAGAAGGCAAAGCGCGGGAGGCGCCATCTTAGATCTCCAAGATGCCGAAGACTGGCAATATCACTGCCTTCGATAATGAAATAGAAGACTGGACCACGTACGTGGAAAGAGTGGAAGTATATTGCAAGGCAAATGAAGTAGCCGATGAGAAAAAGGCATCGGTACTGCTAAACTTAATGGGCGCAAGAACATACGGCCTATTGCGGAACCTGATCACTCCAGTCAAACCGATGGAGAAGAGTTTTAACGAAATTGTTGATATCCTACAGGAACACCTAAATCCTACACCGCTGCTGATAGCAGAAAGATTTAAATTCCACAAGAGAAATCAGCATAAAGATGAGAGCAATGCTGATTACCTTACGGAACTACGCAAGCTATCAAAGCACTGCCAGTTCGGAGCAGGACTGGCAGATACCCTACGGGACAAATTTGTCTGTGGACTCCTGAGTGAAGGAACCCAGAAGAGGTTACTCTCAGAGAAAGAGCTGACGCTAGATAAGGCTTTCAGCGTGGCAGTATCGTACAAAGCAGCAGCAAGGGGAGCTGCGGAAATACAGCAAAAGCCACAGGAATACGGCACCCATGAAATGACACGGGGAATTGAAAAATGTTATCGCTGCGGCAGAACAACCCATGACCAGAAGGACTGCTGGTCCAAGGACAAAACATGCAGGCAATGCAGAAAGATGGGACACATTGCACGAGTTTGCAGGTCCGGGAAGAAGACTAACGACAACAAAAAGACTACTAAGGAAAAGTACAGGAAAGTACAAAAGATGACGACAGTAGTTCCGAAGACCAGAAGAGCGATAGTGAATCCGGGAACAAGAGACTAACCTGTCTCAAACTACATAACGTAATCGCAAAAGAGGATCACCGAACCATTTGGGTCACCCTCACGATAGCAGTGTCCCAAATCAAAATGGAATTGGATACAGGATCAGCCCTGACCGTCATGAATCGACGAGACTACGAGCGGCTAATCTCGCACATACCCTTGAAAGACACATCCATTGTCTTGAAGACATATACGGGGCAGAAAGTATACCCCAGAGGGAAAATAAGGGTGCCTGTCGAATACAACGGCAAGGAAATACAGAAATTGTATCTGTACATACTGCAAGATGGTGGACCACCGTTATTGGGACGTGAATGGATCAGAAAGATAAGTTTAGACTGGCACTCCATTCAGGCACTGACTGTGGCTGGTAAAAAGGATGACGACATCACACCTGGACGATTGTCAAAAATCTTAGCTAACGCTAAAGAGGTATTTCAACAAGGACTGGGAACTCTTAAAGGCATAACCGCCTCGATAAAAATAGAAGAGAATGCAATTCCCAAGTTTTTCAAAGCAAGACCGGTACCGTATGCAATTCGCCCAGCCGTCGAGGCAGCGCTGGAGAATCTGGAGAATGCAGGCGTGTTATCTAAGGTAGACTGGAGTGAGTGGGCGACACCAATCGTTCCTGTCATGAAGAAAACGTTAAACAATAAGTCTGAGGAGCCAAGGAAGGTTCGCATCTGTGGGGACTTCAAGGTGACTGTGAACCCAGTCCTTCACACAGTACAGTATCCTCTTCCGAGGATAGAAGATATTTTCGCCTCACTATCTGGAGGGAAACGTTTTACAAAAATTGACCTAGCGCAAGCATATTTGCAGATGGAGGTTGAAGAATCCTCTCGGAAATATCTCACGATAAACACTCACAAAGGTCTTTACCAGTATAATCGACTGGTATTCGGAGTAGCATCAGCTCCGGCTATATGGCAAAGAGCGATGGAACAAGTCCTGCAAGGGATTCCGGGGACTCAGTGTTACTTGGACGACATCCTAGTGACAGGTGAAAATGACAGTGAACACCTTGCCAACCTAGAGCAGGTGCTCACTAGACTAAGAGAACATGGACTACGAGCCAATCGCCCCAAGTGCGAGTTTTTTAAGAAACAAATATCGTATTGTGGCCACATGATTGATGAAGAGGGGTTACATAAGTCCCCTGACAAAATTGAAGCGGTAGTTAAGGCTCCAGCACCTGAAAATGTGTCGCAACTGAGGTCATTCCTCGGATTGGTGAATTACTACCATAAGTTTTTGCTGAATTTGTCCACAATTCTGCACCCACTGAACGCCCTGCTACAAACTAGAGTAGCATGGAAATGGAGCGATGAATGTAAGCGGGCCTTTCAGAAGTGTAAAGACCTGATCACTTCAAGAGAAGTATTGGCTCACTACAACCCATCATGACCGATAAGACTGGCGTGTGATGCGTCTCCCTACAGCGTTGGAGCGGTACTGTCACATAAATTCCTTGATGGTTCGGAGAGGCCGATAGCTTTTGCGTCACGCTCGTTAACTTCAGCTGAGCGTAACTACGCCCAGATTGACAGAGAGGCCCTCAGCCTGGTGTGGGGGGTGAAGAAGTTCAATCACTACCTGCACGGTCAGAAATTTACTCCACTAACTGATCATCAACCTCTTGTCTCCATTTTCAACCCTAAGAAGGGCGTCCCGATAATGACAGCACAACGGCTACAGAGGTGGTCCCTTTTCCTAGGGGCACACCAATATGACATAGAGTACAAAGGAACTAAACAGCATGGGAATGCTGATGGATTGTCGCGCCTACCGTTGCCGATGGTGGAAGAAGCACCTGCAGTGGATCCTGTGGAGATATTCCACTCGACCATAGTCGAATGTCTACCTGTGACGAATGCAAACATAGAAAAGGAAACACGAAATGACCCGACACTCTCCAGGGTCTATGATTTAACGGTAAAGGGATGGCCAGCACATGGCGAACCACTGTTGCCAGCATTCTCACCGAGAAGAGAACAGCTGTCAGTGTGCCGAGGAACCTTGATGTGTGGATCCAGAGTAGTAATTCCACCCAAATTGAAGGATAGAGTGCTCAATGAGCTTCATGCGGGTCATCTGGGAGGGGTAAAAATGAAGAACTTAGCCAGAGCGTTTGTGTGGTGGCCGGGAATCGATAGAGAAATCGAAGAGATGACCAAGAGCTGTACAGGATGCCAGAAGGTCCAAAACGCCCCACCACAAGCCCCTCTACATCCATGGGAGTGGCCCTCATCTCCATGGCAAAGGGTACACATTGATTTTGCTGGTCCATTTATGGACTCGATGTTTTTAATTGCGGTGGATGCACATTCAAAGTGGCCAGAGGTAATAAAAATGTCCTCAACCACCACAGAAAAAACGATCACAGTCTTACGAACCATATTCACCAGAAATGGGCTGCCTGAACAGATTTGCTCCGACAATGGACCACAGTTTGTGTCTGAAGAGTTCCGGAGGTTCTTAAAGAACAATGGTGTTAAGCATTACACATCCGCCCCATATCATCCAGCCACCAATGGATTGGCTGAGAGGTTCGTTCAAACATTCAAGAAGGCTATCAAGGCAATGTGTAATGAAGACATACCCCTACAACACAAGGTGGATAACTTTTTGTTTGCCTACTGGAATGCGACACATGCGGTTACCAACCAAACTCCAGCCATGATGTTCTTCAATCGAAGACTAAGATGCCACTTGGATTTGGTTAAGCCAAACATCAGAAGAGATGTGGAGAACAGGCGGTTTCAGAATATGAATGAAAGGCCAACCAGGAGTTTCAAGATAGGTCAACCAGTTTTGGCCCGGGACTACCGCACAGAGAAATGGCAGCCAGGAACGATCTGCACACGGCAAGGACCTCTAATGTATACCGTGGACGTTGGAGAGAGCATTGTAAGACGCCATGCTGACCAGATTCTAGAGTCACTGGAAAACGTCAAATCTACACCACGATCCTATACACCTGGTGATGAAACCGAAGTACCAATTGCATCTACCTCAGAATCGGTGATATTGGAAGCAGACGAACCAAACAACGACGTTGATCCCGAATCAACTTTGCCAGAAGAACCTGATACCCCAAAGAGGCGTTATCCGGACAGAATCAGGAAGCCTCCTCAAAGACTGAATTTATAATTGATTAACTTCAGCTAATGTATATAGCAACTGTAATTGTAAATATGTTATTTAATTATTAATCGAATGTTATGTACTGTTTAGCTAAAAGGGGAGGAATTGTAGTGTATGTACCTTGAAGAAGGAACTATATTCTGCAGCCCCTGTATACTGCAGTACCAGTAGTGACCACCCCTGTATATAAGCCTGTGTAGTAACTTTGTATAGTAGTTCCAGTTTTGTCTCCATTCAGTAAACACCTGTTATAACCAACTTCTGCAGTCCGTGTCTCAATTACACACGGACATTACACAGCCCATCTATGCTGAAACACTCATCTATGCCTTTGCCACCTCCTGATTTGACTATTTCAACGCTCTACTGGCCAGCCTCCCATCTTCCACCCTCCATAAACTTGAGATCATCCAAAACTCTGCTGCCCATAGCCTCTCCTACACCACGTTCCACTCACCCATCATCCGTGTCCTTTTTGACAACTCCAATTAAAAATTCTCATCCTTGCATTTAAATCGCTTCATGACCTCACACCTTCTCTATGTTTGTAACCTTCTTCAGCCTCTTGTACATCTCAACAATGGCAGTCATGCCTTCAGCAGTCTCGGCCCCACACTTCTGGAATTTACTCCCAGAATTCCACATCCATTTTTGTCTGAATACACCTCTGTGTAGTATGTAGAATGTTTTTCTTTCTATGTTTAAGTGCCACATAAGTGCAAGTTGTTGGTGTTTTTGCTATAATGTTAGTGATTTTGCCCTTGCTACAATACATTTTTTAGGTGTAAACGGGGCAGTCGCAACATGAAAATCACCCCCACAGGTGTTGGTTTTCACCCATATGCTAACTTTTGGAAAATAGTACATGAGCATAAAGTAGCTAACACTACTTGAGGCTCTCTTTTAAGTTTTCATGACAGTTAGTGTGTGTTACGAGAGATCAGGGTTTGTCAGTTTACAAGTTGAAAATTCCTCTACAGGTGGGGCATTACTACTGTGAAAAAAATGAGTTGACCAATACCCAAGATAATGGTGACGATCCAAGTGGGTGATTGCATAATCTGGCACTCCCGACAGGGAACAGGGTCACAGGGGGCGCATTTTGGAAAATGATGGGTCGTTCTGTCCATAATGGACAGAAAATGATGGGCTGTACATCATGATTGCCCGACATTGCTCGTTGAGAGTGCACAAGTTTAAGTTAATCACAAAAGGAATAAAAGGGGAAGGTAGAAAACACTTCTTTACAGAGGGGGTAGCTTGTGTGGAATTCTGTGCCATAAATTGCTGTTGAATCAGAGTCCTTAAACACTTTCAAAATTAAATTAAATACCTCTTTCTCTGCCAAAACATTCTACAATTTCATAATTTTAATGATATGGTGACATTTAGCAAACAGAATTTTGAACCTTGAGGCCAATAAATATTGTCACATTGCTATTTGCATTTGAAAGTAAAAAATATTAAAATGTGCCAGACACATCTACTAGCACCAAGTTGTAGTGGGGGAAAAAACGAATGGTTTGCAGACAAATCCTAAATACATAATGCAAAAACAATTCTCCATTCAGAACACTTGCATCCTTTCTTTGCTTCCTTGCCAAAGAATAGAAGAATATAATGAGCATGTGCACAGTCCTGTCACCTGTGAGCATCCACATTACCTAATGTCAAAAGGATGCATCACCACTGGAAACAGGCTGACTCAGTTGTTCAAAGTAGTAACGCAAATGGCCCATACTGCCTGGGGAAATGCTGGTCCTTTGGTGCCAATAATTGTGAACTCTCATCCTGCACTGATTGTAAGGAAGTGATTATAGTACTGCTGAATTAAGTTCCTGAGAATTATGCTTTCTCTCAAATATGAAATAAAAATCAATATCACAGTTGTTCCTATTTTATCATAACATTAAGATAGTGATTTTCCTGTATTTCATTGTAAATAAAATAACATAGTAATACTTTGGGACCCACACCATAAATCTTGTCTGTACTTTGGTCCCAATGTCAGAAATCCAATATACTTTCACCTTCAAACATTCTGTTAGCACTCTGTTCCACAATGGAGTGCCGACAGTAAAGCTGGAATCACAGTGATTGTGCTGGCAACAATGCCCACCCTCGTGCTGCCACGGCATGCCACACAGCAACACTTTTAACCCTAAACCTTAGAGCAACACTTAGAGCTGAACTTTAGGGCAACACTTTTAACCCTGAACTTCAGAGCAACACATTTAACCCTTGACATTGTCTGCAAAGTTAAAAAAATATATTTAAAACACTGACACTGGAAGGGAATACTGGTATCACTCACCTTGGACTCTAAAAAAAAAAGCATGCATTTTTATTTGACAGCTATTGTTGGTAATATTGATGATTATATTGGCACTAAGACCCCTTAAAGTAGACTGCTTCATAATGAGTATATCTTTCCTTTCACATTACAATTACAGAAATAACAGTGTGAATTTTTTTCTTGTTTCAAGATTAACCTTTTTACTTTTGGCGTCATTATTCTTTCCTGGCCATTCTCCACCCAGTAGCTGAGTGATTCTAGGCGTGCATCAACAGGAGACCAGCAAATCCTTCATATTCTTTACATTATATGAAGTTTAATTACTCAGAACATAATTTTCAAAAAAATTGCAACAAAAGGGCAACTTGAATTTTGTTATGTACTATGTGGAAAGATCTACATATTAGGACACAGTTTTCTGTCCCAAATGGGATCCACCTGAGACAGCCATCAGGAGTGGTGCAAAGAAGCACCCATCTGGTGTGATTGACATTACAGCCAAATGCTTGGGCCAGATCTGCAGGCTGCATTTTAACAGATTTAGAACATGCACTGCTCATCCGACTTTTCAATAAAAAGGATCAATCTTAGTCACGTTATCAATGTAGGTGAGCAGAATGGAAATTTTACAAACTTTCCCCATCAGGGCCCATTAAATACAGTTGAAAAGGATGATTAGTTTCTTTTTTTACATTTGTTGTGATAGGTGATGAGCTCTGACAATGTGAAGGAGCTTTAATTTAGCATACATGGTTTAAATGATAATATTTCTGATGGTAATATTACAGATATTACAGGGTTAATCTCTGGGTGCAGGTGAGAGCTAGAACTGAGGCATCACTTTCAGTTATTGCTATAAGTTCATGTCTTGCCTTAGATATTGGGTACAATGGTGCTAGCCTCGTCCATAAGTGGTCTGAGCGCCTTACAGTGAGGGGTGTGCCCATACTGCACAATGTTTAACTATACAATAGGGCAGCCCAGGAATGTAACAACAGCAGTGCTTTGTGGACTGAGCTGAATATTCATGTCTTTTGCACAAGCCCCAAGCACTTCTGCGACCTTTTTCAAGGCAGACCGAGAGAATACTTGGAAAGGTGAGGCCATGTACGAATTATTAAACTCCTTACTTAAAAAAAAACAAGTGAACATACAGAGCAACAGTTATAACCAGATTCACCTAATTCAATCAGCACAACTTGTTTTCATATAATAATACAAAATAATGAAAATGCCATGCTTCCCCACATCAGTTAGTCACCTTGCTTGACTTAAACAAAATACTTTTAACTATCAGCTTTCATTCTGACCTTCTGAGCCTGGTGAAAGCTTGTCCTCGCAGCTTTCTGTTTACAAACTTGGACTAACTGCCTGTATCTTTGCCTCTGTTTTTATCTCTCTCTAATCACAACCTGTAAGGAGGGCCTGCACCCGGGACCAGGGATCTTTCAACACAATGAATGTGAGGTGTATCGATTACTAAGACAGGCTAATGAATTGCTCATTGTTTACAGTCTTTGGGGAAAGAATTCCATGCTTAGCTCATTAGCATTTTAAGCACCTTCCGCTCAGGGCCTTTTAAAAATAAATTACATGAATACATTTTACTTTAAAGCACACCTCTTAAATCTAAATCTTTTTTCCAAATCCTTTCTGTGGAACATTCGTCAAAAAATCCTGAAACATGAAAATTAGCTCTTTTGGGGAGAGGTGGGTAAGAGATTTTTTTTTTTAATATCTGAATTTCCAATCTCTGGACTGAGGCATTTTAACAACTGAAAATTGAACCACCACTGGGACAGGAACTGACAAGGTTCGGGAATGATATATAGGATAAAAAGCACTAAAACATTTTATACTGCAGCAAATACAGCCTGAAGCTAACAGCACTACCCATCTGGCAATAGAGCTTCTGGTGCAGGCTATGCTATGAACGGGGCCTGTCCAAAAACCTCTGCAGAAAGTTCCTATTAAATAGTGAGTTTACCATTTGCATTCACCTGACAATTGGCTGAATTCCATCCCTGATGATAAGATATTGTGTTTGTGTAATTGCATCTATAATTGGTATGGTTAACAAAGACACACACAGACAAGGGCCCTTTCATATGACAACATTCCTCAGCTGCGACTGTTCACGTATTAATGACAACCTGAACAGGTGGAGACTTTTTTCTTCCAGTTTACACTCAATTATAACAAACACATTAGTAGTTATGTTTCATTCCAGTGTTTCCAACAGTGAAAGGACCATCTGTTCATTCATTTCTATGTTCATTAGCACCCATAAACTTTTCTATTTCTTTAATCTGGATTCCAAGTTTCGCTGTCATATTTAGATGATGTATTATCATGTAAAGCATAACATTCAGCTCAAAAACTCTGCTTTTTATTTACCTGCAATTATGTTTCGTCATTAAATCACAGCAAAGGTAATCCCCAAAGTCCTGCTGGGCTCTGTTGTGCAAATTATCAAAAAATGCCAGGGGATGGTTATTTTTGCTGCACTGGAGAAGTGTGGAGAAGTGAATCAATATTAGAATGTCTGGATTTCTGGGGTTTAGAACAATAGGATTTTCCCAGTGCAATCCTTCCAAAACTCAACCCACAGGTGCCACACAATTTCCTACACATTGAATGGATGACTTGAATTTCAAAATAAGGAAAGAACTTGCATTTATAGAGTTCATTATCACAGTCTCAGGACATCCCCAATGAACTTTAAAACCATGGAAATACTTTCAAAGTGCAGCCACTGCTCTTGTGTAAGCAAACACGACAGCCAACTTGCACAATAAGCCCCATAATCTGTTTTTGGTGGTGTTGGTTGAGGGAGGAATGTTAGCCAGAACACCAGGAGAACTCTGCTCTTCTTCAAATAGTGCACTGGGATCTTTTATATCAGCAGGGAGACAAGGCGGGGAATTTTGTGGGGGATCAGTGGGCACGATCGGTGGCGGGTCAGGTACGAAAATGTTTTTTTTATACAGCGGGTCGGGACCCTGCTGTCAACCCGCCACCACGTGCCTTTACCAAATGTCGGGTTTGCCAGCGCTGAGCAGACATGACACGCAGCGGCTGGGGAGGCAATTAAAATCATTAGTGGCTTGTTTACAGCCACTTAACAATGCTTTTTCCCCAGCTTTTTCAATTTGACGGGTCGCCCACCGGTTTCCCGCTGTGCCGAGACTTCGTCTGTGAAGCTGAGGCAAGAGGTCAGTGGCCATAGTTTCAGCTGATGAGTTGACAGCTTCAAATGTCAAGTCAAAGCTCCCAGCTGATTGAGAAATGTTCCCTTAGCCACTAGCTTCTCTAAACTGCATTTCCACTACAGATTCAGAATGCAAGTCTTTACACAAGTCTCCATTCATTCTGACCTCATTACCTCTCCCACCATTGACAGATCGCTTCTGTCATCTCTACTTCACCTGCCATCTATTCCATCACCTCACACCAACAGCATAAAGCATCCCTAACAATGGCCAAGCCATTTCTTTCACACTCATCACCATTGCAGGGGTGGGGGAGGGGGGTTACTGTTATGTCTCACCATTCACTGCAACTCACTAAGCCACTTCCAAAGGTGCACACAAATTTGTCCAAGAATGCAAATTGTTCAAAATAAAGCTTTCAATGTTTGACACCACATTAACAGAAACTTTACATGAACATTGAATAAAACAACCAAGTGCCAACCCTTGTGTGTTGTTAGTTGGTATGATTGGACTAGGATGAGGGTGGCTAGTGAGATGGGGAAGTGATAATGTAGATCAAGAGGGATGGGTGGATGTGCAAGGTAAGTTGGTGTGAGTAAGGAGGTGTAGGAATAGGGTAGGGGAGGCACAGTGATGGGGATGTGATGAGTGGTGCATCAGGATGAGGTTGAGTATGGCTTTGCAGTAACGATCTATTGAGATCATTGAAAGGTTTGCGCTCTGCAGCCTGGTCCTCCTGCCGACATCCCTGCTTGTGCCCTCCTGTGCAACATGCAACCAGGATGTGTTGGTCTCCTGGGGACGTCTCTTCCACCCATTGGAAGGGAAGAGGACCTCCCTGTGTGCATGGGAGCGCCTGAGTGCAGCCGTGCACCTCTGTGCAGTGCTTGTCAGTGTTTGCAGCACCTCAATACTATAGAACACTGACAGCACAAATGTCAAAGTAAATTTGCGCATGGTCCCTTTAAGGAAACCAGCTGATAACACATCATCAAATGATGTCATCAGGCCCGCTTCCTTCAACTGGACCGGGAACCTCGCAGGGTGGGTTTAACAAGCCCAATCAAGGGAAATTCATTCTACACAGAGGCCTGGAGCCAGCAGCAGGACCAGGACACGCCACAGGCGTCGCCCACCACGGACACGCCAAGGTTGGTAAAATCCAGCCCAAGCCCTTGGTTCAACATCTTGGGGTAGAATTTCCACAGGGGTTCCCTGATCTCCTGCTGTAACTTTGGCAGATATCCTGGAGAAATGGCATAAATGGGGATTCCACTGCACCCAAGCTCTCCCATGCAGGAGATTGGGAGAATCTCCATGAAAATTATTGGCACTTATTTGAAAGGCGGCACCTCTGAAAATGTAGAACTCCCTTAGGTGGTAATTTTGCCTAACCTGCCCGACAGGAAACTGACATGATCGGATCAGACACCCGTTTTACACCCCACCCGATTATACTTCAATGGTATTCACTTCAATGGAAATTACACTCTCAGGAAGAGTGTAAAACAGGCATCCAATCCGATCCGGTCAGTTTTCTGCCGGGCAAGTTAGATTAAAATTACCCCCTTAGTATTCGAGAGTGGGGTTTGAATCTAAATCATCCTCTGGCTCAGGATTAAGAGCCAATTGAGCCAAGCTGACATACAGCATTTTTCATAAAAGAGTAGATTCCAAGTCCCTGGTCATGGCAAGGTGGCTGGCCTGCTGTGAGCAAGGACTAGAAAATCGCAGTAGCACTGCCTGTTATTTTTGAATCAATACTCACAGTCATGGTAAGGACTTGGAAAATCTACTGAAAACTGCACAGAAAAAGTATCTGTCACATTGCAATGTGTCGCAAATACTCAGAACATAGCAATTTGAAGTTAACTGGTTAAAATATTTCTAACAGGACAACAGAATATCTGGTCCAGAACTATGTAGCAGAAAATAGTCAGTGACTGAAACATGCAATAGTGAGAGTGAACTTTTTATTAGGGTACATAGGGAGAGATTGCGGCCCCTTCATAAAGTATAAAGGCCACAACTTCTATAACCCGGTGGTACTCAAAATACAGAACAGCGATCCCTTACCTATTGCTCTTAGCAGACTTTTTGCTTCACGTATCTCTGGACTTCCATTTGGAGCCCACCTATCTTAGTGAAATTGGCCAAGGTTCTCTCACTTTTTCTTGGTCTCCAGCAAAATAAAGTCAAAAGATTGCTATTGGTATGTAGAGCTATCTCAATTTCCATGCAGCAAGTGAAAGAGCCCTGTTAATTGAATTACATTTTCGATCCTAGATGTTTTTTCCCCCCTTTTCTTGTGGGGAAGTGCTTGGTCCCAACATGGTAACTGCCCACAATGACTTGATGAAAACCAGGATTTCACTGTGTGCAGAGTCCTAGTGAGAAATCCCTATCCCATCATCATGTGGTTCAGGATTCCTGAGAGTGGCCCTGGAGCAAGACGTTGGTCAGGTTGTGCCCTTGGGCAAAAAGAAAAGGAATGAACATGCATTTATGTAGCGTCTTGCATAACCTCAGGATGTCCCAACGCGCTTTACAGCCATTTAAATGCTTTTGAACTGTAGTCACTGTTGTAATGTAGGAAATGTAGCAGCCAATTTGCGTACAGCAAGGTTCTGCAAACAGCAATGAAATACGTGACTAGATCATCTGTTTTGGGTGTTGGTTGAGAGCTAAATGTTGGCCCAGACACCAGGAAAACTCTCTTGCTCTTCTTTGAACAGCATTGTGGGGTCTTTTAGTGCACCTGAGAGGTCAGAGGCCCCCATCCGTTTAACGCTTCAGCCAAAAGACAGCACCTCCGACAGTGCGGCACTCTCTCATTACTACACTGAAGCGCGCAAGTTTCGAGTGGGGCTTGAACACACAACCTTCTGACTCAGAGATAAAAGTGTTACCACTGAGCCAAGGCTGACACCTAAAAATTAGTAACACTGCAATAAGTGACTCTTAATGGTGAGGCTCCCATATTCGCTCACTTTCACTCAATCACTCACACCATCTGACTTGAGGCACAAGTGATGGTTTCATGAAATGTAATCCCTTACCTCACCTGGAGCTAAATCTCAGTTATTGTGGGTGCATGCAGACATCTGGACAGGAAGTCACAGAGGCAAATGTAATCTGACTAGTATCCAGAGGTGAAATCATGTTTTTCAGTGAGGCAGGGAGTGCAGAGAAAAGGAAAGAATATTATCTTTCAGCCATGAAAATGAGATGGAAATCTATTCATATATGTCAACCACCAGTGTCAGTGGTTATCAATGGGAAGATAATAGACATGAAGAAAGAAAAACTTGCATTTATATAGCGCCTTTCACGACCACTGGATGTCTAAAAGCGCTTTACAGCCAATGAAGCACTTTTGGAGTGTCGTCACTGTTGTAATGTGAGAAACGCGACAGCCAATTTGCGCACAGCAAGCTCCCACAAACAGCAATGTGATAATGACCAGATCATCTGTTTTTGTTGATTGAGGGATAAATATTGGCCAGGACACCGGGGATAACTCCCCTGCTCTTCTTCAAAATAGTGCAATGGGATCTTTTACGTCCACCTAAGAGAGCAGACGGGGCCTCGGTTTAACGTCTCATCCAAAAGACGGCACCTCCGACATTGCAGGAATCTCTCAGCACTGCACTGGAGTGTCAGCCTAGATTTATGTGCTCAAGTCCCTGGAGTGGGACTTGAACCCTCAACCTTCTTACTCATAAGTGAGTGTGCTACCAACCGAGCCACAGCTGACATGAAAATAAGCTATCAGCAAAGAAATAGGTCAGAACTCTGCTTTTTATATCGAACTGGATGCCAATTGTGCATTGCAAATATACACAGGGAATCCAAGAGGACTGGGTAGCACATACACAGAGTGAAAAATAAATAGGCTAGAAATTCGGTGCCTTAGCGCCTCCAGTTATCCCCTCTGGGGGGCGATAACGGGGCGCTAAGGTCTTACCACCCAGGCGCGGTGATGTTACCGCCGCCCGCGAAATTCACCTGCCAGTTTACGGCAGCGGTAACCCCTAACGCCATGCCCGCCTGTGGCCAGAAATCATGACATCATCCAGCCGCGCATCGCCCCGGTAGCGCCCTGGACCCAAAATTCATTTCCGCCCCCTGAAGCATCATCGGACGAAAACAACGCCAGCTTCAGGGGACGTGCATCGGGCGACCGGCCACTTCTGCTTAAAGGCGAGGTAAGTAAAAAAAAAAACGTACCTTTTTTGATCCTTTTTTTCCCGCAGGTTCCTGCCCGCGATCGAGCAGCCCGGCACTCTGAGTGAGTGCCAGGCTGATCATGCAGGTTTGCTGCTCCCTTGATGGTCCAGGTAGGTGCCCTTTCTTTTGCAGATTCTGCAGCAATGGCCCTTCTCCTGAGGGGAGGGAAGCAGCCTTCCAACACGGCAGTGCTGCAGAACTCACCACCCCGTCTGCTGCCGATCGTGCTCCAAGAGGGAAGTGGAGCGTTTGATTTAGCGCTCCATCTCCCTCATGGAGTGAGAAAAACAAATTTTTTTAAAGTTAGAAAAACATAGCGCCTGATGCTAATTTTCCAAACTTTTAAAAGTTATCACCCCAATTTCACCCCCACATGCACCCAGTCCAATGGATAAACGAGCCAAGTTCCAAAATACTGAAAAATGCACCAAATAAAATACCTTATTATAATTTTACTTCCGGGTTTTGCATCTCCACTGCCCGTGAGCGGACCCACATGACACAATTTCCCTCGACTATTTAAAAAGCCAGTTCGGAGATGAAACGGGGGATAAGGTTTGTAGGGTTGAATTGTGAAAGAAGGGCCAGGATGTTGAAGCACGAGTGTGCGAAGAGGAAAGGCTGTGCCAAGATTTTCAGATGCACCTTTGGATGTGCTGCTGGGGATCGTGAGGAGCAGGAGGGAGGTGCTGTTCCCAGCCAGTGGGAAAAAGACGCCCACTAACGCATCGCTCGCTCTGTCTGACTGTCATCGCCACATGTTTATATATCTGTTGGCCCTGGAAAATAATCTATCCGTGACCTGTCTGATACATTTGTGAGCTTGCAACTGCAACATCCTCGATATGTCTCCTGTTGAAGTCAGGCAGGAGCCAGAAGCAAAGAAATTCAGGGCAGTGGTTACTTTAACTGCCACTGGCATGGCATAGCCGCCAGGTCTAGCTGACAGAAGGTCCTCCTCTAGGAGGCTGCAGAGGTCGGCGACCACCTACCGTGTCATCCGAAGTCTCCTCAAGCACTGCTCCTCCGAGAGGGCAAGGAAACTGAGCCTCTGCCTGTACACCCGGTTGGGTGTGTATGACCTTCTGCAAGCACAAGTCCTATGTTGCTGCCTTCTCTGCTGCCAATGTGTAGCACCCCTCCTCAGTTCGCGCTTGCTGCTGGTGCTCCTCTTCCAACTCCTCTTCAACAGTCCAACACACTGCAGCAATGGCAGCACCCATAATGGACTTCTCCCTTGCCAACTCTAGAGTCTCAAATTCACTATCTGAAGCCAAGTACCGTAACAAATCTGTAGCCCACAAGGAACTGAGGGAGCACTTGTAAATGCAGAAACTTTCACATGGGAATTTATATTTAAGCACCTAAATAAACTTCCTGCCAGTCCTGCCTCCATTTTCCCTGGCGACATTGTTGAACCACGTGAAATCCATGCTCCTGCACTTAAATTTAACTTGGGGTCCTTACTGTGTCAAAGTACTCCGATTTAAATATGTTTATGTTCTCTCGCCTCTCCATAGCAAGACACTTGGACTCACTGAAAGCAGCCGTAAAAATTGTGTCTGGTTGGAGGGCCGGTCGTACGATTTTTACATTTTAACCATCCGCCCCACCCTCTCCTGCCCGTCGAGGTGGGGGTTAATATTGAGGCTAATATTTCTAATTGCTGCCTAGGCCCTTGCTTGTCTATTTGACCTGTTTATATCACATTGGATGGGTACCTATTCAAGGATAAGAAATCTCTTCATTTAGGAGGTGAATTTCCACATGGTTTCTTCCATTTGTCCACCAAAACTTGGTGGTAGAGCTGCAGAACTGCCAGAAAAATAGCATAAACCCTGTTTACGCAGTTTTTCTGGGGTGTGGCTCCTCCGCAGAGGTTACAGTGAATGAGCAGGAAACCCGTGTGGAAATTCACGCCCATGGTGTCTGAAGCTGAATTTTCCAAAATTGTAAATATGATTCTTTTCTGCGTTTCTATTAATAAGAGACTAAGGGCGAAAAATTGAGTTGTGCCCCCTTTGGGGCACTAACTTCGCCGGGGCGCTAAAAGTAGCGAAGTTAGCGCCCCCATGACCGAAATTGAGTAGTAACACCCCAAGAGGGAAGCGGGGCGCTGCTGGAAGTGCCCCGCCTCCCTCTTGGAGCGCTGCGAGGGAATATCGCGGTGCGGTATTGCAGGCCTTCCTCCCCTTCTTAAAGGGGAGGGGCCTTATACAGTGTGGCCTGGGGCCCAGCTGGGCCCCCGGGGATCGGAGTGCCGGCAAAAGAGCCCAGCACTCAAGAGAAGTGCCGGGCTCATGGAGCGCAGACAGCACTCTGCGGGGGGGGGGGGGGGGGGCGGTGGGGGGGGCGGTGGGTAAGGAGGCCGGGGGTGGGGGGGGTGCGGGTGGAAGGCAGGTGCTGGCAGGCGGCGAGCAACTAAAATGGCCACCTGTCACCTCGCCTTTAAGTAGCGCCGTCCCAGCCGCAGGTAGATCCCCCTGACACCGTCGGACATAGCTTCCGGCGGTAAGTCAGGGAGCGCTACCGAAGATCGCGGCCGGTGCATGAGCGGGGCGCTGCGCACGCGATGACGACATCGCCGGCGGCGCAGCAGCAAGGGGCGCTAACGCTGCCGCCGCTAACCTCCCGCTGAATCTTAGGACGCAGACGGGAGGCACAAAGCAACCAAATTTTTCCCCCTAAATTTTACACGGTAAGGCTCAGGCTCCTGGAAAATCAGGACTGGTACGAATTGGATGCACTGAGCCCAGAATCTGATTCTCCTGGCGACTGAGGCTCCACATGTAGAGCGTAGCTGCACAAAATTTACCATAATATACCTCACACTGAACCTATTCCATGCAGATCGTGCACATGACTATGTCCTGCTTACGGTTGAAACATTTTCCAAACTTTTTTACTTGTGTTCCAGTGAAAAAGTGGTTTCATAAGCAGTTCAAGTATCCAATGACCCAAAAGACTTTGTTTGTACACATGTTGTATATGAATCAAGCATCCTGGGATTAATAATTATGGTATATAGTACACCAGAGATCACAAGGAATGCAAACCACATCCAGCTGTCCCTCCCAAAAGGCAGACAATACTCTTTCAGTATAAAATTACTTGGTCATATTCATTTACAGACTAAATAACACACACAAACATTCTGATGCAGCAAAATACTGAACCAGCACAATACTTACATAAACAATAAAACCAGAATTAGTCCACAAGGGATTAAAATACCCTTTTTAAAACAAATGCTTACACTGTTTGGAAAGCAGCAGGACATTTGAATGAAACAATGGCACAGATTTTGCTGTCAAAATAACGGTGAGTTTAATGCGTGCACCTTTATTAATGTGTAAATCGTCCAGCTACTTGTGGCGAGGAGGAGATACCTTATGAATTGCGAATAGCCACAAATTGCTGTACGATTTGTGCCACTCCGCCACTGGCTTCAGGCAAACAGCAGGTTGCCCTCATCCTCCCCATGAGTTTCAAGAAATTCCTGCATATGCCCATTAATTGCCAATTACAGTCGCCACAGAAAATTAGGGCTAGTACTTAACAGCGTAAGTACCTTCTTAATGACGAGATTTATGTTCCTGCAATGCCACACAACCTGTCCTGCCCAGAAAGGGAACAATTGAAACTGTGGAGTCTCATTCCTACAGGCAGTAAATTGTTGTTAGAGATTTTTTAAATGTTTAATTTTTTTTCTTACTTACTTTTCTTTTCTGTCTCTTTCTCTCTCTTAATCAAATCTTTCTTTCCCTCTTTATTTCTCTTTTGTGTACCTGATTTGACTCTAATTCACCCAATTTCCTCCTCCATCGTTCCTCTGTTTATTTCTCAATCCTTAAATCTCATTGGTTAAGGAGATAAACTGCTGGTCCCATCATTCACCAAGGTCCAGATGCCCCTTTGCCTTCACCATGCCGTTATCAGCTTGTACTTCCAGCAACTTACAGGGCAACATTTTTTTCAAGCTGAATAGTGAGGGAAAAAGCCAAACTAATGGGGCACGCAGTGAGATTCCCCGCTCCAGTAAAATCTGGGCAATTATTTTGTAAACATTCATGATGCAATGTTGTGCACGGTTGATGTAAATCTTGGTTCATCCACACAGGTTGGATCTCCAACCAGAACTAAAGCCCTGATGGGAGAATTCTCCAGTCCAAAATCCCTTTACATAAACAGTCAACACTCTAAGCTTAAAGACATAAATGGTGTGAACTATTATGTATAATGTTAATGATCTGATTTCAGAGAACCAGTTAATGTCTTGACTGTGTACAATTCAATTAGTATCAAAAGAAATCCACTAAATCCTGA
This sequence comes from Somniosus microcephalus, assembly GCF_052327205.1. NCBI lineage: Eukaryota > Metazoa > Chordata > Chondrichthyes > Squaliformes > Somniosidae > Somniosus > Somniosus microcephalus. Next base: position 59,986,357 of record NC_140996.1, on the reverse strand, counting down.
TTAATATGCTAAAAAGCAGAAGCAGCATGCTATAGACAGGGCTAAGCAATCCCACAATCAACAGATCAAATCAAAGCTCTGCAGCCCTGCCACATCCAGTCGTGAATGGTGGTGGACCATTAAACAACTAACGGGAGTAGGAGGCTCCATGAATATCCCCATCCTCAATGATGGTGGAGCCCAGCACGTGAGTGCAAAAGACAAGGCTGAAGCGTTTGCAAACAACTTCATCCAGAAGTGCCGAGTGGATGATCCATATCGGCCTACTCCCGAGGTCCCCACCATCACAGAAGCCAATCTTCAGCTAATTCGATTCACTCCACGTGATATCAAGAAACAGCTGAGCGCACTGGATACAGCAAAGGCTATGGGCCCCGACAACATCCCGGATATCGTGCTAAAGACTTGTGTTCCAGAACTAGCCGCGCCTCTAGCCAAGCTGTTCCAATACAGCTACAACACTGGCATCTGTCCGACAATGTGGAAAACTGCCCAGGTATGTCCTGTCCACAAAAAGCAGGACAAATCCAACCCAGCCAATTACCGCCCCATCAGTCTACTCTGAATCATCAGCAAAGTGATGGACGGTGCCATCGACAGTGCTATCAAGCGGCACTTACTCACCAATAACCTGCTCACTGATGCCCAGTTTGGGTTCCAGAGGTGAGGTGAGAGTGACTGCCCTTGACCTCAAGGCAGCATTTGACTGAGTTTGGCATCAAGGAGCCCTAGTAAAACTGAAGTCAATGGGTATCAGGGGGAAAACGCTCCACTGGCTGGAGTTATACCTAGCACAAAGGAAGATGGTTGTGGTGGTTGAAGGTCAATCATCAGAGCTCCAGGACATCGCTGCAGGAGTTCCTGTCCTAGGCCCAACCGTCTTCAGTTGCTTCATCAATGACCTTCCCTCCAACATAAGGTCAGAAATGGAGATGTTCGCTGATGACAGCACAGTGTTCAGCACCATTCACAACTCCTCAGATAATGAAGCAGTCCATGCCCGCATGCAACAAGCCCTGGACGACGTTCAGTCTTGGGCTGATAAGTGGCAGGTAACATTCGCGCCACAGAAGTGCCAGGCAATGACTATCTCCAACAAACGAGAGTCTAACCACCGCCCCTTGACATTCAATGGCATTACCATCGCCGAATCCCCCACCATCAACATCCTGGGGGTCACCATTAACCAGAAACATAAATATTATGGCAGCAAGAGCAGGCCAGAAGAGTGTCTCACCTCCTGACTCCCCAAAGCCTTTCCACCATCTACAAGGCACAAGTAAGGAGTGTGGTGGAATACTCTCCACTTGCCTGGATGAGTGCAGCTCCAACAACACTCAAGAAGCTCAACACCATCCAGGACAAAGCAGCCCGCTTGATTGGCACCCCATCCACCACTTTAAACATTCACTCCCTCCACCACTGGCGTACCGTGGCTGCAGTGTGTACCATCTGCAAGATGCACTGCAGCAACTCGCCAAGGCTTCTTCGGCAGCACCTCCCAAACCTGCTACTGCTTCCACCTAGAAGGACAAGGGAAGCAGGCACATGGGAACAACACCACCTCCAAGTTCCACATCAAATCACACACCATCCTGATTTAGAAGTATATCGCCGATCCTTCATCATCGCTGGGTCAAAATCCTGGAACTCCCTACCTAACAGCACTGTGGGAGTACCATCACCACACGGACTGCAGCAGTTCAAGAAGGCGGCTCACCACCACCTTCTCAAGGGCAACTAGGGGTGGGCAATAAATGCTGGCCTTGCCAGCGATGCCCAGATCCCATAAAATGAATTTTAAAAAAATCAACCCATGGATAACTTTTATCGCACCTTCATTTTGTGTTTTGTGAGGAAAGTGTAGTGTATGTACCCGTCTACCTTTAAGAGAACTATTGTATATAACCGTTCACCTTTAAGAGAACTATTTTAGGTGTGGCACTACTTTGTTTGGCTTCTGTATACGGTAATACCGACGGTGACCACACCAGTATATAAGTATTGTGCCAGGAGTTATTGGGCAGATTCGCCCTGACCTTCGAATAGTAAAGTCCTGTTTTAAGTTACTCTTGGAGTCTGTGTATTAATTAACTAAACAACCCACAGACTTTACAGTGGCGACGAGTCCGATCGTACCCTGCGGCAACAATAATTCCGAAGCAGTTAACGAGCGTCGAGAAGAGGCAACCGCCCTCGTCATTCTGCTGGGAGAAAACTCGAGTCTGCAGAGCTGGAAAGGAGGAAGAATTCAGAGACAAAGACTTCCATCAGCAACAGGCACTGACTGTCCCTTCTGCCACGGTGAGGAGTGAGCCGATCAGCACGAAAACCAAGGCGGCCACGGTGACTGTGAGTAAGGGAAAAGTAAAAAGAATAACCGGAGGGTAAGGGCGGTGCACTCGACCACGGTCGAGGGGGAAAGGAGCCGGACAGAAGTCGGGCCCAGTGGCGCTGAGACTGGGGCAGCGTGGAGCAAGGAAGCCGCGGTACAGACAGGCTGGGGACGCAACGGCGTCGTGAGACAGCTAGACCGCGACCGGCGAAAAAGGCCGGGCAGCGACCGAAGCCACGAAGCGCTGCGACCGGGAGCGTAGGCGCGGGAAGATATAAAAACTCAGCCGCAGCCGGGGAGGGAAGCACCGGACTGCGAGACGGCTGGGAAAGGCGTTGGGAGCCGAGCGAGCGGGAGAGGCAGAGCTGACCAAGGGAGACTGCGCGAGAGCCAGTCCAGCGGCTGAAACTGTTCTCCGTCAACGGGGTGTACCCAGCGCCGGTAGAGCCGAGCAAGCGGGAGAGGCAGAGCCGACCAAGGGAGACTGCGCGAGAGCCAGTCCAGCGGCTGAAACTGTTCTCCGTCAACGGGGTGTACCCAGCGCCGGTAGAGCCGAGAGAGCGGGAGAGAGACCGAGCCCAAGCAAGGGGAACTGAGCGAGAGCCAGCCCAGCGGCTGAACCTGTTCGCCGTCAACGGGGTGTACCCAGCGCCGGTTGCCTTGCCGAGAAAAGGGAAAGCACTGAAGCCGACGCGCAGGCTGTGAATCTGAAAGCCAGTGGCCATCGCCTGTGGGGGAAAGTGTACCCCTCCCGCTAGGGAAGAAACGCGGGAAGCCGCCATTAGGCGGGGAAGAAGACAGAAGCGGGAAACCGCCATTGAAGTGGGCGGGGAGAGAAGATAAGTGCGGGAAACCGCCATTTTCGCGGGAAAACCGCCATCTTAGAAAAAAAAAATAAGTTAAAGAAATAATTCGGGGTGTTATCAGAAAGAGAGGAAGATGCCTAAGCGTGGTAACATCGACGATTTTAATGCCGAGGTAGAAGACTGGGCCACGTACGTGGAACGCATCGAGATCTATTGTGAGGCCAATAAAATAGAAGAAGATGACAAAGCTATAACCTTGCTAAACTCGATGGGCGCGAAGACATACGGGCTCTTGAAGCATCTACTATCACCAGCTAAACCGGCAGATCAGACTTTCGATGATATTGTGGCTGTTCTGAAGGATCACTTGAACCCCACACCGTTGATGTTGGCGGAATGATTCAAATTCTATGCGAGAACGCAACGGAAAGACGAAAGCAACGCAGAATACTTGGTCGAACTGCGTAGACTAGCGAAATACTGCCAGTTTGGAGGGAATCTGACAGAGGCATTGCGAGACAAGTTCGTGTGCGGGTTGGCAAAGGAAGGAACGCAAAAGCGACTACTCGAAGAGAACGACCTTACACTTGACAGGGCTGTCCTTATTGCAGCATCGCACGAAGCCGCAGCGAAGGGAACTGCGGAAATGCAGCTAAAGACAGCAGCACTAAGTGTGGATCAAATTACCTCGACAGCAACAAAATGCTATCGTTGTGGGAAGACAACACACGACCAGAACCAATGCTGGTTTAAGAACCAGGAATGTAGGAAATGTGGCAAACTGGGTCACATAGCTAAGGTATGCCGGTCAGGGAAGAAGACCAACAACCAAAGGACCAACAACCAAAGGAAGCCATCACAGGAAAAGTACAACAAGGTACACAAGGTGGCTGAGAAGAGTTCAGACGAACAGAATTCAGACTCAGACCCAAACGGCCAGGAGCTGGGTAGTCTGAGAATTCACAATGTGAGTAAGGAAGCTGACCTACAAACTATCTGGGTCATGCTAAAAATAGCTGGAATCCAAGTGAAAATGGAGTTGGACACTGGATCAGCTCTATCAGTCATAAATCGAAGGGATTACCACCGGCTATTCTCACATATACCCTTAAGAGATACCAAGTTCGTATTGCAGACATACACGGGGCATAAAGTATACCCCATGGGAAAGATAAGTCAAAGTGAGAGATAGGGGTAAAGAACACCCAAGAATGAACTTATACGTACTTCATGAGGGAGGACCACCACTTCTAGGACGGGAGTGGATCAAGAAAATAGACATGGAATGGCACTATCTAAAAGCCATAACGAGTGAGGACTCGGTGCAGACAATCAGCTCAGATTCTGAAACGGATGACGATAAGACCAACCCAAATATGAAAGACAAGGCTGAAATGGACTTGTCGATGAAGGTTGGAAAAACGAAGGCATGCATAAAGGCTTATGCTCCAGAGAAGAACAAAGTTTCAGAACAGAACTCCACCGAACAACGACAGCCTAGTTTGACAGAAAATTCTGAGCCTGTTCAAGTTACGGACATATCCATGACGGAAGAACACCGAGCTCGGACTCAAACTTATTTCAAATTACGACAACAATTAGAACAATTGAGTTACCGTCTCGTACAAGAGATGAAAACAATGAAAAAGTTCTATGACACCGAATGGGAGAATCTGGAAAGACAACAGAAGCAGCTAGCTCAAGCAGAGAGCGACCATAGAGCCATCGTGACCAATTACCGATCACATCTCCCTTATGCTGTTCAGGAGTTAGAATATTTGCAGGAAGAAGCAAATGAAGAGGAATCTTCAGGAAGCCAGGATTTTATTCCAGTTCTTCTCTACGACTCCTTACAAGCAGAGTGTGAGAAGTTGAAAGAACAGTATGAACAGGCCCAGGCTACAATTCTGGAAGGGGTTAACTCGGCAACCTCCGAAAAGCTAGTTTCAGTGGAAGCATATGAGCAACTGAAGGTTGAACATGAGCAAGAAGTCCAAAGGCTGCAGGAAATTCTTGATGAGCTCAAGGCCAAGACAGACTCATCGGTAGAAGTTCCATCCATAGATGAGAAATTAGAGGTGAAAGACATGGCAGAACATGAAAGACAAGATGTACAAGAACTCATAAAAATATTAAATGAAACCCAAGACAAATATGGGGCGGCAATGACCGAGATTCAACAACTTGAAGAACAGATTCAACTGGGAATCCGTTCAGTGGAAGAAAAGGGAACTGTAAGAAACACAGAGACTGTAAGAATGGCCTCTGAACATGAGCTAGAGAGCATCAAGGCACAACTTCTCCGAGCGCTGGAAGCCAAAGTACAAGAGGAAAAGAAGGTGAAAGCATTGGAGGAAAAGGTGGATGAAATGGAGAAGACTCTGACCCACAGTGTTCCCGTGGAAGAGTTAACGGTCAGCCAACTCCTTCATATGCTGAAGGACAAGACTCTACAATGGGAACAATCTGAACACGAGCTTCAATCTTCAAAGGGAAGGAGTTCGGAGCTCTCAAAAGTTATGGAAATAGCTGAGGTTGCAACACAGATTTTACAGGGATGCCAAAAGTACGCTGAATCACGTCAATGTGAACAGCAGAATGTTGAAACAGCTGCTCCAGTAGAAGGATTGAATAGCCTGATCAATCAATCCCCGAGGGAAGGGGAAGTATTGAAATCACAAACGAGGTCATTAGTGAAGGATTTGCAGGAAACCCAGGAAGAGCGGGATGAATATGAACGCATGAAGAAGTCTCTTCAGGAAAGATGTCTAGGGAGGGAACAACAGTCGGCTAACGTCCAGTTGGGTACGGAAGAAGTAGCAGGCCCTCTCGCTAGACTAGCTCAGGACGACACCGAATATTACCATGACCTGTTGAGTGACACGGAATATTACGATGACTTGGTCTGCCCAGCTTGTGATGAAAACTCCCAAAGTGCAGAAATCAGGATGCAGCACTTAAAGTCTAAGGAACATAGGGAGATGGTGGCGCTACAGCTGGCAGCGGATAAGGGAGCCCCGAGAGTCTCCAAGAAGCAGAAAAGAAAAAGACGAAGCAGAAGACGATAACCATCTAAATCATTATCACTTCTATCAGATCATGCACGTGGGCCCCACGAAGGGGGCCAAATCAGTTGGAAAGTAGGAAAAATTACCAAGGCAGTCCAGCTGTTTGTAAAAGTCAGCACTGCTGGTTCAGCAGGACGGAAGTTCAAGCTGTTAAGCCAAGGGAAAGACTATTGGATGAGTCACGCTAGAAATGTGAACCGGCTACACCACAGAGATGTTGTTCGGACCGAGTCAAGACCAGAGACTGAATCTGTGAACTGTTCCCGCAGAGACTGAATCTGTGAACTGTTTCCCGCAGAGACTATATCTGTGAATTGTTTTACATGAAGTTGATTATATGTTATGTTTAATGGGGAATAAGTATGTTGTAAGCTAAAAAGGGAGGATTGTAGTGTATGTACCCGTCTACCTTTAAGAGAACTATTGTATGTAACCGTTCACCTTTAAGAGAACTATTTTAGGTGTGGCACTACTTTGTTTGGCTTCTGTATACGGTAATACCGACGGTGACCACACCAGTATATAAGTGTTGTGCCAGGAGTTATTGGGCAGATTTGCCCTGACCTTCGAATAGTAAAGTCCTGTTTTAAGTTACTCTTGGAGTCTGTGTATTAATTAACTAAACAACCCACAGGCTTTACAGAAAGATAGTTTCCATTTATATTCTGAACTGTACGAAAGAGAATGTAGAAATTTCCCTTGTTTGTTACAGACCTATTTGCCTGTAATGAACCACTCAAGTGAGAATGAAAAGTATAAACTTTATTCTACACCAGTTAAATATTAAAAGAAAACCCAGAATGATGGAAATGCACAGCAGCTTAGTCGGCATCTGAAAAAGAAGTCTAGGTTAATTCTACATCAGAACTGTTCTGATAAAAGGTTATACCTGAAATATTAACCCATAACATTGTTCTATACACTCTTGCATATGGTTTGACTTAAGATAAGGGTGTACTGATTATATCTGATCATCTAACAGCAAATAAACGTTCTATTTCAACATCTGGTTTAAAACAGTTTCTTATCCACAAGATACTTCATTAAGCTGTTTACAGTCCAATGTACTCATTCCACACATTGAAATCAGGACATTTTCTTGTACCAACCTTCTGTGGTATTTATAATACAGACCACTTCCAAGAGCCCTGCTTCCATTGCATGTTTAGTGGAGCCCCATTAGTTCTGGTACACAGCTACTCTGTGTCAACCGTCGTGTCTGCTGTATGACAAAACGAGCACACATGAATGATAGATGAAAATAAATTGCATGTCACTGTGAAATATGAAAGCAGTGCACTGGAGAGTTATAGCTTTGCAATAGTAATATGTTATAGAGTATGGCAGTGCTTTGTCACCAAGGGTCTTAAACAGACAAAATGCCAACATTTTATGTTGGTTTAACTGTTTTTTTCATTTTCCATTTTTGTCTCTTCATTTCAGCAATATTCACCTCTATGCATTATTTCATACCAATGAAGGAAAAAAGGACACAGACTTTCTCTGTTATAAAACTGCAACATGAAAATGACTTATCTTAGAATGAGATTGATGTCTCAGCCCCCACCTCCCACAGGAGTGCAACATAGAACTAACCAAAGTCATCACACTCACTGCTTTGCTACTTGATGGTGGGGAGACAATCATAGTAAGAGTTGGAACCTACAACAATAGCAAATGACAATATTGCTTCTAAAACAAATGCTCCACTGTCTCCACTTAGAGGTATCCTTCCCTGCTGAAGGGACCAATTTCTATGAGTATTTGTCACTTGTGTGTAACAGTATAATAGTTGAGCTCTGCTCACTAATCACCCTAGCTCACACCTTTTTCATTGAGTCACACCGCCATTGTTCACACCATCAGAAAAATTATTTAGCCTTATTAGTGCCATTGTTGTCAAGTAAAGTAAAGCAAATTAAAATTGCATGGTAATCTTATCAATAAGACTAACATTCACATGGATTGCTCGAGTATAATTTACTGGAGTGTACTACAAGCCATACACCGTCATGCAACCTACTCCATTAACGAGTATGTCTGCTAGCTAGCCAGACTGGAGCCACCAATTCACTACACTACTGAATGGTTGGATCCAGCTTTATGCTGCAATTTTCTTCACAGCTGAGATCCTGATCCCAGCTCTTCTACTCTGGGGAGATGCAGAGCAAAGACAAGGCCCTTCTGCAGGGAAAGGAAGGAAACATTGAAGGAATAGTCCCTATGGTGACCTCTAGTGCAGCTTCTAGCTGCCCTGTTTCTGAATGCAATTGGTGGTTTGGGAGCAGACGACTGCTGTTTATGTGGCTGATCAAAGTGCATGGTAAAGAAGAAAAAGCACGAGAATAAAATTACCTTAAAGAGAGCTTCATCTAAAAAACAAACAGATTATTGGCAGACCAATCACAGTTTTACTAACTTTACACCCCCCCCCCCCCCATTACATTCCTGTAGAGCACAGCACTCCTTTAAGCGTACAATGTTTTCAAAATCTAAAATTTCCTTCCTCCATTGGTAGGGGATTTGGCAATGGTGATGCCATTGAATGTCAAAGGCAAGTGGTTAGACTCTCTCTTGTAGGAGATGGCTATTGCCTGGCACCTGTGTGACGCAAATGTAACTTGCCACATATCAGCCCAAGTCGGATGTTGATGAAGTCTTGCTGCATGCGGGCACGGACTGCTTCATTACCTGAGGAATTGCGAATGGAGCTGAACACTGTGCAATCATCAGCGAACATCCCCACTTGTGACCCTATGATGGAGGGAAGGTCACTGATGAAGCAGCCTAGGACACAGCAGCAATGTCCTGGGGCTGAAATGATTGGCCTCTAACAACTACAACCATCTTCCTTTGTGCTAGGTATGACTCTACGCAGTGGAGAGTTTTCCCCCTGATTTCCATTAACTTTAATTTTACTTGGGCGCCTTGATGCCACACTAAATATTGGCTTGATGTCATGTTTGGACCAAGGCTGTAATGAGGTCTGGAGTTGAATGGTCCTGGCGGAACCTAAACTGAGCATCGGTGAGCAGGTTATTGGTGAGTCAATGCCGCTTGATAGCCCTGTTGATGACTCCTTCCATCACTTTGCTGATGACTAAGAGTAGGCTGATGCGGTGTGTCAGCTGTGGCTCAGTTGGTAGCACTTTCACCTCTGAGTCAGAAGGCCGTGGGTTCAGAATCCCACTCCAGAGACATGTGCAAAAAATCTAGGCTGACATTCCAGTGCAGTCCTGAGGGAGTGCTGCACTGCCGGAGGTGCCATCTTTCAGATGAGGCGTTAAACCGAGGTCCCATCTGTTCTCTCAGGTGGACGTAAAAGATTCCATGGCACTATTTCGAAGAAGAGCAAGGGAGTTATCTTGGTGTCATATAAATGCAAGTCTTTCTTTCTTTTTGGTTATTGGCCGGATTGGTTTTGTCCTGCTTTTTGTGGAGAGTATATACCTAGGCAATTTTCCACTTTACCGGGTAGATGCTAGTGCTGTGGAGCACAGGTCTTCAGCACGACAGCTGGGACGTTGCCGGGGCCCAACGCCTTTGGTGTATGTAGTATGCTCAGCTGTTTCTTGCTATCACGTGGACTGAATCGAATTGGCTGAAGTCTAGTATCTGTGATGGTGTGGGCATCAGGAGGAGGCCGAGATGGATCATCCACTCGGCACTTCTGGCTGAAGGTGGTTGCAAACGCTTCAACCTTGTCTTTTGTGCTCACTTGCTGGGTTCTGCCATCGTTGAGGATGGGGTGCTCATGGAGCCTCCTTCTTCTGTAGTTGTTTAATTGTCCACTACCAGTCATGACTGGATGTGACAGGACTGCAGAGCTTTGATCTGATCCGATGGTTGTAGAATCGCTGAGCTGTCTATAGCATGTTGCTTCTGCTGTTTAGCATGCATGCAGTTCTGTGTTGTGGCTTCACCAGGTTGGCACCTCATTTTCAGGTATGCCTGGTGCTGCTCCTGGCATGTTTTTCTACACTCCTCATTGAACCAGGGTTGGTCGCCTGGCTTGATGGTAATGGTGGAGTGAGGGACATGCCGGGCCATGAGGTTAAAGATTGTGGTGCAATACAATTCTGCTGCTGCTGATGGCCCACAGCACCTCATGGAAACCAAGTTTTGAGCTGCCAGATCTCTTCTGAATCTATCCCATTTAGCAAGGTGGGAGTGTCACACAACACCATTGTAAGATTGCAGCAAATAGCAAGTGTCTGGGTTAGTTAAGTTCAACTAATAAAGCATCATGGGCAATTATGTTCTCTTGGATCTAATAGAATCAGGGAAGAATTTCCCAGGGTTTTCCTGATCACAGATTCTTTTCCTCTCCATCTTCTACCTCCCCTACGAGTTAGCATTAAGAACATAAGAAATAGGAGCAGGAGTAGTCCATTTGGCCCCTCGAGCCTGCTCTGCCATTCAATAAGATCATGGCTGATCTGATCTTGGCCTCAACTCCACTTTCCTGCCTTTTCCCCATAACCCTTGACTTCCCTGTAGCTCAAATATCTGTCTATCTCCTCCTTGAATATATTCAATGACTCCGCCTCCACAGCTCTCTGGGGTAGAGAATTCCAAAGATTCACGACCCTCTGAGAAAAGAAATTCCTCCTCATCTCCGTCTTAAATGGGCGACCCCTTATCCTGAAACTATGCCCCCTAGTTCTAGATTCCCGCAAGAGGGGAAACATCCTCTCTGCATCTACCCTGTCAAGCCCCCTCAGAATCTTATATGTTTCTATAAGATCACCTCTCATTCTTCGAAACTCTAATGAGTATAGGCCCATCCTGCTCAACCTTTCCCCATAAGACAACCCATTCATCTCAGGAATCAGCCTAGTGAACATTCTCTGAACAGCCTCCAATGCAAGTATGTCCCTCCTTAAATAAGGAGACCAAAACTGTATTCAGCACTCCAGGTGTGGTCTCACCAACGCCCTGTACAGTTGTAGCAAGATTTCCGTACTTTTATACTCAATCCCCCTAGCAATAAAGGCCAACATTCCATTTGCCTTCCTAATTACTTGCTGTACCTGCATGCTAACCTTTTGTGTTTCATGTACGAGGACCCCCGGATCCCTCTGTACCGCAGCATTCTGTAATCGCTCTCCATTTAAATAATATTTTGCTTTTCTATTTTTCCTACCAAAGTGGATAACCTCACATTTTCCCACATTATACTCCATCTGCTAAATTCTGCCCACTCACTTAACCTATCTATATCCCTGTGCAGATCCCAACTTGCTTTCCCACCTATCTTTGCACCATCAGCAAATTTGGCTACAATACACTCGGTCCCTTCATCCAAGTCATTAATATAGATTGTAAATAGTGGAGGCCCCAGCACCGATCCCTGTGGCACCCTACTAGTTACAGTTTGCCAACCTGAAAATGACCCATTTATCCTGACTCTCTGTTTTCTGTTAGTTAGCCAATCTTCTATTCATGCTAATATATTACCCCCAACACCGTGAGCTCTTATCTTGTGCAGTAACCTTTTATGTGGCACCTTATCGAATACCTTTTGGAAATCCAAATACAGTACATTTACTGGTTCCCCTTAATCCACCCTGCTCGTTACATCCTCAAAGAAGTTTAATAAATTTGTCAAGCACAATTTCCCTTTCATAAAACCATGTTGACTCTGCTTGATTGTATTATGATTTTCTAAATGTCCCGCTACTACTCCCTTAATAATGGATTCCAGTATTTTCCCAATGACAGATGTTAAGCTAACCGACCTATAGTTACCAGCTTTCTGTCACCCTCCTTTCTTGAATAGGGGTGTTACAGTTGCGGTTTTCCAGTCGTCTGGGACCTTTCCAGAATCCAGGGAATTTTGGAAGATTACAACCAATGCATTCACTATCTCTGCAGCCACTTCTTTTAAGACCCTAGGATGCAGGCCATCAAGTCCAGGGGACTTCTCAGCCTTTAGTCCCATTAGTTTGCCTACTACATTTTATCTAGTGATAGTGATTGTTTTAGGTTCCTCCCTCCTTATAACCCCTTGATTATCTATTGTTATTGGGATGCTTTTAGTGTCTTCTACTGTGAAGACAGATACAAAATAGTTGTTCAAAGTCTCTGCCATTTCCTTGTTTCCCATTATTAATTCCCCAGTCTCATCCTCTAAGGGACCGACGTTTACTTCAGCTACTCTCTTCCTTTTAATATACTTTTAGAAGCTCTTACTGTCTGTTTTTACATTTCTTATTAGTTTACTCTCATAATCTATTTTCTCCCTCTTTATAATTTTTTTGTCATCCTTTGCTGGTTTCTAAAAATTTCCCAATCTTCGCAACATTGGATGCCTTTATTTTCAATTTGACACCATCCTTAACTTCCTTTGTTAGCCACGGATGGTTCATCCTTCTCGTATAGTTTTTCTTTCTTACTGGAATATATCTTTATATTATGAAATATCTCCTTAAATGTCTGCCACTGCTTATTTACCGTCTTACCATTTAATCTATTTTCCCAGTCCACTTTAGCAAACTCTGTCTTCATACCTTTGTAATTGTCTTTACTTGAGTTTAAGATGCTAGTTTCAGACCCACATTTCTCACCCTCAAACTGCATGTGAAATTCTGTCATGTTATGATCACTCTTCCCCAGAGGATCCTTTACTATGAGATCATTAATTAACCCTGTCTCATTACACATTACCAGATCCAAAATAGCCTGTTCCCTGGTAGGTTCCACAATGTATTGTTCTAAGAAACCATCCCGAATACACTCTATGAATTCGTCCTCAAGGTTACCTTTGCCAATTTGATTTGTCCAATCAATATGAAGATTAAAATCGCCCAGTACATTTCTTACAAGCCCCCATTATTTCTTGATTTATACTTTGCCCTACAGTGTAGCTACTATTAGGGGGCCTATAGACTACTCCCACAAGTACTTCTTTCCCTTACTTTTTCTTATCTCTACCCAAACTGATTCTAAATCTTGATCTTCCGAGCCAAGATCATTTCTCACTACTGTACTGATCCCATCCTTTAATAACAGAGCTACCCCACCTCCTTTTCCTTTCTGCCTATCCTTCCGAAATGTCAAATACCCCTGAAGATTCCGTTCCCAGCCTTGGTCACCTTGCAACCACATCTCTGTAATGGCTATCAGATCATACCCATTTATTTCTATTAGTGCCGTCAATTTGTCTATCTTGTTATGAATGTTGCGAGGATTCAGGTAAAGAGCCTTCAATTTTGTCTTAACATTTTTCCCTACTCTGGCCCTATTTTCTGGTGTACTCTTATGTTTGTATGCTCTGTTCCTTCCTGTCATCATTACCCCTATCGCTACCCTGCACTATTGCCTTGTCCCTTCTCTTTAACTTACTAAATTTCCCCTTACCTGACCTCTCCCCTGCACTATTTAGTTTAAAGCCCTATCTACAGCCCTAGTTAATCGATTCACCAGGACACTGGTCCCAGCATGGTTCAAGTGAAGCCCGGTTAGAATGTCTGCATATGAGGTTGCACCATCTAGTGGATGGAGACACGCATTAATGAGCCTCGCGGTCATTTCACACATTCCTTGCTCTTGTTTGTATGTATGGATAAAGGCGTTTTCTTTTGTACTCAACTTATCTAATGTTCTCAATGCTAACCTGTTCTATTTACGCTTACAGTATAAAGAAAACAGTGTTGATTTTAACTCCCGGATGGATAGCTGGGGGGACCAGCAGAACTTCCACCCAAGAGTCTCCCTGGGAGACCAGCCAATTTCAACAGCCAAAATTAAAATTCGGCCAGTCAGCTGCCTGCCAGAAACAGGGTACCGAGGCCATAGAAGATAGGAGCAGGAGTAGGTCATTCGGCCCCTCGAGCCTACTCCGCCATTCAATGAGATCATGGCTGATCATCCAGTACCCTGTCCCTGCCTTCTCCCCATATCCCTTGATCCCTTTAGCCTTAAGAAATATATCTAACTCCTTCTTGAATATATTTAATGAATTGGCCTCCACTGCCTTCTGTGGTAGAGAATTCCACAGGTTCACCACTCTCTGGGTGAAGAAATTCCTCCTCATCTCTGTCCTAAATGGCCTACCCCTTATCCTTAGATGCAGGCAGGTGAAGATTGGACAGCCCAGACGCCACCTGTAAGCACTCAGGTTACAGGGGGAAGGGGGTGTGGATTCGGCAGGCTACTATGGGTAAGAAGGGAGGGAACCCCAGAGCCGCAGAGGTCCAGAGCTTCCTTGTGGGGCCTGGAGGAGCACTGGTTGTATCACAAAGAAAAGTTCTGTACTTGTCTTCTGGGGCCTCCGCCTGGGAGTCCAGCAGGTTTCAGTGGTCGGAGTGGCCATGGGAGTCACTCCAGCCAGTGGGCATTTAAAATTGCCTCTGTGACCTATCTGAGCAAAAGGAGTCTGCTTATCATACACTAATGAGGTGCCCACCTAACAGATAGACATCTCAACCACCTGTTATGGAAATCGCTGTGGTATAGTACTGGAGCAAGAAAAAGAGGCACTCCATTGTGTGCCCAGTTTCCACAGGGAGTTAAAATCTGTCCATAAACATTAGACACCCATTAGACTTGATATTTATCCAATTCGTAGACCTGATCTCTCACTGCACAAGCAAAACAGTTGCTGGTGTGTTATTCAAACAGTTGGGGAAATCTGACGCATGAAAGGTTCCAACAAATATATTCTACATTGCGTGGTGAAGCCCTTGAAGTGAAAAAATTGCTTGTTCTGAAGACTGGCTACCTTCTCAGTTTTCATAGTTTTGTAAACTTTTATCCCTACCGGATACTATTCTTTAGAGGAAATTGAAAATGTATAAGAGCGGCATTGCCAGTAATATGGCCAGTATCATTTACATATGAGGAGAGTGCGCAAAGCCCATCATGCTGATCAATGCTCATTCTATCCATTAAGCAACTGAGTGTACTGCATTAACCCACCTTACTGCCAGTGATACTAACATATGAGGGAAGCAAAAAAAGGGGGGAAAACAAACCGTGGCCAATTTCAGGAAACAGTTGCAAAATTTGTCCCTGATACTGTAAAGCAATGAAGCAAGCTCCAGGTGGCCACGCTTACCTTGATACATCACTAGACATATAGGGGGCTAAATTCAATAGCCCCCGTAAACAGGCGCAGGGATTGTGATGCGCGATTATCCGGCACCCCTTTAATATGATGCAACATCATGCTGCTTGCTCATTTCCATGATTGTAGCATGCAGCCAGTGCTAATCGCGCTGTTCATTGGCTGCAAACATCAGCAGGAGGCCCAAAATCGTGAGAGGCTAGCACCACTTAAAGCTAGCCTGCACTACTTAAAGCCACCTGCACCTCTTAAAGGGGAGGTGCATTGTGGCTGGAGCTAGCGCTGTAAGTTGTTCTACAATTGATTTTGACCTGGGAAACACTCAATAATGGCACAACATGGGAGACAGCGGTCTCCAAGGTTTTCCAACACTGCACTGGAGGCCTTGGTGGGGGAGGTGGAAAGGAGGAGAGAAGTGCTCTATCTACAGAGGTCCAGGAGACCCTTCAGACAAATGCTCAGAAGGCAGTGGGAGCCGATAGCCATGGCGGTCAATGCCAGGAGTCAAGCCCCGAGGACCTGAATGCAGTGCCGCTAAAAATTCAATGACCTCACAAGTGGTCAAGATCAGTGAATGCATCTTTAAATGCCATATCCCACCAACTGCACCACTAGCCTCAGCAACTGCTCAATGCACCACACACCCAGGAAGGCCATTGCTGAGGCCGTGGCCAGTGGCAGGGCTAAAACCATGGAAGATGATGGTATTCTCATACTTAATCCTCCTTCTCACATCCCACCTCCCCATCATCACACAATCTCTTCTGATTTACAAGCTGCAGATGGTGTAAGCATGCACCTCTGGCTTCCCCCCTCCCCTCACCACAACCTTACCCTTGTGCCTTTCTCCTTTCAGGTACCCAAGAACTGCCACCTGGCCAACCAGTGGTGGAAGAGCAACATGACAGTGATGATGAAGAAACACCGTCACTCGATTTCACACTCGCAGCCACAAGCTCAGATACTGACACTGCGTAATTTAGAGGATAGCTTAGAGGCAGGAACTGCATATGGTGAGACACCGAGCACGAGTGGCCTGCAGCCAGGGCAGGGGCCAAGGATAGTGCAGGTGCCAGATCGACTGAGGGCGAGGTCGCACACGAGTTCTGCTGCAGTGGACACGGATGAGGATTTCAATGAGGCAGGCTACAGAAGAAGGCTGATGGGTATACACAATGAAATGCTTGGTGCATTGGGAAGCCTGCCACAAAGCCTGCGTTCAATATCAAGGAGCATGGAGGAGTCTGGCATCAATTTGGCTTTGCGCAGATCTTGGAGCCCATCCTTTCCAGCATGGAAGTGGCGGCCAACTCCATTAGCACACTTGTGGACTCAACCATGATGCAGCGGCTGATGGCCGATGTCTCAGCTTCCATTACAGCACAAGCGGCAGCCACCCAACATCAGAGTGCTGCAGTGGAAGCTCAGGCTGCTGCCATCATGGCTCTGGATACCAGTGTTCAAAGGGGCTTCCAGGGTGTCACAGCAGTCCAGCAATCTGTCCTCCAACAGAGTACTAGGATTGCTGAGGTGCCGCCCCGGTGGAGTGGCAGTGGCTCCATGGAGGACGACCCTGCTGTCCTCTCTCAGGATGACAGCATTTGTCCTCCCACCACTGCCACTCTGCCAGTGCCCTTGCTGTTGCCTGTCAGGCACCAGGGCTGGAATTTTGATGTTTAGACTGCCAGGAGCGGGGGGACCCGGTAGAACGTGGGAAGCACGCTGCAGAGGTTTAACTCCACAGCATGAATGTGACATCACGGGCAGGTTCTCCCCCGACCACACCCCGGAAGTCAGCCTGATCGACAGGCTGGCTCACAGTCGGGGGGGGGGGGCGGGGGCCAAAACGCTAGAGAAGAGACTGCAGCCCCAGGTAGGTGCGAGCCCCAAGCGCAGGGGTTGGGGGTCCAATCCCTGGCCCCAGGGGAGGAGGGCTCCAATCCGAGGGGGGCTGCATTCACTGACTGGGGAAGGGGGGCTCTGATGGTGGGGAAGCTTGAGGGGCCGGGAGGAAGCACTCCTGCACCTCCCGGCCCACAAGGAGTGCTCCCCAAGGCTGTCCTCGGCTTGCTGCAGCTGCCAGGAATCCCGAGGCCTAGAATCCCCGGCCGGCCACAGTTAAACCTGCACAGCAGGATAAATCCAAGGCTTCCCACCTCATTATAATATTTAAAGTGCCAACCTACCTCCTGGGAGCAGGTTGGCTGCCCGCCCCCGTCCCGCTTCCGTTAAAACCAGACATGGTAGGGTGGGAGGTGGGTTAGGATCGGGATTCAGGTTTTCAAAACTTTAACCTCCCACCCGATCCCAACCCACCCGTGTTTTGGAGTTAAAATTCTCCCCCATAAAACAAGTCATAATTTATTTCTACTGATGTCACACATAATAAGAATCCTGGATAAAATTAGTATAAAATGCCAATTTTAATCGGACAACACCTGTTTTGGTAGATACATGAAATTTTCATGCAACCATTCTAACTGGCTCTTTTTAAGAACAAAAACAGAAACAATGCTGATGGATTTTTTTTCAGACCACTGCAGCCCTTTAAAAAGCTACAGCAGATTGGATTTATGACAGTTTCTAAGTGCACTTTCGTATCCTATAATTTCTGTACCAATGTTAATTTGGATTTACCATCAATATGCATTTTACAGGTTTATGGTTTAATGTATGTGTGAAATCCATGTTGTTCACCCATCCTTAGTTGTAAGCACTGTAGAGAGAGATCTCCTAATGTAATTCACAGGTATCTCCGCTAAGTGCTCTGAGTGTTCCCTGGAGTCTTTTGGCCTTTGGATTTCTGTCTGAAATCTCTGAGAGGGCAGACTGACTTCAAGATGAGCTGCCTACTTAAGTACTTATATCTCATTGCTGCCTGCCGAAATAACTGCAACTGGCCTCAGTTAAATGCTTGAGAATATGTCTGAGTACACATTTTAGAAAAGGAAATAAAACACACTTTTCAAAGGAAAAACAGCCACTGTCTTTCCCCTCTTCATCATTGCTGTGGAAAATTAGATGTAATATTAATTACCAATGGCTATTAGTAACAAATAGTATGAGATTGTGCATATCCACCTATCAAATGAGGTAACTTAATTGGTGCAAAGCTGCAAAAAGACTAGGATGGGAGCACTGTATATACTGACAGATCAACGAGCAAACAAAATCTTCATAAAGGATTGAGAGGTTGGAAAGACTTAGCAATGGGTGCAGAAAAAGGAGATATACAAACACCATAAAGATAACTGGATCTCCTAGCTTTCTCCAGTATTAATAAATATTCTCGAAGTGTCCCGTGGCAATTATACTGCTAACTCATCAAAGTTTCCCTCTGAAGTCACCTCTTTGCCCATCTCAACTGGCCACTTGGAAACGCAGCACAGAAATTCTTGGACTTTTTTTTTTGGAGACACAGGCAGGCAATCTGCTCCCAAACATCTGCCAACACTGCTCCATAACAGGAGAGCAGTCCAGGTACACTTCGATTTACCATCCCTTCGTGTGTGAAGGCATGCTTACGAAAAACTCCCGCCTCTACCACTCACTGGCTATTTCTGAAACTGAGGGATCGACACACTAACTGTGTAACTGAGGGCTCGACACACTAATTGTGAAACTGAGGGTTCGACACACTAAAAGTGAAACTGAAGGATCGACACGCTAATAGTGAAACTGAGGGCTCGACACACTAACTGTGAAGCTGAGGGCTCGACACAATAATAGTGAAATTGATGGCTTGAAACATTAACTCTGAAACTGAGGGCTCGACACACAAATGGTGAAACTGAGGGCTCGACACACTAATAGTGAAACTGAGGGCTCAACACAGTAACTGTGAAACTGAGGGCTGGACACACTAATAGTGACACTGAGGGTTCAGCACACTAATAGTGAAACTGAGGGCGTGACACACTAATAGTAAAACTGAGGGCTCGACACACTAATAGTGAAACTGAGGGCTCGAAACACTAATAGTAAAACTGAGGGCTCGACACACTAATAGTGAAACTGAGGGCTCGACACACTAATAGTGAAACTGAGGGCTCGACACACTAACTGTGAAACTGAGGGCTCGACACAGTAATAGTGAAACTGAGGGTTCGACACAGTAATAGTGAAACTGAGGTCTCGACACACTAATTGTGAAACTGAGGACTCGACAAACTAATAGTGAAACTGAGGGCTCAACACCGTAACTGTGAAACTGAGGGCTCGACACACAAGTAGTGAAACTGAGGACTCGACAAACTAATAGTGAAACTGAGTGCTCGACACACTAATAGTGAAACTGAGGGCTCGACACACTAACTGTGAAACTGAGGGCTTGACACACTAATAGTGAAACTGAGGGCTCGACACACTAATAGTGAAACTGAGGTCTCGACAAACTAACTGTGAAACTGAGGGCTCGACACACGAATAGTGAAACTGAGGGCTCGACACAATAGAAACATAGAAGATAGGAGCAGGAGTAGGCCATTCGGCCCCTCGAGCCTGCTCCGCCATTCAATGAGATCATGGCTGATCATCCAAATTCAGTACCCTGTCCCCTTAATAGTGAAATTGATGGCTTGACACACTATTAGTCAAAATGAGGGCTCGACACACTCATAATGAAACTGAGGGCTCAACACAGTAACTGAAACAGAGGGCTCGACACAGTAATAGTGTGTCGAACCCTCAGTTTCACGATTACTGTGTCGAGCCCTCAGTTTCAGTTACTGTGTTGAGCCCTCAGTTTTACTATTAGTGTGTCGAACCCTCAGTTTCACGAATAGTAAAACTGAGGGCTCGACACACTAATCGTGAAACTGAGGGCTCGACAAACTAATAGTGAAACTGAGGGCTCGACACACTAATAGTGAAACTGAGGGCTCGAAACACTAACTGTGAAACTGAGGGCTCGACACAGTAACTGTGAAACTGAGGGTTTGACACACTTATTGTGAAACAGAGTTCGACACAGTAATCGTGAAACGGAGGGTTCGACACACTAATAGTGAAACTGAGGGCTCGACACACTAATTGTGAAACTGAGGGCGCAACACACTAATAGTGAAACTGAGGGTTCGACACACTAATAGTGAAACTGAGGGCTCGACACACTAATAGTGAAACTGAGGACTCGACACAGTAACTGAGAAACTGAGGGCTCGACGCACTAATAGTGAACCTGGGAGCTCGACACACTAATACGTAGTGAAACTGAGGGCTCGACACACTAATAGTGAAACTGAGGGTTCGATACGCTAATAGTGAAACTGAGGGCTCGACACACTAAAATGAAACAGAGGGCTCGACATACTAAGAGTGAAACTGAGGGCTCGACACACTAACTGTGAAACTGAGGGCTCGACACAATAGAAACATAGAAGATAGGAGCAGGAGTAGGCCATTCGGCCCCTCGAGCCTGCTCTGCCATTCAATGAGATCATGGCTGATCATCCAAATTCAGTACCCTGTCCCCTTAATAGTGAAATTGATGGCTTGACACACTAATAGTGAAACTGAGGTCTCGACACACTATTAGTGAAACTGAGGGCTCGACACACTAATAGTGAAACTGAGGGCTCAACACAGTAACTGAAACTGAGGGCTCGACACACTAACTGTGAAACTGAGGGCTTGACACACTAATAGTGAAACTGAGGGCTCGACACACTCATAATGAAACTGAGGGCTCGACACACTAATAGTGAAACTGAGGGCTCGACACACTAATAGTGAAACTGAGGGCTCGACACACTAATAGTGAAACTGAGGGCTCGACACACTAATAGTGAAACTGAGGGCTCGACACACTAATAGTGAAACTGAGGGCTCGACACACTTGATTTCAGAGCCTTTTTTGATACTTGTCATAAACATATATTTACTAGAGCCACAAAATATTTCTTTCAGTTTCAATTTGTTTTTGTAAATAAACTGAAACTTTTCCCTCATTTTCTAACTACAGAAAAATACATCTATCCTAAAGCTATAAAAAGGAATTGAGGTGATTCCGCTATTGAACTTCCAATGAGGCATCCATTGAAATAAAGGGGGTAATTTTAACCCTCAATAACAGGTGGGTTTGTTTCGGGTGGGAGGTTAAAAAGCTAAAAATCTGAAACAGAAACCCAATCTGCCTCAAACTCGCCCACTTAACAGTGTTTTAACAGAGGCAGAACGAGGGACAGACGACCAATCCACTCTCAGGAGGAGGGTTGGTCATTTAAATATTTTACTGAGGCTGCACGCTTTCATTTTAACAGTGATTTTATTTTTAACCACATGGTTAAAACCCAGCAGGTGAAAGTAGGCAAGAAGGGTTAAATCCATGCTTGTGGGCCAGGAGGAGCATGAGTACAGTATTTCCTTCAGGCCCAATAAGCTTACCAGTAATCTGTCTCCCCATGACCTGTCTGCTCCCCACCCCCGCAATCGCATCCCCCATAGTGATCGGACCCCCCGACCACGATCTGCTCTCCCCGACCACCACCCACCTCCACAATCTCTCCCACTCCCCAACTCGACTTACCTGCTCTCAGCTCTGCTGCAGCCTTGTGCGGCAGGCTTTCCCGTCCAACAGGCAGCCAGGCTGGCTATGGGCAGGAAACCTACAGAAAAATTTTAACTGCAGGGCATTCAGGAAACACGTACTTCCAGGTTACCCTTTCTTAACTTCACCTCCACTCCCGCCCCGCCCACCATCACCGCACATGGAACGCACCTTGGAAGTAAGATCGGGGCCAAAGTCACTGTAACATTTACAGCCAGTCCACTTTTAGTGATGTCAGTACAGGGGAGCGATTCTTACGTAGATTTTAACTCTCAGATGGAAAGCCTATGTGAGTCGCCAAACCTTCATCCTGGAGTCTCCATGGGAGACCTGGCCGATTTAATGGCCAGGCATCATTGACATCCCGCCTTCCAGCTACCGATACAAGCATAAACAGACAGCCTGGTAGGCTGTCGGCAGCTGAAGATCGGCATTTGGTAAGTTGCGGGTGGGGGGGGGGGGGGGGTGGCCGCCATTAAAATTTCCCACAGGTACTATCTGAGTGATAGGATTCAATTAGCAAATAATGATGCCTTAATTGGGATCTTCCAAATCCAAATGTCACATAGTTAACCAGAAAAACAGCCTTCCACAACATACTGGACTCCAGGCACATACATATCCCAGGAGTAACTCACATATCAATCGCTCTTCCCAAAAGGCAAATCTTTTTTTCATTATTCCTTCACGGGATGTGGCAAGGCCAGCATTTATTGCCCATCTCTAGTTGCCCTTGAAAAGGTGGTGATGAGCAGCCTTGTTGAACCACTGCAGTCCGTGAGGTGAAGGTACTCCCATAGTGCTGTTAGGGAGGGAGTTCCAGGATTTTGACCCAGCGATGATGAAGGAACAGCGATATACTTCCAAGTCAGGATAGTGTGTGACTTGGAGTGGAACTTGGAAATGATGGTGTTCCCATGCGCCTGCTGCCCTTGTCCTTCTTGGTGGGAGAGGTCGCGGGTTTGGGAGGTGCTGCCGAAGAAGCCTTGGCGAGTTGCTGCAGTGCGTCTTGTAGATGGTACACACTGCAGCCACGGTACGCCGGTGGTGGAGGGAGTGAATGTTTAAGGTGGTGAATGGGGAGCCAATTAAGTGGGCTGTTTTGTCCTGGATGGTGTCAAACTTCTTGAGTGTTGTTGGAGCTGCACTCATCCAGGCAAAGGGAGAGTATTCCATCACACTCCTTACTTGTGCCTTGTAGATGGTGGAAAGGCTTTGGGGAGTCAGGAGGTGAGACACTCACTGCAGAATACCCAGCCTCTGACCGGCTCTTTGTTGCCACAGTATTTATGGTGCTGGTCCAGTTAGGTTTCTGGTCAATGGAGACCCCCTGGATGTTGATGGTGGGGGATTTGGCGATGGTAATGCCGTTGAATGTCAAGGGGCGGTGGTTAGACTCTCTCTTGTTAGAGATAGTCATTGCTTGGCACTTGTGTGAAATGAATGTTTCTTCCCACTCATCAGCCCAAGCCTGAATGTCGTAAACGTCTTGCTGCATGCGGGCATGGGCTGCTTCATTATCTGAGGAGTTGCAAATGGAACTGAGCACGGTGCAATCATCGGTGAATATCCCGACTTCTGACCCTATGATGGAGGGAAAGTCATTGATGAAGCAGCTGAAGATGGTTGGGCCTAGGACACTGTCCTGAGGAACTCCTGCAGCGATGTCTTGGGGCTGAGATGATTGGCTACCAACAACCACAACCATCTTTCTTTAAGCTGGGTGAGACTCCAACCAGTGGAGAGTTTTCCCCCGATTCACATTGATTTCAATTTTTCTAGGGCTCCTTCATGCCACACTCAGTCAAATGCTGCCTTGATGTCAAAGGCAGACACTCTCACCTCACCTCTGGAATTCAGCACTTTTGCCCATGTTTGGACCAACATAAGAACATAAGACATAGGAGCAGGAGTAGGTCCGCCTGCTCCGCCATTCAATACGTTCATAGCTGATCTGATCTTGGCCTCAACTCCACTTCCCCGCCCGCTCCCCATAACCCTTGACTCCCTTATCGTTCAAAAATCTGTCTATCTCCACCTTAAATATATTCAATGACTCAGCCTCCACAGCTCTCTGGGGAAGAGAATTCCAAAGATTCATGACCCTCTGAGAGAAGAAATTCCTCCTTATTTCCGTTTTAAATGGGTACCCCCTTATTCTGAAATTATGCCCCCTAGTTCTAGATTCCCCCACGGGGGGAAACATCCTCTCAGTATCTACCCTGTCAAGCCCCATCAGAATCTTATATGTTTCAATAAGATCCCCTCTCATTCTTCTAAACTCCAATGAGTATAGGCTCAACCTTTCTTCATAAGACAACCCTTTCATCTCCGGAATCAACCTAGTGAACCTTCTCTGAACTGCCTCCAATGCAAGTATATCCTTCCTTAAATAAGGAGACCAAAACTGTACGCAGTACTCCAGGTGTGGGCTCACCAACGCCCTGTACAGTTGTAACAGGACTTCCCTACTTTTATACTCCATTCCCTTTGCAATAAAGGCCAACACTCCATTTGCCTTCCTAATTACTTGCTGTACCTGCATGCTAACTTTTTGTGATTCATGTACAAGGACCCCCAGATCCCTCTGTACCTCAGCATTTTGTAATCTCTCCCCATTTAAATAATAATTTGCTTTTTTATTTTTCCTACCAAAGTGGATAACCTCGCATTTTCCCACATTATACTCTATCTGCCAGATTCCTGCCCACTCACTTAACCTATCTATATCCCTTTGGAGATTCTTTGCGTCCTCCACACAATTTGCTTTCCCACCTATCTTTGTAGCATCAGCAAATTTGGCTATATTACACTCGGTCCCTTCTTCCAAGACATTAACATAGATTGTAAATAGTTGAGGCCACAGCACTGATCCCTGCGGCACTCCACTAGTTACAGTTTGCCAACCTGAAAATGACCCATTTATCCCAACTCTCTGTTTTCTGTTAGTTAGCCAATCCTCTATCTATGCTAATATATTACCCCCAACCCCGTGAGCTGTTATCTTGTGTTGTAACCTTTTATGTGGCACCTTATCGAATGCCTTCTGGAAATCCCAATACACGACATCTACTGGTTCCCCTTTATCCACCCTGTTTGTTACATCCTCAAAGAACTCCAGCAAATTTGCCAAACATGATTTCCCTTTCATAAAACCATGCTGACTATATTATGATTTTCTAAATGTCCTGCTACCACTTCCTTAACTAAGGCTGTAACGAGGTCGGGATCTGAGTGGTCCTGGTGCAATCCAAACTGAGCATCGTTGAGGAGGTTATTGGTGAGTAAGTGCCAGTTGATACCACTGTCAACGACACCTTCCATCACTTTGCTGATGATTGAGAGTAGACTGATGAGGCTATAATAGGCCGGATTGGATTTGTTCTGCTTTTCATGGATAGGATATACCTGGACAGTTTTCCTCATTTTTGGATAGATGTCAGCGTTGTAGCTGTATTGGAATAGCTTGGCTAGAGGCGTGGCTAGATCAGGAGCCCAAGTCTTCAGCAGGACAGTGGGGATGTTGTTGGGGCCCACAGACTTTGCTGTATCCAGTGCGCTCAGCCATTTCTTGCTATCTTGTGGAGAGAATCGAATTGGCTGAAGATTGACTTCTGTGATGGTGGGGACCTCAGGAGGAGGCCGATATGGATCATCCACTCAGCACTTCTGGCTGAAGATGGTTGCAAACGCTTCAGCATTATCTTTTGCACTCACGTGCTGGGCTCCACCATTATTGAGGATGGGGATATTCATGGAGCCTCCTCCTCCCGTTAGTTGTTTAATTGTCCACCACCATTCACGACCAATGTTCCCTCTAATTTTTTTTGGTGCGCAGTCCCTTTAAATTCCCTGCACGGGACCTCCCGATTGGTGTGTGGCCGCGTACCTTAGGGGGAACATTGTTCACGACTTGATGTGACAGGACTGTAGAGCTTTGATTTGATCTATTCGTTGTGCGATTACTTAGCTCTGTTTATAGCATGCTGCTTCCACTGTTTAGCATGTATATAATCCTGTGTTGCAACTTCACCAGGTTGGCACTTCATTTTTAGGTACGCCTGGTGCTGCTCCTGTCATGCTCTTCTATACTCCTTATTGAACTAGGGTTGGTCCCCTGGCTTGATGGTAATGGTGGAGGGAGGGATATGCCGAGCCATGAGGTCACAGATTGTGGTGGTATACAACTCTGTTGCTGCTGATGGCCCACAGCGTTTCATGGATGCCCAGTTTTAAGCTGCTAGATCTGTTCTGAATCATTTAGCACGGTGGTAGTCCCACACAACCACAATGGAGGGTGTCCTCAGTGTGAAGACGGAACTTCGTCGGACTGTGCAGTGGTCACTTAACTCCTACCAATACTGTCATGGACAGATGCATCTGCGACAGGTAGATTGGGAAGAACGAGGTCAAGTAGGTGTTTCCCTCATGTTGGTTCTCTCACCACCTGCCGCAGGCCCAGTATGGGAGCTATGTCCTTTATGACTCCGCCAGCTCAGTCAGTAGTGGTGCGACTGAGCCACTCTTGGTGATGGATATTGAAGTCCCCCAACCAGAGTACGTTCTGTGCTTTTCCTACCCTCAGTGCCTCTTCCAAGTGGTGTTCAACATGGAGGATTACTGATTCATCAGCTGAGGGAGCGTAGTAGATGGTAATCAGTAGGAGGTTTCCTTGCCCATGTTTGATCTGATGCCATGAGACTTCATGGGGTCCGGAGTCAATGTTGAGGACTCCCAGGGCCACTCCCTCCCAACTGTACACCACTGTGCCTCTACCTCTGGTGGGTCCATCCTGTCGGTGGGACAGGACATACCCAGGGATGGTGATGGAATAGTCTGGGACATTGGCTGAAAGGTATGATTCTGTGAGATTGACTATGTCAGGCTCTTGCTTGACTAGTCTGTGGGACAGCTCTCCCAATTTTGGCAAAAATCCCCAGATGTTAGTGAGGAGGACTTTGCAGAGTTGACTGGGTGTGCTGCTGTTGAGGCCGGAGCCTAGATCGATGCCGGGTGGTCTGTCCAGTTTTATTCATAGTATACTTCTTTGTAGCGGTTTGTTACAACTGAGTGGTTTGCTAGGCCATTTCAGAGGGCAGTTAAGAGTCAACCACATTGCTGTGGGTCTGGAGTCACATATAGGCCAGACCGAGTAAGGACGGCAGATTCCCTTCCCTAAAGGACATTAGTGAACCAGATGGGTTTTTACGACAAACCGGTAAGTTTCATGGTCACCATTACTGATACTAGCTTTTTATTCCAGAATTATTTCTTTAACTGAATTTAAATTCCCCAGCTGCCATACTGAGATTTGAACTTATGGCCCCGATTTTCGGCTTGTGTGGGAAATGGTCGGGTTTCCCCGAATGTGGGGTTTCTGACACACCTAAAAAAATGTCAGCCAGCTCCACGCAATTTTCCCTCAAGTGGCCAATTAATTCCCAGCATGTGGGAAGCCTTGCTAATTGTCCAATCCGAGTCAGAAATCCCCGCAGTATGATGTCATCATTCGTGGTGCTTTCAAGGTCCATAGCAAGCACTGCATCCTCTGAAGGCTTCCAAACGAACCATACAGGATGGCAGAGGAGCCTGCAGCAGCTGTGGCCAGCCCCAGACCCCGAGCTGCCTCCAAATTCGACGAGACTTCACTGCAGGCATTATTGGATGGGGTAAGGGCCCACAGGGAGGTCCTCTTCCCTAGGTCAGGGAGGAAGAGGCCTCCCACTGAGACCAATACTGCATGGATGCAGGTGTCAGAAGATGCCAACTCGCTGGGAGTCACCAGAAGAACCTTGGCATTACATCTTTATCTCCTTCCTTTACTCCCCCACAGCACCATCCAGAGCCCCCGTCCTCACTGTGGAGGAGGAAGAGGCTGTGCAGCCAGACTCCTCAGAGGAAGCTCCAACCTCTGAGGGCGCAGCGTCAGCAGAAGTAAGCGCACCCAGCACCAGCGCAGACACTCACACCTCGGGGGGACCTTCGGAACATAGAGTAGTGTTGTCACCTGGTGTTTCACAGCTCACAAGTGAGCCTCAGCAGATTCTGGAGACAGGGAAAGCAGTGGAGAGTCCTCGTCAGAGGGTGCAGGACTCTGCCAGCTCAGCTCAGCTGTGCTGCATGTCGACCCTCTGCCTCTGGGTCCATCCGCAAGAGAAGAGGTGATGGATCTCCATGCACAGGTGCAGGAGTCTCTGGCAGGTTTTGTCTCCAGGGTCGCTGCGAGTGTGAAGCGAATGGAGGAGTCCATAGCGACCATGAGCAGAGCCTTTGTGGAGTCATTGGCGCATGAACGCATCACCATGGAAAGGTTGGCAACCTCCATGCAGGAGATAACTCGCCAGGGTACGGAAAACATGGTGAGTGCTCATAAGAGAATGACATCTTTTGAGGAGCGTTGGCCATCTGTTGAACAGAGAAACCAGATCTTCATGGAAGTCCTTCTGAGTAGGACTGCCAGTGCAGAAACGGGTCCCACTGGCCCCCTAAAGCGCAGCAACATGCTCTCAAGCCACTTCCAAGCACTGGCCCCTTCTGGCCTGTGCAGCTTCAGGTGAGTGAGCAGCAGCCTGGTGCTCCTGGTGCTCATCCTGCTGTTCCTGGATCTGCTGCTGCCACCTCTGCTGTTGGAGATCCTCTAATGCCAGGAAGGGAAGGTACCAAAGGCCTCCCATGCTTCTGGCAGATGCCTCCGTTGAGGGGGCGCTGAGTTAGGGTGGTGAGAGGGACTTCCCAGGAGCTCACACTGGAGAAGTGTGTGAGGCTCCAACTTTCTACAGCTGTTCCTAAGCCTTCAAAAAGTTCCCCCAAGCCTTCATCAACAAGGTCCTGCAGCCTGCAAATGCTGCCTCTTTAAATCTCTTCAGCCCTCATTGATCTGCAGCTGACAGCAAGCAAGCCAACTGTTTTCACGCCAGCTCTCATCAGCGGGGTTCCCCACAGGCGTGTATGATGTGGGGAAAGCCCCAAAATCGCATCGGCCCCGGAAAATCTACCTCAACAAGGAGATAATTGCTCATTACTGCTCCGACGACCAGTCCCACCAGCGGCGGCCGGGACTGAGGTGGGTCGCGTAGGAACGGCGGTCCGAAATTCGGACGGGGTGGAGAATCAGGCGGGGGGGGTCCCGACCCGCTTTTTCGCCGATTTTCGGCCCCCGGCCGCCTGGAAAGCCGCCCGACGGTGGCCAGAAAATCGACCCCTATGTCTCCGAATCATTAGTCCAGGCCTCTGGATTACTAGTCTAGTAACATAACCACTATGCTGTCTTTCGGAGAAAATCTGTGTCGAGGTTTACTCATGTAAGTAGCTGTTCTGTTGAGAAAACGGTTGTTGCTCGTCCATAAGAATATAAAAGATTTCATATGGTTCTATTAGCCAAGTCCAAATAAGGTTTGGAGTTTTTAAGTTTGCTTTTTCTTGTTAGATGCCTTCTGCTACAACACATGCTCCAGATGAAAGTGTGAACTTGTATTTCTATAGCACCTTTCACATCCTCAGGATGTCCCAAAGTGCTTCACAGTCAATTAATTACTTTTGAAGTGTAGTCACTGTTATTTTGTAGACAAACATAGCAGTCAGTTTGCACACACAAGGTCCCACAACAGAATGACTCTTTTTTGGTGGTGTTGGTTGAGAGATGAATTTAGCCAGAATTCTGAAAGAACTTGGCCTAGAAATTCAGTATCGCCACGTTTGGGGCGCTACAGCCGGGCGTTCGCTAAATTTAGCGCCCGGCGCAACTTAGCGCCACCTTCGCCGAAATTGAGTTGCATCGCCCCAAGAGGTTGCTGCTGCGCTAAAGCAGGCGATGCACGACTATCATAAGGCGCTAAGCCGGCGAGCCAAGGCGCTAACACCGAGGGTGGGTGCAGCGCAGGTGCGGCGAGTTGCTGATTGAAGGCAGACACGCTGGCGCCGGTCAGCTCTTAAAGGGGGAGGGTGGACTTGTTTGGTTGCCACGCCCTGCACACTGCAGCCCTAAAGCAAGGCCTGACCATTGCTGGATCATCATTTCTATGCCCAGGACCATAAGAACATAAGAAGTAGGAGCAGGAGTAGGCCATACGGCCTCTCGGGCCTGCTCCGCCATTCAATAGGATCATGGCTGATCCAAACCTAGACTCACATTCACTTCCCTGCCCACTCCCCGTAACCCCTAATTCCCTTATCAGCTAGGAAACTGTCTATCTCCGTTTTAAATTTATTTAATGTCGCAGCTTCCACAGCTCTCTGAGGTAGCAAATTCCATAGATTTACTACCCTCTGAGTGAAGAAGTTTCTCCTCATCTCAGTTTTGAAATGGCAGCCCCTTATTCTAAGATTATGCCCCCTAGTTCTAGTCTCACCCATCAGTGGAAACATCCTCACCGCATCCACCCAATCAAGCCCCCTCACAATCTTATATGTTTCGATAAGATCGCCTCTCATTCTTCTGAATTCCAATGAGTAGAGGCCCAACCTACTCAACCTTTCCTCAGAAGTCAACCCCCTCATCTCCGGAATCAACCGAGTGAACCTTCTCTGAACTGCCTCGAGAGCAAGTATATCTTTTCTTAAATATGGAAACTAAAACTGTATGCAGTATTCCAGGTGTGGCCTCACCAGTACCCTGTATAACTGAAGCAAGACTTTCCTGCTTTTATACTCCATCCCCCTTGCAATAAAAGCCAAGATTCCATTGGCCTTCCTGATCACCTGCTGTACCTGCATACTAACCTTCTGAGTTTCATGCACCAGGACCCCCAGATCCCTTTGTACTGTAGCACTTTGCAGTTTCTCTCCATTTAGATAATAACTTGCTCTTTGATTTTTTCTGCCGAAGTGCATAACCTCACACTTTCCAACATTATATTCCATCTGCCAAATTTCTGCCCACTCACTTAGCCTGTCTATGTCCTTTTGCAGGTTTTTATGTCCTCCTCACTCACTGCTTTCCTTCCCATCTTTGTATCGTCGGCAAACTTGGATACGTTGCACTCGGTCCCTTCCTCCAAATCGTTAATATAGATTGTAAAGAGTTGGGGTCCCAGCACTGAACCCTGCAGAACACCACTAGTCACTGATTGCCAACCCGAGAATGAACCATTTATCCCAACTCTCTGTTTTCTGTTAGATAGCCAATCTTCCACCCATGCCAGTATATTACCCCAATCCCGTGATTTTTATCTTGTGCAGTAATCTTTTGTGTGGCACCTTGTCAAATGCCTTTTGGAAGTCCAAATACACCACATCCACTGGTTCCCCTTTACGTCCTCAAAGAATTCGAGCAAATTTGTCAAACATGACTTCCCCTTCATAAAACCATGCTGACTCTGTCCGATTAAATTATGCTTATACAAATGTCCTGTCACTGCTTCCTTAATAATGGACTCCAACATTTTACCAACCACAAGTGTTAGGCTAACTGGTCTATAGTTTCCAGCCTTTTGTCTACTTCCCTTTTTAAATAAGGGCGTTACATTAGCAGTTTTCCAATCTGCTGGGACCTTTCCTGAATCCAGGGAGTTTTGGAAAATTACCACTAATGCATCCACAATCCCTACCGCTACTTCTCTCAAGACCCTAGGACGTAAGCCATCAGGTCCAGGGGATTTATCCACCTTTAGTCCCATTATCTTACTGAGTACCACCTCCTTAGTGATTTTAATCGTGTTTAGCTCCTCCCCCCTATAGCCCCCTGTTTGTCCAGTGTTGGGATATTTTTAGTGTCCTCTACAGTAAAGGCTGATACAAAATATTTGTTCAGCGTTTTTGCCATCTCCATGTTCCCCACCACTAATTTCCCGGTCTCGTCCTCTAAGGGACCAACATTCACTTTAGCCACCCTTTTTCTTTTTATATAACTGTAGAAACTCTTGCTATCTGTTTTTATATTTTTTGCTAGTTTACTTTCATAATCTATCTTCCCTTTCTTAATTAATCCTTTTGTTATTCTTTGCTGGCTTTTAAATGCTTCCCAATCTTCTATCCTCCCACTAGATTTGGCTACTTTATATGCCCTTGTTTTCAGTCGGATACTATCCTTTATTACTTCACTTAGCCACGGATGGCTGTCTTTTCTTTTACACCCCTTTTTCCTCAGTTGAATATATTTTTCTTGAAAGTTGTGAAATATCTCCTTGAATGTACACCACTGCTCATGTTATATCTTACACTTTAATCTGTTCTCCCAGTCCACTTTAGTCAACTCTGCTCTCATACCTTCATAGACCATGCAGAAGGCTAGGGAGCGAGCGGAGCGCTTCAGCGAGGGTGCCCTGAGGCTACTGGTTGGTGCAGTAGAGCGCAGGCGACCTGTCCTCTTCCCTAACAATGGGAGGAGGCCGCTTCTCAGCGAATACCGAAAAGCCTGGAGGGAGGTGGCAAACAGGGTGACCACCAACAGCATGGTAGCCAGGACTGCACTTCAATGCGGGAAAAGGTTCAACGACCTCGCTCGGGTTGTCAGGGTGAGTACCCTTTCCACTATCCTGTTCATCCCTGCATGTGCACCTCAGTTTCTGGGCAAAGGGACCTGAAAGCCCCAATGCCCAGCCCTCATCCAAGAGCTATGGGACTCTCATGAAAACCACTTGCACATTCAGCACTTTACGCTGTCAGGGCTATTCCACCATGGGAGGCAGTACAGGCAGGATGATGGCTTGACACTGTCAGGGCTATTCCACCATGAGAGGCAGTGCAGGCTAGATGAGGGCTTGACTCTGTCAGGGCTATTCCACCATGGGAGGCAGTGCAGGCAGGATGATGGCTTGACACTGTTAGGGCTATTCCACCATGGGAGGCAGTGCAGGCAAGATGAGGGCTTGACACTGTCAGGGCTATTCCACCATGGGAGGCAGTGCAGGCAAGATGAGGGCTTGACACTGTCAGGGCTATTCCACCATGGGAGGCAGTGCAGGCAAGATCAGGGCTTGACACTGTCAGGGCTATTCCACCATGGGAGGCAGTGCAGGCAAGATCAGGGCTTGACACTGTCAGGGCTATTCCACCATGAGAGGCAGTGCAGGCAAGATCTGGGCTTGACACTGTACTTAGAGGCCGTCCTTTGTCAGGGCAAGCTGGCCCACAATTGCAGGCAGCAGCGATGGACCGGAGGAGGCCGTCCTGACCTCAAAGAGCTAAGTGACCTGGAGCAGCGTGTGGAGCGCATTATGGCGGGCCGGCTGATTGGCCCCGTCGCCAGTGGCGATGCCGACCCTGTTCTCGACAGCAATGGTAAGGTCATCACCTTTTGACCTCTCTCTTTCCACTTGTGCCTCACACCAGCATCCTTTGCCACTATCGAACCAATGCAGTGCATAGCAGCACTCATGCCTCCCTCGCTGCCGCCCTGTCCTCACTCTAAAGCAACTCTTGTGCCTCCCTGCTTTCAGATGCTGATTCGCCAGGTGAGGAGGCGGGCCCTCAAGCTGCCACTGTCAGTGATTCTGAATTCGAGGAGGAAGAGGAAGCCGGCCCATCAGTGCCACCCTCAGCCGAGGCAGCCCATGGCCATGATGGGGACACGTTTTCCCTCGAGGGGAGCAGGGGGGAAGGGTCTGAGGAGAGTGAAGCTCCGGGGCTCAGCGGGCTGCAACAACGCGGGAGGGGTGGGGAAGCTCGGCGGCCTTCTCCCCGGAGGGTGAGTGCGGCCTCCAGTCCTGCTACGGTGAGCGCAGAGGAGGTGCGGCTCCTTGGTGAAATGGGCGCCCAGGCTGAGCGCAGGCACACTGAGCTCATGGCTGCAGTGGCAAGGATGCCTGACTCCATAGAGTCACTGGCAAGGAGTGCTCAGGAATTCGGGGCAGCACAGGCCAGGAGTCTGCAAGAATTCAGTGCAGCACAGGCAAGGAGTCTGCAGGACTTCGCGGCAGCACAGTTGGCTTCCAGCCAACTGCTCAGTCGTGCCGTGCATTCACTGGCTGGTCTGATGCAGATACAGATCAGGACCACATGGGCAACAACTGCTGCCACCCTCGCTGGATCGGCCAGGCATCGCCGGGGCCCTCGCCGCGCTGCAGCAGCCCAGCAGTCTGTGCTTCAGCAGATTGCTGCGCATGCTGCAGTGCTGGCCCGTGCGAGTGCCAGTGTATCAGCCGACCAGGGAGTGCCTGTGCTCTGTCAGGTTGGCAGCATTCCTGCAGCCAACACTGTCACTCCTCCACTGCAGCTGCCACCACCCGTAGGACAGACTGCTGCCGCCCAAGCAGAGTTGGAGCAGTCAGCAGCCAGGCCCTCCAGGGCCAGAGCTGGTCCAGGCCATCCCTCAAGGGCATCTGGCGTCTCACCATCTGACCCTCAGCAGACTTCCCCCAGCCTTGCTGCAGCCACTGGGGTCCCTTTGAGGAGGAGCTGCAGGGCGGGAAGGGGCCATTCGCAGAAGAGAGGCGGATCACCCTCACAGGGGAAAAAGTAGAAGTGTGGCCAAATGTTGTGTTTATATATGAAGGCCGAGACTGTTGTGTTTGTTTTTTATATGAAGGCCAAGGATCATGGTCATTTTTGTTTAACTGTGTTTTTCATTTTCTAAAGGTTGTGAGAGCCAGTTATGTCTCTGACTGTTTTTTGGGGGGTTTATCTGAATTAGTTTGTCATGCGGGAAGGGCACAGAGTTTGCACAGTAAAAAAATTTCTTTAATCACATTGTCCATGTTTGCACTTTGAACTATTTGTTGCCTTGACCGGCTGAGGGCTTGCGGAGCGGCTCCATTCAGGTTCTTTCATTGGCACAAGCCATTCCGTGAGAGGGGGCCTAGAACCAAGTTGCAATAATCCGCCGACGGACGGCCCTTGCACTTTGTGTCTCCCTCCTGTCTTGGTGCTCCTCCTCCTCCTCCTCTGGTGGTCCTCCAATGTCTGCTGGCAGTGGCTGAGTCCTGAGGATAGCCAGGTTGTGCAGCATGCAGCACACTACAACGAAATGGGAGACTCGCTCAGGCGAGTACTGTAGGGCTCCTCCGGAACGGTCCAGACAGCGGAACCGTTGCTTGAGCATGCTGATTGTGTGCTCAATGATGTTCCTGGTAGCCTGATGGCTGTCATTGTATTGCTCTTCAGCAGGTGTGCTGGGCGCACGGAGCGGGGTCATCAGCCAGGTGCACAAAGGATAGCCTTTGTCCCCGAGAAGCCATCCTCGTGGGTGAGCCTGGGCTTTGAAAATGTCTGCCACAGAAGTCTGGTGCAGGATGAAGGCATCGTGGCTGCTGCCTGGAAAGCGGGCATTGACAGCTAGTATGAGCTGCCTGTGGTCACACACCAACTGGACGTTGAGCGAATGGTAGCCCTTCCGGTTGTGGTAATCCTCGGCATTCTGTAGAGGTGCCCGCAAAGCCACATGCGTGCAGTCAATGGCGCCCTGCACCATGGGGAAGCCCGCTATTCCTCCAAATCCCATTGCACGCTCTTGCTGCTTGTCCAGGGTCATGGGGAAGGAGATGTACTGACGTCTCCTTCTGAAAAGGGCATTGGTCACCTGGCGGATGCAGCAATGTACCGCGAACTGGGAGATGTTGGCAATGTCCCCAGTAGCAGATTGGAAGGAGCCGGTGGCATAAAAGTTGAGAGCCACCGTCACCTTCACTGCCACCGACAGAGACGTCCTGCTCCTCAGCTGTGGCTGCAGATCTCTGCGAAGCAGGTGGCAGATCTCAGTGACCACCTCCCTTCTGAATCGCAGCCTCCGAACATACTGCTCCTCAGACATGTTCAGATATGAGAACTGCTGGCGGTATACCCTGGGTGGGTAAGGCCTCCTGTGCCGACGCCTGTTGGCCCTTCTCCGTCTGGCCATGACTGGCACTCTCTCACGGCGTCTCTGAGCCCTTTGAATGCAATGCAGTAAGCCAACGTTTCCACTCATTGCAGCCCCCATTATATGCGGCGACTCAAGGCTATGGCACTGAAAGTTAAATCCAAGTGCAAAGCTCTGGCCTGAAGCCAGAAGTACCTGTGCGTGCGCTGAGTCAAAGCAGAAAGCTCTCTCCCTTTGTCTCTCTCCAAATATCCGTCTCTCACACAGAAGGATTGCCACAAAATGGCTGCCACTTATAAAGCAGGAGGAGTCCCCTTTAAATAGCGTCCCCTGTGCCCCACACCGACTGGGAACCATTCCCCTCTACCAGTCGCTGGGGGCACCAGGCGCACAGAAGGGCGGCGCCACTGAAGTTCCGGTTCGGGGCGCACCAAGGGCGTTGCACCATGAAATGACGTCAGGATCTGCGCGCGCAGCTGAGCAGGTGCTGCGGTTTTGTGCCACTGCTAAATCTTGAGTGAAGTTCGCGAGAGGCGCAGGTCGCGCCGCGCCCGGGCGCTAGCCGCTTAGCGCCCCACTTCTCCTCCTCCTAAGGCGCTAGCGGCTGACGCTAACAACTGAATTTCTAGGCCCTTATTTTTTGAAGTGCCATGGGATCTTTTACATCTACCTGAACAGGCAGTTGGGGTCTCAGTTTAACATCTCATATAAAAGATTGTACCTCTGACAGTGCAGCACTCCCTCAGTACTGCACTACAGTGTCATCCGTAAGACAAAGATCCTCCACCAACCTGCCCCCGCCACACAGTACTGCCCCCCGATTATCAAAATCCACGACAAGGCCTTGGACAACGTGGACCACTTTCCATACCTCGGGAGCCTACTGTCAACAAGGGCAGACGTCGACGACGAAGTCCAGTACCATCTTCAGTGTGCCAGTGCAGCCTTCGGTCACCTGAGGAAGAGTATGTTTGAAGACCAGGACCTCAAACCTGGCACTAAGCTCATGGTCTACAGAGCAGCAGTGATACCCGCCCTGCTGTATGCCTCAGAGACATGGTCCATGTACAGCAGGCACCTCAAATCACTGGAGAGGTACCACCAACGCTGCCTTCGCAAGATCCTGCAAATCCATTAGAGGTGCACCAATGTCAGTGTTCTCGCTCAGGCCAACATCCCCAGCATCGAAGCTTTGACCACGCTCGATCAGCTCCAATGGATGGGTCACATTGTCCACATGCCCGATACGAGACTCCCAAAACAAGCGCTCTACTCGGAGCTCCGGCATGGCAAGAGAGCCCCAGGTGGGCAGAGAAAACGCTTCAAGGACACCCTCAAAGCCTCCTTGAAAAAGTGTAACATCCCCACCAACACCTGGGAATCCCTGGCCCAAGACCGCACAAAGTGGAGGAGAAGCATCCGGGAAGGCGCCGAACACCTCGAGTCTCTTCGCCAGGAGCAAGCGGAAGCCAAGCACAGGCAACGCAAGGAGTGCACGTCAACCCAAGCACCCCACCCACCTGCCCCTTCAACCACCGTCTGCCCCACCTGTGACAGAGACTGTAGGTTTAATCAGTCACCTGCGAACTCATTTTTAATGTGGAAGCAAGTCATCCTCGGTTCCGAGGGACTGCCTAAGAAGAAGAAGACAGTGTCAGTCTAGATT
Source organism: Somniosus microcephalus (assembly GCF_052327205.1). Classification (NCBI taxonomy): domain Eukaryota; kingdom Metazoa; phylum Chordata; class Chondrichthyes; order Squaliformes; family Somniosidae; genus Somniosus; species Somniosus microcephalus. Next base: position 59,949,133 of record NC_140996.1, on the reverse strand, counting down.
ATGTGCTCAAGTCCTGGCATCCACAACTACCATCCAAGGGTGAGAGTGCTAACACTGAGCCAAGCTGACACTCCATAGTTGCAGACTTCTCAGCTGTCTCTGTATTTCAGTAATTGGTTAACAGGAGATGGATGTACTTCTGCTGAGCAAGACTGGGTCAGGTAGCTTTACCTTCCCTTGAGAAGGAGGTTCTACAAAGCATACCGTCCTGGTAAGAGTTAACATGCTTCACTGATAAGAAGGATACATTTCTATGCAGCAATGTTGGAATTGCTGCAACTTTCATTTCAATGCTGACCTGGAAAAGGTTGTCTGCCACTGATAACAGTGATAACATCAGATATATATAAAAACCACAGCAAAAAAGAAAGTTTTTGCTTTCAAAGCAAACTCTGTAGAGGCCCACTATACATATTCACACTTTAATCATTAAAGACTGCTGACATTGTTGCAAGAGGATAGTAAAAATGGCCCTCACATTTACAGAACTGGAAATAGGCGTTGATATTGCAGCACTTGGTGCACTACACGATATATTTTTTTGCTTTTGGGATACAGGTGATGCTGGCAAATATGCCCTTTGGGGGTGGTGGTGAACTGTCCCCTTGAACTGCAACTGTCCTGGTGGCGATATTGAACAGCTATCATTGAAACATAGGAACAGGAGTAGGCCTTTTAGCCCCTCGAGCCTGTTCCACCATTCAATGAGATCATGGCTGATCTGTGACCTAACTCCATTACCCACCATTGCCCATATCCCTTAATATCTTTGGTTAACAGAAATCTATCAATCGCAGATTTAAAATTAACAATTGACCAAGCATCAACTGCCATTTCTTTATAACAATTGAATAGCTTGCTAAACCACTGAGAAAACACTAAAAGTAAACCATGTGGTGTGGGACTGGAGGCATGTTTAGGCCAGCAGGGGTGGGCATACCTAATTTTGTTGGAGCAAAATAATTTCATTTACACATTTTGTAACCATGTCCTCATGGCCATAGAAACATAGAAGATAGGAGCAGGAGTAGGCCATTCAGCCCCTCGAGCCTGCTCCGCCATTCAATGAGATCATGGCTGATCATCCAAATTCAGTACCCTGTCCCTTTAGCCTTAAGAAATATATCTAACTCCTTCTTGAATATATTTAATGAATTGGCCTCTACTGCCTTCTGTGGTAGCGAGTTCCACAGATTCACCACTCTCTGGGTGAAGAAATTCCTCCTCATTTCTGTCCTAAATGGCCTACCCCTTATCCTTAGACTGTGACCCCTGGTTCTGGACTCCCCCGCCATCGGGAACATCCTTCCTGCATCTAGACTGTCTAGTCCTGTTAGAATGGTATAAGTTTCAATGAGATCCCCTCTCATTCTTCTAAACTCCAGTGAGTATAAGCCTAATCGACCCAATCTCTCTTCATACGTCATTCCTGCCATCCCAGGTATCAGTCTGGTGAATCTTCGTTGCACTCCATCCATGGCAAGAACATCCTTCCTCAGATAAGGCGACCAAAACTGCACACAATACTCAAGGTGTGGTCTCACCAAGGCCCTCTACAACTGCAGCAAGACATCCTTGGTCCTGTACTCGTATCCTCTCACTATGAAGGCCAACATACCATTTGCCTTCTTAACCGCCTGCTGCACCTGCATGCTTACCTTCAGCAACTGGTGCACAAGGACACCCAGGTCTCGTTGCATTTCCCCATCTCCCAATCTATTGCTGTTCAGATAATAATCTGCCTTCCTGTTTTTGCCACCAAAGTGGATAACCTCGCATTTATCCACATTATGCTGCATCTGCCATGCATCTGCCCAATCACCTAACCTGTTAAAATCATACTGGAGTTTCTCTGCATCCTCCTCACAGCACACACGCCCACCCAGCTTTGTGTCGTCTGCAAACTTGGTGATATTACATCTAGTTCCCTCATCTAGATCATTAATATATATTGTGAATAGCTGGGGTCCTAGCACCGATCCCTGCGGTACCCCACTTGTCACTGCCTGCCACTGGGAAAAAGACCCGTTTATTCCAACACTTTGCATCCTGCTGCCAACCAGGTCTCTATCCAAGTCAGTACCTTACCCTCAATCCCATGTGCTTTAAATTTGCACGCCAATCTCTTATGCGGGACTTTATCAAAAGCCTTCTGAAAGTCCAAATACACCACATCCACTGGTTCTCCCTTATCTATTCTACCAGTTACATCCTCAAAAAATTCCAGTAGATTAGTCAAGCATGATTTACCTTTTGTAAATCCATGTTGACTTTGTCCAATCCTGTTATCCAAGTGCTCTGCTATTACATCTTTTATAATGGACTCTAGCATTTTCCCCACTACCGATGTCAGGCTTACCGGTCTATAATTTCCCATTTTCGCTTTACCACATTTTTTAAATAGTGGGGTTACATTAGCTACCCTCCAATCAATGGGAACTGTTCCAGAGTCTATACAATTTTACAAGATGACCAGCAATGCATCTACTATTTCTAAGGCCACTTCCTTAAGAACCCTAGGATGTAGATTATCAGGCCCTGGGGATTTATCGGTCTTCAATCCTGTCAATTTCCCAAACACCATTTCCCTACAAATACTGATTTCATTCAGTTCCTCCCTCTCATTAGACCCTATGCTCCCCGACATCTCTGAGAGTTTATTTGTGTTCTCCTTTGTGAAGACAAAACCAAAGTATGTATTTAATTGGTCTGCCATTTCTTTGTTCCTCATTATAAATTCCCCTGATTCTGACTGCAAGGGACCTACGCTTGACTTCACCAATCTTTTTCTCTTCACATATCTATAGAAGCTTTTACAGTCAGTTTTTATGTTCCCTGCAAGCTTACTCTCATACTCTATTTTCTCCCTCTTAATTAATCCCTTTGTCCTCCTTTGCTGAATCCTAAACTGCTCTCAATCCTCAGATTTTCTGCTTTTTCTGGCCAATTTATATGTCCTCTCCTTGGATCTTATGCTATCCCTAATTTCCCTTCTTAGCCACGGTTAAGCCAACTTTTTTGTTTTATTTTTATGCCAGACAAGGATGAACAAATTGTGTAGTTCATCCATGCGATCTTTAAATGTTTGCCATTGCCTATCCACTGTCAACCCTTTAAGTAACATTCCCCAATCCATCCTAGCCAACTCATGCCTCATACCGTCGTAATTTCCTTTATTTAAATTCAGGACCCTAGTCTGAGTCAACTACTTCACTCTCCATCTTAATGAAGAATTCTATCATATTATGATCGCTCTCCCCATGGGGCCTCGCACAACAAGATTGCTAATGAATTCTTTCTCATTACATAATACCCAGTCTAAGATCGCCTGATCTCTAGTTGGTTCCTCGCCATATTGGTCCAGGAAACCATCCTGTATACACTCTAAGAATTCCACCTCCACAGTATCGTTACTAATTTGGTTAGCCCAATCTATATGTAGATTAAAGTCACCCATGATAACTACTGTGCCCTTATTGCACGCTCTCTAATTTTTCATTTAATGCCATCCCCAACCTCAGCATTACTGTTTGGGGGTCTGTGTACAATTCCCACTAACATTTGCTGCACCTTGGTATTTCTCAGCTCTACCCATACAGATTCCACATCATCAGAGCTAATATCCTTCCTTACTATTGTGTTAATCTCCTCTTTAACCAGCAATGCTACCCCACCTCCTTTTCCTTTTTGCCTGTCCTTCCTGAATATTGAATACCCCTGGATGTTGAATTCCCAGCCTTGGTCACCCTGGAGCCATGTCTCCGTAATCCCAATTATATCATATCCATTTACATCTATTTGCGCAGCTAATTCATTCACCTTATTAAGAATGCTCCTCGCATTAAGACACAAAGCCTTCAGGCTTGTTTTTTTAATACTCTTAGTCCTTTTAGAATTATTATTTACTGTGGCCCTGTTTGATTTACACCCTTGATTTCTCTGCCTTCCACTTTTGCTTTTCTCCTTCCTGTCTTTTGCTTCTATCCTTGCTTCCCTTTCCTCTGTCTCCCTGCACAGGTTCCCAACCCCCTGCTATTTTAGTTTAAACCCTCCCCAACAGCACTAGCAAACACTCCCCCTAGGACATTTGTCCCGGTCCTGCCTAGATACAAACCATCCAGTTTATACTGGTCCCACCTCCCCCAGAACCGGTTCCAATATCCCAAGAATTTGAATCCCTCCCCCTTGCACCATTCTTCTAACCACGTATTCATCTGAAATATCCTTCTATTTCTACTCTGACTAGCACATGGCACTGGTAGAAATCCTGAGATTACTACCTTTGAGGTTCTATTTTTTAAGTTTCCTCCTAACTCCCTATATTCAGCTTTTAGGACCTCATCCCATTTTTTACGTATATCGCTGGTACCTATATGCACCACGACAACTGGCTGTTCACCCTCCCCCTCCAGAATGCCCTGCAGCCGCTCTGAGACATCCTTGACCCTTGCACCAGGGAGGCAACATACCATGCTGGAGTCTCGTTTGCGGCCGCAGAAACGCCTATCAATAGAATCCCCTATCACTATAGCTCTCCCGCTCATTTTCCTCCCGTCCTGTGCAGCAGAACCACCCATGGTGCCATGAGGTTGGCTGCTGCTGCCTTCCCCCGATAAGCCATCTCCCCCAACAATATCCAAAGCGGTATATCTGCCTTTAACAAATCCGTGCTGTATTTCCTTAATTAATCCACACTTGTCCAAGTGACTGTTAACTTAGTACCCGATTATCGTTTCCAAAAGCTTCCCCACTACCGAGGTTAAACTGACTGGCCTGTAGTTGCTGGGTTTATCCTTACACCCTTTTTTGTAACATTTGCAATTCTCCAGTCCTCTGGCACCACCCCTGTATCCAAGGTGGATTGAAAGATTATGGCAAGTACCTCCACGATTTCCTCCTTAACCTCCCTCAGCATCCTAGGATGCATCCCATCCAGTCCTGGTGACTTATCAACTTTAAGTTCAGACAGCATTTCTAGTACCTCCTCTGTATCAATTCTTATCTCATCCAGTGTCTCCTCTACCTCCTCTTTTACTATGACTTTGGCAGCATCTTTTTCCTTGGTGAAGACAGATGCAAAGTACTCATTTAGTACCTCAGCCATGCCTTCTGCCTCCATGCTTAGGTCTCCTTTTTGGTCCCTAATCAGCCCCACCCCTCCTCTTGCTACCCGTTTATTATTTATATGCCTATAAAGACTTTTGAATTCCCTTTTATTTTGGCTGCCAATCTATTCTCATACTCTCTCTTTGCCCCTCTTATTTTCTTTTTCACTGTGCCATTCGCAACTCCTCAGATAATGAAGCAGCCCATGCCCGCATGCAACAAGACCTGGACAACATTCAGGCTTGGGCTGATAAGTGGCAGGTAACATTTGCGCCTCACAAGTGCCAGGCAATGACTATCTCCAACAAGCGAGCGTCTAACCTCCTCCCCTTGACATTCAATGGTATTACCATCACTGAATCCCCCACCATCAATATCCTGGGGGTCACCATTGACCAGAAACTTAAGTGGATCAGCCACATACATACTGTGTCAACAAGAGCAGGTTAGAGGCTGGGTATTCTGTGGCGAGAAGGTTAAGGGGTGATCTGATCAAAGTTTTCAAGATATTAAGAGGAACAGATAGGGTAGATAGAGAGAAACTATTTCCACTGGTTGGGGATTCTAGAACTAGAGGGCATTGTCTAAAAATTAGAGCCAGACCTTTCAGGAGTGAAATTCGGAGGCACGTCTACACACAAAGGGTGGTAGAAGTTTGGAACTCTCTTCCGCAAACGGCAATTGATGTTAAATCAATTTTAAATTTTAAATCGCAGATTGATAGCTTTCTGTTAACCAAAGGTATTAAGGGGTATGGGCCAAAGGCAGGTGTATGCTGTTAGGTCGCAGGTCAGCCATGATCTCATTGAATGGCGGAACAGGCTCGAGGGACTGAATGGCCTACTCCTGTTCCTATGTTCCTACAGGGAAATTAGCATGGAACACTGGAGCAGAAGGGAAAACTGCATAGACTAGAGGAAAGGTCTTTCCATAGTCTGGAAGTATTTTCTCCTGGGAACAAGGTGAACAGTGAAAAGGGTAAAACAGGAATCTGGTGTGCAGCAACTGAATACGCCCCAGCTGAATGGAGCACAAACAGCGGCTGAATTGCTGCAAATTTCCTGCTTTCTGCAACGCAAAGTAGTCATGAGTTATTTAGAGACTGACATTGATGTAACTTTGCCAAGAGCAACTAAAGCAATTACCAGTGTGATTCTGGTATGGCTGGAACATCTTGATAAGGTGGCAGTGAAAAATGACACATCCAAGGAAATAAATTGTTTCATCAGTGCAACAAAACGTCAACAAGTACAATTCTGAAGATTTTTTTTATATTCGCCTTTGATGGCGTAATCAAAACCTAACAAGAAATTCTGTTTCCTTCCTCCTTAATAGATTAGAAAGCTCTTTACCAGACCCTAATAAGACTTCAACAGCCCAGTGCAATTTATACATGTATATTTCTATTTAAAAACTCTGACCGTTCATGTAAGTTATTAATACTCTTCATTTTTCCATCAAGCAATAGTTTTTTTCAGGTAGTCTGAGAAAATAATGAAAAAAATGAAGCATTGAAATTCAACTCAACAAATTTGGTTTTACTCCTGCCATTACTTGTTTTATATACATTCTCGGGATATGTGCTTCACTGGCAAGGCCAGCATTTATTACCTACTTCTAGCTGCCCTGAGAAGGTAGTGGTGGGCCTTCTTCTTGAACTGCTGCAGTCTGTGTGGTGAAGGTGCTCCCACAGTGCTGTTAGGGAGGAATTTCCAGGATTTCTGGCAGTTTGATACAACTTATTCGCTTGCTAGGCCACTTCAGAGGGCAGTTGAGAGTCAACCACATTAGTGTGGGATTGGAGTTACAAATAGGCCAGGCTGGGTAAGGACAGCAGGTTTCCTTCCCTAAAACACATTAATGAACCAGTTGGGTTTTTACAACAATCCGACTGCTTCATGGTCACTTTTACTGATATCACCTTTCCATTTCCAGATATTTTTTAAATGAACTCAAATTCTCAAAACTGCCATAGTGGGATTGGAACTGAAACAGCCAACATGCACTATTTCAAGTAAACAACCTTGAATTATCTGTCTGCTCTCCAATAAAATGGTGGCACGACATTTGATTTCTGTACCCTAGGTTATGGGGGAGGGGTGCAGAGAGAAGAAGAGAAAGCAAGAACAGTTTCCAGTTCTTGTCACTATCCAGTGACTCCTATCGCAAAATGCTTTGTCCAGATGTTGGATGACAACAAGATTGGGTTTGTGAGAGGTACCACAGGGCACCAGTCACTGGTGGAAGTGTACCCCACCTTGCATCACCACCATCAAAAGAGGACAGGACAACTGGGGGAGGAAGGAGGAAAGGGTGTTGCTTTACGTTTAGTAATTACTTTTTGTAGGCATATTCTTTACAAATTGTACAAAATGTAAAAATAATAAAAGGCTTGTGATTAAGGGCAGTATTTCGTAGAAATCGTCAACATTTCTGGGGGGAAACAGTGTTCTGAAATTGTTCTTGTGTTTCAAAGTCACCATTTTACTTCTGAATTTTCCAACATTAGGAATAGGCAATCCATCCATTAAATAACTAAAAAGCTACCAAAATATCTCTTGCACATGGTATTGCTGATGGTTTCAGTAAATCAACAGCCTTGCGTATCACATATGCATATTTACAGACGCTACCAAAAATGTGCGTGACGTCTTGGAAACCAGAAGCCCTATAGCTCTCAAGTACACAATACAGCTGGTATCCTTCAGGTTATATATCAGAGGGGTGTAAGCAAGTAGAGTCTATAGCCAATCTTGCTCCATTAATGACATAGCACCTGGTCACCGATTTGGCTTTGTCAGTAGTTACTAGTCAACAGGCGCAATAATATTAGTAAGTTGAATCACCAAACCACAGACAATAAGAAATCAGATAGGATTACTTTATTACATATCTCATTTATTCAGTGATTGGTACTGCACCTTACCCCAGTACAGGATGGGTACATACAAGCACACATTTGTGGTGCCATTGCTCTCAATGAGTACCAAAGACCCAGTGTGAACCGACTCAAAATAAATCGCTCAGCTAATCCGCAGGAGTCATGGCACAGAGAGGAGGGAAACAAGCTCAATTCTATGGAGGTACCAGCTTTGGGTAGTGTGGATCAGAAGCCAAGCAAAATGTGTCAGCTGCTATCAGAGGAATGGGACTTGGAAAGAGACTGCCTGACGCACGCCTTTAGCAGCAGGAGATGAGTGGCCTGTGGGACTGGAAGAGGACACATGACCTCAAATCAAATCATTCAAAACTAAAAGAAAATCCTCTAAAATTAAACCAAATGCATTCATAAAACTTCAATGCCGCTGGTTTCAGCATCCTATGCAGTCTCCACCTTTACACTAATGCTCTCGATCACAAACTACAACCTAAGGAAACCACCTCCCTAAAAAAATCCCCAAACTGTAGCCACATAAACTGTAACAGAAACTTCAAGTCAAACAAGACTTATGTTAGGACTTTTAAAACACATCAAAAATGGCACTCTCAGCTGTATTTGTAGTTCAAGAAAATTGGATCTATCAAGTATCATTAAATAGTGGGACATATCCTTTCCAGCAGAAATATTAATATTGCACACCTCTGATATTTAAGAGAATCAAGCAAATCTTTTCCTTTATTTTTAGTTTCACTTGTACAGACTTTGAAGTTAATAAATGCTTTTGCTATGTGCTTGCAAGCAATGAAAGCGCAACCTCAAGTTTAGTTTGGCTACCCTGCCCTCTTCGCTAAGGTTTTGAACAAAACAGCAGCAGTCAGAGTGAACACTGATGCACTTGACTGCTCGATGCCACCCTTGTGAGGTTTAAAAGTGGAAATGTTTTTAATGGAACAAAACACATTCCATCTTTTAGCTGTATACTTGATTCCGCTGCCACGGTAATACCAAACCGAATTCCACATGCTGAACTTCAGGGAGATTAAAGAGGTGGCATTACCTCATTGGCAAGTTTTAGACAGGCTCAGTTCCTAGAACAACCGAGTTTAAAACCTCTGCTCCCAATGCCACGTTCACACTGCAGCTGTACAAATGTTTTGCTTGTTGAACGCACAGAAGCTCAGCACATTGGAGCTACCAGAACCTGGGTTTGTGAATGCAATTTCCAATGTGCTGAGTTGTGAATTCAGTTGTGCTGCCTTGAACAAATTCAGGATAGAGGTTATATGCCTCCCCAAGAGGGAAAGGAAATCTGGGAGAGTCCCTCCCCAGGCTATGCTCATCCACCTCGTAGTGACTATTTCTCATCAAAATTGGCAGAAGTTTGGGAGAACATTGTCCACATAGTTCTGGCTGATGGTACAAGGAGACTTGGGGGGGAAAGTTCAGTTGGTTGCGCCACCCTTTAGCACCTTAAGGGGGCGCTAAGTGGGGCACAAACCAACTAGCGCCCGGGCGCGGCACTGCCCACGCCGCCCGCCAAATTCAGCGGGACGTTAGTGGTGGCGCTAACTGTTAGTGCTGCGCCACTGGCGATGATGTCATCGGTGTGCGCAGCGCCCTGCTCACGCCCCGGCCGCGATCTTCGGGAGCGCCCCCTGATTTACCGCCGGACGCTATGTCCGACAGGGTCAGGGTAGCGTACCTGCGGCCGGAGAGGCGCAAATTAAAGGCGAGGTGCGGGGCTGCCATTTTTGTTGTTGGCCACCTGCCCGCACCTGCCTGCGCTCCCGTCCCCAGCCTCCGGAACCACCCCCCCCCCCCCCGCCGCGGAGTGCCGGCTGCGCTCCAAGAGCCCGGCACTTCTCTTGGGTGCCGGGCTCTTTTACCTGCACCCCCGATCCCCGGGGGCCCAGCTGGGCCCCAGATCATGCTGCACAAGGCCCCTCCCCTTTAAGAAGGGGAGGAAGGCCTGCAATACCGCAGTGCGATGTGCCGCAGCGTGTGGCGCTGCGACACGTAGCGCCACAATATTCACTCGCAGCGCCCCAAGAGGGAGGCGGGGCACCTCCAGTAGCGCCCCGCTTCCCTTTGGGGCGCAAACGACCAATTTCCGGCACAGGGGCGTTAATTTTTCCGGGGCGGCGAAGTTAACGCCCCAAACGGGGCTATACTGAATTTCTCCCTCTTGGAGTTGTAATGATGTCTCTGAGTGGGCTAACTGGGCTCTTTACAACTCAGTGCCCCTTTGTTTTCAGAATAAAGCATAACAAAACACACGGGCCTAGAAATTGGGTTCTGGTCTTGCCAGGGCTGTAGCGCCAGAAAGTTTGCGCCAGCGGTAATGCGGCAGCGTGCGACGAAAATTCGGGTGCGCCGGGCCCAGACGGCGGCGGGCGCTAAAACCCTCCTTTAGCGCCTCAAAACGGGCGTGAACTTGGGTTTCCCGGCGCTAATCCCCCGCTGCGGCACCCGATGCGGTGCGGCAGGCGGGGGAACTGCAGGCCTCCTCCTACTGTTAAGGAGGAGCTGCCTGCAGCCGACAACTGTCCGGCGGATTGACCCGACATCTGAGCCCGGCACCTCGGGGAAGTGCCGGGCTCGCATGAGACACTGATCAGGGCCGCGGGGGGGGGGAATGCAGGAGTCCGGGAAGGGAGGTGCGGGCAGGCGGCCGCCGGGAACGCGGCCGGCCGCCGCTCCACCTTTATGCGCCGGCGCACACTGGGGGAAGACTCTGTTGCCAGAGTCTTAGTTGCGCCTGCCACGGGCGAGGCAGGCGCAACTGAATTTCGGCTTGGGGCCGGGTTACCACGGCAACCGGGATGCTGCGCACACCGATGACATCATCGGTGCCGGCGCAGCGCTACCGGTGCAACGCCGATTTAGGGCCCCAGGGAATTTCTCAACTGGCCATAACTCCGGCGCTAGGCCCTCTAGCGCCTCAAATGCGGCGCTAAGCCTACCGAATTTCTAGGCCACAATGTAAAGTGCTGTGGGATAGAATTTCCACCAGGATTCCTAAATCTCCCACCGTAACTTCAGCAGAAAACCCTTTTGCACCGTTTCTCCAGGGTTTCCTGTAATCTTCCGCTGAAGTTATGGTGAAAGATTGGGGAACCGTCACAGAAATTATTGGTGTGTATGTATTGAATTGGTTCTATCTAGTTACCAGCTATTTAACTCATGACAGTTTCCAGGAGCTCATTTAGGTCAAAATCATTACTAGCAGAGAGGAAAAAAACACCTTAAAAAGAGTAAATCTTTGCTAAAAAAAATCACTTTGTTTGCTAAAACACAAGATTGGAACACCAGTGGATACCACCAAGATGTACAATAACACGAGTTTGATTTCCTCATGAGATGCACTTTCTTAAAATGGAATGTTTTGCTCATGACCTGAAGAGGTGACTGGGGTGATTCCAGTAAATGTCAGGATTATCCTTTAATCTTTCAAGTGCTGAATCGTTCTTCCCAGCTTCAGGTTATACATTTTATTTTGGAAAACTTCTTCTTGGGTAAGGTTTCTAATGATGAGTGTTATTGTCACAATTCAGAGAATAAAAACATACTAAAGTATAAATACTTCTCAAATTACAGTAATCTCAGACTATATTAACATATGTAGCTTAATTTTCTGTCAGTACTGAAATGGAGTTCCTCTTTCAGCATTCATACTATTACAGAGCGTCTTATACCTTAAAGAGCAACAAAAGTAAAATCATTGAATTTTCTAGCTAAAATAGTTCAAAATCTATTTTATTTTCATTAGATTAATTTGATCTTATTTTTTTTTAAATATTTGCCAATGGTGGTGTCACCCAATATGTCAGGGACAGCTGGGAGGTAAAAAAAAATTGATCCTGTGGGAGCTACAAAATGAACTACTCTGAACAGACATCTCCAATCCTAAAAAATCAAAGCTAACACTGGGGTGCTATAGACCACCAAGTCAACATAAGGAGAACATATTGCTCTATGAAGAGATAAAAAGCCAGGAAAAGAATGCTATTTTAATGGGAGACCTCAATCAACCACACATAAACTGGAAAAATCCATGTCGTTTAGAGTCAGAGTTGGTAACTGTGATGACTATTTTTTGAAACTGCGTCATGGAAGCCATGAGAGAGATCTCTAATATTGATCTATTATTCATAAATGGCCCAGAAAATGTACAGGAAATGGAAGCCATAATACCATTAGGGACAGCGACCACAGAATGATAGGCTTGGAATTTCTTTGATACTTGCGGCGAAACACCGATTTATTGCCGCTCTTTAGTGCAAAATTGAAGAAATTCGCGCATAAGTTTTTATGCTACACCAGAGTTTGCTCAATCTTTTGCACTGCAGCTGGTAAATAGAAAGAAAAATTTAAAGGGGAGTGCAAAAAAATGTAAATAGAATTTTTTCATTCCACTTTTTCCCTCCATAGCTACCAATATATTTCATTATGCCATACGAAATACAACTATTTTTTCTTCAGGCAGTGGTTTGCAGCAATTGACCTTGAATAATTACTTGAGTAGACCTGTAATTTCGCAGCAGGAACAGGAATAAGGATCAGACTCTTAATTTACTTGATAACATATTTCGTTTTTCATTTTACTGGAGTGGTGGATGAAAAAAAAACAAAATTGGCATAGTGGTTAGCACTGTTGCCTCACAGCGCCAGGGACCCGGGTTTGAATCCGGCCTCGGGTGACTGTCTGTGTGGATTTTGCACATTCTCCCCGTGTTTGCGTGGGTTTCCTTCGGGTGCTCTGGTTTCCTCCCACAGTCCAAAGATGTGCGGGTTAGGATGATTGGCTAAGATAAATTGACCCTTAATGTTAGGGGGATTAAATACGTGGGGTTACGGGGATAGGGTGGGGTAGGGGTTAAGGGGATCGGATGGGATATGTGTCAGTGCAGGCTCGATGGGCCGAAATGGCCTCTATCTGCACTGTGGGGTTTCTGTGATTTCTCTGTGATATTAACAAAATTTAAGAACAAATAAAGATTAGATATTAAAAAAGGACTTTTAATCAAAGAATCTTTTTCCTGGAGTATATTTTAAAATGCCCTACTGAAGTGAATTATCCAGAATGTTCTTCTATATTGAAATGTGTTGGAATGAGTACTTTATATTTTTTTAATCAATTCACTGGAAAGGCAGGCATTTATTGCCCATCCCTAATTACCCTTGAGAATGTCGTGTTGGGTCGTCTTCTTGTACCACTGCAGTCCGTGTGGTCAAAGGTACTCCCATAATGCTGTTAGGGAGGGAGTTCCAGGATTTTGACCCAGGGTGATATATTTCCAAGTCAGGATGGTGTGTGTCTTGGAGGGGAACTTGCAGTTGGTGGTGTTCCCATGGGCCTGCTGCCCTTGTCCTTCTAGGTGGTGGAGGTCGCAGGTTTGGGAGGTGCTGCCAAAGAAGCCTTGGTGAGTTGCCACAGTGCATCCCGTAGATAGGACACACAGCAGCCACATACGCCGATAGTGGAGGGATGTCTAAGCTGTAAATCACATAGAATGTTTACTGTTGTCCATACAGATCACTCGCATTCTAATTTTACTGAAGTTACTGTAACGGAATCTTCATTATCTGCCTCATTAATTATCAGACAGAAGTTCTGCAGGACAACACCTTGTGTGAGACATAGTCCCATTGCACAGTCCACCTCCTGTTTAATACAAATCAACCTCACAACCTAAGGAACATGGGATAAAAAAAGCCTGCACATCTGGCAATGCACTTTATTATGGTCATATTTATGCTAATATACTGCAAGCCAAATGTATAAATGTATGTTGAATGTTTAAGTGTCCTAATCCAAATTGTACACTCTCGGGAGCCGCAAGCCTAGATTTCGTTGTACTGCACTTGTGCACTAACAATGACAATAAAAGTTGATTTGATTTGATTTGATTTGAAATTGCTGGAAATACTCAGCAGGTCAGGCAGCATCTGTGGAGAGAGAAACAGAGTTAACGCTTCAGGTCGATGACTTTTAATCAGAACTGGAAAAAGTTAGAGATGTAACATTTTTAAGCAAGTTAAGGGGCAGGGAAAGGGGGGAGAAGAGGAAAGAACAAAAAAGAAGGTCTGTGATTGGGTGGAAGGCAGGAGAGATTAAATGACATAGAAACATAGAAGATAGGAGCAGGAGTAGGCCATTCGGCCCCTCGAACCTGCTCCATCATTCAATGAGATCATGGCTGATCATCCAAATTCAGTACCTGGTCCTTGCTTTCTCCCCATACCCCTTGATCCCTTTAGTCTTAAGAAATATATCTAACTCCTTCTTGAATATATTTAATGAATTGGCGTCTACTGCCTTCTGTGGTAGAGAATTCCACAAGTTCACCACTCTCTGGGTGAAGAAATTCCTCCTCATTTCTGTCCTAAATGACCTACCCCTTATCCTTAGAATGTGACCCCTGGTTCTGGACTCCCCGGCCATTGGGAACATCCTTCCTGCATCTAGTCTGTCCAGTCCTGTCAGAATTTTATAAGTTTCAATGAGATCCCCTCTCATTCTTCTAAACTCCAGCGAGTACAAGCCCAATCGTCCCAATCTCTCTTCATACGTCATTCCTGCCATCCCAGGTATCAGCCTGGTGAATCTTCGCTGAACTCCTTCCATGGCAAGAACATCCTTCCTCAGATAAGGCGACCAAAACTGCACACAATACTCAAGATGTGGTCTCACCAAGGCCCTGTACAACTGCAGCAAGACATCCTTGTTCCTGTACTCAAACCCTCTCGCTATGAAGGCCAACATACCATTTGCCTTCTTAACCGCCTGCTGCACCTGCATGCTTATCTTCAGCGACTGGTGCACAAGGACACCCAGGTCTCGTTGCACTTCCCCTTCTCCCAATCTATTGCCATTCAGATAATAATCTGCCTTCCTCTTTTTGCCACCAAAGTGGATAACCTCACATTTATCCACGTTATATTGCATCTGCCATGCTTTTGCCCAATCACCCAACCTGTCCAAATCATCCTGGAGTTTCTCGGCATCCTCCTCACAGCACACACACATGCCCACCCAGCTTTGTGTCATCTGCAAATTTGGAGATATTACATCTAGTTCCCTTGTCTAGATCATTAATATATATTGTGAATAGCTGGGGTCCAAGGACCGATCCCTGCGGTACCCCACTAGTCACTGCCTGCCACTCGGAAAAAGACCCGTTTATTCCAACTCTTTGCTTTCTGTCTGCCAACCAGTTCTCTATCCAAGTCAATACCTTGCCCCCAATGCCTTAACTTTGCATGCCAATCTCTTATGCGGGACCTTATCAAAAGCCTTCTGAAAGTCTAAATACACCACATCCACTGGTTCTCCCTTATCTATTTTACCAGTTACATCCTCAAAAAATTCCAGTAGATTAGTCAAGCACGATTTACCTTTTGTAAATCCATGCTGACTTTGTCCGATCCTGTCACTGTTTTCCAAGTGCTCTGCTATTACATCTTTTATAATGGATTCTAGCTTTTCCCCCACTACCGATGTCAGGCTTACCAGTCTGTAATTCCCTGTTTTCTCTCTACCACCTTTTTTGAATAGTGGGGTAACATTAGCTACCCTCCAATCCATGGGTACTGTTCCAGATTCCATCGAATGTTGGAAGATGATCAGCAATGCATCTACTCTTTCTAGGGCCACTTCCTTAAGTACCCTAGGATGTAGATTATCAGGCCCTGGGGATTTATCGGCCTTCAATCCCGTCAATTTCCCTAACACCATTTCCCTACAAATACTTATTTCATTCAGTTCCTATCTCTCATTAGACCCTATGTTCCCTGACATCTCTGGGAGGTTATTTGTGTCCTCCTTTGTGAAGACAGAACCAAAGTATATACTTAATTGGTCAGCCATTTCTTTGTTCCCCATTATAAATTCCCCTGATGACAAAAGGAATGATGGTGCAAGGCAAAATGAGATTGTAATGGAACAAATTTAGAAACAAAAGATGAGGTGTAAATGGCCATATGGAACCTTATCAAAAGCCTTGCTAAATTCCATATACACTACATCAAATGCACTACCCTCATCTACCCTCCTTATTACCTGCTCAAAAAATTCAATCAGACACAACCTTCCCTGAAGAAATCTGTGCAGACTGTCGTTGATTAATCCGTGTCTTTCTAAATGAAGATTTATCCTGTCCCTCAGAATTTTTTCCAATAATTTTCCCACCACTGAGGTTAGGCTGACTGGTCTGTAAGTACTCAGTCTATCCCTTTCTCCCTTTTTAAACAACGGTGCAATGGTAGCAGTTCTCCAGCACCACACCTGTAGCCAGAGAGGATTGGAAAATGATGGTCAGAGCCTTCGCTAGTTCCTCTTTTGCTTCTCTTAACAGAAAAGTAGAATTGGTTGAAGTGTAGGAATTTCTCTGCAGTTCAGGCTGAGGACAGAATAGATACAAACTAAGGCACTACAGCACCCCCAGTGGTGGGAGGCTGCAATTACAATGTGACAAAGTTACATAGGCAGTTACCATTATAAATGTTGTTGTAAGAATTTATTATAAAAAAGGTTGACAGGATGGGCACACAGACATCAGATTTTTAATATATTATAGATGAATTGTACTTTCCTTTTATTCTTGATAAAATTAACAGTGGATTAAAGATCACAAGGCAAGACCTTTTACTACAGAACATGTCCTAGTTTCAAGTATTCTTACTTCATAAAGTGTTTTATTCATATTGAAGTTAGTTTATAGCATTAGTTCACTTTTGTTATGAATTACAGAAGATAATTAACAAAATTAGACTACTAATTCTGAACAAAGTTTCTATACAATGTCTGCCACAACATGGAACAGTACTGCTTTTCCGTTTTATTCCCCTCTTTTCTTACCAATTCCACTAGCACTAGTCACTCTCTGGTTCCTCACTCATGAACATTATTCAATGCTTGACAGTGAATGTTGGCAAACCGTTAAACCACAAGGGGTAGCACAGCTGATCCTGTCCTAGGAACATAAGAACAGGAGTAGGCCATTCAGCCCTTGAGCCTGGTTGCCATTTAATTAGAATCATGGCTGATCTGTACCTGAACTCCACTTACCAGCCTTTGCTCCATATCCCTAGATACCCTTATCTAACTAAAATCTATCGATCTCGGTCTTAAAAATTTCAATTGACACGGCGTCCATAGCCTTTTGGGGGATCGAATTCCAGATTTCCACTACCATTTGTGTGAAAAAGTGCTCTCTGATTTCACTGCTAGATGGTAGCTCTAATTTTAAAATTATGCCCTCTTGTTCTGGGTTCTCCCCGAGCTTCCGGTCGCCTGTCACTTTAATTCTCCACTCCACTCCCATTCAGACCTCACTGTCCTCGGCCTCCTACACTGTTCCAATAAAGCTCAACGTAAACTCGAGGAACAGCACCTCATCTTTCGATTAGGCACTTTACAGCCTTCTGGACTCAACATTGAGTTCAACAATTTCAGACCATAACCTCTGTCCCTATCTCTTTTTTTCCATTTTTTTCCCTCTCTCTCACATGGCAACTGTCTTTCATTCTGCCATCGCCATTCACACTTCATCTAGAGCCATCTTTTGTTTCTTAACTTGTCCCATTACCATCTCCTTTGCCTTGCACCATCATCCCTTTTGTCTCAATCTCTCCTGCCTTCCATCCTATCACAGACCTTCCCTTTTGTTCTTCCCCTCCCACCTTTCCCTGCTCCTACACTTGCTTAAAAACCTGTTCCATCTCCAGCTTTTTCCAGTTCTGACGAAGGGTCATCGACCTGAAACGTTAACTCTGTTTCTCTCTCCACAGATGCTACCTGACCTGCTGAGTATTTCCAGCATTTTCTGTTTTGTTTCAGATTTCCAGCATCTGCAGTATTTTGCTTTTGTAAAGGAAATAGTTTCTCTGTATCAACCTTATTGATTCCCTTTATCATTTTAATCAGGGGTATGGTAGCATAGTGGTTATGTTACTGGACTAATAATCCAGAAGCCTGAACTAATGATCTGGAGGTGGGAGTTCAAATCTGGCCACGGCAACTAGAGGGTGAATTTAAATTCAGTTAATTAAATAAATCTGGAATAAAACACTAGTATCAGTGATGGTGACCATGAAACTACCGGATTGTCGTAAAAACCCATATTGCCCTTTAGGGAAGGAAATCTGCCATCCTTACCTGGTCTGGCCTCGTGGTTGACTCTGAAATGGCCTAGCAAGCCACTCAATTGTAACAAACCACTACAACAAAGCATATTAAAAATACAACCGGACGGACCACCCACATCGACCTAGGCATCGGATTTGGACACGACAAAGCACACCCAGCCCAGTCGACCCTGAAAAGTCCTCCACACTTGCATCTGGGGACTTATGCCCAAATTGGGAGAGCTGTCCTACAGACTAGTCAAGCAACAGCCTGACATAGTCATACTCACAGAATCATACCTTTCAGCCAATGTCCCAGACTCCTCCATCACCATCCGTGGGTATGTCCTGTCCCACTGGCAGCACAGACCCACCAGGGGTGGCGGCACAGTGGTATACAGTTGGGAGGGAGTGGCCCTGGGAGTCCTCAACATTGACTCCAGACCCCATGAAGACTCATGGCTTCAGGTCAAGCATGGGCAAGGAAACCTCCTGTTGATTACCACCTACTGCCCTCCCTCAGCTGATGAATCACTACTCCTCCATGTTAAACACCACTTGGAAGAAGCACGGAGGGTAGCAAGGGCACAGAATGTACTCTGGGCGAGGGACTTCAATGTCCTTCACCAAGAGTGCCTCGGTAGCACCACTATTGGCCGAGTCCTAAAAGACATAGCTGCCAGTCTGGGCCTGCGGCAGGTGATGAGTTAACCAACATGAGGGAAAAACCTACTTGAACTTGTCTTCACCATTCTGCCTTTCACAGATGCATCTGTCCATGACAGCATTGGTAGGAGTGACCACCGCACACACAGTCCTTGTGGAGATGAAGTCCCAGCTTCACACGGAGGACACCCTGCATCATGTTGTGTGGCACTACTACTGTCCTAAATGGGATAGATTCAGAATAGATCAAGCAGCTCAAAACTGGGCATCCATGAGACACTGTGGGCCATCAGCAGCAGCAGAATTGTATTCCACCACAATCTGTAACTGCATGGCCCAGCATATCCCTGACTCTACCATTATCATCAAGCCAGGGGACCAACCTTGGTACAATGAAATTTGTAGAAGAGCATGCCAGGAGCAGCACAGGCGTACCTAACAATGAGGTGCTCATCTAAAAAAGCTACAACACAGGACTACATGCATGCTAAGCAGCGGAAGCAGTATGCTATAGACAGAGCTAGTCGATCCTACAACCAACGCATCAGATCAAAGCTCTGCAGTCCTGCCACATCCAGTCATGAATGGTGATGGACAATTAAACAACTAATGGGAGGAGGAGGCTCCATGAACATCCCCATCCTCAATGATGGTGGAACACTGCAAGTGAAAAAGACATGGCTGAAGCGTTTGCAACCACCTTCAGCCAGAAGTGCTGAGTGGTTGATCCATCTTGGCCTCCTCCTGAGGTCCCGAACATCACAGAAGCCAGTCTTCAGCCAATTCGATTCACTCCACATGATATCAATAAATGGCTGAGCGCACTGGATACAGCAAAGGCTATGGTCCCCGACACCATCTCAGCTGTCGTGCTGAAGGCTTGTGCTCCAGAACTAGCCGCGCCTCTAGCCAAGCTGTTCCAGTGCAGCTACAACACTGACATCTACCCGACAATGTGGAAAACTGCACAGGTATGTCCTGTCCACAAAAGGCAGGACAAATCCAATCCAGCCAATTACCGCCCCATCAGTCTACACCGAATCATCAGCAAAGTGATGGAAAGTGTCACTGACAGTGCTATGAAGCGACACTTACTCACCAATAACCTGCTCACTGACGCTCAGTTTGGGTTCTGCCAGGACCACTCAGCTCCAGGCCTCATTACAGCCTTGGTCCAAACATGGACAAAAGAGCTGAATTCCAGAAGTGAGGTGAGTGACTGCCCTTGACAAGGTAGCATTTGACAGAGTGTGGCTTCAGGGAACCCTAGTAAAACTGAAGTCAATGGGAATCAGGGGGATAACTCTCCACTGGGTGGAGTCAAACCTAGCACAAAGGAAGATGGTTATGATTGTTGGAGGCCAATTATCTCAGCCCCAGAACATCATTGCAGGAGTTCCTCAAGGCAGTGTCCTAGGCCCAGTTGCTTCATCAATGACCTACCCTCCATCATAAGTTCAGAAGTGGGGGTGTTCGCTGATGATTGTACAGTGTTCAGTTCCATTCACAACTCCTCAGATAATGAAGCAGTCCGTGCCCGCATGCAGCAAGACCTGGACGTCATTCAGTCTTGGGCTGGTAAGTGGCAAGTAACATTCGCGGCACACAAGTGCCAGGCAATGACTATCTCCAACAAGCGAGAGTCTAACCACCACCTCTTGACATTCAACGGTATTACCATCGCCGAATCCCCCACCATCAACATCCTGGGGGTCACCATCGACCAGAAACTTAACTGGACCAGCCACATAAATACTGTGGCAACAAGAGCAGGTCAGAGGCTGGGTATCCTGCGGTAAGTGTCTCACCTCCTGACCCCCCCAAAGTCTTTCCACCATCTACAAGGCACATTAAGGAGTGTGATGGAATACTCGCTACTTCCCTGGATGAGTGCAGCTTCAACAACACTGAAGATGCTTGACACCATCCAGGATAAAGTTGCCCACTTGATTGGCACCCCATCCACCAACATTCACTCCCTTCGCCACCGGCGCACCGTGGCTGCAGTGTGTACCATCTATAAGATGCACTGCAGCCACTCGCCAAGGCTTCTTCGACAGTGCCTCCCAAACCCGCGACCTCTACCACTTAGAAGGACAAGGGCAGCAGGCACATGGGAACACCACCACCTCCAAGTTCCCCTCCAAGTCACACACTATCCTGACTTGGAAATATATCGCCGTTCCTTCATCGTCACTGGGTCAAAATCCTGGAACTCCCTGCCTAACAGCACTCTGGGAGTACATTCACCACATGGCCTGCAGGGATTCAAGAAGGCGACTCACCACCACCCTCTCAAAGACAATTAGGGATGGGCAATAAATGCCAGCGACGCCCACATCTGATGATCGAATAAAAAAAAAATTAGGATAGAGAACCCTGACTGACTTTTGCTTCCTTGACCCTAGGGTGCGGAGATCAATTGTAGCACCTCTCCCTGTATCCCAGCAGATAACAGCACAGACCGGCGATGAAACCTGGGACTTTCCTGGACTGCATTGCTCAGCTGTTCATTAACTAAACCTGCTGAGCTATCAGGGGAGCAGTAATACATTTTCACAGATGAAATGTTGAATCAGAAAGATGAAATGCTCAATCATAAAGTGTTCTCAAGCATTAATATATATATATATATAATGACAAACCAACCATCCGAAATCTGTGCTTCATGGTGCAATACATTAAAACTTGTCACATCACAAATGACAACATGAGCATCAATCAGAAGTATGATGTCAAAAGTTATTTAATGAACTGCATCCATCATACGTTTCACTTACGTGAATTCTGAAACTTGCCCTTGAAAAAAATGACTCCGAAGGATATAAGCTTGTAACATTCCAAAAATACATCGGTCATTG
This sequence comes from Somniosus microcephalus, assembly GCF_052327205.1. Classification (NCBI taxonomy): domain Eukaryota; kingdom Metazoa; phylum Chordata; class Chondrichthyes; order Squaliformes; family Somniosidae; genus Somniosus; species Somniosus microcephalus. The sequence goes on along the minus strand of NC_140996.1, from coordinate 59,927,491 downwards.
TAATGAACATATAAAGAAAAACAGAAAGACTTGCATTTATATAGCGCATTTCACAACCTCAGGACATCCCAAAGTATTGCACAGCCAATGAAGTACTTTTGAAGTGTAGTCACAGTTGTAATGTAGGAAACGCAGCAGCCAATTTGTGCACAGCAAGATCCCACAAACAGCAGTGTGATAATGACCAGATAATCTGTTTTAGTGGTGTTGGTTGAGGGATAAATATTGGCCATAACACTAGGGAGAACTCCTTGCTCTTCTTCAAAATAGTGCCATGGGATTTTTTACGCCCATTGAAGAGGGTAGACTGGGCCTCGGTTTAATGTCTCATCTGAAAGACGGCACCTCTGACAGTGCAGCACTCACTCAGTACTGTACTGAGTGTCAGCCTAGATTTTGTGCTCCTGTCTCTGGAGTGGGACTTGAACGGCCAAACTTCTGACTCAAAGGCAAGAGTGCTGACACTGAGCCACGGAATGGCAGTATTTGAGGTTTTTCAACTAATCACAATGAGATTTTGCAAAATCATTCACATACGCCTGAAACATTTTCTTTCATTTATAAAGATGTTACACAGTAAGTCAGTGATGGAAGTTTGGCAGCCACTACCTTTTGTAATGTGGTACTGTGAGCTTTTAATTACTGGACACAACAAGGAAATGCATGTCAGGTCAAACTTGTAAGTTATCTCTGCATGTCAGAGCAGAATGTCTCAGCTTAGCTGAGGAATACTGTGCTAGCCTCACTGAATGCACATTTCAATTCAAATACTATCTCTCAGTCTCTCATGTGTCATTTAGCACTAGGCAGAAAATGAAGGGAAAACCTTAATAAATAGCTCCCTGGTTTAAAATATGTACATGCGTTGCAGCTTCTTTATTGCAAAGTTATTTTATTTCATGATTTTGTTTGTTACAAATTAATGATTGTGTCAAATATTCATTTATGCATGAATCTCACCCACACCAAGTCCTGTTCGCCTGTGCTCGCTGACCTACATAGTCTCCTGGTCTGGCAACATCTCGATTTTAAAATTCTCATCCTTGTTTTCAAATCCCTCCGTGGCCTCACCCCTCCCTATCTCTGTAACCTCCTCCAGGCCCTACAACCCTCCAAGATCTCTGCGTTTCTCCAATTCTGGCCTCTTACTCATCCACGATTTTAATCGCTCTAACATTGCTGCCCATGCCTTCAGTTGCCTAGGCCTTAAGCTCTGGAAATTCCCTTCCTAAACCTGTCTGCATCGCTATCTCTCTCTCCTCCTTTAAGAAGCTCCTTAAAATCTACCTCTTTGACCAAGTCTGTCCTAATATCACCATATGTGGCTCGGTGTCAAATTTTGTTTGATAATCGCTCCTGTGAAGCACCTTGGGATGTTTTACTATGTTAAAGGTGCTCTATAAATGCAAGTTGTTGTTGTTGAATGCTTCACCAATAGGTACAAGATTTTGTTTGGTAGACTTAAAACAGAGCCGGCAACTGGGAAGTCTTCTGAAAATTATTTGTATAAACAATTTGATTATTCACAGACACTACAGATTTTGAAAACTTGCATTACTATAAAAATAAATGAGTTTAACAAAACAACAGGAGTTTCTGCTCGGTTGTGCTGGTTTTTTGGGACAATTTTCCCAAAATCGCCCAAACCAGCACAAAAGATCGAGGGATTTCAAGCGCAAATTATGTCCAGTGCAAATCAGGTTTTTGCGATCTTGTGCACTGGTTTAAAAAACATTGCGCCCGAAGCCAACCCCGCCCACAAAACTGGCCACACCCCCAGATTGAATGAATCAACCTGGCAAGTTTCCGCTAATTGCACCCATTTGCGGGCCTTCGAGGAGGCTCTTAAAATTAATCTGTTTTTTATTTAGGCGCAAGGACACTAATAGGCACTGTTTTTTATTTAGGCGCACGGACACGAATAGGCACTGCTTAAAAATCAGAAACTGACTACTGTACACCAATCTAACTAGTAAATGGTTCTGTAGTTCCTGCATAGTTGTGCCCAGAAACACGAGCAACCAGGGCGCAAAGCAAATATCATGGAACACTGGGCATGATTTAGCCACGCAAGTACAATATGTCCTTGATCTTTTACGACCCTCTATCGATCCTTCCACATGAACACATCGCCACTCATAATAATGGGCCCACTCCCAAGTTACAGAGCCTTTTACGCGAGTTTCCTGCAATTGCGCTTGCTCAGAAGATGTCTTCAAATTGCAACCAGATTTTCAAGTGCAGCAGGAAAAAAAATCAAATCAAATCAAATCAACTTTTATTGTCATTGTTAGTGCACAAGTGCAGTACAACGAAATGTAGGCTTGCGGCTCCCGAGAGTGTACATTTAGATTAAGACATTTAAACATTCAACATACATTTGGTTTGTAATACATTAACAAAAACATAACCATAATAAAGTGCATTGGCAGATGTGCAGGCTTTAGAGTTTATTTGTGGAGTTCAGTAGGATGACAGCCCTGGGAAAGAAGCTGTTCCTAAATCTGGTCGTACGGGTGCGAATGCATCTGTAGCATCTCCCAGATGGCAGGAGGGCGAACAGACTGTGGCTGGGGTGGGTAGGGTCTTTGATGATGGACCGTGACCTCCGTAAACAGCGTTTCTGGTATATGTGCTCTATGGTCGGTAGCCGGGTGCCGGTAATGCGTTGGGCAGTTTTGACTACCCGCTGCAGGGCTTTCCGGTCATAGTAGCTACAGCTGCCATACCATACTGTGATACAGTTCGTCAGGATGCTCTCTATTGTGCAGCGGTAAAAGTTAGAGAGGATCAGGGGTGACAGGTTACATCCCTTCAGCCTCCTTAGGAAATATAGGCGCTGCTGGGCCTTCTTCACCAGAGAGGAGGTATTGAGGGACCAGGAGAGGTCTTCCGTGATGTGGACTCCGAGGAACTTAAAGCTGTCCACCCTTTCCACCACAGCCCCATTGATGTGGATGGGGGTGTGACTTCCGCCTTTAGACTTCCTGAAGTCCACAATGATTTCTTTGGTTTTCTTGATGTTAAGGGCCAGGTTGTTATCGGCGCACCACTTCGCGAGATGCTGGACCTCCTCCCTGTAGGCTGACTCATCGTTGTTGGTGATCTGGCCTACTACCGTGGTATCATCCGCAAACTTGATGATGGTGTTGGAACCATGAACAGCCACACAGTCGTGGGTGAAGAGGGAGTAGAGGAGGGGGCTCAGCACACATCCTTGTGGGGCCCCCGTGTTCAGGGTCAGTGGGGGGGAGGTGTGGTTACCTAATTTGACAGACTGGGGTCTGTTTGTTAGGAAGTCCAGGGTCCAGTTGCAGAGGGAAGTGTTCAGGCCAAGAGTTTCTTCTGGTTTTTTATTGCAATTTTTCTGAGCATACTTTTAGAATTTATCCTCACTGAGACTTGCATTGTTTTTTCCATTTCTTTGAATGCATTTTTATAGAATTGCTATGTCATATTAAAAATTGAAAACCTTCCCCGATTGCAAGTTCTTAAACATGTGTGCTTAATTTTCATGAATGATGTTGAATGAGTTGAAACTTTTCATACTTAAAGGAGGAAGGTTGGAGTTTGACGCTTTCCTTGGACCTCGACTGTTTATGCTAATTTACGCCCATTTTTATGGCATATGCTAATGAGATTTAAGGAAATTTGAGCATAATTTGACATCGGCTGAATGGGTGCGGGAATGGATTGTAATTTCGGGTGCAACTTCTGGGATGCGCCCCCGCAAGGAATTCTAGGCCCCTCTGTTTGAAACACAGGTTGCCAACTGCAACAAGACTCATGAGATTCCCGCTCCTATCAATAAGATTTCTTAACTACACAGGATTGGGAGCAACTTTCAGAACACAAAGAAGGCTCCAAATAAATTGACAACTGATGATACAATTGTTTGTATTCAGAGTGCAAATATTTTACACAAAGTAAATGTAAAACCCTATCCTCAACTTCTTAACTGAATGCTTAGAATACAAAGATATTGACCATGAATATTGTTGGCATAGAATCATAGATTTATAGAATCATAGAATGGTTACAGCACAGAAGGAAGCCATTCGGCCCGCCGAGCCTGTGCCAGCTCTCTGCAAAAGCACTTCAGCTAGTCCCACTCCCCCGCCCTTTCCCCGTAGCCCTGCAAATTTTTTTCCTTCAGGTACTTATCCAATTCCCTTTTCAAAGTCATGATTGAGTCTGCCTCCACCACCCTCTCAGGCAGTGCATTCCAGATGCTAACCACTCGCTGAGTAAAAAAGTTTTTCCTCATGTCGCCTTTGGTTCTTCTGCAAATCACCTTAAATCTGTGTCCTCTGGTTCTCGACCTTTCTGCCAATGGGAACAGTTTCTCTCTATCTACTCTGTCTAGACCCCTCATGATTTTCAACACCTCTATCAAATCTCCTCTCATTTTTCTCTGCCCTAAGGATAACAACCCCATTTTCTCCAGTCTATCCACGTAACTAAAGTCCCTCATCCCTGGAACCATTCCTGTAAATCTTTTCTGCACCCTCTCTAAGGCCTTCACATCCTTCCTAAAGTGCGGTGCCCAGAATTGAACAATACTCCAGTTGAGGTCGGATATTCTTTTGTTATGGTTTAGTTTTTGCTCTGCATATCACTCAGCACCATAGCTACGTTCCATTCTGAGGTGGATGCAATATCTTGCGTAATGTTGAGAGAAGCTGAGGAGGCCCCTCATGCGGGACCTTCCACTTCTGAAGCCATGTTGACTTCTATTGACTATCGAATGGTGTAAAACCCGTCCACATGCAGTTAAAAACAAAAAGGGGCTTCCGGCCTCATTATAATATTTAAATTGTTGTTCCGCCCCCTGGGAGCGCATTGGTCGCCCGCCCCCGCACCCCCCACTCCCGTCCTGCCTCCGTTAAAACCGGAAGTGGGCAGGTGGAAATGGGATCAGGTTGGGAATCCCATTTTTAACAACTGGAACATATACAGCTCTACAAGCTTTTTTCAGATCTTTTTGATATTACAAAAAAAACAGTTTTACAAGCTTTGCTCTATGAAATTAGCTTTCGGCTAATGATTATAGTGATAAACTAATTACAGATTGCAGATCTATCACAGCAGAGTATCTGTATTATGAGCCTACAGATAATGTATTACTTGTTAAAGCACATTTTAGCAGCAACATTTGAATGGTTCTCATGTTGGTTAAACATTTAGATCTTTTGGTTTTGTCAGTGCACAGGAGATGTTTAATACACACTAGACAAATACTGGAGAAACACCGTCATTGTTCTGTATTGTGGTAAATATCAGATAAAGGGAAAGCTGTGTATGCCCATAGGGATCAATCAGCTAAAAGAGCCATATTGAGAAAGCATCCCCAGCCATCAACATTGATGGCCTCCTTTGTTTACAGTCGATGACAGTGGAAGACCCATTGTGGGTTAATTTAATCAGAAAAGGGCTTTCTGTGCGCACACAGACCAAAGCGAGGCCTCTCTCTCTTTAGGCAGTGAGTGCCAGTGACACCAGAAGAGCACAGTGCATCGATATTTCTGCTAACCAAAAAACTGTATCAGTTAGCTTAAAAACAGCTAGCTTGAAAGTGAATGGAGGCAGAGGTTCATTTTATTATTTTATAGGTACACGGAATGTAGGAATTTGATGAATCTCACTGCGAGAGCTGCATTATTTTATCCAAAACAAACCACTTTATTAGACAGGAGGATGCACATAATGGTATGTATGAGGTGACAGTATCCAGTACACACAACAATGGTTCTGTTACAAGCCTACAGTCACACTATTGTTGAACTAGGTATTGGACAATAAAGGTACCTTCTGTAAGAGGAAACCCTTCAAGGACACCCTCAAAGACTCCTTGAAAAAAGTGCAACATCCCTACCAACACCTGGGAATCCCTGGCCCAAGACCGCACAAAGTGGAGGAGAAGCATCCGGGAAGGCACCAAACACCTCGAGTCTCTTCGCCGGGAGCAAGCGGAAGCCAAGCGCAAACAGCGCAAGGAGTGCACATCAACCTAAGCACCCCACCCACCCGCCCCTTCAACCACCGTCTGCCCCACCTGTGACAGAGACTGTAGGTCCCGAATTGGACTCATCAGTCACCTGCAAACTCATTCTAATGTGGAAGCAAGTCATCCTCGGTTCCGAGGGACTACCTAAGAAGAAGACCTTCTGTATCATAGTGGATGTGGGGACTGCTTACAGGAGAAACCAATGATGCAAACCTGAAGAATGTCTAGTGCAGGACCCACAAAATCTGTAACAGTGATGTTACAGGACAAAGGCAATTTATTTTAATTTTTAGATTTAAATAGCTGATGGATGTGAGGAAAGTGTCAATTTTCTCTCCTGAAAACACAAGAGAGATTTTATTTTGGTCGAACATATTTGGTGGCGCGCGCTTTGCACAGGATGACACAACTTGGCTGGACCTGTCTATACTTGAAGTGGAAAAAGGAGGTGGGAAAGTAGGAAGCTGACCCCAACTCAGGACTTGTACCACCACTTATCCTTGTTTTTGTCTCCGTTGTATTGGCTCAGTTGGTAGCGCTCTCACCTCTGAGTCAGAAGGTTGTGGGTTCAAGTCCCACTCCATGGAACTTGAGCACATAAAGCTAGGCTGACACTCCAGTGCAGTGCTGAGGGAGTGCTGCACTGTCGGAGGTGCCGTCTTTCGGATGAGACGTTAAACTGAGGCCCCGTCTGCTCTCTCAGGTGGATGTAAAATATCCCTTGGCACTATTTCGAAGAAGAGCAGGGGAGTTATCCCCAGTGTCATGGCCAATATTTATCCCGCAACCAACATAACAAAAACAGATTATCTGGTCATTATCACATTACTGTTTGTGGGACTTTGCTGTGCGCAAATTGGCTGCTGCTTTTCCTACATTACAACAGTGACTCCACTTCAAAAGTGCTTCATTGGCTGTAACACGCTTTGAGACATCCAGTGGTTGTGAAAGGCGCTATATAAATGCAAGTCTTTGTTTCTTTCTTTATACATTAACTGGCAGGGAAACACACAATGAACGGCAGGCCCACACCAGTACTATAGGCAAAATGTCACCAAGTTTTAAATGAGGACATGTTCGTAACATTTTTTCTTCCTCTATTGTGGCAGAGAAGCTGCTGCTGGGGTCAGTGAACAGGAACAACTGTGCACCTTCCAGCACATCATGTCAATCAATTGTACCCTGGTAAGCAGCAGCACAGGTACAGATACTCTGGGAGAGTTAGAAAGTAAATTTGAGAGGAGTGCACTGGATGAAACACAGTGCACAGCTGTGCAGGAGCAGCTGGAGTTGGCATGGGAGAAGCAGGAAGCAGGAAGCAGATAGCCAGAAAGTGAAATTGTATGCATCAGCAGCTGATGAGGGCAAAGACCCTGATCTCTGGGATCAGATTTTAAAAGAAAGATGCTTTCTGAACATGAAAGATTGTTGGAATCACTGGAGAGAGTGCCTAGGAGTTTCCATTACATGACAGCTAGTCCACAACTCACATGTGTGGTTTACTGATGCACGGAATAGAAGCTCTGCAGTCCAGCTTGGAGTAAGTGATCATTCCAGGGATAGCTGCAGAACAACCCTCTACTGCAAAGAACTTAATGCCAGCATCTCTCACGAATGCTCACACTGCTGTAATACAGATCTTGGGCTGCACTGCCAGCTTCTTCTTGAAATGGTCTGTTGATCCTGCAAAGGTTACACATTTTGGGCTCCGATTTTATCGGGAGTTTTACTAGTTCAGAAGCTGGGTGATTAAGGTGGGTGTAGAAAGTATGAGGTTGACATCAATTCAGATGCAGGCAGAGCCAAATCAACAGCTATAGAGTTCAGTCAAATATTTACTCAAACTACTCCAAAAATAAGCACTTTAGATGGAAAATTACACATTCACATTACAAAAGGCAGACTGATTTGAGTTTTTAAAACCTGGTATGAAAAAACCCCCCTCAATAATTCACTTATTTCTAGTGACAGTCCCTGCTTTTTATGAAAATATATAAACTTGTTCGATGTGCTTTACTGTAAAAATTGATTTCTGCTAGACCAAGAAGCTGAAGTATTAACAAATAATTTGAGAGAAAAAAAATGTCTTGAAGGAACAGAATCAAGACTTCTAAACAGAATGATAAACCCTGACGTTGACCTCAGAGATAAACTTTCAACAAACATAAAATGATCTCTTCGCAGGCTGATTATGAGCAGCAATCAACTTTTCATTATAACAAAAATGCCAGTCCATTCGTGACCTGTCATTTTGGATACAACACTGTTTTCATTGAAAATAGAATTTTATTGTATCCAAGTTCACTATAAACAGGAACCTTAGGGGACAAAATGCCTCTGGTCACTATTGGTAGCAACAATATAGATAGATTTTAAAACTGTTGAAAGTGGTAACGGGCTACCTGTTAGCAGTTCGCTGCTAATTCCTAGGATTAGCAAATAGCTAATTAAGAAACTGTTTTGTGCTTGTTAATGGCCAATCAAGGTAAAACTTGTGTGTCATTACATCTACGTTTTACTGGTGACAATGTTGACAAGATATTTGATGATCGTGATGAATGCATGAAATCATCATTAATCACAGCAGTAATGCCAGCCTCCACTTGCCACTTCATTGTTACATCATAGATAACTGTGAGGTATTACATTTTGGTAAGAAAAATAAGGCGGTTGTGGCGGAGCCACTAAGGGACTCTGATCAAATGTATATAATTCTCTTTAACAATATGTTAACTACAGCCTGAGTCTGTATCTTTGTATATACTGTTTGCATGTACAGAGCGCGGTCCCTTTAAGAGCGCGGGCAAACGCGATGACGTCACGCCGTTCATCACGTGATCCCACATCAGCGGGAAAAACGTGATGACGTCATGACGCCAGCCACGGGACCGTCCAAGCAGTCCTCGTGGAGCTTCCGAACTGACTAGACCTGTATTCGTAGTTTTCTTGCATCTGTTTGTTAAACTCAATTAGTTTCACATTAAACATCGTTTGTTTGACCGCCTGAGTCGACCTCAGTCTCTTGATAGGAACTAGACATTCCTACATTGGTGACCCCGACTTTTGTGAACGGTTTTCGCAGAAGGAACGAAGCATGGAAACGAACGCCGTTGCATTGAAGCTACCGCAATTCTGGGAGCAACAAGCGACCACCTGGTTCATCCAGGTCGAAGCCCAGTTTGCATTACGGAACATCGTTGCGGATCAGACCCGATATTTTTACGTGGTCTCCGCACTCGACAGCTCCACCGCGTCGCGGATCGTCAGCCTGCTTGAGAACCCCCCGGACGACCGCAAGTATGAAACAATCAAGGCGTGGTTGTTACAGGTCTTCGGGCTCACGAAGCCGGAGCGCGACCGCCGACTGCTCGCTATGCCCAGCCTCAGGGACTCCAAGCCATCTGAGCTCATGAGCCAAATGCTCACGCTCCTTGGCTCCAAACCGGAATGCTTCCTCTTTAGGGAGCTCTTCCTCAGTCAGTTGCCGGAGCAAGTACAAGCTGCCCTGGCCAGGTCCGAAGTCTCAGACTGCGCAGCACTTGCTGCCGAAGCGGACAAGATTTTCACGGTGACGCAGCAGTACTGCGCTGCCACGAGTCGCCCATCCCCCACAGACGCCAACCCAGCTCCTCAACATTCGGGGGTGTGCTCCTACCACGTGCGGTTTGGCGTGAAAGCCAGATGTTGCCGCCCTCCCTGCAGCTTCTCTCCCAAAAAAAACCAACTGCAACCCCGGCAAAAGAAGAACGGGTCTGACAGGTGCCCCGCGGCTGCGATGGCAATCGGAAATTCTGGCAAGCTGTTGCTCATCATCGATTCCATCTCTGGTCGGCGATTCCTATGCAACACCGGCACACAGTGCAGCATTATACCCACGTCCGCTATTGATGTTCAAGATGGGAGGCACGGCCTCTCACTCGAAGCGGCTAATGGCGGAGCTATCCGGACCTTCGGCAAACGGCGGGTCCAGGTGTGCTTCGGCGGCCAGCGATTTGTTTGGGAATTTGTTACGGCCAGGGTTTCACAAGCCATCCTCGGCGCGGATTTCCTGTGCGCCAACGGCCTCCTGGTCGATGTGAGGAACCGGTGGCTGATCAACGCGGCCACGTTTCACTCCATTCCTTGCCACCGTGGTACCACCATGTCGCGCACCGTCTCCTGCGCTTTCCCAACTCCGGACGAGTTCGCTCGCCTGCTCGGTGAATTTCCGGACCTGACCAGACCTATGTTCTCCTCTACGGCCACGAAGCATGGTGTGGACCACATCACCACCACCACCGGCTCCCCGGTCCACGCGCGGGCCCAGCGACTCGAACCCGGCAAGTTGGCGGTTGCGAAGGCGGAGTTCGCTATGATGGAACGCCTGGGGATTATTCGCCAGTCCAATAGTCCCTGGTCTTCGCCTCTCCACATAGTACCGAAACCTGGCGGCGGATGGCAGCCATGCGGCGACCATCGGCGACTTAACGACGCTACCACTCCTGATCGATACCCGATCCCCCACATTCAGGATTTCTCTGCCCATTTGGCTGGGAACACCGTGTTTTCCAAGGTGGATCTGGTCCGAGGCTACCACCAGGTCCTGGTACACCCGCAGGACATGCAGTCATCACCCCATTCGGCCTTTTTGAATTTCTGAGGATGCCTTTTGGGTTGAAGAATGCTGCCCAGGCCTTCCAGCGCCTCATGGACTCCGTGCTGCGGGACCTCAAGTTCCTTTTCATCTATTTAGGTGACATCCTCGTGGCCAGTCGAAATAAGGAGGAACACATCGCGCACCTACGCACCCTCTTTCATCACCTCAGCCAACACGGCCTGATTCTCAACCCGGCCAAGTGTCAGTTTGGTCTGCCCCACATTGATTTCCTGGGACATCGCATTACATCGGAGGGAGCGGTGCCTTTGCAAGCAAAGGTAGAGGCAGTGACAGCCTTTCCGCGCCCGCAGACCATCAAGGCCCTGCAGGAGTTCCTCGGGATGGTAAATTTTTACCACCGCTTCGTGCCTAAGGCAGCTCTGCTCATGCAGCCCCTGTATGAGGCCCTCAAGGGCAAGTCTGGCAAGGGCCCGGTAAGCTGGACGGTCGACATGGACCGGGCGTTCGTTGACACAAAAAGCGCCCTCGCCAACGCGACCATGCTGGCGCACCCGCTGCCAAGTGCCACCATCGCCCTCACCACCAACGCATCAGACTACGCCATCGACGCAGTACAGGAACAGTGGGTAAATGGAACGTGGCAACCGCTGGCGTTCTTCAGCCGTCAACTACGGCGAAACGAGCGGAAGTACATTACCTTCGACCGGGAGTTGCTGGCTCTTTTTCTGGCCATCCGCCATTTCCGGTTCTTGCTGGAAGGACGGCCTTTCACTGCTTTTGTAGACCATAAGCCACTAACGTTCGCTATGGCCAAGACTGCCGAACCGTGGTCAGCCCGACAACAGCGTCAGTTAACGTTTATCTCTGAATTCACTACTGATATTCAGCACGTGGCCGGTAAAGACAACCTGGTGGCGGATTGCCTCTCCCGCGCAACCATTCAGGCAGTCCAGCTCGGCATCGACTATGCCCTCATGGCTGCGGATCAAGCCTCGGATCCAGAGGTGCAAGCTTACCGAACCAGCCCCTCCAGCCTCCAAGCGGCCGACGTCAAATTCCACGCCGCAGGCACCACGCTACTTTGTGACGTCTCTGTAGGAGATCCTCGTCCTATCGTGCCGGTTGCCTGGCGCCGAAAAGTGTTTGACGCCATACATGGGTTGTCACACCCTGGCATGAAGGCCTCGCAAAGGCTGATGTCGTCCAAGTTCGTTTGGCGGGGCATGCATATGGATGTCCGCGACTGGGCCAACACCTGCGTGGTCTGCCAAAAGGCCAAGGTGCAGCGTCACGTCAAAGCTCCATTGGCCACCTTCGCTGTTCCGGAGCGACGGTTCGATCACATGAATGTAGACCTGGTGGGGCCACTTCCACCTTCTCATGGGTTTACACATATCCTTACGATGGTAGACCGCACCACTAGATGGCCAGAGGCAGTTCCCTTGTCATCCACCACTTCGGCAGACGTAGCCAGGGCATTCATCTCCTCTTGGGTCGCCCGTTTCGGGGTACCGGTGGATATCTCTTCTGATTGTGGACCGCAATTTTCCTCTGAGCTCTGGAACGCAGTGGCTCAGCATCAAGCTACATCGCACCACAGCCTACCATCCACAGGCGAACGGCCTGTGCGAACGGTTTCACAGGTCGCTCAAAGCCGCACTGAGGGCCAGCCTCCAAGGCGCTGGGTGGGTGGACAGGCTACCATGGGTCCTGTTGGGTCTTTGCACGGCACCCAAGGAAGATCTTCGCTCGTCTTCGGCAGAGCTCATCTATGGCCAGCCTCTACGCGTACCACGGGATTTCCTTCCGACTCCAACAGAGCCATGGTCCGCATCCAATCAACTCATCAGCCACCAGGAGGCAGCCAGGTGTTTTGCACCAGTACCAACGTCGCATCACGGCTTTCAGAGCTCCCACGTCCCAGCAGAGCTGAAGAACGCCGAATATGTGTTCATCCGCCACGACGCTCATCGGGATCCGCTCAAGGCCCCTTACACTGGTCCTTTCCGCGTGCTAGAGCCAGGAGACAAAACTTTCTCGGTGGATATCGGAGGTAAACCGGACCAAATTTCGGTTGACTGGTTGAAGCCGGCACACTTGGACCTTGACCGCCCGGTCGAGACCGCACAGCCATCAAAATGTACCGACCGCCCACAGTTGCCGTGCCAGATCAAGCGCAACCGCCCTCCAGCCAGCAGCTTCCACTCCAACTGTACAGAAGTCGCTCTGACAGGCTTGTCAGGCCTCCTCGCCTTTTCACTTTTTCTGTTAAAGAAAGTTCTGGGGGGGGGGGCGCATGTGGCGGAGCCACTAAGGGACTCCGATCAAATGTATATAATTCCCTTTAACTATGTTAACTACAGCCTGAGTCTGTATCTTTGTATATACTGTTTGCATGTACAGAGCGCGGTCCCTTTAAGAGCGCGGGCAAACACGATGATGTCACGCCGTTCATCATGTGATCCCCCATCAGCGGGAAAAACGTGATGACGTCATGACACCAGCCACGGGACCGTCCAAGCAATCCTCGTGGAGCTTCCGAACTGACTAGACCTGTATTCTTAGTTTTCTTGCATCTGTTTGTTAAACTCAATTAGTTTCACATTAAACATCGTTTGTTTGATCGCCTGAGTCAACCTCAGTCTCTTGATAGGAACTAGACATTCCTACAAGGTCACATATTACTTGCAAAATAAGAACCTAAATGAGATAGAAGAGCAAAGGGATCTGGGAGTACAAATACACAAATCACTAAAAGTTACAACGTAGGTCAATAAGGCCGTATCAAAAGCAAACCAAACATTAGGGTTTATTTCTAGAGGGATAGAATTGAAAAGTAGAGAAGTTATGCTAAACTTGTATCGAACCTTGGTTAGACCACACTTGGAGTACTGCGTACAATTTTGGTCGCCATATTATAAAAAGGATACAGAGGCGCTGGAGAGGGTGCAAAAAAGATTTACAAGGCTGATACCAAAACTGCGAGGTTATCTCTTGAAAAGAGAAGGCTGAGGGGTGACCTAATAGAGTCTTTAAAATTATGAAAGGTTTTGATAGAGTAGATACAGAGAGAATGTTTCCACTTGTGGGGAAGAGCAAAACTAGAGGCCATCAATTTAAGATAGTCACCAAGAAATCCAATAGGGAATTCAGAAGAAACTTCTTTACCCAGAGAGTGGTGAGAATGTGGAACTCGCTACCACAAGGAGTAGTTGAAGTGAATAGTGTAGTTGCATTTAAGGGGAAGTTAGACAAGCATATGAGGGAGAAGGGAATAGAGGGTTATGTTGACAGAGTTAGATGAGGAAAGACGGGAGGAGCCTCAAGTGGAGCATAAACGTTAGCATGGACTGGTTGGGCCGAATGGCCTGTTTCTGTGCTGTATACCCTATGTAATCACTGTCCTTAAATGAGAGCCTGAATTTTCTGCTCTCAGATGCCTGTTCTACTGGTGTAAATTGGGTTGCCAGGAGCAGAAAATTAAGTTATGTTCTGCTGAAACTCTACCCACCTTTGCTGCATCCATGTTTTGGGGAAGTGGGACCAGGCACCTGCCTCAAACAGATGGAAGCTGCATTTAAATATTCATTTGGAGACAGGAGCAGCCTACCTGTCATTTCCCAACATTTGGCATGCAAAACGACCTTTCCAAAAGATGCCCTATGTGAAATGTGCATCCAATGTTGCTTGGAAACCAGATTAACGGGTCCTAGTTAGTGCAACAGGCACAAGTAAAATCTTTCTGGATTGTTTGTCTGAATGTCCTTCCTGTTTGTGCCACTTGACTTTCTGTAGTCCCATTTTTGTCATAATTAATATGGGCCTCGTAAACTTGTCACATTGCTGTAGGACAGATTTGAAAAACTTTGTGTAGTACATGTACTTAGCTTTAGTAACAAACTTCTTTGATCCAATTTATGCCAAAATTACACCAATTGGTTTCGATGCCAATCTTGCAGACAATAATTTACACCAAAATTTCCTGAGAATCTCATCAGCATATACACAAACGTAAAAACCAGCGTAAAACAACCAGAAATCAGTATAAATGCTCAGGGTCTGAGGACAGCACAGAGCATGTGCCATCTATAACTTTATCTTACTAATGTTATGAAAATTTAAGTTTGAAGCCATCAAACCCATCTTTTATGCACATTAAACACAGCATGCAATTGTGGAAGCTTTTTTTATTGTAACAGATTGTGATACCATAAAAGGCATCCACAGATATAGAAAATGCAGTACAGATCTCAGTAAGGAGAAGTAAAAAAAATCACCATAAAACACCAGAAATAGTGACTTTGGGTCTTGTTGTGCCTAAACATTTGGACATAAACTTACATTTGTTAAGAACTGGTGTAAACGCAGGAAACTTGCTGTCTCAGGTCTTTTGCATGTGGCATGGAGCTATGTTAATGAGCTAAGTGGGTTTTTGGCAGACGTAACTCAAGAGCGGCGTAAATAATTGAGGAAATTCACGCATAGCAATGTTTTGGCATAAAACCAACATTCATCAGTTATGAGTGAATTTCCTTGGGTTAAAAAAAAATTGGTGTAATACTGTTCTTACGCCACAGTTACACTGAAACCGTCCAGGAAATTCCCAGCTATCATAACAAAGCAACACATCACCGTGGCTACTGAGTTTTCCCACAATAAAAACATACAGGAAAAGGTATTTTTACTGGAAAAATAAAGGTGCAATGTCCTGAATATAAAATCTACATAGATCAGATGCTGTGGCATGTCAGAGGAATGACTGCTGTACTGAGAGCTTTCTACAAAGCAGCAATATGTCCTTTCAATTGGGAATGCAATCAAAATATTTAAACTTTGGCAATGATAGGCACTGTAAATAAAAGTATTAAATTCATGTTCGGTATATTTTTCTTATTGCAACAATGTTATTCTTGAACATTTCCTGAGGAAACCACCGTCTTGTGGGAGCCTTATCTTTATTATAGTGGAGTTTTTGCTGTCACTTTACAGCAGTTGAATTCTATCATATGATGTTTATGTTGAATGTCATTTTTTTTTCTCTCATCTCAAACCAAAACTATGGCAAAAGTAGAGAGCATTCCAGAACAATAACTATTGGTATGTATGTTTAGGATGTGTAGAGCCCTAAATTATGAATGATTCACCAAGGCAGAGTCCCTATTAAGCGAACCCTTGTTCAGCACTTCTCCATGGAAATTTATCCAAAGCCAGTATAGACTATAGAAATTTTCAGGTTGCCTCTCGCTTTAAGATCACATCATACCTTAGCAACACATCTGCTTCTCCTTTTTCACACCCCATACAACTAACTCTCCAGTACTATCTCTTTCAGTCCTGCTTGGTCAGTGGGGTCAATTCAGCCAAATGAACAAGGAAGGAGAGTACTTTCTTCTCAGCAGTGAAACAGAATATATTTTTTATCTCTACATTTGCCAAAACAATAAAGAAGTTAATGCTTCGCTCCACTATAATAGAATATACATTGACTTATTTTTGCATCTGCCAAATAAAACAGAGAAGGGAATGTTTCTTGCACTTCAACATAAACACGGTTATGTGTCAACACATTTGCCAATCCAAATAAAGTAGGGAATGTTCTTCCTACTCAAATATTAGATTTTATTTATATATATTTATTAGGGCAGGGGACAAGGGTGGGAAAGTTTTCATTTGAAACATAATTTCATATGAGGAATGCTACACCTTTGGCAACTAATCTATCATTCTTGGTTTGTTCTCCTCAGTGGATAATCTAAAGCAGTACACTGTAGAACAAAAGATTTATCCAGTTATGAAACACAAGGAGTCAGTTTGGCGCCTTCAAATTGTATTGTCCCAGTCGCTGGTATTTGATCCAGGCCTAGAAATTCAGTTCGGACGCTATTGCGGCGCTAAAGTCGGGCGCTCGTCAAATTTAGCGGCCGCCGGAAAGTGCAGGCGAGCTCGCCGAAATTCAGTAGATTTGGCCAACTTTTTGGCCGAGCGCTGCAAAAGGCGTTGGAACCCTGTGTTCAGGCGCTAATCCGGCGATGCAGCCTGATAACGCCGATTCCGGGCGCAGCGCAGGTGCGATCATGTGGTGAGTGTCAGCAGACACCCTGACGCCGGCCAGCTCTTAAAGGGGGAAGGGTCAACTTTGACTGCAGCCACGCCCTGCATGCTGTAGCCCTGCAACTAGGCCTCAAGACTGGTTGTGTGCCATATCAACGCCTGGAGGTCATGGAGAGGGCCCGTGAAAGAGCCCAGCGGTTCTCTGAGCATGCGCTGGGTGTGCTCCTTCATGGGGTGCGCAAAAGAAGACGGGTCGTGTGCCCGGCTAGTGGCAGGAAGGCTCCCAGGAGCCAGTTCAGGGAGGCGTGGACCAAAATTGCCCGGAGGGTCTCCTCCAACTCCGATGTTCCCAGGAGTGCGGACCAGTGCCGCAAGAAATACAATGACCTATGTCGGCTGGTCAAGGTGAGTACCCTTTCCAATGTCCCCCTCATCCTTGCATGTGCACCTCCCATTAGGGCCAAAGGGACATCCAAGGTCTAATGCCCAGCCCTGCTGCCGCTGCAATGGCACTTGCATGTTAATCAATAGCTCTTTCTGCACTTACCACACTGTGCAAGCTATTCCACCATGGGAGGCCTCACACACAGCTACAGGGCACCACACTGTGCAAGCTATTCCACCATGGGAGGCCTCACACACAGCAACAGGGCACCACACTGTGCAAGCTATTCCACCATGGGAGGCCTCACACACAGCAACAGGGCACCACACTGTGCAAGCTATTCCACCATGGGAGGCCTCACACACAGCAACGGGGCACCACACTGTACTTAGACGCCCTCCTTTCTCTTGCAGGCCAAGCTGGCGAGGAACGCCAGGAGCCTGCGTGTCACTGGTGGAGGCCCTCGCGATTACCAGGAGCTAACGGCTCTGGAAGAGAGGGTGGCCCGACTGCTGCGTCACCCGGTGATTGGGCCTGTGGCGCTCGGCGACGCTGACCCTATACTGGAACCCACTGGTAAGGACAGGACCGGGTGCACCTCTCTCCTTGCCCTCGCGCATCAGATCTACATCCTTCCCCACTGGCCGAAAAATGCGCATAATGCACCAGTGCGGCCTCCCTCGCTGTCGGCCTGTCCTCACTCTAAAGCTACACTTGTGCCTTCCTGCTTTCAGCTGGTGAGGAGGAGGTGCTCCCTGAAGCCCACACAGCCAGGCCCTCGGAGGAGGAGGACGTCGAGGAGCAGCAGGAAGGCGCCACCTCGGGGGAACCCTCCTCCGCTCCAGGAGATGGCAATGAAGGGGAGACGTCTGGCGTGCCGGAGAGCCAGGGGGAGGCGGGGGAGGGGAGCCCCGAACCTGGTCCCAGTGGCATGGACGCACGCGGCAAGGCTCCGGCGGCACACCAGCCTTCTGCCCAGAGGGGGAAGGCGGTGGAGGGGAGGGCAGAACCTGGTCCCAGTGGCGTGGCCGCACGCGGCAACGCTCCGGTGGCACGCCAGCCTTCTGGCCAGAGGGTGGAGGCGCCCTCCAGTCCGGACTCGGACGTCGCCCAGGAGGTGCGCCTCCTGGACGAGATGTCGGCGGCGTCGGAGCGCCGGCACGTCGAAATCATGGAGGTGGTGGCACAGATGCCTCACGCCATCGAAAGCCTCGCTCAAAGTGTGGTGGCTTTCGGCCAATCCCAGGCCAGGGGCCTAGAGCTATTCGCAGCAGCGCACGCCAGGGGGGTGGAGCTCCTTGTGGCAGCGCATGAGAGGGGGGTCGAACAACTCGAGGCAGCGCAGCACGCCAGTCGCCAGCTGAGAGGTGCTGTGCAGACAATGGCACTGCAGATGCGGGGACATGCCGGCGCAGTTGGGGCACTGACTTCTGCCACCCTCGCACTGGCGCGGAGGCGTCGCCAGGCCAGCCGCCGCCCTGCTGCCGCACACCGGTCTGGCGACCAACAGTTTGGCGCGCTTGCTCCCCGGCCAGGCCGGCCGAGTGCACGTGTGTCTGGCGCCCAGCGCGCGCCTGGCATCACCCACCTTGTCCCCATTGGTGCAGGCGAGCCTGCGACTCCCCCAGCCAGGGTGCAAGGAGCTACTGCAGCCAGTGAAGAGGGCCACCCACAGCTGCAGCAGCCACCAGCCGGCCCCTCCCGGGCCCGCCCTCGTGTAGGCCGACCCCCAAGGGCATCTGGCGAGACGCCTTGTCGCCCTGAGGATCCTTCCCCCAGCCTCGCCACAGCCTCACGGCCCAGCTTGAGGCGCAGCAGCAGGACGGGCCGGGGCAAAAGACGGCTGTCGACAGACTCGCCCTCTCGCCACACCGAATAGAGTGTGTTGAGCGAGGGTTTGGGTGATGCGGGGGCTTCTGTTCTGGGGGGCATTATGTGGTTTGGTTTTATGGGGGTCTTTGTGTTGTGGGGGGGGCTTGTTTTTGTTAGGCCAGTGACGAAGGCCATTTGGATGGTGATGTTATGTTAGTCCTCCCCAGGTTTTGGGAGTGACAGGAGTTTGTTACTGTTTTTTGGGGGTCTTCTCTGTTTTGCTCTTCCATGTGGGAAGGGCCCTGAGTTTTTGAAATAAAGATGTTTATTTATTCACCATGTGCAGGTGTCATGTTTCAAGTGGTTGTTGGGTTAACCGGCTGAGGGCTTGCGAAGCGGCTGCGTTCAGTGGGCCAGGCCATTCCCTGACAGGGGGCCTAGAAGTGTCGAGCAATAAGCCCCCGGCGGACGGCCCTTGGACCTTGTCGCTCCCTCCTGGCCTGGTGCTCCTCCTCCTCAGGGTCCTCCTGCTCGTCCTCCTGAGGTGGCGGGGCAATGTCAGGTGGCAGTGCCTGAGTCCTGCGGATAGCCAGGTTGTGGAGCATGCAGCACACCACGACGAACTGGGAGACTCTATCCGGCGAATACTGAAGAGACCCGCCCGAACGATCCAGGCAACGGAACCGTTGCTTGAGGACGCCTATTGTTTGCTCTATTAGGTTCCTTGTGGCTTGATGGCTTTCGTTGTATGCCAGCTCCGCTGGGGTCCTGGGCGCGCGGAGCGGGGTCATGAGCCATCTGCACAAAGGGTAGCCCTTGTCCCCGATAAGCCATCCCCTTGGTGGAGGCTGTGCCTGGAACTAGTCTGGCGCAGGATAAAGGCATCGTGGCTGCTTCCTGGGAAGCGGGCATTGACAGCTAGGATGCGCTGCCTGTGGTCACACACCAGCTGCACATTTAGGGAATGGTAGCCCTTCCGGTTGCGGTATTGCTCGGCATTGTGGATAGGTGCCCGCATAGCCACATGCGTGCAGTCAATGGCGCCCTGCACCATGGGGAAGGCCGCGATCCTGGCAAATCCGAATGCACGCTGCTCCTGCTTGTGTTGGGTCATGGGGAAGGAGATGAATTGGTGCCTCCTCGCGAAAAGTGCTTCGGTGACCTGTCGGATGCAGCGATGCGCGGCGAACTGGGAGATGTTCGCGATGTCCCCAGCAGCGGCTTGGAAGGAGCCGCTTGCATAAAAGCTGAGAGCCACCGTGACCTTCACTTCCACCGAGAGAGACGCCCTGGACATGAGCTGTGGCTGCAAATCTGCATGAAGCAGCTGGCAGATCTCTTCAACCACCTCCCTTCTGAAGCGCAGCCTCTTAACACAATGCGCCGCAGTCATGGTGAGATATGAGACCTGCTCCCGGTATTGCCTGACTGGGTAAGGCCTACGTTGGCGACGCCTAATGGCCCCTCTGCGTCTAGGCATGCCTGGCCCTCTCTCAAAGCGTCTGCGAGCCCTTCGCACAAAATGTAGGAACTGAGGGTTGGCCCCCCATGCAGCCCCCATTACAAAGTTCCAAACAGCAAAATCACAAGGATGCAAATGTCAAAGCACTGGCTAGAAGCCAAAAATACCTCTCCTATGGTGTCCGAAATCAGTAATCTCTGTGCCTTGCTCTCTGTGCAGAAATCCAAACCAGTCAAGTCATTGCAGCGAAATGGCTGGCTTTTATGGGTGAGTGGATGTGCCCTTTAATTAGCGCTCCCCGAATCCCACAGGGCCTCTGTTGAGTTCCATTTCACAGTTCTTAGCAGCGCCACGGCCACATCGGCCGGGTGCCACTGAATTTCCGGTTTGGGGCGCACAAACGGCGTTGCACGACGGAATGACGTCATAAGATGCGCGCGCAGCTGAGCGGGCGCTAACACTTTGCGCCGGCGCTAAAGCCCAGCTGAATTTCAGCGTAGGCGCAGATCCGGCGGTGCCCGGGCACTAAGTGGATAGCGCCGGAAATCTGGCGCTAACGGCTGGCGCAAACAGCTGAATTTCTAGGCCCAAATCTTTAAGGGTTACTGCATTGGGTCAATTTTACGAAACTGCACTCCTAGTTGTGAGCATCACCAAAATTAAAATGAATGGATGGAAAATTACGGGAAACATGTGCCTGAATTCCCAATTTGGGAAAATTGAACAAATATTTGAAGCAGATAAAAATACAGGGCTACGGGGAGAAAACAAGGCAATGGGATTAGTTTGGGATTGCTGTAGCAAAGAGCTGACACGGACACAGCAGCTTGAAGCTCCTTTTGTGCTGTGAACTTCTATGGTTTTATGTGCTGCTCACAAGCGAGGCTTACCTTCAGCAGTGTAGTTTTGGAAAATTACCCTTGTGTGTCTGCATGCAGAGATTTTCTAAGCCAACAAATTTAAAACTATACCAGAAAGGAGGCTACAGTTTTCACTGTATATGCTTTAACCTTATCAAGGGGTTACTCCTTGGCTCACTAATAGCAGGAGTGGACAAACCATTATTTATTTTTATTTGGGGTAGTTTTATCAATGTTTTGTGCCTATAGTGCACAAATAATTGTGGAATAAAGTAGAATGATGGAATGGTAATCTCTTGGGTTAAATGAAACATGGAGATTACTTTTAATAGGAATTTAGAATGAAGCATAAAGTATTGCTCTGGTTTAAAGCCATAACTGGTAAGGAAATCAATAAACAAGCCATGTAGTCCACATAATTCGAGTTGAGACCAAAGCCATCTGAATGGTTTTAATTCAGGTCATGCACTTGATATCAAATGATGCTATAAAAGTTTACAAAGTAGTTTATTTGGAGGACCTAGTTCAGTTGACAAATAAGAACAAGGGTATTGTCCTTTCCATTGGTCTAGTTTACCAAATTCATCAACTGATTTTGAGTGTAAAGCAAAGAATGAACAGGCTGGGCCTCATTTCTCTAGAAAAGAAAAGAATGAGAGATGACCTGATGGAGGTCTTTAAGGTTATAAAAAGGTTCAATAGGGTAGACGAAGAGAAGATGTTTCCACTTGCGGGAAAGACCAGAACTAGGGACCATAAATATAAGATAGTCACTTATAAATCCAATAGGGAATTCAGGAGAAACTTCTTTACCCTGTGAGCGGTTAGAATATGGAACTCACTACCACAAAGAGTAGTTGAGGTGACTAATAGAGATGCATTTAAGGGGAGCTAGATAAACACATGAGGGAGATAGGAATAGAAGGATATATTTATAGAGTTAGATGAAGAAAGGTGGGAAGAGGCTTGTGTGGAGCATAAACACTGGCATGGACCTGTTGGGCCGAATGGCCTGTTTCTGTGCTGTAAATACTATGTAATTATTTGCGGCAGATTATTCCAGTACTTAATAGCTCATGCTCAATAACAAAGCTGTTTGTTGCAGTTATGGTGTGGGACAACAAAATCTCTGTCACTGGGACAATAAATGTTCTCCTAGTCAGTTTCCCAAGTGTCGGATCTGTCATCCCTGAATAGATCTGACACCAAACGGCGGATCAGCCAATTTAGATCGTTAAAGGTTCCCGGAGAACGGCTATCACGTCAGGTAAGTATGTCGGGTTTTCAATGACTGTGGATTGCTGTGAATAGGTGAAAGCTGCAAAAGTGGCAAGTATGTCGGGTTCTGAACAACTCTCCATTTCTTTGAATAGGTGACAGCTGCAAAAGTGGTATAAAATCTACCATTTTACAGCAGGTCACTTTTCAATGTCAGAAGCTGGAGCATTAATAATTTGGAACCTAGTTTTGAGCTTTATGCACTTTTGAAGTGTTTGGAGTATTCTCTCTATCCAATGTTACCTCCTTGGAAAAACCTATCGCAACATTGACAGATTACTTCTGTCATCTCAACTTCACCTGCCATCTATTTCATCAGCCCTTGAAAAAATCTCACTTTGGTCCTCAGAATCCCAACACCAGCAGCACCAACGTCAACACCAACCTTCTCCGCAATCACCTGATGCTGCACTGGACACAGGGCATTATCATCCATGTACATTGCTGCCCCGGACGCCAGCAATGGCCTCACCATGTCCAGGTTTGCTTCACTTAACACTGTACACCCTGGCTCTGAGATTCCCCGGCATGCTCTCCTCCTTCCAGATAAGAGAAATTAGTTCATGAATTCGCACCAGTAGTGCTTCTCCGCCATGCTTTAGTGCCTCGGCGGGGATTCCATCTGCTCCCGAGGCCTTGTTGTTCTACAGTTGTCGAATGGCCTTCCGAAGCGTACGAGAGCATGGGCCTTACACTAAGCATCCGTAAGCCAAAGGTCCTCTACCAACCTGCCCCCGCCACACAGTACCGCCCCCCGATTATCAAAATCCACGACAAGGCCTTGGACAACGTGGACCACTTTCCATACCTCGGGAGCCTACTGTCAACAAGGGCAGACGTCGACGACGAAGTCCAGCACCGCCTTCAGTGTACCAGTGCAGCCTTCGGTCGCCTGAGGAAGAGAGTGTTTGAAGACCAGGACCTCAAACCCGGCACTAAGCTCATGGTCTACAGAGCTGCAGTGATACCCGCCCTGCTGTATGCCTCAGAGACATGGACCATGTATAGCAGGCACCTCAAAGCACTGGAGAGGTACCACCAACGCTGCCTCTGCAAGATTCTGCAAATCTATTGGCAGGATAGGCACACCAATGTCAGTGTTCTTGCTCAGGCCAACATCCCCAGCATCGAAGCTTTGACCATGCTCAATCAGCTCCGACGGACGAGCCACATTGCCCGCATGCCCGATACGAGACTCCAAAAACAAGCGCTCTACTCGGAGCTCCGGCATGGCAAGAGAGCCCCAGGTGGGCAGAGGAAACGCTTCAAGGACACCCTCAAAGCCTCCTTGAAAAAGTGTAACACCCCCATCGACACCTGGGAATCCCTGGCCCAAGACCACACAAAGTGGAGGAGAAGCATCCGGGAAGGCGCCGAACACCTCGAGTCTCTTCGCCGGGAGCAAGCGGAAGCCAAGCGCAAACAGCGGAAGGAGCGCACGTCAATCCAAGCACCCCACCACCCGCCCCTTTAACCACCATCTGCCCCACCTGTGACAGAGACTGTAGGTCCCGCATTGGACTCATCAGTCACCTGCGAACTCATTTTTAATGTGGAAGCAAGTCATCCTCGGTTCCGAGGGACTGCCTAAGAAGAACAACACCCTGGCTGCCACATGATGC
Source organism: Somniosus microcephalus (assembly GCF_052327205.1). NCBI lineage: Eukaryota > Metazoa > Chordata > Chondrichthyes > Squaliformes > Somniosidae > Somniosus > Somniosus microcephalus. The sequence continues at coordinate 59,903,417 of NC_140996.1, read as the reverse complement.
ACCAGGTTGGCACCACCCCATACCAACACCATAAAGCATCCCAACAATGACCAAGTCATTCCTTTCACACTCATCACCATTGGGGGTGGGGGGACGTTATGTCTCACCATTCACTGCAACTCACTAAGATATTTTCAAAGGTGCACACAAATCTGTCCTAAGAAGGCAACGTGTTCAAAATAAAGATTTCAATGTTTGACAGAAGAGGGTGAGTGTGAGGGGTGGCTAGTGAGATGGGGAAGTGATAATGTAGATAGAGAGGGATGGGTGGAGGTGCAAGATAAGTTGGTGTGAGTAAGGATATGCAGGAGTAGGGTAGGGAAGGCAGAGTGATGGGACCGTGATGATTGATAGAGCATGATGAGGATGGGAGTGGCTTTGCAGTAACGTTTCGTGATCTACTGAGATCATTGAACGGTTTGCACTACTGCAGCCTCCTGACGACTTCCCTGCTAGAGAGGTCTCTTCTGTCTATTGGAAGGGAAGAGTACCTCACTGTGTGCTGATGAAGGGAGTCATGGGAGAGCCTGTGTACAGTTGTGCACCTTTGTACAGTGCTTATCGGTGTTTGCAGCACCTCAATGCTGCAGAACACTGACAGCAGAACTGTCAAAGCCAATTTGGACACGGTCCCTTTAAGGAAACCGGCTGATGAGGTGTCATCAAATTACGTCATCAGATCCACTTCCTATTAATTGGCTGGGAACCTCAAGGCGGGCTTAAAAAGCCCTATTAACGTAAAATCTTGTTGGAGGCTGGGATCGAGACAGATGCGAGGTCCCCACATGCCACGGGCGTCGCCCACCCCGGACCTGCCGAGGTTGGAAAAAATCGAGCCCCAAAATTGGGGCCAGTCTGTCCCCTATATCAGCACTCACTTCAAATATATCTTTGCTAAAAGCGATGGGCTTATTTGATTATAAACGTCATCATTATGATGCTGTTCATCCACAAGAGGACTGTTAAAAGTGCTGGGTCAGTGATTCCACTGAGTTAATAGTATGTCTGCTGTCACCAGCCATAGCAGAGAAGTGCTCATATGACAACTGCAGAAAAGATTTAGCTGTGAGGACTCGTGGAAGATCTGCCATGCTGAACCCTGGCTGTAATCACAAGTACTTCATGTAGATTTGTCTGATGGCTTGTGAAAATATGCCTCTTAAGGATCTGTGACAAACCTTTAGGCAATTATGCTGAGCAAGTTCATCATTTTATTTTTTGTATCTTTCTTGAGGCACTTCTAATCTGAAGAGCCAATGATGGGCAGAATTATTTTTGAGGAAGATAACATTGATACTAAAAGCATGACCTCTCCTGGCTAGTTGGAATCATTTTAATAAAATAACTACTTAATTTAACAATAAATTACTTTTTCTTGGGGGGTAGGGGAGGGGGTTTGATGTTTAGGTATTATGGGACCAATTGTTCAGAAATCTGCTCCCAGGGAACACCCACTCCCCAGGTGCAAAAGTCACGCAAAAGGGGGCAGATTCCAGTTATGTTGGGTCTCTGCCCTCTTTAGGGTGTCCCGGAATTTCAATGTGACTTAAATGAGACACAGAAGGACCCCAAAAAACTGGCATTGGGCTTGCACAGGAATCACTCCTCCATCCCTCAGACCAGTCCGAAGGAAGCAGCCAAATGGTCTAAGCAACAGCCACAAATTCAGTATCAGGCTCTCAGGCCCTGCCCTGCTTTCCATCACTAGGCCTAACCATGGACCATGTTAATGGCTCTGAATATGAAATTTGGGTGCTGCTGGACCTGAATGGGCACAGCATGCTTTGCGTGTATTACTGCTGCTCAACGTTGGCAGCATGCCTGACCATCTTGGAGAGCTTTCCAATCTCTGCACTTTGCTCTGCAAGTCTTTCCTGGAGCCTCCACCGTCAGATGTACTGGCTTGGCATTATACACTTTTGACATCAAAGATGTCTCCAACTTGGACTTTATTACATTTCCCATAAAGAAAACACTTGGACTCTTTATCCTTGCTGTTCAGACATGTTTAGCCCCAACCTTTTTTTTTATTATTCATTGATGGGATGTGGGCGTCGCTGGCTGGCTAGGCCTGCATTTAGTGCCCATCCCTAATTGCCCTTGAGAAGATGGTGGTGAGCTGCCTTCTTGAACCACTGCAGTCCATATGGTGTAGGTACACCCACAATGCTGTTAGGAAGGGAGTTCCAGGATTTTGGCCCGGCGACAGTGAAGGAACGGCGATACACGTCCAAGTCAGGATGGTGTGTGGCTTGGAGGGGAGCTTGTAGGTGGTGATATTCCCATGCGTTTGCTGCCCTTATCCTTCTAAGTGGTAGAGGTCGCGGGTTTGGAAGGTGCTGTTGAAGGAGCTTTGGCGAGTTGCTGCAGTGCATCTTGTAGATGGTACACACTGCAGCCACAGTGCACCGGTGGTGGAGGGAGTGAATGTTGAAGGTGGTGGATGGAGTGCCAATCAAGCGGGCTGCTTTATCCTGAATGGTGTCGAGCTTCTTGAGTGTTGTTGGAGCTGCACTCATCCAGGCAAGTGGAGAGTATTCCATCACACTCCTGACTTGTGCCTTGTAGATGGTGGAAAGGCTTTGGGGAGTCAGGAGGTGAGACATCGCTGCAGAATTCCCAGCCTCTGGCCTGCTCTTGTAGCCACAGTATTTATATGGCTGGTTCAGTTCAGTTTCTGATCAATGGTAACCCCCAGGATGTTGATAGTGGGGGATTCAGCGATGGTAATGCCATTGAATGTCAAGGGGAGATAGTTAGAGTCTCGCTTGTTGGAGATGGTCATTGCCTGGCACTTGTGTGGTGCGAATGTTACTTGCCACTTGTCAGCCCAAGTCTGAATGTTGTCCAGGTCTTGCTGCATATGGACACGGACTGCATCAGTATCTGACGAATCTCGAATGGTGCTGAACAGTGTGTATCAACAGCGAACATTCCCACTTCTGACCTTATGATGGAGGGAAGGTCATTGATGAAACAGCTGAAGATGGTTGGGCCTAGGACACTGCCCTGAGGAACTCCTGCAGTGATGTCATGTGATTGAGATGAATGCCCTCCAACAACCACAGCCAACTTCCTTTGTGCTAGGTATGATTCCAACCAATGGAGAGTTTTCCCCTTGATTCCCATTGACTTCAGTTTTGCTTTATCCTAAAGGGATGGTGGCACAAGTAGCCACATGAAATTCTCATGATTGCTGCTTGCAAAATGATCATTACAGCACCTCTCTCCCTCATGATCCGTGGGTATGCTACTTTAAGAGTTAAATTATTCTCTAATACAGACAACAATTTTTAATACAAACAACTGTGTTAAAAATAGCACACAGAAGAAATTAAACCCTTCAGTAACGGTTTCATACTTTGTGATAAACACTAAACATCCTGGGGAATTTATTTGTATTTCCTTTTAGCCTGTGTGTGACTTTCATCTCATTTATTCTATTTGGATTGTCACAAATTCATGAGAGCATGTTGCTCATTTCTTCCTTCATGAATGCTTAGAGGAAGCAATCATTTAATATATTAGCTGTTTTATGCTCAACCTCAGTTTTGGCTCCGTTATCATCTTTTTGAGTTCTCATGGTTATATATTAAAGGAATTTCTTACTATTATGCTTTGCACCTGCACCTCTGCTGTTTTTCAGGTCCCTCTTTGCCCTTTTCAATGTATCTGCATGTTCCGATATTTATCCCAGTGAATTCCATCACCTTTCTTCTTGCAGAATTCAGACAGGTGGTGTTTCCTCTTTATTTTGCTTCTGATTAATTCGTTAATCCATTTAGAGTAATGTTTGTTTAGCCGCCACTTGCTAATCCCTGTACGCATTTATCCTGCCGCTCAGCATTGTGTCTCTAAATGTGCTCTAATTGTCCTCTACTGATGTTTTGTTTAACAACTTGCTCCCCTCCCCAGTCAATTTACTTAAACTGTTCACTTATTTCCTTTTCAAAATTATATGCCTGTCACCCAGTCCTCGGCATTTCTAGTATTTCCCGGGTCATGTTGAAATGGATTATTCTGTCGTCGCTGTCCACTAAAGGTAACAACACTTCAATCTTTGCTATATTATTTGGGTCATGTATTCTTACCATGAGCACAGCCTTTTATGACTTCTGATATGAGTGCATGAAGCAGTCCTGCATTGTGTTTACCAAATCATATTCTGAACCATCTGGGCATTCCCAATTTATATTTGGTTTATTGAAGTCACCTACTAAAATAATCTTCCTGTTTTACACCTGTTGATGATGCCAATCGACTGCAACAGGACATGGAAAGGCTAGCAGAATGGGCAGACAAGTGGCAGATGGAATTTAATACAGAGAAGTGTGAGGTGATGCATTTTGGCAGAAGGAACAGGGAGTGGCAATATACACTTAATGGCACAGTTTTAAAGAGTGTGCAGGGACAGAGGGACGTTGGAGTTAATGTGCATCGTCCCTGAAGGTGGCAGGACATATTGAGAGAGTGGTTAGCAAAGCATATGGGATCTTGGGCTTCATAGAGGTATTGAGTACAAAAGTAGAGAATTTATGCTGAACCTTTATAAAGCACTGGTTAGGCCACAACTGGTCACCACACTTTAGGAAGGATGTGAAGGCCCTTGAGAGGGTGCAGAGAAGATTTACCAGAATGGTTCTGGGGATGGGGGATCTTAGTTACAAGGACAGGTTGGAGAAGCTTCAATAGAGCAAAGGAGGTTGAGGGATGATTTGATAGAGGTGTACAAGATTATGACGGGTTTGGATAGGCTAGACGGGGAAAGGCTGCTCCCACTAGTTGATGGTACAAGGACTAGGGGACACAGCTTTAAGGTTTTGGGCAAGAGATACGGGGGGATGTGAGGAAAAACGTATTTACGCAGCGAGCGGTGAGGACCTGGAACTCGCTGCCGATGGAAGTGGTGGAAGCGGAGACACTCAATGTTTTCAAGGGGAGACTGGATAGGCACTTGAGGGAAATAAACTTGCAGGGCTACAGGGATAGAGTAGGGAAATGGGACTGACTAGATTGCTCTACAGAGAGCCGGCACGGACTCGATGGGCCGAATGGCCTCTTTCTGTGCCGTTATGACTCTATTGGAGAAAATTGGGTTGCTTTGCGCCTAAGAGGGCGCTAACGAGGCGCAAAACAACTAGCGCCCGGGTGCGGCGATGCCCACGAAATTCAGCAGGAGGTTAGCAGCGGCGCTAACCAGTAGTGCCCCGTGGCGCTGCGCCGCCGGCAATTACGTCATCGCCGTGCGCAGTGCCCCGCTCGCGCCCCAGCCGCGATCTTCGGGAGCGCCCCCTGACTTATCGCCGGATGCTATGTCCGACGGGGTCAGAGGGGCCTACCTGTGGCCAGGGGGGCACAATTTAAAGGCGAGGTGCGGGGCAGCCATTTTTGTTGCTGGCCGCCTGCCTGCGCTGCCGTCCCCAGCCTCCTGAATGCCCCACCCGCCCCCGCGGAATGCCAGCTGCGCTCCAAGAGCCCGGCACTTCTCTTGCGTGCCGGGCTCTTTTGCCGGCACTCCTAATCCCCGGGGCCTAGCTGGGCCCCGGGTCGCGCTGCGCAAGGCCACTCCCCTTTAAGGGAGGAAGGCCTGCAATACCGTGGCATGTAGCACTGCGATATTGACTCGAAGCGCCCCAAGAGGGATGCGGGACGCTTCCAGTAGCACCCCGCTTCCCTCTTGGGGCGCAACCACTCAGGTTCCGGTGCATCCCAAATGGGGCGCTATTCAATTTTTAGCCCCATGACTCTATGTACCCGCTCCCAGTTTCTGACATCTTCCCGGCAGTCCCGCCTCCATACCCGCCTCCCCAGGGCTGGGAAAATTCTTCCCTATGACTCTATGTCTGTCATTTTTAACTCTTCATAGAGCAAGCTGTTTCCTTCTTATGCTGACTTTGTGAATTGTTGCATGAGGGGCTTTAAAAGTACACAGAGTGACCCATAAAGCACAAGTATGGCAAGGTTGCAGAAGAAAGATAAGACCAGAGGAGACATTGCCCTTGGCCAAAGCGCTCATCACCCAGACCTCATGGGTTCTGATTTTAAAAGGTGCTTGAAGAGCACAAAAATATATATTCAGGCACCAGGGGCAGTCTCTGACAATATGCAGCTGGTGGCAGGTCAATTGGAGGAGTTCACTAATTGCATCTGCAACACAATGATGGATGGCTTTGTAGCATTTCAGTTCACCCTGGAGCATCCAGGCCAATTTGCAGCAACGGCCTCCATGACAAAGGTTCTGCGGAGAGTCTTAACTTCTGCTATGGGTGCTTAGACTGCTACCATAGAGGTCTTGGGCACCAAAGCAGACAGAGCTATCTCTTCTAGCTTTGACCAGCTTGGTGATCAGTTAAAGACAACCATTTCTCAAGCCTTCACTGATCTAACCGGTACCATTAGGCTTGCTTTTCTGTAAAACAGTGGCCATACAGAATGAGTGCTCAGTACTAGTGGCATGGCAGGAATATGTTCCTTGACCCCCTCATCCCAATTTTTTTTAAGGCTAGAAGTTACCACTTTATTTTTTGTGCAGAGAGGAAAAATATAATTTTGTGCAGCATTTGGTTAAAGGGAAATTCACAGGTGAACAAAGAATATCAAATTATAGATATGATATTAAAAATAGCTGTGTTGATATGCTGAAACAGTCTGAGTGGCAATAACATTTTCAAAATGCATTTACCTTCAACTGTTACACTAAAGATTTATCCATCAACAGCTGTCTAGAAAAGCATTACAAGTCTGTTAAGGGTTTGGGAAACATAGCCATCTGGAAACAAGAGTGAGGGGTCATGCTAAATAAAATTTTAGGAATGTCTCTTGGAATCTCTTCATACAGTACAAAAGTTTAAAACTCAACATTCAAGTGTCAGCTTCTAGCTGCAGCTCTACCCAGTGCAGTAGCAGAGCCAGTGGTCATTTTGAGGTTCGCCAACATAGCACTGGAGGACCACCTCCATTTCTCTTTGGCCTCCAGGTTTGGCCTGTAAGTCTGTACAGTTCCCAGCTCGGCCTTCACACTGGTAAGTCATCAATCCCCAGTTCCCACTCGGTCCCCTTCCTGCAGTGCTTCCTGCTGGACCCTTGGTCTCCAAGCGCTACCTGCTTTGTCTCTGGCCCGGAGCAATCTGGTTTCTACCCACATAGATACAGAGGCAGAGCTGTGTTGAGAGGAGGAGGAGGAGGAGTCAGAGCAGAAGGCTAATTCAGCGAAATCTGGACTTCTTATAGGCTAAGTCGGCCAAATCAGAAGTTCGACCCACCCAATTCTTTCAACCCTATCTCCGCCACTGACCCAGTGTGTAGTTGGTATAAAGAACCGATATTTTACTCAAAATAATGGAACATATAAGAAAAAAAGAAAAAACAAAGGAAAACAAGCATATAGTTATCTTAAAAGAAAACTTAGGCTAAGCAAAAATGTTAATGCAATTCCTTTAAATCAAAAGTTGATGATAAAGATACTTTTATCATTGAATGTGACTTTTGATGGCATTGTACAGGAAAGTAATTTAAACAGATTTTTGAGGGATAGCTGCTCCAAAACATTTTTTTTCAAACAATAAGGTAATTCCCTATTAAGATCAAGCCTTTTGATTCAAAATAAAATATATTTTATTAGCCCTTTCATTCAAATACTTGACAAGGTTAGTTTCTTAGCTGAACTACTGTTTTAATAACATTTACTTTGCAGACATTATCTATTTAATAGTTTTCAACTTTTAATATTAAATAAAATCACTACAGAAGCTACTTGAGTACATTATGCTGGACTTATGAGCAACTTGACTTCTACTTACCCTACAACTTAATTGGTTTTCAGCCGAGACTCAAAAACAAGTTGCACGTGATTACTTTCCAACACAGACTATTTTAATTTATTTTCAATTGAAACTCCACAAGGAAGACCTTGTGGTGACCTCCATGGAGAAATTATTTCAACTGTTTTCAATTAGGAGTTTGCAATAAGGGTCATGTGGTAACCTCCTCAGATCACACCTCAAATAATATAAATTGAAAGACTACATGGAAGCACACATAACTTCCCCTGTAACAAGCTCTTCAATTAATAATTTATTCTCTCAAATCAAAGAATATCCTTGATAGAAAATACAATCTCTTCAATGTACAAATAACTCAGTTTACATTTGCTGATACAGTTCAGGGACTCTTCCATCCTCAATGATGGTGGAGCCCAGCACGTGAGTGCAAAAGACAAGGCTGAAGCGTTTGCAACCATCTTCAGCTAGAAGTGCCGAGTGGATGATCCATATCGGCCTACTCCTGATGTCCCCACCATCACAGAAGCCAGTCTTCAGCCAATTCGATTCACTCCACGTGATATCAAGAAACGGCTGAGCGCACTGCATACAGCAAAGGCTATGGGTCCCGACAACATCCCGGCTATCGTCCTGAAGACTTGTGCTCTACAACTAGCCGCGCTTCTAGTCAAGCTGTTCCAGTACAGCTACAGCACTGGCATCTATCCGACAATGTGTAAAAACGGCCCAGGTATGTCCTGTCCACAAAAAGCAGGTCAAATCTAATCCAGCCAATTACCACCCCATCAGTCTACTCTCAATCATCAGAAAAGTGATGGAAGGTGTCATCGACAGTGCTATCAAGCAGCACTTATTCACCAATAACCTGCTCACAGATGCGCACTTTGGGTTCCGCCAAGACCACTTGGCTCCCGACCTCATTACAGCCTTCGTCCAAACATGGACAAAGGAGCTGAATTACAGAGGTGAGGAGAGAATGATGGCCCTTGACATCAAGGCAGCATTTGAACTAGTGTGGCATCAAGGAGCCCTAGTAAAACTGAAGTCAATGGGAATCGGAGGGAAAACTCTCCACTAGCTGGAGTCATACCTAGCACAAAGGAAGATGGCTGTGGTGGTTGAAGGTCAATCATCACAGCCCCAGGACATCGCTGCAGGAGTTCCTCAGGGCAGTGTCCTAGGCCCAACCATCTTCAGCTGCTTCATCAATGACCTTCCCTCCAATATAAGGTCAGAAATGGGGATGTTCGTTGATGACTGCACAGTGTTCAGTGCCATTCACAACTCCTCAGATAATGAAGCAGTCCATGCCCACATGCAGCAAGACCTGGACGACGTTCAGGCTTGGGCTGATAAATGGCAGGTAATATTCGCACCACACAAGTGCCAGGCAATGACTATCTCCAACAAGCGAGAGTCTAACCACCGCCCGTTGACATTCAACGTCATTACCATCGCCGAATCCCCCACCATTAACATCCTGGGGGTCACCATTGACCAGAAACTTAAATGGACCAGCCACATGAATACTGTGGCAACAAGAGCAGGTTAGAGGCTAGATATTCTGCGGCGAGTGTCTCACCTCCTGACACCACAAAGCCTTTCCACGATTTGCAAGGCACAAGAGTCAGGAGTGTGATGGAATACTCTCCACTTGCTTGGATGAGTGCAGCTCCAACAACACTCAAAAAGCTCGACACCATCCATGACAAAGCAGCCCGCTTGATTGGCACCCCATCCACCATCTTAAACATTCATTCCTTCCACCACCGGTGTACCAAGGCTGCAGTGAGTAACATCTATAAGATGCACTGCAACAACTTGCCAATGCTTCTTTGGCAGTACCTCCCAAACCCATGATCTCTTCCACCTAGAAGGACAAGGACAGCAGGCGCATGGGAATGCCACCACCTACAAGTTCCCCTCCAAGTCACGCACTATCCTGACTTAGAAGTATATCGCCGATCCTTCATCGTCGCTGGGTCAAAATGCTGGAACTCCCTACCTAACAGCACTATGGGAGTATATTCACCACACGGACTGCAGCGGTTCAAGAAAGCAGTTCACCACCACCTTCTCAAGGGCAATTAGGGATGGGCAATAAATGCTGGCCTTGCCAGCAACGCCCACATCCCAGAAACGAATAAAAAAAAACTCCAAATCTTCAGGTCAAAACTTTACAGGCATTCGAAAAGCCGTACTGGTATTGTTAGATTCACGGTGACAGAATAAATAAAGAGCAACATTAAAGTTTTTAATAGAGCAATCCACTCGAATATTAATTCATGAGACTGAAATGTCTTATATCAACAAGATCTCAGAAATAAACCAAATTGTAATAAATCCCACAAATGTGACAGACTGTATCACAAGTTCTATCAAATCCTCAAGCTAGAAGCCCCTCCCTCTCTTGGCTACATCAACAAAAAATAGATGTATTAGTTCTAAAGTTTCTACGAGTAAAATTGGAGAACGATACACTAAATTGATATAGATATTTATAATACAAACCTGCATTTTAAACACGTTATAAACCATTTACATTTAAAAGTGAGAGATTTTGAATACTTCCAGCAAAATGGTGAGAAATTCTTAAAACCATGAAAGTTGTTCAAAATGAGTAAGACTTGGCAACACTGACCCAATCTGAAGAAAGATCTCTAAAAGAAAATAGGAATTTGAATATATTTCCTCCCTCTGAACCCAATAACAACACTAAGCATCAGGAGTGCAACATATCAAATATAAACTGAACTTTCGAACCAAATAGGTTAGCTAATACAACTCAGAACATCTAAACATTATAGTGTAATAGTGGTTACATACAACTGTATAAAATTCATTTCCCATTAGTCAAATTATAATTCCCATTTTGCTAATAACAAATAAGCAATAACATCTGTGATACAACTGTTAAAAATCTGAGGCCAGATTATAATGAGCTTTTATTTGAATAACCCACATGACCAATCGATGATCTCATGAGAAACAGCACTTATAAAGCATGTTCAGTCCTTCTGGTCGCCAGCCTCCCGCCAAGCCCTCCCAATCTCCAGCCTACCCCCAAGCCCTCCCAATCTCCAACCTCCCCCCCAGGCCCTCCCAATCTCCAACCTCCCCCCCCAGGCCCTCCCAATCTCCCTCCAAGCCCTCCCAATCTCCAACCTCCCTCCAAGCCCTCCCAATCTCCAACCTCCCGCCAAGCCCTCCCAATCTCCAGCCTACCCCCAAGCCCTCCCAATCTCCAACCTCCCCCCCAGGCCCTCCCAATCTCCAGCCTCCCTCCAAGCCCTCCCAATCTCCAACCTCCCCCCAAGCCCACCCAATCTCCAACCTCCCCCGCAAGCTCTCCCAATCTCCAACCTCCCTCCAAGCCCTCCCAATTTCCAACCTCCCCACAAGCCCTCCCAATTTCCAACCTCCCCCCAAGCCCACCCAATCTCCAACCTCCCCCGCAAGCTCTCCCAATCTCCAACCTCCCCCTCAAGCCCTCCCAATCTCCAAACTCCCCCCAAACCCTCCCAATCTCCAAACTCCCCCCAAACCCTCCCAATCTCCAACCTCCCCCCAAGCCCTCCCAATCTCCAACCTCCCCCCCAGGCCCTCCCAATCTCCAGCCCCCCGCCAAGCCCTCCCAATTGCCAACCTCTCCCCAACCCTCCCACAAGGCAACCTCTCTCCAGCCGTCCCGATCACCATCCGGAGCTGATGCTACCTTCTCAGTGCCAGGGATCGGCCCCACGAGGGACCATCTGGATGGGTGGTGGTCTTAAAATTTGCTGATGAGGCCCTGCCGTTAAGATTGGCAGGACCTCTGCCTCCCCGGCCTTGCCAGGTTCTTGGCCGATTTCGGCATCCCCCATACCCTACCCAGTTCCCTGTTGATAGCGGGGCCATTGAATCTGAACAGTGTAAATAAGTTCAAGGCATATGGTGAGCAGGTGGTTAGGAATGGTAGTGTAGTGGATATGTTATGGGACTAGTAATCCGGAGGCCTGAATGAATAATCCAGAAAACGCAAGTTCATATCCCACAATTGTATTCAGTTTAAATCTAGAAATAAAAAGCTGGTATGCCCATGAAGCTCATTCACTAATGTCTTTTCGGGAAGGAAACCAGCCATCCTTACGCAGTCTGGCCTATATGTGATTCAGTCAGTCCCACATCAACGTGACTCAGTTGTACTCAGTTGGGCAATAAATGCTTGCCTTGCCCTCATGCTGAAATCTAAATGATCTATACAAAACAGCTTGGTTTCTTTCCTCCTCCTAAATATTCTTCTAGTGTTCTAGTCCATAATGTTGGGAAATAGGTTCTGAACCCGTAACTCCACATGTGGTAAGCTTGTTACCACAAGCATAACGATCTGATGAGGTGTTTTGTCTTGAGCGAAAAAGGAAAATTCAGCATGGAATTTACCAGCGTCCATCTCACTGACCCCAACCGATTGAGATCCGAGAGGTTGGCAATGTGATCTCTCCGATGTTCATCTATATAGACCTTCTTCCAACATCAGTGGAGATCCTGGCTAGACTGGTAAAACTGCAAAATCCACCAGACAGTATAAATGGGACTAAAAGGAGCCAACACCAATTTTTTAATATTAAAGGGCCAAAAGTCCACTCAAAAATTGTTTAATAATCTAGTGGAGAAGTGTTGAAATGTTGTACAAAGCAGTTCTATGTGTTTTTAGGTTAAGATCTTTGTTGTACGTTAGACATCGTGGCCCAGAATTTCCTGAAAATTTGCACCGAAACAACGGCGCAAGTATGGCATAATGCCGATTTTTGGCATAAAAGATTAAGGATATACAGGTGTAAGCGACTTAGACCAGTTTTAAGCTATGTCCAAATTTATTCAATCTTTTACACGAATTCTGCAAAACCTCCATCAAAACGCTCTGTTGCTGATTACGTGATACAGTAGTGAAGTGGTTATGTTACTGGGCTAGCAATCCAGAAGCCTGGACTAATAAGCCAAAGAATGTCAGTTCACAATTCCATCATGGCAGTTTAAGAATTTGAGAAATCTCTGAAGCTGCGGTTCCTCTCGTACTGAGCAGGATTACTTTAGCAACAACACATCTACGTAAATCTAACCTGTCTCACGACGGTCTAATTCAGCTCAGTAAATTCAGTTAAAAATAAATCTAAATAAATCTGGAAAGAAAAGATGGTATCAGTAAAAGGGACCATGAAGCTGTCAGATTGTCGTAAAAACCCAACTGGTTCACTAATATCCTTTAGGGAAGGAAACCTGCCGTCCTAGCATATATATGACTCCACTCCCAACGTGATTGACTCTTAACTGCTGTCTGAAATGGCCTAGCAAGTCACTCAGTTGTATCAAACTGCTATAAAAAGAATTAAGAAGACTAAAACCTTATGGTCCTCGTACACGAGACACAGGGAGTTAGCATGCAGGTACAGCAAGCAATTAGGAAGGCAAATGGCATGTTGGCCTTTATTGCAAGGGGGTTGGAGTACAAGAGTAAGGAAGTCTTGCTACAATTGTACAGGGCTTTAGTGAGACCACACCTGGAGCACTGTGCATAGTTTTGGTCTCCTTATCTGAGGAAGGATATACTTGCCTTGGAGGCAGTGCAACAAAGGTTCACTAAATTGATTCCTCAGATGAGAGGGTTGTCCTATGAGGAGAGATTGAGTAGTTTGGGCCTATACTCTCTGGTGTTAAGAAGAATGAGAGGTGATCGCATTGAAATATATAAATTCTGAGGGGGATTGACAGGGTAGATGCTAAGAGGTTGTTTCCCCTGGCTGGAGAGTCTAGAACTAGGGGGCATAGTCTCAGAATAAGGGGTCGGCCATTAAAGACTGAGATGAGGAGGAATTTCTTCACTCAGAGGATTGTGAATCTTTGGAATTCTCTACCACAATGGCTGTGGATGTTGCATTGTTGAGTGTATTCAAGGCTGAGAGAGACAGATTTTTGGACTCATGGGGAATCAAGGGATATGTTGACCTTTATTACAAGAGAATTTGAGTATAAGAGTAAAGATGTCTTACTGCAATTATATAGGGCCCTGGTGAGACCACACCTGGAGTATTGTGTACAGTTTTGGTCTCCTTACCTAAGGAAGGATATACTTGCCATAGAAGGAGTGCAACAAAGGTTCACCAGGCTGATTCCTGAGATGGGTGGATTGTTTTATGAGGAGAGATTGAGTAGACTAGGCCTATATTCTCTAGAGTTTAGAAGAATGAGAGGTGATCTCTTTGAAACATACAAAATTTTTTACAGGGTAGATGCAGGGAGAATGTTTCCCCTGGCTGGGGAGTCTAGAACCAGAGGTCACAGTCTCAGAATAAGGGGTCGGCCATTTAGGACTGAGATGAGGAGAAATTTCTTCACTCAGAGGGTGGTGAATCTTTGGAATTCTCTACCCCAGAGGGCTGTGGAGGCTCAGTCGTTGAGTATATTCAAGACAGTAATCGATAGATTTTTGAATATTAAGGGAATCAAGGGATATGGGGATAGTGCAGGTAAGTGGAGTTGAGGTAGAAGATCAGCTATGATCAGAATGTATGCAAGATAGTTTTCTAGGTCAGTATGTTGAGGAACCAACTAGGGAACAGGCTATTTTAGATCTAGTATTGTGCAATGAGAAAGGGTTAATTAATAACCTTATAGTAAAGGCGCCTTTAGGGAAGAGTAACCATAATATGATAGAATTTTATATTGAGTTTGAAAGTGATTTAGTTCAATCCGAAAATAGGGTCTTAAATCTAAACAAAGCAAACTACGTAGGTATGAGGAGCGAGTTGGCTAAGGTAGATTGGGAAACTACATTAAAAGGTATGATGGTAGAGAAGCAATGGCTAGCACTTAAAGAATTAATACATAATTTACAACTAATATACAATCCTTTAAGGCACAAAACCCCCACAGGAAAACTGGTCCAACCGTGGCTAACAAGAGAAGTTAAAGATAATATTAGATCAAAGGAAGGGGTTTATAATGTTGTCAAAAAAAGTAGTAAGCCTAAGTATTGGGAGGATTTTAGAATTCAGCAAAGGAGGACCAAGAAATTGATAAAGAAAGGGAAAATAGAATGAGGGTAAACTAGCAAGAGACATAAAAACAGACTGTATAAGTTTCTATAGGTATGTAAAAAGGTAAAGATTAGCGAAAGTAAATGTGGGTCCCTTACAGGCTGAGATGGGAGAAATTATAATGGGGAATAAGGAAATGGCACAGAAATTAAACAAATACTTTGGCCAGAATTTTGCCGGTCCTCAGAATGCGGGATTGGAGGCAGGACCGCTGTCAAAATCGTAAAGATTGACAGCGGGTAGGAAACATTGTGAAATGAGCAGTCAAAGAAAAATTGTGCATGGTCCCTTTAAGAAAACTGGCAGATGATGCGTCATCAAAGGACGTTATCTGACCGGCTTCCTCTTAATTGGCCGGCAAGCCCGCTGGGAGAGCTTAACAAGGCTAATCGACGTAAAATCACGTTTGTGGGCTAGATGCAGTTGGGGGCGGGACTGGAAGCCGGAAATCAGCTGACCCGCTCCCAAGCCGCATCCATTTGCAAAATCGTGGCCTTTGTGTTTGTCTTCACGGAAGAATACGCAAAAAAACACGCAGAAATAGTGGAGAACCAAGGCTGTAGCAAATGGTATGCTGGCCTTTATTACAAGAGGATTTGAGTATAAAAGTAAAGACGTCTTACTGCAATTATATAGGGCCCTGGTGAGACCACACCTGGAGTGTTGTGTACAGTTTTGGTCTCCTTACCTAAGGAAGGATATACTTTCCATAGAGGGCGTGCAACAAAGGTTCGCCAGACTGGTTCCTGGGATGGGGGGATTGTCCTATGAGGAGAGATTGAGTAGTCTAGGCCTATATTCTCTAAAGTTTAGAAGGATGAGAGGTGATCTCATTGAAATATTCTTACAGGGCTTGACAGGGTAGATGCAGGGAGGATGTTTCC
Source organism: Somniosus microcephalus (assembly GCF_052327205.1). Lineage (NCBI taxonomy): Eukaryota > Metazoa > Chordata > Chondrichthyes > Squaliformes > Somniosidae > Somniosus > Somniosus microcephalus. The sequence goes on along the minus strand of NC_140996.1, from coordinate 59,887,679 downwards.
CTTGGCTGGGGAGTCTAGAACCAGGGGTCACAGTCTCAGAATGAGGTTACGGCCATTTAGGACTGAGATGAGGAGAAATTTCTTCACTTAGAGGGTGGTGAATCTTTGGAATTCTCTGCCCCAGAGGGCTGTGGAGGCTCAGTAGTTGAGTATATTCAAGACAGAGATGAATAAATTTTTGAATATTAAGGGAATCAATAGACATGGGGATAGTACAGGTAAGTGGAGATGAGGTAGAAGATCAGCCATGATCTTATTGAATGGCGGAGCAGGCTTGAAGGGCCAAATGACCTACTCTTGCTCCTATTTCTTTTGTTCTTATGTACTTATTGAATGGCGGAGCAGGCTCGAGGGGCCATATGACCTACTCCTGCTCCTAATTCTTCTGCTCTTATATTCTAATAGCTGTCAGACTCAACTTACGGCAGGTGGTACCTACTTGACCTCTTCCTCAGCAATGTACCCTTTGCAGATGCATCTGTCCGTGACAGTTTTATGGTGACTTTTTCCCTGCAACTTGTTTTTATTTCTCCACACTGAGATCTAAATGTACTTCTGTATTTTTGAACCCATCTTTAGGCCATCAGAATTATTTGCATCAAAAATTGAAAAGTTTACACAACTGCATTTAAAAAAAAAAATTCTGTGCCTAATATGCACCAATGATGGTTTGATAGCTTCAAATATTATTTTTCATGCATAAAGAGGGTCTTGGAGCAAGAATATGGCACAAGTTCGTCGCTTTCCTTGGGCGCACATTGTATACACTGATTTCCACTATTTTTACATTCTAGCATTGCTAAAAAGTTTTTCAGGAAATGTTAGCGTAACTCGTCGACAGGAAGATCAGCATAAATTTCAATGGAACTTGCCGGTTACGTTATTTCAGGAAATTCCGTATTATTTCATCGGGTGGGTTTTACTGCATTGGCATCCGCCTTCTTACTAACTTCCGGCATGGGCTCGATGGGCCGAATGGCCTTCTTCCGTGCTGTAACCATTCTATGATCCTAAGACTTAAGGGGATTACTAACACAACTGCAGTATTAGAAGTAGCAGTTCGCTGGTGTTAGAGGGAGTGGTTTGAACAGCAGGCTGCATGTAAATGCCCTGTGTCGCACCACAGTCCATATACAGCAACAACCATTTTATTAAGATATACTGACATCACCAGGTCAGAAAGACCCACAGTAGAAATGTTTGCTGTGCACGTTTTCCGTAAAAACAATCACTAAAGCTTTTTCTTTTCTTGTATCAGTGAACCTCACACTGAATGCCCTAATTTTAAGATAAATGAACTAGTACAGTACACAATTCTTTTCAACAGATCACTGAAGTTCAATAACAAACAGTTGCGCTGGCTTAAAAAAACATGAAATTAAAAACAGTAACTTAGGACAAAGTTCAATACCACCACTTGGGATTCTGAGATTTCTAAAGCATAATCATAACAATGAAATTATCTCAAATTAGGGTGTGTGATTTTAAATACTAACCCAACAACAATGCTACATTTAAGTGTTATCTTGTGGCGGAGCCACTGAATGAGTCTGGGCAACTGTACATAATTCCCTTTAACGATGTTCTAACGCCAGCCTAAGCCTGTACCATTGTGATAGACAATACTTTGTTTTGTATATAGTGTTTGTATGCACGGGGCGTGGCCCCTTTAAGAGCGCGGGAAAACGCGGGCAAATGCGATGACGTCACGTCGCAAACCACGTGACTGCCCAGGCAGTCCTCGTGGAATCTCCATCTTGTTAAGACCTGTTTTCGAGGCTCTCCTGTATCGATCTCATCAAACTGTTTGAACTCGTTTAGTTTTACATTAAAGACCTGTTTGATTGATCTCCTGAGTCGACCTCAGTTATTAGTTAGGAATTCGTCAATTCCTAGAATCTCAAAAATTTAAACTGTTATCAGTAACGAATATTTTATGAAAAACAGAGGGCACCTACACCAGATTGCACACACCTCAATGAAATAAGAGTGAGAACGGGCGAGGTGTGTTTTATAGGAGTTCTCCTTCTTCTTAGGCAGTCCCTCGGAACTGAGGATGACTTGCTTCCACATTAAGAATGAGTTCTCAGGTGACTGATGAGTCCAATGCAGGACCTACAGTCTCTGTCACAGGTGGTGCAGACAGTGGTTGAAGGGGCGGGTGGGTGGGTGCTTGGGTTGACGTGCGCTCTTTGCGCTTGGCTTCCGCTTGCTCCCGGCGAAGAGACTCGAGGTGTTCAGCGCCTTCCCGAATGCTTCTCCTCAACTTTGTGAGGTCTTGGGCAAGGGATTCCCAGGTGTCGATGGGGATGTTTCACTTTTTCAAGGAGGCCTTGAGGGTGTCCTTGAAGCGTTTCCTCTGCCCACCTGGGGCTCTCTTGCCATGCCGGAGCTCCGAGTAGCGCGCTTGTTTTGGGAGTCTTGTATCGGGCGGGTATCACTACTGCTCTATAGACCATGAGCTTGATGCCGAGTTTGAGGTCCTGGTCTTCAAACACTCTCTTCCTCAGGCGACCAAAGGCTGCACTGGCACACTGAAGGCGGTGTTGGACTTTGTCATCGACATCTGCCCTTGTTGACAGTAGGCTCCCGAGGTATGGAAAGTGATCCACGTTGTCCAAGGCAGAGTTCCAATAACATGGAAAGTGTACCTGATGTCTGGAGGATTGCAACTGTTATCATGATGTTTAGGATTGAAACCAGATAACTTAGCTCAGTCTTAGGGAATATGCTTGAGAATATCTGGGGGTATACTACCAATATTCATCCCAAAAACACAGATATAGTGGATTTAGGAGCAACAGGTTGTGCATGACTAATCTATTGAATTTTTAGAGCAGCTAAGTAAACTAGCCTTAAAATATTTGATAAAATGGATACATTTGAGATTTCGGTCTAAAAATTTGGGGGTTTAGCACTGGCCGTTACCGCCACATTCGGGGGGAAAAATGGCGGGTGGCACGCTTTCACCTGCTGCCGATGAGTACTGCGGTGGCCAGCATTTTCGGCTGGGCGGAAGCACTGCCCGCACTCACGAGAATTATGTAGATTATGCAGATTGTGATGTCAGTGAGTGTGCAACACTCACTTGACGCCCGATCTTCCATTTTCAACTTCGCCGCTCCACTTACCGACATGCCATTACTTTGACCAGCTGAGCAAACGGTAAGAAGCAGGAAGGAGGCTCCAGCAATGTATTTAAAGCGATCATCAGCAAAAACTTGCACCTGACATGTTTCTGCCGTTTGACTGGCTCTGTGCAACTTTCTGCAACTCCAACAGTTTTATTAACTTCTTTCAAGGTTCTAATGTAACAGGGAGTGTTGGGGCAAGTGGAGAACGCCTTCATTCTTATTTAAAGATTCTGCTCACAACACCTGCTTAAAGTCATGGGGGCTCCACTAGCAGTCCTCCTTATGCTCGAGTATCTTAGGGAGAGGGAGCGGAGGCAGCGAAGAAGAGGAGAAGATGCATGTAGAGGGAGGAGGAGGGCCAGGAGGGCTCTCAACAGGAGGCCTTACCAAACTAGGGTCTTCCAAGAGCACTTCTCTTATATCCACTTAAGCAAGGAGCAGTGTATTAGGAGGCTCTGCTTCACCAAGTAGGTAGTCAAAAAATTCTGCCACCTCCTGTATCCAGACCTGCAGCCTCAGAGCAGGGAGAACACGGCTCTCCCAGTGACAATCAAGGTCACCGTGACCCTCAATTTCTCCCCCAGTGGCTGCAGCATGGCTGGTGGAAGGCTGCTGAGTTTCCGTAGGGGAGACTTCAGATGGCCTTGCAGGACGACCTCGAGCAGCTCTGAACCTCGAAGGCCTGACTGTAGACTGCACCACATTGGCATGGGCGGCAGCAGTCTGGGCTGGCAGGCTGACAAGCAGCGGCAAGGGCAATGGCGGAGTGGGAGTAGGAATGATGTCATCCTGAGAGAGGACAGCAGGGTCTTGATCCACTAACCCACTGCCACTCCCCCAGGGCGGCTCTTCAGCATTCCAAGCAATCTGGTGGAGGACAGATTGCTGGCCTGCTGCGAAACTCTGCATTCCCCAGTCGACAGTGGAAAACCCAGCCACAATAGCAGCAGTCAGAGTTTGGGTGGCAGCAAGCTGAGACTGCAGGACAACAGTCTGCACTTTTGCTGCAACACTAAGATGTTGGGTCGCTTCTGCTTGTGCTGCAATGGCAGCCGCATCATCGCCAATCACACGCAGCATCATGTCTGGGTCAATTCGGTCTCTCCGGGAGTTTTCCACCATTTCCAGCCTGGAAATCCTGGGCTCCAAGCTCTGCGCAAAGCCCTGGCCAATGTTGCAGGTGGACTCCTCCATGCTTCTTGACATTGCCAAGAGGCTCTCTGGCAGGCTTGCCATTGCACCTAGCAATTCGGTGTGCATGCCCATCACCCTTCTTCTGAAGGCCGCCCCATCGAGGTGCTCATCTGAGTCCTGTGCAGCAGAACTCATGTGCAAACTCACCCTCTGGGGAGCTGGCCCCCAAGCTACCCTTTCTCCCTGGCCTTGCTGCAGCCCACTCGTGCCCGGTGCCTCACCCTGTGCAGATCCCACTTCTACACTACCCTCTAAATTACGTGCAATGCCAATTTCTGAGCTGGTATCTGCAAGTGACAGATGCAGTGACGCTGTGTCTTCTTCTTCTTCCCCCCTACCCTCTCCTCCATCACCTCGGGGACAGGCTGGGCTGCTGTTTGTTCTTGATTATCTGAAAGCAGAAAGGCACAAGAGTTGGGTTATGGTGAGGGGGGGTGGGGGAAGCAAGATATGCATGCATACAGCATTAGCAGCTTGTAAGTGAGAAGAGATTGTGGGATGAGGGGGAAGTGGGATGTAAGAAGGAGGATTAGGAATGAGCATACCACTCTTGTCCCCAAGGGTTTCAACCTCACCCGTTGTCATGGCCTCCCTGACTTCCCGACCAATGATGTCGAGCACTCATTCCTCAGTTGGCTCAGGGCCCGTATGGCAGCTCGCCCCTCACCTGTCTGCCGCTGCTCCTGGCGATTATGCGTGTCCTTGGCCTGCAAGAGAAAGGGAAGTGTGTGAGTGTGAGTGAGTGTGGTGCAATGTGTTTGGATGATGTGCCTGCCATTGTTGAATAGCTGTCAGTGTTTGCAAGGTGTGAGATGTGGGTGTGAGTGTTGCAGCAGTGGTAAGGTTGAGAGAGTGAAGTGAAACTATGATTGTGATATCTGAGTGATGATAGGTACAGATTATTGGTAGGTGAGTGCTGAAGGTGTGGTGCATTGAGCAGTGTGTGAGGCTTGTGGTGCACATGGTTGGATATGGTATTTGCTGAAGCCTTCACTCACCTTGACCTGCCATGTGAGTTTATTAAACTTCTTGCGGCATTGGATGGAGGACCTGGGGACCACACTGGTGGCTGTCACATAATCGGATATCTCCCGCCACAGCCTTCTGGACGTATGGGCTGATGGCTTCCTGCCGTCCTGCGGAAAGAGGACAGCTCGCCTCCTCTCCACGGCCACCACCAGTGCCGCATCTGAGAATCTTCTTGCTCTCTCCCTGTGCTGAGGCTCAGCCATCTCTTTGTAGTAGCATCTGCTTCAAAGTGGCGTTCCACGTGGGATGACAATGGGGTGCTGTTGCATCAATGCACCTCCCCTTTAAGTGCTGAATAAAGCCTAAGCCAAACATGACTGGGAATTAGTCTGCACCTGATATTGGCCCACCTTTTGAGTGGTAAGAAATGAGCAGCAGTTTTAGCGCTGAGATCAGCATGATAACAATGTTAATGAGGACTGAGCATGAATTTTGCATGCTGCCTAGACCAGTTTGACTCGGCGCAGCTTAATAGCGCTGGGCCATGACACCGCCCATTTTTGGGCCATATCCAACTTTTAGCCTTTGGTGCCTATAGCCCCTTCATATAAGGATGATTACTGTGAACAGCCTGAAGAATAACGTGGTGCCTGCACTGGCAAAGTATTGCAAAACTATATTACCACATGATTTACATGCTTTTGTTGCATAAGTAAACTGGAAACAGGAAAAGACATTGATGCTAACAAGCCATCCATTTTTGATACATCAACCCTCATTACCCACCTTCTCACATATCTCTCAATCTCTTCTTGCTGCAGAAATACATCCAAGAATTGATTTTCTGAATGCATGCTTCCCGAGGTTTGGGAGAGCACTTTCGGAAAAACAGCCCTCAAATGCCTCTTAAACCTTTTTATACAGTGAAACCTGTACAAAAGGACACCCCAAAAATGGACACTTCCCAAAAAAATTGCATTGTAATAGATACAAGCTGCACCTTGAAACCATGGACACTCGCAAATTACAAACTATGAACAGACTTCAATGCACCAAGCCTGTTTACAGCTTAAAACATGGGACATGCAGGCAAGTGAGAGGAGGCAGCGGGTGAAAAAATTATTTTCCCAGCATCCGTACTGGCAGAGATACCGCTATCTCTGGGATTGAATGCTTGCATGGGACTATCCCAGGGAAAGAAAGAAAGAACTTGCATTTATATAGGTCGTTACATGTCCACCCATCCCAAAGCGCTTTACAGCCAATGAAGTACTTTTTGAAGTGTAGTCACTGTTGTAATGTAGGAAACGTTGTAGCCAATTTGCACACAGCAAACTCCCACAAACAGCAATGTGATAATGAGCAGATAACCTGTTTTTTTTTAATGATGTTGATTGAGGGATAAATATTGACTAGGACACTGGGGATAACTCCCTGCTCTTCTTTGAAATAGTGCCATGGGATCTTTTATCTGAGAGGGCAGATGGGGCCTCGGTTTAACGTCTCATCCAAAAGACAGCATCTCCTCAGTTCTGCTTTGGAGTGTCAGCCTAGATTTTGTGCTCATGTCTCTGGAGAGGGACTTGAACCCACAACCTTCTTGCTCAGTGAGGAGGGTGCTACTAACTGAGACTGACACTGTATAGAGCAGTTTTTCTGCCGCTATGGATGCTGGGTAAATAACTCCCCATTCTACATCACCTTCAGTTTACATTCACGTCCCCGTTGCACTGCGCTCCACTGTGTAATTTCCCACCTCCGGCCCAGTGACGTCACCCCCATCACTGCAGGGAGCCGGGACCGGCTGCACGGGACACTGGGGATCATGCATCACATGGTCAGATGTCATGTAGTCAGAACATCACATGATTAAACCTCCAGGAATGCCTCCAACCAGAGTTGGCAACCCTAGACATCTCACTCCAGCAGTACGTCAGGTATTGATGAGCTGCTAACTGCCCCCTACACACTCCCCAGCACTTCAAACATGAGCAGCTGCAGCACACTGAGGGAGGGGGTCCGGACGGGGATCAGCAGGGTAATAGTACCCCCCCCGCCCCCCCGCCATTTGGCTGGGATCTGCCAGGCAATCCGGTCATACAGCAGCCACCTCGCTCTGTGCAGGCTGCCATCGTAACAGATCCCAGGATCAGAAAATGGAAAAGGACCCTTGGATGGCCATGAACTAGGAAACCCAATGAACAGAAAATTAACTGAAATCACATCCTGCTGCAGGGCTCCAGAATTAGGCACGATCCCAAGTGAGGCCGAAAAAAGGGAAGTAACGCTGCAGAAGATACAGCCAATCCCAGGATATTTGGCTCAACTGGTATACTGTACATAAGAGGACCGTTCTGAAAATAAGGACACCCGATGCAAGTCTCTTAGGTGTCCCTAATTTTCAGTTTTCACTCTACTTTCAAATGTTACTGGACCTGCCTGGTAAATTATTCCACTTTATTCTGCTAAACTTCCTAATTTCTGAGTTGTATTACATGAACACTGCATAAAAATAATTGTGCATAAGTGAATTTTTGTGAAGATTAAACTGTTACAAGAAGAATATGCAACTGGACTCAGTAGATATTTCTCTCAATTGGACTTGGTTCCAATTAAAATAGGCCAGCAGTGTGTTCAGCTTTACTCAGGAATATAGGGCTGGAAATTCGATGTCGCTAAACATAAGAACATAATAGGAGCAGGAGTAGGCCATTCGGTCCTTTGAGCCTGCTCCGCCATTCAATGAGATCATCGCTGATCTTCTGCCTCAACGCCATTCACTGGCCCTATCGCCAGATCCCTTGATGCCCTTATTAGTCAGAAATCTATCGACTTCTGTTTTGAATATATCCAATGACTGAGCCGCCACAGCCCTCTGGGATAGAGAATTCCAAAGATTCACCACCCTCTGTGAAGAAATTTCTTCTCATCTCAGTCCTGAATGGCCTACCCTTTATCCTGAGGCTGTGGCCCCTGGTTCTAGGCTCCCCAGCCAAGGGAAACATTCTCCCAGCATCCATCCTATCAAGCCCTGTAATAATTTTGTATGCTTCAATGAGATCCCCTCTCATTCTTCTGAAGTCAAGAGAATACAGGCCTAGTTTACTCAATCTCTTCTCATACGACAGTCCCGCCATCCCAGGAATCAATCTTGTGAAACTTCGTTGCACTCCCTCTACGGCAAGTATATCCTTCCTTAGGTAAGGAGACCAAAATTGTACACAGTACTCCAGGTGTGGTCTCACCAAGGCCCTATATAATTGGAGTAAGAGTTCTTTACTCCTGTACTCAAATCCTCTTGTAATGAAGGCCAGCATACCATTTGCCTTCCTAATGGCTTGCTGCACCTGCACATTCACTTTCAGTAGCTCATGTACAAGGACACCCAGGTCCCTTTGAGCATCTGCATTCCCCAATCTTTCACCATTTAGGAAATACTCTGCCTTTCTGTTTTTTCTACCAAAGTGGATAACTTCACATTTATCCACATTATTGAGATCCCCTTGAAGCCTCTTCACATCCTCTTCGCAACTGACACTGCCACCTAGCTTTGTATCATCAGCAAATTTGGAAATGTTACATTTAGTCCCCTCATCTAAATCATTGATATAGATTGTGAATAGCTGAGGCCCAAGCACCGATCCTTGCGGTACCCCACTAGTCACAGCCTGCCATCCTGAAAAAGACCTGTTTATCCCTACTCTTTGTTTTCTGTCTGTTAACCAATTCTCAATCCATGCTAGTCTATGTGCCCTCATTTTGTTCACCAACCTCTTGTGTGGGACTTTATCGAAGGCCTTCTGAAAATCCAGATACACCACATCTACCAGTTCCCCTTTGTCTACTCCACTAGTTACATCCTCAAAGAACTCCAATAGGTTTGTCAAACAGCATTTCCCTTTTATAAATCCATGTTGACTCTGCCCAATCTTACTATTAGTTTCTAAGTGCTCAGTTATTGCATCCTTTATAATAAAGACCTGCCGATGACACTGTGGGCCGGTGTTAACGGCCGTCGAAAATGGTGGCGCTGGCAGGACGGTAAATTGGTGCTGGTGGGTAATTAATTTTAGCCCAGCGCTAAAATTACCATGCAATGCCGTTCTGGTGGTGGCCATCCCAGCAGGAGGCCCAAAATGAAGCATGGCCATAGTGTCATTGCCACAAGAACACCCTTCTGTTAAAGCGAGGCTGTTATTTCAGAAAGCAGTTCGGTCTCTTAAAGGGTAACTTTCTGAAACGTCTGAAATTATAAAATTAAAATGTAGTAAAAATATGCAGTTTTTAACCCTTACAGCGCAACTGCCTTCTGAAAAAAGAAAGAATTCCCAAATGGGAGTCTTCGGTTCTGAATTGCCTTCCGCACCTAAAAAAATGGAAAAAGTGCTTCAGCACCAGCACAAATGGCTCAGCAAGCCAGGGAAGGGGCACCCAGGGTCTGGCAGCACTTCAGCTTTGAGCAGGGGGTCAACACTGCAAGAGAGGTCCTCTACCCACAGGGTGCAAGGAAGCCCTTCAGAAAGAAGGATGTGGGACCAGATCACCGAGACCGTCACTGTCAGCAGTATCACCCCCGCCACCTGGCTCCAGTGCCCAAAGAAGCTTCATGACCTCAGACCACTGGTCAAGGTCAGTGAATGCATCTTCAAAAGCTGTCTCCTACCAACTACACCACTAGCTTCACACACTGCTCAACGCACGACCCCCCACCCTAATCACTCACCTACCAACAATCTACACCAATCACAAGGCACATCTCCCATTCCTAGCTTTACTTCACTCCCTTGGAGGAGATGGTGCAGGCCTATCTTGGCAGGGGCATTCTTGGAGGGAAAGGAGAGTGAAGAAGAAGAAGAAGAAACACTGTCGCTCGATTTGACACTCCCAGCCACCAGCTCCTCAAGTCGACCAGCAAGGCCATTTGCAGTGTCCCCCACTGAAAGTCAGCAGCTTTGAGTTTAATTAATAGCCTTTTGTTGGAACTTTTATCAAACAACGTCATTGGGCCCGCTTCCTTTAATTGGCCGGCAAATTCGCTGGTCGCGATTAACAAGCCCAATTAGGGTAAAATCATTTTGGACAGTGGGCTGGAGCCAGCAGTGGGGTCAGGACCCGTCACCGACGTCGCCCGCCATGGACCCTCCGAGATAGGGGAAATTGCAGCCTTTGTCCTTCACACCCTAATTGCATACATCACAACCAGGGTGTCTCACCACAGGACTTGAGCATATATTGTAAACTGGAACACTGTTGAAAGGAGATGTTCTTTAGATGATACTTTATACTGAAGTTCGGTCCAAACTGATTTCGAAGATCCCCTGGCAATACTTGAAGCAGCAGCAGCAATTTTCCTGGTATCCTGTCCATCATTCCTCCCTCAATCAATACCAAAATAAAGTAACTGGTCATTCATCTCATTGATCTTTGTGGGATCTTATAAGTGCAAAATGGCTGCTGCACTTGCCTATATAACAATAGACACTGCACTCAAAAATAATTGCATGTCAATCAGTTTGAGATGTCTCTTTTGTTGTCTTTCTTTCTTGATAAATAACCCATAATGATTGGTGGAAATAACCACTGTCTATTCAATTAATCATTTGGATTTGTTCAAATATCTAATTGGCACTAGACAGGAAGGAAAAGGCACCATTACAAATAAGGAACCACCAACTTGCACAAAAATAAAACAAATCACTTTTTCCCCCCCTGAAAGCTACCAACCTGGAACAGGCAACTTCCACAAAACCATCCAATTAAATTGCTCAAAATATTTTGCCAATTTCTTTTCCATATTACTTTTTACTATAAACACCATAATATTGAATTTTAAACATATAAAACATTATGGCCTAGAAATTGGGTATAGCCCCGGTTGAGGTGTTAGAACTGGCGATGCGCAAAGTTTATAGCTAGACGAGGCTTATCTGCGCCTGGCGCGATATTGGGTTGCTTCGCCCCCAAAGGGGATTGAGGTGCTAAATCAGCCGTTGCACGGTGCTCTTAAGGCGCAAAAGGTCAGGCGCTACTCAATATCGACGCAGACGGGCGCAGCGCAGGTGAACTCAATTACGGGAAAGCACGAGACCTACAGGCGCCGGCCGGCTCTTAAAGGGGTGGGTCAGACAGACTGAGCTTCAACACCCAACGCTCTGCAGGCCTCAGATTCGGCGCTCGCCCTTGTCCGGCGGTACAAGGTGATCATTATGGAGAAGGTTAGGCAGAGAGCAGAGCGCTTCAGCACTGAGGCTCTGGACCACTTGGTGGCTGCAGTTGAACACCGTCGGGAGGTCCTGTACCCGGATAATGGCACGAGGCCAAATCAGAAGGCTTACCGACGATCTTGGAGGGAGGTTGCTGTGAGGGTGAACTCCAGCAGCATGGCGACCAGGACCCCTGTTCAGTGCAGGAAGAAATTCAACGACCTCACACGGATCGTTAGGGTGAGTGATGGTTTACCAAACTTGTGCTTCCCTCCATCTGCAGCTGACTTCGGGCACCCTGCTGCAATGCTGCGCCAATGGCCATCTGTCAGTATGCACCCATGGCCCTTTCTGGGCACACACATGGACAGATATCTCAAGGCCTCATGTAAGGGCTCTTGCACAATGGGGGGATGCGAGGAGGTCTCAAGGCCTCATGTAACAGAACCTCCCCTTCTTTCCTCTGCAGTCCAAGATGGCGCAGATTCGGAAGGAGCAGCGTCGAACCGGTGGCGGACCTGCACAAGTGGTCACTCTAACAGATCTGGAGGAGAGAGTGCACCAGATACTTGGAGGACGTCTGTCTGGTCCAGTCACCACTGCATCTGCCGACCCCATTACCGACAGCGAGGGTAAGACTCTCACCTTTTCCACCTGTTGCCTTCCACTTGGTCCCCCCGCCAGCATGCATCCTCAGTGTGCAGCCATGTCAGAGCCTTGCCGCAATCTGGCATGCCTTTCAGCAAACCTGTCCTTCTGCTAAAGCCACTCTTCCACCTCCCACTTTCAGATGAAGCAGCACCAACACGCTGAAGCTGCCAGTGCCAGTGCCACCGGAGGCGAGGACCAGGAGGAATCCGGACCAGCCGCTGCAGAATCCGGGGAGCTGAGACATCTGCAGACTGGGGATAGTAGTCCCCTGGAGGGGAGGGGGGGTGGCTCTGAGGATGAACCAGTTGCCGGACCAAGCGGCATGGAGCAATGCAGGGGGGATAGGCAAGTTCGGCCACCGTCTCCCTGCAGGGCAAGGCAGGTCGTCATGACTGCTGCACAGAGTGCAGATGAGGTCCGTCGCCTGGCAGAGATGAGCAAACAGACCCGGGTCAGACACAAGGAGCTGATGGCTGCAGTGGAGAAGATGCCTGAGTCAATAGATTCATTGGCTAGGAGTATGCTGGACTTCGGGGCAACAATGGAGAGGACTCTGCAGGGCTTTGGCGCAACAATGGAGAGGACTCTCCAGGTGTTCGGGGAAACAATGGACAGGTCTATCCAGGGCTTCGGCCCAACAATGGAGAGGACTGTCCACGGCTTTGAGTCGGCAATGGAAAGGACTGTTCAGGGCTTCGGACAATCCCTGGAAAGGTCTGTGCAGGGCTTGTCCGAGGCAGTGGAGCGGTCGGCTCCTGCCTTGTCCGAAGCCATGGGAAGAACTGTCCAGGCATTCTCCGAAGCACTGGCACCTGGCACACAGGTCCTCACTGTTGCCACGCAGTCACTTGCTGGGCTCCTCCACAGCCAGATTGACGCAACGCGATGTCTGACTGCAGCCACCCTCTCTGCATCAGATAGGATCACCCCGGGCCCTTCCACTCCCGTACAATGCCAGGAATCCGTGGAGCCTGTGATTGTGGCGGATGAGCCGAGCCTCTCCCCTCAGATAGCCAGTGTGTCGTCCGACCATGGTGCAGGTGTCCTCTCTCGTCAGGAGACCATTGCACATGCCAGCGCTGGGACGCCTGCATTGCAGCTGCCACCACCTGCAGCCCACACTGCTTCCAGCCATGCTCAAAGCAAGCATCCTGCGTCCACACCCTCCAAGCCCAAACGTCGGCCAGGCCGTACCTCAGGGGCTTCTGCGCGTCCAGACAGTCAGCAAGCGTCCCCCAGCCTTGAGCCCGCCACTGGGGTGCAATTACGTAGGAGCAGCAGGGAGGGAAGGGGCCGGGCGCGAAAGAGAAGTCGTTCTCCCTCAAGGGGCCAGTTGTAGAGGGAGGTGCTGAGACGTTTGTTTGTCCAAATTGAAGGACACCCTCAGCTGCTGTTATAGTTGCAGATTTTTGTTGAGTTTTGCGGCTTGGCCAAACAGGTCACATTTATTTTGTAAGTTATGGTTTCTGCTCACTTTATGTTGTTTAGCTGTAATGAAAGACTTCTGTGTCAATAAACAGAAGTTTCAATGTTGCTTGGTGCATGTGACTACTTTCAGTGATGCTGGCATGCAGAGGCCCTCAAACATCCAAAGTGCGCATGAGTTAAGACTCTCATCATTCCGCCACAGGGGTGTCGAGACGAGTCCAGAGGAGCCTCTGACGTATGGACCTTCCACTTTCAGCAGCCCTTCCATCTTCCTCCTCCTCCGCCTGCTCTTCCTCCTCCTCTGCCCCTTCACAGTGTTGGGCGATGAGGCCGTCGCCCTCCGAACAAGCTCCCATTCCGATGCCAGTTGGTCAAAAGGCTTTTAGGTGTAGTGCTGCAAGTGCTTCGGACAGGGTTGAGGGTCCCAAGTACTGTGAAGCTCAAATCCCAGAACTCCGCTCCACATTAGCTCGCCAACTCTCTCTAGCAGCGATCGCAATGAGCAGGCCAAGTGGCAGAAGATTCTGCACTAGAGCTGTCCCCTTTAAATAGCGCCGCCCTACTCCGAGAAGGGCCTGCTCGCCCTCCCTCGAACTGTCACTAATGGCGCTGGGCACTAAGGCTCTGGGCGCCACCCAATATGCGCTCAGGCGCTCCTAAAAGGCGTTGCACACTGAAATGACGTCATGAGCTGCTTGCGCTCGCGGGCGCGCGCAAACACTTAGCGCAGGCGCTAAATGTATAGTCAATTTCTGAGTTGGCGCTATCTTCATAGCGTTCGCCCCAACATAGGGCTTCGCCCCAATTCTAGGTCTCTTTAGGCGCTCAGCGCCGGCGCTACCAACCCAATTTCTAGGCCTATATAATTTTCATAAAATCTCTAAATTTTCTAATACACTCAACTACTATCTTCAAAGAATCTGCAATCACTTTCCTCTGTTCAGGGTGCCCCTTCCTCAAAAACCTAAGGCTCAGATTGTAATCCATTTTCAGAGTTTGTATTGTGCACTTGGGGTGTCCTGCCAATATTTTCCAAACTCTAAGGGTGATCCACCTTAGTTTCCAGCTTGTGACAATTAGAAGGTTCCCATTTTAGGAAAAATCTGACTATCTGCCAAGAAAGAAAGGAAGATAGTCAGTAATTGACAGCTCAACATTTGCTAAAATCTCTGCTACCAAAATAAGTAAATAAATAAATACAAGTCAGGTGGGCATGACCTTAGTTTTTTTGCTTTGTTTCTACTCAGCCAGCACAACACAGAAGGGGGGAGAAAGTGAACACATCCTCCTAGCTCCCCCACCCAGTGATGATAGACCCCAAATCCTCTCTCATTTACTGCCAGGGTCCAGCCATATCCTCAGTGCTGCCAGACTCCATGTCCCCATCACAGTATTGTTAAGCCACAATCCCCCTCCATAAACAATGTGCCAGAGTCCACTATACTACCACAAACTTGAAAATCATTTTCTGGAGCCAGCAGCTGCTTACCAACCGGAACAGGCATGAGGTTAACTTCCGGCATGTGACTGAGGCTCAGAAGTTAAAATAGCCCGGGTCTCAAATATTCTCCAGTGAGTGCTTTTCAAATCAGCTTACTTGATGAACTACAATAAGAACTATTTTGTCACAAAGAGAACATTGTTTTAATTCTCTCACAAATTTTCTCCCCTCCCCTCTTGAAAATTGACTCTTGGCTGTGGTATGGCTCTATGGATGACAGCCCAAAGTGAACATTATTTGTGAGCTTGGACAGCAGGCTATTCCACCATTGGGTGAACTCAATCATACCTCACAAACTCTCTGCACTAACATACTTTACAGAAGGAGTCACAGCATAGCATAGGGGAAGGAACTTGGTCCATCCCTAATCCTGGAACACTGAGACCAATTATACTGCCCATACTGCTTAGTTCAGTTAACTCAGCAAAGATTAGGGGGAATATTCGGTTGCTTTGCGCCTCGTTAGCGCCCTAACGGGCACAAAGCAACTATCTCCCGGGGGCAGCACCTTCATAGCGAGAGGATTCGAGTACAGGAGCAAGGATGTCTTGCTGCAGTTGTACAGGACCTTGGTGAGACCACACCTTGAGTATTGTGTGCAGTTTTGGTCGCCTTATCTGAGGAAGGATGTTCTTGCCATGGAGGGAGTGCAGCGAAGATTCACCAGACTGATACCTGGGATGGCAGGAATGACGTATGAAGAGAGATTGGGTCGATTAGGCTTATATTCGCTGGAGTTTAGAAGAATGAGGGGGGATCTCATTGAAACTTATAAAATTCTAACAGGACTAGACAGACTAGATGCAGAAAGGATGTTCCCGATGGCGGGGGAGTCCAGAACCAGGGGTCACAGTCTAAGGATAAGGGGTAAGCCATTTAGGACTGAGATGAGGAGGAATTTCTTCACCCAGAGAGTGGTGAACCTGTGGAATTCTCTGCCACACAGGGCAGTTGAGGCCAATTCATTAAATATATTCAAGAAGGAGTTGGATATATTTCTTGAGGCTAAAGGGATCAAGGGATATGCAGAGAAAGCAGAGACAGGGTACTGAGTTTGGATGATCAGCCATGATCTCATTAAATGGTGGAACAGGCTCGAGGGGCCGAATGGCCTACTCCTGCTCCTATCTTCTATGTTTCTATGGCGGTAGCAGGTAGCGCCCCGCGACGCTGCACCGCCAGCGATGATGTCATCGCCGTGCGCAGCAACCCGGCTGCAAACTTGACTCGCGCCCCATGCCCTACCGCTGGACACTATGTCCGAGAGGGTCAAGGGGGTGTTTTTGTGGCCGGGGTGGTGATAATTAAAGGGCAGGTGCCGGGCGGCCATTTCTTTTTGGGCCGCCTACCAGCACCTGCTCCCTCTAACCTCCTCCTGTGGGGTGCCAGCCGCGATCCATCAGCTCGGCACCCCTTTTGAGTGCCGGGCCCTTTTGCCGGCCCCCCGCTCCCCGGTGGTCCAGCAGGGTCCTGGTGCGTGCTGCACTAGGCCCCTCCCCTTTAATCAGGGGAGGGAGGCCTGTAGTATCACAGCGCTATGTGGCACCCGCGGCGCTGCTGCACGTAGCGCCGCGATATTCAATGGGAGCACCCCAAGATGGATGGGGAGCGCTTCCAGTAGCACCCCGCCTCCTGCTTGGGGCACTACCATTGAATTTCGGGCGTGGGGGTACTAACTTTTTTGGGACGCTAAAAGTCGCGCCCCGGCGAAGTTATTGCCCCAAAGGGGACGCGAGCCAATTTTTACCCCTCGGAATTTAACCTAGGTTTTCACAGGCATGTATAGTTCTGTTACTCACTGGCTAAACTCATTGGCACATTAGAGGAGGCCCTATAGTAATTCATGTCACAAGACAAATTTGTTTCTGCTTAAGCTATCTGCTTGGTAGCTACAGCAACAAAGTCATTCTCCATGGGAGCTTAGAGGAAATGGCACCCATGGGATAGAAAAGGGATAATATCAGCAGTAATCCTATTCATCACCTTCTGACAGCAGATCAGATAAAGCTGTTATCTCTTCATGTAAATCATACTGCGCTGAGTGAAAGTATAACAGTTACAGTGACACGTATCAGAATGTACCACTGCAATGCTGCAATTCAGATTCCAATATCGTGGTACTTGTCCCAAATTTAGAAATGACACAGACAGGTACTGTGAATGGAGTAATGCAAGATCAAGCAGAACACACACACAAAATCCCCACCAAACTAAATCTAAAGCAGTACCTCATACACAACAACATTGATTCGGAGTGCTGCCAAAACAATGAACAAACAATATTCTGTTTACATCGCAGACACTGTGGGGTTGCACTGACTGTTGGCAAAGATCTGCTGATGGACAGATAGCATTTGTTGCCAGGCAACAATACTGCTTGCTGTAACAAATACCCAGGTATTATACATTTTTAGAACTCTAATGGCTTTGAATTCAACCTAAATTCAATTGCAGAAATATAGCACTTAATGCTAGGGTGGCCACTTTTGCTCAGTGAAATTGGACACAGGACAGAGTTTGGGGGAGGCATGGTGATTGACATTAAAACAAGATAGACTTTGTGAAGATAAGCTTGGCAATTATATGTCCCTATGTTCAATACAAGGTCAAGTTATAAAATTATTTGTCGATTTCTTAAATAGAAATGCTCTGTGTATGTATGGTTTTCCCCACGTGAGTCGCGCAAAAACGTTTAAGTGAATTTACCATGTTAGAATCAGGGAATGTCCGTCTTTAGATCTTTCAGTCTGTCCTTGCATGTCAAACTTTGGTTCTCTTATTAGAGACATTCCCTATCCCTCAATTTCTTTCTGGCTCTATCTCTAACTATTTGTGTCTCATCGCATTTGGGCCTTTTCCTTTTTGTATTTCTGAAGCTGAGGCTTTGACTGCATCTCTGTGGCATCTGTTACTAATTTCAGTTAATAAAAAACTGGGCAAAGACTGCAGAGCTTCAAAACTTGAGGCGACATTCATCAGCCAGTTTTGTACACAACCTGTAACTGTCAATCATAAAAATATTTCTAGGACAGAGGGTGCAGCAACAATTTTCATTTATACAGTAATATTTAATGTAGAAAAATGTTCCATGGTGCTACAGAGGTGTGGGGATAAATGGACACCAGGCTGAAGGAAAGGTTAAGAGGGGCGACCAATGGTTTGGCCTTGAAGGATGGGGAGAAGTGGTGAGGTTTGGAGAGGGCGTTCCAGAGAGTAGGGCCACTGAGGAATTTAGAGACAAGGATGAAAATCTTAAATTTGAGATGATGGTGAAGGGGGAACCAATGTAGATCAGCAAGGATGGGAGTGATGGGTGAACGGTACTTGGTGCGGGATAGGACATGAGCAGCAGTGTTTTAGATGATGTGTAGTTTGTGGACAGAGGAGGCTAGGAGGCTAGCAAGAAGCACATTGAAATATGTATGTCTGGAGATGACAACGGTATAAATGTGTGTTTTCCTGACAGGAAGGCTGAGGTAGGAGTGGTGGATGCATGGTATGGAAATAGAAGTCTTAGGGATGGAGAGGATATAAGGATGAAAACTTAGCTCAGGGTCAAACAGGATTTTGAGATTGGGAACAGTGTGATTCAGTCTGAGAGAATGATCAGGGAAAGGGCTGGAGTCAGTGTCGAAGGAGCAAAGTCTGTGCCAGGGACCGATGAAGATGCCTTCAGTCTTTCCAAATGTTTAGTTGGAAGAAGTTAAGGTCCATCCAAAACTGGGTGTCAGACAAACAGACCAGAGGTAGTAGAAGGATCGAATGTGATGGTGCAGAGCTGGCTGTTCATTTGAGTACATATGAAAGCTGACTTGGTGTTACCAAGGGGCTGCATGTGGATGAGGAAGAAGAGGGACACAAGGATGGATCTTTGAGTGTCTCCGGAGGTGACAGTGTAGGCATCGAAAGAGAAGCCATCACTAGAGATGCTTTGGCTGTGGTCAGATAGGTCGCGCAAAACCACACAAGGGTAGTCCTACAGAGTTGAGATAAACAACAGAGGAGAGATGTTAGAGGAGGATGGTGTGCTTGCCCATTTCAAAAGCTGCAGAGAGGTCAAGGAGGAAAAAGAGGGATAATGCACCAAAGTCACAAAGAATGTCATTTGTGGCTTTGGTTAAGGTTGTTTCAGTGTTCTAGAAGGGACCGAAACCTGATTGGAGAGATTCAAACAGGAAGTAGCGGGAGAGATGCACATCAAACTGGGAAGCGATGTTCAAAATATTGGAGAAGAAAGGACGCTTGGAGATGGGGTGATAGTTAGCGAGGACAGAGGGATCAAGGATTTGTTTTGAGGCAGGGTGTGATGACAGTGATTTTAAAAAGAAGGAAAATAGTGCCAGATGAGAAGCAACCATTTACAATACCAGATAGCACGCAAACTAGGAAAAGAAATTGGGTGATCAGACATTCAGTGGAATAGGATCAAGGGAGCAAGAAGCAAGCTTCATGGACAAAATGAGATTGGAAAGAGCAGTGACGAGAGAAACTACAGGAAGTTAAGTAGGGTCCAGGGCTTGGATTGGACGAGGGCTGCATGGCACAATAGTGCTATCTTTTTACGAACTCCCTGCAAAGCAGACAACAGGGATGCCCAGATTTTTGCTTGGGGTACTGTTGGCACCCCTGCCTGGTTCAGCAGCATGAGCCTGTTTATAGGGGAAGGCAACTTCAAAATCAACATGAGGAGTACAGATATGGGAATTTTAGCTTCTGGCATGCAAAAATGGGTTTCAACATGTTTCAATATAAAACTGAGACTGATCAGTCAATCTATTTTGAATTACTTAATTTCCATAATTTCTTTTTTCCATACAAGTTAGGACAAAGTCTTGTTTACAGTGACAAAAGGTCAGATTTACCCTGAAAATCTAACATCTTTCTGTCACTGTGCACACTGATTCTGAGTTAATGCCAGAGTCAATGAGACCCATGACAGGGGCAGTTTCCAATGCAAGAGTTTTCTTAAGAAACTTATCCCAGTATAAACAGATGGCGGAACTTCACCCAACTCCTACTGCTATTCCAGCTGATACTCATGCACTCTATGCATCTCTTCCATCCATAGCATCAAGCTTCTAGATATATATATGTGATTGTGCAATCCAAATGCTGAACAACAGTCAGCAACATGTCTCCGGATAAACAAGGTAAATGTGGAAATGATAGCTCTGGGGAGTGGAACGTTATTTTCTCTTTGAGTTTACTGCCAACAATTAGCACTGTCAGGTCAGAAACTCAGAATAGGGCAAATACAGTTCAGAGCTCTTTTCAAATTGTTCCAAGAACAAGCTTCAACTCCAAGTTCAGCAGAACACCCCTACTGCACCATAGTGGCATTTACATTTCCCCAGCAGTCATCATGATAGGCTCCCTGATGGCGATTTCCCAATCAGTGCCAAATGTTTTTGAATTATGTTCAGTTTTGTGCGGTGTACCCGTGTCCAATGGGAGTAGGTTGTTACTGGTCAAACATATTTCACCTAAAACCCTTCACAGCCATCAGCTAAATTACTTGCAGCTGTCTGGACTGGACCCAAACCAAAGTCCCAAAGATGAAATGGTAACATTCAAACCTTGACTGCCCATCCCTTTACTTTGTTCTTGCTCATTAATTCTGATTTACAAATTTTATGTGCAGTTTTCATAAGGTTGCAAATGTCCTTTACATATTTCTTGAGTATTGATTTTATTTCAATCAGTTTGGATTTTGGCTCTGCCCCAGTAGAATACGGAGTTCAGCTGTAGCTGAATTCTACTCCTGCACAATTGGAAGCGTTTGGAAAAACTGTTCAAACAGTCTCAAAGATACATGTGAAGAGGTATTGATTTACTCAAACAGGAATTGCACAAAAATAAACCTACTATGTCTTTCAAGTGAAAGAATGTTTCTATAGGTGTCATGAATTAATAACTTTTGAAGCATAATTAATCAATTGAAATATAAAGAGATCAATTTAATCAAAAGCCCTCCTCACTCGTAAATACATCCCACTGAAATGGACAATTTCACTGAAACAGAATAAAAACAAACAAAACAACATAATTCACCAACTAAATAAGTTGATGATCATCATCCTGGTAAGATAACACCATGTGCCGCACACCATGAAGATGGATGAGAAGAATCAATCTTATTCAGGTTAGCATCACTCCCAACCACTTAAAAGAGTAAACAGTGATCAGTCTGTATTTCTCGGACCAGTCTGTGTTAACAATGTCACATTATCTCCCCAGTACAGATAGTAGGATCAACCTTAAAGCTATTATACCGAACTTTCATTTTTGGTGAGGTACTTGACAAAATAATGTTAATCTGAACAAGAAACCTGAAAATACATTTAGATACTGAGCTATATTAAAAAGAAAGCCCATAGTTTCTACCCAGAGGTGGCTCTACTCTTAGCTGCCAATTAATGAAGATTATCTGGAAACGAGAGGAGTGTCCCTTTGTCCCATCCAGACAGCTTACAAACCAAGGATGTGAATGACTACAGAAGGAACTATATTAAAGGAAAGTATCTAAAAAGCATTTCCTGAAACAGCTTTGTAAAAGAAAAGCTGTCCCAAAAACGATTTGACTCCATTACAGGTAACATTTCAGTGTCACTCCCATTATAGTGTTGAGATACCGCGGCAAACGTGGGAGTCGAGACCAGAGCTAGTAAAACAGAACAGCTTTTTATTTCAGCCTCATGGCAAAACAGGAACTGGAAGAGCTCGCGCCTGAATTAAATACTCCCCAGACAGGAAGTGCTCCCGGCAGCCTGTCCCTGTGGGAAACAAGTTGCTGGAGGAAAGGGCCCCCGGTTGGGGGCGTCTGCTTAAACTGTCCGTACCGCCGTGAGCGGATTGTGTCCAGTGGTGGCGTGTCGCCACAGAGCTCCCCCCAGAATCGGCTTAGGAGGAGTGGACGAGTCGTGACGGTGGTCTGATGGTTCTGCCGCAGCGGCTCTGCGTGATCGCTGGTCTAGTTGGCGGGGCCTGGCGGTTCGCCGCCGGCTGTGCTGGCTTGCTGGCGGGATGGCCTCTAGTTGGAGGCCGGGCCAAGGGGACCTGTTCCCCTGGTTCTGTGTGTGCTGGTTTGAGCCGGTCGATGGAGATTGTCTCGACCCTGTCGCCGAGTCGCAGCTTGAAGACCTTGTCCCCGGTTTGTAGTACTTCGTACGGTCCGTCGTACGGGGGTCGCAGGGGTCCGCGGTGTGCGTCGTGTCGCATGAAGACGAAGCGCGCCTGCTGTAAATTTGGCGGAACGTGAGGTGCGAGTTCGCCGTGTCGGTTGACCGGAAGTGGGGCGAACTGCTGAGCGGAAGAGAAAAAGTTGAGCCGCTGCTGGTCGGCCGACCAAGGCGTGGTAGCCTCCGGAAGGAATTCGCCTGGGACGCGCAGCGGTTGTCCGTAGACTAACTCCGCTGCCGAGGACTGGAGGTCTTCTTTGACCGCGGTGCGTAGGCCTAGTAGTACCCATGGTAGGCGGTCAGTCCAGGTACTGTCCTGCAGGCCGGCGCGGAGTGAGGCCTTGAGTGACCGGTGGAAGCGTTCACAAAGCCCGTTGGCCTGCGGGTGGTACGCCGTGGTTCGGTGGAGCGTCACACCGAGGGTGCGTGCTGTGGCCGTCCAGAGTTCGGAGGTGAACTGGGCGCCTCTGTCGGAGGTTATGTCGGCCGGTACGCCGAACCTCGCTACCCAGGTGTTAACGAACGCCCTGGCGATGTCGGCTGTGGTGGTGGAGGTCAGTGGCACTGCCTCAGGCCAGCGTGTGTAGCGGTCGACCATCGTGAGGAGATAAGTCTGGCCTTGCGATGGCGGTAGGGGCCCGACGATGTCGACGTGTACGTGGTCGAAGCGGCGGCTGGGTACCTCGAAGTCTCCCAGGGGTGCTTTTGTATGCCGTTGTACCTTAGCCCGTTGGCAGGCGAGGCAGGAGGTGGCCCAAGTCCGAACATCTCTGCTGAGGCCGCGCCAGACGAAACGCTGGGAGAGGAGTTTGACGGACGCGTGGGAACCCGGGTGGGAGAGCCCGTGGAGTGCGTCGAAGACGCGGCGGCGCCAGGTTTCAGGGACGACCGGCCTGGGTTGGCTGAGTGTGATGTCGCAAGTAACTGCCGTGGCTTCGGGCCCGTGCGCGACCTTGGCTAGGCGTAGCCCTGGCAGGCTGGTAGCCGCCGAGAGGAGGTCTGGGTCCATGAGCTGGGCCGCTGCTAGTTGCGCGTAGTCGACCGCGAGGTGATTCGCGCAGATGGCGGGACGGGAAAGGCAGTCGGCGACAACGTTGTCTCTACCGGAGACGTGCTGGATGTCTGTGGTAAACTCGGACACGGCCGCGAGCTGGTGTTGCTGCCGAGCGGACCAGGGTTCGGTGTGCTTGGCCATCGCGTATGTGAGTGGCTTGTGGTCCACGTACACGGTGAAGGGGCGGTCTTCCAGGAGGAACCTGAAATGGCGGACCGACAGGTGGAGCGCGAGAAGCTCGCGGTCGAAAGTGGAGTATTTGACCTACGGGGGGCGCAGTTGGCGGCTGTAGAAGGCAAGTGGCTGCCACGCGCCATTAACCCACTGCTCGAACACGGCCCCGACCGCGTGGTCGGAGGCGTCGGTGGTGAGCGCGACCCGGGCGTTGGCCCTCGGGTGCGCGAGCAGAGTGGCGTCGGCGAGCGCGTTTTTGGTGGCATCGAAGGTGGCTGACGTGTCAGTGGTCCAGGCTACGGCCATCTTGCCGGATTTACCTCGGAGGGAGTCGTATAGGGGCTTCATGAGGGCTGCAGCTCTGGGGATGAACCTGTTGTAGAAGTTCACCATCCCGAGGAACTCCTGGAGGCCCTTGATGGTTGTGGGGCGGGGGAACTGCTGGACGGCCTGCACCTTGTTGGGCAGGGGGACGGCCCCAGCAGGGGTGATGTGGTGACCGAGAAAATCGATCTCGGTTAGGCCGAATTGGCACTTCGCCGGGCTGAGGATGAGCCCGTGTTGGGCTAGGCGCCCGAACAGGACGCGAAGGTGTTCGAGGTGTTCCTGTTTGGAGGAGCTGGCCACGAGAATGTCGTCTAGATAGACGAATAGGAAGTTCAGGTCCCGCAGGACCGAGTCCATAAGGCGCTGGAAAGCCTGGGCTGCATTCTTGAGGCCGAAGGGCATCCTCAGGAACTCGAACAGGCCGAATGGGGTGATGACGGCCGTTTTGGGGATGTCCGTGGGGTGTACGGGGACTTGGTGGTAACCGCGCACCAGGTCGACTTTGGAAAAGATGGTTCATCCGGCCAGTCGGGCCGAGAAGTCCTGGATGTGAGGCACCGGGTATCGGTCGGGGGTGGTGGCGTCGTTAAGGTGGCGGTAGTCCCCACAAGGGCGCCAGCCTCCGCCGGGCTTAGGGGCGATGTGGAGGGGCGAGGCCCAGGGGCTGCTGGAGCGACGGATGATGCCGAGTTGTTCCATGGTGGTGAACTCGGCCCGCGCGATTTCCAGCTTGGCCGGGTTGAGCCTGCGGGCGTGGGCAGAAACTGGAGGGCCGGTGGTGGGGATATAGTGCTCCACCCCGTGTTTGGCGGCTTTGGCTGAAAAGGTCGGGTTGGTGAGGGCGGGAAACTCGGCTAGGAGTGCCGAGTAGTCGTCCACGGCCCTGGCGAGGCAGTAGGTCGTCAGGCCGGCCGAACGGTCCGGGGTAAAGGCGCCGGGGATGGTGGCCATAGTGTTGGCGTCGACGAGGCGGTGCCTCGGAATGTCGACAAGGAGGCCGTGGGCACGTAGGAAGTCGGCGCCGATGAGTGGGCAGAGGACCTCGGCGGTGAGGAACTCCCAGCGGTAGCGGCGGCCCGCGAGGTCGAGCGTGACCATGCGGGTGCCATATGTGCGGATGTCCGAGCCATTGGCGGCGGCCAGCGTGATACCTCGTGTGCCGCGTTGGATTTCGAGGGCGGAGGCGGGGGTGATGCTGTGCTGGGCCCCTGTGTCGCACAGAAATCGGCGGTTGGTTCTGTCGTCAGTGACGTACAGTAGAGGCCCCTTTTGCCCCACGGCCATCGCGGGGGCTGGTGCGGGGGGGGGAATTGAAGGTACACGGTGGCGTGCAGCGTTGGGCCTTAGTGCCAAAACGGGTGTGGTAGTAACAGTGGCCCGGAGTGGTAGGGCGGGCGGGCCTGGTGGGCCGGGGAGACCGCATGGTCGTTGCCGCGAGGGCGGGCGTGACGTCGCGCGCGGACTGTGCAGAGAGCAGCCGGTCGGCCTTTTCTGCTATGTCATTCAGGTCCGTGGAGCCGGACTCCACAATGAGCGGGCGGATGCTGGCGGGAAGCTGCCGAATGAAAAGCGTGCGAAAGAGGGCGCCGGGGGGCTTGTCGTCCGCGAGGGACAGCATGTGGGAAAGCAGGTCTGATGGTGAAGCGTCACCGAGACCGGGGAGGTCAAGGAGTTGGCAGTGGCGCTGGTAAGAGGACGTTTGAAATTTTTTAAGGAGCGCAGCCTTCAGATGTTCGTACTTGCCAGTCTGTGGTGGGTCCTGCAGCGCTGCCCAAACTTTGGGGACGGTAGCGTACGTGAGCGAGGAGACGAGGTAGTCGTACTTCGTGGTGTCGCCTGTGATGCCTTTCAGCCGGAATCTGGACTCGGCTTGAACAAACCAGGCTTCGGCCAAGTTTTCCCAAAAGTCTGGTAATTTAACCGTGACTGCGTTTGTATCCGCCATGCTAGCTTAGGATTCGTCCTGAGCGTGGGGGTCACCAGTGTTGAGATACCGCGGCAAACGTGGGAGTCGAGACCAGAGCTAGTAAAACAGAACAGCTTTTTATTTCAGCCTCATGGCAAAACAGGAACTGGAAGAGCTCGCGCCTGAATTAAATACTCCCCAGACAGGAAGTGCTCCCGGCAGCCTGTCCCTGTGGGAAACAAGTTGCTGGAGGAAAGGGCCCCCGGTTGAGGGCGTCTGCTTAAACTGTCCGTACCGCCGTGAGCGGATTGTGTCCAGTGGTGGCGTGTCACCACAATAGCACCCTTCATGCATCCTTGTCCACCCTCTTTATTTTTTATGGCTGAGTATAACCAACAGTCGTCACCTCTGAATGAGTATCACACACTCTGCCGTATTTTGAAATTAATACATTTTTCAGAGCTGCTTGTTTTTTGAGTTAATGTTAATTTGCTGAGGTTTTTTTTTTACAAACATTTGGGAAGAATGCAGTTGTGAAAGTAGTGCATAGGCCAAACAAATACTGCACTCGCTTAGTTCAATCACAATAATATGTCTTCACATAATAATGCAAAAAAATAAACATGTTGGGGTCAATTTTCTGGCAACCGTCGGGTGACTTTTCATACGGCCGGGGGCCGAAAATCGCCGAAAAAGTGGGTCGCGACTCCCCCCCGCCTGATTCCCCGCCCCGTCCGACTTTCGGACCGCCGTTTCTCTCCGACCTGATTCAGTCCCACCCGCCGCTGGCGGAACTGGCCATCGGAACAGTAATGATCAATTATCACCTTGTTTAAGCCGATTTTAGGCTGACCTTGCGACTTTCAGGGGTTCCCCACGCAAAACACGTCTGCGGGGAACCTCGCTGATGAGACCTGGCGTGAAGCTTGCCGGCTTGCTAGCTGTCAGCTGCAGGTCAATCGGAGAAGCTGCGATTTAAAGGGACAGCACTTGTATGTTGAAGGACCTTGTTGCAGGTTTGGGGCTACTTCTTCAAGGCTTAGGCACAGCTGTGGAAGGTTGGAGCCTCACACACTTCTCCAATGCGATCTCCTGGGAAGCCCCTCTTGCCACCCTCACTCAGCGCTTCCTCAGCGGAGGCATCTACCAAAAGCATAGGACGCCTTTTTTCCCTTCCCTTCTTGCCATTAGAGGATCTCCAGCAGCAGAGGTGGCAGCAACAGAATCAGGAACAGCATGATGAGCACCAGGAGCACCAGGCTGCTGCTCACTCACCTGAAGCTGCACAGGCCAGAAGGGGCCAGCGCTTGGAAGTGGCTTGAGAGCACCTTGCTGTGCTTTAGGGGGCCATGGGGACCCGTTTCTGCACTGGCAGTCCTACTCAGAAGGACTTCCATGAAGATCTGGTTTCTCTGCTCAATAGATGGCCAACGCTCCTCAAGAGATGTCATTCTCTTATGAGCACTCACCATGTTTTCCGTACCCTGGCGAGTTATCTCCTCCATGGAGGTTGCCAACCTTTCCATGGTGATGCGTTCATGCGCCAATAACTCCACAATGGCTCTGCTCATGGTCGCTATGGACTCCTCCATTCACTCCACACTCGCAGCGACCCTGGAGACAAAACCTGCCAGAGACTCCTGCATCTGTGCATGGAGATCCATCACCTCTTCTCTTGCGGATGGACCCAGAGGCAGAGGGTCGACATGCAGCGCAGCTGAGCTGAGCTGGCAGAGTCCTGCGCCCTCCGACGAGGACTCTCCACTGCTGTCCCTGTCTCCAGAATCTGCTGAGGCTCACTTGTGAGCTGTGAAACACCAGGTGACAACACTACTCTATGTCCCGAAGGTCCCCCCGAGGTGTGAGTGTCTGCGCTGGTGCTGGGTGCGCTTACTTCTCTTCTGCTGATGCTGCGCCCTCAGAGGTTGGAGCTTCCTCTGAGGAGTCTGGCTGCACAGCCCCTTCCTCCTCCACAGTGAGCACGGGGGCTCTGGATGGTACTGTGGGGGAGGTAAGGAAGGAGTTAGAGATGTAATGCCAAGGTTCTTCTGGTGACTCCCAGCGAGTTGGCATCTGCTGACACCTGCATCCATGCAGCATTGGTCTCAGTGAGAAGGCCTCTTCCTCCCTGACCTAGGGAAGAGGAACTCCCTGTGGGCCCTAACCCCATCCAATAATGCTTGCAGTGAAGCCACGTCGAATTTGAAGGCAGCTCGGCCTCTGCCGCTGGCAGCAGCTGGTGCAGGCTCCTCTGCCATTGTGCAAGAGTGGTTGAGAAGCCTGCAGAGGTGGAGAAGCTTGCTGGACACTTTGAAAGCACCATGAATGGTGACATCATACTGTGGGGATTTCTGACTCGAATTGTGTTGTGTCGGTACCTTTCTACCTAGACACAATTAGAACTCAGAACCCAGAGATTCAAACATGAAGTGCTTTATTCAGGAAGGAAAGTTCTGGAGAGTTCCGAACAAAGAGAGCTAAACTTAACCAAGAGAACACCCAACCATTTATCTGCTGTGACAGCGCCACCACAGGTGGGAGGAGAACACACAATACATAACATATTCCTCCCCTCTTAAATGAAATGTCCACATTATATTCCTCAACAGGTAAGTTACTTTCAATGCACTCAACTAACCAAGGGTAGAGGTAGACTGCCTCAAACCCTGACTTTTCCCTGGGGTTTATTCTGCCCCAATCTTGTGGGTAAGTCACTAAGCCTACAGATCCAAGCGCCTTGGAGGCCGCCGCTCTCTGACAGGATACCGGCGGTCATCGCTGGATTCCACAGCAGCAGGCATTGACACAAACCTGGATGGAGAAGGTGCCTGTGTCAGTCAAAAGTCAGGAGTTTGCACAGGTGGAACAGTCTCTATGACTTCCTGTGTTGGAGAAGAGCACTGTGGCAAAGGATGCTGGTTTGTGGTATCATCCGGAAACAGTTCAGGCCAACCAGCCTTGGAGCCTCTGTGGCTGTCTCTGCTCCTAGCAACAGTTGATCTGTGTGTCTTCTCCAGACAACGTCCTCGGCAGTCTCAACCGTGTAAGACACAGGGCCCGTCTGCGCGATCACCGTAGCGGGAACCCATTTCGGTCCAGTTTTGTAGTTTCGAGCTAGGACGTGCTCTCCAGGGTGAAACCGTCTCTCCTTGGCTCTTTTCTCTCACTTTTCAACTTGAGCTTGTTGTTGACAATGGACAACCTGTCCTGCCCTTGGAGGTTTGAGTAAGTCAAAACTTGTCCGCAACTGCCTCTTCATCATGAGCGAAGCGGGGGAAGTTTTGGTTGTGGCATGCGGCTCGTTCCTGTAGGACAACAGGAAGCTGTTCAGACATTGGTGGATTGAGCCCTGACCTTGCGATGCCTTCAAGGCGTGCTTCAAAGTTTGCACGAACCTTTCTGCCAGGCTGTTAGTAGAGGGATGATAGGGCGCAGACCTGATGTGTTGGACTCCATTCACATGCATGAAGGTTGCAAACTCCTGTGGTACAAATTGTGGACCGTTGTCACTTACGAGTTGTTCCGGTGAGCCATAACGGCTGAACATCTCACCAAGTTTCTCAATTGTTTTCTCTGCCATGGTAGACCTCATCACAGCGACCTCTGGCCACTTGCTATGAGCGTCCACAACCACCATAAACATCTTCTCTTTGAAAGGACCGGCGAAGTCCACATGTACTCGCTGCCACACTTATGCAGTCCAATCCCAGGGGTGTAGGTTTGCCAGCTGTGGAACATTCCTGACCCTTTGACATGGGGAACATGTTTTGGCTTTCTCCTCAATATTTCCATCGAGACCTGGCCACCAGAAGTAGCTTCTTGCCATTTCCTTCATCCGAACCATCCCACTGTGGCCTGTATGAAGTTGTTGCAGTACAGGTTCCCTCAGAGGTGGCGGAATGATGACACGGCGTCCCCAAAGAAGACAACCTGCCTGGACGGAGAGCTCATACCTTTTTGAAACGTAAGGTTTCAAACTAGGAGAATCTCCTATAGCACTCCCTCGAATGACATCGTCCATTGCCTCAGACAGGACTGGATCATTGTGGGTGTACCTTCGCACCTGAACTGCCGTGACAGGTGCTCCCTCCACTTGTCTAAAGTAGAAGATGTCTATCGGACGAGGCTCTGGGGGAGTAACAGGCAAGGGTAGCCACGAGAGGCCATCTGCGTTGCCGTGCAAGTCTGATTTGCGATATTTGATGTCGTATGTATGTCCTGACAACAGTAAAGCCCACCTTCGCATCCTGCTTGCACCAAGAGACGGAATTCCGTTGTGGGGCCCGAAGATTGAAGTCAATGGACGGTGGTCCGTCAGGATGTGCGGGTTAGGTTGATTGGCTGTGATAAATTGACCCTTAGGGGGATTAAATACGCGGGGATGGGGTGGGATATGTGTTGGTGTGGGGGTTGCGGGGAGCGGGTGGGATGTGTGTCGGTGCAGGCTCGATGGGCCTCTATCTGCACTGTTGTGATTCTGTGAATTCTGTGAGTGTGAACCTTCTCCCAAACAGGTACTGATGAAATTTTCGAATTCCAAAAACGATTCCCAAGGCCTCGCGCTCAATCTGCGCATAGTCACTCTCGGCTTTGTTCAAGGTGCGTGATGCGAAGGCGATAGGTTTCTCTTCACCAGAAGGCATGATGTGGGATATGACTGCTCCCACACCATATGGTGACGCATCACATGCTAGCTGCACGGGTAGCTTTGGGTCGAAGTGTGTCAGGACGTCCGATTTCAGCAATGCTTTCTTTGCTTGGGCGAAAACTTCATTGCACAGTTCAGTCCATTTCCATGTTTTGCCTTGACATAGCAACTGATGTAACGGCTTCAGCAATGTTGCTAAGTCTGGAATAAACTTCCCATAGTAGTTAAGTAGCCCCAGAAATGAACGTAACTGGCTCACATTCTGGGGTGCTGGGGCCTCCATGATCACCTTGACCTTTGACGGCGCCTTATGCAGGCCAGTAACGTCAATCACATGCCCCAGGTACTCAACTGAAGACTGAAAGAATTCATATTTGTCTTTACGAACTCTGAGTCCGTACTCTTTCAGTCGTTGTAGTGTCGCATCCAAGTTCAGAAGATGATCCTCCTCATTTGTCCCAGTGACAAGAATGCCGTCCAGGTAGCACTGGACTCCTGGCAGTCCACTCAAAATCTGATCCATTGCCCTTTGGAATAGAGCAGGGGCTGACATAATTCCAAACGGAAGGCGGCAGTACCTGTATAGCCCCTTGTGTGTCACAATTGTCAGCAGCTCCTTTGATTTGTCATTGACATGCATTTGTAGATAAGCCTGGCATAAGTCTATTTTGCTGAACTTTTGCCCTCCGGCCAGGCCCGTAAAAAGATCATCAATGAGGGGAAGAGGGTACTGTTCCGCAGACAGCACCGGGTTAATAGTCACTTTAAAATCCCCGCAGATTCGAACAGATCCATCCTTTTTCAGGACAGGAACAGTGGGTGTGGCCCATTTGCTCACGCTCACAGGCTCCAGGACTCCATTCTCGACTAAGGCCTCCAAGTTAGCCTCAACTTTTGGCCTAATTGCACAGGGTACAGGTCGGGCTTTGTGAAACTTCGGCTTGCTGTCAGGTTTAATGTCCAGTCTCACGCTGATCTTTTTCATGCTCCCAAGTTCCCCATTGAAGAGTTCTGCATGTTTGTTTAACACTGCAGTCAGACCTGACTCCCCTTTTGACATCATGCGGACTGCAGGCCAGTCCAGCGTGATTTTCTCTAGCCACGCACATCCCAGTAGCAATGGGTCACTTCCCTTTACCACATATAGTGGCAGTTTCGCAGTCTGTCCGTTCAATTTAACTGTCACCTCAATGGCGCCTCTCATGGCCACAGGTTCACCGGTATACATCTTTAGCACAATGTTTGTTGGCTGAAGGGTAAGATGCTTTAGCATTTTGTTGTAGACAGTGTCTGAAACAAGGGACACAGCCACGCCTGTGTCCACCTCCATCCGCACTGATTGTCCCTCCACCAGTGGTGACACCCCCAGTAGCCATTTGAACCACCTGCAACCGTCAGTATGTGCACCTCTTCCTCCTCAGAGGTGTCGCTCCCCTCTGTTTTGCTTGTTCCATCATACTGCACTGAATGAATACTCTTTTTCCTCTCTTGTCCAAATACAGACATTTTGCTTTCATGCTTCCCAGCTCTGTCTGTTCTTTTTTTACCTCTACAGGCGCGTTAAATGTGACCCTTTTTGCCACAATTTCGGCATTCCAGCTCCGTACACCAGCAGTCATTAGCGTGATGGCCCGTTTTCCCACAACGGTAACATGTGCCGTTCCACGCACCTTTAGACTCAGACGACACCTTGTGAACTCTCCCTGTTGAACTAAACTGGTGAGCCTCCTTTTCTGCCATCTCCATGGAGACACTAACTTCAATGGCCTTTTCAAGAGTAAGGTTGTCCTCAGTAAGAAGGTGCTTCAGTGTGGCTGCACTTTGCAGACCACACACAAGTCTGTCTCTAATGGTGTCATTCAGCACCTCCTTGAACTCGCAGTGTTCTGACAACCTTTTTAAAGCAGCAATAAACATCGTCACTGATTCCCCCTCCTTTGATTACGTTTGTGAAATCTAAATCTCTCAGCAATAACCAGAGGTTTTGGTGAAAAATGTGCTCCAAGAATTTCCACTAGTTGCTTATATGTTTTAGTTCCTGGCTTATCTGGCTGCACAAGGCTGCGAAGTAAATTGAATGCCTTCGGCCCCATTACACTCAAAAAGGTAGGCACGACCTTATCGTTTGTCACCGCATTCGCCAATACAAAATAGTCAAAACGTTCCGTATAAGCACTCCATTGCTCCACACTTTCATCAAAATCACCGATGTTTCCTAATATAGTAGCCATCTCACGTTTCAAATTAAAATTTCTGTTTTCTCACTGCACCCGTAACGTTAATGTGATGCGCAATCTCTGTTCCGAGTGTTTGCCAAGAAAGTTCCCACAACATAGATTCATCCGATCCTCGTCGTCACTTTGTTGTGTCGGTACCTTTCTACCTAGACACAATTAGAACTCAGAACCCAGAGATTCAAACATGAAGGGCTAAAAATTCAGTTGGGCACCGGCGCCAAGCTCGCCTGGGCGCCGGAATTACCGCTGCGAGCGGAGCCACTTGCGCCATCCGGATATTCAGTTTCTGCACCCCAAATGGAAACGGGCCGCTAAACGAGGCTTCCCGCGCCCCGCTTGGGGCGCTGAAACTGAATTTCGGCGCGCTAAGGGCCGCAGCGCCACACGCTGTGGCACAGCAGGCTGCGGTGCTGCAGGCCTTCCTCCCACTGTTAAGGGGGAGGTGCCTGCAACAGCGCGATCCCCGCTCGCGAGTGCCGGCAAATGAGCCCGGCACCAAGGAGAAGTGCCGGGCTCTCGGGAAACAGCCGGCAATGCCGCGGGGGGGGGGGGGGTGTAGGAGGCCAGGGACGGAGGTGCTGGCAGGCGGGCGCTGAAAAAGCGGCCGGCCGCACCTCCACCTTAACTAGCGCCATTACCGCCACAGGTAGGCCCCTGTGTACCGGTCGCTATTTGCGGCCGGCGCTGAAGAGGCGGGCACGACCAAATATGGCCATCGGGGCGATAGCGGGGCACTGCGCACACCGATGACGTCATTGGTGGCGGCGTAGCGCTACAGGCTAACGCCGCCATTAGCGCCCCGCTAAATATCGCGGTAGGTGTGGCCAGTGGCGCAAAAGCCACTGAGTGCCCTCTGTGGGCGCAAACTGGTGGCGCAGGCCACTGAATTTCTAGGCCGAAGTGTTTTATTCAGGAAGGAAAGGAAAGTTCTGGAGAGTTCCGAGCAAAGAAAGCTAAACTTAACCAAGAGAACACCCAACCATTTATCTGCTGTGACAGCGCCACCACAGGTGGGAGGAGAACACACAATACATAACACATTGGTCAATTAGCAAGGCTTCCCACATGCTGGGAATTAATTGGCCACTTGAGGGAAAATTGCGTGGAGCTGGCTGACACTTTTTTATGTGTGTCAGAAACCCCACATTCGGGGAAACCCGACCATTTCCCACACAAGCCAAAAATCGGGGCCGCTATGTTTCCACACAATAATGAGTTATCTTACTAGGTTTAAACAAAATGTCCTACAAATTTGGAAGCGCACAATCCCTGCGTCTGAATGGTGAGGCACGAGTCGTGCCCAATATTGGATCTCAGGCCTCATTACCATGGAGCTGGTGAGCTGCGGACAATAACAGACAGCTCGCCGGCGAAGTGGGATTGTAGATCGGGCCATTGGAACTCTAGCAATGACCCTCAAGTAAGGGATGAAGGAAGGCAATCGGGAAGGGGAGCGATTGGGTCGGGAGGTAGCAGTGGCCTGGGTGGGGAGGGCGGGGGAGTTGGCAGAGATAGGCAGGTAGCTGCATTGATCGGGGGTTGGGAGCGGTGGCCCGCCTTTTTTGAATGTGGCTCCACATTCAGTTAAGTATATTTTAAGATCTTACCTTGTTGATTGCGACCTTTAAGGGCTGCATGCTGAGCCGCATGTAGGCCTAGTTTTCTTCAGTGCAGCTGATGCTGGCTCAAGGCAAACCAATCTTGCAATAGGGCATCAAACAGGCATTAGGCTCCTTAGTCGTGTATGCAAAGGGCCCACGTTTGGGCACTGCACTCCCATTTTTTGGCCTTTATCAATATGGTGGACACTTACAGCTCGTAATGAGCGTCCACTTCCTGCCCACCATATTAAAGGCTTAGAAAACCATTTAGTGCTTGAAAATCAGGTACTGTGTGGCTCAATTTCTAGGCCATTAACTTCTAAATTCTCTCCTGCATTCTAATCTCTGAGTCTGGTAAAAGCTTGCCCTCCCAGCTCTCTGTTTAAAAACCTTACTATTGACGAGTCTTGCTGTCTCTAATTTTATCTCCATTTACAATCAGAGGGGAAGGCCACTTCCAAACAACCCCTGCTGAGCATCTGCGTTCAGGCATCTCCCAACACAATGGGTGTGAGGTCTTTATTGATTACTGACACAGGCCAACAAATTGCTTATTGTTTACATAAGAATGTTAGGTACAGAGGTAGGCCATTCAGCCCCTCCAGTCTGTTCTGCCATTCAATTAGATCCGTAATACCCTTGCCTAACAAAAACCTACCAATCTCAATTTTGAAATTTTCAATTGACCTAGCCTTAACAGCTTTTTGGGGGACAGAGTTCCAGATTTCCACTACCTTTTGTGTGAAGAAGTGCTTTCTGACATCACTCCTGAACAGTCTACTCTAATTTTAAGGTTATACACCCCCTTGTTCTGGACTCTTCTACCAGAGGAAACAGTTTCTCTCTATTTACCCGAACAACTCCTTTACTCATCTTAAACACCTCAATTCGATCACCCCTTAATCTTCTATACTCAAGGGAATACAAGCCTAGTCTATGCAACCTGTTCTCATAATTCAACCCTTTTAGCCCTGGTGTCTTTCTAGTGAATCTGCGCTGCACCCCCTCCAAGGCCAGTATATCCTTCCTGAGATGCGTTGCCCAGAACTGAATGCAGTACTCTAAATGGGGTCTAATCAGATCTTTATATAACTAAGAGTCTTTGGGGAAACAAATTCAATGCCTAGTCCATTAGCAGCTTAACCACCTTTCATCTGTTCAAAACTCCTGAAACATGGAGTAAGGTGGATAAATAAAACAATGGTGCATGATTCAATAAGAATATTATCAGTGCCAGTATTTGGGTGGGGTCGAGTTATATGTATGATGTACAAGACAGATTACTCTTTCAAAGTATAACATTCATTAGTACCACCAGTTAATTATAAATGCAGGACACATTATCTTTCAATATCACATTCTAAACTATTCTCCCATGTCACTGGGGGTATTCTTGCCACATGATTTGATGCAGCTGAGAACATTTGAACCTTCCTCCTGCCATGGTTATAAAACTGACTGACCTGTTAATTACCCAAAAAGATCTATCACAATGGACTCTTCAGTTCTGATGGTTAATAGCAGACTTCAAAACGGCAGCAACAACCAATTGCAAGTGAGAAAATGAAAGATTCTGTGGGGATGCAGTAAGTTAAATGTTGTAGCACTATTTCTAGATTCGGATGACTGCGTGAATAGATTGACTATGCCGCTCATGACATTATCTGAACCCTTTGATTGTGTTACAGACTCTAGCCCAACTGTTCATCTATTTACTTACAGCACTCAACCCTGTAAATCCAATCTGAATAATATTGTAAATAGCATTCTGTAGGCTGGATCTGGTATGTCAGAACCTCATTTTAGGCTGAGAACGTGGTCCACACCGACTGGATATTGTAAGAGCCTTTGCAGCACAGTGAAGAGATAGCAATCTTTACAGAAGCCAATGGATGGTAAAATAAAACGAAACTACCAGGTGATCTGTGTTGTTAAAAAAGCAGCTTCTGATAGGTGGGTGAAGAAAGCATAGAACTTATTTTAAGAGGCTATCTGCTGTTCACACTCCAGTCACTCTACGGCAATAGAATTCTAGTCATGTTTACCTTAAAGACTGATGTAAGTGATTCTGTTATTCAGTACCATATCACAATATTGCAACATAACAAGGAGAGGTACAGCACGCGATGTGGTTATCTGCAGACATATATTCAAGCAGGATCTGATTAACTTTGTTTTCCCAAGGTGACACTGGGCAAAGAGAATGGTTACCTTAAATTCAAGAGACAGTTATAACTGAATGAATGGAGAATGAAGTCTTCTGAGATTACAGTACAGGATCTCTTCAAAACTAAATTTATCAGAGTTGTCACATACATGAATGGAATGTGCTGCAATGTTCAGAACTCTGAAGCTAAGATATAGGCTGCGATTTTCCCTACCTCAGCAGGTCCATAGTGGGTCTCGGCCCCGCTCCTGTCTCCATCCCGGCCTCTGAAATGACTTTCCCCTGATAGGGCTTGTTAAGTCTGCCCAACGAGTTCCCCAGACAATTGAAGGAAGTGGGTCCGATGATGTCATTTGATGGCGTGTCATCAGCTGGTTTCCTTAAAGGGACCATGGTCAAATTAATTTTGACATTTGTACTGACAATGTTCTGCAGCATTGAGGTGCTGCAAACACTGACAAGCACTGCACAAAGGTACACGGCTGCATCCAGGCTCTCTTATGACTCCCTCCATATGCTTATAGCACGCAGGGAGGTTCTCTTCCCTTCCAATGGGCGGAAGAGACCTCCCCAGGAAACCAACGCAACCTGGTTGCACATTGCACAGGAGGGCACAAGCAGGGATGTCGTCAGGAGAACCAGGCTGCAGTGACACAAACCTTTCAATGGTCTCAGTAGATCACAAAAAGTTTCTGCAAAGCTACACTCAACCTCAACCTGCTGTGCCACTCATCACATCCCCATCACTCTGCCTTCCCTACCCTACTCCTGCACATCCTTACTCACACCAACTTACCTTGCACCTCCACCCATCCCTCTCTATCTACATTACCACTTCCCCATCTCATGAGCCACCCATCACACTCACCCTCATCCTACTGTAAGCATACCACTAACAACACACAAGAGTAGGCACTTGTGTTTTAGCCAATGTTCATGTGAAGTTTCTGTTAATGTGGTGTCAAAAATTGAAATCTTTATTTTCAACACTTTGCGTTCTTGGACAGATTTGCGTGCACCTTTGGAAGTGGCTTACTGAGTTGTAGTGAATAGTGAGACATAACATTACCCCTGCAATGGTGATGTGTGTGTAAGGAATGGCTTGGGCATTGTAGGGATTCTTTATGGTGTTGGTGTGGGGTGGTGTCAACCTGGCACATCATGTGGCAGCCAAGGTGTACAGCATCAAGTGAAGTAAATCTGGCAATGGTGAGACCATACCTGGCCTCCCGGGCAGCAATGTGGTTGGGTGCTAAGGCCCTCTGTCCTCTGCAGCATCAGGTGATTGCAGAGAAGGTTGGTGCTGTTGGTGCTGCTGGTGTGCCTGGTGCTGCTGGAGTTCCTGGTGATGCTGATGTTTGGGCTGATAGTGGTGAGATTCTGAAGACCAAGGTGAGAGAGTAAAAAGTGCACTGATACTGATGGAATAAATGGCAGGTGAAGTAGAGATGACAACAGCGATCTGTCAATGGTGGTAGCGGTAATGAGGTCAGACTGTATGGAGACTTGTGTAAAGACTTGCAGTATTCTGAATCTGTAGTGGAAATGCAGTTTAGAGAAGCTAGTGGCTAAGGGAACATTTTTCATTCAGCTGGGAGCTTTGGCTTGACATTTGAAGCTGTCAACTCATCAGCTGAAACAATGGCCACTGACCTCCTGCCTCAGCTTCACAGACAAGGTCTAGGCACAGCGGGAAACCGGTGGGCGACCTGTCAAATTCAAAAAACTGGGAAAAAAGCATAGTGGTTCTAAACAAGCCAGTAATTATTTTAATTGCCTCCCCCGTCGATGCCTGTCAGGTCTGCTTAGCGGTGGCAGACCTGACATCGGGAAAGTCCAGTGTGCGCATTTTGACAGTGGGTTCCCAACCCGCTGTCAATCATTTTCAATTTCACAGCTAACCCGCCACCCATCCCATCCGCTGAAAATTCCAGCATAGACTTGCACTGCACTTTCTGGAGTCTCTGAATGCCACACCCTCTACTGACACAGAAAGCTGACCCTCTCAAAACATAATGTTTTCATATAAGATCTAACACTGCAATTCTAGGATATCTGCCATTTTCCATCCATTTTAACACCACTGTAGACCAAACCACAACACATCTGTTACTCAAATGTTTGGCTCTCCTATTTTAATTTTTACCAAAAGTGAAATGTTACAACGTGAGAATAACATTGGTTATATGATATCTGTAACTTAAACATTTTCATTATTGAATTTTGTGGAAAAGTTTTTTCCACTATCCCAGTAATGCATGATCTTGGCAACTTAAGGCAAATACTTTACATACACATTTTAAAGAGTACTAAAAGCAGATATTTTAAAACTGGTCAGCTTAATCAATACAATTATCCCATTTGAAATATTCACAGTAAAAACACTTACCTACTAAAATTGGATTTTGAAATGCTTTTGATCTTTAAGGGTGCTTAATTTTTTCCATCCAAAATAGGGATTTCTCCCCTAATATATTAATTTGAGTGGACTGATATTATAATCTGCCCTCCTCCCTATTGCAGAGCACTGAACTTGTGCCACCCTGACTTGTAACCAAATGCATATGGGATAAATTGTGATTTTTTTTTTAATGGAAAAATGAAAATATCAAAAACATCATTGCTATGTAATACTATAGCAGTATGTTCATATTTTGTGCTTGATTGATTTATTTATTTGTAAATATAAAATCCTTTTTCTTTGCCCAATGCCTAAAATCTTTCCAGGTCCTGTAACTGAAAGGGTAGTTGAATAACATGCTCACTGTCCTCTTAGCCAAGTGCAACTTGGGAATGACTCGCCCTCCGCAGTGGGAGAAGGGCAGAATCTTCCTCTTTTCTGCATCTCCCTCCCTCCAGCACCAGAGCTGTGAATGGAATCTCAAGACAGCAAAGAGATCTAACCACTCTGACACAGCGCATTTGTGCTCCACCTCACCATCTGTTATGTACAAATCCTCACAGAAATATATTATGGAGACACGGGAGAGAAAAGCAGCAGCGCTAATTTCATAGAATCATTAGACTAGTTAAAGCACAGAAGAGGCCATTCGGCCCATCGAGCCCATGCCAGCTCTCTGCAAGAGCACTTCAGCTAGTCCCACTCCCCTGCTCTTTCTCCATAGCCCTGCAATTTTTTTACCTTCAGGTACTTATCCAATTCCATAGAAACATAGAAGATAGGAGCAGGAGTAGGCCATTCGGCCCCTCGAGCCTGCTCCGCCATTCAATGTGATCATGGCTGATCATCCAAGTTCAGTACCCTGTCCCTGCTTTCTCCCCATACCCCTTGATCCCTTTAGCCTTAAGAAATATATCCAACTCCTTCTTGAATATATTTAATGAATTGGCCTCTACTGCCTTCTGTGGTAGAGAATTCCACAGGTTCACCACTCTCTGGGTGAAGAAATTCCTCTTCATTTCTGTCCTAAAAGGCCTACCCTTTACCCTTAGACTGTGACCCCTGGTTCTGGATTCCCCAACCATCAGGAACATCCTCCCCACATCTAGTCTGTCCAGTCCTGCCAGAATTTTATAAGTTTCAATGAGATCCCCTCTCATTCTTCTAAACTCCAGCGAGTACAAATCTAATCGACCCAATCTCTCCTCATACGTCATTCCTGCCATCCCAGGTATCAGCCTGGTGAATCTTCTCTGAACTCCTTCCATGGCAAGAATATCCTTCCTCAGATAAGGTGACCAAAACTGCACACAATACTCAAGGTGTGGTCTCACCAAGGCCCTGTACAACTGCAGCAAGACATCCTTGTTCTTGTACTCAAACCCTCTCGCTATGAAGGCCAACATACCATTTGCCGCCTTAACCGCCTGCTGCACCTGCATGCTTACCTTCAGCGACTGGTGCACAAGGACACCCAGGTCTCGTTGCACTTCCCCTTCTCCCAATCTATTGCCATTCAGATAATAATCTGCCTTCCTGTTTTCGCCACCAAAGTGGATAACCTCACATTTATCCACGTTATATTGCATCTGCCGTGCTTCTGCCCAATCACCCAACCTGTCCAAATCATCCTGTAGTTTCTCAGCATCCTCCTCACAGCACACACGCCCACCCAGCTTTGTGTCGTCTGCAAATTTGGAGATATTACATCTAGTTCCCTTGTCTAGATCATTAATATATATTGTGA
Source organism: Somniosus microcephalus (assembly GCF_052327205.1). NCBI lineage: Eukaryota > Metazoa > Chordata > Chondrichthyes > Squaliformes > Somniosidae > Somniosus > Somniosus microcephalus. The sequence continues at coordinate 59,847,159 of NC_140996.1, read as the reverse complement.
ATAGCTGGGGTCCAAGGACCGATCCCTGCGGTACCCCACTAGTCACTGCCTGCCACTCGGAAAAAGACCCGTTTATTCCAACTCTTTGCTTTCTATCTGCCAACCAGTTCTCTATTCAAGTCAATACCTTGCCCCCAATCCCATGTGCCTTAACTTTACACGCTAATCTCTTATGTGGGACCTTATCGAAAGCCTTCTGAAAGCCCAAATACACCACATCCACTGGTTTTCCCTTATCTATTTTACTAGTTACATCCTCAAAAAATTCCAGTAGATTAGTCAAGCACGATTTACCTTTTGTAAGTGATTGAATCTGCCTCCACCACCCTTTCAGGCAGTGCATTCCAGATCCTAACCACTCGCTGCGTAAAAATGTTTTTCCTCATGTTGCCTTTGGTTCTTCTGCCAATCTCCTTAAATCTGTCCCCTCTGGTTCTCGACCCTTCCACCAATGGGAACAGTTTCTCTCTATCTACTCTGTCCAGACCCCTCATGATTTTGAACACCTCCATCAAATTTCCACTCAACTTTCTCTGCTCTAAGGAGAACAACCCCAGCTTCTCTAGTCTATCCACGTACCTGAAGTCCCTCATCCCTGAAGCCATTCTTGTAAATCTTTTCTGCACCCTCTAAGGCCTTCACATCCTTCCTAAAGTGCACCTCCCAGAATTGGACTCAATACTCCAGTTGAGGCCGAACCAGTGTTTTATAAAAGGTTCATCATAACTTCCTTGCTTTTGTACTCTATGCCTCTATTTATGAAGCTCAGGATCCCATATGCTTTTTTTTAACCGCTTTCTCAACCTGCCCTGCCACCTTCAACGATTTGTGCACATATACCCCCAGGTCTCTCTGTTCATGCACCCCCTTTAGGATTATACCCTTTAGGTTATATTTCCTCTCCTCGTTCTTCCTACCAAAATGTATCACTTTGCATTTTTCTGCGTTAAATTTCATTTGCCACGTGTCCGCCCATTCCATCAGCCTGTCTATGTCCTCTTGAAGTCTATCACTATCCTACTCACTGTTCACTATACTTCCAAGTTTTGTGTCATCTGCACATTTTGAAATTGGGACCTGTACACCCACATCCAAGTCACTGGACTTTAAACACTAGTTTCTCACATGGTGGCGCTTAACAGCAAATACAATATCAACATTTCTCTGGATTGGATTAACTGTACAGGCAGGTTAAACCACTAGGCAGTAAGATTCTGAAAGGAAACATGTTAATGTTTACATTACATAAATAATGTAGCAAAGATAATCACACGTCTATGGAACTGATGCAAAATTAAAAGCTATCTTAGTAGTGGGTACACTTTTTCAGCTGTTTTCCGATTTGAAAAAAATTCAAACAAATATCCAATTTGTCTGCTATCCAATGAAAACAACATTGTTGGAATGCTGCATTCTGTGCATGTCTGTGGCTTGGAACTGTTGCACCTCCCAATTGTAAGAACATTTAGAGATCGGTGCATGTTGGTGAGGTGAGGATGGGAATGAATGACAAAAAGCATACATTCAAATCACTACCTTATTTCAACACCATTGAAAATCCAAAAATATGGTCCTACAACCTATTATAGTCCGTCAATGATGACTCAATTCCTCAAACATCTGTAATTTCATAAAATCTAAATGGAACAGAAACTATTACACAAAGCAAACCTGAAAATTGCAGTCATGTCCAATTACAATCACAAATGACCATTAAGATTTGGGAAACATAGCATGGCTGCTATTGTCATGGTTGTATTATTTCAAAGATCAGCTGAACTCGTTTTTATACATTCCTCATTAAAAAACTTGAGGAAGTTAGTTCATACAATATGATCAGTTTAAATGCTGTAAGCCAAGGCAACAGCACAATGCTTTGTGTGCAGGAAACAAAAGTTGGAGCGTGAGTGAAACCAGGCACTTCTTATGCACCTCCCAGTGGAGGAACATTCACAGATGCCTGGGACCCTGGGTCAGCTGCCACTCCTCAGCTTGGGAATGATTGGTAGTTCAGGTAACCTACAGAGATGGAAGAAAGAGTAACAAAAAACTGTTTTAAACAAATGATTTTTTTAAAGCAAACAACTGAAGATACCAATAAAAGGCTTTAGCCAGGGAAACTTTGGTTACATTTATACTGCAGCTACTAGTCTCAGCATGGGTTCCAGGCGGCAAGTATATTGTATACACTGCCTGCTCACCTGGAATCCTGCCAAGGAGACATTTGATGGTGCGTCATCAGACGGTTTCCTTAAAGAGACCATGCGCAAATTTATTTTGACAGTTGTGCTGTCAGTGTTCTACAGCACTGAAGTGCTACAAACACTGACAAGCACTACACAGTGATGCACGGCTGCAACCAGGCTCTCCCATGACTCCCTCCATATGCTTTCAGTATTCTGAATCTGTAGTGGAAATGCAGTTTAGAGAAGCTAGTGGTTAAGGGAACCTTTCTCAATCAGCTGTCAACTCATCGGCTGATTCAATGCCCACTGACCTCCTGCCTCAGCTTCACAGCTGTGGGGTGGTGCCAACCTGGCACATCATGTGGCAGCCAGGGTGTACAGTGTCAAGTGAAGTAAATCTGGCCAAGGTGCGGCCATCCCTAGCCTCCCGAACAGCAATGTGGTCGAATGGTGATGCCCTCTGTTCTGTGCAGCATCAGTTGATTGCAGAGAAGGGTGGTGTTGTTAGTGATGCTGGTGTGCCCGGTGATGCTGGTGTTGGGACTGATCGTGGTGGGATTCTGAGGACCAAGGTGAGATAGTTTCAAGGGCAACAATGCTGATGGAATATATGTCAGGTGAGGTTGAGATGACAGAAGCGATCGGTCAATGGTGAAAAAGGTTGTTCCAATGAGGTGACACAGGATAGAGAGTTTGCTCCAAACACTTGCAAGCAGCCTAAAGCTCAATCTGTCTTCCAAATGCAATAAGCAACAGCTTCTGAGCTTGGAAATAAACAGCTGTGAGATAGGAGCTTTTATAGCACATTTGCAGCTGTCAAGTAATGAGATGATCCCATGGTCATACAACCCCTGACCTGCTTACCTGATGTGATCCCCAAGCAGCGTGGACCCCGTGGGCGGCCTCGTAAATGGTAAGGTGAGCTCAAAATACTTTTTAATGGGCTGTTAAGGTCATAATGACCTGAATTGCCTCCCCCGCTGCTGCGTGTCAGGTCTGTTCAGTCCTGACAGACCCGACATCTGGGAAAGGCGTGTGGCGCCGGGTTAACAGCAGGTTCCCGAAGCAGATTTCAATGAAGTCAGTGTTGTCTTGTCTTGTTTTGCACACTTTGTACAAAAATAATAAATTGCAGGACAAGAGTATTACAGTTTAAACTCTTTTAATGAAGCATCAGGTCTGTGCTTACTCATATCAGTACAGCACCGTGTGGACAAGATGGAGTCAGGACCCCCTGGGTCTTCTAAACAATAGCAGTCCTTACAGATGCCTGCAGGCCAATGACAACTCAGCATGTGATCACGTGTGAATATAATAGGTATTCCTTACAGATGCCTGCGGGCCAATGATAAATCAATATGCAAATGTTACAAGTGTAGTGTAAAGTGATTCCATCTGAACATGCAAATAGAGTTCCATATTTTCCATCTGGTATCTCTACCCTATAGCTTTTCTATTGTTTCCACAACTCATTTGTATGTCTAATATAGCCCCACATCACTGCTGGCATAAGGCTGCTCAACATTCCAATGCTTCATTGACATTAACTGGTATGAAAGTGTACTTTATGAAGGTGAAAAGTTGGAAATAATGTGTAATTGGTTGTAAAAAATGCAACAGTATCTCCAGAATTACATGACAGGTTGGGTGAACATGTTTCATTGTGAGGCAACAATGAGTACAATGTTAAAACTGCTGAACTTCCACAATAGCTTATTCCTAACTTCTGTCAGCTGATACCGAACATTAACGGAATCCTTTTTCCAAAACAACAGCATCTACCTCCTCTTTAATTAGCATGTATCCAAACTCAAGTTCAACATTTGCAATTACTTAGAACAATTAATATTGGCTCGGTTAGGCATAAACTCAAGACAGCAAGATTCTTAACACAGAATAGAATATAAAATGTAACCATAACTTGAAACATATCAACTCATTTCCTTTGGGGTCTCTGTAACATACAGTACATTCCATTCCCATAGTAAGATGTCTCCTCTTGGCCATCTGTGAACCATCCCAGGAGAAGATTCTCAAAAGAAAATATGTGAAGTAACTGTGGTCCCATTCTGTTTGAAAGATGCTTTCAATTAAGTTTAAAGCTGTTGTTAGTCCCCAGTTAGCAACTGGAGCACTCTCGATGTATCTTGGAAATGAAAGTAATCTGATGCTGGGAAATATGCAAGATTTTGATTGTACTGTGGTTGCACAACACAGCCACTAATTTCCCCACAGAGCAGAAAAAACCTGCAATGGTTTTCACTTCGTAGCAAAGTAATTGTTGAATAATTCTTGGCTAAATGTTTAACATTACTTGTGTCGGTATCTGTAATAGGTGTGAGTTGACCAAACTGGGTCTAAGCAGAACAGATCTGAAGTTTGCTCCTAGGATGTCAATAGTGGCTCCTTTAATCAAAGTTCCACGTGGTATTATTTATCTTGAGTCAGTGATTATTAGAAGTGAGCTCCAAATCAAATATGGAAAGGGACCAATTCAGGGAAAATCTGAAGAAGGGCATTATTCAGTTGATTGGATGACCTGTCGTTTTAAGAAAATGAGTCCTCTGGGTGGGGGAGGCAGATTTAGCACTTTTGGTTATGTACATATATTCACTATATGACTGCAGTTGGTTTTAATCAGTATGAAGAATAAACTAGTTACACGCAATTGGTTTAGAATTTTGTAAGACATAGTACACAGAAGAAATCTTAAGTGAATAAAGACCTTCTGATACAGCAGTTTTGCAATGCAAAGCCATAATATTGTAATATATGGGGTACACTAGTGTGATTGTCAACAAAAACAGTCTAAATATAGTTACTGGTTGGCTTGGGGAAAGGGAGATGGAAAAGGGGTTGGGGAGGTGAGGGGGAAAGGGAGATGGAAATGAAGTGGAAAAGCGGGGAGGTAAGAAGGGGGAGAGAAGGGGAAGGGAGGAAGAGGGGAACAGGGATGGAAGAGGGGAAGAAGAGAAGGAAAAGTGTAGAGGAAGAGGAAAAGGGGACAGGGGAGTGGAGATGAGGAAAGGGAAGAAGTGAGAAGAGGCAAGAGAGGGGAGGAGGGAAAGTGGGGATAGGAAAAGGAGGAGAACAAATAGGTGGAAAGGGACAAGGGAGAGGAACAAAGGAGAGAGGATGCAGAGGGAGGTGGGAAAAGTGAGGGGGAGGAAAATCAGATGGGACAGAAAGGGAAGAGGGGATTGGAATGCAATTTTGTTTGTTATAAAAAAAACTGGCTTATATATAATCAGGAGTTCCTTCAAGTTTAATGGAGAATGATAAGTTGTAGACTCATCTTGGTGGCTTTGGGGCCTTGGAAAGGGACTGATTTAAAAAAAAAGAGCAGTGGATACTTCAAAACAAACTGCCAGACACGACAAAGCTGTGTTTACAGCCTTAGCCCAACAAGAGGGTCAAAGACAGGGTGGGACAGGCACATGAGCAGAAGTAGGGATACTGGTGAAAATAGTAGGGGGGCAAAATTGGGTCAGGCTAACTTCACCGGGGCACGAAAAAATTAGCACCTCCACACCCGAAATTCACTGGTAGCACCCAAAGAGGGAGGCGAGGTGCTACTGGAAGCACCCCGCCTCCATCTTTGGGCGCTGCGAGTGAGTATCGTGGTGCTATGGCACTGCGGTACGTCGCACCACGTTACTGCAGGCCCTCCGCCCCATATTAAAGGGGAGGGGCCTAGCGCAACGCAACCCAGGACCCAGCTGGGCCACCAGGGATCGGAGTGCCGGCAAAAGAGCCCGGCACTCAAGAGAAGTGCCGGGCTCACAGAGCGCAGCCGGCACCCCGTGGGGGAAGGGGGGGGCTTCACATCAGGCCGGGGACAGCAACGGCGGCAGGTGCTGGCAGGCGGCCAACAAAAATAGCCACCCGGCAGCTCCCCTTTAATTTGCGCTGCCTCGGCCGCAGGTAGGCCCCCATGACCCTATCAGATATAACGTCTGGCGATAAGTCACGGGGCGCTGCACACGGTGATGGCGCAAACAGTTATTGCCGCCATTAACCTCCTGCTGAATTTCGCAGGGGGTGTTAGCAGCGCCGCGCCCGGGCACTAGTTGCTTTGCGCCCGGGAGGTGCAAATCAACGGAATTTTCCCCCCTAGATGCCATTACAAGGGCAGCGGAGGCATCCAGGAAGGCATGGAGAGGAAGCTTGATCATGGAGAGGGGGCACGGACAGCTCAAGGGCGACGAAAATGGGACCAATTTGATCTCTGGATATACAAATTACTATTAAAGTATAACATAGAAACATAGAAGCTAGGAGCAGGAGTAGGCCATTCGGACCCTCGGACCCGCTCCACCATTTAATGAGATCATGGCTGATCATCCAAATTCAGTACCCTGTCCCTGCTTTCTCCCCATATCCCTTGATCCCTTTAGCCTTAAGAAATATATCCAACTCCTTCTTGAATATATTTAATGAATTGGCCTCAACTGCCCTGTGTGGCAGAGAATTCCACAGGTTCACCACTCTCTTGGTGAAGAAATTCCTCCTCAATGGCTTGCCCCTTATCCTTCGACTGTGACCCCTGCTTCTGGACACCCCCACCATCGGGAACATCCTTCCTGCATCTAGTCTGTCTAGTCCTGTTAGAATTTTATAAGTTTCAATGAGATTAGAGAGATATCTAAAGAGATATATTTATTTTAAAATTGAAAGTTAGACAGCAAGGAAGCAGGAGTCATGAAGAGGACACCAGGTGTGAGTGACATAAACAAATGAAGACATTTAAAAAAAATATTGAAATCAGTCAAATTAAGAGGAGAAAACAAACTTTATTTATTCTTAAGAATATATATATATATGTAATGGTAATTTTTTACCAGCACAATCACACCTACTGTGTGGGACACCAGACTGGGTGAATCTATGACTGACAAAGCCTGACACCCTTAACACTGAAAACACCTATTGCCAACTATGGGTGAATCAGGTATTACAGGTACTCTCACCAGATTCTCTAAAAGGAGCAAGCTTCACAAGGAAAACATTCATTGAAAAGTGTGCCTCATGTAGTAAATTTAATATATAATAAATGAGTTTAGTCTTGGTTACATCTGGCTGTCTGCATGTTCTGCACGCACTTTAATAAAACATTTGTCAAAAATAATTTGGCATTAACAGAAGCATGTGAGACAGCGGTATTGATACTTCACACAAATGTTCATTTCTTCCTTGACAAATCAGCTTGCGATCAAAGCCATTCTGCACTACAGTTCATGAAATGCTGAATGTTAATTGTGCACTCATACAGAATACAGTATTTTTTCAAAAGAAATATATTTGAAGTTTTGCTTAAAATTACTATTCACTCACAAATCGAATGCACGGAGATGCTAAGTAATTTCGTGTCATTCATGTACGGACAAGCACAAGTCAGCAACTAATATCCAAATAAAATGTCATTTTAAAATTAAGTGTTAATTCCCTTAAATATAAGCTGCATAATGCTTATGTATAGTAGAAATATATTTAGTTTGGAAAAAATGGATGCTACAAGATTCATAAATTTCTTCTTCCATATTCTGAGAAAAGGCAGGCTATTCTGAAATGAGTGATGTGGCTTGGAAGCCAAGTTCAGAGGTTTGTATTGGCATGAAGAGGCTGAAGCCCAATAATCTCAATCCAGAAACTGGTTTCAAAACATGTTATATATTCTACCACCAGGTAACAGGTCTGTTGTGTCTGTACCTGTGCCGTTATATCTAAACACAATTAGTGCTCAGAACCCCGAGATTGCAAACATGCTGGTTCTTTATTCAAAAGGAAAGTTCCAGAGAAAAGTACAGAACAATAGAGAACAAACCCAACCATTCATCTGCTGTGACAGTGCCACCGCAGGTGGGAGGAGAACACATAATACATAACATATTCCTCCCCTCTTAAATGAAATGTCCACATTATATTCCTCAACAGGTAATTTACTTTCAATGCACTCAACTAACCAAGGATAGAGGTAGACTGCCTCAAACCCTGACTTTACCCTGGGGTTTATTCTGCCCCAGTCATGTGGGTAAGTCGCTAAGCCTACAGACCCAAGCGTCTTGGAGGCCGCCGCTCTCTGACAGGATACCGGTGGTCATCGCTGGCTTCCACAGCAGTAGGCATTGACACAGGCCTGGATGGAGAAGGTGCCTGTGTCAGTTGAAAATCAGAAGTTTGCACAGGTGGAACAGTCTCTTTGACTTCCTGTGTTGGAGAAGAGCACTGTGGCGAAGGATGCTGGTTTGCGGTATCATCCGGAAACAGTTCAGGCCAACCAGCCGTTGGAGCCTCTGTGGCTGTCTCTGCTCCTAGCAACAATTGATCAGTATGTCTTCTCCAGATGACATCCTCAGCAGTCTCAACCGTGTAAGACACGGGGCCCGTCTGCGCGATCACCGTAACAGGAACCCATTTCGGTCCAGTGTTGTAGTTTCGAGCTAGGACATGCTCTCCAGGATGAAACCATCTCTCCTTGGCTCTTTTCTCTCTTCTTTCAACTTGAGCTTGTTGTTGACAATGGACAACCTGCTCTGCCCTTGGAGGTTTGAGTAAGTCAAAACTTGTCCGCAACTGCCTCTTCATCATGAGCGAAGCGGGGGAAGTTTTGGTTGTGGCATGCGGCTCGTTCCTGTAGGAAAACAGGAAGCTGTTCAGACGTTGGTGGATTGAGCACTGACCTTGCGATGCCTTCAAGGCGTGCTTCAAAGTTTGCATGAACCTTTCTGCCAGGCCGTTAGTAGAGGGATGGTAGGGTGCAGACCTGATGTGTCGGACACCATTCACTTGCAGGAAGGTTGCAAACTCCTGTGGCACAAATTGTGGACCGTTGTCACTTATGAGTTGTTCCGGTGAGCCATAACAGCTGAACATCTCACCAAGTTTCTCAATTGTTTTCTCTGCCGTGGTAGACCTCATCACAGCGACCTCCGGCCACTTGCTACGAGCGTCCACAACCACCATAAACATCTTCTCTTCGAAAGGACCGGCGAAGTCCACATGTACGCGCTGCCACACTTCTTCAGGCCAATCCCAGGGGTGTAGGGTGGCCAGCTGTGCAATATTCTGGACCCTTTGACATGGGGAACATGTTTTGGCTTTCTCCTCAATATTTCCATCGAGACCTGGCCACCAGAAGTAGCTTCTTGCCATTTCCTTCATCCGAACCATCCCACTGTGGCCTGTATGAAGTTGTTGCAGTACAGGTTCCCTCAGAGGTGGCGGAATGATGACACGGCATCCCCAGAGAAGACAACCTGCCTGGACGGAGAGCTCATTTCTTTTTGAAACGTAAGGTTTCAAACTAGGAGAATCTCCTGTAGCTCTCCCTCGAATGACATCGTCCATTACCTCAGACAGGACTGGATCGTTGCGGGTATGCCTTCGCACCTGAGCTACAATGACAGGTGCTCCCTCCACATGTCTGAAGTAGAAGATGTCTATCTGACGAGGCTCTGGGGGAGTAACAGGCAAGGGCAGCCTCGAGAGGCCGTCTGCGTTGCCGTGCAAGTCTGATTTGCGATATTTGATGTCGTATGTGTGTCCTGACAACAGTGAAGCCCACCTTTGCATCCTGCTTGCAGCAAGAGATGGAATTCCGGTGTGGGGCCCGAAGATTGAAGTCAATGGACGGTGGTCCGTCAGGAGTGTGAACCTTCTCCCAAACAGGTACTGATGACATTTTCAAATTGCAAAAACGATTCCCAAGGCCTCGCGCTCAATCTGTGCATAGTTACTCTCGGCCTTGTTCAAGGTGCGTGATACGAAGGCGATAGGTTTACCTTCACCAGAAGGCATGATGTGGGATATGACTGCTCCCACACCATATGGTGATGCATCACATGCTAGCTGCATGGGTAGCTTTGGGTCGAAGTGTGTCGGGACCTCCGACTTCAGCAATGCTTTCTTTGCTTGGGCGAAAGCTTCGTTGCACAGTTCAGTCCGTTTCCATGTTTTGCCTTGACATAGCAACTGATGTTGCGGCTTCAGCAATGTTGCTAAGTCTGGAAAAAACTTTCCATAGTAGTTAAGTAGCCCCAGGAATGAACGTAACTGGCTCACATTCTGGGGTGCTGGGGCCTCCACAATCGCCTTGACCTTTGATGGCGCCTTGTGCAGGCCGGTAATGTCAATCACATGCCCCAGGTACTCAACTGAAGACTGAAAGAATTCACATTTGTCCTTATGAACTCTGAGTCCGTACTTTTTCAATCGCTGTAGTGTCGCATCCAAGTTCAGAAGATGATCCTCCTCATTTGTCCCAGTGACAAGGATGTCGTCCAGGTAGCACTGGACTCCTGGCAGTCCACTCAAAATCTGATCCATTGCCCTTTGGAATAGAGCAGGGGCTGACGTAATTCCAAACGGAAGGCAGCAGTACCTGTATAGCCCCTTGTGTGTCACAATTGTCAGCAGCTCCTTTGATTTGTCATAAGTCGATTTTGCTGAACTTTTGCCCTCCGGCCAGGCCCGTAAAGAGATCACCAATGAGGGGAAGAGGGTACTGTTTCGCAGACAGCACCAGGTTAATAGTCACTTTAAAATCCCCGCAGATTCGAATAGATCCATCCTTTTCAGGACAGGAACAATGGGTGTGGCCGATTTGCTCACGCTCACAGGCTCCAGGACTCCATTCTCGACTAAGGCCTCCAAGTTAGCCTCAACTTCTGGCCTAATTGCATAGGGTACAGGTCGGGCTTTGTGAAACTTCAATGTCAATGTCCAGTCTCACGCTGATCTTTTTCACGCTGATCTTTTTCATGCTCCCAAGTTCACCATTGAAGAGTTCTGCATGTTTGTTTAAAACTGCAGTCAGACCTGACTCCCCTTTTGACATCATGCGGACTGCAGGCCAGTCCAGCGTGATTTTCTCTAGCCACGCACGTCCCAGTAGAGATGGGTAATTTCCATTTACCACATATAGTGGCAGTTTTGCAGTCTGTCCGTTCAATTTAACTGTCACCTCAATGGCGCCTCTCATGGCCACAGGTTCGCCGGTATACGTCTTTAGCACAATGTTTGTTGGCTGAAGGGTAAGGTGCTTTAGCATTTTTTTGTAGAGAGTGTCTGAAACAAGGGACACAGCCACGCCTGTGTCAACCTCCATCCGCACTGATTGTCCCTCCACCAGTGGTGACACCCAGTAGCCATTTGGACCACCTGCAACTGTCAGTATGTGCACCTCTTCCTCCTCAGAGGTGTCGCTCCCCTCTGTTTTGCTGGTTCCATCATGCTGCACTGAATGAACACTCTTTTTCTTCTCTTGTCCAAATACAGACATTTTGTTTTCATGCTTCCCAGCTCTGTCTGTTCTTTTTTTACCTCTACAGCCACGTTCAATGTGACCCTTTTTGCCACAGTTTCGGCATTCCAGCTCCGTACACCAGCAGTCATTAGCGTGATGGCCCGTTTTTCCACAACGGTAAAATGTGCCGTTCCGCTCACCTTTAGGCTCAGATGACACCTTGTGAACTCTCCCTGCTGAACTAAACTGGTGAGCCTCCTTTTCTGCCATCTCCATGGAGACACTAACTTCAATGGCCTTTTCAAGAGTAAGGTTGTCCTCAGTAAGAAGGCGCTTCTGTGTGGCTGCACTTTGCAGACCACACACAAGTCTGTCTCTAATGGTGCCATTCAGCACCTCCTTGAACTCGCAGTGTTCTGACAATCTTTTCAAAGCAGCAATAAACATAGTCACTGTTTCCCCCTCCTCTTGATTCCGTTTGTGAAATCTAAATCTCTCAGCAATAACCAGAGGTTTTGGTGAAAAATGTGCTCCAAGAATTTCCACTAGTTGTTTATATGTTTTAGTTCCTGGCTTAACTGGCTGTACAAGGCTGCACAGTAAATTGAATGTCTTTGCTCCCATTATACTCAAAAAGGTAGGCACGACATTATCGTTTGCCACCGCATTCGCCAAAACAAAAGAGTCAAAACGTTCCATATAAGCGCTCCATTGCTCAACATTTTCATCAAAATCACCGATGTTTCCTAATATAGCAGCTATCTCGTGTTTCAAATTTTAATTTCTGTTTACTCACTGCACCCGTAACGTTAATGTAATGCTGCAATCTTTGTTCCGAGTGTTTTGTAGTCGAAAACAAGAAAGTTCCCACAACGCAGATTCATCCGATCCTCATCGCCACTTTGTTGTGTCTGTACCTGTGCCATTATACTTAAACACAATTAGTGCTCAGGACCCCTAGATTGCAAACATGCTGGTTCTTCATTCAAAAGGAACGTTCCGGAGAAAAGTACAGAACAAAAGAGAACAAACCCAACCATTCATCTGCTGTGACGGCGCCACCACAGGTGGGAGGAGAACACATAATACATAACAAGGTCCTTGTGTATCACTCTGAGGTAGTCAATATACTCCAAAATGTTCCCCTTCCTAGATCCTTCAAGGATCTCAAGATCCTTCCATAACCACTGTCTGAAATCTATCCGAGCCAGGTCTGGTCCTTACCTCCTATGCACCGTGTTATCTACATTTGATATCTATTTTTTATTGTGGGTATCTCCTCAGGATGGAGTTAAACTGTATTCTGTATGAACTCAAATTGGTGTAAAACAGCCTCATGGAAGACGCTTGTGCTTATGTATACTCAAAACCACTTTGCATCAATACAAAAATAGCAGTAAAACCACATTCTCAATCCAGTACTGAGCCACATGAGGAGAAGTTAGGGCAAATGACCAAAAGCTTCATCAAAGAAGTAGGTTTTAAGTAGCGTCTTAAAGGAGGATAGAGGCGGAGAGGTTTAGGGAGGGAAATCCAGAGCTCAGGGCCTAGGCAACAGAAGGCACGGCCACCAATGGTTGAGCGATTATAATCAGGATGCTCAAGTGGGCAAAATTAGAGGAGTGCAGATATCTCTGGGTGTGGTGGGAGGGGGGCATTGTGGGGCTGGAGGGCATTACAGAGATAGGAAGGGGTGAGGCCATGGAGGGATTTGAAAGCAAGGATGAGAAGTTTGAAATTGAGGCGCTGCTTAACCGGGAGCCAATGTAGGTCAGCGAGCACAGGGGTGATGGGTGAATGGGACTTGGTCCGAATTAGGACATGGGCAGCCGAGTTTTGGATGATCTCAAGTTTATATAGGGTAGAACGTGGGAGGCCAGCCAGGAGTGAGTTGGAATAGTCAAGTCGAGAGGTAACAAAGGCATGGATGAGGGTTTCAGCAGTGGATGAGCTGAGGCAGCGGCGGAGGTGGGCAATGTTACGGAGGTGGAAATAGACGGTCTTAGTTATGCCATGGCTATATGGTCGGAAGCTCATTTTAGGGTCAAATATGACACCAAGGTTGTGAACAGTGTGGTTCAGCCTCAGACATGCTAGGGAGAGGGATGGAGGCAGTGGCTAGGGAACAGAGTTTGTGGCAGGGACCAAAAACAATGGCTTCGGTCTTCCCAATAGTTAATTGGAGAAAATTCCTGCTCATCCAGTACTGGGTGTCGGACAAGCAGTCTGACAATTTAGAGACCGGGGAATGGGTCGAGAGAAGTGGTGGTGAGGTAGAGCTGGGTGTGGTCAGCATACATGTGGAAACTGATGCTGTGTTTTCAGATGACGTCGCCAAGGGGCAGCATGTAGATGAGAAATAGGAGGGGCCAAGGATAGATCCTTGGGGGACACCAGAGGTAATGATGCGGGAGCAGGAAGAGAAGCTATTGCAGGTGATTCTCTGGCTACAATTAGATAGATAAGAATGGAACCAGGCGAGTGCAGTCCCACCCAGCTGGACAAAGGTGGAGAGACGATGGAGGAGGATGGAGTGGTCAACTGTGTCAAAAGCTGCAGACAAGTCAAGAAGGACAAGGAGGGATAGTTTACCTTTGTCACAGTTACAAAATGATGTCATTTGTGACTTTGATGGGAGCCGTTTCGGTACTGTGGCACGGTGGAAACCTGATTGGACAGATTCAAACATGGAGTTGTGGGAAAGATGGACATGGATTTTGGAGGCAACAACGCATTCAAGGACTTTGGAGAAGAAAGGGAGGTTGGAGATGGGGCGGTAGTTTGCAAGGATGAAGGGGTCAAGGGTTAATTTTTTGAGGAGAGTGGTGATGACGGCAGATTTGAGGGAGGGGGGGGACAGTACCTGAGGAGAGAGAACCGTTAACAGTGTCAGCTAACATGGGAGCCAGAAAAAGAAGTTGGGTGGTCAGCAGTTTGGTGGGAATAGGGCCGAGGAAGTGGGTCTCATGGACAAGATGAGCATGGAGAGGTCATGAGGGGAGGTCAGAGAGAAACTGGAGAAAGATGCGAGTTCAGGGCTAGGGCAGGGGGGAACCTTAGAGGAAGTTTGGCCCGGTGGACTAGGGGAAGGAAGGGAAGTGGCAGAGGGTGCTGAACGGATGGTCTCAATCTTAGAGACAAAGCCCATGAGCTCCTCATGCATGTTATCGGAGGTGAGGGTGGAGGAGACAGGAGAGGGGTTTAAGAAGCCAGCTAGCATTAGAGAATAGAAGCTGGGGATTAGTTTTGCATTCCAGAAAGATTCTGCAATAGTGAGCAGTTTTGGCAGACGAGAGCAGGACCCGATAGTGCTTTATGTGGTCCAGCCCGATCTGGCGGTGAATGGCAAAGCCAGTTGTCCGCCATATCCGTTCGAGTCTGCGTCCCTTGGACTTAAAGGAGCAAAGATGAGGGCCGTACAAGGGGGTGCGGCCAGAGTGAGAGAGGGTAATTGTTTTAGTAGGGACAAGGGCATCAAAGGTGGTGGTGAGGGTGAGATCGGTAGCTACAGAAATGTCGTGGTGAATGGAGGGCCAAAGGCTGGATAGTTGGGATTTCGTAGGTGCAGTTGGGAGAGAGTTTACATTTACATTAAGTATGTGATAATGTCACTGATTCATAAAGAAAATAAATTATGGGCTTTGTGTACAAAGAGAAACCAGATACCATATTTGCACTCTGAAATCTATCTGGAACAATTACTTTGTAACTCTGCTACAAACTCCCTCTGCTTTAATTGTTTGACAATGTTTGTGTCCTTTTAATATGTAGATTATTTGACTGGTACTTACTTTTAAGTATTACTGGATTAAATCAGTGACCAAAACCAAGCTTTTAGTCAAATGCTTAATTCACGAATAGTTCCTCCAAATTGGCACTGATTGGGTAACAACTGTTTTGCACCCGAATGCTTCTCCACTTTTACACTGAACAGCAATGCTCCTCATTGAATTTCTATCCATCCATTTGGGGGGGTTCCCAAAACCCAAAGGGGGGAAATTCGTTGGCACCCCGAAAAAGTTAGCGCCCCTACACCATAAATTCAATAGTAGCGCTCCAAGCAGGAGGCGGGGCGCTATTGGAAAGTGCTCCCCCTCCTTCTTGGGGCGCTACCAGTGAATTTCGCGGCACTACGTGCAACAACACCATGTGCGTTGGCATGTAGCGCTGTGTCATTGCAGGCCTCCTCCCCTGATGAAAGGGGAGGGGCCAAGCGCTGTGCACACCAGGGCCCTGTTGGACCACCAGGGAGCGGGGTGCCGGGAAAATAGCCGGGCTGAGCAGTCGTGGCCGGCACGCCACGTACAGAGGTAAGAAGGAGCAGGTCCTGGCAGTTGGCCAAAAGGAAAATGGCCGCCCGGCATCTGCCCTTTAATTTGCACCACCGCTGCTACCAAAACACCCCCTGAACCAGTTGGGCTTATCGGCGCAAGGGAAGTTTGCGGCTGGAGCGCTGCGCACGGCGATGATGTCATCACCGGCGGCACAGCACCACAGGGCACTACCGGTTACTGCCGCCACTAACCTCCCGCTGAATTTCACGGGAGGCGTTAGCGGCGCCGCGTCCGGGCGCTAGGGACTTCGCTAACTGGAGGTGCAAAGCAATCCAATTTTTTCCCCAAAGATTCATATCCTTCCCAATACTGACAAACATAAACAGCATGACACTAACTTGGAGAAACTCTATGGCGTGAATCATGTCCTTAAAACACAAAGGCAGGGAATAGTGTTTCCTGTTCAGCGAGTCCTGTCCTTGTTTTTAATATTACCTAAAAGCTTTTTTCAGCTTTAATATTTTAGACTTTATGAAATGAAATTCAAGCAATCAATAAAGTGACAGATGTCAATGATACATTTCTCTCACTCTCCAATTTAATTGAATTGCTTACATTTTCAGATTGACCCAGCACACCATTATAAATATTCCACAAATATCCAGGGGGGCTATTTTAGGAAAGGTTGAAAACAGGTGCTAAATGAGTGCAGTACTAATAAGACATGCCTGTTTGAAAGTCTGGTTTTAGCACACAATTTTGGTCTTAATTGCTGATTACCATAATTTGAACTTGCTTGGAGGTTCTAAAACAGAGACGCCTGCAGGCATAGCATGCAATTTTCATGGAGCAGTATATGTGGGCTCCACTCACCCACTTCTACTGAAGGTGTGGAGTGTGTTGGCTGACGCACAGCAGCACGTTTCAGGATGGCTCGGGGACGTGAAAGGGTGCACAGGTTCTTGGACGTGGCACTGGAGGTCCTGGTGGAGGAGTGATATCCTGCGCCCGCAGGGGGGAAGGAGTCCACCTCGTCGTCCTGTTCCTCTCTCCTGCAGCAGCTGTTACTGCTCTGCCTGGCCTCATCTCCTCCTCCCATTTCTTGTCCAGACCAAGGGGACTCCTAGCAAGATGCCCATGACTAAGCGCTCCCTTTCTCCTGGTGACTCCTATAAGGTGTCCGATATGTAGAGTAGCACAGCACTCACTCTCTTTATGTTAAATCCTCAGATAATTTCTGGAATAAATATTGATAGAGTGTTGGTGAAGTCTTGACAAAGTGTCCCAGAAAATCTTCCGATGTGTTTCAAAAGTCCTCTTCAAACCCCCAGCAGCAAGTGAACAGTAAAAGGTGATAGACCTTTAAGTATCGCTTGAAATCCTCAGCAATGGCTAGTTTACTTCCAGTCAGCTGCTCGCTGTTAGGAGAGGGTGTTAGGTCAAGTGTTGGCCACCAAAATACCGTGCAGCTTCCTTGATGAGCGCTAGCAGGCAATTTAAGTGGCAATCAGCTGCTTAACGGTCCTCCGGGCGGCCATTCCTAGCACAGGCTTCAACTCCTTTACCAAGATGGAGTCTTGCGCTAAACACAAGCTAAACCAATGTTTCAGCTTAACACCCCACCTTGGCCATCTCTGAGGCTCTTTATTGCTTAAAGTATCTGAGGAAAATCGCCCCCCAATATTTTCTTATGAATGGACTTGTGATCTCACTCTCATAAATTGCTTGAAAAAAATAACCTCTTTATTTGGCATATTCACTATTTGTTTTCTTTTCAACCATCATAGTTAGTGGTTTGGCATAAACAGGAAAAAGAGAAGCACGAACTCTATAGTTTGTCGAGATGCTGGTGTTGGACTGGGATGGACAAGTGTGAGAAGTCACAAACACCTGTGGTGTATGTGCCTTTAAGAGCCCCAGGTGTGCGTAATGCCGGTAATTGCCACTTGGGCTATATAAGCCTGTGTATTGTGTATATCCTTTAGAAACCCCCCCCCCAGACTTGCTTAGTAAATACCTATGAACCAACTCCTGTCTTCAGTGTCTTTATCTACACACGGACACTACAGTGGCGACGAAGTGGAAACGGACTTACCTGCAATTCGGCAGCACCTCAAGGACATCGATTCCTCCAGCGTCCAGAAGACTCAAGGAAGTAAGAGAGACTGTGGTTTCACCAGCTGGCCAAGCTGGTGACAGGTACTGTGCTAATCCTTCCTGGGCGTCAGGCTGGAGCTCCAGCGGCGGGCTCTACAGCTGAGACAGGCAGCGAAATCGGAGGCAAGCAATAACGGACTGGGAGGGTGCACTCGAGAGACGGCCGGCGCGGCAAGCAGGTCAGCGTTTAGACCTCCGTCGGGAACGAGTCTCCAACAGTGAATAAACAGCGTTGTTATCGGTAGCAGCGGCGGGAAAGCGCGGGAAGCGCCATATCGTTGCTACAGAGAGAAAAAAAAAGCGCGGGAAGCGCCATATCTTTTCTGAAATGCCTAAATCTGGTAATATTGAGGCTTTTGATGGCGAAATAGAAGATTGGACCACATACGTGGAAAGAGTAGAGGTTTATTGCACTGCAAATGGAATAACAGATGAAAAAAAAGCTTCAGTACTTCTGAACTTAATGGGCGCGAAGACATACGGGCTGTTACGAAATTTAATCACTCCAGCCAAACCAAAGGACAAGACTTTTAAAGAAATTGTTGATACCCTGCAGGAGCATTTAAACCCAACACCGCTGCTGATAGCGGAACGATTCAAGTTCTTCAAGAGAAATCAACACAAGAATGAAAGTAACGCTGATTACCTAACCGAATTAAGAAAGCTATCAAAGTACTGCCAATTCGGAGCAGGACTATCGGATTATCTTCGAGACAAATTTGTTTGCGGTCTCAAGTGAAGGAACACAAAAAAGACTGCTTTCTGAAAAAGATTTAACATTGGACAAAGCTTTCAGTATGGCTGTATCATACGAAGCAGCAGCAAAAGGAGCTGCAGAGATACAACAAGAGACACAGGACTTCGGCACCCATAAAATGACACAGGAGTTCGGAAGATGTTATCGCTGCGGCAGATCCACCCATGACCAGAGGGACTGCTGGTTCAAGGGCAAAGCATGCAGGCAATGTGGTAAGATTGGACACATTGCACGGGTATGCCAATCTGGACAAAATAAATCCACTGACAGAAAACAAAGAATCAATAAAGAAAAGTACAGGAAGGTACAAATGATGGCGGACATTAGCTCCGAAGACCAGAATAGCGATAGCGACTCCGGAAACAAGAGACTAAGCTGTCTCAAATTACATAATGTACTTGCCAAAGAGGATTACCAAACCATTTGGGTTACCCTCACAATAGCAGGGTCCCCAGTTAAAATGGAGCTAGATACAGGATCAGCTCTAACCGTAATAAATCGACGAGATTACGAGAGGCTATTTTCGCATATACCTCTAAAAGACACATCCATTATCTTAAAAACATATACGGGGCAGAAAGTCTACCCCAAAGGAAAAATAAGGGTGCCTGTGGTATACAATGGCAAAGAAATACAAAAGTTGTATTTATACATTCTACAAGATGGTGGTCCACCGTTGTTGGGACGTGAATGGATAAGGAAGATACGTTTAGACTGGCACTCCATTCAGGCACTGACGGTGACCAGTAAGGAAAAAAACAATGATGACATCATACCTGAACGATTAAAAGACATCTTGGCCAACGCCAAAGAAGTGTTTCAAGAGAAACTAGGAACCTTGAAAGGCATCACCGCCTCAATAAAAGTGGAAGATACAGCAATTCCAAAAATTTTTAAGGCAAGGCCGGTGCAATACGTCTGGCAGTCGAGGCAGAGCTGAAGAATTTGGAAAAGGCAGGCGTATTATCCAAAATAGATTGGAGCGAATGGGCAACACCCATCGTTCCAGTCATGAAAAAAACATTGAAAAATAACTCTGAGGAACAGAAAAAAATTCGCATCTGTGGGGACTTTAAGGTGACTGTAAACCCGGTCCTTCACACGGTACAGTATCCTCTTCGAGGATAGAAGATATTTTCGCCTCACTATCCGGAGGGAAACATTTCACAAAAATTGACTTGGCACAGGCATATCTACAGATGGAGGTTGAGGAGACCTCTAAAAAGTATCTCTCAATAAACACACACAAAGGCCTGTACCAGTACAATCGACTGGTTTTTGGAATAGCATCAGCTCCAGCTATCTGGCAAAGAGCTATGGAGCAAGTCCTGCAAGGGATTCCAGGGACTCAATGCTGCCTAGACGACATCCTTATAACAGGAGAAAACGACAACGAGCACCTTGCCAATTTGGAGCAGGTGCTCACTAGGCTGAAAGAACGGGGCCTACGAGCAAATCGCCCCAAGTGCGAATTTTTCCAAAATCAGATATCATATTGTGGCCACATAATTAATAAGGAAGGGTTGCATAAGTCACCTGAAAAAATTGAAGCAGTTATAAAAGCCCCAGCGCCTGAAAATGTTTCCCAATTAAGGTCATTCCTGGGATTAATAAATTACTATCATAAATTTTTACCGAACTTATCAACTCTTCTACACCCTCTTAATGATCTTCTACAGACAGGAGTGATTTGGAAATGGAACGAAGACTGTAAACGTGCCTTCCATAAATGTAAAGACTTAATCACATCCGAGAAAATTTTGGCTCATTACAACCCATCACTACCAATCAGACTGGCGTGCGATGCATCCCCTTACGGCATAGGAGCGGTATTGTCCCATAGATTCCCTGATGGCTCGGAACGGCCGATAGCTTTTGCGTCACGCTCATTGAACTCAGCTGAGCGTAACTATGCCCAGATAGACAGGGAAGCACTCAGCCTGGTATGGGGAGTGAAGAAATTCAACCATTACCTACACGGACAAAAATTTACCTTGCTGACTGACCATCAACCCCTCATCTCCATATTCAACCCTAAAAAAGGTGTCCCCATTATGACGGCACAAAGACTACAGAGGTGGTCCCTTTTTCTAGGGACACACCAATACAACATTGAATACAAAGGGTCAAAACAGCATGGGAATGCTGACGGTTTATCACGCCTACCGTTGCCAACGATAGAAGAGGCACCTACAGTAGACCCAGTAGAGATATTCCACTCTACCATAGTGGAATGTCTACCAGTGACAAATTCTGCCATTGAAAGGGAGACAAGAAATGACCCTACTCTCTCACGGGTCTACGATTTAACAGTGAAGGGATGGCCAGCACATGGCGAACCACTGTTGCCAGCATTCTCGCAAAGAAGAGAACAGCTGTCAGTGTGCCGAGGAACCTTGATGTGTGGATCCAGAGTGGTGATTCCACCCAAACTCCAGGATAAAGTGCTAAAGGAGCTTCACGAGGGGCATCTGGGTGGAGTGAAAATGAAGAACCTAGCTAGGGCGTTTGTATGGTGGCCAGGTATCGATGGAGACATCGAAGACATGACCAAGAGCTGCCTAGGATGCCAGAAGGTCCAAAATGCTCCGCCACAGGCCCCTCTACATCCATGGGAGTGGCCCTCATCTCCCTGGCAAAGGGTGCACATCGACTTTGCTGGTCCATTTATGGACTCAATGTTCTTAATCGCAGTTGATGCACACTCCAAGTGGCCGGAGGTAATAAAGATGTCCTCCACCACCACGGAAAAAACCATCACAGTATTAAGGACCATATTTGCCAGGAATGGGCTGCCGGAGCAGATATGTTCTGATAATGGACCGCAATTTATGTCCGAAGAATTCAGAAAGTTCTTAAAGAACAATGGGGTAAAGCACTACACGTCCGCCCCATACCATCCCGCCACCAATGGATTGGCTGAAAGGTTTGTCCAGACATTCAAGAAAGCCATCAAGGCCATGGGTAATGAAGACATAAAACTTCAGCACAAGGTGGATAACTTCTTATTTGCATATAGGAATGCAACGCATATGGTTACTAACCAAACTCCCGCCATGATGTTCTACAATAGAAACCTAAGATGCCGGCTGGATTTGGTCAAGCCCAACATCTGAAGGGACGTGGAGAACCGGCAGTTTCAGGGCATGAATGAAAGGCCAACTAGGGCCTTCCAGATAGGCCAACCGGTTTTGGCCCGGGACTACCGTACCGAGAAATGGCAGCCTGGAACTATCTGCACACTATTAGGACCACTGATGTATACCGTGGACATCGGAGACAGCATAATAAGGCGCCATGCTGACCAAATCATCAAGTCATCCGAAAAGGGACAACCTACACCACTCTATACATCTAACGATGAAGTAGAGATACCCATATCTACCTCCAATCCGGTGATACTGGAGCCCGATGAACCCGACACTGGCCTTCAAGCCGAATCAGCCTTGCCAGAAGAACCTACTACACCACCAGAAACTACTACACCCCCGAGGCGTTATCCGGACCGAGTCAGGAAGCCTCCTGAGAGACTAACTTATAATTAATTAATACAGCAATGTATATTATTTTGCATAAAACATGTAATTAATAATTACTTAAAATATGATGTACTAGTTAGCTAGAAGGGGAGGAATTGTGGTGTATGTGCCTTTAAGAGCAATTATGGTGTATGTGCCTTTAAGAGCCCCAGGTGTGCGTAATGCCGGTAATTGCCACTTGGGCTATATAAGCCTGTGTATTGTGTATATCCTTTAGAAACCCCCCCCAGACTTGCTTAGTAAATACCTATGAACCAATTCCTGTCTTCAGTGTCTTTATCTACACACGGACACTACAACACCAGGTTATAGTCCAACAGTTTTATTTGAAATCACAAGCTTTCGGAGCGCTGCTCCTTCGTCAGGTGAAGTGACCTGACTTCACCTGACGAAGGAGCAGCGCTCCAAAAGCTTGTGATTTCAAATAAAACTGTTGGACTATAACCTGGTGTTGTGTGACTTCTCACATCTATAGTTTGTGTTTGCAGGCTGTCATGTAAACAACAAGCAAGTAGAGCAAAGGCACATATACCAACCGGCCACATTGTAGGTGGATAGTCAACATTAGAAGTCTGCTTTTCTACATTTGGAAAATTAGCAGAATTAATTGTGACAAAAATTAAGCGCTTTTGTCTATAAATCATTATGGTATTAGCTTATTTCTGTCAGGTGTGTATGGGGTTAAAACTAGATTCACTCAAAGAAACTGACCCAGCTTATTGCGTTGCACAATAGCCCCTTAACAGATGTTAAGCATTACTTCCTCTGCCTTCCCGCTGATTTAATGATGGAATTAGTCCAGGTAATGACAGAAAATTAAGGGGGTGGGGGTAGGGGGAGACCCATTAGACCATATCCCAGCCCATTTTCATGCTCATCATATTTTCCACCGGAAGTGTCAAAAGAGTACCAGAGGTGCCCACCCGAATTTAGCTGTGTGTATTCTAATGAAGAAGTAATGACAAACTGATGTCAAACATGAATGGTAGAACTTGCCATTTGGTCGGAACCAGCAAACTTAGTTTATTCTTCGAGGCTGCCTGCCCCTTAAAGCTGCTCCAGACATCCAATTCCTGCAGCAGGAGCCATTTTCCACCTCCCCTTCCACTGGTGAGCAGGCCGCAATAGTGCCAGGACCCTGCTGCAAATATGCAAATGAGGCTGACCCCAAAAGCTTCACCAAGACCAGTAGTGAGACAGCCAGGTGGATGCAAAGCCTGGCTCACCACTCAAATGATGCAGATCATGCCAGATAGGATCACTCACTGCCACTCTGCCCAATTTCAGACAGAAAATTGTGTGGAGAGCCATTCTGCTGGGTCCCCGCCAGTCAGCAGCTGTTCAATACGTCAGCCCAAAGAAGAATGCGCATATTCAAAGTGACAGATGATAACATTGGATTTCCTGTCATTACCATTATAGCAATGCTGGGTGCAACGGATGCCAACGTCTTACTGCTGGCGAGTGTTGCTTTTGCATGTGGCAGGTGATCCTTTACTCTGCACTCCTTTACCCTGCAAATTCTTACATTTGTGTAAAAAGTTATCCTTTTTCATTATCACCAGAGGCAGAGAGCCCCACTCTGCTGTTGCAGACACCCGAGACCTCCCCATCAGTGGGATGTCTATGGTGCAGACAGGAATCATGCTAATTAAGCTGATTCCACAAATCTATTAGGGCTGGCAGCAGCTAGTGGGTGCAAAGCCTGACATACTGACTTCAAATCCCATTTCCACCTAAGAGGAAAATCGTGGCACTCCTGTTTGTGAGAGGTATCTGAGGTAAGGGCCAAGTCCCTTCATATATATATATATATATATATATATATATGAATATATATTTGATTAGACGCTCCACTTGAGTTTGAGATACATATCTGAATTTCCTTTGTCCCAGTCAAATATAATTAGTGAAGCAAAATACAGTGACAAGAGTTTTCTGCTTGATTCTTAGGCTTACTAATAAAATACCTAGATATTGGGCAGGTAAAATCTAGTTTGTAAAAAGCTGGGGCTCACCTATAGGAATGCTTTGAGATGCTGAACCCAAGAAAAATCCTGGAGTAAAAATCCCAAAATACAAATGGTTGCACTTATCCAGGAGTCGTGTGTTGGTGGTGGTAATTCCAGCTGTTTTTAGTTCAGATTCTGGGGGACTGGTATCTGTAAGCTATCTCATGTTTACAATACTTATCTTGTTGGCAGCATCACAGACCCAATAAAAACCAGGACTACTATTCTGTTGCTGGGATAAGTGAACCAAACTCAAGGGGCCCGTTCACTGATGACACTTTCCTAGAATGCAAAATAAAACCGCACTAGTCTAATTGCAGCTTGAGTGAGGCAGCAGCTGACAGGAGCTGGGATTCTAGACTGGAGTGGGATCTCAGAGTGGGAGCAGGTAAACTCAAATCATCTCAACTAATTACAATAACTGAACAAAAAAAAATCAGATTTATCTTAAATGGTGGTTTAGTATTGTACTGTTTAGAAATTTCCATGTATTTCTCCCATAAAGACAGAATGTGATACATTCAGGATTGGGAACTTTCCATTATATAATGTTGCCTTAGTAGGGCTGGTTTAGTGCTCATTCGCTTTGAGATGTACCAGCATTACATGGAGTTGTATAACACAATTCAGGCAGTGAGGTTAAAAATCTTCAGACAATAGGAATGCCAAGGCAGAGATGAAGAGGGAAATACTAATACATTAAAATTATTGTCATATTTAGATTTTGTTCACCTCAGTTTTTTATTTCAAAGGTACATGATTTACTCAGTTATAATGATCAAAGCAAGACTTGAAGACTCCATGCATACAAAGTAAGCCAACACATGCTCCTATAAATAACCCAAAGTTAATAATGCTAGAATGATCAATAAAAATATACTATGCACAAAATGTTTCCTGGTAAACATGGTCAGAGTTAGTTTATTTGTGAATCTATAAAAGCTTAACATTTTCTGGGCAAAGGCTGATTTATTTCTAGTCACCATACAGATGTTAGAAATGACAATTACAGCAGGAATTCTTAAACCTTGTTTCACAAACTGTACTTTTATAAGTAAGCAAGATTTCCAAATTAATCTGTCATTTCTGAATCTGTAAAATCTACCAAATGTGTTTCTCTGTTCTGGTATTAAAAGGTGTTTTGACTGTGTAAAAAAAGACTTTTAAAAGTGACCATGGTCTCCCTTTACCCTAATTTTTGACTAATTATTGCATTCTTTACATCACTATGTTATTGGCTTTAGTCTGGCTATGTTATTTGTATGATAGCAAAATACTGCGGATGTTGGAAATCCGAAATAACAACAGAAAGTGCTGGAAAAACTCAGCAGGTCAGGCAACATCCGTGGACAGAAATTTGAGTTGACGTTTCGGGTCGAACCCTTCTTCAAAACTGGAAAGAAAAGATGGATCGGAGGCAGGGCTGCGATCGGACAAAAGAATAAAAGAAACAAAAGAAGTAAAAAAAGAGCCAATGAAAGGTGTTAGAAGCTAGACGAGAAGGTAATAGGCTGAGATTGGGTGTAAAGTGTACTGGCAGGGCAAGGGATAGCTGCCAGGTGTGAGAGCGAAACAAAAGGAAAGCGGGGGGGGGGGGGGGAAAGGAGTGGAAAAATTACAAGAAAAAATGAAATAGGGGCCGAGCTTATGATCTGAAATTGTTGAACTCGATATTGAGTCCGGAAGGCTGCAGAGTGCCTAATCGGAAGATGAGGTGCTGTTCCTCGAGTTTACGTTGAGCTTCCGTGGAACAATACAAGAGGCCAAGGACGGTGAGGTCCGAGTGGGAATGGAGCGTTGAATTAAAATCACAGGCGACCGGAAGCTCGGGGTCACCCTTACGGACTGAATGGAGGTGTTCCGCAAAGCGGTCACCCAAACTGCGTTTGGTCTCCCCAATGTAGAGGAGACCGCATCGTGAGCAGTGAATACAGTATACTAGATTGCGAGAAGTACAAGTAAATCGCTGTTTCACCTGGAAGGGGTGTTTGGGGCCCTGGATAGTGGGAAGGGGGGAGGTATAGGGGCAGGTGTTACATCTCCTCCGCTTGCACAGGAAGGTGCCAGGCGAAGGGGAAGGGCTGTTTGGGGTGATAGAGGAGTGGACTAGGGTGTCTCGGAGGGAGCGGTCCCTGCGGAATGCTGAAA
Organism: Somniosus microcephalus; assembly: GCF_052327205.1. Classification (NCBI taxonomy): domain Eukaryota; kingdom Metazoa; phylum Chordata; class Chondrichthyes; order Squaliformes; family Somniosidae; genus Somniosus; species Somniosus microcephalus. The sequence goes on along the minus strand of NC_140996.1, from coordinate 59,820,842 downwards.
GGGGAGGGGAGGGGAAGATAAGTTTGGTGGTGGGATCACTTTGGAGGTAGCGTAAATGCCGGAGGATGATCCGTTGAATGTGGAGGCTGGTGGGGTGAAAGGTGAGGACAAGGGGAACCCTATCGTGGTTCCGGGAGGGAGGGGCAGGGGTGAGGGCAGAAGTGCGGGAGATAGAACTGACACGGTCGAGGGCAGCGTCAATCACGGTAGAGGGGAATCCTCGGTTGCGGAAAAAGGAAGACATGTCTGAAGCACTGGTGTGGAAGGTGGCATCGTCGGAGCAGATACGGCGGAGACTGAGAAACTGGGAGAATGGAATAGAGTCCTTACAGGAAGCGGGGTGGGAGGAAGTGTAGTCCAGGTAGCTGTGGGAGTCAGTGGGCTTGTAGCGAATATTGGTCGATAACCTATCCCCAGAGATGGAGACGGAGAAGTCGAGGAAGGGAAGGGTATGCCTATATGAACAATCTTATGGTGCTATGAGTAAGCATACCACCATTACTACAATATTGCAATAATGTCGGCGCAATGCTGAGGCCTTCTGACATTTGGTACAAAAATAAGTATGTTTAGCCTATATTTTTCAGTTGTCAGCTTATTTCAAGTTTTGGATAGTTTTTTAAGTTGATGGGAAAAATGTTCAGCAAATCTTTCTTCATTTTTTCACAAACACCTGACTTGATGGAGTGCACCACATTTAAATGCACTGTTATGTCTCCTCAGTGGGACAATATTGTGAAACATTCTTCTTTCCCAGAACAAAATAAAAATGGCATAGTGTTCCTTCAAGGAAGCCTGAAGTCTAAACAAAGGCCAGCTGCTCATTCTTCTGTTATTGTAGAATAGAACTGTAAATGAACATAAGATCATAAGAAATAGGAGCAGGGGTAGGCCATTTGGCCCCTCGAGCCTGCTCCACCATTCAATAAGATCATGGCTGCTCTGATCTTGGCCTCAACTCCACTTCTCTGCCCGCTCCCCATAACCCTTGACTCCCCTATAGTTCAAAAATCTGTCTATCTCCACCTTAAATATAGTCAATGACCCAGCCTCCACAGCTCTCTGGGGTAGAGAACTCCAAAGATTCACGACCCTCAGAGAAGAAATTCCTCCTCATTTCCGACTTAAAAGGGTGCCCCTTTATTCTGAAATTATGCCCCCTAGTTCTAGATTCCCCCATGAGGGGAAACATCCTCTCCGCATCTACCCTGTCAAGCCCCCTCAGAATCTTATGGGGGAAAAAATTCAGTTGTTTGCGCCTCCCGTTAGCGCCTTAAGAGGGCGCTAATGGGGCACAAAGCAACTAGCGCCCGGGCGCAGCGATGTTTACACCGCTCGCGAAATTAACTGGACATTTTGAGGCGGCACTAAACACTACCGCTACGATCTCCTGCGCCGGCAGATTGTGACGTCAGTTGAGTGCGCAATGCCCCGTTTGCGCCCCAGACCGGATATTGAGTGGCGCCCCCTGCCTTACCGCCTGCCGCTAGCAATGACAGATTGAGGGGAGCGTTTTGCTGTCAGAAAGGGACTAGGGGAGCACTATTTAAAGGCGACCGCTTCCTGACGTTTTTTGTCGGTGACATTTTTGCACCACGCATTCTGAGAGAGAGAGAGAGAGAGAGACTGAGACTTTTGGAGAGATTCAACGCTGTGTGAAGGAGTTTAGAGTACTGAGCAGCACTTTGCAGGTTTATTTTGATTTGCCCTTCCTTGCTTCGCCAGCACTCTGAGGTAACGCCTCACTCCTCGGCCTTTGCGCCTTAAGACATGTGTGAAGCGCCTGATTTAGCGTTCCAATCACCTCCAGGGGCGATAAAAGCCAAGTTTGCTGTCTGAGGCGATAATTAGCGCCAGGCGCTAAACGTTGCGCACGGGCAATACTGAATTTTTCCCCCTATGTTTCATTAAGATCAATAAAATGCTGGTGTAGCTGATCCCACTCCCCTTTAACCCAGAAGCTGTTATGTTTTTGTAAATAGTGTCAAATTACACTGAACGCTTAACATTAGTTTTCTAATTAAAATAGAAAACAATACATAATAGAGAAACAAAATTAAAAACAGGGATGCCGAGCTCTTGCCTCACTTAGAGCCAGCAGGATGCCTGGACTAATTGTCATGACCCAACTCAAGCCACAGTTTTTGAAGCTCGTTTAAACCCATATTCCGATGATTTATATTCTGCTTGGCCTGACATAATGGCCCAGATGTAGGTGGAGCGGGGCATTTTGCGGCGTGCGCCATTAGTTAGATGATTTCCCTACACCCTTCAGCTCACACAATTTTTGCCCTGTAACTTACTGGAAGTGCAAGCTGATAACAGCGCAGCGAGGGCAATGGGGCATCTGGGACCTTGGTGAACAGCAGGACCAACAGTCTATCTCCTTAACAAATGAGAGTAAAGGACTGAGAAGGAAACAGAGGAATGATGGAGAAGGAAACAGGGTGAATTAGAGTCAAATCAGATACAGAAAGAGAAATAAAGAGAGGGAAATAAAGATTGGATTAACAGAGAAAAAAGGAGACAGAAAGGAAAAGCAAGAAAAAATGTAATGTTTTAAATCTCAAAGAAGATTTTACTATATGCAGGAATGAGACGCTACAGTTTAAATAGTTCCTTTTCGAGGTTGGAAAGGTTGATTGGCATTGCATCAACAATTATCACCTTGTTAAAAATGTACTCATGCTCTTAAGTTTGGTCTGTGGTGAGTTTAATTTGAGTTTACTGACCAAATACAGCAAGTTCTTAAGAATAACGGGGAGGTTGAGGGCGGAGCAGACTAAATCGACTAGCAAGTTATGGTAATTCGCAACTCACGCCGTATCTCTTCTACACCGGAACTTGCTGACTGATTTGCACATTAATAACGGCGGCGGTGTAAATTTGCCATTATTTTTCCAACAAGACTACATCACACATTTACACTAATGCACACAACAAAAGGTTTAAGACAACATTAAGTGAAAGCCCACTCTTTTGAAATTTGTTTTCATATGTCACTACCGGTTATCCAATGCTTTTGCTAATCTGTTCCAAATGTTTGGATTTATACTTTAGACTTTGGAAGCACTGGTAATCCGAAGTGCAATAGGTTTGGCAACACAGAAAACAATGAACATCCTCATTATGCAGTTTCAACTCTAGCTTACATTTTTATAAAGATCTGAAGTAAATAAGCACTTAATTCCTCTGTTACGGTGTGCTACAACCCCACTCGAACTCGCCATTCATCTGACTTTCCCCATACCTTTGCCCAACCACTGACGGCTGTAGCTTCAGCTGCCTCAGCCTCGTGCTCTGGAATTTTGACCCCAAATCCCTCTGCCTCTTCACCTCTCACTCCTTCAAGACCCTCCTTAAAACTCATCCTTCCTAATATCTCCATGTTTTTCCCCTTAGACCTCTGTGAAGCACTGCGGGACTTTTTTCTACATTGAAGGCACTACATTAAATTATTGTTGTAGTTGTAGCAAAGAAGGCCATGAAGAGATTTAATAGAGTTTTAAAAATAATGAAGGTTTTGATGGGGTAAATAAAATAAGGTTATTTCCTCTGCTGGAAAGTCAGTAATGAGGGGTCATCAATTTAAAATGGTCATTAACCTGGTCCTATACTTCCAAAGGGCAATCAATGTTAAGCAGGATCTGAGTATAGCTCATCTATGACACAGACCTCCTGTAGAATCTGGGATATTGATCACACTGATCCCACTGGTATAAAAGTCACGTCCATAATGCTTACACAAGACAGCTGGCTGGGAAATAGCGCTTGCTACATATTGTGTACATATGCAAACCTTCCAACAGAACAAAATTTTTACGAGGGTGAAGGTATGCATTTAGCTAAATTCGCTGGGATTCACAGTCTGCTTTGCCCCATCAAAGCCTTCCATTTTTTGCATTGTATATAAAATCTAAGAGCTATCTAAATAATAGGCTTGGATGTAATAAAATGTAGGCAAACTGTATAGAAATGAGGGTACGGTGAATGGTCAGACGTAAGTCACACATCGCCTTTCCCAAACATGGAAACCTGCAGTATGATTTTCACAATAGTTTCCCTGGGCAACTGTTCCATAAGGAAGACAAAAGCTGGTTACTTCTCTTGAAATTGGTGTTACACCAGCAAGTGGATAGCAAGAGGTAATGGATAGGGAGTTCAAGAGAAGAAAGACTGAATTTGAGTACTTTGTGGTTATAGGAATAAAGAAGGAACACTGGCTATTTTTATCAAGTGTAACAAAATCTCTGCACTATACTCAAGGAAAGATCCATTCTTGTTGACTGCAGTAGAAAGAGCCATGTCTTGGACATCTCTTTGATTATATTTTTCACTGATTTTACAGGACATCATTCCAAAAAGAACACACCACAATACAACTAGAAATAGAGGCTAAATGAAAGTGAGAAGTGCATGTCATTAAAAAATAAATCAAAGTAACATCACAACACATAACCTGAATGGGCCAGAGATAAAAAGAAACAAGAACACAAATGCTAGAATTCTGAAATAAGACAGAGATGTTATTAAAAAAATGACAGCATTTGAAAAGGCAGGTTAAATTTAAGTGCACACCCTTTGTCAGAACGTCCATGAGATAGTTCTTAATGTATCCTGGTGTGATGAGGCTATTTGTTTTTCAGTAAAAAAGCTCTGCTTACAAGCCACACACCTAGTTTACACTACTTACTTTAGTGAAACTGGCAGATAACATTCCAGACTCATGGGGAAAAATAATCACTGAAACAAATCATTTCTGGAAATGCTGCTAATGTTGTGTGCCGTACAGTTTATCAGCAGCTAATTCTTTGTGCTTGAAGAGTTGGCTACATGCAAGAATCCAACTCTTCCACCAGCTCAACACAAACCCGGTTTTATAGCTCAATAAAGCCGACTACTTTTCTGTTTTTGTCAATTCACAACTGTTGGTCTAATTTCTTCATTCGGAGTGACTATTATTGTTAGTGTTTGAGGAAAATTCCCTTGCATTCCTACTTCATCACTAGATGAATCATTGCTTCATGAAATGTCGGTATCAGCTATAGCGTCACCTCCTTCCATTCATTCCCATCTGTTCTCACAGGTCGGAGGAATCCTCTCAATTTCACGCTTGCCTGCATGGCTTTATTTACACTACAAATGCTCTGACACAAACCTATAAAGCAATGGCACAACAGGACGCACTCAATACACAACACTTTCGGTGAAAGTAATTTTCACAGGGCACTAAAACTCAACATCATTTGCATCCGCAGTATTTTGCTATCATTTGACTTTATGTGCGAGTTAACTAATGTAAGATTGAATCATTTAATGTTTGCTGACTACCTTCTTAATAAATTCTCAAGTTTCCACTTGGCACAACATAATTAAACACCTTGGCAACAGTCTTTCTATGGTATCTGCTGTTTAGCTTTCACTGCACACGTGTAATTATCAGCTTTGGTCTAATTGTAAAGCTTGAATTAACTCTTGGGGTAGGGTCACCAATTGCAGACACAAAACAGACAGGTTCCCTGCAATGCAATTTCACCAAAGAAAATGTAATTATTTCAGTTTTCTGGGATCTTGTGGTTGGCCTTTAAATCAACAGCCACCTAGGATTTAGTTTAAGCCTTTAGCAGCAGGTTTTTGTTATTGCCAGCACGAATCCAGGAAATTTGAAACATTATGCATGTTTTATATTCATTGGAGAATCTCACACCGCAAGTGATAAGCTGATAATCTTTCAACAAGATATAAATGAATACTACATGAATTTTAACTCCAATCTTTAAATTGCAATTTGAGCTTCAAAAAAAATCACACATACAGTTAATGAATATCTATTATCACTCAATATTAATTGAAACAAGCTCAACTGCAATAATAGAGCACCGATTCAGTTTGATATGGCTAATAACTTCTTCTGAATCAAACAGTTCTTGTTAGAGTAATGTATGTTAATCACCATTGTCTCTGCTGTATATTAATGGCACATACAGTATCCTCAAATATTTATACAGCTATTCAGTTTTTTTGTGGTTACCACTGCCCAGTTGAGTTAAACAGCTGTTAAAATCCTATTTCTACCTGATTTCTGCATTACAAACAAAATAGGGACATTATTTTTCAGTTACTGGTATGGTACCTAATCCTTCAGTGATACTCCAGTCTGGATGCAGTGGATAGTTTGGCAGTGATGGAGCAGGGAGGTCTGCACACTCCATGTGTGCTAACCATTATGACAAGGCATTCTCTGCTTCAACAACTCAGTAACTGTTGTGTGAAATATATAGATTTCCCACTGCCCACTGAATGGTCTCATCTCCCTTCACTTCTAATTCTACATCATTTATAATCAACCGAGATACTCTTCAGAGAGCAGAAAGATTGCACTTTAAAACTGCATCTTCAAAGCAGAACGTCCCATTTCTGTCTGGAATTCACTGGGTAGCCTGATCCTGCTCCTATTTCGTGTGTCTAATTCTGTTAGATTCAGGAGATGGTTCTGTGATAGTGGATTGGCGGTTAGGATCAGATCAGCCATGATCTTATTGAATGGTGGAGCAGGCTCGAGGGGCCGATTGGCCTACTCCTGCTCCTATTTCTTATGTTCTTATGTTCTTAATAAGAGAAGAGAAATTAAATGTAGGAAAAGCAGAATATACTGATTGGAAGGCCACTGCATCTTTTTTCCTCTCTGCTAATGTTAGTGAAAAAGTACCGATGAATATATACTCACGACGACCTTTTCATAAACAGAGGAAAATATACACAGTGGTTCGTCATGTCTTTCCTGACAACACAGCTCAGTGTGCCAGAATTAATCCAGAGTAAGGGGTCAACAAACTTTTACAAAGGCAGGTCAAGGGGGCAACAGGAGATGGCAGATAAGGTGGGTGTAAGAGATATGGGAAATTAAGATGGACACCGAGCATTTACAGGGAGAGAAGCACAGAAGGAAAGCAGGAGAGGCACGAGAGGCACACAACAGAACATAACCATGTGAGAAAAGTAGAACCAGGAGAAGCAGAGAGCATGGAAGAGAAAAATAACTCGAGACTCAACAGTGAATTGTAAATATGGAGGAAGATTTTTTTATACACATTATGCGTAGCATTATCATAAATGTATTCTTTATACCTACATTTACGATTTTGCTGCAAGTAGTAAACAGAGTAGACCTTTGCTCCAACATGTTTTAATCTTAAATCATAATAAAGCAAACAGTTCCTGTCTGCACTAGTGAAAACACATAATGAGCAGTATAGAAAGAACCAAAAGAACTTACATTTATATAGCGTCTTTCACAACCTCCGGACGTCCCAAAGCACTTTACAGCCAATGAAGTACTAATGAAGTTTAGTCAATGTAGGAAATATGGCAGCCAATTTGCACACAGCAAGCTCCCACAATGTGATAATGACCAGATAGTCTTTTAGTGGTGTTGATTGAGGGATAAATATTGGCCTTGAGAAGTCCCCTGCTCTGCTGCAACATAGTGCCATGGGATTTTTTACATCCACCTGAGAAGGCAGATGAGGCCTCGGTTTAACATCTCATCCTGAAGATGGCACCTCCGACAGTGCAGCAATCCCTCAGTACTGCACTGGAGTGTCAGCCTAGATTTTGTGCTCAGTTCTCTGGAGTGGGGCTTAAACCCACAACCTTCTGACTCAGAAGCAAGAGTGCTACCAACTGAGCCACAACTTCTTTGTTTCTCTACTTTTATTCCGTGTTACACCTTTACTTGTGTCTACAGGGAAATATGGAAAAAAGAATAATCTATAGGAAATGTCTGATTAGGATATGGGAGCAATGGGCACTACAATTTGATAATGCTTTGATGCATTCCATATACTCAGTAAACTACATTTAGAGTAGATTCAATATTTTTAGAGGATGACGACATCTTCAAAACGTAGGCCTTGAAATTACGCTTGGTGGCGGGGGGGAGGGGGGAATAATAGGTATGAACACTTAATGCTATAGTCTGAAACATTTCTCTGTTATTCTAGCAGACGTTTATTTTATTTTAACCCATTTATTTTAAATAGGTTGATGCTTGTGCTAAAATAGTGGAGAGATTAATTTCAGACAAGCACGTCAAGCACTTGTACAGTTTTAAGGGCATGGTTAAATTAAGTTGTGTTTAATCATTTATTTTCACGGTCCTTAATTTTCATTTCAAAGAAAGATTTTGCTACTGAATCTAGTGTTAATTTTGGCTGAATAAAAGACATACTCAAGGAAATTTGGAAAATTAAAGTCACAAATTTTATACATCAGGGTCCCAGATCAGACCCGCAGGATTCACCAAATCTATCACCTTTCCCCACTTCCAGGTTACCAAGCACAATATACTATGGGAACTGAAAGCCAAAATGTGGCAGAAGCTAGAAATATGACTAAAAACAAAAATGCTTGCAACACTCAGCAGGTCAGACAGCAACTTTGGAGAGAACAGGTAAGTTATGTCCAGTGTAGACCCTTCATCAGAAGTGCATTGAATCATGCTTACTTTTTATTTAAATTACATTACTCAGAACACTTTTTTTTCTCAAATTTGTTAATTACCAGGTTAGCACAATTTGGAGCTAGGCAGCATCAATTCTCAGAAGGAGATGTGAATGCAAACTGGATTAGTAAGACTCAATGAAGCCTTACAAGGAACAAGCAAATGACAGATGCCCTATTTCAGAATTAGTCTGTCTTTCCCATCCTGACAATGACCGACAGCTGGCCCGCATGCTCCATTATGGCCTGTCGATAGATCTAATCTTCTCCCCAAAGAAGCTCCAGAGACTTGGAATATAGATCAAAGCAAAATCTCCCCACCAGACCAAGCTGCAAATGGATCAAGACGGCGGCTCTGTTACTGTAATTGATAGTGCAGACGTGTCTCCTGTGACCTGAAGAGGACATCCTTTACATAAAAAGTAATTCCCCTCTCTGACCCTTCTAACTTCCTGCAGATAGCTCACACCGTGCTCGCTCAAAAAGCAAAGGATGTTACTTCAATGTAACCACTTCTACACAAAAGCAACACTGTCAGAAAAATTGTTTGCATGCACTGCACAATGCCAAGTGCAAAGGGTAAGCTGGCTTCCTCAGGCAACATTATAGTAAAGAGACTGCCAGCTACACTTTCACAGGGGCCGCTGATTCTTTCCATCCATAACATTTGATGGTCCATCCCCAGTGAGCTCAGTTCCAGTGTTTCCAAACTGGTCCTATTTGAGTATAGCCTAGCAATCTCCTGGTTTCAAACAAATCATTCCAAACTTCCAAAACCATGTTCACACAGATTTGAATAATTTTGTTTCAATTTAGCTCACTTTGGCACAAGTTCTCCATGCCTGTTTACACAGTGACAAACTTTAAGGCCCCGATTTTCGGCTTGTGTGGGGAATGGTCGGATTTCCCCGAATGTGGGGTTTCTGACACACATAAAAAAGTGTCAGCCAGCTCCACGCAATTTTCCCTCAAGTGGCCAATTAATTCCCAGCATGTGGGAAGCCTTGCTAATTGTCCAATTCCAGTCAGAAATCCCCGCACTATGATGTCATCATTCGTGGTGCTTTCAAAGTGTCCAGCAAGCTTCTCCACCTCTGCAGGCTTCTCCACCACTCTTGAACAATGGCAGAGGAGCCTGCACCAGCTGCTGCCAGCGGCAAAGGCCGAGCTGCCTTCAAATTCGACGAGGCTTCACTGCAGGCATTATTGGATGGGGTTAGGGCCCACAGGGAGGTCTTCTTCCCTAGGTCAGGGAGGAAGAGGCCTCCCACTGAGACCAATGCTGCATGGATGCAGGTGTCAGCAGATGCCAACTCGCTGGGAGTCACTAGGAGAACCTTGGCATTACATCTCTAACTCCTTCCTTTACTCCCCCACAGTACCATCCAGAGCCCCTGTCCTCACTGTGGAGGAGGAAGAGGCTGTGCAGCCAGACTCCTCAGAGGAAGCTCCAACCTCTGAGGGCGCAGCATCAGCAGAAGTAAGCGCACCCAGCACCAGCACAGACACTCACACCTCGGGGGGACCTTCGGGACATAGAGTAGTGTTGTCACCTGGTGTTTCACATCTCACAAGTGAGCCTCAGCAGATTCTGGAGACAGGGGCAGCAGTGGAGAGTCCTCATCGGAGGGCGCAGGACTCTGCCAGCTCAGCTCAGCTGTGCTGCATGATGACCCTCTGCCTCTGGGCCCATCCGCAAGAGAAGAGGTGATGGATCTCCATGCACAGATGCAGGAGTCTCTGGCAGGTTTTGTCTCCAGGGTCGCTGCGAGTGTGGAGCGAATGGAGGAGTCCATAGCGACCATGAGCAGAGCCTTTGTGGAGTCATTGGTGCATGAACGCAGCACCATGGAAAGGTTGGCAACCTCCATGGAGAGGATAACTTGCCAGCATACGGAAAACATGGTGAGTGCTCATAAGAGAATGACATCTCTTGAGGAGCATTGGCCATCTGTTGAACAGAGAAACCAGATCTTCATGGAAGTCCTTCTGAGTAGGACTGCCAGTGCAGAAACGGGTCCCACTGGCCCCCTAAAGCGCAGCAAGGTGCTCTCAAGCCACTTTCAAGCGCTGGCCCCTTCTGGCTTGTGCAGCTTCAGGTGAGTGAGCAGTAGCCTGGTGCTCCTGGTAATCATCCTGCTGTTCCTGGCTCTGCTGCTGTCACCTCTGCTGTTGGAGATCCTCTAATGCCAGGAAAGGTAGGTGCCAAAGGCTTCTAGCAGATGCCTCGGTTGAGGAGGTCCTGAGTTAGGGTGGTGAGAGGGACTTCCCAGGAGCTCACACTGGAGAAATGTGTGAGGCTGCAACTTTCTGCAGCTGCTCCTAAGGCTTCAAATAGTTCCCCCAAGCCTTGATCAACAAGGTCCTGCAGCCTGCAAATGCTGCCTCTTTAAATCTCTTCAGCCCTCAGCGACCTGCTGCTGCAAGCAAGCAAGCCAGCTGTTTTCACGCCAGCTCTCATCGGTGGGGTTCCCCGCAGGCGTGTTTCATGTGGGGAAAGCCCCAAAGTCGCAACGGCCCCGGAAAATCGTCCTTAACAAGGTGATCATTGGTGATTAGTGTGCCGACGAGCAGTCCCGCCAGCGGCGGGCGGGACTGAAGCAGGGCGCGTGGAAACGGCAGTCCGAAAGTCGGACGGGGCAGGGAATCATTCGGGGGGGGGGTCCCGACCCGCTTTTTCCGCGATTTTCGGACCACGGCCGCATGAAAAGCCGCCCGACAGCTGGCCGAAAATCGGGGCCTAAATGTTTCACTTAGCCCTGAAAGTGTTATCGATGCAAAAACTGATCTTCGGGAGTCCCGCAAAAACTCTTCATATCATATACACAGATAGGACTGGGCAGTGTGGGTACAAATGAATTAGAGGTTGTAATGTATATACCTTTAAGGGGGGAACTATCTTTTACAGCTCATGTATACTGCAGTACCGGCAGTGACAACACCTGTATAGAGCACTGAGTAGTAATCTGTACAGACCAGTTCCAGTGTGAGCCACGTTGAGTAAACACCTGTTGTACCGTTCTCCTGCAGTCTGTGTCTTATTATACACGGACACAACATTGGCAACAAGACAAGTTCGAACCTACCTGCAACTCTGCATCACCTCCCGGGGATTCGTTCCTGGAGATCAGTGGATTGGAGGTCAAGGCCAGAGACTCGGGCGTTGACCACGGGCAACCGCCCAGTCATCCAGCAGAGACTCGAGAATTGCGGGGGAGGCTGTCGAGAGCCAAGCTTGGCTTTCCAGTCGAGGTGGTCCAGTGAAATGGGCTGGCAACAGGCAGTGCGCAGACCCTTCCTGGACAGCGGCGGGCTAGAGCCCGACCGAGTGGCACAACAAAGGGCCGAGCAGTGTCGACGGGGGAGAGAGAGGGGGCAGAGCGCACAGGGCGCAGCCGGTGTTCAGGGGCCGAGCAGCGTCGAAGAGAGGGAGAGAGAGACGCGCAGAAACCCGCGAGGCGCCGCCACTGCCACGAGGACCGCCGAGAGCGGCGTTGGCAGCAGCGCAGGAGAAGCGCGCAAAACCTACAGGGTGCCGCAATTGCCACGAGAACCGCCGGGAGCGGCGTTGGCAGCAGCGGGGGAGGAAGGAAAGCACGGGAGATGCCATTTTAAACCACACCCAAAATGCCGAAGAGTGGCAGTATCACCGCATTTGACAATGAAGTCGAAGATTGGACTACATATGTCAAACGAATAGAGGTATACTGCAAGGCAAATGAGGTGTCAGATGACAAGAAAGCGTCGGTATTGTTAAACCATACGTCTTTGCACCCATTAAATTTATTACGAAATCTAGTAACCCCAACGAAGCCAATGGAAAAGAGTTTTGAAGACATAGTAACGATACTACAGGAACATTTAAACCCCACACCGCTGCTGGTAGCAGAAAGATTCAAGTTTCACAAACGGAACCAGCATAAGGATGAAAGCAATGCTGATTATTTAACAGAACTGCGCAAACTATCGAAACACTGCCAGTTTGGAGCGGGACTGGCAGATACATTAAGGGACAAGTTTGTGTGTGGGCTTCAAAGTGAAGGAACCCAGAAACGGCTTTTATCTGAAAAGGACCTTACGCTGGAAAAGGCTTTCAGCATTGCGGTATCATATGAAGATGCAGCACGGGGCGCTGCAGAGATACAACAGAGACCGCAAGAATATGGCACAAACAAAATGTCATATGGAACAGAGAAGTGCTATCGCTGCGGCAGAACAACACACGACCAGAATGATTGCTGGTTCAAAGACAAAGTGTGCAGGCAGTGTGGAAAAGTAGGACACATAGCACGAGTCTGCAGGTCGGGAAAGAAAACCAGCAATAGGAAACCTACCAAAGGAAAGTACAAGAAGGTACATAAGATGACGGAGAATAGTTCAGACGAACAAAAGAGTGATAACGACTCCGAAAGCAGGGAACTGAGTTGTCTGAAACTACATAATGTGATTACAACGGAGGATCACCGAACCATTTGGGTCACTCTCAAGATAGCAGGATTCCAGGTAAAGATGGAATTGGACACAGGATCAGCCCTAACGGTCATAAACCGACAGGACTACGAGCGGCTATTCTCACACATACCCTTGAGAGACACAAAAATTATTTTGAAGATGTACACGGGGCAAAAAGTCTACCCCAAAGGAAAAATAAGGGTGACCGTTATATATAACGGTAAGGAAACACCAAAACTAGACCTGTATGTATTGCAAGATGGAGGACCACCATTACTGGGACGTGAATGGATCCGGAAAATACAACTGGATTGGCATTCCATACAGGCACTGACTGTGGCTGACAAAAAGGATGACGACGTCACACCTGGGCGACTGTCAAAGATCCTAACTGATGCGAAAGAAGTGTTCCAGCAAGGACTCGGAACACTAAAAGGCATGACAGCGACGATGGAGAGTCTGGAACGTTCAGGTGTACTGTCCAAGGTAGACTGGAGCGAGTGGGCTACACCCATCGTCCCTGTGATGAAAAAGTCGTTGAGCAGCACGCCTGGGGAACCAAGGAAGGTTCGCATCTGTGGGGACTTTAAGGTAACAGTGAACCCGGTCCTTCACACCGTACAATATCCACTTCCGCGGATTGAAGATATTTTCGTCTCGCTATCTGGAGGGAAACGCTTCACTAAGATTGATCTGGCCCAGGCGTATCAGCAAATGGAGGTAGAAGAAGCATCAAAAAAATACCTCACAATCAACACCCATAAAGGTCTCTACCAATACAACCGGCTGGTATTCGGGGTAGCATCAGCTCCGGCTATTTGGCAGAGGGCAATGGAACAAGTCCTACAAGGGATCCCAGGGACCCAGTGTTATTTGGACGACATCCTGGTCACGGGCGAAAATGACAGTGATCACCTTGCCAACCTGGAGCAGGTGCTCACTAGATTGCAGGAATATGGGCTCCGAGCTAACCGCCCCAAATGCAAGTTTATTAGAAAACAGATCTCGTATTGTGGCCACGTTATCGATAAAGAGGGGTTACATAAGTCCCCAGAGAAGACTGAGGCAGTCGTCAAGGCTCCAGCACCGGAAAATGTGTCACAACTGAGGTTGTTCCTCGGGCTGGTAAACTACTACCATAAGTTCTTGCCAAATTTGTCTACAATACTACACCCACTGAACACCCTACTGCAAACTGGGGTGCCATGGAAGTGGAGTGACGAATGTAGATGAGCTTTCCAGATGTGACACTAATCACATCGAAAGAGGTATTGGCCCATTACAACCCAGCATTACCAATTTGGTTGGCGTGTGATGCGTCACCCTACGGCATTGGAGCGGTGCTGTCGCACAAATTCTCAGACAGCTCAGAGAGGCCAATAGCCTTTGCGTCACGATCACTAACCTCAGCCGAGTGTAGCTATGCCCAGATTGACAGGGAGGCCCTCAGCCTAGTGTGGGGAGTGAAAAAGTTCAATCACTATCTGCACGGGCAGAAATTCACCTTGCTGACTGATCACCAGCCTCTTGTCTCCATTTTTAATCCGAAGAAGGGCGTTCCGGTGATGACTGCGTAACGACTACAAAGATGGTCACTTTTTCTAGGGGCGCACCACTGTGAGATTGAATATAAGGGCACGAAACAGCATGGAAATGCTGATGGGCTATCACGCCTGCCATTGCCTACTGCGGAGGAAACACCAGCAGTGGATCCTGTCGAAATATTCCATTCGACTATAGTTGAATACCTACCGGTAACTAACGCTTGTATCGAAAAGGAAACCCGAAATGACCCGACACTGTCTCGGGTATATGATTTGACGGTGAAGGGATGGCCAGCACATGGCGACTCACTGTTGCCAGCATTCTCGACAAGGAGAGAACAGCTGTCAGTGTGCCGGGGGACCTTGATGTGTGGATCCCGAGTGGTAATCCCACCCAAGTTAAGGGATAGAGTGCTCAATGAGCTTCATGAGGGTCATCTGGGAGGGGTAAAAATGAAAAGCCTAGCCAGGGCTTATGTGTGGTGGCCGGGAATCAATAAACAAATCGAGGACCTGACCAAGAGCTGCTCAGGATGCCAGAAAGTCCAAAATGCACCACCACAGGCCCCTCTACACCCATGGGAGTGGCCCTCATCTCCATGGCAACGGGTGCATATTGATTTTGCTGGTCCATTCATGGACTCAATGTTTTTAATAGCTGTGGATGCGCACTCGAAATGGCCTGAGGTCATCAAAATGTCCTCCACCACCACGGAGAAAACTATTGCAGTCCTACGGACCATTTTTGCCAGGAATGGCTTGCCAGAACAGATTTGCTCCAACAACGGACCACAGTTTGTGTTTGAAGAGTTCCGGAGGTTCTTGAAAAAGAATGGGGTAAGGCATTACACATCCGCCCCGTATCATCCAGCCACAAATGGATTGGCTGAGAGGTTCGTACAAACCTTTAAGAAGGCAATAAAGGCTATGTACAATGACAACATTCCGCTGCAGCACAAGGTGGACAATTTCCTGTTCGCCTACCGGAATGCGACACATGCAGTCACCAACCAGGCCCCAGCCATGATGTTCTTTAACCGAAGGTTAAGATCTCGTCTGGATTTGCTCAGACCAAACGTACGAAGAGATGTTGAGAGTAAGCAATTCCAGCACATCCATGAGAAGCCAACAAGGAGCTTCAATGTAGGGCAACCAGTCTTGGCCCGCGACCACCGAACAGAAAAATGGCAGCCAGGAACGATATGCACACGGCAGGGCCCACTAATGTACACAGTGGACGTTGGGGAGAGCATTGTGAGATGCCATGCTGACCAGATCCTAGAGTCACAGGAACAAGTCAACCCCATGCCTCGCCCATACGTACCTGGTGATGAACCCGACGTACAGGTCGCATCTACCCCAGAAACAGTCGCATCGGAAGCTGATGAACCAACCGACGACAGGGGGCCAGAATCGCCTCCGCAGCAAGAGCAAGACACTCGGGAAAGGCGCTATCCAGAAAGGATCAGGAAGCCTCCCCAAAGACTGAATATATAAATAGACTATTTTCAGCTAATGTTGCATGTTAAAAGTGTTAATTGTAATTAGTTTGATATTTAATTGTTAAATGAGTGTTATGGTACTGTTAATCTAAAAGGGGAGGAATTGTAATGTATATACCTTTAAGGGGGGAACTATCTTTTACAGCTCATGTATACTGCAGTACCGGCAGTGACCACACCTGTATATAGCACTGAGTAGTAATCTGTACAGACCAGTTCCAGTGTGAGCCACATTGAGTAAACACCTGTTGTACCGTTCTCCTGCAGTCTGTGTCTTATTATACACGGACACAACAGAGGTGACTATTTCTACATGTACCCTTTCACCTCTGGATCATGGGCCGACATCCATCACACAGAGACAAATTCAAATCCCTCCTGATGGCTGACGATATCAAGTGAAGCCTCAATCATGCTCCCAGTGGACACAAGTCCACAGCATATAAGTGCTAATGGATCTAGTGCAAAATAGGCAATCATACTAAAAATCCCATGAAGTATAGGAAACAGAAATATTACACCGGCACCACAGAGGACACTACACTGCAATAAGCTGGGAAAAGTTGGGGTAACTCTGTACTGCGAATCTAACTCCAATTGCTTCGTGTTATCACGGATTTTGATCCATTCAATTTCCCTATGCAGTCACCCTTCAATCAATAGCCACTGGCACATTGCTTTATAAAACAAAACAAAACAAACTCAAAAAGCCCTGTAAATAGACACAGCGAGAAAAGATTACACGTTACATTACTTCCAAAACATAGCAATAATCACATGTCAAGTGATTTAAAAAAAACCAAGGGGAATATATTCCAAAGATTCAGGAGAAATGAGTACTGTCGATGAATATTATACTCAATTCCATACCTGAATTGGCCCAAAGTTCATCTTAATGTTCCCAGTATAAAAATCTATCACATTTTGCACACTTTGGTTTCAGACATATCTGTCTTTTAAAAAAAAATCAGAGGGGCAACTGTCTTTCATTGACATTTACCTATCCCATTACCTGCTTCCTCATAGCAGATAATGCAACAAGGAAGCTTTTCTGATTTGGCATGGAGGCTGTGAGAATGTTGTAGTGCAGACACTGCCCCCGCCAGAGCCAGGCACCGCCCCCGCCAGAGCCATGCACCGCCCCCGCCAGAGCCATGCACCGCCCCCGCCAGAGCCATGCACCGCCCCCGCCAGAGCCATGCACCGCCCCCGCCAGAGCCAGGCACCGCCCCCGCCAGAGCCATGCACCGCCCCCGCCAGAGCCAGGCACCGCCCCCGCCAGAGCCATGCACCGCCCCCGCCAGAGCCAGGCACCGCCCCCGCCAGAGCCATGCACCGCCCCCGCCAGAGCCAGGCACCGCCCCCGCCAGAGCCAGGCACCGCCCCCGCCAGAGCCAGGCACCGCCCCCGCCAGAGCCAGGCACCGCCCCCGCCAGAGCCAGGCACCGCCCCCGCCAGAGCCAGGCACCGCCCCCGCCAGAGCCATGCACCGCCCCCGCCAGAGCCAGGCACCGCCCCCGCCAGAGCCAGGCACCGCCCCCGCCAGAGCCAGGCACCGCCCCCGCCAGAGCCAGGCACCGCCCCCGCCAGAGCCATGCACCGCCCCCGCCAGAGCCATGCACAGCTCACCACAACACCCACATCAGGCCTCACTATTCATTCGTGTGAGCTCCCAGTGTACAATCTACCAGTGTTTGAGAGTGCTTAAGGGGAAGAATATTCAGCACTGCTGCAGGCATTTAAAAGCATGCAGCAACCACTTAGAGTGGAGTATGTTTTTGATGGCAAAAAGTATGGCGAGACTTGCTGAGAGCTCCAAGTGTGCAAATGGAACAATAGTATGTGCCTACAGCAAGGTTTCCTGAAGCAGTATCTCAGTACTACTTCTAAGCTTGCAGAAAAAAAGCAGAGCATAAAAGAAGGGAGCAGATATGGATGGGAGCAGGGCCCAGCAATCTAAAGCCATTTAGTGGGTTTGAAGATACCATGCTGGAAATCATTGCGTCAGAGACCACAGAGTGAATAGGGAAGAGTAAAGTCTGAGGCTTCACCAAGCTCAAGGCTAATACCTACTCCTCTTCTTTCTTCTTCCCTACTCATTCACTGACGCACTGCCCCCTAGGTATATACTTAGGAAAGACAGGCAATACTGGGCAATATAGCATATTGCTATTTAATTAATATTTACAGTGGTGAAATGCTGCCCTACTCTATTTGGTGCATTTTCCAGCATTTTGGAAACTACAATGGACATTAGCAGCATATTTCTTTAGCCAAGTGGGGAAATCGCCCCAGGACTTCTGGAGACCAAGAAATGTACCTCTCTCACTAGGCTACAAGGGCAGTTGGATGGGTGTACAGCCAATAGACGCAAGGCAAGATAATACTGCTTAAAGCAAAATCTACCAACATGTAGTCAGCATTATCTCTGCTGCCAAGCACAAAGACATGCAGACTTTGCTTCAAATTCCAACTTTTAATATCAAGTGTCTGGAAATAGTGTCACTGAGGTGGCCAGTATGCAATACTATTGAAGTAATGTGCAGCTCTGTGAATAAGCAGTTTCTTTTTCTTGTAACCATTAAGTTCCTGTATTAGTACAGGACTAGATTTCACCCCAGTGGCTTTTTTTCACAGATTCACAGATTCACAGAAACCCCACAGTGCAGATAGAGGCCATTTCGGCCCATCGAGCCTGCACCGACACATATCCCACCCGATCCCCGTAGCCCCTACACCAACACATATCCCACCCTATCCCTGTAACCCCACGTATTTAATCCCCCTAACACTAAGCGTCAATTTATCATAGCCAATCAACCTAACCCGCACATCTTTGGACTGTGGGAGGAAACCGGAGCACCCGGAGAAAACCCACGCAAACACGGGGAGAATGTGCAAACTCCACACAGACAGTCACCCGAGGCCGGATTCGAACCCGGGTCCCTGGCGCTGTGAGGCAACAGTGCTAACCACTATGCCACCGTGCTTATATTGTCTGTCTTGATGCTAAAGTGACAGAATTGGATTCACTGTTGGCCACTCTGTGATTTGCAAGTGCTAATGAGCGTACAGACTGGGGGAATGGGTGCATCCCAATACAAGATATGGCTGTTAGAATGGTAAAATGTAAAATTAATTGAAGGCGAGTTTAAATGTCATTTTGCATCATACAGTCTGCCAACTTCTGAATGACGAAAGCTGGTTTGTTCTAGGATTTCTCTAACACAATAAATTTACATTTTTGACTCTGAAATTATGCTGTAGGCCACTAATGTACTAACACTTAAATTGTTCATCTGGAATTCTGCGCTCAACTCTTTTGGCTGAGATGTTTACCCATTAACTTCAAACAGGTTAATGCTTCCATTAAAACAAGGAAGAGTGACATTTGAGGCAAACTTGTTAAGTGTTAGTACACTAGTATTCCATGGCATAATTCTAGGGCCTTTCTGTTAAAACATCCATAAAATCACATTTTATCCCATTAAAGTTGTGAAAGTTTGAAACAGCATCAAAGCCACTAACCGCCATTACAAGGAATCACTGGCAGCAAATCAACACTTGTGGGCTGGGAACTCCCATTTCTTTTTCTGTTAACTTTTACCCCAACCACAAAACCTCTTGATTTGGTCTTATAAAGCTGCACATTACCACAACCATTTGTAGACCATTTGATGACAACTTTCTATTGCTAAGAGTTTTGTAATATCTCAGCAACATTTGTTGGGCAACAGTAATGGAGAACAGCATTTATGCTATACTAGCTGGGGAGCCCCGCGTTGCGAGGGCAATTTTGGGGCGCTTGGTCTCCCTGCCCCTGTGTGTCCCCCCTCTCCCTGTCATGTCCTCTCCCTGTCCTATCCCTCCCTCTCCCTCCCTCCCCTCCTCTCCCTCCCTCCCCTCCCCTGTCTCCCTCCCCCACCCCCACACCTACCCTCCCTCACCCCCTCCCCTCCCCTCCCCCACTCCCTCCCCTCCCCCACTCCCTCCCCTCCCCCGCTCCCCCACTCCCCTCTGTCCCTCTCTCTGGCCCCTCCCCCTGCCTAGCGCCTGAGGTCCGGAGCTGAGGTCCCCCGCGTATCGCGCGGCTGATGGACGGCCGCTGTGGGCGGGCGGGCGGCGCATGCGCGGTCAGTGCGGGTGGCGCGAGCCCCCCGCGATTTCCCGAGGCTCGCCACCCCCCGCGATTTACCGAGGCTTTCCCCCCCCCGCGATTTCCCGAGGCTTTCCCCCCCCCGCGATTTCCCGAGGCTCTCCCCCCCCCCTATTAAATTGTTATTTAATTCCCTAACACATCATTAAAATATTTACCTTAGTTCCCTAACACACAGAAAGTGTGGGGGAAAAAATTGTGAAAAATCAAGATGGCGGCCACTCACCTCGGTTCAGAAGGATAAGGCCCGCCCACACACGCACCGATTGGTCGACCGGTCAGGTCACCGAAGCGTAGTATTGGTCAATCGTCGAGTCACTCGACACTCAACTGTAGGAAGGAACCCGCCGTCCGATTGGTGGAACTCGACGTCACACGGTCGCTAATGAGATGCTAATGAGCGGAACGCTGAACGTTTTTGGGATACCGCGGGCGGGATTTTTGTCCGGCCGAAACGTAAATACGCCTATGACCGGTCCGGAATCGTAAGCTTTCTTTTGAGGCGACGCGCGCGTCGGTACGCTCTGTAACTTTCAAACGTATAGAGAACGGACAGACAGACAGAAGAGCCGCTTTATATATATAGATACTGTACTGCTATACACGGTTGGTTTCTTTCTTGGGCTGAATCCTGAGGCAGTTACTGAAGCAGATACCAGTGTCTCAATAGGCTCTAGTGCACTAATGATGAAAAAACAAGGATATAGCTCTAGCAATAATAAGTATCTTTCAGTGTATCATGAAAAGAAATATTGTTGCATATGCCACTTTATCATTTTCAAAACTTCTGTCATCTGGATGGTGTAGAGGCACTTGATTTCTGCTAGGAGGGTAGGATTGTGAGTGACTATTCTTATACACAATGGTGAACTGAATGCCCACTGCAATATATTCAATTGCATAATTTCTGTAAAGGTCCATCAGTGAAAGCTGTTTGAATATAGAGCACGTATTGTGACTAGTCACGTGATTTGATAAGTATCTCTATAAGCAACAACAATCAGGCAACTCACAAATGAGGAGCTTAACATGAGCTACGGCCCCACAGTGATTTAATTTTCGCACTATGAGCCTGATCAACATGTACTCTATTTCTAACACTTAATAGGCTTTCAACGGAAAATTGAATTTTAATAAGCTTTCTTTTCTACTTTTTGTAGCTCAAGGAAATCCATTGAAGCACCATTTTGAAGTAATTTTATCATCGTGATAAGTGGAGATGGAGCAGGTCGGGGGGGGGGAGATCGTGGGTCGGGGGTTGGTGGGAGATTGCGGGTCGGGGGAAGATCGCGGGTCAGGGGAGATCGAGATCATGGGTCGGGGGGAGATCGTGGGTCAGGGGTTGGTGGGAGATCGTGGGTCGGGGGTTGGTGGGAGATCGTGGGTCGGAGGTTGGTGGGAGATTGCGGGTCGGGGGAGATCGCGGGTTGGGGAGGATGATCGTGGATCTGGGTGATATTGCGGGTCGGTGGGGATATCGCGGGTCGGGCGGGATATCGCGGGTCGGGCATGGGGGAGATTGTGGGTCGGGGAGATGAAGATCGTGGGTCAGGCGGGAGATCGCGGGTTGGGGAAGGTGATCGCAGATCTGGGAGGGATATTGCGGGTCGGGGGGGAGATCGTGGATCTGGGGGGGATATTGCGGGTCGGGGGGAGATCAAGTGTCGGGAAGGGAGATCGCGAATCTGGGGAGGATATTGCGGGTCGAGGGGTTGAGGTGATCCTGAGGAGGGAGGTCGATTTCATGGAGGGAAGACTGGGGAATGGGGTCGGTGGGGATGGTGACTGGGGAATGAGGTCGGGGGGAGGGGATGGAGACTGGGGAATGGGGTCGGGGGGAGGGGATGAAGACTGGGGAATGGGGGCGGGGGGGAGATGGAGACTGGGGAATGGGGTCAGGGAGGGAGATGGAGACTGGGGAATGGGGTCAGGGAGGGAGATGGAGACTGGGGAATGGGGTCGGGGAGGGGATGCAGACTGGGGAATGGGGTCGGAGGGAGGGGATGGAGACTGGGGAATGGGGTCGGGGAGGGGATGCAGACTGGGGAATGGGGTCGGAGGGAGGGGATGGAGACTGAGGAATGGGGTCGGGGAGGGAGATGGAGACTGGGGAGGGGATGGAGACTGGGGAATGGGGTCGGGGAGGGAGATGGAGACTGGGGAATGGGGTAGGGGGGAGGGAGATGGAGACTGGGGAATGGGGTCGGGGAGGGAGATGGAGACTGGGGAATGGGGTCGGGGAGGGAGATGGAGACTGGGGAATGGGGTTGGGGAGGGGATGGAGACTGGGGAATGGGGTCGGGGAGGGGATGGAGACTGGGGAATGGGGTCGGGGGGGATGGAGACTGGGGAATGGGGTCGGGGGGAGGCGATGGAGACTGGGGAATGGGGTAGGGGGGAGGGAGATGGAAACTGGGGAATGGGGTCGGGGAGGGAGATGGAGACTGGGGAATGGGGTCGGGGAGGGGATGGAGACTGGGGAATGGGGTAAGGGGGAGGGAGATGGAGACTGGGGAATGGGGTCGGGGAGGGAGATGGAGACTGGGGAATGGGGATGGGGAGGGGATGGAGACTGGGGAATGGAGTCGGGGGGATGGAGACTGGGGAATGGGGTCGGGGGGAGGAGACTGGGGAATGGGGTCGGGGGGAGGTGATGGAGACTGGGGAGAGGGAGATGGAGACTGGGGAATGGGGTCGGGGAGGGAGATGGAGCCTGGGGAATGGGGTCGGGGGGGATGGAGACTGGGGAATGGGGTCAGGGAGGGAGGGGATGGAGACTGGGGAATGGGGTCGGGGGGAGGGAGATGGAGACTGGGGAATGGGGTCCGGGGGAGGGGATGGAGACTGGGGAATGGGATCAGGGAGGGAGGGGATGGAGACTGGGGAATGGGGTCGGGGGTCGGGAGATGGAGACTGGGGAATGGGGTCGGGAGGGAGATGGAGACTGGGGAATGGGGTCCGGGGGAGGGGATGGAGACTGGGGAATGGGGTCGGGAGGGAGATGGAGACTGGGGAATGGGGTCCGGGGGAGGGGATGGAGACTGGGGAATGGGGTCGGGGAGGGAGATGGAGACTGGGGAATGGGGTCGGGGGGGATGGAGACTGGGGAATGGGGTCGGGAGGGAGATGGAGACTGGGGAATGGGGTCGGGGGGGAGGCGATGGAGACTGGGGAATGGGGTCCGGGGGAGGGGATGGAGACTGGGGAATGGGGTCGGGGGTCGGGAGATGGAGACTGGGGAATGGGGTCAGGAGGGAGATGGAGACTGGGGTCGGGGGGAGGGAGATGGAGACTGGGGAATGGGGTCGGGGAGGGAGATGGAGACTGGGGAATGGGGTCGGGGGGGATGGAGACTGGGGAATGGGGTCAGGGAGGGAGGGGATGGAGACTGGGGAATGGGGTCGAGGAGCGAGATGGAGACCGGGGAATGGGGTCGGGGAGTGAGATGGAGACTGGGGAATGGGGTCGGGGAGGGAGGGGATGGAGACTGGGGAATGGGGTCGGGGAGCGAGATGGAGACTGGGGAATGGGGTCGGGGAGGGAGATGGGGAATGGGGTCGGGGAGCGAGATGGAGACTGGGGAATGGGGTCGGGGAGGGAGATGGGGAATGGGGTCGGGGAGGGAGATGGAGACTGGGGTCAGGGAGGGAGATGGAGACTGGGGTCGGGGAGGGAGATTGGCTGCAAATTTAATAGCGCTGAGGGGGCAGGTTTGGAGGCGGGTCCACTGTCAAAATAGCAAAGATTGACAGCGGGTAGGAAAGGCGCTGTCAACCCGCCTCCATGCGAGTCTCCCAGGTGTCGGGTCTGTCAGCGGAGAACTGGACATACAGTTGGATCTAAAAACTCAGCTGCTTAAATGGCTTAAGAGCCAAGAGTATTTTGAGGCTTATTTGTAATTTTACCTTCTCCCCCACGGGTTACCCGCTGTTCGGGGAACACGCCAGCTCAACCTGGCCTGTCCTGAGTCTGCTCAGATGTTTGTGAAAAGCTGACAGCTACAGAAGTGGTGTCAAGGATGCCATGTTGCAGATGGTGAGTTTCAGAGCACAGAAAATGTTGCTTACTGCATTTTAATACATAGAGATTTCTTCAGCTTACAAGTTTTTAGATCCAACTGTATGTCCAGTGCCACCTCATTGGGAGAACCTCTCTCTCCATTGACAGATCACTTCTGTCATCTCCCCTGCAACTGCCTTGTATTGCAGCAACATCGGAGCCAATGAAATAATCAGACCTTGGTCCTCCGAATCCTTCCATGATCAGCCCCAACACCAACATCACCAGGCACACCAACATCACCAACCTTCTCTGCCATCAGCTGATGCTGCAATGGACACAGGCCATCAGCCCCTGACAACATTGCTGCCCGGGAGGCCAGCAATGGCAGCACCATGGCCAGATTTTCTTCACTTGATGCTGTAAACCCTGGCTGCCACATGATGTGCCAGGTTGACACCATCCCACACCAGCACCATGAAGCATCCCTTTAATGTCCAAGCCATTCCATGCACACTCATCACTATAGCAGGGGGAAGTTATGACTGAACAATCACTGGAACTCAGTAAGACACTTCTCAAGGCGCACTCAGATCTGTCCCATAAGGGGCACTTTTTGAAAAAGAGATTTCACTGTATGACAACACATTACCAGAAACTTCAGATGGACATTGGCTAAACCTCTCAAGTGCCTACCCTTGTGTGTTCTTAGTTGGTATGCTTGCAGTAGGATGAGGGTGAGTGTGAGGGGTGGCTAGTGAGATGGGGAAGTGATAAAGTAAATAGAAAGGGTTGGGTGGAGGTGCAAGGTAAGTTGGTGTCCAGGGGAGGTCCATTCCGCCCTTGGAAAGGAAGAGAACCTCCCTTCGTGCTGTGACTCCCTCCATAAGCCTGGGTACAAGCGTTCACCTTTGTGCAGTGATTGTCAGTGTTTGCAGCACCTCAATGCTGTCAAACACTGACAGAACAACTGTCAAACTCCATGTGGATGTGGCATCTTTAAGGAAACCGGCTGATGACGTGTCATCAAATGACTTCATCAGACCCACTTCCTGTTACTTGACTGGTAAGCCGCCTGCAGAGCAGATGCAGCTGGAAGCGGGACTGGAACCCGGAAACCAGCTGTCCCGCCCTCATCCCCCCTGAGAACGGGGGCTTGGGGAGAGATCGAGACTGGGAAATGAGATCTCAGGGGGAGATGGAGATCAGTGAATGGGGATCAAGAGGAAAGATGGAGAATGGGGAATCGGGGGAGATGGAGATTGGGAGCACATGGTGAATTAGGGGAAAGGAGGTTGTGGGAGAGAAGGGGACTAACAGTCGGGGGATTGGGGCTCCAGCGAGGTGTGGGGGGGGGAATTTGGTTGGGGGTGGGCGTGGGGACCAGCATTTCCCACAGAGCCAGGAGCAGCAGTAGCAAAGTGATGAGTGAGAGCGGCACTGAGAGAGGAGCAGCCAGTAATGGGGTAACCAGAGACCTTACTTTGAGCAAAGTCTGAAAGATCATTTCCACTGGTGGGCGAATGGGAACTAGGGAACGGAAACCAAGGATT
Organism: Somniosus microcephalus; assembly: GCF_052327205.1. Lineage (NCBI taxonomy): Eukaryota > Metazoa > Chordata > Chondrichthyes > Squaliformes > Somniosidae > Somniosus > Somniosus microcephalus. The sequence continues at coordinate 59,795,134 of NC_140996.1, read as the reverse complement.
CTCACTGGAAGAAACAAGGGGGAAGGGAGTTGGAAAGTTCTTGAACAGAGGGATATTAGATCATCTTCACCACATGGCTACTAAGGTAGAGACTAAAACTTCATTTCAAAGGGAATGGGATATATATTTGAAAAGGAGAAATATAAAAAGATATTTGGTGGTGGAGGGGGAATCGGGTTACAGGAGAAAACACCATCACTGGGGGCCAAATGGCCTCCTCCTGTGCTGTAATTTCTATATTTCTATGAAAACTTTCCTTTTATTGAGACTGAGCCCAGGAAGTTGTTTAGAAATGTTGGTGCTGAGCTGAGTTTAGGACAATGTGCACCAAACACTGAGCCCACTGCCCTTTGCGCAGTCTCTCAGTTTGGTTCAGGTCGGTCTGTGAGAAGTCCAAGTACAGATAAGCTCTGATGGAGGCTCCCAGTTCAGAATTGTCACCTTCACATAGAACCTGAGTCCAAACCAGATTCCAAAGAGATAGGGAGAGAGATCGGGCCTATTAAAAATGGCATTGACTAGGGAGCCTGACCGCACCTTGTGCAGTACAGGGTGTATATCACTGGGTTATAGGATCACTACTAGTTACAGGTAGGATATCGGGGCATTACACCTATTACTACCAGTTACATATAGACTATCAGAGAGTTATTGTATTACTATTGGTTATGAGGGGAATTTGAGGTTTATCACTTTAACGTTAGTTATCAGTGCAATTTCAGTGAGTTACCATTAGTTACTGGTGGAATCACAGTTCCTTGCATACTGTTGAACCTGAGAGAATAGCTAAGGCAGACCCCAAATATGTATCAAACACCAACAAGATCCATTCCTCCCTTTACATTTTGGTGTCAGTAAGATTATCAATACAATAAGGAAGCTTGAAAAACACCTGGATATAGTCAAGAGAGAAGAGAGGTTTATGATTTTTAATAGCTTTTATGTGAATTTCCTGGCCACAGAAAAAACAATGTTATTGATTAGAAACTGGTGAGCTAAACATAACTATTAGCAGTTTGGGTATTCAAGTAGACACAAGAACTAACTGTTCTCCATTCAAACACTGCTTTGTGGGTGTACAGGGTTCATCAATTAATTAGATGTGCAGATAGGGGCTGTCTATTGGAGACATTGTGCATTTTCCATCTCAGAACTTATAACAAACATCTATCTCCGCTCTCAACACCTTAGCAAAGCAGACAAAACAAGGCTCTTCAGAAAAGAATAAAGAGATATCAGCTGCATCACTTGTCGGCTACATTACATCAGCAATGAAGACAGTTACCAACATGCTTAAAGACACTTAACTCTTTTAAATTAAAATCTTACTGACACTTAGATCCTGGTGAGAAAAGTTCTGTACATATGTGGAAACACATAAGTACACTTGCACAGTACTCGGCTTTTCCTGGCCAAAGAGCAGCCCGCAGCTACTGTATAACTTGAGTCAACCACTTGAGTCATAACTTGACTTCAATGGAAATAAAAACCAGGAGAGATGTAAAACATGCTGCCGACTCGCTTTCACCCATTTTATACGATCGCACAAAGTCAAGATCTATCCCAATATCTGTCAGTAAATTACAGATAATAATCCAGTTCAGCAGAGAGATTGTGTTTCTTCCTTGGAGTTTATGACATCGTCTAAACCTCTCAATTGGATTCATGTCTGGTAATTCACTGACAATTATTAATATCCTTTTAATAGGCAGAGTAAAAAAAATTCCACAATAGAAAAGAGTGGCTTTGTAAGGTACATTGTTCCAGACACTAAGCCTAGTCTCATCATAAAGGAGAGATAGAAAAAGTCCTTAAAAAGAAAGTTAAGCTCGGCACAACCTTGTGGTCTGGAATCAAGTAATATTATTGGATAACAAAGAAATATAGCAGCTTAGATTCATGCGTTTCTAAATTCCATCCAATACTTGCACCAAAGAGCAAGAATCTCTAAAACGTGCACCAGCCTTCAAACACTAAAGGCCATGGAAAGAGAAATTGTCGAAATTAGCCAATGCACTCACCATCAAACTTCTTGTGTCTGGACACAAACGTTGTGCGCAGAAAGTGACTTGTTTCTTCCACCATGTTCTCAAACTCCAATTTGCTCTGCTGGCTCAGCTTGTCCTCCATTTCTGAGGTGCAGCACGTATAACCTTGTGTACATATTCGCAGGTGCTCCCCTGCAAATAAATTGAAGACAAAATTAGTTGGTTAGCAGTAAGAACACCAGGCTTCCGATGAGAATTTATATGGCAGTATGAACAGTAATGAAATAGTTGCTTCCATAGGTCGTCGGGATATTACCACAGTTCTAGTGGACTTGTTCCGTGTTGTATCTATCTCCCCAAGTCTTGTTGAATTTGTTTTGTTTTTTAAAAGACCATTGACAGGTCTCAATTGTTTCTATTTTCACTAGGATTTAGACTTTGCTGTTAAAGGGATTTTTATTCCAGACGAAATTTAAACAATAATGAACGCATAATGCGTACTGTCTTTCCAAATTGAAAACAGACCTGGGTGATTGAAAGAAGAGAGTGAATGTCAGTTCTGTTTTGTCATTCAGCCTTTTCTCAGTTTGTTAAAAGAGTGTGAAGAAGCTTATTACAGAGAAGCCATCCTAAAGAGGATCATCCTGCTAAGAGAAAGCCAGTATTCTAAAATATTCCATCTTTTTAGTCTTTAGCTACACCCAAGATTCAAATGAGCTAACAAACATTACACTGACAACTGGAAAACTGAAAAATGCTTCTCTTGTTCAAACAATACTTTAACATAGTTTCTTGGTGGCACAATGTTGGTACTCCAAACTGCTGTGCCTTGGAAGCCAGATGGGAAAGAAACAAACAATGAAAAGTAAGAGTCACTTCACTGCATCACAGGATCTTCCTACTAACCAGTTATGGATTGCCATTGTTAACAGCCACCTGGCCACTCTCTCACTCAGTGCATATTGTGTGAGACAAGGGGAGAAAACTCAGAATAATTAACCAAAAGTAAAACTATATACATTTCCTGAACCAGTAAAATATTTTCATGAAAATGTAGTTTTATAAAACAATAATTAAGTCACCTACTCATGCAAGCACTTTTCACACTAATTATAGTGATTAAGCCCAAGCCCAACTTCAGAACCAGTTCTCAACAATGATATACAGCAAAGATTTACAATTCTTTAGTTACGTTTCACTGCCAGCAGCCTTCTAAGGACAGAACCATCTAATTAAACATGAAACAGAACTTAAGACAAAAAAGCAAAACCCTTCCACTGTAGCTGTCTTATCAGTAATTGTACAACATCAATATTCTTGCTTATTATTGTTACTGAAGCTCCTGTTCAGATACAAAAATGCAGTAACTATAAAAGGAGATAAGCTAACAATATTTTGTGTAATGAAAAACTGCAATATTCTTCATAGAAACATGGAAAACCTCAAGATTGGAAAAGACTTTAGTTCCATCTAGTCTGCCTTCCTGCAGTCCAACCAATGATGTGTTTCTCTTCAAAGTACTTGTCTAATTTGACCTTGAAGACAGAAGCTCATTGGTAAGCTAGTCTAAAAGTGACCACCTTCGCACTGAAACAATGCTTTCTTACCTAAATCTACTCCTATCTCAGCTTATACTTATATCCTCCTGTGTCCCTGACGACCATGTGTGTGGGAAGTGCATCAAGTTGCAGCTACTGACAGACCGCATTGCGGCAAGGAAGCTGTGAATGGATACATACTGGAGCATTCGCGATGCTGAGGACATCGTGGATAGCACGTTTAGGGAGTGGGTCACACCGCAGGTAAAGGCTGCACAGGCAGGAAGGGAATGGGTGACCACCAGGCAGAGTAGAAGGTGCAGGCAGGTAGTGCAGGGGGCCCCTGTGGCCATCCCCCTCTCAAACAGATAAACCACTCTGGATATTGTTGAGGGAGATGGCTTATCGGGGGAAGGCAGCAGCAGCCAACTTCCTGGCACCATGGGTGGTTCTGCTGCACAGGACGGGAGGAAAAAGAGTAGGAGAGCTATAGTGATAGGGGATTCTATTGAAAGGGGAATAGATAGGCGTTTCTGCGGCCGCAAACGAGACTCCAGGATGGTATGTTGCCTCCCTGGAGCAAGGGTCAAGGATGTCTCGGGGCAGCTGCAGGGCATTCCGGAGGGGGTGGGAGGACAACCAGTTGTCGTGGTGCATATATCTTGAAAATGTGGCTAAAGGAATGGTGCAAGGGGGAGGGATTCAAATTCCTGGGACATTGGAACCGGTTCTGGGGGAGGTGGGACCAGTACAAACTGGACGGTTTGCACCTGGGCGGGACCAATGTCCTAGGGGGTGTGTTTGCTAGTGCTGTTGGGGCGGGTTTAAACTAAAATGGCAGGGGGTTGGGAACCTGTGCAGGGAGACAGAGGAAAGGGAAGCAAGGATAGAAGCAAAAGACAGGAAGGGGAAAAGCAATAGTGGAAGGCAGAGAAATCAAGGGTGTAAATCAAACAGGGCTACAGTAAATAATAATTCTAAAAGGATTAAGAGTGTTAAAAAACAAGCCTGAAGGCTATGGGCTAAAAATTGAGTAGCGCCCCAATTGAGGCGCTAACTTTGCGCCCCGGAAAAATTAACGCCCCCGCGCCGGAAATTGAGTGGTTGCACCCCAAGAGGGAAGCGGGGCGCTGCAAGTGAATATCGTGGTGCTACGTGCCGCAGCGTCACACGCTGCGGCACGTCACGCTGCGGTATTGCAGGCCTTCCTCCCCTTCTTAAAGGGGAGGGGTCTTGTGCAGCACGACCTGGGGCCCAGCTGGGCCCCCGGGGATCGAGAGTGCAGGCAAAAGAGCCCGGCACCCAAGAGAAGTGCTGGACTCTTGGAGCGCAGCCGGCACTCTGCGGGGGGGGGGGGGGCGGGAGGGAGGTGGGAGTTCAGGAGGCCGGGGACGGGAGTGGAGGCAGGTGCTGGCAGGCAGCCAGCAACAAAAGTGGCCGCCCTTTTTCCCCCTTTGTGTCTTAATGCGAGGAGCATTCATAATAAGGTGGATGAATTAGCTGCGCAAATAGATGTAAACGGATATGATAATATTGGGATTATGGAAACATGGCTCCAGGGTAACCAAGGCTGGGAATACAACATCCAGGGGTATTCAATATTCAGGAAGGACAGGCAAAAAGGAAAAGGAGGTGGTGTAGCATTGCTGGTTAAACAGGAGATTAACACATTAGTAAGGAAGGATATTAGTTCTGATGATATGGAATCTGTATGGGTAGAGCTGAGAAATACCAAGGGGCAGCAAATGTTAGTGGGAGTTGTATACAGACCCCCAAACAGTAATGCTGAGGTTGGGGATGGCATTAAACGGGAAATTAGAGAAGCGTGCAATAAGGGCACAGCAGTTATCATGGGTGACTTTAATCTACATATAGATTGGGCTAACCAAATTAGTAACAATACTGTGGAGGAGGAATTCCTAGAGTGTATACGGGATGGTTACCTGGACCAATATGTCGAGGAACCAACTAGAGATCAGGCCATCTTAGACTGGGTATTACGTAATGAGAAAGGATTAATTAGCAATCTTGTTGTGCGAGGCCCCTTGGGGAGGAGCGATCATTATATGATAGAATTCTTCATTAAGATGGAGAGTGAGGTAGGTAACTCCAAGACTAGGGTCCTGAATTTAAATAAAGGAAACTACGATGGTATGAGGCGCGAGTTGACTAGGATGGATTGGGGAACATTACTTAAAGGGTTGATGGTGGATAGGCAATGGCAAACATTTAAAGATCGCACGGATGAACTACAGAATTTGTTCATCCCTGTTTGGCATAAAAATAAAATAAAAAAGGTGACTCAACCGTGGCTAACAAGGGAAATTAGGGATAGCATAAGATCCAAGGAGAGGACATATAAATTGGCCAGAAAAAGCAGCAAACCTGAGGATAGGGAGCAGTTTAGGATTCAGCAAAGGAGGATAAAGGGATTAATTAAGAGGGAGAAAATAGAGTATGAGAGTAAGCTTTCTGGGAACATAAAAACTGACTGTAAAAGCTTCTCTAGCTAGGTGAAGAGAAAAAGATTGGTGAAGTCAAGTGTAGGGCCCTTGCAGTCAGAATCAGGGGATTTTATAATGGGGAACAAAGAAATGGCAGATCAATTAAATACATACTTTGGTTCTGTCTTCACAAAGGAGGACACAAATAATGCCCCGGAGATGTCAGGGAATATAGGGTCTAATGAGAGGGAGGAATTGAATGGAATCAGTATTTGTAGGGAAATGGTGTTAGGGAAATTGACAGGATTGAAGGCCAATAAATCCCCAGGGCCTGATAATCTACATCTTAGGATACTTAAGGAAGTGGCCCGAGAAATAGTCGATGCACTGCTGGTCATCTTCCAAAATTCTATAGACTCTGGAACAGTTCCCATGGATTGGAAGGTAGCTAATGTAACCCCACTATTTAAAAAAGGTAGTAGAGAGAAAATGGGGAATTATAGACTGGTAAGCCTGACATCGGTAGTGGGGAAAATGCTAGAGTCCATTATAAAAGATGTAATGGCAGAGTACTTGGAAAACAGTGACAGGATCGGACAAAGTCAACATGGATTTACAAAAGGTAAATCATGCTTGAGTAATCTACTGGAATTTTTTGAGGATGTAACTGGTAGAATAGATAAGGAAGAACCAGTGGATGGGGTGTATTTGGACATTAAGAAGGCTTTCGATAAGGTCCCGCATAAAAGATTGGCGTGCAAAGTTAAAGCACATGGGATTGGGGGTAAGGTACTGACTTGGATAGAGAACTGGTTGGCAGACAGGAAGCAAAGAGTTGGAATAAACGGGTCTTTTTCCAAGTGGCAAGCAGTGACTAGTGGGGTACCACAGGGATCGGTGCTAGGACTCCAGCTATTCACAATATATATTAATGATCTAGACAAGGGAACTTGATGTAATATCTCCAAGTTTGCAGATGACACAAAGTTGGGTGGGCATGTGTGCTGTGAGGAGGATGCCGAGAAACTCCAGGATGATTTGGACAGGTTGGGTGATTGGGCAGATGCATGGCAGATGCAGCATAATGTGGATAAATGCGAGGTTATCCACTTTGGTGGCAAAAACAGGATGACAGATTATTATCTGAACGGCAATAGGTTGGGAAAAGGGGAAGTGCAACGAGACCTGGGTGTCCTTGTGCACCAGTCGCTGAAGGTAAGCATGCAGGTGCAGCAGGCGGTTTAGGCGGCAAATGGTATGTTGGCCTTCATAGCGAGAGGATTCGAGTATAGGAGCAAGGATGTCTTGCTGCAGTTGTACAGGGCCTTGGTGAGACCACACCTTGAGTATTGTGTGCAGTTTTGGTCACCTTATCTGAGGAAGGATGTTCTTGCCATGGAGGGAGTGCAGCGAAGATTCACCAGACTGATACCTGGGATGGCAGGAATGACGTATGAAGAGAGATTGGGTCGATTAGGCTTATATTCGCTAGAGTTTAGAAGAATGATAGGGGATCTCATTGAAACTTATAAAATTCTAACAGGACTAGACAGACTAGATGCAGGAAAGATGTTCCCGATGGCGGGGGAGTCCAGAACCAGGGGTCACAGTCTAAGGACAAGGGGTAAGCCATTTAGGACTGAGTTGAGGATGAATTTCTTTACCCAGAGTGGTGAACCTGTGGAATTCTCTACCACAGAAGGCAGTTGAGGCCAACTTATTAAATATATTCAAGAAGGAGTTAGATATGTTTCTTAAGGCTAAAGGGATCAAGGGGTATGGGGAGAAAGCAGGGACAGGGTACTGAATTTGGATGATCAGCCATGATCTCATTAAATGGCGGAACAGGCTCGAGGGGCTGAATGGCCTACTCCAGCTCCTATCTTCTATGTTTCTGTGTTTTTATGTTTCTGCTACCCCGTGTCAAATTTGATATCCCTGACTGATTCTCTACCTCCCCCAACCTCATTAATTTGGATATTTGCAATCATAATCCCCCTTTAGTCGTCTCCTCTCCAATGTTAACCATTGTTCTGTCCTCATATATTTTATTCTCTACTCTGCTAATCATTGCAGCATCTTTTCTCTGCATATCTTCCAACTCAGCTGTATCATTCCTGTAATGAAGGTTCCAGAACCACATACAATACTCCAGGTGTAGCCTGACCAATACTCTATGTAGTGGCAGAATAACCTGCTTCAATCACACGCCACTGCCAGTATTGGATCCATTCGTTTTCCCAACTGGCTTTCCATGAAATTCCTTATCAAAATCTAAAATCTAAACTGCTTTACTAAAATCCAAGTGAATCACATCTACTTTGCCATCCCTATCTAGATTCTTAATTACTTTATCAAAATATTCTATTGAATTGGTAAACCATAATTTTCCTTTTGTAAACTCATGCTGACTCTCACTAATTATATCTCCCTAAATGTTCTGCTATCTTGTTCTTGATAATCAACTTTAGAATTTCCCCTGGTACTGAAGACACTGGTCAAAATTCCTTGCAGCCCTCCTTGAATTCTTTATAAATAAGAACACTACAATTGCTGTTCTCTAGTCCTCTGGCACTACCCCCTATATAAGGAAACACTAAATATTGGTCACTGGTTCACCTCCTGAGTTCCCTAAGAACTCAAGGATGAATCCCTTCCAGCCCAGGTACTTTATTCACTCAGAGGTATTCTTCAAGAATCAACCCATCAACTCTGCAGTGATGCGAACTTTATTTCACCTCTAATTCTGACCATCTTGAAATACCCACTTTGCTACAACCTCTAATTATGTCCATTCCCATGTTAAAATGGAACTAAACTCAATTTTTAAGTCATGTCCACATCTTCACTAATCTTAACACTCAGTTTGTGACATTTCCTCCCCCCCAGCCCCAATGTACTCAAGAATGTATTAATATATCTTAATTTGCCTAATAATTTTAAATTCATATGACTGCTTAGCCATTTCAACAGTTCTTTTGCATTTTCTAAGGTTTTCCACTTAATTGTTGCAGACAGCTTTTATAGTTATTGAATATATTCACTTTCTCCCTAAAGGCTTTAATTATCTTCCCAATTATTCAGGCTGGCCTTCATCATCTACTTATTGTTCCTACAACTCCTGGTTATGAATACCATTACCCTATCAATTATCTTTTTAAGTCTTTTCTATGTAGCTGCCACTCCATCCTCTTTTACAGCCCTTCCCCATTCTCCTCTTATCTCTGTGAACATTCTTCTAAAATGTGCTTCGCAAAGTTCAGTGGTCTAACGGACTGCTGCTCTTTTCTTTCCATTTCCTTTATGACTCTATGATCACTGTTCTCCAGCTGTTCCCCCACTTCAACTCCTGAAATTATATCCTTATTATTGGTCAATGTTAGCTCAAGTACACTCTAATTTCTACTCAGTACAATATGTTGTTCCATGTGGCAGTTCCCTTACCTCATCCAGTAATTCCTGACTTTTTACTCCTAGCATAGAAACATAGAAGATAGGAGCAGGAGTAGGCCATTCGGCCCCTCGAGCCTGCTCTGACATTCAATGAGATAATGGCTGATCATCCAAATTCAGTACCCTGTTCCTGCTTTCTCCCCATATCCCTTGATCCCTTTAGCCTTAAGAAATATATCTAACTCCTTCTTGAATATATTTAATGAATTGGCCTCTACTGCCTTCTGTGGTAGAGAATTCCACAGGTTCACCACTCTCTGGGTGAATAAATTCCTCCTCATCTCTGTCCTAAATGGCTTACCCCTTATCCTTAGACTGTGACCCCTGGTTCTGGACTCCCCGGCCATCGGGAACATCCTTCCTGCATCTACTCTGTCTAGTCCTGTTAGAATTTTATAAGTTTCAATGAGATCCCCTCTCATTCTTCTAAACTCCAGCGAGTATAAGCCCAATCGACCCAATCTCTCCTCATACGTCATTCCTGCCATCCCAGGTATCAGCCTGGTGAATCTTCACTGCACTCCCTCTATGGTAAGAATGTCCTTCCTCAGATAAGGCAACCAAAACTGCACACAAAACTCAAGATGTGGTCTCACCAAGGCCCTGCACAACTGCAGCAAGACATCCTTGTTCCTGTACTCAAACCCTCTCGCTACGAAGGCCAACATACCATTTGCCTTCTTAACCGCCTGCTGCACCTGCCTACTTACCTTCAGCGACTGGTGCACAAGGACACCCAGGTCTCGTTGCACTTCCCCTTTTCCCAATCTATTGCCATTCAGATAATAATCTGCCCTCCTGTTTTTGACACCAAAGTGGATAACTCGCATTTATCCACATTATATTGCATCTGCCATGCTTCTGCCCAATCACCCAACCTGTCCAAATCATACTGGAGTTTCTTGGCATCCTCCTCACAGCACACACGCCCACCCAGCTTTGTGTTGTCTGCAAATTTGGAGATATTACATCTAGTTCCCTCATCTAGATCATTAATATATATTGTGAATAGCTGGGGTCCTAGCACCAATCCCTGCGGTACTCCACTAGTCACTGCCTGCCACTCGGTAAAAGACCCAACTCTTTGTTTTCTGTCTGCCAACCAGTTCTCTATCCAAGTCAATACCTTGCCCCCAATCCCATGTGCCTTAACTTTACATGCTAATCTCTTATGCGGGACCTTATCAAAAACCTTCTGAAAGTCCAAATACACCACATCCACTGGTTCTCCCTTATCTATTTTACCAGTTACATCCTCAAAAAATTCCAATAGATTAGTCAAGCAGGATTTACCTTTTGTAAATCCATGTTGACTTTGTCCGATCCTGTCACTGTTTTCCAAGTGCTCTGCTATTACATCTTTTATAATAGACTCTAGCATTTTCCCCACTACCGATGTCAGGCTTACCAGTCTATAATTCCCCGTTTTCTCTCTACCACCTTTTTTGAATAGTGGGGTAACATTAGCTACCCTCCAATCCATGGGTACTGATCCAGAGTCTATCTGGAAGATGACCAGCAATGCATCTACTATTTCTAGGGCCACTTCCTTAAGTACCCTAGGTTGTAGATTATCAGGCCCTGGGGATTTATCGGCCTTCAATCCCGTCAATTTCCCCAACACCATTTCCCTACAAATACTGATTTCTTTCAGTTCCTCCCTCTCATTAGACCCCATGTTCCCCGACATCTCTGGGAGGTTATTTGTGTCCCCCTTTGTGAAGACAGAACCAAAGTATGTATTTAATTGGTCAGCCATTTCTTTGTTCCCCATTATAAAATCCCCATGATTCTGACTGCAAGGGACCTACACTTGACTTCACCACTCTTTTTCTCTTCACATATCTGTAAAAGCTTTTACAGTCAGTTTCTATGTTCCCTGCAAGCTTACTCTTATATTCTATTTTCCTCTTAATTAATCCCTTTGTCCTCCTTTGTTGAATCCTAAACAGCTCCCAATCCTCAGGTTTACTGCTTTTTCTGGCCAATGTATATGTCCTCTCCTTGGATCTTATGCTATCCCTAATTTCCCTTGTTAGCCACGGTTGAGTCACCTTTTTTGTTTTATTTTTATGCCAAACTGGGATGAACAAATTCTGTAGTTCATCCATGCGATCTTTGAATGTTTGCCATTGCCTATCCACCGTCAACCCTTTGAGTGACATTCCCCAATCAATCCTACCCAACTCGCGCCTCATACCATCGTAGTTTCCTTTATTTAAATTCAGGACCCTAGTCTCTGAGTCAACTACTTCACTCTCCATCTTAATGAAGAATTCTATCATATTATGATTGCTCCGACCCAAGGGGCCTCGCACAACAAGATTGCTAATTAAGCCTTTCTCATTACATAATACCCAGTCTAAGATGGCCTGATCTCTAGTTGGTTCCTCGACATATTGGTCCAGGAAACCATCCCGTATATACTCCAGGAATTCCTCCTCCACAGTATTGTTACTAATTTGGTTAGCCTAATCTATATGTAGATTAAAGTCACCCATGATAACTGCTGTGCCCTTATTGCACGCTTCTCTAATTTCCAATTTAATGCCATCCCCAACCTCCGCATTACTGTTTCGGGGTCTATATACCACTCCCACTAACGTTTTCTGCCCCTTGGTATTTCTCAGTTCTACCCATACAGATTCCACATCATCAGAGCTAATATCCTTCCTTACAATTGTGTTAACCCCCTCTTTAACCAGCAATGCTACCCCACCTCCTTTTCCTTTTTGCCTATCTTTCCTGAATATTGAATACCCCAGGATGTTGAGTTCCCAGCCTTGGCCACCCTGGAGCCATGTTTCCGTAATCCCAATCATATCATATTCATTTACCTCTATTTGCGCAGCTAATTCTTCCACCTTATTACGAATGCTCCTCGCATTAAGACACAAAGCCTTCAGGCTTGTTTTTTTAAAGCTCTTAGACCTTTAGAATTATTATTTACTGTGGGCATGTTTGAGTTAAACCCTTGGGCCTAGAAATTCAGTATAGCCACTTTTGGGGCGGAAAAGTCGGGCGGCCGCTAAAGTTTGCGCCCGGCGCAAAGTCGAGGCCACTTCGCCGATATTCAGTAGCTTCGCCCTAAGAGTTAGCTTGAGCGCTAAAACTGGCGTTACACAACTATCTTTAGGCGCAAAGCCGGCGTTGCTGAGCTAAACCGCCGAGGCCGGGCGCAGCGCAGGTGCGGTCATTTCTTGATTGACAGCAGACACCCTGGCGCCGGCCAGCTGTTAAAGGGGGAAGGGTCGAGTTCGTCTGCTGCCACGCCCTGGACACTGCAGCCCTCCAGCTAGGCCTAAACACTGCTGCTGAACAAAAATAGCGCCGGGAAAGATGCAGAAGGCCCGTGAACGAGCGCAGCGCTTCACTGGACATGATTTGAGGGTGCAGGTTAGGGCTTTGGAGAGGAGACGCAAACACCTGTTCCCGGACAGTGGGAAGAAGCCTGCGACCAGCGTCTACAGGAAAGCCTGGAGGGAGGTCGCCATCAGGGTGTCAGCCAACAGCGAGGTCCCCAGGAACTGTATCCAATGCAGAAAAAAGTTCAATGACCTCACGAGGATTGTCAGGGTGAGTAGCCTTTCCAGTGTCCTCCTCATCCATGCATGTGCACCTCACATTATGGGCAAAGGGACCTGAAAGCCCTAATGGCCAGCCCTCATCCAGCAGCTATGGGACTGGCATGAACATCAATTGCACATTCTGCACTTGACACACTGGCCAAGCTATTCGACCATGGGAGGCAGTGCACACCAGATCAGGGCTCCACACTGGCCAAGCTATTCAACCATGGGAGGCAGTGCACACCAGATCAGGGCTACACACTGTACTTAGAGGCTGTCCTTTCTCTTGCAGGCCAAGCTGGCCCACAATCAGAAGAGCCGGACTGAGACCGGGGGAGGCGGTCCCCAGATCCAGCAGCTCACTGACCTGGAAGAGCGCGTGGGTCGCCTCATGGGAGCCCGGGTGATTGGCCCCGTTGCCAGTGGAGATGCCGACCCTGTTCTGGGCACCAATGGTAAGGACATCACCTTTTGGACCTCTCTCATCCCACTCGCGCATCAGATCTACATCCTTTGCCACTGTCCGACCAATGCGCTGAATGCCACCACTCATGCCTCCCTCGCTGACGCCCTCTCCTCAATCTAAAGCTACTCTTGTCCCTTCCTGCTTTCAGATGGTGAGGAGGAGGTCCCTGAAGCTGCCACTGACAGCCCCTCGGAAGAGGAGGAGGAGGAAGAGGAAGAGGAAGGCGGCCCATCAGGGGAACCCTCACCCGCGCCAGGGGATGCCAATGTAGGGGACAGGTCTTCCCTGGAGGAGAGCGTGGGGGAAGTGTCGGAGGGGAGTGTCGCTCCTGGGACCAGTGGCGTGCAACAACGCAGGGGGTGTGCGGTTGCTCAGCGGCCTTCTTCCCAGAGGGGTGTAGTTGCTGGGCCCAGTGGCATCCAGCAACGCGGGAAGGGTCGGCCAGCTCGGCGGCCTTCTCCCCAGAGGGAGAGTCCGGCCTCCAGTCCGCCGACGGTCAACTCCGAGGAGCTGCGCCTCCTCGATCAAATGTCCGTGGACTCTGAGCGCCGGCACACCGAGCTCATGCGGGTTGTGGCACAGATGCCTGAGGCCATCGAGTCCCTGGCTCATAGTGTGGCCGAGTTCGGGGCCTCACAGGCCAGGAGTTTGGAGCTATTCGGGGCAGCACAGGACGCGAGTTGTGCCGAATTCGTGGCAGCACAGGCAGCGAGTGGGCAGCTGATCAGTGGTGCCGTGCAGTCACTGGCTGGTCTGATGCGGTCACAGACCAGGGCAGCACGGGCACTCACTGCTGCCACACTCGCAGCGTCAGCCAGGCATCGCCAGGACACCCGCCGCGCTGTAGCAGCACAGCGGTCTGTCGTTCGGCACATGGCAGCGCATGCTGCAGGGCGGGCCCGGGCGAGTGCCAGTGTGTCACTTGACCAGTGGCGGCCTGCCATACGCCAGCTTGCCCCCATTCCTCCAGCCGCCACTGTCACTCCCCCAGTGGAGCTGCCACGAGATGCTGGTCCGACTGATGCTGGCCAGCCACAGCTGCAGCATTCACCAGCCGGCCCCTCGAGGCCCAGACCTCATCTAGGCCGACCCCCAAGGGCATCTGCCGTGATGACATGTGCCCCTCAGGAGCCTTCCCCCAGCCTTGCTGCAGCCACTGGGCACGGTTTGAGGAGGAGCAGCAGGGCGGCCAGGGGCCGCCAAAGGCTGGACAAGGAATCGCCCTCGCGGGCCACAAAGTAGAGGGTGTGGACAAATGTTTGTTTATATTGGGATGGTTGTCTTGTTTCTGGGGATGGTTGTCTTGTTTCTGGGGATGGCTGTTTTGTTTCTGGGGATGGTTGTTCTGTTAAGGCCAAGGATGAAGGCCATTTTTGTTCAAATGTTTTGTTATTCCTCCCCAGGTTGTGGGAGTCAGTCATGTGTGTGACTGTTTTTTGGGGGGTGTTGTCTGTTTTTGGGTTTCATGTGGGAAGGGCCCCGAGTTTGTTCAATAAAGCATTTTATTTATTCATATTGTCCATGTTTGATCTTTGAAGTGTTTGTTGCCTTAAGCGGCTGAGGGCTTGCGGAGCGGCTGCATTCATGTTCTTTCATTGGCACAAGCCATGCCCTGACAGGGGGCCTAGAAGTGACGTTCAATAAGCCGCCGACGGGCGGCCCTTGGACCTTGTGCCTCCCTCCTGGCCTGGTACTCCTCCTCCTCCTCCTCCTCCTCATGCTCCTCCTGCTCCTCCTCCTGAGGTGGTGCTCCAGCGTGAGGTGGCAGTGCCTGAGTCCTGCGGATAGCCAGGTTGTGCAGCATGCAGCAAACGACCACGAACTGGGAGACTCGCTCCGGCGATTACTGCAGAGATCCGCCGGAACGATCCAGGCAGCGGAAACGTTGCTTGAGGACGCCAATTGTTTGTTCTATGATGTTCCTAGTCGCTTGATGGCTCTCGTTGTATGCCTCTTCAGCAGGGGTCCTGGGCGCGCGGAGCGGGGTCATGAGCCAGGTACACAAAGGATAGCCTTTGTCCCCGATAAGCCATCCTCTTGGGTGAGGCTGTGCCTGGAAGATATCAGCCACAGTAGTCTGTCGCAGGATAAAGGCATCGTGGCTGCTGCCTGGAAAGCAGGCATTGACAGCTAGGATGCGCTGCCTGTGGTCACACACCAGCTGTACATTGAGGGAATGGTAGCCCTTCCGGTTGCAGTAATCCTCGGGATGGTCCACAGGTGCCCGCAAAGCCACATGCGTGCAGTCAATGGCGCCCTGCACCATGGGGAAGTCCGCGATTCTTGCAAATCCCACTGCACGCTGCTGCTGCCTCTCCAGGGTCATGGGAAAGGAGATGAATTGGCGTCTCCTTCTGAAAAGGGCATTGGTGACCTGGTGGATGCAGCAATGGACGGCGAACTGGGATATGTTAGCAATGTCCCCAGCAGCTGATTGGAAGGAGCCGGTGGCATAGAAGTTCAGAGCCACCGTCACCTTCACTTCCACTGACAGAGACGTCTTGCAACTCAGCTGTGGACGCAGATCTCTGTGAAGCAGATGGCAGATCTCTGCAACCACCTCCCTTCTGAATCGCAGCCTCCTAACACATCACGCGCCAGTCATGTTGAGATACGAGACCTGCTGGCGGTATTGCCTGAGTGGGTAAGGCCCACGTTGCCGACGCCTGTTGCCCCCTCTGCGTCTAGCCAGGGCTGCCCCTCTAACCCAGCGTCTGCGAGCCCTTCCGACATAATCCTGAAACTCAGCATTGGCACCCCATGCAGCCCCCATAATATGCTGGCAAACAATGAGATATCAGTGAAGGCGAATTGCCAAGCTCTGGCCTGAAGCCAAAAATATCTGTCCTAGTGTTGGCCCAAAGCAGTAAGCTCCCTTCCTTGGTTTTTTTCAAAAAATCCGTGGCACAGGAGTGATTGCTGCAAAATGGCAGCCCTTTATAGTGCAGGGTAAGTGCCCTTTAATTTGCGCTCCTCGCGGCCCGCTTCGGCTGTGTACCGTTCCACTCCGCAGTCGTTAGGGCCGCCCGCCGCACAATGGGCCGGCGCGACTGAAGTTCCGGTTTGGGGCGCACAAAGGGCGTTGCACGAGGAAATGACGTCATAATCTGCGCGCGCAGCAGGGCGCGCGCAAAGACTTTGCGCCGGCGCTAAATGTCTACTGAAGTTGGGGCGAGGCGCAGATCGCGCTGCGCCCAGGCGCTAAGCGCCTAGCGCTCGAGATCTACTCCTCCTAAGGCGCTAACGGCTGGCGCACGCTACTGAATTTCTAGGCCTTGATTTCTCTGACTGCCACCTTTGTTTTTCTCCTTTCTGCCTTTTGCTTCTATCCTTGCTTCCCTTTCCTCTGTCTCCCTGCTCAGTTTCCCAACCCCCTACCATTTTAGTTTAAACCCTCCCCCAGAGCACTAGCAAACACTCCCCCTAGGGCATCGGTCCTGGTCCTGCCCAGGTGCAAACCGTCCGGTTTGTACTGGTCCCACCTCCCCAAGAACCGGTTCCAATGTCCCAGGAATTTGAATACCTCCCCCTTGCACCATTCCTCTAGCCATGTATTCATCTGAAATATCCTTTTATTTCTACTCTGACTAGCACGTGGCACTGGTAGCAATCCTGAGATTACTACCTTTGAAGTCCTATTTTTTAAATTTACCTCCTAACTCTCTATATTCAGCTTTTAGGACCATATCCTGTTTTTTACCGATATCATTGGTATCTATATGCACCACAACAAGTGGCTGTTCACCCTACCCTTCCAAAATGTTCTGCAGCCGCTCTGAGGCATCCTTGACCCTTGCACCAGGGAGGCAACACACGATCCTGGAGTCTCGTTTGCGGCCGCAGAAACACCTATCTATTCCCCTTACAATAGAATCCCCTATTACTATAGTTCTACCCCTCTTTTTCCTCCCGTCCTGTGCAGCAGAACCACCCATGGTGCCAGGAAGTTGGCACCTGCTGCCTTCCTCTGATAAGCCATCCCCCCCCAACAGTATCCAAAGTGGTATAAATTCAAGATGGCGGCCGAGACGGTCCGGTGCTAGCGCGCTCTCCCTGCTTCGGGCGGCCCGCTCTCGCCGCTCGCTCCCGCAACCGGAGCGAAGTGTTCGGCGAGTCGGGCGGAGGCAGCGCAGCGCGGTGAGCAGCAGCAGCAGCCACGACGGCCCGCTGGAGCACATCGGCCGGCAGCTCCTCGGCGGGAAGTCATTCTGACTGGGAGGAGGGGAGCCGAGCATGGCGGCCAGAGGCCGGACCGTGAGCGGGGGAAGCAGGCCCCGGGCCGTCGGACCGTGGAGCCGGCGACCATGAGGAGGAGGCCGCGGCGACCGGAGCATTCACATCCCAACGATATGTTCGGCAAGTCGGGCGGAGGCAGCACAGCGCAACGAGCAGCAGCAGCAGCCACGACAACCCGCTGCAGCACGTCGGCCGGCAGCTCCATGGCGGGAAGCTCGCAGTCCGACTGGGAGGAGGGGAGCCGAGCATGGCGGCCAGAGGTCGGATCGTGAGCGGGAGAAGCAGGCCACCACACGTGGAGCCGGCAACAGTGAGGAGGAGGCCATGGTGATGAGGGCGGAGCGACTGAGGGACATCGTGCTCCCCCTGCCACTGGAAGCCATTGAATTGACTTTCTGAACACGTCGCTGTAAGAATAGCTGATGTGTCCCTACGGGGAGTAAGCATTCCATTGTACTTGTACTCGTACTGGTTACATATGGCAAATAAAATTGAATTGAATTAAATTGAATATATCTGTTTGAGAGGGGGATGACCACAGGGGACTCCTGCACTACCTGCCTGCACCTACTACTCTGCCTGGTGGTCACCCATTCCGTTTCTGCCTGTGCAACCTTTACCTGCGGTGTGACCAACTGATTAAACGTGATATCCACAATCTCCTCAGCATTGTGAATGCTCCAGTATGTATCCACTCGCAGCTCCAGCTCCACAATGCAATCTGCCAGTAGCTGCAGCTGCATACACTTCCTGCACACATGGTCGTCAGGGACACAGGAAGTGTCCCTGATTTCCCACATAGCGCAGGAGGGGCATACCATGGGGCTGAGCTCTCCTGCCATGACTTACCCTTTAATTAATTTAAATTAAATTAAATCAAATCAAATCAATACCACCAATTACACTATAATTAAATGATATACTCAAGGGCCCAAACTCCCAAACTCATTCAATATCCGCATCATTGAAATATCCCATTATTAAAACAATATCTTTGCTGGATGGACTCCTTATTCCTGCCAAATAGCTCATCAATGTCAGCTGTCTGGACTGGCACTCAGTACAAATCCCCTTTTATTTCGATAGCAAAATACTGCAGATGTTGGAAATCTGAAATAACAACAGAAAATGCTGGAAAAACTCAGCAAATCAGGCAACATCCGTGGAGAGAAATTTGAGTTGACGTTTCGGGTTTGACCCTTCTTCAAAACTGGAGAGAAAAGGAACTAGATCGAAGGCAGGGCTGCGATCGGACAAAAGAATAAAAGAACCAAAAGAAGTAAAAGAGATTAGAAGCTAGACGAGATGGTAATAGGCTGTGATTAGGTGTAAAGTGTACTGGCAGGGCAAAAGATAGCTGCCAGGTGTGAGAGAGAAACAAAAGGAAAGGGGGGGGGGAAAGGAAAGGAGTGGAAAAATATAAGTGAAAATGAAATAGGGGCCGAGGTTATGATCTGAAATTGTTGAACTCGATATTGAGACCGGAAGGCTGCAGAGTGCCTAATCGGAAGATGAGGTGCTGTTCCTCGAGTTTACGTTGAGCTTCCGTGGAACAGTACAAGAGGCCAAGGACGGTGAGGTCCGAGTGGGAATGGAGCGGTGAATTGAAATGACAGGCGACCGGAAGCTCGGGGTCACCCTTACGGACTGAACGGAGGTGTTCCGCAAAGCGGTCACCCAATCTGCGTTTGGTCTCCCCAATGTAGAGGAGACCGCATTGTGAGCAGCGAATACAGTATACTAGATTGCGAGAAGTACAAGTAAATCGCTGTTTCACCTGGAAGGGGTGTTTGGGGCCCTGGACAGTGGGGAGGGGGGAGGTATAGGGGCAGGTGTTACATCTCCTCCGCTTGCACGGGAAGGTGCCAGGCGAAGGGGAAGGGCTGTTTGGGGTGATAGAGGAGTGGACTAGGGTGTCTCGGAGAGAGCGGTCCCTGCGGAATGCTGAAAGGGGAGGGGAGGGGAAGATACGTTTGGTGGTGGGATCACTTTGGAGGTAGCGGAAATGCCGGAGGATGATCCCTTTTATTTCCTTCATTTAGCTTCATACAGAAAGACTCGGTGGGGGGGGGGGAATTTGGTTGGTTAGCACCTCCCATTAGCGTCCCTGGAGGCGCTAACGGGGCATTAGCAACTTAGCGGCCAAATAAAATTGACCAGTTGTTTTGCGCTGGCATTAAACACTATCGCCATGATTTCCTGCGCCCACAGATCGTGATGTCATGCAAGCGCCCCGGACTGGAAATTGAATCGTGCCCCCTGATTAGCGCCTGCCGCTAGGAACGACAGGTAGAGGGGAACGTTTACAAATTGGGAAGGCACTGGGGGAGTGCTATTTAAAGGCGGGCGCTTCCTGCCTTTTCTAGTAGGCAAAATTTTTGGTACACGCAGGTTGAGAGGGAGAGACACGTCTGGAGAGATTTAACGCTGTCCTAAGGAGTTTTGGCCCTCAGCACCACTTTTGAGAATCCTAAGCAGCGAGCTCTTTCCCTGGGCCTATCCATTAGTGCTTCCAACACAATTGCTTTAGAGGTCTCTCCAGGCCCAGATTCAAGGCTGCAATGAGCAGGGTGTGGCTGGCCAGCAAGATGACCCCTCCCCTTTAAGAACTGGACAGCGCCAGTGTGTCTGGCTTCCATGGTAACTGACATCGCCTGAGCTTCGGTAGCGTTCTGAGGTAGCACCTCGCTCCCTGACGGTTGCGCCTTAAGAGAGGTGTGTAACGCCTGATTTAGCACTCAAATCACGTCATGGGGCAATAGAGGCGAATTTTGCAGTCGGAGGCGATAATTAGTGCCGGGCGCTAAACTTTGCGCCTGGCAGATATTAGCGCCCCAAAATGGGCAATACCCAATTTTTCCCCCTCAGTCTCTTGCATGTGCTCTCTGATGTCTTGGCTCTCTGTACACTTATGCTATCCTTTTTATAAAATGCAGCTCCTTCCACCTATATCTATTCTGAACAGATTTTACCTCCCAGTGTCCCATTTGTGCTCTTTCCCCCACCAAGTTTCATTATACCTATAATGATGACATTTTCTTTCAATTATTCTAATTCAGATATTTCTGTTACTAGTCTTGTTACGTCCGTGTGTAATTGAGACACGGACTGCAGGAGTTGGTTATAACAGGTGTTTACTGAGTGGAGACAAAACTGGAACTACTATACAAAGTTACTACACAGGCTTATATACGGGGGGGTGGTCACTACTGGTACTGCAGTATACAGGGGCTGCAGAATATAGTTCCTTTTTCAAAGTACATACACTACAAGTCTTATATCTGTATATCCTTTATTTGTGTATAACCCCTTCCATTCATTCACCTGTGCCCCATTGATGCTTGGCTCTTTCTTCCCTTGCTGCTTCTTCCTTGTCTTACCTGTGAATTCCCCAGACTTGCTATTGTCTCCCCATACTATGGATTTTATTGCTTCCTAACTGAATCTTCCTGGCTATCCTGTACACCTGTACTAGCCTTTGTCCCTCAACCTCTTGGTTTAAATAGGTCATTATTTCCAACATGGACTGAAATGAATGGTATCTCCCCTGCCTCTTTATAAGATCATCCACCCATGATCAGTGATCAGTGGCCCTCGCATCAGGGAGGTAACATACCTGGAAGTTCTCATGGTTAGGTCTACATATCTTCCTATCTAAATACTTAAAGATCAAATATACCATAACAATGACTGATTTCCTCTTCCTCTGGAGGCCCTTTCCCTGCTTGCTACAGAAATACCCTGGGTGTTCTGAGGTTTTGTAGCCACCTGCTCAACTCATTGCTTACTTGACAAAATACTAGTATAAGCCTTCAATTCTCTGTCAGTATCAAACTTATTTCCATTTCATGTTATATAACCAGACAATGGAAGGTATGTAGTGACCAAATTGCAAGTAGTGATGTCCTGGGGAGAGCAGAAGAAATGAATTCAATCAAACCATTAAATCAGATAAAGCACTGAAACTGGTGTTCTATACTTTACAGTAGAATACTGCTCTGATTTAATATTTATACAACAATATTAAACTGCTTTTTCATTCAACAAAGAGAAGATATAACCTACACCTACAGCTTAGGGGGCATAGATTTAAAGTAATTGGTAGAAGGATTAGAGGGGAGTTGAAGAGAACCTTTTTCACCCAGAGGGTGGTGGGGGTCTGGAACTCACTGCCTGAAAGGGTGGTAAAAGCAGAAACCCTTATCACATTTAAAAAGTACTTTGATATGCACTTGAAGTGCCGTAACCTACGGGCAATGGACCAAGAGCTGGAAAGTCAGGTTCGGTTGGACAGCTCTTTTTCAGCCAGCACAGACACGATGGGTCAAATGGCCTCCTTCTGTGCCATAAATGTCTATGATTCTATTGCAGAGCACCAAGACCCTCTTGAAAGGGTGGGTGGGTGACCAGCTGCAAACCCTTTGGCAATGTCTCTCTTGCCCTTTGCAGTCTGCTAAGGGATGTGTTAAAAAGGCCAGAGTGACTTCCCTCAGTTTATTCACTTTCCTCTATAGAAGCGTTTAGGTTTTGCTCTGCACCTTCCTGACAGGACAGTTGTGATTTGGAACTTGCAAGATAATTAGTCTCATCCACTGTTTATGTATGTTGCAGAATAGATACCTGAATTTCAACAAAAATGACTTTGCTGCGATATTCCCTCTTTTAAGCTATTTGCTTATCGTCTGCTTTCATGGGTCTCCCTGTGCTACACATCATTCTTAGCTGAAAGGACAAATGGGAAATTGTCTACCTGGGGCAACTCTCCAGCTATCTCTTCATTCCCTGGGGAAAGAATTCTATCTTGTGCTTGGCACTTCCCTATAGCAGCAAAGCTAAGACCAGGAACTCAGTATGTGGAGAATTATGCAAGAAGCTGTGTCCTAGCACTCAAGTGGCACATGAGTCTGCACAGCCATCCCATCCATTTTAAAGTTATTCTCAAGTAAAATGATATATTGATGCAGAATTTTTTTCAGAGTACGCCAGGGGAAAAAGAAGTGGCCAATCACCATATCATTTTAGTTTACTCTGTCAGCTATAGATAAAGCATCAAGAAAACGGTTTCAACTTGAAGAAACTAATAGAATTGACTAATACACAGTCGAGAAAGGGCAGCTTTACAATTCAAAATTCGGAGGGGGTGGGGTGGTAGGTATCTCTGAAGACTTGCAATATTCTTAGTGGAAGATGAATAAGTGACTTGTTCTTCATCCAATTCACTTTGAAAATAACCCCATGAGGTAGGAAAAAAGTGCCTTTTTTCATTTATAGAATATATGAAATAACCTTCTGGCTAAAAATGTTGTGTGAAAATAAATGCATTTATGGATTGAATGCATATAGAACAGTGCTGTAGAACTCTTATAAATATACATCAGGGTTATAGATTTTCTCAGTTAAGAAAGGTGAGATAAGATATACATCAGTTGTTTGGCTGGAATGTATGTCAGGGTCACAGCAAGGATTCCGTAAGCTTAGAAGTAAACACTTTTAAGGTAAAGCTATCTATCTCATTTAGGAGGAGCACTCTTAACAATATTTAATGTAAATGCCTCTTTATATTTTCAACATTACACTGCTGTGACAGTTGCATTATACTCACAACAATATAAACCTACCAATGAATAAACTCAAGACCTTCAAATATTCAAATGAAACCGTTTGCAAAATGTACCAGATTTCATAAGTGTTGCAGTACAGCTCTGATAAATGCTTTACAGGACAAATTAGGGCCTGGTGTCCTCATCCTGTTATCCTCAGCAATTCTCAGCAAAGGCAAGAGGATGCAATCAGCATCTGATGTCATAATGTAATGTAATAAATAATTGTACAGGTGTGAATGTTCCTGCTGTGATTAGTGGGGAAAAAGGATTCTTGATAATTTAGTGAGGAAAACAAGGATGGTCTTATGCTGAATTCATCCAATAACTAATAATCTAGTGGAGGAGAGATATAATGAGCATGTCTGATCTCTGGCACTCTAGTTGTGGAGGGGGTGGCCTTATTGTGCAATGGCTTGTACCCTAGAATCCTTAAAGAGAGAAAAAATAGGCAAGGGCCAGATTAATATTTTAAGAGCTCCATAAATAAAGCAGCTGTATCCAAGGACTGAACAACAGCAAATCTTTTTTCAATTATTATTAAAATAAAAGGAGTGCGACATAAATCTGTAAATCTTTTTTATTTGCCAATTTCCCTCCCTTCTCCTCACCCAGAGGTGTTGAGTCATTGCTGGGGCCAGTCATCCTCTGGCATGTGGCATTAGTGGCCAGGAATCAGGAAGGAGCCTGGCAATGAGCAATGTTGGCTATTTAACTATGGAGGGCCTTATGGCCAAACCTGCTCCTGTCCTTGATTGACAGCCAGACACACACACTTCCAGCAAAGGTCAAGGATTAGCAATTAGATACAGGAACCCCGACCATTGTTTCTTTCCCAAATCCAGTGTGCTGAACCCAATTATAAGCTAACTCAGATCTTGTAGAGCAGCAAGACCCTTTTGAAAGGGTGGGTGAGTAACTAGCTTCTCGCACTTTGGCAATATCTTTCAGCTACCACAGCAGTGAGCAGGGATTAAACCTAGGACTTGGCTGCTCTGTATGGCTCAGCTGGTCAGTGGATAAACTTCCATCTAATCTACCTAGGCTGGATTCATACCCAGGTTTTAGAGGTAACCCAATGCACCACACAGGGCACCTCCCCCTGCTCTGCCTTATGAAGCTGATTTAAGGCTCATTGAATCAATAGCACATAAATTAACTCTATTGAAAACTGGTTCAAAAATAGAAAGCAGAAGGAATTCTGGTTGTCATGGGTGCGACAATATCACTGTAACCATAACTCAATACCTTTCTCTTCGGGCATTGACTAGTGAGGCTCTGCTGTTCCTAACAGTGTCATAACAGGTAATGCACTTGAAAATTAATTGTGTGAAGCACTTTTAAATGTTTTAATGTAAGGCAGTCAGTCTCCAAATTCAAACATTATTATTTCATAAATTATATGAAGGAGGGTACACCTTGATGGCAACACCAAATTATAGAACAAGATTTTGCATTTATATTGTACTCCTCACATAATAAAGACATCTCAAAGTGCTTTACAAAGGAAAAGGTGTGCACCAAGCAGGAAAGGAGGAAATTGGGAACAGGGAAGACTGAAGGTAAGATCAGGTTTTTAGGAGGCTTTTGAAGACAGGGAGAGGGATAGCATCGTTAAATAACAGGGGTGTGCTGACTGAAGGGTCAGCCTCTGATGGTGGAGCAGGAGATCTAGCAGTAAACTGGTGTCAGGGACGTATGGCGGGAGAAGATTAGTCAGACAGGATGGAATAAAGCTGGGAACAGACATGAAAATGAAGATGTGAATTTTAAAATAGTTTTGGTGCATGGACGTTACTGGTGAAGCTTGGCAAGGATGAGTGTGATGGGTGTACAGGAGGAGTCCGGATCAGCGCTCTGGGTTATCTGAAATTTTAGAAGGCTGATAACCAATCCTCAAGGTAATGAGGGTATGGATTAATATTTCAGCAGATCTGGAGAGAGATTGGAGCATAAAGTGGCAATGTTCCAGGAGTGGAATAATGAAGTTTTGGAAACAGACTGAATATGGAGTTAAAAAGCTCAGCACAGTGTCAAAGAGAACACCAAGGTGGAATATCACTGGATTCATCCTGAACCTGCAACCATGTAGGCTGGTGAAGGTGGAACCAAAGGGACTGTGGTGCTGGCAGGAACCAAAAAGGATGATTTTGCTTTTATGTGGCCAAATTTAAGAGTGCTACCATTCAAAGTAATCTGAAACAATTCATGGATGGGCTGAAGAATAACGAATGGATTTTAAAGTGGATGAAAGTAAAATAATGCATATTGGAACAGGAAACATGAAACTTGTACATCAGCCAAGTAAGAGAAGATTCAACTGTGATTACTGATATTCGTTAAAAAAAATCCAATAAAATTGAAACCATTAACAAGACTAATCAAGTACTGATTTGTATCTTTAAGACATTTAATTCTAAATCAAAATAGGTTATTCTAACCTTGAATAGATCAGTTGTGAGGTCAAATTTGGAATAGTATCTTCAATTTTGGGCAGCTTTCCCATCAAAATGACAATTGTCTACCAGAGAAGGTTTAAAAAGTGAAAAGGATGATTCTGGGTTTTAGGACTCTAAGGGGGAGAAATTCAGTTGGTTGCGCCACCCGTTAGCGCCTTAAGAGGGCGCCAAGTGGGTCGCAAGCCAACTCGAGCCCGGGCGCAGCACTGCCCACGCCTCCCGCTAAATTCCGCGGGACGTTAGTGGTGGCGCTAACCGTTAGCGCTGCGCCGCTGCCGATGATGACATCGGTGTGCGCAGCGCCCCGCTGACGCCCCGGCCGTAATATTCGGCAGCGCCCCCTGATTTACCGCTGGATGCTATGTCCGACAGGGTCAGGGTGGCGTACCTGCAGCCAGGGAGGCGCAAATTAAAGGCGAGGTGCGGGGCTGCCATTTTTGTTGTTGGCCGCCTGCCAGCACCTGCCTGCGCTCCCGTCCCCGGCCTCCTGAACCACCACCCCCCCCCGCGGCGTGCCGGCTGCGCTCCAAGAGCCCGGCACTTCTCCTTGGTGCCAGGCTCTTTTGCCTGCACTCCCGATCCTCGGGGGAGGAAGGCCTGCAATACCGCAGCGCGACGTGCCGCAGCGTGTGGCGCTGCGGCACTCACTCGCAGCGCCCCAAGAGGGATGCGGGGCGCCTCCAGTAGTGCCGCGCTTCCCTTTGGGGCGCAACCACTCAATTTCTGGTGCGGGGGCGCGAATGTTTCCGGGGCACTACTTTTAGCACCCTGGCGAGGCTGGCGCCCCAAACGGGGCTATACTCAATTTCTCCCCCTAAGTATTCTAGAGGGACTTGGAACTGAACTGGTTTTCATTGGGGAAATTAAGTTTGAAAGGAGGCATGATGCAAGTGCTTAAAGTAAATGAGAGGAATAGATAATGTAAATAAAGTCTGACGTTTTTCCAGCGTTTTCTGTTGTTATTCCTGATATTAAACTTGGATTGTGGATACTGAGCAACAGCACAGTACTAAACCAATAAACCTGAAACAAGACTTCAGATTAGAAGGAATCCACCCAGCTATGCGAAACAGAATCCCAGCTAAAGTAGTTAATATCTTTATTTTTAGAAAGCTGGATGAATATCTGCTTAAAACAGAATTGAGAGCTATAAGGATAAGTACAGATAATGATTTTGAAATGCTGTGATTGTATGATGCTTTCTGAACTGCTGGGATCCTAGCAATATCATGCTGAGGAAGATAAGAGGGTTTCTGCTGAACTTCACCAAAGTTTTGACAGCGGACTGGGAGAGGTCTCAGGAAAATTCTCAGTAATGATGTGGGAGATCAGTTAATTAGATTTTTGTTTAATTTACCTGAAAAGCCTTTCCTCTGGTGATTAATTACATTGGCTGAAGTCCACGATAGGCTGATTTTATCGGATCTGTGGAAGAGTCTGAATAATTGGCTTTTTGCCTGTTCAATGTATCTACCTGCCTTATCATCGGGAGGCTGGTTTGGAAAGAAGAGCTGATTATGACCTGATGGTATGTAACAGTCTGATCAGGAACATAGACACCCTTAGGGTGGCAATGCATTCACCCAGTAAGTGGTGTAAATGTCAAAACATTTTACCAAAAGTAACTGGCAGCTTTTGAAACTTTCCATCTCATGTTTGGGCCATCTAAAATCCTGTGTGAACTCCAGGTTCAAAGTAATCCAAACATTTTTTATGGATATTATTTAAGTATGTCTGGCTGCAAGCACAATAAATCATTCCAAAAGTCATCCTCGGTTCCGAGGGACTGCCTAAGAAGAGAAGAAATCATTCCAACGAGTAGTATCACAGATATCACATACTGCTGTTGAACTGCAGGTACTAGTCTGACACCAATGCCTGCTTAGGAGCATTGTGAGCTAGCAATACTGAGTTATATTGTGAGCACGTGTACTTGTGCTCGTGCTCAGTGTTCTACTAACTAGCTTCCAAATCCCAGTGAAATGTTAAATGTTCGTCAACATACTCATATTGTTTTGATAATTAACATTAACGATCCATGGGTACTTTTTAACCTTTAAAATTTAAGTTTAAAATGTTGGTTTCAGACTGGTTGCAGTGATATTGCAGTCAGTGCAAAGCCTGAGCAGTTTCAATGTGCCTCCTGGAAGTGATGTTGCACCTGACATGGAAACCTGAACTGAATTTAGCTACAATTACATTGCACACGCTGTGTTGCTCCAAATCCTAAACCATCACAGTAATGCAAAGTGTGCAGTATATTTACCCAATCAAAAAGAATGAGGTGAGGTCTTTATTCACATATGCTGAATTCTGGAACAAAGGGCAGATCTGGTGGGTTTTCTGTACATATAATAGAAAGTGGGAATTGGTCTATAAAACATGGACAATCCAACCAAAGAGCGACAGTTAACAACCCTACACTTAAATGTTCTGATAGCCCTACCTTTTCCATGTTACTTCTTAAGGCTTTTCTCCATACATTACAATTAATTAAGTATTGAATTTTGTGGCTTCTCACGATAAACACTACTGCCTACTCATTTAAAGGGGCGTCGCCTTCATGCAAGAGCATTTGGAAAACCTTTTGTTTGGGGCAGAAGAAAAATCAACAGCATGTCATCTTTATCATGACAACATCAACAATATGGGGTTATGCCTTCGATTGCCGAGCTATGAATTTGTAAATAAATGAAAAAATGTTTCCAAACACTTTTTTAAGAAGTCAGTCGTTATCAAATAAAATTTGACACTCAGCCACATAAGGAGATAATGGCCCAGAAATTCCAGAACGGGGCTTGCAGCGCGTGCAAGCCCCGTATTTGCACTTACCCCGCGCTCGTGCCGATCAGCTTCTGGGACGCCTGAACTTGCAGAAATAGAAAGCACATTCCCGGGCAGCGTATGACGTCACGCCGCCCAGGAGTGCAGCCAGCGCGAAGCCAGGAGCGTGCAGTGTAAGTGAGACACGCCCCTTGAGGTCTCAGTTTCACTGGACACGCTCCCAATGTTTCTGTCAAGCTGCTAAGGATTTTTACATGCAAAGCAGCAGTTTAAATAGGTTTTTGGAAGTTTTTTGAAGATTTTGGTAACTTTTATAAACTTTTTAAAATGTTTACATTATTTTGAGTAATCTGAAGTAGTTTTAAAGAGAATTAAAGCAATTTAAAGACTTTTAAAAGCCCTAAAAGAATTTTTTTAATTCCATTTATTTATTTAGCAATGTCGTCGTCATACGTGTCTTCACACT
Organism: Somniosus microcephalus; assembly: GCF_052327205.1. Classification (NCBI taxonomy): domain Eukaryota; kingdom Metazoa; phylum Chordata; class Chondrichthyes; order Squaliformes; family Somniosidae; genus Somniosus; species Somniosus microcephalus. Next base: position 59,766,131 of record NC_140996.1, on the reverse strand, counting down.
GTTCCCTTTGGGGAACTGTATGAAGTGGTGGAAGGATTTATGGCCATTAACGCTCATTCCGTGACCGTAACCATCTTTGAACCAGCCATTAGGGCGGTTAGTCCTATGGCGGGAGGGTTTTACGGGCTCCCACAAGCTATACAAGGAGGGGGGGCCACCCACACCCACGGACGCAAATATCCCACTGGATGTCAACCCAGAATTTAGAGCCGGAGCTCCGACTCCACTTGCCGGGACTGACTGGAGCGGGGTTCGAAACCCTACCCTGATCTGGCCCAGCGGCGGGGATCCTACCGCTATGACAAACGCCCAATCCGATTAGCAACGTGAAATGGCAGCATAGGGCTCCAGTCACGGGGAGGGAAAAGGCGCAGGAAACGTATGGGTGTCACCTTTTGTGCGGAGTGGGCCTTTTGCGTAGCAGTAAGCATCCCCGCCGCTGGGCCAGAAGGAGTAGGGTTTTGAACCCCACTCCAGACAGTCCCGGCAAGTGGAGTCGGAGCTCCAACTTTAAATTCTGGGTAGACATCCAGCGGGATACTTGCGTCCGTGGGTGTTGGTGGCCCCCCCCCCCCTCAGATGGGTTGTGGGAGCCCGTAAAACCCTCCCGCCATAGGACTAACCACCCTAATGGCTGGTTCAAAGATGGTTACGGTCACGGAATGAGCGTTAATCACGGCCATAAATCCTTCCACCACTTCATACAGTTCCCCAAAGGGAACAGTGTGAGGATACGTACGATGATGACCTCTTGCGCAATGCACCTCCTTGGACCCTCAGTCGCAGATGCGAGGGGGCAAGTCGTGCAATTGTTAAATTTTTTATTTTTGTTGGCCCAGTAATTCCCTTCCAAATGCGCTAGTACGGTCGGGGTACTTACGCATCTGGCCGGATGAAATGCCGGTTTTCAGCATGCACAGTGCATGTGGGGAAAACCGGCATTTCCTGTCCTCTGAACGAAGGGGTTCAGAGGCAGAACGCGTGCGACTGCACAGGCAGCGCGTGCGCAGTATAATTCGCCGCTTTCATTAATGCTTTCAGTGAGGTCCAGTCATTACAACTTACACATGAAAAAAGCATGGGTACAGTTGCTCCAGAGGCTGCGGAGGAAGATATTTCTTATCGTGGAGCTTCTGAAAGTATGTATGTCTGTATATATTCCTTTGCGTGTTATGTATGTATTCCTTTACTTATGTGTATGAATGTATTATTTAATTATGACTTTCAGAGAAAGTAACTTATTGGAAAATCATAATTAAAAATATACATTCATACACATTAGTAAAGGAATATAAAACATACATACATATACGTAAAGGAATATATGTGGACATACATACATAACTCATTCTCACATTCCATTCACACAGCCACAATTGCTCCTTCTACCTACCGTTCTGAAAACCCGTTTAAAAAAAAAAAAATTAAAGTTTAAAACTTACTTAAAATTTCTTAAAATAACTTCCCTCCCTTTCCCAAACCTAAATATTGCATTTCATAAGCTCCTCCATAAAATATATCTCCTTCCCCAGCCAATGAACAACTTTACACTTGCTTTTTTCACGTGTAAGTTCTAGGGACTTACCCTCACTGAATCCATCAGTGAAATCTACAAAGTTCACTGCGCAAGCGCTGCCTGTGCAGTCGCACGCGCTGTGAATAGACCTCGGGTCTGGAAATGCCGGCGTTCCCCGCATGCACTGTTCCTGCTGAACGCCGGCATTTCCAACGGCCAGATGCGTGAGTAACCCGACCGTACTCACGCTTCTGGCCTGGAATTTCTGGCCCATTACTGCAGGTGACCAAAAGCTGGGTCAAAGATGTAAGTTTTAAGGAGCATCTTAACAGAGGAAAGAGAGGCAGAGAGGTTTAGGCAGGGAATTCCAGAGCTTAGGGCCTGGGCAGCTGAAGGCACGGCCACCAATGGTTGAGCGATTAAAATCAGTGATGCTTAGGAGGCCGGAACTGGTGGAGCGCAGAGATCTCGGGGGTTTGTGGGGCTGGAAGAGATTAGGATGGGCAAGACCATGTAGTGATTTGCAAAAAGGGATGAGCATTTTAAAATTGAGATGTTGTTTAACTGGGAGCCAATGTAGGTCAGCGAGCACAGGGTGATGGGTGAACGGGACTTGGTGCAAGTTAGGACATGGGCAGCAGAGTTTTGGATGACCTCAAGTTTACGGAGAGTAGAACTAGGCAGCCAGGAGTGTGTTGGAGTAATCAAGTCTCGAGGTTACAAAGGTATGGATGAGGGTTTCAGCAGTGGATGTGTGGTAGGAAGCTCATCTCGGGGTCAAATATAACATCAGTTGCCAGGGAGAGGGATGGAGTCGGTGGCTAGGGAACGGAGTTTGTGGCGGGTACTGAAGACAATGGCTTTGGTCTTCCCAATATTAAGTTGGAGAAATTTCTGCTCATCCAGTACTGGATGTCGGACAAGCAGTCTGACAATTTAGAGACAGTGGATGGATCGAAAGAAGTGGTGGTGAGGTAGAGCTGGGTGTCATCAGCATACACATGGTAACTGACGCTGTGTTTTTGAATGATGGCAGCATGCAAATGAGAAACAGGAGGGGGCCAAGAATAGATCCTTGGCGGACACCAGAGGTAACAGTGCGGGAGTGGAAAGAGAAACCATTGCAGGAGATTCTCTGGCTACGACTGAATAGATAAGAATGGAACCAAGCGAGTGCAGTCTCACCCAACTGGACAACGGTGGAGAGGCACTGAAGCAGAATTGTGTGGTCAAATGTGTCAAAGGCTGCAGACATGTCGAAGTACTGACTTTTGTCACAGTCAACTAGTATGTCATTTGTAACTTTGGTAAGAGCCAAATGAGGGTATGGTTTTAATACCCAGTAAGTCACTGCGTTATATACTGTAGTTAATTTCTTAAATTAAATACTAACATTTTTTAATGAAAAGCCATTGAAAGTTGATGGTGCAGCAGAAAAATATGTAAATTCACTGATTGCATACTCACAGCAGGGAGTGGCGTTGAAAGGGAGTGTGGGCTGGAGAACCGGTTGTTCCCCTATCTCTGATCGGTTTTCTCCTCAAGCATAGCGCTGGTGAATTTACCCTATAATTCCTGCAATTTATTTGCCATGAGCACCAAGCAAGTTTTTGCAGCTGGTAGTTCTGGCTTTTTCGAAGAACAGAGTCAGCCTTCTGGAAAAGGTTTCATCTTAAAAAGCAGAAAATACCAAAAGACAGCATTGTTTTCCAATTGAGCGAAGTAATCTTTTCCAGCTCTCACAAAGCAATATTTTCTCCATGTTTTAATGACATGCAACATGCAGATCTAATAAATTAAACATCTGCGTCCTATTAAAATAGGGCGCAATCACATTTCATGCTGCCAATTTGCAAAAGACTCCAGCAGGAATTGTGATTTTCAAGGATTTTTACTTCGTTGACTGTGTTAAGCAAGTCTCAGTACATGTGTGTTTTAAAGAGATGAAGGGGTAGAAATTCACCTTGGGCGGTAGTGCAAAGTGGCTGGTATCGCATCAGCCACTTGTTATACGCCCCACCCGAAATTCAATTCAGCTGAAGTCAATGGAACTGAAAAACCGAGCGGGACATATAACGGGCAACCGATGCAATACAGCCTGTTTTCCCATAACTACTCAAAACCTAATGCTATTGTTATCACTGTTACCCAAATGCTCTTCCACTGAAACTTATTCCATTTACCCCACTAATCTAGCACTACTTCCTTCCTTGTTGGGCTGGAAAGATACTGATCAAGAAAGTTCTCTTGCACACATTTCAGGAATTCCTCCCACTCCTTGCTCTTTACACTGTTTGTTCCTCAGTACATGTTAGGATAATTGAAGTCCCCCATTATCACTACTCTACTGTTTTTACATCTGATACGCTTATCAATTACTTCATAAAAGGTGATGAGTCGAAGAAGAGATGATGAGTCGAAAGAAGAGATGAATAAGGCTTTTATTAGCTAAGAAGAGACCATGCTTCTTCGTGAGTGACTGAACAAGTCTGAACGAAACCCACACAGTGGTGGGTGGAGTCAGCTGAGGCATGCCTCCATACACAGCGCCACCCAGAGGTGGCAATATACAATACAGTGGTTTACCACATTCACCCCTTGTTTAATGTGAAGTCCGGCGGGGTGAAGGGTACTACAAGTTAAGTCTATCAGGAGGCCTTGTCTGACGTCCTGATCGTCGTGGTGGCGGCGGTGGTGTTACAGCATCCGACGTCGGGTCTGGTGTCTGGGTGGTTGGCGAAGATTCCTGGGGCTTTGGCATGCCGTCTGCAAGGGTTGGGTTGGGAGGGGTGGTGGGGGATAACAGTGGTAAGGGGGATAACGGTGGTAAGGGGGATAACGGTGGTAATTCAGGGGTACCCGAGGGTGCGAGATCTCGTATGGAGACCGTGTCCTCCCGCCCGTCTGGGTATGTCACCCAGGCATACTGGGGGTTGGCGTGTAGGAGGTGCACCCGCTCGACCAGGGGGTCCGTTTTATGCGTCCTCACGTGCCTCCGCAGTAGGACGGGCCCAGGAGAAGTCAACCATGCCGGTAGCGAGGTTCCCGATGTAGACTTCCGGGGGAAAACGAACATTTTCTCATGAGGGGTCGCATTAGTGGCAGTACAAAGCAGTGACCGAATGGAGTGGAGCGCTGCAGGGAGGACCTCCTGCCAGCGGGAGGTCGGAAGGCCCTTAGATTTTAGTGCTAAGAGGACTGCCTTCCAAACCGTCGCGTTCTCCCTTTCCACCTGGCCGTTCCCCCGGGGGTTGTAACTGGTGGTCCTGCTCGTGGCGATACCTCTTGTTAGCAGGTACTGCCGAAGTTCGTCGCTCATGAACGATGAGCCCCTGTCGCTATGTATATAGCTGGGGAACCCGAACAGAGCGAAGATGTCATTCAGACACTTGATGACCGTGGTACTGGTCATGTCTGGGCAAGGGATGGCAAAGGGGAAACGGGAGTACTCATCAACTATGTTGAGGAAGTACACATTGCGGTCAGCGGAGGGGAGGGGCCCTTTAAAATCGACGCTCAGGCGTTCGAAGGGGCGGGTGGCCTTGATCAGGCTTGCTCTGTCCGGCCTATAGAAGTGCGGTTTGCACTCGGCGCAGATTTGGCAGCTCTTGGTCATGGTCCTGACCTCCTCGATGGAGTAGGGCAGGTTACGGGATTTGATAAAATGGAAAAACCTGGTGACCCCCGGGTGGCAGAGGTCATTGTGGAGGGACTGCAGCCTATCACTCTGCGCGTTGGCGCATGTACCACGTGATAGGGCATCTGGGGGCTCATTGAGTTTCCCTGGCCGATACAAGATATCATAATTGTAGGTGGAGAGTTCGATTCTCCACCTCAAGATCTTGTCGTTCTTGATTTTACCCCTCTGCTTATTATTAAACATAAAAGCTACTGAACGCTGGTCAGTGAGCAGGGTAAATCGTTTCCCGGCCAGGTAATGCCTCCAGTGACGCACCGCTTCTACAATAGCCTGGGCCTCCTTTTCGACGGAGGAGTGTCTCGTCTCGGGGCCCTGGAGGGTCCTTGAGAAAAAGGCCACGGGTCTGCCCGCCTGGTTAAGGGTCGCGGCTAGGGCGAAGTCGGAGGCATCGCTCTCCACTTGGAAGGGGATGGACTCATCCACCGCGTGCATTGCGGCCTTCGCGATATCGTTCTTGATAAGAGTGAAGGCTGCACACGCCTCTGGTGTCAGGGGGAAGGAGGTGGCTTTGATGAGGGGCCTGGCTTTGTCTGCATAGAGGGGCACCCACTGGGCGTAGTAGGAGAAAAACCCCAGGCATCTCTTCAGTGCTTTTTGGCAGTGGGGAAGGGGTAGCTCCATTAGGGGGCGCATTCTGTCGGGGTCGGGCCCGATGACTCCGTTCTCCACCACGCAGCCGAGGATGGCCAGGCGCTTGGTGTGAAACATACATTTTTCCTTATTGTACGTTAGGTTCAGCCGTTGGGCCGTACGGAGGAAATTTGCTAGATTAACGTCGTGGTCCTGCTGGTCGTGGCCGCAGATGGTGACGTTATCCAAATAGGGGAAGGTTGCCCGCAGCGCGTTCTGGTCAACCATTCGGTCCATCTCCCTTTGGAAGACCGAAATCCCGTTGGTGACGCCGAAGGGGACCCTAAGGAAGTGGTAGAGGCGGCCGTTTGCCTCGAAGGCAGTATACTGGCGGTCCTCATGGCGGATGGGCAGCTGGTGGTACGCTGACTTAAGGTCGATGGTGGAGAATACTTTGTATTGCGCAATCTGATTGACCATATCAGATATGCGAGGGAGGGGGTACGCGTCCAGCTGGGTGTACCGGTTTATGGTTTGGCTGTAGTCGATTACCATGCGGCGTTTTGCAGTGGTTTTAACGACTACAACCTGGGCTCGCCAGGGGCTAGTGCTACCTTCGATAATGCCCTCCTTCAAGAGCCGCTCCACCTCAGAGCTGATAAAAGCTCTGTCCCCGGCACTGTACCGCCTGCTTTTGGTAGCGATGGGTTTACAGTCGTGGGTGAGGTTAGCGAACAGGGGAGGGGGGGGGACTTTTAATGTGGAAAGGCTGCAGGTGGTTTGCAGCGGGCGATTTAAAAGTTGTTGGTTGCAGACTGTGAGTGGGGGGAGGGGTCCACCGTATGCTAGTGTGACACTCTTAAGGTGGCACTGAAAATCCAACCCTAGCAGGACGGCAGCGCAAAGACGGGGCAGGACTAGCAGTTTAAATTTTTTATATTCAGTGCCCCCTACTGACAGGGTCACCACACAGTAGCCGCTGATGTCCATTGACTGGGACTTGGACGCCATAGAAATGCGATGGTGCGTTGGCAGAATCGTGAGGGAGTGGCTACGTACCGTGTCGGGGTGGACGAAACTCTCTGTGCTCCCGCTGTCGATCAGGCAACTGGTGGCGCGGCCGTTTACCGCGATATCCATCATGGAGCTGGATAGATGGTGAGGGAGGGCTTGATCCAGCGTCACGGAGGCCAGTATGTGGCTTAGTGAGTCACTATAGTCATCCGCCGAGACGGTGGTCGGTTCCAGTGATGAAATGGCGGTTGAGTGCGTTGGATACGATGGCGGCGGATGCCATGCGGCCGGGGGTACACAAAATGGCGGATAAGATGGCTGCTCCCACGGCCCGCACGCTGCGCTGCTGGCTGGCTTCCCCTTGCAGGCGTTAGCATAATGGCCTTTCTTCCCGCAGCCCGAGCAGGTAGCTGTCTTAGCTGGGCAGTGCGCTCTGGGATGTTTTAACTGGCCACAGAAATAGCATTTTTGGGCCTGGTTACTGGGCATCGAAGCAGTTCTTACCGGAGGCTGCTGTCTCGGTTGGGTCGCTGCAGCGGTTGGTGCCGGGGGCGGCGGTCCCGTGTCCCACGGTTTCGATTGCCATGTCTCGGCGCCGTTACGGGGGTATGCCTCGAGGTTTCGGTGGGCCTCCTCTAACGAGAGCGCAAGGGCAATGGCCGTCTTCAGGTCGGGTTCCTTGCTTTCTAGCAGTCTCTGCCGGGTGTGGTCTGACTGGAGGCCCCTGACGAAGGCATCACAGGCGAGTCCCTGCGCGTGCTCCACAGCCGTTACCGCTTTACAATCGCAGTCTCTGCAGAGTGCCAGTAGCGCCCGTGCAAATGCCCCTACCGATTCTCCCGGTTGCTGCCTGCGGGATCCCAAGCGGTGTCGGGCGTAAATTGTGTTCACTGGGCGCGTATATTGCCCTTTTAGTAGCTCGAGGGCCGCCACGTACGTATTAGAGTCCCGGATTAGCATATATACTTGATGGCTCACCTGGGCGGTCAAAATTTTCAGTTTGTGATCCTCCTCTGTAACCTGTGAGATTGCGAGGAAGGATTCAAAGCAGCTCAGCCAGTGTTCAAACTTGGCTGATGCACCCACATCTTGAGGGTCGAGGTCCAGGCGTGGTGGTCTGAGGGCTCTCAGCAATGTCTGCTGTATCCGTTGCTGTTGTTGCTCCTCAGGTGTCGCCATTTAACTTTTAGCTAATAAAATTGATACGCTTATCAATTACTTCATAAAAGGTGATGAGTCGAAGAAGAGATGATGAGTCGAAAGAAGAGATGAATAAGGCTTTTATTAGCTAAGAAGAGACCATGCTTCTTCGTGAGTGACTGAACAAGTCTGAACGAAACCCACACAGTGGTGGGTGGAGTCAGCTGAGGCATGCCTCCATACACAGCGCCACCCAGAGGTGGCAATATACAATACAGTGGTTTACCACAACATCTTTCTGAAATTTACCTGCAAATTTATTCCTCTATCCCCTGCCCAATATTTGGTGGTCAATAGTAAACGTCCAGCAGCGTAACAGCTCTTCTTCTGCTCCATAACGCTAACCAAATAGATTCTGACTTTGAACCTTCAAGCCCTTTCCAGAGCTGTTACAGTATCTTTGATTAATACTACCACCCCCGCCCTCCTTTTTTGCCTTCCTTATTTCTCATGAATACAGTGTAGCCAGGAATATTTAGTTTACATTTATCCTCTTGTTTGAGCCAGGTTTCCGTTATTGCTACCATATCATAATCCAATGTGGCAACTGCTGCCTGTAGCTGACCAACCTTATTTGCTACACTTCGTGCATTTACACATGTGCACTCCAAACCCACCTTAGTCTGCCTTGCATTTCTTCTCTGCCTGATCCCTCTTATTTCTGAACTATTCTTTACTCTAGTACTATTTGCCTCTCCCAATCCACTGTGCACCTTGTTCTCTCTGATGCTTCATCCTGGTTCCCCTCCTCCTGCCAAATTAGTTTAAACCCTCCCCAACAGCACTAGTTAACCTCTCTGTGAGGACATTGTTCCCAGTTCTGTTCAGATGCAACCTGTCAACCTAGCACAGGTCCCTCCTGCCCTGTAACTGGTTCCAATGCCCCAGAAACCTGAAGCCCTCCCTCCTGCAACATTTCTCTAGCCACACATTAGCCTGCCTTACTTTACTACTCCTATACGCACTAGTGCATGGCACTGGGAGTAATCCAGATATTCTGGGGTGTGAAATTGGCTAACCCCTGAAAAAGGGCCCATGAAGATCGTGGTACACGATTAAACCATGCCTGTTCATTGGGTTGCAAGCAGCAGGGTTAATTCATGCTGCCTGCTGTTTTACATGATTGCCTGCATGCAACAGCAGGGGGCCCGATTCTTAATCTGTTTCATTTCCTGCTTTTTTCTCACTCCTGACGAAGGGTCTTCGACCTGAAACGTTGACTCTGTTTCTCTCTCCATGGATGTTGCCTGGCCTGCTGAGCTTTTCCAGCGTTTTCTGTTGTTATTTCGCAAGTGGCTAGCTCTACTTAAAGGCAGCATGTACCACTTAAAGGGGAAGTGCATTGTGGCTGCAAGAAGTGGTGGGATTCATTTGAAAACTTATGCTGTGCCCTGATACTTTGAGCAATGGCTGAACATGCAAGAGAGCGAGCACCAAGGTTTTCAGATACTGCACTGAAGGTCTTGGTGGAAGAGGTGGAAAGGAGGAGAGATATCCTGCATCCACAGAGGGGGCAGGAGGCTCTCCAGACAGATGCTCAGAAGGCAGTGGGAAGAAGTAGCGGCAAAGGTCAATGCCAAGAGTGTTGCTCCAAGAACATGGATGCAGTGTAGGAAGAGGTTTAATGATCTCACACGAGTTTTCAAAGTCATCTTCAAATAGCATATCCTACCAACTGTACCACTAGCATTTTAGAAGCTAGGATAGAGGAGGGATCTGCACGTGGTGAGACATTGGGCACAAGTGCGCAGGAGCCAAGGCGGGGGGGAAAGGATTGCACAGGTGCCAGCTTGCCGGAGGGAACACTAGTTCTGCTGCAGAGGACTCAGATGAGGACTTCAATGGGCCAGGTACAGAAGAAGGCTGATGGGTGTACACAACAAAATGTTTGGTAAACTGAAAAGCCTGCGCTCAATGTCAAGGAGCATGGAGGAGTCCAGCACTAACTTGGCACAGGGCTTTGTGCAGAGCTTGGAGCCCAGTGGGTGGTCACCTCCATCAGCACACCTGTGGAACTCACCATGATGCAGCATCTAATGGCCGATGTCACAGCTTCCACTGCAGCACAAACAGCTTCCATCAAAGGTTTGAGTGCTGCAGTGGAAGCTCAGACTGCTGTCATCATGGCTCTGGATACCACAGTTCAAAGAGGCTTCCAGGGCGTCACAGCAGTCCATCAATCTGTTCTCCAACAGATCAGTAGGATTGCTGAGGCGCCATCCCAGGAGAGTGGCAGGCGCTCCATGGTGCATGAACCTGTTGTCCTCTCTCAGGGTGACAGCATTCCTGCTCCCACCACTGCCACTCCACCAGTGCCCTTGCCTATCAGCCAGCCAGCCCAGACTGTGGCAGCGATGGTGCAGTTTGAAGCTGGACCTTCTAAGCCCAGAGTTGCTCGAGGTCGCCCTCCAAGGCCATCTGCAGTCTCCTCAATTGGAGGTCAGCAGCCTTCCATCACCCATGCTGCAGCCATTGGGGAAGCACCTTGTAGGAACACTAGGAGAGGCAACGGCACACGGAAGACAGGCACTAAGGAGGGAAAATTGGCTCGCACCCCCTTAGAGGTGATAACTTTGGCAGGGCACTACTTATAGTGCCCCGAAAAAGTTAGCGCCCGCATGCCCGAAATTCAATGGTAGTGCCCAAGCAGGAGGCGGGACGCTACTGGAAGCGCTCCCCCTCCCTCTTGGGCACTCCCATTGAATATCGCAGCGCTGCGGCAAGCACATAACGCCGCTGTACTACAGACCTCCTTCCCCTGATTAAAGGGGAGGGGCCTCGCGCAGCGTGCACCGGAGCCCTGCTGGACCACCAGGTAGCAGGGTGCTGGCAAAAGAACCCGGCACTCAAGAGGAGGTCTGGGCTGCCCGATCGCGGCCAGCACCCCACAGAAGGAGGCCAGAGGGGGCAGGTGATGGCAGGCGGCCCCAAAAAAAAAAGGCCGCCCGGCTTCTGCCCTTTAATTATCGCCGCCCCGGCTATGTCCGACAGGGTCAGGGGGGCACGAGCCAAGTTTGCGGCCAGGGTGCTGCGCACGCAATGATGTCATCGCCGGAGGCACAGCGCCACGGAATGCTACCGGCTACCGCCACTGCTAACCGGCGGTAAATCAGCATGCAGCATACCAACATAAATCTTGATAACCGCTCAGCTGATTACTGCAGGGCTCCTCCAGAGCGGTCCAGGCAATGGAAGCATTGCTTGGTGAGGCCGATGGTGTGCTCTATAATGTTCCTTGTATTAGCGTGGCTCTCAATGTATGCCTGCTGTGCACGTATGCGTGGGTTCTAGACCGGAGTCATGAGCCATGTCATCACTGGGTAACCCATGTCGCCCAGCAGCCAGCCTTTGACTTGCCACGGTGGGTCAAATAGAGCTGGCACAGAGGACTACCGCAGAATGACCGAATCGTGACTACTCCCAGGATAGCCATCATTCACCTGCATGATGCACTACCTGTGGTCGCACACCAGGGAGTGGAGTTCCTTTCAGTTCATGAAAATGGCCGAGTTGACATAAGACACACGCAAGACAATGTGCATGCAGCCAATGGCACCCTGCACCAATGTTCCCTCTAAGCTGCACAGCTACGCTGCTTTCTGCCAGTTCTGCGCAGCCTGGGACCGGCTTTTTCAACGTTAAATTTTGCACATGTGCAAAACTGTGAATGGGCTGTGCAACCCCTTAAAGGGGCCGCGCACCCAAAACAAAATTACGGGAAACATTGCCCTGCACCATGGAGAAGCCAGCAATCCGTGCAAACTCTCATGCTTGCTCCGCCTGTTTGTATCTGGCAAGAGGAAATGAGATGAAGCCTGGAAGGAGCATAAATTTAAGAGCCACCTTCCCCGGAACAGGCAATGCAGTCCTTGCCCTGCTTTGAGGTTGCAGTTGTGGCTGCAGCAGTTGGAAGATTTCAGTGATAACCTCTTCAGTGAAGCAAAGAGTTCTCAGACATTGGTCTTCGCTGAAGTTGAGGTAAGAGAATTGCTCCCTAAAGACCCTTGACAGATATGGTGTCCTGCTGCGAGCCCGTGTCCCCCTCCGCCTTCTCCTCTTGCTGAGAGTCGTTCTCCTCCAACTTCTAGCAGCTTGTCCTGCTCTGCGTGGCCTTTGTTCATTCTCCCAGTCATGCTCAATTCTAAGAGGAAGGCTTACCAGGCCACCCATCTCTGGAAGCGACTTGTTTCAGCACAAACTTTTAAATCAACAAAAATGTACTTCAGCACCAGCCAGACTATTGAAACTTTAGACAATATCGGAAAGCTCCGAAAAAGCATACAGCTGTACCAGCAGTCAGAAAAATTATTCAGCAGCTAACCTGTAAGAACTTCATGATCCCTTTAAGTAGCGCTGGTGGGGGAGCTTCATGTCATGTTCAGCTGTGCATGGTTAAGACAGGATGTAGGCTAGAGCATGTTGTTCAAAAATGAGAGCGTTGGTGACAAATCAGCATTGCACACTGAGCGACATCATACTCTGCTTGCTCTGCATGCTGCCATCGGTTGTTAGGTGCACTCGCACAAATTCCTTTACCAAGATGGCATCCAAGATGGCATCAGAAGCTTGCACCCATCTCGGCCGCAATTTTCGATTGTTAGGAGGCCGCGTAGCGGCTTAGAAACAGGCGCTACAGAGCCCAATTTTTACCCCTACCACTTTTGAAGTTTCCTCCCTAACTCCTGAAAAATCTGAGGGCAATTTTCTGTGGCTATTTTAGGTGCTTAAGAGCCTCAGAGGTGGCCAAGATGGGGTCTTAAGCTGATATGATGGTTTAGCCCACGTTTAGCGCAAAACGGCATCTTGGTAAAGGAGTTGAAGGTTGCACGAGGAACGACTGCTGGGAGGATCATTAAGCAGATGATAGCAGGCAATTTAAGTGGCAATCGTTCATTAATGAGGCTGTACGGTATTTTGGTGGATAGCGCTTGATCTAACACCCTCTCCTAACAGCGACTAGCTGGTTGGGAGTAAACTAGTCGTTGATATGGATTTCTAGCGCTACTTAAAAGGTATATCAACTTTTACTGTTCATTTGTGCTGGAGGTTTGAAGAGGACTTTTGAAACACATCAGGAAACTTTTTTGGACACTTTGTCAAGAATTCACCAACACGCTATCAATATTAATTCTGGAAATTCTCTGAGGACTTCACCTAAAGAGAGCGAGTGCTGTGCTACTCTACCTTATAGGAGTCACCAGGAGAAAGGGAGTGCTTGGTCATGGGCATCTTGCTAGGGGTCCCCCTTGGTCTGGAAGAGGAAAGGGAGGAGGACATGAGGTCAGGCAGAGCAGCACCAGCTGCTGCAGCAGAGAGGAACAGGAGGGCGAGGTGGACTCCTTCCCCACTGCGGGTACAGGAAATCCCTCCTCCTCTGGACCTCCTTCGCCAGGACCTCCAGTACCATGTCCGAAAACCTGTGCGCCCTCTCACCCGGTCCCTGAGCCATCCTGAAACCTGCCGCTGTGCGTCAGCCAGCCCACTCCCACCTTCATTGGAAGTGGGCATGTGCCATTGTCTGTAGGCAGTTGCAGAAATGCCTGTCTATTGAATCCTCTATGACCACTGCATTTCTACACTTGGTTGTGCACCCTTGTGTAGTCATTTGCCCCACTGTGCCGTGGATGTGCTTGTGGACGTTAACCAACAAAAAAAATTCTCAGATCTTGTTAACAAAAGTTGTAATGAGATGTTAAGTTGTAATTTACTGGTTTGTTTATATTAATTAATGCCAGTTGCCAAAAGTGCAAAAATGAAAGTAAATATGTCCAGAACACAAAAGGCACTTCTTTCAAACAAAATCGAATTGAAGCTATACCAAAGTAATTCTTTTTCAGACAAGTGCAATTATTAAATGGAATTTTAAAAAGCGAAACAAAATTGAAAAACAAAAACTATGAACATTCCTTTTGTTAATGTAGGAATTCTAAAGAGACAGAAGATGCTTTACTCACCGCATTTTCCAACTAGCTTGTCCTACAGAACAAGCCAAAGGCAAAAACAAATGTAATAAGTCATTCTGCTTGTCCTCTGAGTAAATCATCATCCTAGAGGGTCTTTTGTTCCCAATGCTTTCAGGTCAATTAAAGAATGAATGTAACCCAAACATACTGGTAATTAGTTAACAGTCTCTTCATTAAATGTGCCTTTGGGAAAATTCATTTACAACAAGTCGTGACCTTGGCATCTTTGGGAGAACTAACATAAGATACAGAAACAGATTCAACCCTGAGCTCACTATGTCTACAAAGCTACTAAAGGAGAAACTCTCTGGAGATAGTCTTAATGAGACAACGGAAAGTCTCTCCACTCCTGTGCAGCACAGCCTCATTCTATTTTTGCAGCTTCGTACTGAGCACTATATTCCTGACACCATCATGTGTGGGAAGAGAAAATAGCCTCTTTCCATCTCCAATAACTATTAGCAGCATTCCTGTTTTCAGCATCACCCACACAGCATTAGTATCATAATCTGAAGCTGTCAGAATGGAAACACCCAGAACATACTTTCTACACACAAGGGGTTATCTTGGCCAAACGGTAAAAACAGGCGCTAAATGGGTGCTGTGTTAATAAGACACGCCTGTTTGAAAGTCTGGATTTAGCACACAACTTTGATCCTAATTGCTGATTACCCTAATTTGAACTTGCCTGGAGGTTCTAAACCAGAGATCTGCAGGTATAGCACTCAAGTGCTGATTAGATGCTCCTCACACCTAATTCCAATAAAGGTGTGGCGTGGGCTGGCTGACACACAGTGGCACGTTGCAGGATGGCTCTGGGGTCGAAGGAGAGGGTGCACAGGTTCTCGGACATGTCACTGGAGGTCCCGGTGGAGGAGGTCCAGAGGAGGAGGGATGTCCCGCACCCGCTGGGGGAATTGATGCTACCTCGCCCTCCTCACCCTCTCTCGTGCAGCAGCTGATGCTGCGCTGCCTGGCCTCATGCCCTCCTCCCATTCCTCGTCCAGCCCAAGGGGGACCCCTAGCAAGATGCCGATGACCAAGCATTCCCTTTCTCCTGGTGACTCTTATAAGGTGTCCGATGAGGTAGGGTAGCACAGCACTCACTGTTTTTAGGTGAAGTCCTCAAAAAATTTCTGGAATAAATGTTGGTGAAGTCTTGACAAAGTGTCCCAGAAAGTCTCCCAATGTATTTCAGAGGTCCTCTTCAAACCTCCAACAGCAAGTGAATGTGAAATGATGAGTATCCGTTTAAGTAGCACTTGAAATCCACATCAACACCGTGTTTACTCACAACCAGCTGGTCACTGTTAGGAGAGGGCATTAGGACAAGCGCTAGACACCAAAAGTGCCATGCAGCCTCCTTAATGAGCGCTAGCAAGCATTTTAAGTGGCAATCAGCCCTTTAACGATCCTCCAGGCGGCCATTCCCCGCACAGGTCTCAACTCCTTTACCAAGATGGCGTCTTGTGCTAAATCCGGGCTGAATCGGTGTTTCAGCTCAAGACCCTACTGTGGCCACCTCGGAGGATCGTTGGCACCTGAACGCACTGCTGAAAATTGCCCTCTGTGAATTTTAGCTTTTATTTAAAAATAAACATTTTTCCTCTTGATTTCAAAGAGTGATTCCCCTCCTTATCCATTTCCTTCCAAATGTTCATATTCACTGAGATGTCAAATAATGGTTTGCAAAGGTATGTACATAATTGGGATAATGAACAAGCATGAAATATTTGTCAGGTGGCATCTTGTGTAGGTAGAAAAACAAACTTTCATGTAAACGAACAAACTGGAGCAAATACAAGCATATTTATTTTTAAGTTTTTTGGTGTAACTGAGATAAGTATTCTCATCACTATTAACCTCAAAGCTGCAATGTCTCTACATTCCAAGACATTTTACATCATAAACGTTCAGAAGTAAGATGTATCTGTTTAATGTGATGCCATCAATTTATACCTTAGCAACCCCTAATTAGTTTTTACAAATTTAATCCACATTAAAGCAATAAGTTGACTTATAACTGAATATTAGGCTGAGAACAGTGCTATTTTATTTTTAAAAAGCCCAGTTAGCATCGATTCCCATTATGTTTCAAGCACTAATAAGCTAAAAGCCCACTGAAGGTGACCTGCTCTTTGTAACTGCTTTGTAGATGCTTCACTCTGCCAAATCCTGAACTAATAAAAATAATGACTAATTGGATCTCAACCCCCTTAAAGGTCCACAATAGCTTAACTGGGATTGTTGGCAGCACATTCACTGAACTAACAATTTGCCAACTAAAAGTACATCAAATTAGTTTCCAACAGTGCAGCACTCTTTCCACATTGCTAGTACCACCCTGGTAAATGTGGATGTGGTGAGCAGATTGTGGCAGTGCAATAGCACCCATCTGCAAGCCTGGCCCATATTGCAGGCAGTGTGTGACAGATACAGTGGGCCGAATGGCCTCATTCTGCGCTGTAAGATTCTATAAGATTCTATGATATGAAGGATCCACTTTAGCATCTGTCACTCCAAATGATCTGCACAGACAAACAAGCTGGGTAAGGGAATTGCCAGATCAGAAATAAAAGAATAATTTCATAAAATAATATAATGGCCCAGAAATTCGGGTCTCCACGGGTGAGTACACACTGGGTACTCACCCGTAAGCCCGATGGAAGTGCCGGTTTTCAGCATGCACAGCGCATGCGCGGGAAACCGGCATTTCCTGTCCTCTGAACGAAGGGGTTCAGAGGACGAACGCGCGTGCGCGCTGAAATTCCTTTTTTTCCACAGGTTTGCGCGTGTGTAAGGGCCTCTCCTTTTTACGAATGTAAAAAGGAGACGTAAGGACTTCATTCTTTAAGGTAAGTGGTCTATTACTTAAAATTATAACATTTTTTCCACAGCTTTATTTTTTTTAAGGACTTTACAGTAAGGTAAGTGTAGCTTTAGCTCCGATTTTTTTTTAAATTATTTTTTTCAAAAATTTGATTAATTGTTTAAAATAGTTTTTTAAAGTTATTTATAGTTTATTTAATTATTGGGATGTTTTTTAAAATTTTATTTAAAGTTAAACTAGTCTTTTGGGCGCCCGTACTTTTCATGAGTTTGACAGTTCTTACTATCAAACTCATGAATGAAGTTTCCCCTCCCCTGATTGGCTGCACAGTGCTCACCTGATCCCAGCCAGCACATCGAACTAACTACGCTGCTGGATCAGGTAAGCACAGTGCGCCGACATCTGAACCGGGCCAGTGACAGGAATTCCAAGCAGGCCCAGGCTTCAGATGTCGGTGCGCCGGGTGAGTGCACATCGGGGGCTTGCACGCGTGGCAAGCCCCCGAACCTAATTTCTGGGCCATTATTTTTAAATACTTTAAAGCAAGGTAAATTTATTTTTAGCCCCGTTAGAATATAAAATTATTTTTTTCAAAAATTTAAATTATTGTTTAAAATAGTTAATTAATGTAATTTGTAGTTTATTTAAAAAGTGTGATTTAAAAAAAATTTTATTTGAAGGTTTACTGCTATTTTGGGGCCCGTAGTATTTATAAGTTTTGACAGGTCTTCCTGTCAATCTTATGAATGGGTTTTTCCCTCCTCCGATTGGCTGCCCATGGCTCACGTGATCCCAGGGGACGTATCGCACTAACTACGCCCCTGGGACACGCAAGCACAGCACGCTGGCAGCTGGGCCAGGCCCCGGAGCAGAATTCCACGGGGCCCTACAGCTCAACTGCCGGCGCGCAAGGTAAGTGCAGGTCGGGGGCTTGCACCTGCGGGAAGCCCCCGACCCGAATTTCTGGGCCATTAAAGCAACTCCTACCAGTGAGCCATGCTCAAAGAGTGCAGGTCAGAGAATCAAGACTGCATTTTACTCTATAAAGAATGGCCATTTGGACGCAATTAGGAGAGTGGGGAAAAATATTTGGAAAAAAGAATCAAGTGTGAATCACTTGATAGGCAGTTCATGATTAGAATCATTTATTCTTTGTTTTACATGTCATCATATGTCAAATATACTGAACACATTGGACATCTTTAGTTATGGCCAACAAAACTAATGGAATCCAAATAAAATAAAACAGCCTCCACAGCAAGAAAAAAAAACAGATACGTGGAAATGATCTCAGGAAACAGTCATAAACTGTTCAAGCTTTACCTTCAGTGCATAATGTTAACGGAATCTCCATTGTTTCCTTTATGTGACAAAGTACAGCAAATATAAGAGAAGAACACAAACTACAAAGATAATATTGGACTTCAAAGTTCACTGGCCAGATCACACTATGTTTTAATTCCAGGCACCATGCTATGGCAAGGATGCACATGCACTGGAGAAGATGCAGAGAACTTATCCCAAGTGTAAAGCTAAAAGGAAAGCTCTACAGTCCAGAGAGAAGGTTAAGAGAGGTCTCATCAAAGTATATAAATATTAAACTATAGAATATTACTTCAATGTAAGCCCCACTATTTGGAAAAGAAGAGATTAATTTAATGGAAAGTAAATTAAAAACAGACATTAGAAAGTACTTCTTTACTCCACGAACAATATGTTTGGAATAATATGCCAGGTAGGGTAGTAGAGACCAAACCATTGGAGACATTCAAAAATGTAATTTGATGGTAGGCTTAAAGAAGTAGGCTACTCAAGGGATATTCTTCAATGGGCTGAATGGCTTTTTCTTGTCCTTGGCAGTTCATAGAATCATGGAATGATGCAGCACAGAAGGAGGCCATTTGGCCCATCGTGCCTGCGATGGTTCTTTGTTGAGCTATCCAATTAATTCCACTCCCCTGTTTTTTTTTATTCGTTTATGGGATGTAGGCATTGCTGGTGAGGCCAGCATTTATTTCCCATCCCTAATTGCCCTCGAGAAGGTAGTGGTGAGCCGCCTTCTTGAACCGTTGCAGTCCATGTGGTGAAGGTGAGAATACCAAGGTCAAGGAAATAGAAACAAGAAACTGTGAAGGCAGCAAGAAGTAAAATAAAAAGGCTAAACTGATCTTTGGCTGCTAATATGGCTGGCGCCCACAATGTCACACCTTGCTGATAGAAACAATGTAAGGCAGCGTGCAGAAGTTATACAGACAATAGGCGATCAGAAAACGCATTACCATGATTGCAAACGCATTACCATAATGTTTAGGTGATCATGAACACATTACCAGGATGTTTACTTAGCTGTAACCCATTCAGTTAAATGTGACTTCATTATTTCAAACTGCCAGGCCAGGAAATCAAATTAAATGTATACGTGCACAGCTCAGGATTGGTGCAGGAATGTACGAGGTGTTAATGTCTTCTCAAATGCAAGTATAATAATGTAGCACACTGTATGACAAATTGCTTGCTCTGTTGGGTTCGTCAGACTCTTGCAGGAGTTGGTGCCGACATTTCAGAGTAAGACTCCGCGGAAAATAAATCGTTTGAATTCTCCAGTTGCATTCGACTCAGTGATTACTGAACCAGACTGAGGGTAAAAGAATCCGTTCTATCAAAGGTACTCCCACAGTGCTGTTAAGGAGAGGGTTCCAGGATTTTGACCCAGCGACAATGAAGGAACAGTGATATACTTCCAAGTCAGGGTGGTGTGTGACTTGGAGGGGAACTTGGAG